>NW_023425357.1:39955732-41440395 GCF_014108415.1 Molossus molossus
CAGAGCAAGTAGAAGGGAGGAAATAGAAAAGATCAGAGCAGAAATAAATGACATAGAGACCAAAAAAACAATTCAAAGGATCAATGAAACAAAGAGCTGGTTTTTCGAAAAGATAAACAAGATTGATGGACCCTTAGCTAGACTCACCAAGAAACAAAGAGAGAGAACCTAAATACACAAAATCAGAAATGAAAGAGGAGAAGTAACAACTGACAACACAGAAATAGAAAAGATCATTAACAGCTACTATGAACAACAATATGGCAACAAATTTGACAAACTAAGTGAAATGGACAAATTTCTAGAAACATAGAGTCTCCCAAAACTGGACTGGGAAGAGATAGAAAACGTGAACAGACCAATAACAACTAAGGAAATTCAAGAGGTAATCAAGACTCTCCCGGCAAACAAAAGCCCAGGTCCAGATGGCTTCACTGGGGAGTTTTACCGAACATTCAAAAAAGAACTAACACCCATTCTCCTCAAACTATTTCAAAAAATGTAAGAAGAAGGAAGACTTCCAAACTTGTTCTATGAGGCCAGCATAATTCTAATTACAAAACCAGAAAAAACACTTACGAAGAAAGTAAACTATAGGCCAATATGCCTGATGAACATAGACGCCAAATCCTGAACAAAATACTAGCAAATCGGATCCAGCAATACATCAAAAAAATTATTCACCATGACCAAGTGGGATTCATCCCAGGGATTCAAGATGGTACAATATTCGTAAATCAATAAACGTGATACACCACATAAACAAAATGAAGAATAAAAACCACATGATAGATGCTGAAAAAGAATTTGACAAAATCTAGCATCCATTTCTGCTAAAAACGCTCAGCAATGTGGTAATAGAGGGATCATACCTCAATATAAAAAAGGCCATATATGAAAGACCTATAGCCAACATCATACTCAATGGGCAGAAACTAAAACATTTCCATTAAGAACAGGAAAAAAGACAGGGATGTCCACTTTTGCCATTCTTATTTATCATAGTACTGGAAGTCATAGCCACAGCAATCAGACATGAGGAAAAAATAAAAGGTATCCAAATTGGAAAGGAGGAAGTGAAACTGTCATTATTTGCAGATGTCATGATATTATACATAGAAAACCCTAAAGACTCCATCAAAAATTTACTAGACTTAATAAATGAATTTGGAAAAATAGCAGTATACCAAGTTACCATCAAGAAATCGACGGTATTCTTATACACCAATGATGAACTCACAGAAAGAGAAACTGAAAAAACAATCCCATTTACCATCATGGCAAAAAAATTAAGATACCTAGGAATAAACATAACCAAAGAAGTAAAGGACCCTTTTGCAGAAAACTACAGAACATTGAAAAAAGGAAATAGAGGAAGATATAAAAAAGTGGAACCACATACCTTGTTCATGGATTGGAAGAATTATCATCATTAAAATGTCCATACTACCCAAAGCAATCTATACATTCAATGCAATCCCCATCAAAATACCAACAATATATTTCACAGAACTAGAACAAATACTTCAAAAGTTCATATTGAACCAAGAAAGTCCCCGAATAGCCACAGCAATTTTGAAAAAGAAGGACAAAGTAGGTGGGATCACAATACCAGATATCAGGTTATACTACAAAGTGACTGCAATCAAAACAGCCTGGTACTGGCACAAGAACAGGCATATAGACCAGTGGAACAGAGCTGAAAACCCAGAAATGGACCCAAGGCAATATGCTCAATTAATATTTGACAAAGGTGGCAAAAACATACAGTGGAGTAAAGACAGCCTCTTTAATTAATGGTGTTGGAAAAATTGGACAGCTACATGCAAGAAAATGAAACTAGACCATCAACTTACACCATACACAACAATAAACTCAAAATGGATAAAAGACATAAATGTGACTTGTGAATCCATAAAAATTCTAGAAGAAAATGTAGGCAACAAAATTTCAGACATTATACACAGCAGAATTTTCAGTGATACATCCCCTAAGGCAACAGAAACAAAGGAAAAAATGAACACATGGGACTACACCAAACTAAAAAGCTTCTGGACAGCAAAAGAAACAATCATCAAAATTGAAAGGCAACGCACTGTATGGGAGATCATCATTGCCAATGATATATCAGATAAGGGGTTAATTTCCAATATATATAGAGTGCTCATACAACTCAACAAAAGGAAGACAAAGAACCTAATTACAAAATGGGCAGAGGAACTAAATAGACACCACTCCAAACAGGACATACAAATGGCCAAGAGACATATGAAGAAATGCTCAACATCACTAATCATCAGAGAGATGCAAATTAAAACAACAATGAGGTATCACCTCACACCTGTCAGAATGGCCACCATCAACAAATCATCAAACAACAATTGTTGGTGAGGGTGAGGAGAAAAGGGGACTCTAATACACTGTTGGTGGGAATGCAGACTGGTGCAGCCACTATGGAAAACAATATGGTGTTACCTCATAAAATTAAAAATTGAACTTCCATTTGACCCAGTGATCCCACTTTTAGGAATATACCCTAAGAAGCCTGAAACACCAATCAGGAAGAATATATGTACCCCCATCTTTGTAGCAGCACTGTTTACAATAGCTAAGATCTGGAAACAGCCCAAATTTCCATCAGTAGACGAATGGATAAGAAAGCAGTGGTACATACACACAATGGAGTACTATGCAGCTATAAGAAAGAAAGATCTCTTATCCTTTGAGACGACATGGAGAGACCTGGAAAGTATTATCATAAGTGAAATAAGCCAAGCAGAAAAAGACAAATACCACATGATCTCACTTATTTGTGGAATATAATGAACATAACAGTCTGAGGAATACAGTAGACCCAGAAACATGGAAGTAGGGCACAGACTGACATCCCTCAGAAGAGGGGGTGGGGAGGTTGGAAGTGATAAACCACAGAACGGGTATGCATGTATGCATAACCAATGGACATGAACATCAAAGCCAGGGACTGGGCGGGGGTGGGGGTGATGATGGAGAGGGGGGTGCCAATGGGGTAAAAAGGGAGAAACATCTGTAACAAAAAGAAATTAAAAATTAAAAATAAATAAATAAATAAAGTTAAACAAAAAAATAAAATAAAATAAAATAAATTTTAATAAATATTTTGCAACTATATACCAATATTAATTCCTGATGGATAAAGGGCATAGACATAACGTAGTCAAAACACTGAAAGTTAAAATAAAATCAACACTTTATGAGATCTTTCAAGTAGGAAACACTTGCAAATTTTGAAGTGATAAAAAACCTTAAGGGAAAAATCCAACAGTTTTATCACCCATAAAGTTAAAATTTTCCCAACAGTAATAGAAAACAAAACAATTAAAAATCAGATTCAGAAAATAATTCTTAAAATCATCAGTGAAAGTGATGATCTCCAAAATACCTATAGCATTTATAGATATTTATAATAAAAAACTATCCCAGTTTATAATGGATATATTAGTAAAGAAAAAATTGCAATAAAGAACAAATTGTAATAAGAAATGAGAAAAAAAGTACAGAAAAATGAAGTAATTTAACATTTTAAATTTGTCATGACTGGTAAATCGTTAGGCTATGGGGGACAATGAAAATGTATAGAAGTCTTTTGGAAATTAATATACAAAACATTGAGTCATAAAAATATTCAAGTCCTTTGAAGAACTTACCAAATAATTAATATTAAGGAAGTTATTTGATGGCAAACTATATATCTGATAAAGAGTTAATATCCAAAATACATAAGAACTCATACAATTCAATAACAAAAAAATAACCTAATTTAAAAAAATGAACAGGGGAACTGAATAGACATTTCTTACAAGAATATATATAAATAGTCAACAGGTATATGAAAAGATGCTCAACATCAATAATCATCAGGAAAACGCAAATCAAAACCCCAATGAGCTATCACCTCCCGTTAGAAAGGCTTTCCTCGAGAAGGCGAGAGGTAAATGCTGGCGAGGGTGTGTGGGAACGGGAACTCTTGCTGGGAATGTGAATTGGCTCAGACACTGTGGAAACGGTTTGGAGATCCCCACTAAATTGAAAGCAGAATTACTGTATGATCTAGCAATTTCACTTTTGGGTATGTATCCAAAGGAAAAAAACCCAGGATTTTAAAATGGTATCTGCTCTCCCATGTTTACTACAGCATTATTCACACTAGCCAAAATATAGAAACAACCTGTTTGCCAATGGATGAATGGATTAAAAAAAAAGACATGGTGTATAGAAATACAATGAAATATTATTCAAATATTAGCTAGAAGAAAATCCAGCCCTTGTGTGCTGTCTGTGAGCGATCACCTGCATCCCCATACATAATTTCTCTCCCAGTGGGGAAGCTAGGACTTCTTCAGCCTAAAGCAGCAGAGTCACAGGAGGGTTTGGGGGCTGCACCCTTCAGGATGCATTAGAAATGGTCTTACCTTCCTTGCACGGGGGCTTGATGGTCCAGTAAAAAATCTTACACTAGCTCTTTAGGCTTTTCTACCAGCCCTCATGTGGTCCGGGCTCTGAACAGGGAGCTCAGGACACCCCCGTGCAGCTCAGTCTGCCTCTGCCACACGTCTACCTAGAGGTGAGGGGGCTCAGGATGGTGACCACTCGGCCAAAATACGAGAATTATTCAAAAGCAAGATCAAGAGACATTCATAGTTGGTGTAAACAATCAGCTGCTAAAATTTATTTTTAAGTGCCTGTTTTGTTGGAACAAACTACTTCCTAAAATTAGTCTCTGCTTTTCCATATTCCATTTGGCATATTCAAGAGGGTATGTTTTGTTTTGGCAGGAGAATAATAAATATCTGGAATAGCCCCCTACTACAAAATTGCCCCATTGTACTGAATTTGGCCCATCTACTTACCTGTCTCTTCCAATAAACTGAGTGCCTCTCGGGGAGACACAAAATCTTCTTGGTCATTGTAACTCTCGCATCTCACGCAGCACCTACTCTGTAAACATGTGGCTATCAAATGATGAGTGAATGAATGAGGAGATCATGCTTATTGTTCCTGTCCTCTGATAATAAAGTTAAAGGCCAACACTTTTTCCCTTTGACAAATATGTAATCTCAGACAGACAAAAGGTCTGAGAAGTTTATAGCTAGGAGAGACCTTTAAGAAATCCTATGACTGGGATCTTTCTCTTCATAGGTGTCTAAGAATGATGGTGAGAAGCATCTAAAGTCACAGGGTGCACCAGAGCGGTAGTTGAATAGTGAGCTAGATACTGTCCCTATGTATCTACATCAACACACACATATATCTATAAATCTAAATATACACATGTGCTTATATGCCCCTATGGGTGCATGTATGTATATATACATCCTTGTTTAAACGGGATTGCATTTAAAAATATGCACTGGCGGCTGACCTTCCTCCCTCCACCTCCTACCGCTTCCCCTTCCCACACATACTTTGCTAGCCTCCAAGGGTCACTGATTGTAGACACTAGCTATGACGATGCTGCGACAGATGCTAGGGAGCCAACCAGAGGCCCACTGTGTTAATCCAAGCTGTGAGTGACAAGGGCCTAGGCCAAGGCAGCATGGAGAGAAGAGCTCCGAGGGGTGAGGGGAACATTCAGGAGGTGAAATCAAGGAGACACATCTGTGTTCTTCCTCTCTGGGAGTTGACCGTGGTTTGAGTTTGTCAGTGACAGTACTACTTTGGCTTGAGATGTGTGCTTTATTTGAGAGACTGGGGGCCATCCTGGGTGAAGACACAGACCATGGGGAATACTGTTTCCAGCTCTAGAAAACTTATAACTGCAATTTATCAGAGAAGTCCTGTAATTTGAGGTGTTCCTGAATTTAACAGATTAAGGGAGCAGACCCGCAGGCTGGTGACACAAGCAGCCCTTCCTCCGGTAAATGCGTTCCAGGTCAAGTCCCCGGGCGCCTTCTCCTGCGGCCATCTGCCTGTCTTCCTCTTGACTCTGGTCTCCCTGTCTTGTCTCTTGCATGTCTTTGAGTACTATGGAGCGATCTTTTGCTTTCTCCCTGGCCTTTGCAGGCCTACACGTGCCCAAGGAAGCTCTGAGCCCCATGTTTTGCAGTAGACTCCCTGATGTTCTTGACCTTGGCCTCACTCCTCTGAGGCAGCGCTTTCTGGCAGCCTTGGCCAGTCTCCTCTCTCTCCCATCCATGCAGGGGTGTCAGAATGTCCCAGGAAATCATTAATCAAGGGCCCCATCCTGACATCAGCTCTTTAGAATCTCTCCAGAGCCTTGAGTGCATCTGGAAGTCTGAGCAGACCACGTGGCGGCTCTTATCCACAGACCCTTCCCAGAGCAGTTAGCTGATGAATGGCAAAATGGAGAATTAAACATTTATGTGTGGAAACCCGAAGTGGTACGGGAAGAAAGGAGTCTAAGTGCATGCGCTTGCTGGAGAAACAGTATCCAAATCAGCACTGTAGTTCCTTCAAGCATCATCCAGTGGTAACTCTTTGCCTCTAAGGAAAATCACTTCCATGGAACTCTGTCCAGGATTGTCAAATTGTTTTAGGTAGCTGAGTTGCTTCTCCATCCAAGCAACTGCAAAAGACCTGTAATCTCTCTAAAATTTGTTGAAGTACTACCCTTTGCAGTGTTTCCAGAGATCTCTCCCCCTAACTTCACAGTGAGTCTTTTCTCCCAGAAAGAGTTGAGAACCAGCCACCTCACTTCTAAGAATACTCTGGGTTCAGGGGAGGGAGGGTGGTATCCACCTTCTCTTATTGAATGTGTGTTATGACCAAGAGGGGTCACGCTTGTCGTACATGAGGTTGGAATCGAGAGAGGAAAATTCATCTCGATAGATACAATGACTTTCTAACAAATGCTAATGCCAAGTCAAATGCCTTGTCTTAGCAGGTAATGGGGGCCTGTATACCAGGGGTGGGGGGTTATGAAAATGTTAAACAACTATCTTAGTAACAATGAAGTATTCTTGTTTTTGGTGTGGAACCATGTGACTTTTATGGGCTCTTCAAAATCTAAGATTCTAGGAGTTCCTTCTGCCCTTTGACACACTCCATTGTTCTCGCCATACTGTTTTAGGATCCATGATCTATGTCTCAGGCTTGAATCTCTTACACTGATGGAAGATGGTTCCTTCATGGGGTCTCAACCTAGGGTCCCATTAAGGGACAGATTCTTCCATAATGTAGAACACATTTGTGCTTTCATTCTTTAAGGAGTCCCAAAGCAGTGTCTGGGGGTTCAGACGCCTACTTCCTCAGGTTTCTAAACTGGTTTAGAAAAGTTACCTGTAAACTTAAGTAGCTGCACAGTTCTAAGTAGAGAGTAAATTACTTACTTTTACAATGATTGGATAGTTTTGAAGCATGAAAAGAACTTTCCTAATGAAACGGCAACTTTCTCAGTATATGGGTGAGAGTGGGGGCACCTTCAGAAACCTCAGTGCCCCTAACCCCTTCACCTCTCTGTCTCACTACTTGTTTCTGTCTTTGTTCCTTTTTCTCAATTTCTCTGCTAGACTGGATCATTCCCCTATATCTGCAACACGGCATAAATGCCAAGAGAGCCGCACATGGCACACAGTGCCGTGGGCAGAGCCACCGCAGACGGGGCAGGTCGCAGGAGACATCTGGGATTTAGAGCCATGAGAGGCAACACAGTGCTTGACCACAGGCTTGGGAGTCTGTTGAAAATAAGTTTTAATTCTAGTCTGACCTCTGTGGCTTGGAGTTTCATAGTTTGTTAATAAAACAGCTTCCAACAGGTCAATACTGATAGGTGCCAACAGATCCTACCATAATTCCAACAGATACTTGAGACAGAGTAGGTAAGTACTGATTTATTATTAATTATTAAGATTATAACTATCATAAAAAGAAAACCATGCATAATTTTTTTTCAACCAAAAGTATCAGTTTTATACATTTGTCTAAGAATTTTATAAATCTGATGAGGAGATGAGCATTTCACAGAAACTGAGCTCTGGAACCGACATGCAGAGAAGAACTAGAAAGGACGCACAGGTTTGGGAAGAGCTGTGTTTGGAGCTCAGGAATTCTCAGTGGTGGACATGGTGAGCTGGTAATGTACTTACACGTTGACTGCAAAGTTGAAAAGGACTTCTATATAGAATGTCAGAAGGGTGAGAAGACACTAAAGAGCTTAGCTCACTTTGGACAAAGATCCATGTAGTCAAATGGCATGACTGGTTGAGGAACCCCAGCAGGAAGGCGAGGAAGTCATGGCTATACGCTGTGCAGCAGGTGGCCTGCCTGGGCCTGGGCCGTGTGCGTGCTTCTCTGCATCTTACAGCTCAAGGAAGTGCTGTTTCTGTGCAGCTTTATTTTCAGGAAGCATCATATTTTAGAGTGAAGAATGTTCTCAGAATTGCCAGCTGTTTTGTGACATGTGCGTTCATTTCATCGGTCTGCAAATCTGTACATTGAGCACCTTGTCTTGATGTGCTGAGGTGTGGCTCATTCTAGCCAAAACCTGAGTGACTCCAGAGTCTGTGATCTTATTGCCTTTTATCCTTTGCATTTTAAGTAAAGTATACAGATACACACACACACACACACACACACACACACACACTATAGAAGTAATCGCATTGCATTATACTGTTCATTTATGGGTGTTTCCACTTCTTCAGAGCACGAAAAAGGTCTTAATCATCTTTGTATGCCCAGCCTTTAGCATAACTGTTACAAATTGCTGAATGAGTGAGTTTATAAATACATTTTTCACATCTGTCTTTGAATCTTTTCAGCAATGATAATATTTAGTGTTGGGCAGAGATGATGCTGGGTGAGGATAACAGGATTACAGGGCCCACCATTCCAGACAGCATTCAGATAATCTTTCTTTCTTTCTTTCTTTCTTTCTTTCTTTCTTTCTTTCTTTCTTTCTTTCTTTCTTTCTTTCTTTCTTCCTTCCTTCCTTCCTTCCTTCCTTCCTTCCTTCCTTCCTTCCTTCCTTCCTTTCTTCTCTCTCTCTCTCCTTCCTTCCTTCCTTCCTTCCTTCCTTCCTTCCTTCCTTCCTTCCTTCCTTCCTTCCTTCCTTCCTTCCTTCCTTCCTTCCTTCCTTCCTTCCTTCCTTCTCTCTCTCTCCTTCCTTCCTTCCTTCCTTCCTTCCTTCCTTCCTTCCTTCCTTCCTTCCTTCCTTCCCTTCCTCCCTTCCTTCCTCCTTCCTCCCTCCCTCCCTCCCTCCCTCCCTCCCTCCCTCCCTCCCTCCCTCCCTCCCTTCCTTCCTTCCTTCCTTCCTTCTTTTAAAGAAGCAATTTCAGATTAATGGAATGCTTTCTGTCAACCATGTCCATCATAAGAGAAATCAGAATAATTTATAAAATTCTCATCCCAGCTCTCACCAATCATTTTAAGCAAAAACATGAAGGTGATTTTTGATGATAATGAGTGTGGAGGACATGGGAAAACCGGGTTTCTGTACCTCACAAGCACCACCCTTCCCGAAAACTACATCATCATTATCATGGGGGTCCCTTAGGATATTTACCCCTGTTCACACACATGCATTATGAAGTCTAGTCTACCCTGATGTCAGATGGGCTCACACTTAGCCATTTCAGTCTTAGTGAAAATAACGCTTTGGTGTGTGATCTCATATACAAATGGATACTTGTGCTGGGCTTTCCACTATCCCAACCCATCACACCACACTCCTCAGAAATTTCTCACTGTTTTTTTTTTTTTTTTTTAACCTGTCTATGGCTTTTATTTATTTATTTATTTTATTTAATTAATTAATTTATTTTTGTTACAGATGTTTCTCCTCCCCCCCCCCACTGATTCCCCCCTCCCACTCCCTCCATGCCCTGTCCACAGTTTGTTGTCCATGTCCATTGTTCACGCATACATGCATATAAGTTCTGTGGTTTATCTCTCCCCCACCACCCCCTCTTCTGGGGATTGTCAGTCTGTACCCCACTTCCACATCTCTGGGACTATCCCATTCCTAAGACTGTTATGTTCATTATATTCCACAAATAAGTAAGATCATATGATACTTGTCTTTCTCTGTTTGGCTTGCTTCACTTAGGATAATACTTTCCAGGTCACTCCATATCATCTCAAAGGATAATAGATCTTTCTTTCTTACAGCTGCGTAGCACTCCATTGTGTATATGTACCACAGCTTTTTTATCCATTCGTCTACTGATGGACACTTGGGCTGTTTCCAGATCTTAGCTATTGTAAATAGTGCTGCTACAAACGTGGGGGTACATATATTCTTTCTGATTGGTGTTTCAGGCTTCTTAGAGTATATTCCTAGAAGTGAGATCACTGGGTCAAATGGCAATTCAATTTTTAATTTTTTGAGGTAACACCATATTGTTTTCCACAGTGGCTGCACCAGTCTGCATTCCCACTAGCAGTGTACTAGGGTCCCTTTTTCTCCACACCCTCACCAACAATTGTTGTTTGATGATTTCTTGATGTCGGCCATTCTGACAGGTGTAAGGTGATACCCCATTGTTGTTTTAATTTGCATCTCTCTGATGATTAGTGATGTTGAGCATTTCTTCATTTGTCTCTGAGCCATTTGTATGTCCTGTTTGGAGTGCTGTCCATTTAGTTCCTCTGCCCATTTTGTAATTAGGTTCTTTGTCTTCCTTTTGTTGAGTTGTATGAGCACTCTATATATATTGGAAATTAACCCCTTATCTGATATATCATTGGCAATTATGCTCTCCCATACAGTGGGTTGCCTTTCCATTTTGCTGGTTGTATTTCGCTGTGCAGAAGCTTTTGAGTTTGATGTAGTCCCATGTGTTCATTTTCTCCTTTGTTTCTGTTGCCTTAGGGGATGTATCACTGAAAATTCTGCTGCGTATGATGTCTGAAATTTTGTTGCCTACTATTTCTTCTATGATTTTTATGGATTCATGAGTTGCATTTAAGTCTTCTATCCATTTTGAGTTTATTGTTGTGTATGGTGTAAGTTGATAGTCTAATTTCATTTTTTTTGCATGTAGCTGTCCAATTTTCCCAGCACCATTTATTAAAGAGGCTGTCCTTACTCCTTTGTATGCTCTTGCCACCATTGTCAAATATTAATTGAGCATATTGCCTTGGGTCCATTTCTGGTTCTCTGTTCTGTTCCACTGGTTTAATATGCCTGTTCTTGTGCCAGTACCAGGCTGTTTTGATTACAGTGGCTTCATAGTGTAGCCTGAAATCTGGTAATATGATCCCTGCAACTTTGTTCTTCTTTTTCAAGATTGCTGTGACTATTTGAGGTCATTTTTGGTTCCATATGAACTTTTGAAGTATTTGTTCTAGTTCTGTGAAATATGTCATTGGTATTTTGATGGGGATTGCATTGAATGTATAGATTGCTTTGGGTAGTATGGACATTTTAATAACGTTGATTCTTCCAATCCATGAACAGGGTATGTGGTTCTACTTTTTTATACCTTCCTCTATTTCTTTTTACAATGACCTGTAGTTTTTTGCAAATAGGTCCTTTATTTATTTGGTTAAGTTTATTCCTAGGTATTTTAATTTTTTTGCCGCAATGGTAAATGGGATTTTTTTTTTAGTTTCTCTTTCTGTGAGTTCATCATTGGTGTATAAGAATGCCATAGATTTCTTGACGTTAATTTTGTATCTTGCTACTTTGCCAAATTCATTGATTAAGTCTAGTAAATTTTTGATGGAGTCTTTGTAATTTTGTACGTATAGTATCATGTCATCTGCGAATAATGACAGTTTCACTTCCTCCTTTTCAATTTGGATCCCTTTTATTTTTTCTTCCTGTCTGATTGCTGTGGCTAAGACTTCCAGTACTATGTTAAATAGGAGTGGCGAAAGTGGGCATCCTTGCCTTGTTCCTGTTCTTAAGGGAAATGCTTTTAGTTTTTGCCCATTGAGTTTGATGTTGGCTGTAGGTCTTTCATATATGGTCTTTATTATGTTGAGATATGATCCCTCTATTCCCACATTGCTGAGCGTTTTTATCAGAAATGGATGCTGGATTTTGTTGAAGGCTTTTTCGGCATCTATTGATATGATCATGTGGTTTTTATTCTTCATTTTATTTACGTGGTGTATCACATTTATTGATTTGCGAATATTGTACCAGCCTTGCATCCCTGGGATGAATCCCACTTGGTCATGGTGAATGATTTTTTTTGGTGTATTGCTGATTCACTGGGTTTTAATGTATTACCAAAGCAGATGTCATTACTTAGAAAAGGAATTGTCCTCCACATGCTGCTGTCTATCATAAGACAGTTGCTCCCTTACTGCTATCAAGCTGCTCCCACACACAGGACTGCCTGTATCGGCATTTGTGTTCCTTGATAGTTGTGAAACAAACGATCTATTTGAAAGATTTTTTTCTCTCTCTTTTTTTTTTTTAATAAGTCTACCCATTCGAATCTGGATACCAACAATAGCCTGGAGTTTGTTTTCCTTTTTTCTCTTGCTGTGACTTCTAATGAAAGAGACGGCATTGGACATTTTCATTTTAGAATCACAAATGTGGTCCCGTTCATGTAGGAATAATTCAGGAAGCAGTGAGTTTTGCAATCCTGATTGTTCCTTGTATTCAATCTTGCCTCTATCTCTAACTCTAACAGTGAATAGAATATGTTCAATAAATAATAATTAATATTATCAGTGTCATCAGGCCAGTTCAAGGCTTGGTGACATGGCCATGAGTCTCAGCCATTCTATAATCTACCTGGCTTACACAGTAGCCTTTCTTCGATAAATTCCTCTGCTAGAATCTCATGATTTGCTGTTGTCCCAGAACTGAATTCTTTGAACTCACATTTTATATTGCATTGCAAAGGGTGCTTCATGTGATATGACTCCTGCATATCTCTTCAGTCTCAGCTATGACTTTTCCCTTCTCTTAGACTATACTCCACTCTAGAGGACTATCTATGGGCAGAGTGATCTTCAGACAATTTATCTAGCGTCTCTGAGCCTCCTTACTTGTGAGGTGGCAGTGATCATGGTATCCACCTGAGGGTTGTGAAAAGACTAGTTGAATTCATGCATGCAAAGTGCTTAGGAGCATTTCAAGCTCTGAATAGTGAGAAGAGGCCGACTGGACAGAGAGGGGCATCTAGGCAGGCGTGAGTTACAGCAGAGATGATGAGGGCCACACTGGAGCAGTGGTGGCAGTGGGAACCCCTGACGTATACTGGCAGTTTGCATATCAGGGGCAGGACTGAGCATTTTACCTGAACTGACACCTTTAGTCCTTGGGAGAACCCTGAGACGTAGGTATCCTATTTTGAAAACAATGAGATGATTTTTCATAAAGATAAAAACTAAACAAAGAAATTCCTTTTGATTGGTAAAGCCAGTATTCGATCATGGTTTATGAGTAGCAAAAAGTACCAGCCTATTTCTTAAGTGGAAATGAAACAGAAAAATTACAGTTTGCACTGTGTTCATAGCTCACAAAACACTCTCAAACATTTGTCCATTGTGCATCCAAATCACACAGTAAAATCACAAAGAACCATATTTAATTTCTGATATAAACACGGATATTGTGGTTTAAAGAAATAAAGAACTAAAAACCACGGAAAATGTTTCATCCATGCAATGAAGTATGATGCAAACATTTAAAAAATCATGGCAAAGCCTCTTTTGACATTGAGAAACGTGCTCGTTGGCTGAGTACTGGGGCCGATCGAGGGCTGCACAGCTTATGAATGAATACGCACTGCTTCCACCATCCGCAAAAGTGATTGTGCTACATTTAAATTTTGACAATAAAAATAAACTTCTTTCTCCACATGCGCCAAAAACAAACCCAAATCCCCAGAGCACAGTTATCTAATGACTGTCTCCCTTACTAATCTGTAGGTGTCTAGCACAGGGACTGGCACAGAGTAAATTTTCAAAAGAAAAAGGCTTTGTTTGCTTGTTTGTGTTAATAATGGCCATGGGCATATACAATGTGGTGTGCAATTGAGGCCTCATCATTTAGGCTCCTCTGTCCTTAGGTTTCCCAGCATTAAAGTACCAGACAGCAGTATCTATTTACTAGTCTGTAGTCCATGGGAAACGTCAGCTCACCTGATAACTTTTTACTTGGAGCTTCTGTTTAAAATGAATAAGCAAGAGAAATGATGCACAGCTCTGAGTTCCCATCTGTTCCCCCATCAAGAGAATAAAGCTTGCTACTACCATGCCAACACAGTCGGACGTCCCAGCACTCTGGGGCCACCGGTGCCATGTTCTCCCTTTGAGAGGGTCCCGGGAGGCCCCCAGTCATCAGCTTTCAGGGCTTGTGACTGTCTTGCCCAACCGAACCATTTTCTTGTTGTCTGCTAAGCCTATCTCCCCTTCATCCCCAAAGAGACTGCGACAGTCCTCGAGCAGTTTAGTCCCTGATTAACAAACTGGGAAAAGTCCCTTCACAGAGATGTGCAAACAAAAGAGCAAAACAAGGGCAGGGCTTTTTGCCCAGGGCAACTAAAGGCAGTGGAATTCGAATCTTAGTTCAGAAGTGAAGCAGGACACTGTAGCAGAATATAGCAAAATTAAGAAGAAAATTGTTCTTGAGAGCATGCACACACACACACACACACACACACACACACACACCATCCAATGATGGGAAGAATGAGAAGGGTTTGAAATACCGTGCAGGTTAAGCCAAGAGAAATCATTTCATAAAAAAAAAAATGTGTGCAGCTGGTACAATTTTTTGCTTTTGAAGTTTCTTCTTAAAACAAGTAAACAACAAATATTACCCACAGTTCTGAGTTCTGTCTACCCCACACCCCAGAATAAACCTTGCTCGAATGCTAGTGCAGATGGCAGGATGTCCCAGCCATGCTGGGCGGCAGGGGTCATGTTCAGAGATGTCTTTTATTTGACGCTGACAGGAACACACTCAGTAACTTAAGGACTTCAGAAAAAACAAAGAGTTAAGAGCAGGCAGTCTTTTTTGGCAAATGCTTTGTTAAACACACACCCTTTCCCCCAAGTCTATTTCAGGTTTGCCAAGCTCCCTAATGCAGAGACTTAAATATTTGCTGTTCTATCCTTCTCCAGGTTAAAAAAAAAAAAAAAAAAAAAAAAGTTTGGGGCATGAAAATTCTGAACTAGAAGTCTAAGAAAGATTTTACTTTCTTTTATCTTTTCAGTTCACCATCTTGGAGACCCAACATCATTTTTGCTCTTGAGATCAAAGTTTTACAGGAAAGGCCGTTGGTGTTCTGGCTTTGCCTGGACTCAAACTGTCCAGCTGGCTGACCTCGCAGGTGCAGCATGGACATGAAATGCAAATGGCACCAGGATTTTTATTGATCAAAAGGAATGTGTTGAGACCACCTCAGTAGATTCACAAATTAGAGAACTCTCCAAGCTCAGACTTAGCTCTGCGAGCATTTCCTCCTCTTTAACGGTCGCTCGCGCCTTCATTACCCTCGAGTTCTCCACGGAGGTTTCAATGCCACAGCTGTTTGCCTCCTGCCTTGGTCCCTTTTAGAGTAAACCATTAACCTGCCATCTCAATCTTCTGGAAAATGCTTATGATTGAAAAACTTTATGAAACACTGGCAAATTGGAAGAAATTGGTGCTCCGACCACCCTGCCCTTGTGGGCTAACAGTGTACTGCGCCCTTCGACCATTACAGACAGTTTAGCTTCACACCCCTGCCCCTCTCTCTTTTTTTCTTCCTTTCTTCTTATGTCCCCGAAGACTTACGGTTGTACAATTTTATGTTATTTGGCTTGGCAAGAGTTTTCCAATTTTCCCCCCCAAAATGTGATAACTTTTTGTTTGGTTCATTTTTAAATGAACGCCAGGCATACAAAAGGTATGACATGATAATGATCTTTTTTCAGCATAAAGTGACAAAGTTGAGTCCTCACCAGCAATGAGTGGCTCTCTTACTCAGCAGAGAACACGTTACAATAGGCAAGTATGCCAGGCTGTAGGTAAACTGACGTTTTTCTCTCTAATACTTGTTTATTTTTATTTGAGGTATAATTTATATCTAGCAAACACACACATTTTAAGGCAGAGTTGTGATTTCTGACACAGTTGTATACTGCTGTAATTGCCACCCAAACCAAAAGAAATCAGAATTTTTTAAAAGTGAATTTTGAAGCATTATTTTATAGTTTTCAACTCGCCTACCCTCCCATGATGTAGAAAAATCCTTTGTGAAGCATGCTCCATTAAATCTTTGTAAAGAGCCTGTGATTCTGAATCTAAAATAAGCCTTGTCCAGAAGACTTTATTTCTGAAACAGCAGCTGGGTAAATGAATAAGGGAAATTCAAAGGGCTATGATGACTAGGATGAAAAATCACTCTTTTCCTGGACTGCAGTTTAAGTCAGAGAAGAGGCTTTATTTTTAGTCTTTCCATAGCCATCCTCGAGCCCAGCTCTCGACTCTGGCTTCTGGAATAGAACACCGCCGTCAGCAAGTCACACATATACTTATTTCTATTTATTTAATTTTATTGTGTCTGCAGCTGCTTGGCTGCCAAATACTTATATAAGGACTAATTAAAATTGCTTTAGACATTACATTTTTCAATTAAGATGCAATTCACTGAACCAATCAATTATAAGTTATTAGAAAATTTCAAAGGTGCCTTAAAATGCAACAGCACCACATTAAGGAGCCATCATTTGCTCAGGACCAACAATCTTGAAGTGTCAACCAGCGAACTGTGTATGATCTCCAAAGGTGTGACAGCCATGTCCATTTCCATTCTGTGTCTGACTATACGTTAAGTTAACTAGAATAGCAATGTGGGAATATGCCTCTGAAGCTCCCCCCACATTATTAATTCAGAGACAAAGAATCACTTTTTTTTTTTAATAGTATCTTGAGTTCTTTTTTTTTTTTTTTTTTTTTTTTTTAATTAGAGAGAGAAAAAGGGAGAGGGAGAGAGAGATAGAAACATTGATGAAGGAGAACATCAATTAGCTGCCTCCTACACACCTCCCACTGGGGATTTGGCCCACAACCTGGGCATGTGCCCTGACCTGGAATCAAACTGGCAACCTCTTGGTGCGTGGGTTGATGCTCAACCACTGAGCCACACCAGCTGGGCAAAGAATCACATTTTTAAAGCCAGCTTGCTATAATTTATGCTGCCCTCTACAAAATCACTAACATCAGTAACATTAGTTTCTGAAAAGAAGCATGAGTCATCAGAAAGGCATGTCCTTTCAGATTTGCCAATACACCTCTGCATGTCCCCAGATGTGGACATCTGCATTATCATGGCACATTCTTCTCCTGAGAGAAGCTCCTAGTGGGGAAGTTTCCATTAGGCAAGAGCTGTTGGGTGTCATTAAAAAGAATAAGATTAGTATTGACGGTGGCAAGCAAAGGTCAGAGAGGGGTCTGCCTTTTCCATTACTGTTCTTTTTCATCTGTATCTAATCATTTCAGGTCCCGATGAGTCCTTTGTGTGTGAAATGCCTGCTTTAAATGTTGTGATACATCAAGCCAAGGTTCATCTCAAAATACATGCTTTGGAAGCTGTTCCAATTTTGCTGCTATAAATTTATTATTGAAAGAAAATGCTGTGACATACAATATTCCAGTATCTTAGAAATGCAGGAGGGCTAACACAGAGGGCAAAGATGGAAAGGGAAAATGAGCAATAACCTTCATCAGTTGTTACTGAAGCAGGACTCTCCCACATGGCCAGAGATCAAAAGTAGTGGAGGTTCCAGAAATAACAGAGTGGATCAGAGAAGAAGACTTTTTATCAGCATTTCTCTGCTCCCAGGGTGAGGTCTGCAGCCAAGGCCCTAGGAGGCAGGTGCTGCAAGACAAGGCCTGATAAAGAGAACCTTTCTCCTCTTCCATCACCAGCAAAGGCAACTCGAGCCTCCAGCTGCATTGCCTCCTTCCAAGCTCCCTGCCCAGAAATGCACACCCAAGGCCCTCAGATTACCTGTCACACCGCCTTCCATCTTAGCCTGACAGAGTGGGGCTGGTTATTGTCTCTGATCACTTCCCAAGTCCCCAAGGAATTAAAATGAGTGCAGTCTGCTTGAGCCAAGGCTTGGAGTACAAGGGCATGCTTGCACTGAGGATGCACACAAGGTCCAAGACGTATGTCTGTTACATCAGACAGCCCGGGTTCCCATTGTCTCAGTCATGCACTCGGGAAAATCCTACTCTTTCTATGCTTCAGGGATCTTGCCTATAAAACCACAGGCCCTCCCTCGGGATGACTGCACAGATCAACAATTAATGTGTGCAACACATGCTTGGCACAGGCCTGCCACAAAGCAAGGACTCAGTGTCCCAGCTCCTGCTCCTCCACTTCCTCCAGTTCACCTCCCAGGTTTTCCCTTCTCTTCCACCTTTTTATTGTTCTACAGCCCCGATGTGTTGGTGCCATCCAAACACCCTTGGGAAGAAATATTGGTTTCTTTTGCCCAGATTTTAAGGGTCCTGACCTATAAGGAATGCAGTCTGTTCCTTTAACTAGGATTCTGTATGTGATGCTGCCAGGTTCCTATGGGCCTCCACTTGAAAGGGGGAATCCTTCTCTTGTTTTCTGAAGCCACCTATGATGAATAACTGGTAAGGGCAATGACATCCCATGGACTGCCCTTTACTGCAATCATCTGTTTGCCAACATATTAATTTCATTTTTACTTACTTAAGAAGTATTTAAAAAAAGCTTCCCCTGTCCCTTCAGCTTAGGCTCTGGTGTAGTCTCTTGCTCTCTAACATGGCTTTACTCAGACCCCTCCCAGATGGACAGGTATTTTTCTCCTACTTCCCCATATTCCTTTTGACTCTAGCAACTTCCTTCTCTTGCAGACTTTGTTTCTCTTTTATACACAACATGCTTTGTGGTGGTGCTGATCCTGATACAGACTAATTATTGCAAGACAAATGTTTCTCCTGAGAACATAGACACCTTGTTTGGGGAAACAAGGATGTGGCATCTCCTAAAATCCTCCAACTCTGCCGTAGGAAGATCTGTGTGTCCTTGGCAGGTTGCTTGGCCTCTCTGAGCAGGATTTTTTTCCCCAACAAATTTTAAATTTTGGTTACTATTGTCTCCTCTCAGGATTTTCTGAAATAACCACAAAAGATGCATCTAGCATATGGAAGCTCAGTGTAAGAATATCATCAATGTTAGTGCATGCCCCTTTAATTATAGATCTCCCCTATTAAAAATTATGGTAAAAGACATGATATAAAATTTACCCTCTTAACAATTTTGAGTGTATAGGTCAATGGCATTAAGTACATTCACACTGTTGTGCAACCATCACCACCCAGAACTATTTTCATCTACTCCAATTGAAAATCTATAAACAATAATTCTGGGTGCCACCCTTTCCCCAGACCTTGGCAACATGGTGCTACTTTCTGTCTCTATAAACTTGACTACTCTAGGAAACTCATATAAGTGAAATCAAACTGTATTAGTCCTTTTTTGACTGGTTTATTTCACTTAGCATAATGTCTTCAAGATTCATCCAAGTTGTAGCAGGTATCAGAATTTACTTCCTTTTTAAGGCTGAATGATATTCCATTGTATGTGTCTACCGCATTTTGCTTATCCATTCATCTGTCAACGGACACTTGGGTTGCTTCGTGATTAATGCTGTTGTGAACATGAGTGTACAGATATGTCTTCCAGACCCTGCTTTAATTCTTTTGAGTCTATTCTCAGAGTAAAATTACTGAATCATATGTAATTCTAGGCTTAATTTTTTGAGAAACTCTACACTGTGGCTGTACATCATTTTACATTCCTACTAATAGTTCACAAGGGTCAATTATGTCTTTGGCAACACTATTTTCTGTTTGTTTGCTTTCATTGTTGTTTGCTAGTAGCCATTCTGATGGGTGTGAAGTGGTATCTCATTGTACTTTTGATTTGCATTTCCTAAGAATTCATAATGTTAAAAATTTTGCCATGTGTTTATTGGCCATCTGTATATTCTCGTTGGAGCACCCACTCACTTTTAAAGCTTATTGTCCTCAATCCACAGTTTGGGGGAGTACCTGGTATCATAGGTATTAGACATGGCTGAGTTTGGCCCATCACTGCCACTGGCCACTGTAGGGGCCTGAGCTGCGGCAGCAGCCTCTAGGAGACTGAGCTTTCTTTCTGTAAAATAGGGATAAAGACAGTATTTCCCTTAGAGGAATGGTATGAGCCAATGACCATAAAGACACTCATCTGCATCTGCTCCCAATAAGAACAACAGATGAACAGCACTATTGTTATTATCATCATTCCATCTCTACTGTCCTTATGGGGAAAGTAAGTTCCTCAATTACTTTGGTTAGTGATAGCTGAACCCAGTGAGGATGCGCCCTTCCCACCAAAGAAAAGAGAGCCAGAGAGCTGTCGAAGTAAAGAAGAGCATTGGCAAAAAGACTGGGATGATTTGCAATACAATTTTCATGCTTATAAGATCCTTCTCTCTACCTCTTCCATCCCCCATTACCTCCTAACCTCCTCCTCCCCACCTCTCCCAGAGCCCAGGAAAGCACACAGTGGAACCTCTCCCTCCCACCACTTGGTGTATGCCTGCAGCATAAAGGATCCCTCTGGTCTGCTGTCTCAGGAGTGGTTGATTGCGATAAAGTCAGTGTCTGTGAGAGACATAAAGTTCTGGATGGAGCTTGAATATGTATCGTCCAGGTGTGTTTCCTGTGTACACTCGGATTGACCAACACCTGTGAACCAGTGTGAGCTACTTAAGAACCACTCACCATGTCTTCACTATGAGTTAGACAGTAGGAGCCATGCATACCTCATCCCTTTTCATCCTTGGAATGAACTTGTGCATTGCATAATGCCCCCATTTGGGAGATCAGGAGATGGAGCCTCCCAAGGTGAATTAACTTGAAGACTTTAGCTCACACAACTTTAATGGGAGGATTGAGATTTGAGTGTAGCTCTATTTGAGTCTAATTTGCCCATTTTTCTCTGGGATAACTCAGAAAATGTTGTGTGGTGGTGGCGGGCAGGGGGGCTAACTGCTGTGTGCATGTATATTTCATAGTGAGTGGAAGTAAGGGACACTTTAAACATGGATTTTGGAGGAACCAAGAATCCAAAATTAATTCTGCCATCTCCATGAGATAGAGGAAGCATTATATTCCCAGTATAGTGTTAAAGTTAATGGACTGGATCATAAATGAATTAGATAGATGAATAACAAAATTAAAAAAAAGAGCCCTTGCTCCAATATGTGACATTATCCTTATTTTTACAGTAAAAAATATTCCCCTATCTGAAAGTGTAAGTAAAATGCTCTGACATTTGAAAGTGTGATATACAGAAGTTTCAGGAATCCTCCAGGGTTTTAACTACCTTTCAAACACATCTTATTTCCACTTCATAGATGAGGGAACCGAGGCTGAGACAAAAACTCAGCCAGAAGGAGAGTGGTAGATCCAGTTGGGGATAAACATGCTGTCTCTGGGGCCCAGTCCACGCAACAATTAACTGCTTCCTCAGGTGTCTTCATGTCATTCAGCTTAGTGGTGAGATTATGGGCTCTGGAATTAATTCATTGCTGGTTCTGATTCCAATCCCCACTTATATCCATAGGACCTCACTAAGCCCTGCCCCGGGGACTTCGGTTTTTCCATCTGGAAGGCAGACACGACATTGTTTGCCTCGTGAGGCTTTTGTGACTATGAGGTTTGATAGCATTTGTGCAAGTGCATTCCGCCAAGCGTGGCTCGCACATCATGCTTTTAACAAATGCTACTTTCACCTCTTTCCCTTTGGCTAGTACTTGTGACAAATAAAGTAGATTTTACCCCATTTCTCAGATTAGGATGCCCTGGCCACAGCTGCTGACAGCTTGCATGGCTTTATGTTCAATAAAAAGGCACATGGAAGATTTATCAGCCAGATGTGACAAATGGGCCCTTTTCCTTTTCATTAGCTCGTGGCAGCCCATACACTGAAATTACAACCTGTCATCTCTCTTGATGCCTCTGAGTTATCCATCTTTGTAATTTTCTTGAATGAATATTCCATCTTTAGGACATGTACCTGCCAATTTTAGAGATCAATACCTTCCTTTTCAGTGGTCATTATAGGAACTTGTAAAGTTACCCCTCAAACAGATGTTCGAGCCAGAGGAAACCATTCATTCATTCTGTCCAGTGCAAACAGACCTCAGCATTTTTGTTGAAAAATTCAACCATCTCAGAAAATCAACTTTCTCTAGTGAGCAATTCTTAGCGGGAAGGATTCTATCTATGAATTTGAGTCAGTCATTTATACAGTCATTAAATATTCTCTTATTTTTTTAAAACACCTCTAATGTGTCAGACTTGGTCCTAAGCACAGTGCCTATAGTCAGTACTATATAGGTGATACACACATTCACATAAACACACATTCTCTATATTACATGCATATGTATGTGTACATGTACGTTTTTATGTATATGATAGAAACACAGATTTGCAGAGATGGTATGCAGATAAAGAAAGTACTAAATGACAAATATATTATATGTCAAAAGGGAGAGATAGCTACTATGCTAGGAGAATTTAGAAGAAAAAAGAAAACACTATTTCCACATTGGATACCAGATATGACTTCATAGTCCTTCTTTCTCTCCCTTTCTCCATGTCTTAGCTTCGATTCTCTCAGTAGGTTGCCCTTGGCATTCCCACTGGGAGGCAGGCACCCTCCATACAGCTGGCAAAAAGAGGTGCAGGCACCCAGTCATGTGTTGCCTAACCATGGGCTGCACTCAGAAATGTGTTGTTGGGCAAGGTAGTTGTGCGAACCTCACAGGATGTGCGCACACAAACCTAGACGGTATGGTGTACTGCAACTTAGGCTACATGGAGTGGCTTATTGTTCCTTGGCTACAAGCCTGTACAGCATGTTACTGAACTGAATGAATACTATAGTCAATTATAAGGCAATGATAAGTAGTAGTGTATCTAAACATACCTACACATAGAAAAGGTACATTAAAAATATGGTAGACAGTACTGTTTTTTTCTTTTTTAATCCTCACCTGAGGATATTTTTCCATTTATCTTTAGATACAGTGGAAGGGAGGGAGGGAGGGAGAGAGAGAAATGTCGATGCAAGAAAGACACATTGACTGGTTGCTTCCTACATGACCCCAACAGGGCAGGGCACCAAACTGCTCCTGAGGTATGTGCCTTGACCAGAATTGAACCTGAGACCCTTTGGTTTGTGGGCTGATGCTCTGATCTCTGAGCCAAACTGGCCAGGGCTTCAGTACTTCTACATGACTGGCAGTGTGGCGGGCTTGTGTCCCTCAGCATCACCAGGAACAAGTGAGCAAGGCATTGTTGTGACATTACAACAGCTGCGAGGTCACTAGGCATAGCATGTCAACTCCGTTATGATGTTAGGACACACTGTCGGAGATTCGTCCCTGCACTGAGCACGGTGTCATTCTGCTCTAGGCTCACATAACCAACTTTCTTTTCTTTCTTTTTAAATACTTAATTTTATTAATATTTTTTTATTACAGATGGCCCTCCTTTTCTCCCCTTGGCACTCGTTCTCCCCGCTCCCGCCCCTCCCCCTGCCTTTGTCACACTGTTGTCCATGCCTGCTGGTTGTGCATGTATGCAGAGACGGTTTTTGGTTTACCTCTTCCTGCCCCGCCTCCTTCCTTCCCTCTGAGGTTTGTCAGTCTGTTCCCTACTTCCATGTCTGGGTCTATTCTGTTCATCAGCTTATTTTGTTCATTAGATTCCACAAATAAATGAGATGATGTGATCCTTGTTTTTCTCTGGTTGGCTTATTTTGCTTAGCACAATACTCTCCAGGTCCCTCCACTCTCAAAGGATAAGAGAACTTTCTTTCTTATAGCAGCATAGTACTCCATTGTGCATAGTACCACAGCTTTTTTATCCACTCATCTACTCATGGGCACAAGGAAGACATCACTTAACTTTCTGAGCCTGAAAAAAATAGAGAGCTTACTTAGTCAACGTACACTCCAGGCTGGTGACAGACTCACCATTGGCAGTCACTGTGGCCAGAAGGAAGGGGTACCCTGGGTAACCAGACCTGGGTCACGTGCGCACACCGAGGGGCACAGGATACCAGAGTGCCGCCAGGGCAGAATGGCATTGCATAGAGGAGGGGACGTTCCAGAGAAGGATGGGGGGGGAGGGGGCTACCATTTGAGAAATGGGCGGAAAGACTTTTAGGCATTTCACCACCATGGCCCTGTGAAGTAAAAAACCTTTTCTGAACTAATTAAGTAATTCAGCGTCTTTCAGGCGTTGAAAACATGCCGTGGGGGCAGCACGATGGGGACAGGAAAGCGTCCGTCTGGGCACGCCGGCGGGCTCCCGCGCCGGAAACCAGGGCCTTCTGACACGGTGCAGCCATCCTCGCCAACGTTTCTTTAAGCTAAACTTGATGGATGCGTACAGCTTTTGCTACAGGCAGAGTCTTGTGTTCATTACATAAATAGTAACGATGATGACCACGATACTCTCAGGTCAGAAACAGAGCACAGTTAGGTGGCCAGAGTCATAAGGCCTCTACAGTCTTAAACAACGTGGTGGCCCGTGGAAGGAGGGGAGGTGCTTGGGCCCGTAAAACTGGGGTGGAGGGAATGACTTGGCTCTTAGCGGTGCCACTCATGATACTGAGCTTTCAGCTCTGCGTCAAGCCTGGTCCGTTCCTTTTCACCTTGCTTTCTCATTCAATCCTCCACCAAGGACAGGCGACTGTCATTTCTTTATCCAAAAGAGAAAACTGAAACACAACGAAGAAGATATTCTCATACAAAGTCAAACAGTGACCAGGTTGAAACCTGTTTTGTTTACAGTGCCACAAAACAACAAACAGTGACACACAATGTCACCATACTTCTTCCAACGCAGTTAGTGCATCAGCAAAGAAGACACAAAGGAGCGGCAGCAGAAAATGCGACTGGTGTTGAAGGCCTTCCGCTGCTGGCTGGAGCGAGCCCGCGAAGGGGAGCAGCGCACCAGGAGCGGTGCAAGGACCTGCCCCAAGGGCTCTGAGCAATGCACATTAAAGGAATAAGTGGATGATGAATGAATGAATGCATATTCATTCAGCATTTTTTCACTTATAAATCTTCATTATTAATTCAAATGATATATTATTTCTGCTTGAGTCTTTGAGCAGTTGAAAAAATCAATATGTTCCTCATCTCATTTCCACAAGAACGAAGTTGAGAGGGAGTAGGAAGGGGGTGGTTCCCTGCCCTTTCCCCATGCATCCTCACCCCTAGATAGCTCTTCCTGAGAGGGTTGTACATCTGCCAATGCACTGAAATCTCAGTGTCTGACCAAGAAAAACTTCCTGTGAATTATAATTTGGATTTTTTTTTTTTAATGTAGGGCATCCAGAATGAAGCTTTGTGGTGGCTGCTTAATTTAGAGGGCATTATTTTTAGCCCTGCAAAGGACCAGTGGCACGAAAACAATTAGGATCTTTTGTCAAGTTAATTAAATTTTACTAAGTGTGGTAATCTCAATGGGTTTCATACAGCAGAGGTAAAACTAATTAAAACGCAAATTTTTCCTAGTCTAATAAGGAGGTCTAACTTGGGGAGCTGAGGAATGCTGTGCATACTGAAAGATATTCAAAACTAATTTATAACGAGATGAGGGCAGACCCTTCAATGGCTTGGTTCTGTGGAAGGCTCACTTGAGAATGCCAATAAGTCCGTTAAATTGGAGGCGGCCACTTAAAGAAAGGAAGGCAGATTGGCCAAATGTGCTGGGCTCAGGAGAGAAACCTGGATCCAGTTTAGACAAGTTCGGGTGGGGAAGCCACTGAAAATGAGGGTTCAGGTTTTGTCTGAAAACGCTGTTTTCTCCCCGGGTTTCTTCTTTTATTAAGTCTCTCTCCCAGGGCAGGCAGTTGCTCTTCCTGTGGTAGTCTTTTCTTGGAGAGCTACGTGGAGCAGGGATGTTTAGTTCACAAGGACTCAGACCAGTAGTTAATCCACACCAAGTCTTCTGTGACCATCACAGCCCATTTCTTAAAATGAGGCCATTAAAAGGTTAAAAAATTCACTCTGGCCCAGTTGTTTGAGCATTGTCTTATGTACCAAGAGGTCACCGGATCAATTTCTGGTCAGGGCACATGCCTGGGTTGCAGGCTCAGTCAATCCCCCATGAGGCAGCCGATCATCAATGTTTCTCCCTCTCTCTTTCTCTCCATTCTTAAAAAAAAATCAATGAAATCATAGTTTTAAAAAATTCACTCTGTTCTTGAAATTAGCAGACTATGAAGATAGTGATCCAAAATGGCTCATTCTGAGCCCTATCTCTGGAACCCACTGACACCAATTTCTACCTCCTGTCAAATGCATATGAATACCTGTGGTCGAGAAATTGGAAATGATTGTTGAGTAACAATGGGCAACCTTCGTATAGACTTGGGCACACTCCAACTGACAAGCCATTCTTCTCCCACTGATCAAAAGAGGTGTATACCTGCTGACACTTCCCTCGTTTCTCCATCTCATTTCACACCCCTGGTCTGGCTCTGGACCTGAGAGCCCAGGGATTTGGCACTTGCTGCAGTGTCCTTCTAATCACCAAATCTAATGGCTTTTCTTTGTTGCTTCTATCTTTACCCAGATTGGGTCATTTGTCACACTGCCCACCCCATCCCCCTGACACACTTGCTTTATTTAGTTCTGAGATGTGTTATCAGTACAGCAGGATCTGCTGGGCACTGACTACAGTCAAGTCCCTTTCTGAGAAGGGGGCTTCTTGTCTAGTTTTACACAGCAGGTACACTAGGATTCTGTGTGAAAATGACAGGTGGGTATCATCATATGTGAATATCTAGAATATAATTAAAATAGTTCCTTATTCTATGTTATTTTAATATTTGCATTATGTAAGTACTCTGCATTGCAGAACTTTTAGGAAGAGCAGAAAAATAAAAGGAATATAAAAGTTGAATTTAATCAAACCATAACTACATTTTTATCTTCTCTTCTCCTCCTCCTCCTTCGTTCTATATTCCCTTCATGGTCTTAATGCAATGCATGCACCTATGATCACCTTTGTCATGTAACACTGCAGCCTGAGCACTAGCATACTAATGTCCCTAACAATATTATTGTAACCAGGTCACTACAGTGGGAAAAACTTAAATTTCTTAATTTGGAACCTCTGGTTTTGAGTCCCAGTTTTACCTAGCTATGTAATGCTAGGCAAGACTTACATGTGTTGTTGTTTTTGTTTTTAGTCTTGGTTCTGTGACTATAAAACAGGGATGGTAATTACTATATCATAAACTTGGTAATAGGATGCAGCTAGCTGCTGTTTTTGTGATTGGTATATTATTTTAAAATAACAAATACAGTATATAATCATCATGCACAAAAATTAACTCAAAATGGATTAAAGACTTGAATGTAAGACCTAAAACCATAAAAGTCCAAAAAGAAAACAGGCAGTGAGTTCCTTGACATAAGTCTTAGCAATTATTTTTCTGGACTTGACACCAAAGGCAAAAATCAACAAGTGGGACTACATCTAACTAAAAAGTTTCTGCACAGCAAAGGAAACCATTGCCAAATGAAAAAGCAAACTACTGAATGGGAGAAAATATTTACAAATCCATATATCTGACAAATACACAAAAAAATGATACAATTAATAGAAAAAAATCTGATTTAAATATGGGCAGAGTATCTGAATAAACATTTTCCAAAGAAGACATACAGCTGGCCAACTGGTACATGAAAAGTTGCTTAACATTATTAATCATCAGGGAAATACAAATCAAAACCAAAACAATGAGATATCACTTCACACTTGGTAGAATGGCTATTATCAAAAAGGTAAGAGATGCCCTGGCCAGTTTTGCTCAGTGGTTAGAGTGTCAGCCTGAGGACCAAAGGATCTCGGGTTTGATTCCTAGTAAAGGGCAGGTACCTTGTGGGGGTCATGCAGGAGGCAACCAATTGAGGTGCCTCTCTCACATTGATGTCTCTCTCTCTCTCTCTCTCGCTCTCGCTCTCTCTCTCTCCCTCCCTTTCTCTCACTCTATCTAAAAATCAATGAAAGAAATATCCTCAGGTGAGGATTAAAAAATAAGTAAATAAATCTTCATAAGTTAAAAAAAAGAAAAGACAAGAGATAATTGTTTGCTAGGATGTAGAGAAAAGGGAGCCCTTACGCGCTGTTGGTGAGAATGTAAATTGGTGCAGCCACTCCGGAAAACAGTATGGAGGGTCCTCAGAAGTTTAAACAATAGAACTACCATATATTCAGCAATTTATTCTGGGTACTTGTCCAAAGAAAGTGAAAACACTAACTCAAAAATAGATATGCCCCACCTGGTTCATTGCTATTGCATTATTTACAATAGCCAGGAAATGGAAACAACTTAAATGTCTGTCTATGTGTGAGTGGATAAAATCTTGTGATATAATTAAACGTTATCCAGTCATAAAAAAATAAAATTTTGCCATTTTGACAACATGGACGGACCTTAAAGGCATTATGCTAAATAAAATACACGCCACAGAGAAAGAAGATCAATACCATATGATCTCGCTTGTATGTAGAATCTTAAAAAATAAACAAACAAATAACAACCAAAACACCAAGCTCATAGACATGGAAAACAGTTTGCTGGTTGCCAGAGATGGGGGTGGGTGGAGTGAAAGGGTGAAGCAAGTCAAAAGGTACAAACTTCCAGTTATAAAATAGACAAGTCATGGGCTGTAATATACAGCGAGTGACTGCAGGTAATAATACCGTTACATACCTGAAAGTTGCTAATAGAGTAAATCTGAAAAATTTTCATCACAAAATAAAGTTCTATAGCTATGTCTAATGACCAATGTCAACTACACTTATTGTGATGGTCATTTCACAATAAATACAAATACTAAATCATTATATTGTAGAGCTGAAACTGATATAATGTATATCAATTATACCTCAATAAAAATAAATAAATAAATAGGCTTTCTCATTGCAATAAAAAAGTACAGTGTGCAGCTGTTCACAATATTTCATCATGTAGATATTTAATTAATCTCTATTGCTAACCATTTAATTTCTTCCTTAGTTTCCTAATATCAATAACTCTAGAATGAATATCTTCATATAGTTATTAATACAATATTCTGCACACCGATGTAATAGTTACTCCCTGGAGAGTTTGTGGTACTTGCTACTCCTGCGAGCTGTGCGTGGCGGGTTAGTCTCTCAGCACGCGTGTGGGCCTGGGTGCTGCCACAGGGACAGGGCGCTCCAGCACCCAGCGTGGGTGGAGCTCCAAAGGCCGCCCCGGAAGGCCTCCACTCAAGGCTTCTGCCCAAGCCTCAGACACTTTCATGCCAACCAGCACGTACTTACCAGCCTATCTTTTCTGAGGAAACTCCACTTCTTACAAGATTCTGCAAGCAACTTAGACCAACTGCTCTCAGCTCAATATCAATTCTCTCCCCTCACTCTAAGTACTGAATCCATATAAGAGATACTCACCTGTGTAAAACCAGGCCTAGCGTTATGTGCAGATGAACAGAGAAATTTCAGTTCATTTGTGAAGTAATTAAGGAGGAGGTAGCCAAACAGTGAAAACACGTCCACCACTGTTGAAAGTGTAGGGAGGTCAAATGCTTTGTGCAGTGTGCTGATTATTTCCGTCACTGAACATCACTAAGATACCACGTCCCCGGCATGGTCCTAGACTCTGGGAATAGAAGACAAATACTACATGCATTTTCATGTGGAAAACCCACTGTGTGATTGGATGGGGAATCACAGAAACAGGCTCACCAATGACACTCTCAGGCATGAACAGATATGGTGAGGAGACACTGGATCATGTAGGGGAGAGGTAAGAGAAGTGATGAAATAGGAACGCTTCACGTGAGCTGGGTCTTTAATACTGAGTGTAAATCCACCAAGAAGACAAGAAACCCAGAGTTAGGAACAGTTTGGATGGCAGGTCATGATGGGTCACGGATCTCCTACACTTTGTATGGCTGGACTGGCTATGGTTTGCAGGAGATGAGAAGGAAAATGATGCTGAGCCAATATGAAAATCATGTCGGAGGGCAGGGCTCAAATGCCATATTAAAAAATCTGGATGCTATCATCTATGTGTTGGTGAATCATTGCAGATTTTGATAGAATTTGCTATGTCAGTCAATTGCTTTTATTTATGGAGATTGTGATGAAGCTAAGGAACTCAGTCCATTCATCTAGAATTAAGGGGAAGAGAGTGCTGGTGTCTGATCTAACACATCTTCAGTGGGAAAATCATGAGAATTACTATAAAATACCTGAAAGCAAAGTTAAGTACAGGTAACATTTCCTTCCAAGAGTGTTACACAAGGGCGTTTCCCTTGGGGACAGTCATCAGAGGCTTTTAATAATTGCTGGCAAAGAGCTAGTTAGTGTGTTTTATCTTCTTCCTTCATAGTACTCCAGACTGAATGAGTAAACTTGAAACATTAATTTAAAGCCATGAACAAACAAAACCACTAGCCCCTGGAAGAATACCGGTAAAAGAGACATGTTAGGGTCCTTACACTCTGCAGGTTAACTCTGCATTCCTTCCCCCAAACCCAATGCCCCTTTATTTGTGCTTAGGTGTACTTAGATTACTGCAGAAACCAGTGTGGAGAAACCCTATTCAGAGTCAGAGTCTTTTTTTTTTTTTTATCCTCACCCGAGAATATTTTTCCATTTTTTTGTACAGATAGAGTGGGAGGGAGAGAGAGGAAGGGAGAGAGAGAGAGAGAAACATTGACGTGAAGTGACACATCGAGTGGCTGCCACCCGCACGACCAACCAGGGCCGGGGACAAACTGCAACTGAAGTACGTGCCCTTAGCGGGAACCGAACCTGGGTCTCTCCGGACCGCAGGCCGATGCTCTAACCGCTGAGCCAAACCGGCCAGGGCCAGAGTCAGAGTCTTAATACAGTGTTCATTTCTACGATGTCAAAGTTCTAATTCTGACTGTGATCTAGGTAAGTCACTTGGCCTGTCTTTGACTCAGATACCCATTTGGATTTGATGGGTTGGATCCCATTTCTAATGTCTAATATTTGATTCATTGGCCACTTGTCGCCTTTCTAATCCTGGGGGCACTGATGAGTGTAGATATTTGACATACTATTGCTTAAAAAAGCCTCTTTTTATTACGAATACTGTATAACATTCCCTTTATTATCTTGAAATGAAATTCATAGAAAATGCAAGCTCTCCACATACATAATATAAAAAAAAATCAGTGCAATGTCCTAATTGTAATACAGACAAGAAATTAAAGAAAGTAAATTATAAGTAATAATTACTTGCCATAAGTTAAATAGTAATGTTATAATACTAACAACTATTTTCCATATGTTGTTATAATGTCTGACATGATATCATAAGAAGATACAATGAAGCAGTAAAACCCCTATATTCATGCACAAAATCACCATGGCTAAAAATATTCACTAAAATAAGTATATTATACAGGTAGCACATATGACAAGAGTAATATTTCTGTAACTGGTAGGATTTTCTGATAGGTAAACAACACTTGGTAGGATTTTTTTTAAATGTCTATCTTTCCCCTGTTCACACAGAAGTTGTATCTTGAAAAATTCAGTGCATTTTTAAGCAATGAGATCTATTCCACATATGCATGTGTAAAATGGACCTGAATCTAGGTACATATGGTTATAAAGAGTTTTTAATCTACCTAAATACTGGTGGGCTTTCAAAAGTCACATCGAATGCAAGATAATTTATTTATCTGCATAGGACTGTTCTTGCATTTCTTTGGTGAACTCCACACATTAAAATACAAATATCCTCTCATCCCCAACATTATTAAAACACACTATCTGTGGTACTGTAGTCCTCCCTTCTCCTTGGGAGTAAGTTCCAAGACCCCCAGTGAATCCCTAAAACCACTGATAGCACTGAACCCTATCTATCTTTATCTATCTATCTATCTATCTATCTATCTATCTATCTATCTATCTATCATCTATCTCTATGCATATGTCTTGTTTTTTCCTATACATACATACCTATGATAAAGTTTAATTTATCAATTAGATACAGTAAGAGATTAACAAAAACTAATAGTAAAGAATAGTGTTAACAATATATAGTAATAATAGCCAACATCACTACTCTGGAATTTGGAGGCCACTATTAAGTAAAGTAAGAGCTATTTGAACACTGCAGTGTGACACTGTGACAGTTGATCTGATAACTCTGAGATGGCTGCTACATGGCTCGGGCAGGGAGCACATACAGCGTGGAGACACTGGACAAAGGGAAGATTCATGTCAGGATGGGACAGGAGTACAACATATTTCATCATGCTACATAGAACAGAACAGTGTGCAATTTAAAACTCACAAATTGTTCACTTCTGAAATTTAATATTTCCATTTAATATTTTTGGACCACCATGTACCACAGGTAATTGAAACTTTAGAGAGCAAAACTGCAGACTAGGGGGCCTACTGTGCTTTCTTGGTTGAGTATCACAGTTCCAATTCTTGCTTGAATCAGTACTTAGGTTATTACTTCTGAGGTTGAGTGTCTTAAATTCTATAATATTAAGCATTCTGGAGGATTTCCGATCCATGGGAAATTGCTAACGGGTAATGCCTACTCTTTCGTGTCCCCCCAGAACTTGCATGTTGCAGTTCTAACATCTGGTGTCTCAGAGTGTGCCTGTATTTGCACATACGATCTGTAAAGAGGTAATTAAGGTAAAACAAAGTAATTAGGGTGGGCTCTAATGCAATATGATGGGTGTGCTTGTAAGAAGAGTAGGTCTGGACACAGACATACACCGAAGAAAGACCACGAGAAGACACAGGAAGAAGACGGCCATCTACAAGCCCAGAAGAGGGGTCTCAGGAGAAACTAACCCTGCCAGCACCTTGGTCTCAGACGTCTATAGTCTCCAGAATTGTGAGGAAATGCATTTCTGCTGTAAAAGACACACATTCATGGCATTTTGTTATGCAGCCCTAGCAAACGAATACACTTACTTTTCTCTTAGTACTAGGAATACCAATGCAACTGTAACTCTTAACACTACTATTGTTACTACTTTTGCAATCACTACCCTGACCCCCCACCACAAATAGTAATATTTACCGAACTCTGTGTTACTTTTATGGTGCACATTCCTCCCCTCGACCAGCAAGCTCAGCTTTGGCACCAGTCACTCAGCTACTAGGTAGAAAAATGGCTTCAGACCCAAGTACAGTCTGACTCCAAAGCCCATGACCTCTACTTCCTTATTGTATTTTCCCTCTTTTTTAGGTAAATCCTTCTTGAGGTACATCAAATGTTTGGATCACATGTCTGGAACCTCTTGGGCCACGGTTAGGGATCACACCTGTATGTATTCTGACTGTGGGGATTTTGTTAGGAGACCTTCTCTGACTTGGGTAATCTCCAGAGGGCAGGCATTTATAAATCAGTTATATGTTAGAGGCAGGATTGTTTGGTGGTTAAAAACATTAATTTCAGAGTCAGTGTTGCCTGGGACTAAATCCCAGCTCTGTCACTTATAAACCAAGTAGCTTAACTTCTCTGTGACTCTGTTTTCCCATCTGTAAAGTGAGAGTTCCTATCTCATAGGGTTATGTTGTAGCTAACGTGAGCTAATTCACATAAAGAGCTTAAAACAGTGTTACAATATCAAGGGTCATGAGTGGTTTAGTGTTAGTATTGGTAGGGAGTTTACAAATGCCATCTCACTAGTCTTTAATAGCAACCGAGGACTTTAGCCTCTCTGACACTCAAGTCAAAGCCCAGGGAGGGTAGTCCCTGTCCTTCCCTCGTGTGCTCCATCCCTTTTCCCAAACACTTCCAAAGTTCTACACATCAAACAACAACAACACTGCCCCTTATTTGTTCTAGAAACAAGCTCTATCCTTTTCGCCAAATAATATACCTATCTTTTTCATGGCAAGGTGAGTTATGATATGAAGCCCTGAGATTTTTGTGCCTATGGCTATTTTCTATTTTGCTGGATGAAATAGCAAACTGGTCATGGGTTAGTTTATTCATTCAAACTAGACATAGATTCCTGTAGCATACCACTTGATATGCCCTAAATAAATGTGTAGATATTTGACACTAGTTGGTGTCAAATACTTGAAGATATTGAAACATCTGGCAGGGGTAGGGAATGTCTGGTCCATGGGCCGCATAAGGCCTGCAAAATCAATACCAGCTAACATCACAGGCCTCAAAAAATTAGCCTGACCAAAGATAGTAGGCTGATTTTTTTTAATGTTTTTATTGATTTTTTTAAAGAGAGAGGAAGGGAGAGAGAGAGATAGAATCATTCATGAGAGAGAAACATCAATCAGCTGCCTCCTGCATGCCCCCTATTTGGGACTGAGCCTACGACCCAGGCATGTGCCCTGACAGGGAATCAAACAGGGACCTCTCAGTCCATGGGATGATGCTGAACCCACTGAGCCACACCTGCTGGGCTAGCAGGCTAATTTTTAAGTTAATAATTTTGTATGGCCTGTGAATGATGTTATAAACATCCAAATGGCCCTTGACCAAAAAAAAAAAAAAAAAAGGTTCCCCCGCCCTGATATGGCACATATATTTTTTCTTTCTACTCATATGCTACAGCAGCATGTGGACACATTAGGTCTTTAAAGGACTTAAAGCCTGTACTTAATCTGAAGCTCATGTTGCAGATGGAGCTTGGCTACGCCCATACAGAGTTTGGGGAGTCCTGTGTTTCGACTGCATGAAGAAATTGTCTCCATCCATCCCCGCAACCCCCAAGAAGAGGATGAATGTATTCAATACCAGATTAAAACCAGCATCAATTTGAATCTTTGCTCTACTTCACTTAAGTTCTATGAATATTAATGAAAATTTCTTTGTTGGATGGTTGGCTGCTTAAATTCATCTGCCCTTCTTCATATGGAGTCATTCAGGCAATTAATGTTGAGCATGTGCCCACTCCGCTAGGGACCAGGAGTAGGTCACAGGCATGAATACGGTGTCTGTGTCTAAAGGTCAGACTTGTGACATCCAGGAGAGATGGTAAAGCACCACCCAGATCAACAATTTGAATATATTTTAGGTGACACAGGGGCAGCTGACTTTTCATTCTTCTCTGATAACCTTCAAGTCCAGGTCCAGGCGCTACCTGTCTGTGGGGCTCCCCCTGTTGCCCTGCACTGTCACTGCAGCCCAGGTGGCTCCGGCTGCATCCGCAGTGGGTGTGAGGAATACCACTGGAACAGGTACAGTTATGAAGATCTGGGTGAGAAACAACTACCCCGGCCAATCACTGTGAAGTTATAGGCCAGTTTCTTAACCTCTCTGGGCCTCTGCTTCCTTATTTGTAAGATGAAAATAGTAATGGTACTTACCTTGTGGGGATGTTTGAGGTTTAAATGACTTCCTGGAAGTCAAGGTCTTGGAAAAATCCCTGAAACAGCATAAACACTAAGAGGAAGTTGGGCCAATGAAACCACTTCACAGAGAACATTAGGATTTAAAAAAGTGATTTTGCCCTGGACAGTTTGGCTCAGCGGTTAGAGCGTCGGCCTGCGGTCCACAGAGACCCGGGTTCGGTTTCCGCTAAGGGCATGTACCTCGGCTGCTGTTTGTCCCCTGTCCTGGTTGGGTTGTGTAGGTGGCGACCACTTGATGTTTCCCTTTCACATCAATGTTTCTCTCCCTCTCTTCCTCTCCCTCCCTCCCACTCTATCTGGAAAAAAAAAAAAAAAGGAAAAATGTCCTCAGGTGAGGATAAAAAAAAACCAGTGATTTTAAAAAAATGTCAAGACCAGAAAGATTAAAAATATCTATGTGCTAAGTCCAACTCTCCAAATTAGTTTTCCTGGTGCCAAGGTACTTTTTGAGGCAAAGATTATGGTCATAGGGTCAGGCTGGGTTTGAAATCAAGCTTGGCCATTTGTTAATTTATTATTTTTGGAGGAAATTTCTGAACTTTTATGAACCTATTTTCTCACCTAATATGTAAATAAAACTTGCTCATGATATAACAGTTCACTAAGAATTAATGAAGTAAAATACATGTGTTTAATAAATAGTAATTTAAATAAAGAACTTGGATCCAAATTTTCAACCACTTTTCTCCTCATTCGTTGAGAGGCAGATTATATGTTTTTTCATATTTAATTATGAGAAAGTTATCGTCCTTTTATACAGCTGTACCTTACACAGGCCACCGTTCTGTAATGCCTCTCCCCTTGCTTTGTGCACGGTGCAGCCACACATTGTGTTTAATACTGGAGTTTGCTTTTGAGAGAAGAATGAAGAAACAAAGCTATGAAGAACACCCTGCTTGTCAGTCAGTTGCAGGTGATTATAGCCGTAAGAATAGAACAGGTAGAGGGACCAGGAAAATAAGCTGGTAACTGGATGGGGGTGGGGGCATCATAGGCATGAGAAGATGTGTCCACAGCTCAACAGCTTAATGTCCAGTAGGTTCCCTGAACCACCATCTATTGTACAGTGAAACATGCTCCTGTGACACACACACACGTGGTCACACAAGCTGTGGGTCGTGTCAGTTGGCACAACTTTCCCGGAAAGACGTTTGGCACTATGCATAGGAAGACTTATGGTATCTGTTCATGACATTTGATGCATACATAATCCTATTTATAACTATTACTACATAAACTGCCCGGCAGGTGTGGCTCAGTGGTTGAGCATCGACCTATGCACCAAAAGGTTTGATTCCCATTCAGGGCACATGCCCAGGTTGTGGGCCCGATCCCCAGTGGGAGGCATGCAGGAGGTGGCCAATCAATGTTCTCTCTCATCGATGTTTCTATCTCTCTCTCCCCCTCCCTTCCTGTCTCTCTAAAATCAACAAAAAATTAAAGAAAAATATTAGTATATAAACAAATGTGGACTGGTAACTGAGGACAAGATAATCATCAAAATAGTATGTGTTACAGACCCAATTCAAAAGCCAACAATATAAAATTGATTAGTTATGTTACATCTGTGAAATGGCTTACTTTTCTGCCATTCAACATTACAGTATAAGAGCATTCAATGACATGGAGTAACACTCATGGTGTGATCTTAAGAAACAAAAGAGAAACTTTCACATGGAATGCAATCCAAACTGCGTGAGAGTATGCACAAGAGAAGAAAAACTCCCTCAGAAATCAGCAGTGACTGTTGTGGCGTGTTGGTTTTGTTTTTTCGGTTTCCATTTTACTAAGTTTGTTTCCTAAAGTTAACTCAAATGTGCAGGAAAAGTGCTCCACATTATTTCGGAACTCCTTGGCTTCCCCGGGGCTCTCTGTGGAGCACAGGGGACTGGGTTCCCTGGATTGCCCCAGGAGCTCCATGTTGCTGTTTAATCTGGGTCTTGGCATCCCTGCCTTGCATCAGTGGCTGGTTTCCGAAGGACCCCTGGGTGGTTATGGAACCCTCTCCAGGGAAGGGGCAGGCACAACACCTTATTGTGGCTCTGGCTGTGCCAGACAGACTTGTATCCATGTGTGAGAATCTTTAGTGGAAGTCATCATCTATCAGGCATCTGTGCTGTGTGGTGTAGTAGGTGCTGTAAATGTCTTGATTCGTAAGATTCTGAGGTTCAGAGATGGGGTCAACAGGAAGGTGAGGCGAGCAAGATACCTGACAAAGAATTTAGGAGAATTGCAACGCTGTGCTTGCTTTCATAAATTTGCACTCATCCTGGTCCTGCTGAGAAGCGAGATAACTTGCTCAAGGTCATGGAGCTGGCAAGAGCTTAGCATTGATTCCAAATCATACTGATTCTGAGCCTCACATCTTCTATTATATTAATCTGTAGAGTTGTAAAAGCCTGGTATATTATAAGTACAGTGGGCACTTATATTTGTATGGGCGGGCACTGTGATGCAGAGTTCTTCATATTCAAAAGCATGAAGAGATCATAGATTTGATCAAACAGCAAGCACCATGATCAGACATGAGCCTTCTCCCCATTTTAAAGGTGGGCACTGAACGGCACATCCCCGGCTCCAACCAGAAATTAATACACATGGAAAGCAGCCACGTGGTCAAGAAAACATAATACACAGATGGCTCTCCCAGCAGTTCATGGATTCTGTCATTCTCACTAGCAGTTAAGACTGCTGCGATTAGACATGGCATCTTCCGCTGCTGAGCAGAGTTCTGGGTTCACAGAACATTCGGTGCCACTGAGCAACCAGTTAGCAGTTCACTCATGAGCCAAACCACAGTGTGGCAGGAACGAAGGGAAAAAAGCTTCTAGTCCATTTCATTTTTGGTGTAATGTAATGGTCTAGCAGAATCTCCCAGTGCCTGAAAGAAGATTCTGTCTCCTCCCTGTTTGGGCTGGTGTTCCAACACCTGGCAAAGACAGCCCACCCCTTCCGTTCCACTTTACATTCCCTGAGGCAATTTTACACTAATGAGCTCATTTTCTTGCACCCAAGGAGGAGATGAGTTCTGTTTTACGCAGGTCCCCAAGTGTAGAAATATCCCAAGTATTTGTGCAGAAACAAAATCACCAAAAGAGGAAAAAACAATCCAGAGAGCTTTTTAAAAAGTCATTCATGCATTTAGAAAACATTCACTCTTTTCCATACACAGGGAGGTCATTATTTACTACAGCCCTTTCACTGACGAGGAAACTGTGACATATAGGAGGTTATACGTTTCACCAACTTACCATCAGTAAACATTAAAACCACGATTCGAAACTGCATCTGGCATTCTTTTCTCTTGCTGCTTTCCAAACACTTGTAAATTATATGCATGTATGCATGACCAATGGACATGGACAACTAAGCCGGGGACGGGGCGGGGATGGGATGGGGAGGGGGGTGCCAATGGGGTAAAAAAGTGAAATATCTGTAACAAAAAAATAAATTAATTAATTAAAAATAAAAGTGAATTGGGTTTAATTGAATCATGGTGCTGTGCACACAAGTGGTTAATCCACGCTGGCTGAATGAATGGCTAGTGACTATATTTGTACCTTGTATCCATAAATTTAATAAATTTTGTGCCAAGGGAGATGCCTCAATGGGCAGATGACAGTTAACAAGGTTGTTTCCTGATAAGGAAAATACAAACTGTGCACCTGCCTCCTGCATGTGATTTCCCCGTGCTTCTGAAACAGAGTGCCAGTCGATGGGGAGCTGCGGCTCTTTGCTATCTGAAGGTGCCATATCATCTTGGTTGCATACAGTGCAGAATGAAGAGAGGAGATTAATCCCCCAGGAAATTTCCTCGCATCTCTCCAGAAATGGAAAATTCTAAGGCAGCCGAAGAAACCATCTCTCCTGACTCTCCCTCGCTCTGTGAATTCTGATAACTCCTTGACCCTTGGTTTCCTTGCCTGGGAGGTGAAGGGCTAGCATTAAAGTTTTTCTCAGATAATCTGCACTCCTGACATCACAGGCAATCTTTTAGATCCTTGATATTTAGTGGTTGATAATGAGTACTGTGGCTTTACCCCAACTTTTTGTACCATGAGACTAGGTCCTTGTAAATTAAAAAAGGGTTTTGATTTTTGACCTGATATTGCTTAATTTTATGATGCACATTTTAGTCAAGAATGTGGTGCAGATAACACTAGCTGCCTTGAGAGGTTCCCAACTTGGTAGAGTTTTCTTGAGATTGTCCGTCTACCATGTAGTCCCATTACCACTTTCTCTGCTCAAGCTGCTATAACCCTTCAGTCACACCCCCTCCCCCAACTGACTTTAGAGACATGATAAATCCTGATGGCCTAAAGGACCTATTGTGGTCTGACTCCACCCACTTCTTCATCCTCAGTTCATATAACTCATATCACAGAGCCTTGCATTTTCTGCCTCTTTGGCTTAGGACATGTTGATCCATACACACTACATAATTAATATGTATTGCCTGCTTGATGTCTGCTCATTCTTCAGATCTCCACGAAATTGTTACTATTTATTCTTAATTGTTTTTATTTGCTTCTTAGACATCTGCCCCTTTCGACTGTGACAGTGTTTGCTTGATGTAGTGTTCCCAGCGCCCAGCACTACCCTGGGCACAGAGTGGGCACCTACACATTCACTCACAAAATCATTAGGCAAAATACACTACTGTGGTCCAGCATGAGATGACGTGACCAGACTGTTGGAGCTTTTCCTGGGCAGCTGTGGTAAGAAGTTGTGGCATTAGATTTGGTGTCAGAAGAAGAGAATGCTGTAAACCACAGTGCTCCCATGATGATCGAGTCCAAATTAAGAGTCCATGTAAGTCTGCTCCTCTGTTTGGTTCTCTGGAGAGGGACCATTATTATCTCTCCTAGGATTTTTATGAGAACTAATGAAAGAGGGGACTCTTAAAAATATGAAGTCTGATAGGAACCTTAGGCATTGCTACCTGTTGTTTCATTTTTAATTTTCTAAGGATAATTGTGATCCTGAATGGCTTATAGGAGCAATTCACACAGAGCACCCTTTTGAAGTTGAGACAATGATGATCTTATTAAAACGTTAATTGTTTACCAGGTTACCGAATGCTCTAAAACCACCACAATCACATGATATGTCGACTTTTTTCTCCTAAGTCCTATAAGTATTGACTTCCTTGGAATTTCATTTGTATGTTTCTAAAATGCTATGTGGTTCAGCCCCAGAGAAAAATAATTTCACTTATAAACGATGATTAGTTGCCACATATTAGAAACTTAAAAAATGCCATCTATAGTAATTTGAAGTGCCTTTGCATTTTGAAAGAATAGTCAGATTTAATTCTATTTCAAATCCAAACAAAGAATTTACCAAAGTTACCTTGTTAACTGATAACACTACTATTGACATTAAAAGAAGGTGTGAATGAAGCATGAATTCATTACTTTATTGCTCCTCCTACCATGGCTATTTAAATGACCACTTAAAAAGAAGGATATCAAGTCCATTTGTTTTATAAGCAAACATTATACACTCACATATGCATTCATGCTCAAAAACCATAAAGTCACTGTCAAAAAAGTACATATCAACTTCTGGTCAAGACTGCGGTGTAGGTAAATGTGGTATCGCCTCCTCCCACAACCACATCAAAATTACAACTAAACTACAGAACAACCATCATTCTGAACCACTGGAAATCAAACTAAATGGAAATCCTACAACTACAAAATTAAAGAAGAAACCACATGGAGACTGGTAGGAGGGGCGGAGGTGTGGACGGGCTGGTCCCACATCCACTTGTGGTGGATAAAAATCAGGAGGCCACCTCAGCTGGGAAAGTCCTCCCTGAGGAGTGAGGGGTCCCCATCCCGCACCAGACCACCCAGCTCAGGGTTCCAGTGCCAGGAAGAGAAGTCCCCATCACTTTTGGTTGTAAAACCAGTAGGAACTGAGGCTGAAGAAGGCTGAGGATTCTGGAGACCCAGGCAGTTCCTCTTAAAGGGCCCATGCATGGATCTACTTGGACTGCTCCCTCCAGGTTCCAGCGTGGGGGAGGCAGCTTGAAAGGCACCAGAGACATATGAGATAGAACTGAGTGTTTTGGCATCTGGGCAAGAGATGGAGGGGCAGTTTTCTCCTGGACAGACATGCTGGCAGAGGCCGTTGTTCCTTTGGTGAGCCCTTCCCATGGGGCAGGGAGACTAGCACCATCTGGGACTCTAGAGTACCTGGCTTACACTCTTTTCCCCACCCTAGTGATTCCCTGAGGTCCTGCCTAACCCAATGTTTGGGCTCACCCAAGCTCTTTCTAGTGGTTTTACCATATAAATGGCCTGTCTGAGCTCATGCTTTGGATTTTCCTAAAATTTCTCAAACAAGCAACATCTGTCCTCAGTGAGCCCCAGACCTCTCGCTAAGTGGCCTCAGGCCAGGCACTAGTAGCAGCCAGCCTTAGTTCACAGCTTTGCTTTGCTTGGGCACCTGTAAGCCCAATCCAAGAAGCAGCCATCTGCAGATCAGTTTTAGCATATACCTGGTGGCCCTAGGTAGAACACAGGCAGTGGCTGACATTGGCCTACACCTCTCCCAAGACTCAAGATCCAGCACACACAGTGAACAGCTTCAGATCACATCGAAGCACCACCACCCAACTACCTCCACAAGTGATACACTCAAGGGGTGGACTCAGTGGGTACCAGAGCTTTGCTGAAGTAAGTCTTGCTTTGTGTGTGGGCTTTGCACAGCTGATCCTTCAAGAAGGTCGGAGGTTGGTGGTCAGTGGGCACAGCCAGTCTTTGCCTGAATTAGTCCCTCCCACTGACATGCCAACAGCAATCAAGGATCAATTACAACAGAAGGGTGTACAAACCACACTAGGGGTGCACCTCGAGTACCCTGCTGAGGTGATCAGGGAGACTGTTCCACTAAACCCTACAGGATACCTATAGGCCACCCTACCAAGCCTAGGAGACATAGCAAGTCTACCTAATACACAGAAACAAACAGAGGGAGGCAGCCAAAATGAGGAACAAAAGAAATATGTCCCAAATGAAAGTACAGAACAAAACTCAAGGAAAAGAACTAAACAAAATGGAGATAAGCAATCTAACAGATACAGAGTTCAAAACACTGGTTATAAGGATGCTCAAGGAACTTAATGAGGACCTCAAGAGTATAAAAAAATGACCAGCCTGAAATGAAGAATGCAATAATTTAAATGAATAATTTACAGGGAATCAATAGTAGAGTAGGTGAAACTGAGAATCAAACCATTGGTTTGGAAAATAACAAAGCAGAAAACACCCAATCAGAACATCAAAAGAAAAATAATAAAATAAAAAAATGAAGATAGTGTAAGGAGCTTCTAGGACAACTTCAAGTGTATCAACATTTGTACCATGGGGGTGCCAGAAGGAGGAGAGAAAGAGCAAGAAATTGAAAACCTATTTGAACAAATGACAGAAAACATTCCTAACTTGGTGAAGGAAATAGACATACAAGTCCAGGAAGCACAGAGCCCCAAACAAGATGAACCCAAAGAGGCCCACACCAAGACACATCATAATTAAAATGTAAAATCTTAAAGACAAAGAGAGAATCTTACAAGCAGCAAGAGAAAATCAGTTAGTTAACTATAAGGGAGTTCCCATAAGACTTTCAACCAATTTCTCAAAAGAAACTTTGCAGGCCCGAAGGGAGTGGCAAGAAATATTCAAATTGATGAAAAGCAAGGACCTATAACCAAGATTACTCTATCCTGCAAAGCTATCATTTAGAATCAGTGGACATATAAAAAGTATCCCAGACAAGAAAAAGCTAAAAGAGTTCATCACCACCAAACCAGTATTATAAGAAATGTTGAAGGGTCTTCTTGAAGAAGAAAAAGAAGGGGGTGGGAGGAGGAGAAGAAGAAGAAAAATATGAACAATAAAACGGCAATAAATACATATCTATCAACAACTGAGTCTGCAAACCAAATGAACAAGCAGAACAGAAACAGACTCAAAGATACAGAGAACTTTTTGTTGGTTGCCAAATGGAAGTGGGGGTTGGGGAATGGGCAAAAAAGGTGAAGGGATTAAGAAGTACAAATTGGTTATTAAACTGAGGAATTTCAGAGGGAAAGGTAAGGGGTGGAAAGAAATAAACCAAATAATTTATATGCATATATACATAACCAGTGGACACAGACAATAGTGTGGGGAAGGCAGGAGGGGAATGGCTGGAACAGGGAGGAGAGGGTCAATGGGGGAAAAAAGGTGGGACATCTCTCAACAATAATACTCTCAACAATAAACATAAATCTTTTAAAAAGGTATATATCAACTACCAGTAAAATAAGAACCATATTAATTCAGTGTATTATAGTGTCCTATTTAAGAAGGGAGGTGGGGCCGATTATTACATTTCATAGGGCATTATTTAAGGAATTGAAGTGCTATCAGATTCTGGGTGTGCATATTACTAAGTGTCTGTGTTGTGTGGTTTTCAAGTTATTTCTGTTTGTTTCTTCCCTGATATGGATTATGCCTGAGAAAGTGGTCATTCAATTTCTACACCTGAGGTTTAAATGCTGGGTCTTCCCCTTTCTAGATCCACAATAAGGAGTACATAACTTAATACTACCTGCGTTTATTTCCGTCACCAGAAAGATCAGGAAAACAATTAAGATCAAACCTCATAGCAGGGTCTTGAGATGCTAGCAAATGATTAAATATATTAAATACATGACACAGTATTTTGGACACCGAGGCAGTTGAAAAATGTTGCTTTCTTTTAACTGAAACATTGCATTCTTCTCTAAAAGTGTTGTAGAAAATTAGAGAAGAGTTTAAACATTTTCTACCTTTATTCTCTTGGCTCCACTTAAAAATCATAATTTTTTTTTTTTGTGGATGACCTTTCCTTAAAGTATTTTATTGCTGGCAAGAAGTGGTTTAATTAAAAATTAAAGTCAGAAAAGTTTCCCCTGGGATTCAAAGTGCTTCTGCCCTCCTCAGCATAAAATGTTGGCTTTTAGACAAGAGTATTGATGAAGAGAATCTGTTCTTACTGCTAGAACAGCCCAGCCAGGGCAACTCTTCAAGAAGTGAGCCTGTAGCCTTTTATTCAGGACTAGATATTTTAGTTTCAAAGTCCCTACTTTGAAATGTACAGCTCAAACTTGAGAGATAAAAAAAATTCATTTAGGGATTTAGGAACATTTCCATTTCCTTGGAAGATGTTATGTGAATGCATTTGAAGAAGGTCACTAAGTTCTAATTTTACTGTTCTGACCCTGAGAATCTTAAAAAAGCAGAGGTCAAATAAGACTCCTCCTCCTCCAGATGTCTTTACCTAAACACTGCCAACATGGGTCTCTGAGACTCTCATTTTCTAGGTCCCCAAGACAGATCACTTTCTCTCACCGTTTTGGGCTGGCCTGCTTGGATGAGTGACTGTCACCCAGGTCATGGCCAAGCCAGAGCTCTAAGTCACCACAAGGTGTCCAAGAGGCTCATGCTCCACTCGCCTCTCAGAATGGAGCTCATTTAGTGTGCACGATGGTTTGGGGAACGCCTCTGTGCTGTCCCCAAGAACAAGTAACAAACAGCACAACCAATTTATGAATCCTTGTTTATTCGGCGTCAGTTTCCGAGCTCTCATGCCCCACACCTCCCCTGAGCTCGGGGACAGATGAGGGTGTGCTGCTGCTTTTCCAGGTGTCCACCACGTGGTGGCGACTGGGTGAGAAGCAGCAGGGCCAGAGGTGCGAGCCAGTGGGTCTGCTGACCCCTAACACCCTGAATCCAGGCTTCCTTTTCTAATCTCACATCTATGCCTAGGTAACATTATTATTAATTCCCTAGCCTATAAATAGATCTTCAGCCTCTGAATGAGATTTTTCTCAGCAGAGGATTTTCTCAGGTCTTTATCTTTGAACAGTGTCAGGACAAAGGGTGGGGACAGTCATATCCAGGCAGAGAAGCCTGACAACACCCCATTTCCCTGAGCACTCTTCCATGGTCCGGTGTCGGTGTTCTCCCTAAAAGCTGCAGAAACATTTAGAGTTTTCGATCTCTATAAGGGAGATACCTTTATGAAAGGTATTTATTTCACATTCAACCTGGCAGATATTGTACCCTTTAATAGGAAGTAAGTTTCATCTTACATGGCAACTCTACTTTGTTAGTAATGACTACTCAAGCCCTGTGTTGAGAAGGCCCCCAAAGCTCAATTTTGGTTTGGGTAACAGAGTGCTACCCATAATTAAGGCAGTTGGAAATGAATATTGATGTGGAGGGGTAACAAAAGATCAACTGGTTTTATTAAACCATTTGGTCTTAATGTTTTAAAGACTGTTTTGTGTAATTCCTTAATATCTTGGATCAGAAATCCAAGGCCCCAAATTCTTGAATCTTCAAGAATTTCCAGACTGGGAGGTGGGGGTAGAAATAAAGTTGACACCTACCTCTCCTCACTTCCTGTCCTCTACTGTCATGTCTTCTGACATAGGCAGACTCATTTTCAGTCATACCTAAAGTCCGAGTTCATGAGGGTGAATTATTCCTTGACAAACAGTTCTTTTGATGCAAATTTTTTGGTGAAATTAGTTGGTTTTCTACATAATGCTAATAATAGTGCCTTCCTCACAGAATTGATTCAAGGATTAAATATACAAACCCATGTAAAGTACTGTAACAGTTCTACTCCACAGGATTTTGGTTGTATTATTACTACTGCTCAAAATTAAGTTCTGGGTTTTTGACTATGAGTGTAATATAGAGATAAGTTCTGTACCCCAAATTCTGATTGGTAGTTTTATTTGGGTCAATAATCCATGATAAGGCAGAATCTAAACTCTGTTTTCTCTTTTTTCAGTTGTTTAACCTGTGGTTAGGTCCTATCTTTTACCATTATTAAGAACGAGGTGTCCAGGTTCCCTGTGCACACTGTGGTTTGAGTGGACTTCTCCCCACTTCCACTGAACATGTTTCTCAGGGATCACACAACCTTTAGAAATTCCCAAGGGGACACAGGAGAACAAGACGCAGGAGGAGCCCAGGCTCCATCTCTCCGGTTGCTGTTTCGGCGCCCTCTCATCCTGAGCCCCTCCTCAGCTGCCACGTGAGTCCAGTAGTGTTTGCCTCTTTGATAACTTTCAAATCTCCTTCTTCTTCATCTCTACTCTAGCTGGGGCTTTTACAAAATATCTCCCTTCTGATCTTCCTACATTCATTCTTCCTGCCTAGTCATCTTGTCTACTGGCTAATCACAAGAGTGATATTTCTAAAACACACATTGATCACATCAGTGCTCAGAATCCTCTTGTGTCTGCCATTGCTAACATTCTGAAACTCTGGGAAACGCTCCTAACACCAGCTGCGGCCCATTATTCTTGCCTCAGATATCTCCCTAGACATCTGTGTGACCAGATACAGAAAGCTGTTTAGGAGTCCTCAAACACTGCAAACATACGAAATGCAGGTTTAGTTCAGATCTTTCACATACTAGTATCTCGGAATGCTTCATTACCAGGGAGATGGGGCAGAATAACATGCACTGCAAGAGTGTGACCCTGGGGACTGCAACAATGTAAATTAGAGCACACATTCATGCTTTTAAATTGGTTGTAGTAAATGATGCTTCATTAGGTGTGAAAGTCCTCTCCAGTTTTCCTTGTTTCTTTGACCATTTCTAATTCATAGAACTTGTTGTTTTTCAGAATGTCAGTTACATTGTTGTTAAAAAAAAGGAACAAGCAAGCAAGAAGTGGATTCCTTGTCTGTGCAGGTTAGCACAAAAATACAGTGATGTGTTTGATATTTTAAGATGAGGCATTTAATGGATTATCCAACGCATTGTGTCAGAATTTGTTGTCCTCATCAAGTGATTAAGTTTAGCATGGAGAATTAATTAATTTGAATGCATGTTTGATAGTGTACCTCAAAAAACAGTTTCTGTATGCTGTATGAATGTGAGACTTTATAAAACCAACCAATACCCCTCACACAACAATCACCAGAAAAAAACATAATCTGCTTTATAGTTCACTCCACAAAAATTTTTCCTTCCCAGCAAAACAAGAACTCTCACAACTCCATCTCTGCACTGCCTACATCACCTGGAACCTTTACTTGCTCACTGGGGCATCCTGCAAATGCGTGGGAAACTGACTTGTTCACTGATCATTCCAAACCACAACACTGGAACAACGGGAATAAAATGGTGGCAGATTTTACCGGCTGAATTCTGCAGTCTCTACATATACAAAGCATGTGTGATTAGGCAAGGAATTCAGAAGTGCAAAATCACTGAGCTATTTTGTTCTGGCTAGAAAACAATGCCCTTTGCACCATCATAATGGCATACTGTTCCAGCATCTTAACCCTCCTCACATGCTCACCACAAGGCATCGTTTGTCATTTTCCTCCTGAAGGTAGAAGTGCATTTTAATGACAAAAACAATTATAAAAAGTAAGCTAATATAGCCATTATTAAACATTTATTAAGGTCCCACAGTGTGGGAGCCACTGATGCATTTTAAAAACAACATTCTCACCATAACACTTGTACCCTAACCTAACTTACTTTGCATTTAATTTTTTAATGTACATAGAAAATTATAACAGTTAAGTTTATGCAATTCTCATGGTGGCCATGGAAGAGGGAAATGTAAACAACTGAAGTGATATTCTATTAGTCTTAGGGAGCAATGCTCTGTAAGGGTCATGCTGATGATGATCAAAGAGCAGTGCAAAGGGTACCCCAGGATCCTCCTAACTTTGTGGAGACAGAGTATAATCTGGGGTTCCTCAAATCCTGAGATATCTAAGGAGTTGGAGTGGGAAACTCTTATTAATTGGTTAGTGCAGGAGAGGTGGACAGCTGTTGATCCAAAGTAATTGAGGACTGTTAGTTGTAGAAATTCTCATTGGTCAGAGGGAGCACACTGCAGTAATGGCCATGGCATACAGAAGCTTTCATGGGCTTGCTGTCATGCTTGCCCTGTTTTGGTAAGATCTGGGCCTGACCATGCCATCTGGTTCTCAAGGGACTATCATACTTGATCCTTCTTGCATGCACATTGTTTTGCGTCATTGCCTCTCCACAGAGTTGGGTACCAGTGACAAATATCTGATTCAAGCAAGTTCTTTTATAAAACAGAGAACTTACATAGGAGTACATGGGTTTCTTTTCCTTCTGTATCATAAATCTGAGGATAGTGTTTATTGTTGGCAACAATCATTTTCCAGTTGTTGGAAGAAACCATATCTGAAGGAGGAGAGAGTTAGGTTGATAGGTAAACAGAAGGAAGTATATAGAGAATAAAGTAATAGAGGAAGGAAGTTGGGATGGGAGAGAGTGAGAGAGGGAGAGGGGGTGGGAAACGTGACTGGATTGGCAGGTGGCTCTACCCCTGCATCTAAAGACTATGATATGGGCTTAGCAGAGCCACACCTATTGCCAAACTCTTATAAGGCTCGTACTGAACCTGGCACAGAGTCCACATTGCCTGCTCCAAATTACATTGTCTGTGCTAACCTCAGCATCACCTTGGAAGCTTAAACAATATGTTCTTAGGCCCAGCAATGGAAGAATTAAGAAAGTCACCAAGAGCAAAGATGTGTCATTAGAGACCAAGGGTAAGGTCATCCACATCCTCATATTCCCAATGACTATGTATGGCTGTGACGTTGGACAGTGAAGAAGGCTAATAAGGAAGAAAAAGGATTCATTTGAAGTATGGTATGGGAGGGGAGCTCTGCAGACACCCTGGGCCACCAGGGAGAGGAACAAGGGAGTCCCAGAGCAAATGAAGCCAGAAACATTGCTGGAGGCAAGAATGACAACCTGAAGCTGCCCTATGCTGGGCACATCCTGGGGAGCCTGGGTTCTCTGGGAAAGACAATGATGCTAGGAATGTAGAAAGCAGCAGAAAAAGAGAAAGACCAAATAGGAGATGATTGAATCCATACAAGAAGCCATAGGCATGAGTCTGCAGGAGTTGAACCTGGCTGTCAAGGATAGGACATTGTGGACAACACTCATTCATAGGGTCACTGGGGTCAGCCACTCTGTGGCCCAGCCATCAACTCAATGGCACATATCATACACAAATTGTAAAAGTATTGACATAGGGAAATCTAGGATGTATAAGTGAATGAGTGAGTTGACTGATGTCTGGGTAGGTAGAAGGATGGAATGATTGTTACTGCCTCAGTCTATCATGATTATTGTTAGAGTGAGAAAAAACAAACAACTCTCCCAAAGTATTTTGCATTAATATTTCTGTATGATCATTCTGTGATTTACACTTTCATATCTATTATCTCATTGAAACTTTTGTGATTCACTTACCTGAGAGACCCAGTCTAATGTAAGCTGTCACAGTTGTTGGTAGATCAGGTGTGTGAGTCTTGACTTTCATTAAGAGTGTGCCCCTAATCGTGTGCTATGAAATACATCTCCACAAATTCTGGTGACAGAAGTGTCATGTCTGATGTTTTATTCTCTATCTTTTTCTCCTTTCCATTCCTGTCTTTTTCTCTCTATTTTCTCCATAAAAATCTCTCATCTTTTATTTCCTTCCTGTCTACTGAGTTTCGGATGAGTCACTTCTTTCTAGACTACTTCATGGTAGGTGTTCAAGGAGTACAGGTAAGACAGGAAGATAGACCTTTGCTGCTGTTGTCTTTAAAAATAAGCTATATAGAAACCAAGGAATATATCCCAGGGATTTGACTGGATCTTAATTCCTCCCAAGTTTTATATTTGTATTATTTATTTAAAATAGTCACTGGTCCTCTTCACCGGGCCCAACCCTATGAGAACCTTTCCCAGTCCCCTTTCCTGTGGGGCCCTTGCCCACCCAGTTGAGGTCAGGTTTGTTCGCATGACTTGCTTTGGGTAACGGATTACAGCAGCCGTGACACAGGGCACATTTGAGCAGAAGGTCCAAGAACCATCACGGGGTTCGCTTTCCCCTCCACTAACAGAAAACAATATCCCAGACAGAAGGAGAACCCTGGATCCTGGAATGAAGCAGACATTGGATGGGGTGGCAAGAAACCCACAGGTAACATGTATCACATGTGAAAGATTGAATCATGTTCGTAACCCATTGAGATTTGAAGGTACTTTGTAATTCCAGCAAAACCCAGCTCATTCATACAAACAACAAGAACACTTTTCAGGTTCCTATGAGCTTTCTCATGCTTAATGACATGGGAGTTCCATGTTTATTCTAAGCAAGTCAGATCTGCTCTGATTCCCATGTTAGAGATGGAGACCTTTCAGCTTAGATGACATGCCAACAGGAAAGACAACAATCCCCATCCAGGAAGTGAAAAGGTGATCTCAGTGAGGTTCTCCTGATTCCTTTTTTAGCTCTCTGCACTTAATCATATCTTGCCTCATAAATGTGCTTCATCCAGGCAGTTTCTGGACTCTTTAAAAGCTATATCAAGCCATTCAGGATACTAAGTGCACTTGCTGTGAGAAGGACATGAATTATTAAACATTTTCCTAGTGACCTGGAAAGTTCATGCAAAGGGCTTACCTTATACCATGCTGAGATATATTCACCCAAGAGGCGTCACCTCAAAGACAATCGAGGCCCAGTCATGACACAGTGCATCTTACATTTCAGAAATGGTATGGTCCCTTCATCTGTCAGCCCAGCCACAAATAAGACCAGCTCTGTCAGAGGCTGGGGACAGCAAGGACACGTGAGCAAACTCCTGCTCTAGAGAAAGAGAAGGATCAAACAAATGATACTGGTGCGTCCCAAACTGAGTCAGGCAGGGTGAGCCCAAATTTGGGCAGAGGGACACTTGAAAATAGGGAGCTGGGGATTAGTGAAGAACTGAGTGGAGTAGGATAAGGAGGTCCATCACCAAGGAAAAGAAGAGGTATCTAATCCCAACCTAGAGGACAGTGGCCATGAATGTAATCTTCAGTCCCATGGGCCATATGATTACTCTTTAAGCTCTAATTATCTGGTAAGAAAATTGGGCGGTGTGTTTACATTTTGGATGTTTCAGTAGTTAAGCTATCATTCTGCTCTTGGCTTTTTACACAATTCTTTTTTTTTTTTTTTTTGCATTCTGTTAATGTTACCTGAGAGCGACTACTTCTCTTCCTCTCTGTCAAATGAGACACTATGAATACTTGCCAGAAATATCAAGTTAATGCTCAAGCCAGTTCTGATTTATCTTCCACGTTGACTCCGAGTAACAGAGCCGTACATTAAGGAACAAAGCTCGCTGCTGGGGTATTTATAACCTTGTCTTTTAAAACACTTGGCAGACGCTCCAGCCTTCCATATGTTCACAGAATTAAACTTTACCATAAAAGGAATGAAAGAGTTCCATTTGAAGAAAGCTGGTATTGTATGGTCTGAAAGTCTGGCAGTTTCAAAAAGTAATAATAATCAAGTCCAACTAGAAATAACAAATATTCTGTGATCCTGCCGAAAGTTTAAGCCACACAACAAAGTCCCGCCCTCCCTACCACTGCAGATGTCATACTTCGGGATGCTTTTTCGTGACTCAGAGCAGATACATTGAGCTTCTGAGCCTGGTTAAATAAGGATGCATTTCTGAGAGGTGAAGACTAGAGAGGGGGCTCTGGGCGGGGGCTCCTGCAGGCCAGCCCCTGTGAACTGTGAATTTCTCCCAGCATCATTAAAGCCTCAGAAGTCAGGAAGTCTCCTATGGGGGCAGAGACCATCCAGTGGGGCAAGCAAACCCATGGAGGTATGGGAAGAAAACAGGAATCTATTTTTGTATTCATGTATCTAAATTGAACTTATGTTCATTTATCTAACCTATAAGAAAAATTGTTTATGCTACTTACGCATTGAAGGAAGCTGGTCCATGAGTTGCTCCATCTTTCAGAGAGCCCCAGATCCCGAATGATGTTTGATGTATCCTGTGGAAGGGCTGGGGTTTCATAAATTGAGAAGACTGGCAATTAGTGTACAGCCATTGCGTGAAGTCCTGGGACAAGGGTATTTCAGTTAAGTAGATTTATGAGTCATTTAATGGGGGTTGACTAAGTTAATCCATTTAAAAGAAGTGTTGTTTTTTTAATTTCTGAAAAGAGAATATTGAATGGATATAATACTAATAAGGCAAGCTGACAGAAGAGGACCACAGGACAAGAGAAGGAACAGCTACTGTGAGATGAAGCCTCCATCAGCCACATTTCAGATTAGCATAATAACAATCCAGTCAGATCTATGAAGAATTAGATAAAACAAAAAACTGACCAAATGCAATGTGGTATTTGGATTCTGCAGTAATTGGATTATAGAACAGAAAAAAGACATTAGTGGAAAAACTGGTGAAATCCAAATAAGGTCTATGGTTTGTAGTTAATAGTATGATATTGATGTTAATTTCTTAGTTCTGATACATGGTTGTGCATAATTAACATGAGGAGGTGCTGGGTGAAGATTATATATAATAGAAACAGGCTGATCTATCTCTGCAACTTTTTTGTAAATGTAAAATAATTTCAAAATTGAAACCTCATTAAAATAATTTAGGGTGGATGAATAAATAGTTATAAAAGAAATAAAAAATCCTGACACTGAAACAAAGCACCAGTTAACTCTAAAAGCATTTAAAATTTGAACCGCCCCAACCCCAATTTAATTTATATTTTTTTTACATTTTTACTAATTTTATTTTTCTTCTGTTAAAGATCTTAATTATACATTGACTACATTCACAGATATTCTTGACAAAATATTTTGTATCTATTTTTATTTTTCCAGCTTTACTAAGGTATAATTAACAATAAGACTGTGATATTTAAAGTGTACAATGTGATGGTTTGATATACTCAGACACGGTGGTGAAAGGATTTCCCTATCGAATTAATTAACACATCCATCATCTATGTTTTTACTCTTCTTTTTTCCTTTGGAGAGAACATTTAAGTTCTACTCCCTTAGCAAATTTCAATTATACAATAGTATTATCAACTATAGTCGTTATGTTATACATCAGATCCTCAGACCTTGTTCACCATATAACTGAAAGTTTATACCTTGCCGGCTTCTTATCTCCCAACCCCCTCCAGCTTCTGGCAAAGGCTTTTCTCTTCTGTTTCTCAGTTTGACTTTTTAAGAACATATTTTAAAGACAAATCAGCATGCCTTACATCTATGATAAACCTCATTCTAAGTATATAATTTTCAACTCATGACGAAATAGCAATAATGCTATTAAAAGGAACTCATGCTGTACGAGAACATTTGAGAATGTTTCCATTGCTGTGTGATTTTCTTGCTAAAAATTACCCAACTTACCTAAAAAATCTATCAAATATTTACAGTTAAAACATATATTGTCAATAAGTGGAGTAAATTAAAATAAATAGGGATTCTCGTTAGAAAGAAATAACTTAGTAGTAAGTCAGTGATAACATTCAATGGCTTTCGTGGTTTCTTACACAGGACTCACGTGTGAAAGGCAGCTTTACGATTAGTTGATGATATGGGAAGAAAAGTCCAATTAAATTAGTAAGAAATGTAATTGACTGTATTACTAGCTCTTCCTTCATTAACCAAGCATGTTTTATCCATCGTATCACTAAGCTACAGCACTATTTTTAGTTATGTATTTATTTATTTTTAAGTTAATAGTCTTTTTATTGGAAAAAAATAAAAAGACTAGCATTTACAACTTGGAATGGACGTAAATTGTAATTTCTTGAACAGCAATGTTGATGGTTGTGCTGAAGTCCACAGCCACAGCCTACCTCTGCTGGCTCCAAGTCATGGTTCAGAAGGTTTTAAAAACAGAGAGTCCAAAGATGCTCCCTTGGTAAAAGTTTCTTTTTAAACATTTGTGTGAATGGTGACAGCCTGACACCCATCTTGCTCTAGTATGATGCAGACAACACTAAACCAACACACGTGGGCACGCCACCAGGGTGTGTCACCGTCACCACAGGTCGGGCACATGGAAGTCCAAGAGGGACCATCCTGCTAGTGGGCTACGTCTAGACAGTTTATCCTTCACCCATTTTTCTACACACATCCTGAAGTAAACTGATTTTAAATGTGTTTGCTTTCAGCAAACCAGCTATGACCATTTATACTAAGAAACTGAACTAGAACCCATTTGAATAGGTTTTGAATTTTTTTCATTTTTTGTTTTTAATACAAATGTCAAGCTGCATGCATGAAAAACCGGCCAGCCCAAACAGTGTGTTAATCATTAGCAAATGGAACTGCGAGGAGTCCACTGGCTCTTCCTTATCATTCAGGCAGTAAAGGATTTATATTGTAAAACTGATGTGTAGCTTGATCTTTAGGGGACAGGACCACCAACCAATACATGCAGATTTGTGTGTGTGTGGACAGAAGGTACTTTTGACATTCAGTTTTGCTATATAGAAACAGAATGAGTAAATGATTTTTTTTGCAAGAGGTAAGTAAAAGATTCAATTTGATTCTTCTGGGGGGGGGAGTTGAAAGTAGGTCTTCATTTTGCAGTCATCATCTGTACAAATTCTTCATAGTTGACTTGTCTATCTCCATCAATATCTGCTTCTCTGATCATTTCATCTACTTCTTCATCTGTTAGTTTTTCTCCTAAGTTTGTCATGACATGACTAGTTCTGCCGCACTGATGTAGCCATTGCCATCCTTGTCAAAGACTCGGAATGCCTCGCGGATTTCTTCTTCACTGTCTGTATCTTTCATTTTTCTAGCCATCATAGTCAAAAACTCTGGGAAGTCAATGATGCCATTGCCGTCAGCATCCACTTCATTGATCACATCCTGAAATTCGGCTTCTGTTGGGTTCTGACCCAGTGACCTCATGACAGTGCCAAGTTCCTTTGTTGTGATGGTGCCATCCCCATCTTTGTCAAATAGGGAGAAAGCTTCCTTGAATTCAGCAATCTGTTCCTCAGTCAGTTGATCAGCCTTTACCACCGCCCGAGGGTGGGGTGGGGGCTTAGAAACAGGGAGACACAAGTCCCGGCCACACCGCAGGGCACCGCCCCGGCGCAGCGCGGTCTGCCGGCCGCTTCCGCCCTCCAACCCCACTCCGCTACAGCACTATTTTTAGAAAAACTTTCCAAAATTAGGAAAATGGTGCTATGACTAAAACATGTTCATACTGGTAAACTATTTCTAGGATTTCACTGAACTGCATAACCAGAGATCCATTCTGTTGTAAATAAGGGTGTTTATAATTGTATTATTTATAATACCAAAAAAAAGGGAGCAACTTAAACGCTTTCAGAATAAATAATGTTATATCCATTTGACTGAATATTATTCAATCCTTATAATCCTGTTCCAAATGTTATAAAAGGGTGTGGAAACATATTCAGAATATTTTTTCTATGAATCTAATACATATATACAAGATAATTTAAATAGAAGGAAATAAAAACAACAGAATATAAATTTATACTAAGCCTTATTTTTGTCACTTGGAAAATGGAGAAAATAATACTGCCGACCTCATAGGATAATTACGAGAACTGCATTAGTAAAACCTGCAAAATGCTTAGAAGGCCAGCCTAATTCTTCATCTTGAGCATATCAGGTGTACAATGACTGAGATTGATTGCCTTTTGAAAACCTCGGTGGTGCCTGGTTGCAGATGGTCTCGGACCTGTTATTTCAGTGCAAGAACTGTAGCTGACTTGTGCTTTCAGGAAAGACTTCTGCTTAAGGTAGATGCGGGATCTCAACGATGTAGGTGATTCTTCCCATGAACTATTACAATGCCTGGTACTGAAGTGTCGGCTACATAGAGGTATCTGGGTCAAGTTCACCCAGAACCCTTCTACTTCCTGGGACATTGATCTGCATTTGTAATGAGTGTCAAGAAGGTAAAATTATTTCCTCCCCAGTCTTGCATCAGCATTTTGTCATCTTTTCTCTTTCCTGCCTTCCTCTTTACTTTACCCCTTTCTTTCTTTGTCTCATCTCAATTCCAACTGCCTCAGGTTTACCATCTCTGTTCTATTTCTGTGCCACTCAATATTAGATGTCCCCTTTTACTGCTGGAGGCATCTTCTAAAATCTAAATCTGAGCAATTTAATCCTAATTTTAAAGACCTTTTTTGGCTTCCTGTTTTTCACAGGGTAAAATCGATTGGTGCAGCACAAATACTTCCTCATTGTTGAATCTCAATAGGCTTCTCAGATGCATTTTAAACCAATCTTACCAGACAATGTTTTGCTCTTCCAGTACAGAAAAGCCTCTGTTCCTTAAATACCTCATTTGTTATCTTGCCTAAGGAATGTGCTGATCCCGTTCTGGAAAACTCTAACCCATTTTCATGTCTTGGGATCTCTTGCTTCATCTTCTTCCAAGACACTTTCTTTCTCCCCATCTTAGAAGCTGATTTCTCCCTCCCTTTGCCACTACTTAACTTCATCTTATCTTGTCACATGGCATTGTAGTTGATGGCTTCACGCTGTCTCCACCACTGGGCTTCTTCAAGGACCCTCTGTTATTTATCTATATCCCCAGGCCAAGAGCAGTATTTCACAGCTGATGGTTGATGATTTGATTGACCTACTGTGAGGTCAATCACAGCTTCTTGAATGCCTACTGTGAGCAGGAAAGTCCCATCATTAACATGCATTAGAAAGTGCCTCCAGAAAGCCCCAGATAAAATGTAAATATGTTACTTAAGTAGCATTCATCATATTAATGTATTTATCAAGTTTAAATTTTATTGGTTAATTTACCTATGAAATAGAGAGGTGTCACTGGCTTCAGGCACAGATAGATACAGGTACTTCAGACGTCATCAAAACTCATTTTTTGGTTTGCATCTGCTCTAACTGACTTCATTCTCAGGCAGCACCTCCCAACATGGTTGCACATATGAGCAATGGCCTCTGTAGACTTCATCCTCCCAGATAGCAAGCCTCGGGAAAGTCCTATATTTCTGACAATGAATGAATGCAAAAATTATGAATGTGATTCTTACTTGGTCAAAACTAGTCCATGCCTCTATCCCAGCAGTGCTGTTGGATGTGCTGAAATAAAAGTGTGTCTCAAAGAACCTCAAATTGTTAAAGCTCCAATTTCCTCAGGTACCACTATGTAACCCCCATGGGTAGGTTACCTCACCAAGGACACCCAGCATTCTCATTGGTTAGTGGACAGGTGCTAAATCTCTCTCTCCAACACCCTATTCATGCTGTGGGATTTGGGTACAGCGGCCTGTCGTGGAGCTCTGATGAGCATGTCTGCACCTCTGGACCTCGACCCAGCCTGGTCAACCACATGCTCCTTCCCTTCTTTCCTTAGGCACAAACACTGGTCCAGGGGGATGGACAACGACCTACACAGGGATGACCTGTAAGATTATCTTCCACAAGATTTAATGGAGGAAACAAAGAGAAAAAGACTGAAAGGCAAGAAGGCGACAGGGAGAGAGGGGGAACATAAGTAGGGAAAGCAGTAAAAGAAAGAGAGAAAAAGAGAAAGAAGGAGCTCTCATTCTGAGATAAAAATCTGAAAGAATATTGAAAGCAAGCAGTGACCAGGTCCTTTTTTCTGCCCAGACAGTCTGAGTGGGAATAAAGCTAATAAAAATAGACGAAAGATGGAGAGGAATGGGCAAGAGAGCTACTGAGAGGCATAGGGGAAAGGAGTCAGACAATTTCTATCACTCTGAATGTTATATTGTACTAGCTAACATACCATTCTTTTGTCTGTCAGTCTCCAGATTCAGGATTCTGTCCAGTGCTGGAATCCTACCAACACAGTGGGAGGTGCTTGATTCCCTGGGTACGTTAGTGTTAAACCCTGCCCATATCTGAGGTCACTGCCCAGATGGGGTGCCTGATGCCATTCCAACATGCTCCAGTCACAACACTCGCCAACTTGTCTCCAGCAAAGTGGAAGAAATATGTTCATTACACCTACTGGGAGACATGTGCAGAAGAAATTTCAGCATATACAGGTTTAACAAATGAAAGAATACTGTTACCATGTATCAGTATCATAAGTATCATAAGTATCATGATAAAGCCAAAACATAGAATTCTGAAAAAACGATGCCCTGAAGTGATAGCCTGGCTGAGAGAGTGAGTTCTTCTGGAGGGAGGGTTTAGCCCAGGGCAGTGCTCATAAGAAGACTGAGGCATTTTTATTTTATAATCTTAATAAATGCTTACTTTTCATTTTTTAAATTAACAGAATTTACTTTTTAAGAACAGTTTTAGATTAACAAGAAAACTCAGAATAAAATCCAAATAGTTTTCATGTGCCACCTCAGACTCCCCCCCTTATACACAGTCTGCCTTATTAACATCTTTCATCACTGTGGTCAATTTGCTATGATCAATGAACCAATACTGATACAATATTATTACTTAAAGTCCACAGTTTACATTAAGGTTTATTCTTTTGTTGTTGATGATGCTGTATATTCTATAGGTTTTGACAAATACAAAATGACATGTATCTACCTGCAAAGTATCTCTGTGATCTAAAAATCCCCTGTGCTCCATAGAGTCATCCTTCTCTCTCTTCTCCGAAGCTCCTGGCAACCACTGATTTTTTTTAATTGTCTTCCAAGTTTTGCCTTTTCCAAAATGTCACATAGTTGGAATCATGCTGTCCGTAGCCTTTTCAGATTGGCTTCTTCCACTGAACAATATGCATTTACGATTCCTCCATGTCTTTTTTGTGTTTTGATAGCTCATTTCTTCTTGTGCTTGGTAATATTGCATTGTCTGGGTGTACCACAGCTTGCTTATTTATTCACCTATTAAAGGACATCTTGGTCACTTCCATGTTTTGGTGATTATGAATAAAGTTGTTGAAACATTCGTGCACAGGTTTTTGTGTTAACACAAGTCTTCAACTCATCTGGAAAAATACCTGGGGGCATGATTTTTAGATTGCATACTAGGCTGGGTTAGTTTTGTAAGAAACTGTCAAATGTCTTCCAAAGTAGTTATCGCATTCTGCATTCTCACCAGCAGTAGAGGAGAGCTCCTTCTGTTCTTCATGTTCTTCTAGCACTTGCTGTTGTCAGTATTTTGGATTTTGTCATTTTAATAGCTATGCAGCAGTCAGTATAGATGTTTTACTCAGAGTTACCTCTGGTGTCATCCCCTGTGACTCTGAATGACCACCTTCTCATTTTCTTCCATGAGCCACAGTTACAGCAGAATGTCCTCTACATCGTCATCCTAAAAGTGAATCTTGTATCATAACTATGCAGAACCATGGGTTCCCTTCCTTTCCGACTACCCCAAGTAGCCTTGGAATCTGCATAGTTCACTGGCTCCCCCCTGATATTTAGGAATAGAAGAGTTTGAGGATGAATACTATGATTCTTGTTTTAAACCCACTAGCCTCACCTCCCGCCTACAGGCGTTCCCAGGACAGCTCCCACCCTCGGCACTGTGGTGGCAGCCAGCTCCAGTCTTGCTTAAAGCGATAACATCAAGATCCCAAGCTTCCGGTTCCTCACTTGTACACAGTGCAGCTGCTACCCACCCCAGAGAGCATCTGGGAGGACTGAATGAAATGGCTGGTACGGAGTTTCTGGGGACAGTTTCTCAATCTACTGCTTCCTTCCTTCCCAGTTTCTGGGTGTCCACAAATCTCTGTTTGTGCAGCAGACCACGCCACTGCCTAATTCTAGTCAATGCATAACAACTCCTGGCCCAACCTATCTAAAGTTCTGATTCCTTACTCCTTACCTGCCACTTCCAATATTAACCAAGTCAGGTGTCATGGGTGAAAGAGTGAGAACGAATTACAACTGGACCTCTGTTAACACCTGCCCAGTTTTTCTACATCTCTACTTGGTTCACAAGGAGAAATGAAGGGAGACCAAAGGTAAGACCCAAGTGGAGAGCTATTATTTCTATCACAATAAAGGCTTTTATATACTTGCTTAACCATGTTTGTGTGCCATGCATATATGAGACCAAGCTTACTAGAGAGACCCTGACTTGAACTTGGAATTCATATGATGTTCTCAGCTGGAAGGGACCAGGAAGATCATCCATCCCAGTCTTTCACCATTTAAATGATAAGAACTAAAGTCCAGAGAGAAGATGCAAGGTCATGCTGCTATTTAAGTGCAGAGCTCGGGGCTAAATCTCCTTGACTTGAATGGGTCATTAGAAAAATGGAATAAAACAAAATCTGCCATGACTCCCTTTTATGGGTCTAGCTTGAGGCTCTGTGGCTGAGGACTCCTGTTTCCACCTGACTATGCTCTTTCTTGGTGTCCCTGTCTCTCATGCTATCTCTGCCCAAGCCCTTTGCTTGAAGGATCAATTGGTGACACTTCATGTTTCCATCCCTTCTTGCCCGTGTCCCTTAACTTTCTGAAGACTAAAGTGGGCAATCTGATCTCCCCAGTGGCGTGATTCTAACACGTTTGTGCACCTGTCACCATCAACGCTCTTGTTTTCTTGAGTCCCCATCAAGGCACTCCCTCCCCACATCATGTTTGCATTGGGACAAAGCACTCTGTCCCCATCTAAGGGAATGACTTTCATCCCTACTGAGTTTTTGAAAGGATTAACTTAAATAGTTCTTTACGTGTACATATGATGAAATTTGCTGTCTTAGGTGTGCAGCTCAGTGTGCTTGGAACAAAGTATAGACACATGGAAGCACGACTGCAATCAGGACAGAACACTGAGGATTCGCTTTATTATTATTCTTTAAAAATTTTTTTTCTTAACTGATTTTAGAGAGAGAGGAAGGGAGGGAGAGAGAGAAAGAACATGGATTGGCCACCTCCCGCATGCCCCACACTGGGGATCAGGCCCACAACCTGGGCATGTGCCATGACTGGAAATCGAACCAGCGACCTCTTGGTGCATGGGTCGACACTTTACCACTGAGCCACACTGGCTGGGCAGTGAGGGCTCGCTCCAAATGAGTGCTGGTTGTTCAGTCATATCCAATTCATTCCTTATTTTTTTATCCCTGGTAGTTATCTGACAATCTCTGTTTATGATCTGAGTAAGAGATTCAGAGTAATTAAAATAATTTGTTAAAACTTTCCAATAGTAAGGGAATGTGGAATTTTAATTGCCTTGGGCAACCTGATTGTCAATAAAATGCCATTCTTCTTTAGGCCATTTTAAATAGTGGAAACATCTCATGGATCCCTAATACTACCTTCGATGAAGGCTAGACTTGGGTCTAAGGTTAGGAGTGGGTCTGGTCTAGAACTGGGTATAAATGCTTTCTTTAAATTCTTATTCCAGGGGATCCCCCTGTTGGGACACTGGGAAATTGTTGCGAAGTTTACAGCATGTCTTAAAGACATGAGGTATTATTCCTGGCACAATATTAGAAGGTTTCTTCTATCAAGTTATTTTGACGGCCAAGTTGGTATTGATCTCTACATTCTCAAATATCAAAACCAACTTGTCAGCAATAAAAAGAAAGTGGCCTGAGACCTCCCAGGAATTTCCTGTTGGGAAAAAAGAAATTCTTACACTTTGCTGTCCAAATGCTCAGCATGTTAAACCTCACTTTGAGTCAGTCTCTTAGACAGATAATGAGATGGTAACACAATTCAGGACTGTAACAGAAATAGATTGAGTGAAAAAGAATTTATCAGGATGTGAGCTGAGATATGTATACAAAACCAGGCAGTGATCATTAATAAAATTCATTCTTTGGCCTCACTCTCAATCTGTCTTTCCTGCTTGGTTAGAAACTAGGATTTTCTTTTTTTACAAGGGAAGAACACATCAAGCAACACATCTGCGTGGTTAATGAAGGTGTCAGACGGGAGTTGGGTTTCAAAATGGAAATCCTTTGGCAAACTGCAATAAGGAGATAAAATTTTTTTAATGTATTGAAGAATTTAAATACTTCAAGTTGCTTTCACAGAATGTTCTTAAATTTTAATAATACCTAGGTGTTCTTATTTTGCAGTGAATGAATAAAGAAAATGTGTCATATATTGCTATAATTAGAGAGAGACTGGCTATGTTGAAAATAATGGGATCATAGGTTTTTAAAATAGATATGAAAGGAAACTTGGAGCTAATCTCTTTCTATTCCCCCATTTTACAGTGAGAAGGCAGGGCAAATGCACTTGTTCTCTCTCGGTAATCTAATGAAGACAAAGACTTGGATGGGACCAGGATATTTGGAGACCATGACAGAAAATATGTTAGAGAAGGGGTACTACATGTACCAGACATATCCATGGGTTAGGGGGCTGAGCTTTCTATTATATTTTATTGTTGACAGTATTACAGATATCTCCCAATTCCTCCATCCCATTACCCCCCTCTTCCCAGCCCTGCCCCACTCCAGGCCTTCACCACACAATTGTTTCTGCCCATTGGTTATGCATATACATATGTGAGCTATTTGGTTAGTCTCTTCCTGTCTCCTTCCCTCCCTTTGAGATTTGTCATTCTCTTCCATGACTCCATGCCTTTGGACCTATTTTGTTTGTCAGTTTATTATGTTCACTAGATTCCGCTTATCAGTGAGATCATGTGATATTTGTCTTTCTCTGACTGGCTTATTTCACTCAGTATTATACTCTCCAGCCTTTTTTAACATCTTGGTCTTGCCCTGAATGCAATAAGAAGCTTAAAGAATAGGGAAGTTAGAGGTGGTTTAGATCTGAAAGGGACCTTAAATAGAACTGTTATAGTTATAATTAGCTAATTAATATTAAATATAGTAAGAGAGCAAAGGGGAGGCCAGACATGATTAGCATGGTCATCTGGGAAGCATCACCAGGAAGCTACAGCTACACATTCCCCAGGGCATCACTGTTCTCTCCCTGCAAATCACTGGGGGAAGGGATCCAACAGAGGGGAGATGGGCACATGTGCAGCAAATTCAGGGTGAGGTGGGTGAGAGGCTTGCCTGTCAGTCTAGCCTGGGCAACATGCACTGGCTGGGGGGTGCACCCCATCAGAAATAGACAAAATCTTGGAAAGTTAAAACCCCCAAAGAATCCCTTCTCTCCTGCTTGCTCTGGCTCTTGTGTTCTTGTTAACTTGCTGCTTCGCTTGCTCCGTGACCCACACTTGCCCAAGCACTCTCATGTTCTTTCTCCATAGCTATGGGGCCTTAAGCAGCTGTGTCGCCCATGGCTGTAGGGAACCCACACACAATGGACTACAACTGGAAACACAAGTTAAGCCCACCAGATCCTGGACTGGACTGTACTGTACTTTAATATGAAGCAGAAATTCTGAGCTTTCCACAAAACCCCATCCTCCCATGGGGGCCTCAGGAAATTATTTTCCTTGAAGCCCCAAGAACTCCACTTCCATTGATAACAGAACCATAAGTTGGTGAAGCTGTTTTGCCTGGAGAAATCAATGCTGAGAACTAAAATAATAATACCAATAAGAGAAAGTAGATAGTAAAATGGGTAGTAACACTGTAACCGGCCTTCTCTGCACTAGATGGGTACTGGTGTGCAAGATTGGCCCTCTCTTTAGGCTTCATTTTATATGTGGAGGGAGAGAGAGAGAGATTGCACATCATACAAAAATAATATAGCCCAGACCGGTGTAGCTCAGTTGGTTGACTACTGAAGCGTCTCTGGTTTGATTTCTGGTCAGGGCACAAACCCAGGTTGTGGGTTTGATCCCTAGCTGGGGTGTATACAAGAGGCAATTAATTGAAGTTTCTTTCTCACTTTGATGTTTCTTTCTCTTTCTCCCTCTCTCTAAAAATAAATGAAACAAAAAAAATTTAATAATATTATAAATTCAAGTCAGATAGCCCACCTCAATGGAAAAGATAAAACTATAAAGCTTTTGGAAAAATATGCAGGAGATCTGTTCATAAACTTGGAGTAGGCAAATACATTTTTAAAAATATGTTTCTATTGATTTTTTGAGAGAGATGAAGAGAGAGAGAGAGAAACATCGATGTGAGAGAGATACATCAATTGGCTGTCTCCTGCACGCCCCCTACTGGGGATTGAGACCACAACCCAGGCATGTGCCCTGACAGGGAATCGAACTGGAACCTCTCAGTCCATGGGACGGCGCTTAATTCACCCAGCCACACCAGCTGGGAAGTCAAATAATTCTTAAGAAAGACATAAAAAATGATAAATGATAAACAATAAACTGGACTACATGAAAATTAAGAATTTCTGTTCTAAACATTACCCTTGAGAAAGTAAAAAAGCCATCACACAGTTGGAGACTATATTTACACATATCAATCATGGACTTGACTCCAATTGCAGAAAGGACAGCTTCAATAAGAGAAGGCAGATGACTCTAGTTTTAAAAATGGGTGAAAAGACTTGAACAGGCACTTCATAAAAGAGGATATTTAAACGGTCAACGAATCTAGTCAATGGGAAAATACAGTTAATACCACAATGCAATACTGGTGTATCCCAAACAGTGGGTAAAGTGCAAAAGACAGATGACACCACCAAGTAAGGACTAAAGAATATGGAGCAACTGGAAACTTGTCTTTATGGGCTCTTTCTTATCAGTATATGAACATAGGGAAGTATTTTTTAATTTAAAAGTATCTTCCTTATTTTTCTTTCCATTGCTCTATTCACCCTTGTATATCCTGCCCTGCTAAACAACATGAAAAAAGTGTCCAGTCACATTGGAATCACTTCCTCAGTATTCAGTTCCCAAGACACTGGAGTCTGGATAATGCCTCCATTGTATCTCTGAAGCTGCTCATTAAAACTCATCAATGCCCTCCTAGTTGGTGAATCCAATAACTAATTTTTAATTGCTATCTTAATTTGAGGTTTCTGGAACATTGAATCTTATTGATCTCTCCCTCCTATTGAAGTTTGTCTCCTCTTTGGACTCAGCCACACAAGATTTTTCCTGGCTCCCTAGTTACCAGCAGGAAGGAATTCATTTTCTGGACCATAGCTTGCAATAGATGGAAGGTGCTAGCCACTCTATTTCTTCGAAGGTGGTGTGGCAAGTGAGCACACAGGGCTCTCCTTTCCCTGCCAACAGGCCTTAAAAGGGAAGGACTCACCTGGGGGATGACTTGTCTGATGGATGAGGTAGCTGAGACCCTGGATTTTGCATACCAGAGTGTTCTCAGCCCAGAGATGAAGTTCATGGCTCTTCCTTTTCTTCCCACAGATATGATTGACTCAACTTGTGTTCCTAGACTTCAGGTGGGAAACAGACCTATTCTCTTTGCCCTCTTCTCCTAGCTTCTCAATTTGCTACTAGATCAAGCCTCAAACTGTTAAAATTTTTGAAAATCAACCCCTTTTGTTATTTTAGGTTTATTCTCTGAGACAGAGATTTAGTATGGGACCTTAGAATTTTTGCCTTTAGTCTCCAGATATGTTTTTCAAATATTATGAGTCAACAACCCATCGAATCAAGAAATAAAGACCACACTAGGCAATTCCAATTGAAACAGGTTAAGAGATATAGGGTTAATGGGTTCCACAAGTGGTGAAAGCTGCAAAGCCAACTAGGACATGGTGAAAAGTCAGACAACAGAAAAGATTTCAGCAACACTGGGAAGCAGCCACCATTCCTATGGACAAAGGGACAAAGAGGGAAAGGAGGTAGTATTAACAGAACCCAGGAAGTGGACCCATCTTGTGGGAGCTAGAATCAGAGAGGGGCCTGCCTCCTTCCACAGAGAAAGGGGAACCCAATTAGAAGCTAGAATTATTAGGGATACTCAACTATAAAATATGATATTCAACATATCATAAAATGTCCCAAACAGTAAAACGGAAATTCAGCTTTTCTTTTTCTTCCTCCCCTCAATCTTCCAGTATAATCCATTGACCAAATACAGTCATCCCTTGGTATTCATGGTCTATGAATCTCACTGCAGATATCAAAATCTGTGGATTCTCAAGTCCCTTATATAAAATGGCACTGTATCAGTATATAACCTATGTAATTCTCTCATATACTTTAAATCATCTCTGATTACTTATACTATCTAATAAAGTAAAAAATGTTATGTAAGTAATGGTTATACTGTATTGTGTAGGGAATAATGACAGGAAAAAAAGTCTGTACATGTTCAGTACATAGGCAACCATTGCAGGTCTAACTACATAGTACACATCAGCAACAATGTAGCATTTACAAATATTTTCAATCGGTGGTTGGCCGAACCCCCACTTGCAGAACCCAAGGATATACAGGGTCAACTGTACACCCAGAAGTCCATTGGCATGGTTGCATGAGAAACATATACTGCTTTAGTAGCACAGTTTTCAAACTTTATAAAAGAGGCTGCTCAAATTGAAACAGGCCAAGAGACTTCATTTAGTTCACCTTCCTTTTCCTTCTTCTGGTTCATTTGAGTCATTTTTGGGGAACCCTAGGGTTCCCACAGAGCACACGTGGGAAAATTCTGGAGTAGATGTTGTCACTGCTTCCTGCCAGTCCAATAATTTTATGCATTTATGATTTAGTGGGAAGAGACTCATCAGAAAAATTTGAAACAGAAATATATTACTGGGGTGTATTTGCTATGCCCTAATCATTAGCATTGTCTTAATTAGTAATTCATGTATTCAGCATATGAACTATGATATAATCACATGTTTAAATATGCAATCATTCCTCAACTTGATTGTAATAATTTGTCTATAATAAAAAGAGGTCCCCCTTCATTGCTATGTTGAGTAAATGTTAAATTAATCATGGACCCATGCCAAATCTGCTCTAAAAAATAAAGCAGATAAATTGCTTTTCTAAGGTTGAATCATGCTGCCTCTTTTCCAAGAGTATTTTTGTAATTACTTCTTTGATTACCCTAGTGATAATATCAAGATGGATTTTTAACCTTCATACCAGGTCTTTGTGTGCAAATACATTGGAAAAGATAGCTAATGATTTAATACTCCATGGAAGAGGGCAACCCAATAAGTATTGCCCCAGTTCTATAACAGACTGAATGGAGCCTCTTATAGAAAGACAAGATAACAAAGGGAGAAATCTTGGCAGAAAAATTACTTTGCTTTGAATCCTAATGGATATCTTGAAAAAGCTAAAATTTCACATTGAGGTTGTTTCAAATGTGAAGAGATTCAAAATTAATACAAAATTCACCGTGACATGTAACTGTAAGAAATTAAAAGGTGTAGCTGTACACTGTGCAAGAAAACTCATTAAAATTACACTGTTTTAGAGATTCCACAAATTTTCAAAAATTTCTCAAAGAAGTTTTTTAATGTCTTAGGAAAATAGAGTGTGGGTGTTGGAGGAAGGAGGAAACTTCATGTAATTGAGTCCAGCTACCTTTTTGCTTTTAATCCTCACCCGAGGACATTTTCTATTTTTTTGTTCAGATAGAGTGGGAAGGAGAAAGAGAAAGAGAGAGAGAGAGAAACATTGATGTGAAAGGGACACTTCGAATGGCTGCTGCCTGCATGACCTACCAGGGCCAGGGACAAACTTCAACCAAGGTTTGTGCCCCTAGTAGGAACCGAACCCGGGTCTCTCTGGGCCACAGGCCAACGCTCCAACCACTGAGCCAAACCAACCAGGGCTATCTACCTCTTTTTATAGATGAGGAAACAACTTTATTAAAAAGTGAAATGATTTATCCATGGTCTTATATGAAGAGTAGCAAACTATACACTGTTATTAAAAAACAACTAATTTAACATATGTATTACATTGCTCTTGGGTGAAAGTTTAATTTAAATACATTAAACTGAAATTAAAAACATTTTCACTTTGCCTTTTATTTCAAATCCTTCCTCAGTCCTGCTTTCTCTGGAGACTTTCAAGTTTCCCACATTTGGATTCTTTCAAGAAGGCTGCTCAGGGTGTGAAAAGAATAAGCTGACCTCCCTTGGATGAGAAACTCTCCTTTTAGAATGAGAAGTCAAACATTAGAAATTTCAGTACTGAGGTTTGAGAACCTGAACACATATTTCTGAGAACGCAGGTGAGAAAGAACCTTTTTTTTTCCCCCCTATATTGTAGAAGCAGCACAACGGAAGGAGGTGCTGAGGACCGCAGATGAATCAGGAATCTCTTTCTGTGCAACGGTGGAGGCACTCTTTGAATCTCTGAGTATCAGTGTCCTGAAAGTGTCTGGACAGTCCCATTCCTCCAGTTTATAATTTTTTGAGTAAATAAATGCTCATATGTTTCTTTAGGGGAAGTTATTACAGGGCATACTCATCCTCTTGTTACAGGGTCATTCCCTCTCGAGACCTGGCTCCTTTTCAGTCAACTAATTCCAGATCTAAAGACTCTCCAAAGAAGCCTATGAGCAAAAATAATCATCAGAGTTCCTCTTTTAAGAGTGAGTCATTTGGCGATCAAGTAATAAATCAAGTCTTGTTAAAATCTAGTGTATCGTATGAGTGGGTCCACTTATTTGTTGACACATGCAGAGATCATTTTTCCAGTTCTCTTGTGTAGAATGAGATAGAGATTCTTGCAAGTTTTAGAAACCCACTCATTATGGCTTTTGGCCTGTGAGATAAGTGCTGTTATGGTGGAAGATTCTGAGATGGCCCCTGACCCAGCCAAGATATTGTATCAAAAGAGGCAAGGAAGATATGGGGTGGAACATGGAGATTATGTCTATTCTTAAAGATCTCCATTTAATTGACCATTAGTCTGGCCCCTGCAGAAACTGTAGGAATCTTGGAGAAGAACTGTAGGCAACTCAACTAAGTTGTAGTCCCAATTGCAACTGCTGTGCTGGACAAGGTATCTTTTAGAGCAGATAGATAAATATTCAAGGCCTGTGGCCATTAATTTGGTGAATGCATTCTGTCCTATCCCATTTGGGAAAGAGTGAAAAACAGTTCTCATTCCCATGAAATGCATAGTAACAAACATTTGTAATTTTGTTCTAGGGCTAAGTCAAATGTCCTATTCAGTAGTATACTATAATCTGAAGATATGTGTATTATCTGGATATCCCAGAAAACATCCCCTTGATCTATCACTGATAACATTGCATTAATTGGGCAAGATGAGCAAGAGGTGGCTGGAGGGTGGAGATCAATCCTACTAATAATCAGGAACAAGCTATTGTCACTTCAATAAAGTTTTTAATCATCCAATGGTCATGAATGTGCCAAATATCCCCTCCAAAATAAAATATAAATTGCTATGTCTTACATCTTTTACTACAGAGAAGAAATCACAATATCTAATAGATCTACTCTGATTATGGAGAGAATAAATCTCATACCTAGGAACAGTGGTATGGTCAACATCCTGGGTGAAATGGAAAACTTTCAACTTTGAGTAGGATGAGGAGCAAGAACGGGCTCTGGCAGGTTCCGGCTACAGTGCAAGCAGGTCTTCCACAAGTGCCTTGCCATTTGGCAGACTCTGTGATACTGGCTACTTAAGTTCTGGGAAAAGATATAGTATAGAATTTATAGCAAGCCTCAGAGAAAGAATCACAAATCAGGCCCCGGAATTCGAAACAAGGCCATTCCGATAGTGGAGAACTAAACTCCTTTTGAAAAACAGCTATTGGAATGCTTAGAGCTCTGGTAGGAAGAGCATGTTTGACCACACAATACAAAGTAATTATGGATCAATAACTGTCCATCAAGAGGTGATTCCTACTCATAAGGTTGGCCTGGTCTGGAATCAATTCCTTTTGATAAGGAAATGCAGAAATAGCATACTGGGGACCAAGCATGTGCACAAACAGAGGCATCAGAAAACTATATGAATAGCACTCCAGACTCTCAGGTCACTCATCACTGTTACACCAGCACCTCCCCTCACCTCACACACACCATCATCTTCATTTATGGGTGGGTTGGCTTGGTATCTGTAAATGGATGGCAACTGCATTGTAGACTTAGGCAGAGGTAGTAGTGTTGAAAGATATGTGGAAGGCAAATCTTCTGGGTGGAGATTGGATGGTGACCCTGGTGATCCACGTTGTGGGAAAGGTGAAGGACTGCGAGGGAAGATGTATGGATTCATGAGCAACAGAAGGGCATATGGGACTGAGCACAAGGTGTGAACATCTTCATGTCACATATCAATACTCACTATTGTGCTTCTATCATTGAAATGATACCAAACAATCACAGACATAACATGACTTGGCCAGTTGTTATCAGCCAGCTTTTGTCAGTGGCCACCCGATGCTGGCATGATGGGAACATGAATAAAATGGAGGCTACACACGGGCCCACATGCATGGACTTCTACTTACCAACATCGATCTACTGCTGACTCTGAATCTCTGACCTGCCAACAACAGAGACCAATGCTGAGCACTTGATATAGTGCTATTTCTTAAGGAGGTCAATTGGCCACTTGATGGAAAGTTTGCTACATTTGGGCCCTTTCCATCTGGAGGGTTTTATTCATTTGTTCCTATAAGACAGATACACATCCTGGATATGATCTTGTTTTATCTACCTATACAGACTCACTCATACATGCAATATCATTATCCTAGGGTTTATGGAGTGCCTGATCCAAAGGCACGAAACCCTACATAATAAGCATCTGAAGAAAGGAAAGGCACCTCACAGTGAAGGTGTGCACAAGTGACCCCATGTTCTTGAGGTTTACTGGACATGTCACAGAGAGCATCTACCTCCCAGCAGCAGGTGACCCAATAGAGCACTGAAAACGTAGATTTAGCTGATGTGCTGGCTCAGAAGAACACTCCCCATGCCACAATAGCAATGATTTAAAACAAATACCCTGCCATGATGGATTGCCTTCTCCAGAATGTGGCATATCGATTGAACTGAAGGCATCTATATTATGCTGCTCTCTCTACATGAAGATGGCATAGATATGAGAACAAGGAATGGAAGCAGAAGAAAATCCAATGACCCACTGGGGGATTCTGTGCTTCTCATCCCTGAAACTCAGAGTTCTACAAGGTTAAAGGTCCTAGTCACCAAAAGGAGTGCATTCTCCCCAGGAAACACAGCAAAGGTCATATTGCACTATGAGTTATGGCAGTCACATGGGACTTTGGGCTAATTGTGACCAGGGACCATCAGGCAATTAGAAAAACATCTTTCTTGTCAGAGGTCATTCATTCTGATCAGCAGCAGGAAGTGGGCTGCTGATACACAGTGGGGATAGGAAGCATATCTTTGGATGGACCTCAGTGACCTAGTTGGGTGCCTCTTGGTTCTCTCTTGTCTGTTTATAACTGAGAATGGACAGGAGCAGTGACTCTATCCGAGAAAGATATGATCACTAGGAGTTCAGATTCCTTAGGAATAAGATTTAAGTTATCAAGTAGCTGAGAAAGAGGGGAAATTTAGAATGGATAGTTGAGGAGGGACAAAATGAGTACCAGTTGTAGCCCTCAGACTGACTGTTGTAATAAGGACAATAATTCATCTCACTGACCTCTGTCTTCTAAGTGTCTGCTTGGGAGACCCCAGACCTGGACATTACTGCAGAAGGACCTCCACGTGGCACCAGCATGCACAGTGGCATCTCAGGAAGGCACTGCTCTGTTTCCCCGTGAGGGAGGAACTTGTCCCAGTGGGAATATAGTTAGCTGACAGCCTCAGGGTCTAACTCCTTTAGCTTTTGAGCTGCAAGTACACTCTTTTTGGAGTATTCTTCAAGAAATGATTGAGTGTCCTTTGAATTTTGAAATACAGAAACAGGGACCATTATACCTTTCCTAACTACAAAACAAGTTTCTTTCCCTCTCTTTCCAAGAGATGTCTAAAAGTACTTCTTCCATAGGCATATGATAGGACTGCCCATATATACTATATTCGATAAAAGTACAACATTTTAGAATTAGGCAAACATGTTTAAAGCCCAATTCTGCCAATGGTAAGGTGAATATTTGGCAAGAGACTTAATTTCTCTAGGCCTCAGTTTTTCTCATCTGCAAAATGGGGAGAATTGAAATAGACTGCCTCATAGACTATTGTGAGCACAGAGGGAGATTTGAAAAACAAATGAGGGGGAAAAAATGGCGGTAGAGTGAATGGAAGCTACACAGACCATCTCCCAGGACCAAACTGGAATTACAATGAAAATAAAGACAAATCATCAGGAAGGGGCATCCGAAAGGCAGCTTGGAGGACCACATAACCAGGGACACTGACTCAATCCTGGTAGGCTTGCGAGGACACAAGAGGAGGCCGGGAGTCCACGGTCAGCAGCGGCCTGGGCTGGGACCTGCAGCGGCCTGGGCGGGGACCAGTGGCCCTGGCTGGGATCTGCTGCGGCCTCTGCAGGGAATGGCATAAGGTAATCAAGGTCATGAAAAACAAGGATCTGAATCCAAGACTACTCTATCCAGCAAGGCTATTATTCAATATAGAAGGTCAAATAAAGAGCTTCTCAGACAAAATAGGCTAAGGAAATATATTAACACCAAACCAGCACTGCAAGAAATGTTAAAAGGACTGCCGTAATTAGCAGGAGAAATAGGAAGAAATATATAACCACACTAAACAAAAATGGCAATAAACAAGTACATATCAATAATCACCTTAAATGTAAATGGACTGAATTGCTCCCATAAAAAGACACAGGTAGCTTATTGGATAAGAAAACATAACTCATCTATATATTGTTTACAAGAGACCCATCTCACAACAAAAGACTTACATAGGTTGAAAGTGAAGGGAGGGAAAAAAATCTTCTAAGCAAACGGAAAGGAAAAAAAAGCTGGGCTAGCAATACTCATATCTGATAAAATAGATTTCAAAATGAAGGCCATAACTAGAGACAAAGAAGGCCACTACATAATATTGAAAGGATCTATCCAATAGGAAGATATAACCTTGATAAACATATATGGACCCAATCCAGGAACACCAAAATATATTAAAAATCTTCTGGAGGACTTCAAAGAAGAAAGTGATAGCAATATAATCATAGCAGGGGACTTCAACAGCCTGCTGACACCACTGGATAGATCCTCTAGACAAAAATTAGCAAGGAAACAGAAACTCTAAAAGAAGCACTAGACCAAATGGATTTAATAGATATCTACAGAGAATTACACCCCAAAACTACAGAATTCACATTCTTCTCAAGTGTACATGGGACATTCTCAAAGATAGACCACATGATAGGACACATACTAAGTCTCTACAAGTTCAAGAAGACTGAAATCATATCAAGCATCTTCTCAGATCACAATGGCATGAAACTAGTAATCAATTGCAACAAGAATATGCAAAGACATTTGAGCACATGGAAGCTAAATAGCATGTTATTAAACAATGAATTGGTTACCGAGGAGATCAAGGAAGAAGTTAAAAATTTCATGGAAACCAATTAAAATGAACACAAAACAACACAAAATCTATGGGATGCAGCAAAAGCAGTTCTGAGAGGGAAGTTCATAGCACTACAGGCCTACTTCAAAAAACAAGAAAAATCTCTAATAGACTATCTAACCTCACAACTTAAAGAACTAGAGAGCAAACAAAACGAAAACCCGAGAGCAAGTAGAAGGAAGGAGATAGTAAAGATCAGAGCAGAAATGAACGACATATAGTCCAAAAAAAATAATTCAAATGATCAATAAAACAAAGAGCTGGTTTTTTGAAAAGATAAACAAGATTGATGGACCCTTAGCTAGACTCACCAAGAAACAAAGAGAGAGAACCCAAATGCACAAAATCAAAAATGAAAAGAGGAGAAGTAACAACTGACACCACAGAAATACAAAAGATCATTATCAACTACTATGAACAATTAATATGGCAACAAATTCGACAATCTAAGTGAAATGGACACATTTCTAGAAACACACAGTCTCCCAAAACTGGACCTGGAAGAGATAGAAAACTTGAACAGACCAATAACAATAGAAAAAGTTGAAGATGTAATCATGACTCTCTCAGCAATCAAAAGCCCAGGCCCGGATGGCTTCACGGGGGAGTTTTACCGAACATTCAAAGAAGAACTAATACCCATTCTCCTCAAACTATTTCAAAAAATTCAAGAAGAAGAAAGACTTCCAAACTTGTTTTATGAAGCCAGCATAATTCTAATTCCAAAACCAGAAAAAGACACTACAAAGAAAGAAAACTACAGGCCAATATTCCTGATGAACATAGATGCCAAAATCCTGAACAAAATACTAGCAAATCAGATCCAGCAATACACCAAAAAAATTATCCACCATGACCAAGTGGGATTCATCCCAGGGATACAAGACTGGTACAATATTCGCAAATCAATAAACGTGATACACCACATAAATAAAATGAAGAGTTAAAACCACATGTTCATATCAGTAGATGCCAAAAAACCTTTGACAGAATCCAGCATCCATTTCTGATAAAAACACTCTGCAATATGGGAATACAGAGATCATATTTAGACATAATAAAGGCCATATATGACAGACCTACAGCCAACATCATACTCAATGGGCAAAAACTAAAAGCATTACCCTTAAGAACAGGAACAAGACAGGGATGCCCACTTTCTCCACTCTTATTTAACATAGTACTGGATGTTTTAGGCACAGCAATTAGACACGAAGTAAAAATTAAAGGCATCCTAATTAGAGAGGAGGAAGTGAAACTGTTATTATTTGCAGATGGCATGATACTACACGTGGAAAACCCCAAAGACTCCATCAAAAATTTACTAGAATTAATCAATGAATTTGGCAAAGTAGCAAGATACAAAATTAACGTCAAGAAATCTGTGGCATTCTTATACACCAATGATGAACTCACAGAAAGAGAAACGAAGAAAACAATCCCATTTATCATTGTGGCGAAAAAATTAAGATACCTAGGAATAAACTTAACGAAAGAAATAAAGGACCTATTCGCAGAAAACTACAGGTCATTGAAAAAAGAAATAGTGGAAGATATAAAAAAGTGGAGCCACATACCCTGTTCATGGATTGGAAGAATCAGCATCATTAAAATGTCCATACTACTCAAAGAAATATATAGATTCAATTTAATCCCCATCAAAATACCAATGGCATACTTCACAGAATTAGAACAAGTACTGCAAAAATTCATATGAAACCAAAAAAGTCCTCGAATAGCCATAGCAATCTTGAAAAAGAAGAACAAAGTTGGAGGGATCACATTACCAGATTTCAGGTTATACTACGAAGCCACTGTAATCAATACTGCCTGGTACTGGCACAAGAACAGGCATATAGACCAGTGGAACAGAACAGAGAACCCAGAAATGGATTCAAGGCAATATTCTCAATTAATATTTGACAAACGTGGCAAGAGCATACAGTGGAGTAAGGACAGCCTCTTTAATAAATGGTGTTGGGAAAATTGGAAAGCTACATGCAAATAAATAAATACATAAATAAAACTAGACCATCAACTTACACCCTACACAAGAATAAACTCAAAATGAATAAAAGACTTAAATGTGACTCATGAATTCATAAAAATCCTACAAGAAACTGTAGGCAACAAAGTTTCAGACATCATATGCAGCAGAATTTTCACTGATACATTACCTAAGGCAATAGAAACAAAGGAGAAAATGAACACATGGGACTACATGAAATCCACTGTATGGGACAGCATTATTGCCAATGATATATCAGATAAGGGGTTAATTTCCAGGATATATAGAGTGCTCATACAATTCAACAAAAGGAAGACAAAGAACCCAATTAAAAAATGGGCAGTGGAACTAAATAGACACCTCTCCGAACAGGACATACAAATGGCTCAGACATATGAAGAAATGCTCAACATCACTAATCATCAGAGAGATGCAAAGTAAAACAACAATGAGGTATCACCTCACACCTGTAAAAATGGCCACCATCAAAAAATCATCAAACAAGTGTTGGCGAGGGTGTGGAGAAAAGGGGTCTCTAGTACACTGCTGGTGGGAATGCAGACTGATGCAGCCACTATGGAAAACAATATGGTGTTACCTCAAAAAAATTACAAATTGAACTGCCATTTGACCCAGGGATCTCACTTCTAGGAATATACCCCAAGAAGCCTGAAACACCAATCAGAAAGAATATATGTACCCCCATGTTTGTAGTAGTACTATTTACAATAGCTAAGATCTGGAAACAGCCCAAGTGTCCATCAGTAGACGACTGGATAAAAAAGCTGTGATACATATACACAATGGGGTACTACGCAGCTGTAAGAAAGAAAGATCTCTTATCCTTTGCGACTACATGGAGAGACCTGGAAAGTATTATCCTAAGTGAAACAAACCAAACAGAGTAAGACAAGTATCATATGATCTCACTTATTTGTGGAATATGATGAACATAACAGTCTGAGGAATGGGGTAGTCCCAGAGACGTGGAAGTTGGGTACAGACTGACAATTCCCAGAGGAGGGTTTGGGGGGGAATGATAAACCACAGAACTTATATGCATGTATGCATGAATAATGGACATGGACAACAAAGCTGGGGACAGGGTAGAGAGGGAGGGGGAGGGGGGAATCAGTGGGGGGAAAAGGAGAAACATCTGTAACAAAAATAAATAAATTAATTAATTTAAAAAAAAGAAAACAAATGAAAAGCATTTTTCCCAATGCCTAACTTTAGTGGATAATAAACAGAGACATTTATGCAGTGCAGTAAATCTCAGAAAGGCGTATAAAATGGTTGTCTGTGTGAGCATTGGGGGCTGGCCTCCACACCAAAGAATGCTACTGAGTATAACAAATGATTCCTTTCAAAAGGCAAAAGGGGAGGGGGCATATTGGTATCCATGCACGGAACCATAGATGTTTACATACAAAGAAAGATTTTCTTTTCCCCTAAGACACATCACCCCTACTCTACTGGAAGATTCAGATTGTGTTCTAATAAAATATACCACATCGCAGAGCACTTTCTCGATCACTAGAGGTTGAACTGTGCTACACGTTAGCCTGAAAGGACCGCAGTCAATATTAGTTTGGTTTGCTTAAAGAGGTCACTGGCAGACTCCGTTACAAATGAAAGAAGGAAAGGAAGGAAGGAAGGAAGGAAGGAAGGAAGGAAGGAAGGAAGGAAGGAAGGAAGGAAGGAAGGAAGGAAGGAAGGAAGGAAGGAAGGAATTGAGCACAACTTAGCAATTATTCCTGGGGCTCTTACCACACAACTGCAAGCTTAGAACTATTGTGAACACACCTCGTGAAGAGGACTGAAAGATGAGTGAGTGGTTACACTGTGGAGATCAGAGATACAGCTGATAAGAGACATGGACAAGCACAGAGAGCAGATGAGCTTATTACATGAGTGGTTACTGGGACCAAGTGACATCATCACATATAGGATCAAAATCTGTCATTTAGGGAACTCTGATGGAAGGAAAATGACGAGCTCCAAAAAACTGTCAATGACACAAAGACATTGGTCTCGAAGAAGGATGGGAAGAGGCTGATCTATGCGAATGATAAAAGAACCTGTAACCAGCCCTGGCTAGTTTGGCTTAGCAGTTAGAGTATTGGCCCACAATCAGAAGAGTCTTGGGTTCAATTCTGGTCAGGGGCATGTACCTTGGTTGCGATTCGTCCTTGGCCCTGGTGGGGGTAGTGTGGGAGGCAGCCAGTCGATGTGTCTCTCTCATGTTGATGTTTCTCACTCTCACCCCCTCTCTCTTCCTCCCTCCCACTCTATCTGAAGATAAATAGAAAAATATCCTCAGGTGAGGAATAATAATTAAAAAAAAGAACCTGTAACTAAATTAGTTCAATAACTTAAGTTGATGCTTCACATTTTTCTGGGCTGGGAAAAGGGAAGATCGACTTATATTTGAGCATATATGGTATTTGCTGACCCTACTCTAGTGAAAGTAAATGTATTCGAACCTCAGTAGGCACAAGCCTGTGAATTAGAGACCGCTGAGTCTTTCTTCAAAAGCACAGGCGCAGGCTACCCTCAGGCTGAGACTTTGATCTTTGAGAACTCACTGCCAATTGAGGTGAGCAATGCCAGACAGTGTGTTTTCTGGTTTAAAGAAAGTATCTATTTTGTTAGCAGTGGGAAGGAGTGGGAGATTACCCATGAACGAGGTGTTTCTTACAGCCTGGGGCAGAGCTAGTGGATACAGTTGGGATTAAACCGCCAGCAGCACCACTATTTCAGGGTTTAAGGAATTACTTTAGTACTTTGATAATACACCCAAAATGTAAAGCACTGCAAATATCAGTGGTGTACCCCTAGCTGGAGTGTGTATGTTTGCGTGTGCATGCACGTGTGTGTGTTTGTAGACATGTTTGCACATATATTCATATGCATATAGTTTTGACTATAGTCTTCAATGTTACAAAGAGGGAAAGAACACTATACCTGTATAATTTAAGACACTTTGCATCATCACTTGGAATCATAAGTTGAAACTGGTTTTCCCAGCTGTGGGAGTTTTTAAAGTAATAAACTATCCAAACCTGGCATCTCCCAGCCAAAAGAGGATAGTCATTAATGTCATTAAAATTATTGCCAAACATGAACATGAGTGTCAAAAACAGCTATGGTACAATCTCTATTTAGGAAATTTATGTTAATCTTGAGAATATGTGTCAGATACTGAGTTAGGTGATTGAAATATGTTATTTCCATCCTTAGAAGATCCTTCAATATTGTTCTTAAAGTCCTTAGACATTATTCTCCTTAACAAGAGTCATCAATATCAGAAAGGTGACTTATTCAAAGCCACACAGTTATGGGGCTGAAATAAAAAGTCAACTCTGTTTGCATCCAAAGCCCTGCTTTTCCCCCCCCAAATAGAATGAGAGTGAGGGAGAGAAAGAACATTTGTTCCATCCGCTCTAACCTAGGGTCTAGGACAGTGGTGAGCACATAGTGAGAGCTCAGTAAATATTCACAATAAATATTTGTTCAGTAAATGAGTAGATAACATTGCCTCCGAAAATGTACATCTCCCCTCTACTCCATCTTCCTCAAGGACATTTCTATTTCATTAACTAGAACACACACACACACACACACACACACACACACACCCCTCACACCCCAAACAGTGTGACTTTTTAAAAGATTGATTAGCTGGGCTACTTCTTTAACAATCATAATCAATGAAGTGTCCCCTACCTATAAAGACAATTTGACAATGTAGGCAGTCTAATATCAAATAAGGTATGTCTCCTGAGGAATAGTATAAAAATTCAATAAAACTTAGTGTTTGCTTCAAATAAATGCAGACCAATAATGTCTATAATTTCTGCTGGATAAACATAAATCATCTGATATAAGAACAAAAAGGCCCTTAGAGATGAGCTGTTAGCAGCCCTCTGTTGGACTTATAGTAATGGCCTCCTCACTGGTCAACCTGGCCCCTTCAGTTCTCTCTTGTGGTTGCAGCTTAATTGATTTTCTTAAAAATGCAAGTAAGTTAATTTCAGTTTCCTGTTTGAGACCTTTAGGGGCATCCCCCTGCTCTTACAATAAAATCATTTTCTTAGACTACAAGGCCCAAAATGAAAAGGGAGGAACAGATGAGACCACATTCCCTGTGCTGCAGTCACAATGGTCAGCTTCTGCTCTGCAAAGTCCATGCTTCATTGCACCATTTGGCCTTTGCACATGCTTCCCCTACCTTCTTATGGGATATCTCACACTTCCACTTCCCTTATTCTACTTGTCCTTCATATTGCTACAGGATCACTCTCTCAAAGAAGATTTCTCAGGCCTGTGAAGAAAATCAGGCTTGTTTGGTTTATAGGCACATGAACTCCTGTTCTTTTATTTTGCACTGCTTATCTAAGTTTGTTTTTATAAATCGAAGTGTATGAGTATGGCACTAGTTTTGGTCTCCCCTACTCAGATGGCCAGTTTCACGAGGGCAGAGATGGACTCATCAATATATCACCAGCACAATGCTCACCACATAGTCGGTGGTGAGTAACTACTCGGTGAATTGATCACCTGCCACCAACTCTCAACCTTGTTTTCATGAGAGTATACCTTGAAAGTACACTGTGGAAACAACTTGCAGTTTCCCCATGGGGACTTTGAACCAAAACAGTGCACCAGTGCAAGGCTGGACCTGAACAATGGCACTGCAGTGGGGAACCAGCACGAGAAGTGTGCTGTGGTGACGACTCAGAGGAGGGATTATTCCAGAGCTGCTGAAAGTCACATAACAAAAGAATAAGTCTGAATTTTAGATGAGGAAAAAAAGCCATAACTGAAGCTAGAAAAGTTAGGTTCTACAGTCAATAATAAAGTAATATTAATGACAACAAATAAATGACTATAAAATAATAAACAATCACCATTAGCATCATTATCAGCAGCAGCAGGAGCAGCATAAACAATGACCAGTTTCACTATCATCCAGTTTAAAGGTCCACAGTCTGAGAAGGTTGAAAATGGTCAGGGTGTAGAGGGTGAGCTGGAACATAAGGTGATTTACTAAAAATATGAATAATCTGTGGGATATGAAGGCTCACCCATTCATTACTTCTGTAATGGTGACTGTGTGATAAAAATGCCAGATTGCCAGGAATTAACCTAGTTCATTGGACTTCTTGAGCTCGGGTTTTGTTCTATTATTATTTTTTTAAAATATGTTTTTACTGATTTTAGAAGGAGAGGAAGGGAGAGGGAGAGAGGGATAGAAACATCGATGAGAGAGAAACATCCATCAGCTGCCTCCCACATGCTGCCTACTGGGGATCAAGCCTGCAACCAGGGCACGGGCCCTGACTGGTAATCAAACTGGTGACCTCTTGGTGCATGGGTTAGTGTTCAACCAATTGAGCCACACTGGCCAGGCTCAAGCCCTGATTTAAAATCCTGACTCTGCCCTTTACCTCTGACCTTGGACAAATTCCTTAATATTTCTGAGCCTCAGTTTTATCATCTGGAAAATGAGGACAGTAACATTTCTTTCTTTTTTTTTTTTTTTTTTTTTAGTGTCACTCAATGAATTAAATCAAGTCATTAATGCAAAGTGTTTGACATGGGGCTAGCCCATGATATAGGCTCAATAAATGGTAATTATTGTTAATAAAAAGCAAGATTGAGAAAATGCCATCTCAAAATATATCTTAGAAGAAGATGTAACTGATGCCCAAATGGTTAGAAATGAATAAGGAGACTGACATGTAATGTTGAGTGAATTATCTTCATTTTTCCTCTCGGTCCTTTGAGTGAAAGACTACTGCTCTCTGTAATACCGTGCTCTATAGAAACACAAATTAAGAATGATTGGTTCGCCCTGGCCAGTTTGGCTCAGCGGTTAGAGTGTTGGCCTGTGGTTCAGAGAGACCTGGGTTCATTTCCCACTAAGGGCACGTACCTTGGTTGCAGTTTGTCCCCGGCCCTGGTTGGGTTATGCGGGTGGCAGCCACTCAATGTGTCCCTTTCACGTCGATGTCTCTCTCTCTCTGTCTCTGTCTCTCTCCCTCCCACTCTATCTGAACAGAAAAATGTCCTCAGGTGAGGATATAAAAAAAAGAACTATTGGTCCATGTCAGCATTTCTCAATGTACAGTCCAGGTACTCTTAGCCCTTTAAGGCGATCTTGCAAAAGAAGACCTATGGTCACAAAGGATTTGAGGAAAACATTAAAGGCTCTGAGAAATCTTATAAGAATCCTGTCACACTCTGTTTAAATTATTTATCACAGTACCCTTTCTATGTTATCATAATTAGCAGGCCAAAGAGTGTACTTTGTAAATTGCTTATGTATTCCAATCTTTTTTATTTGACAGATGAGGAAATTTTGTCAAAGAGAGGCCTAGTTATATGTTTCCCCTGTTACTTTTGAATTAGAAAGAAATATACAGCTGTAAATATCTAAACATATGAGAGAATAAGAAAATGCATATCATGCAAATACATTTTGGACTCACTGAGGACTTACTATTCTTCCTTAATAAAAATTTATCCTTTTGCTTTTTCATCTTTAAGGTTGGGCTTGTCGATGATGTTGAAATGGGAAGCAACAAAGACATATTCTCAACCCAAGCTTTCTTCATACTTTCAGAACATAATTTTGTCAAAATTTTAGATATGCTGGAAAACTGACACAAGGTTAATATAAAAAATATATTATTTTCTAGCTTTTAAAAAATAATAAATCAGATGGATGGTAAAGAAGGGGGTTTGGATATCAGAGGGTGTGGCAGATTATATTTTTTAAAATTGGCCTCAGCACTATTTGCAGTTCTACATTTTCCTCCAGAGTCCTGTTACTCTCCTCTAGGAGTTGGAGGCCAACTCCATTTCCTCTGAATGTGAGTGGGAAGGGACTGCTCTGACTAATAGGGTGCAGCGCCAACTTGTGTTCCTGTCAAAATGCTTGCCCATGGAACCCAGCCCCACAGTGTGGGAAGCCCAGGCACATGAAGAGTCAGCATGTAGACAGGTAACCTGGCTGACTGCAGATGCTCTCTCTGAAGTCTCAGTCTACAGCCAGTACTAGGATATAGTACTAGGTATTGTATACGATACAGATATATCAGCTAGATACGTGAGTGACAAAGCCTTTAGATGACTCCAGCTCTAGCCTTCGAGATTCCTCGAGATATTGTTGAACAGAAGCGCCCCACCCCAGGTGTGACTTGTCATAGACGGGGACACATGTGTCTATGAGTATGATAAATGGTTGTTTTATGTCCCTACGTTTTACAAAATAGCCATAGCAACTGGAACAGGAGATACTTTGAAAGGGAAAAGGGAGAAAAGGAAGCCAACTTGTAATGCATGTCCACTATGTTCCTTTGGAGATACTCATGCTGTGTTAACTCATTCACTAGATAGAGACATGATAGATAGATAGATAGATAGATATATCCATAGATATATCCATATATCTACTTTGTTCTCATCAGGAATGCTTCTGACAGTATTTCATTTCATAACTCTATGGAGATAGTACATTTTTTCTATTTCTCAGGTAATACATTTTATACATGTGTTGTATTTTATTTGCCAGTGTTGGTATAGGGTCAGTGCCCAGTATATATTCAGAGGGATCCCATCTTCCTTGCCATTCATAAAATGGTGGATTTATTAAAAATTTCTATTCTGTTGGCAGTAATTGTCATGTACCCTGTTCAGATGTGTCTATAATATGCACACCATACTAGTCACTGGGTTTCCAGGGAAGACATGATCACTCTGGTCCCTTTACTGAGCATGTCCTGACCCAACCTGAACAGTGATGGTCACAGTGTCTGGCCAGGATGGGTGCTTCCATGTTACTACACCGGCACCTTCAGTATACACCTGAGAGCAAATGGGAGGAGTGATTCAAGTTCTAGCCATATTTCATGCCTAAATGGCTCCACCTAACTATACCTTCAACTTGACTTAACAGCTTAATTTTATCTCAGATACAATCTTACCTTTCCCTTTGAATTGTGTTCCATATGCTGACCATGACTTTCTCTCTTTCTGATTTGGCAACCCAACTGTAGGCCTCATCTCTCCAATGTCTCTAGTCTTCCAGTTTGATTCAATTCATTCATTCAATAATCATTTATGAAATGCATCCTATGCCAGGTGCATCAGCATGAAGTAGAACATCTCTTAATCTGTGGGCATTTTTCATGAAGCATATACCCACCTGATATGCACCAGTTTTGGTGTGGTACTCAGACAGACTGTTTCTCCCCTTAGTCAACCCAACACCTCCTCCCCCCAAAAAAACTAATGGAAATTGTCCTGTGACAGCTTGGAACACAAACTATGGGATTTAACAAATCATTTTTCATGTCAGGCTGCCTGGGTTCAAATCTCAGGGCTGCCTTCTGTCAGCCATGATACCTGAAACAGGTTACTTCTAGTAACCCATCTGTAAAGTAGGGATAATGACTTTTCTTCTCATAAAGATGATGTGAGAATGAAAAGACATCACCCGTGCAATGGGTACAATTCAGTTCCCGGTGTGTACTAGGCACTCAGTACTTTCTCAGCATGTTGACTGCTGTCCTTCACGTGCAGTCCACACTGGGCTGTCCATGTTCCTCAGGTGCGTGTTGAGTCAGTGTTCTCCCACTTCGCACCCTCTTCTAGGCTCATTCCTACACTTGGCTGCAATTCCCCAGCTTTTCTTGGCCACAGAACTCCTTGTGTGTCAGCTTCATTTTTTCCCTCCTCAGTTTTACCTTCCACAGCAGGGACATATCCTGATCCACAACCTGTAAGGGTGGCCCATCAGAAGGTAACTGCTCTGATTTGGGCGTATCTAGACTGGTGCAAAGTGAGGGTGGATGCCATGGAAGCGGGGGAGGAGGGCCAAAGGCCTCTTGTTATCAGATTTTGCTAGTGCAGTGTCTAAGATCAGAGGTTCTAGAGGTTGTGATCATACATAACTTGCCTCCATTCAAATCCCGCCTCTGCTGACAAGGTGCCCAACCTCTCCCAGCCTTGATCTCTCCTTGTATGAAGTGGACATAGGAATCATGCCATCCACTTGATAATACTGAGTAGTTGAGCGAATGTCTGCAAAGTACTTAGCACTATTCGGTGTATTTGACGCCCTGCAATGCCACCTCGGGCCCTTCACCGTCCCGCAGAGGATGTGGAGCCAGCAGTGGATATTTCTTCAGCTGTGGGCTCAGCTGTGGCCACCGGGCAGGCAGCATCTGGGAGCGCTGGAGAGCATGGCGGCTTCCGTGTGGGGATCAGCGGCATCTGCTCCTGGGGGAGACATGCACAGGCTCCCTGGCATAAGCTCCACTCGTAAATTCTCCTGAAATGGGGCGCAGCTGAGCCCTGCCGCTCAGGAGGCAGGCACACTCCCTTCCTCTCCGCTTTATCTGCTTGGAGCTGGGGCCAGAGCGCCATGAGCCCTGACAGGCAGCTGCTGGCTTAGAGAGACTTTCCCACCGTCCCTGCCGGCTTCCCTGGCCCAGCTCCTAGAGGAGAGGAAGCCTGTTGCTAAGAGCCAGCCACAGAGAGAGAAATGCTTACTTAAACAGGGCGAGGTCATTGAATTGGCCTCTTTGAAAACAGTCAGTGACCCTTGTGGCAGGCAGAGGGGCTCCCCAAAGGTCCACACCCTAAGCTCCGGAACCTGTAGACGTCCATGTGAAGTAGCACAAGGGACTTGGCTGATCCTATTAAGGTTACCAATTTTAAAACAGCGAATCTGGGTGATCAAAGTGGCCCCAATCTAATTACATAATTCTATAAAAGTCGAGAACTTTCTCCAACTGGAGATAGAAGGTTGAGTTAGAGGGTTGTGTCAGAGTGATTTCAAGCACGAGAGGGCCTCAAACCTGTGTGGCTAGGGGTGGTCACCTGGAAAGCATGAGAAAAATGTGGTCATGACTGAGCAGCAAAGATAGTTCCCCTCTGACAGCACCAAGGAAACAGAGCCTCAGCTCTACAACCATAAAGACGAGCCTGAAACAGGCTGTTCTCCAGGGCCTCCAAGCAAGAGCCCAGGCCAGGTGACACCTGATCAGAGGACCCAGCAGAGCCCACCTGAACTTCTGACCTACAGAACTGTAGGATAGTGAATTTGGGTTGGTTCAAGCCACTATTTGTGGTAATTTACTATGGCATGTACCTACAGAAGATGAACACAACCTCTGAAAAGAAATTTCTGTTGGGAGGGCCTGCCCTGGCCCAGGGCTGATTTTCCTCTAGCATTTCATTCTGGAGTCCTCCCTGAAAATGGCAAAGGTCCCTTGACACTACCTCCTCTGACTGCCATTCTCCAGCTCTGGTTTCTCATCAGGGACAGTACTGGAATTTGGAACTAGCCATTTTTCACTGGACAGAACACTGTCCTGTGTATTACAGAACTTTTGGCATTTCTGGACTCCTTGGGTCCCAAATGCCAGTGGCTTTGCTCAACCACCATGACAACAAACATAAAATCCCCTGGAAGTGTTCTGTTTGAGCACCACTGTAAGCAATATGTAAATATTCAGCCCATATGTCTTGAACAACCAGGGAGTCTTGTAATACTGGATAATCAGTTAATAAGAACTCCTGTTTTGGAGGGAGTTACATTGCAATGTGATAGATTAAAAATATGTATTGACAAGTAGATAAACACACTTGGCTGGTTTTAAATGCTATAGAAGATAAAAACAGAATAATACAGTGATAAGTAAGGGGGTATGGTACATGCCTTTTCTGGAGTGATTATAAAAGGTCTATCACTGAAGGTTGTATTGAGTTGAGATCTAAAGTTGAAAAGGAGTTGCCGCTCGAGGTTAAGAGAAAGAAAATCTCAAGCAGAAGAATATGCAACATCAAGCCCTTTGAGACAGAGAGAGCTGGATGTTTGCCAAGTCGGGCAGGGCTGTGCATCTGGAGCAAAGTGAGCAATCAGGAGACACATATAAAGGGACGCCAGAAGCAATCGGGCCAGGTCACACATGTCAGTGCAGGCTAGGGTTGGGGATTCATATTTAATCCTGCTTTCAATGGCATCTATCAGGAGTTTCTCTTAACATTTTCTTATGGACAATTTCAAAGTGAAGTTGGTAAAATGGTGTAATAAGTTACCATGTCATCAGTTGCCCAGCTCTCCAACGCCAGCGTTTCAATCCATAACCCACTCACTGTCTTCAATCAAGATTACTCTGAAACAAATCCCAGACATAATGAAATCCACCTCTAAATATTCCCATTTCAAATACTCTGAAAACAACAGCTCTTTAGATGTACCATTAATGTCATTATCAAACATAAAAATAAACAAAAATTAGAAAATACTATCAACTATATTGCAGGGTTTTAAAGAGAATAGAGTGGTCTGGTTTACCTGTTAGGAACCTCACCCTGGTAGAGGTGGAGGCAGGGAGACCAGACAGGAGGCTTCACAGCCCTGGAAGTCAGAAATGACTGGATTGGCCAGGGTGTTATTGGTGGGTGGTGATGGTTTAACTGTGGGCTGGGGAGGAAAAGGAGGAATCTAGAATGACTCCTGTAGTTTTGGTCTGAGTGCCCAGGTAGATGACTGTGACAGATACAGGTCAGGGAAGCTAGTTTGGGGAGGGGATAGCAATACTCCGACCCACAGGCTCTCCTGCTTGTGCCATGCACATCCTGCCTGCAGTCACCACCCCCCATCCCCCACACCATCACTGAAATCCTCCTTGGCGATTCAGGCCAATCTCACATGCCTTCTCTTCCTGTGAAAACTTCTAGATTCTCCATTTAATGACTCGTGCTGTTTCTGTCTATCCCTCATTTTAAAAATTCCTAATAAATGCATGTGGTTAAAAATGTTGTTCCAGAAAACAATTGTGTCCACATCCTGGCTCTGCTATTTATTAACTCTCTGATCTTGAGCAAGTTACTCTCATTCTCCAACAATTTTTTTCTTTTTTTTTTTTTTACTCTTAATCAATTTATTAATTTATTTTTGTTACAGATGTTTCTCCTATATTTTACCATTGATACCCTCCTTCCGATCCCCCCCACCCCATACCTGGCTCTGTCGGTGTCCATCAGTTATGCATACATTTATATAAGTTCTGTGGTTTATCTCTTCCCTTCCCCCTCGGCCCCATCTTCTGAGGGTTGTCAGTCTGTACCCTACTTCCACATCTCTGGGTCTACCCTATTCCTCAGACTGTTATGTTCATTATATTCCACAAATAATTCAAGCATTTCTTTTCTCAGCTAAAAAAAGAGGTATTTTCTAGCTACCTCGCTGGGTGGTTAAATAATCTGAGATCTAATGAGTATAAAGCTTTTTGTACCCATTAGGCACTATTGTTATAGTTAGTATCATTGTTGCTATTGAACATTGTCACCAAAGAGGAGAGGGTGATGGCCTTCAACTGGGATTGTGCCCCATGGGCTGGGCTCTGAAGATAACATACTCTCAGCAATCAGGTGAAAAAGGTGCTGGGAAAACAAACCACCGATTTCTAGACACTGTGAAGGGCTCTGCAATGACAGTGGGGGGGGGGGGGGCTTGAACGTACCCACTCCAGGTTTCCATTAACAAAGAGCAGGCATTACCTGAAGCTTGTAGACTCTCCTATCAGCCTGATTTGTGTAACACCCTGCCTCCTGCCCCTACAAATAGACGCATGTGCACATGCACACTTGAAGCATGGAGGTGTATTTGACCTATTAATTCTTTCACTGAAGCTTTGTGTGACCATTAATTAAAAGTTCAAGAGAAATCTCAGGATTTAACTATGCAGAAATTTTATCACAGCCATCTATAAATCCCCATTAGCCAGCTTGTAGCAGAGCCATGAGCAGAAGCACAGTTCCTGTGTGTTCCCAGTGTTTCATTAATGACATACTGTCTCAATGGGTTACAGATGGTAGGGATGTCTTCAAAGAGGATTGTTAGCCAATCGGTCACTGCTGCAACGTTATGTAAAGGCAGGAAGCTCAGGACCAACAAAAGACTAGACATTAGGATTCATAGATCAAAACTCCCTTGACCTGTCTCAACACTGATCTTGTGCTCAGGAAGATCTGAATTTGAATCCAGATTCTAGTACAGACTCATTTGGAACCTTGGGAATGCCTCTAAACCTCTCCAAGCTTTCAAGATTTCCTCTTACGGAAAAAGTAGGAAGGACAATACATTGTACTTGGGTTGCTACAAGGCTGAAGTCACTGTGTGTGAAATGCCTGGGCTACTGTTTGTAATTAAAAGCAAACTCTCTCTATTCCTCTATTCCTGTTTCTTCCTCTACAAGAGGAGGAGCCTGGTTCCAGCAGAATATTGTTTGACAATAAAACCTGTGGTATGAAGAAACAAAATCACACACACATTTAACCTTCTTTTCGGAAAGCAAGTGTGCTATTTTGTAACTTAAAAATCAGTCTGGAACACTAACTTTTCAGAGCCACAGACTTTGAAAATTGCCAAGTGAGTACCAATGGGTAACGTTAGAAGTTACAAATCAAAAACAGGTAGTGAAAAAACAAACAGTAAACCACACCCTAAAGTAAATATAAACTTAAAACAACATGACACTTCCTGGCTGGTGTGGTGCAGTGACTGAGCATCAGTCCACGCACCAAGGGGTCGCTGGTTTGATTCCCAGTCAGGGCACATGTCCAGGTTGTGGGCCCAATTCCCCCTGGGGGGCATGCAGGAGGCGGCCAATTGATGTTCCTCTCATTGATGTTTCTATCTCTCTCTCCCTCTCCCTTCCTCTCTTTCTAAAATCAATAAAGAAAAAATGTTAAAAAAAACCCTCCACTATAATTCTTTAAATGTCTGGTCGACAAAAATACTTTCTTTTTTTTTTTTTTAATGTTTTTATTGATTTTTTTATTTTTTATTTTTTTTATATTTTTTGTTCAGATAGAGTGGGAGGGAGAGAGAGAGAGAGAAACATCGACATGAACCCTTTCATATCGAGTGGTTGCAACCTGCACAACCCCACCAGGGCTGGGGACAAACCGAGGTCTCTCCAGACTGCAGGTCAACACTCTAAGCACTGAGTCAAACCGGCCAGGGCTTTATTGATTTTTTAGAGAAAGAGGAAGGGGGAGAGAGATAGAGATATCAATGTAAGACAGAAACATCGATCAGCTGCCTCCTGCATGTCCCCCACTGGAGATCAAGCCCACAACCCAGGCATGTGCCCTGGTTGGGAATTGAACGGGGACCTCTCAGTCCATGGAATGGAGCTCTATCCACTGATACACACAAGTTGGGCGACAAAAGCATTTTCACCCTTGTTACCTTGTAATAGTCTCAGCATCCTTGCACAGCTCATTTTCAGAGAAGGAAGTTAAGACTCCAAGGGCATCAGCAACTTGACTAAGTTCATGCAGCTAGAGGTCAGGGCAGGCTTGTGCCTCAGATGTGGCTAAGTCAAGAGAGCCATGCTTCTGCATTATGCAGAGCTGCCTCTTTCTCTTCTTATTTTTTTAAATTTATTTATTTATTTTTATCCTTACCGGAGGACATTTTTCCATTCTTTGTTCAGATAGAGCGGGAAGGAGAGAGAGGAAGAGAGAGAAACATCGATGTGAAAGGGACACATCGAGTGGTTGACACCCACACCACCCAACCAGGGCTGGGGACAAACTGCAACCGAGGTACATGCCCTTAGCGGGAACCAAACCCGGGTCTTTCCGGACCACAGGCTGACACTCTAACCACTGAGCCAAACCGGCCAGGGCTCTCTCTCTTTTTAAATTGATTTTTAGAGACAGAGGGAGAGAGAAACATAGATGTGAGAATGAATCATCTATCAGCTGCCTGCTGCATGCCGCACCCTACTGGGGACTGAACAGGAAACCTAGGCATGTGCCCTGTCTGGGAATTGAACCAGTGACCTTTTGGTACACAGGACAATGCCCAACCAACTAAGCCACACTCAGTGGCTCAGCTGTATTAATGTGCTATTTTGTATTAATCACCAGAGTTTCCTTGGCTGAGTCTTTTATGTCTTCACTTATTAACTACTTAGCTAATAATTTTACTGATTATGTAAACTCTGAGTCCCAACTACAAGTTGTATGTTTCCATGCCCTTCCAGTGCTCACTGTATCTGAACAAATTGACTCACGTCAAGCCAAGATGCTATGGTAAGGGAAGGGGAGGTGCTGGAGGCAAGGGTGCTGAGAGATGAGATGCCCTCACTGTGTCTACAGGGTGAGGCTCTGGGGTGATTTTAGGGAGAGGTTATGCTTTTATTATGTTCAGGAAGATGAATTGCCAACCAATGAGCAGCAGAAGAAATAGACTTCTCCTTGTTTCCCCACAGAGAGGCCCAGAACTTAACAGTCTTGGGGATGGAAAGTTCTCTGGAAAGTTATTAATGACCTCTGTACACTGGGAACTGTTTGGTAGTAACAGCATTATTTCTTTCAATAAAATATTTGTTTGTTTTATAGTGGAAAATAAGGAGATAAAAATCCCCTAATTACATTTCCTAGTAGTAGTCAGTGTTAGCATTCTGGTGCTTTTCTCCCTGTGATTGTTTTCTATATATGTTTGTTTACATGTCTATATGCACATGTTATCCGCTTGATGCAAAATAAGACTCATTTATGATTCAACTTCACCAACATTGTTTTTAACAGGTTTTCAATCATCATTATGTAAATAGTCTCCAAAATCATGCTGTGGGATGTCCTCATTATAATGTTATTGTCATAGTTAATTAACATTCTCACTGTGCATTTAACAGTATGTGCTTAATCGCTCCCATGAGGGGCGGCACTCCCAGAGGGTAAGGACCACATCCCATCGACCACTCACCATCATGTCCCCAGCCCCACAGTCAGCATTCTACATGTAGCAGGTGCCCAGAAATGTTTGTCCATTAACTGGCTATTTACATTGTCACCATCATTTTTTTTTTTTTTTTTGGTCATTTTATTTTTGCTTACACACACACACCCTTTGTCCTACAGTGAAAAGTTTCTGTCTAAATCTTAGCCTGATTCTTTACATTTTTAAAAGTTAATTTACTAAAAGTACATATATATCTTTTGGATCAAGGGCCAAGGTAAACTTGCAGTCAGTCCGCTGATACATGTTGTTGACGGTGCACTGAGGCTGTAAACATCTTTCCTCTCATCACTGATGGATGGCAAGGTCCCTACCCTGCACTCCTGCCAACAGTGTGTATTACTTATTTTTTAATCCTTGATAATTAGAGAGGTAGGACGTGGCAACTTATTTCCTTGATGAGTAGTAAAGCTGAACATTTGATTATGAGTTTATAGTCATTTGTAGCTTCTCTATGAATTCTGTTCTTTTTTTTGTTGTTATAAGAAGCATTTTATTTTCCAATGTACAGAGTTTATTGTTCTTTGGTAAACATTGAAAACACATCTTTATAAAATATAAGCTATTCAATTGTTTTAGAGTTAATTACTTTTTTAGATTTGACCTCCTTTGACTTCCTCCTCCCCGCTCCCATCCCCCTACCCCATCTTCACCACACTGCTGTCTGTGTTCATTGGTTATGTGGGTCATGTATATATGCATGTAAGTTCTTTGGTTTATCTCTTCCCACTACCCACATGCCCCTTGTCTCTGAGGTTTGTCAGTCTTTGTCTTTTTTATATTGTGTCTTTGCGTTCTGATTTATGAATATTAATGTGAACAGAACAATGCCTAAAATAAAATTAGTTATGTTTTATATATTAATATATTTATTTATATGTATGTATATGTATGTGTGTATGTGTGTGTATATATATATGTAGCTAAATGTTAGTAGATATATAATAGGTATCGGGAAAAGCCAAGTTTGTGAATCATTATGTGTGTGTGTATGTTTTAAATTAAGATACAATGAAATAATGCATGAGAGTATAATAATTCCTGAATTTTTTATTTTCAGTTGTGAGAGATAAATAATATATAGGAGCTTATAGAATTGCAATTAAGAACATAGACTCTGGATAAGACTTGCTGAGTTCAAATCCTGACCTCTCTACTTACTGATTATTGGGTAAGTAAACAAACTTTAGTAAATCTCAGTTTCTCAGCCTGAAAAAGGGGGGTGGGGCATTAGTCATCTACCTACTTCATGTTGTTGTAATGAAGATCAAAGTTTTATTTTTCCCCAACAAGGATATGATTTTTATTGATTTGAGAGGAGAGAGAGAGAGAGAGAGAAACATCAATGTGAGAGAGAAACATCAGTAAGTTGCTCCAGTATGCACCCTGGCTGGGGATCGAACCTGCAACCTGGGTATGTGCCCTGATGGGGAATCAAACCTGTGACCTTTCAATGTACAGGATGGTGCTCCAACCAACAGAGCCACACCGGCCAGGGCAATCAAAATTTTTAATAACTGTATATACCTAGACATTAGCTGACACACAATATATACAATTAATTTTAGCTAGTTTACAAAGTAAACAGATGAATTAAGCATACCTAACTGTAGAAGGTGTACAGGGTTATGTGATTGAGAATGATTGGCAGTGAGGCGGGTGGGAGAAAGGTGCTGATTTTGAGAAGATGGCAAAGAAGGTGTCTTTGAGTAAGTGGCTGAATGAGAAGAAAGCCAAGCTAACAATGGGGAAAGGACCGCTCAGACCAAGGGAACAGCATGTGCAAAGGGAAGGAGAGAAAGGAGGTCAGTATTGTGAGGGACAAGAAATGAGCAGGAAAGTGGGCTCAGGCCAGACTATTTAGGGCTATGGACCATCAAGGAAGGTTTTTGATTCAATTTAATCTAGTAACAGAGTATATTCACTCTTTAAACAAGAAAGTTAAGATTTTAAGAAAAATATATAGGAGATGCTATGAATTGAATTTATTATATACATTTGTAACAAGATCAAAGATTGGATTTTTAACACCACCCACATGAAGGTCTTTCAAGTCCCTATGGAGCTACAATCTTCCTTATGAACTCTCTGTGCAGAGAAAAGATTTAGTCATTTTTGTGTTTTAATTCTCACCCGAGGATATTTTTACATTAATCTTCATTTATTTATTTATTTATTTTATTATTTTTTCAATTTTATTTTTGTTACAGATGTTTCTCCTTTTATACCCCATTGGCACCCTCTTCCCCAACTCCCCCATCCCCGTCCCCGTCCCCGGCTTTGTTGTCCATGTCCATTGATTATGCATACATGCATATAAGTTCTGTGGTTTACCTCTTCCCACCACCCATCACCCCCTCTTCTGAGGGTTGTCAGTCTGTACCCTACTTCCATGTTTCTGGGTCTACCCTATTCCTCAGACTGTTCTGTTCATCATATTCTATATATTAGTGAGATCATGTGGTATTTGTCTTTTTCTGCTTGGCTTGTTTCACGTAGGATAATACTTTCCAGGTCCCTCCATGTCTTCTCAAAGGATAAGAGATCTTTCTTTAATACAGCTGCACAGTACTCTATTGTGTATATGTACCACAGCTTTTTGATCCATTTGTCTACTGATGTACATTTGGGCTATTTCCAGATTTCAGCTATTGTAAATAGTGCTGCTATGAACATGGAGGTACATATATTCTTCCTGATTGGTGATTCAGACTTCTTAGGGTATATTGCTAGAAGCAGGATCACTGGGTCAAATGGAAGTTCAATTTTTAATTTTTTGAAGTAACAGCATATTGTTTTCCACAGTGGTTGCACCAGTCTGCATTCCCACCAGCGGTGTACTAGAGTCCCCTTTTCTCCATACCCTCGCCAACACTTGTTTGTTTGATGATTTGTTGATGGCGGCCATTCTGACAGGTGTGAGGTGGTACCTCATTGTTGTTTTAATTTACATCTCTCTGATGATTAGTGATTTGAGCATTTCTTCATATGGTCTTTTGACCATTGTATGTCCTGTTTGGAGAGCTGCCTATTCAGCTCCTCTGGCCATTTTTTAATTGGGTTCTTTGTCTTCCTTTTGTTAAATTGTACGAGTACACTATATATTTTGGAAATTAACCCCTTATCTGATGTATCATTGGCAATGATGTTCTCCCATACAGTGGGTTGCCTTTTTATTTTGATGATTGTTTCTTTTGCTGTGAAGAAGCTTTTTAGTTTGATGTAGTCCCATGTGTTCATTTTTTCCTTTGTTTTTGTTGCCTGAGGTGATGTATCAGTGAAAATTCTGCTCCGTATAATGTCTGAAATTTTGTTGCCTACATTTTCATCTAGAATTTTTATGGATTCATGAGTCACATTTAAGTCTTTTATTCATTTTGAGTTTATTTTTGTGTATGGTGTAAGTTGATGGTCTAGTTTCATTTTTTTTTGCATGTAGCTGTCCGAATTTGCCGACACCATTTATTAATGAGTCTGTCTACTCCACTCTACACTCTTGCCACCATTGTCAAATACTAATTGAGCATATTGCCTTGCGTCCATTTCTGGGTTGTCTGTTTTGTTCCACTGGTCTATATGCCTGTTCTTGTGCCAATACCCGGCTGTTTGATTACAGTCACTTTGTAGTATAACCTGATATTTGGTATTGTGATCACACCTACTTTGTTCGTCTTTTTCAAAATTGCTGTGGCTATTCGGGGTCTTTTTTGGTTTCATATGAACTTTTGAAGTATTTGTTATAATTCTGTGAAATATGTCGTTGGTATTTTCATGGGGATTGCATTGAATCTATAGATTGCTTTGGGTAATGTGGACATTTTAATGATGTTAATTCCTCCATTCCATGAACAGGGTATGTGCTTCCACTTTTTTATATCTTCCTCTATTTCTTTTCTCAATGTCCTGTAGTTTTCTGCAAATAGGTCCTTTACTTCTTTGGTTAAGTTAATTCCTAGGTATCTTAATTTTTTTGCTGCAATGGTAAATGGTTTTTTTTTTTTTTTTTTCAATTTCTCTTTCTGTGAGTTCATCATTGGTCTATAAAAATGCCGTCAATTTCTTTACGTTAATTTTGTATCTTGCTGCTTTGCCAAATGCATTTATTAAGTCCAATAGACTTTTGATGAAGTCTTTAGGGTTTTCTATGTATAATATCATGTCATCTGCAAATAATGACAGTTTCACTTCCTCCTCTCCAATTTGGATCCCTTTTATTTTTTCTTCATGTCTGATTGTTGTGGCTAAGACTTCCTGTACTATGTTAAATAAGAGTGGCAAAAGTGGACATCCCTGTCTTTTTCCTGTTCTTAAGGAAAATGTTTTTAGTTTCTGCCCATTGAGTATGATGTTGGCTGTAGGTCTTTTATATATGGCCTCTATTATGTCGAGATATGATCCCTCTATTCCCACATGGCTGAAATTTTTTATCAGAATTGGATGCTGGATTTTGTCAAATGCTTTTTCAGCATCTATTGATATGATCCTTTGGTTTTTATTCTTCATTTTGTTTATGTGGTGTATCACATTTATTGATTTGCGAATATTTTACCAGTCTTGCATCCCTGGAATGAATCTCACCTAGTCATGGTGAATAATTTTTTTGATGTATTGTTGGATTTAATTTGCTAGTACTTTATTCAGGATTTTGGCGTCCATTTTCATCAGGTATATTGGCCTGCAGTTTTCTTTCTTTGTAGTGTCTTTTTCTGGTTTTGGAATTAGAATTATGCTGGATTCATAAAACAAATTTGGAAGTCTTTTTTCTTCTTGAATTATTTGAAATAGTTTGAGGAGAATGGCTGTTAGTTCTTTTTTGAATGTTTGGTTAAACTCCCTCATCTGGCCTGGGCTTTTGTTTGCTGGGAGAGTCTTGATTACCGCTTCAATTTCCTTAGTTGTTATTGGTCTGTTCAAGTTTTCTATCTCTTACCAGTCCAGTTTTGGGAGACTGTGTTTTTCTAGAAATTGGTCCATTTTGCTTAGATTGTCGAATTTGTTGCCATATAATGGTTCATAGTAGCTGTTAACAATCTTTTGTATTTCTGTGGTGTCAGGTTTTACTTCTCCTTTTTCATTTCTGATTTTGCGTATTTGGGTTCTCGCTCTTTGTTTCTTGGTGAGTCTAGCTAAGGGTCCATCAATCTGGTTTATCTTTTTGAAAAACCAACTCTTTGTTTCATTGCTCCTTTGAATTTTTTTTGGTCTCTATGTCATTTATTTCTGCTCTGACCTTTACTATTTCCTTCCTTCTACTTGCTCTGTGATCTTCTTTTTGTTTGCTTTCTAATTCTTTAAGTTGTGAGGTTAGACAATCAATTTGAAATTTTTCTTGTTTCTTGAGGTAGGCCGGTATTGCTATGAACTTCCCTCTCAGAACTGCTTTCGCTGCATCCCATAGATTTTGTGTGGTTGTGTGTTCATTTTCATTGGTTTCCAGAAAGTTTTTAATTTCTTCCTTGATCTCCTTGGTAACCCATTCATTGTTTACTAACATGCTATTTAGTCTCTGTGTGTTGAAATGTCTTTGCATGTTCTTATTGGAATTGATTTCTAGTTTCATGCCATTGTGATCTGAGAAGATGCTTGCTATGATTTCAATCTTCTTGAACTTGTAGAGATTTAGTTTGTGTCCTATCATGTGGTCTATCTTTGAGAATGTCCCATGTACACTTGAGAAGAATGTGAATTCTGCAGTTTTGGGGTGTAATTCTCTGTAGATATCTATTAAATCCATTTGATCTAGTGCTTCATTTAGAGTCTCTGTTTCCTTGCTAATATTTTTGTGTTGAGGATCTATCCCGTGGTGTCAGCGGGGTGTTGAAGTCCCATGCTATGATTGTATTGCTGTCAATTTCTCCTTTGAAGTCCTCCAGAGGATTTTTAATGTTTTGGTGCTCCTTTATAGGGTGCATATATGTTTACCAAGATTATATCTTCCTGTTGGATAGATCCTTTCAATATTATGTAGTGACCTTCTTTGTCTCTGGTTATGGTCTTTATTTTGAAATCTATTTTATCAGATATGAGTATTGCTACCCCAGCTTTTTCTTGCTTTCTGTTTGCTTGAAAAATTTATTTCCATGTTTTCACTTTCAACCTATGTGAGTCTTTTGTTGTGAGGTGTGTCTCTTGTAAACAACATACATGTGAGTCATGCTTTCGTATCCAGTCAGCTACTCTGTATCTTTTTATCAGAGCATTCAAACCATTCACATTTAAGGTGATAATTGATATGTACTTATTTATTGCCATTTTTGTTTAGTGTGGTTATATTTTTCTTCCTATTTCTCCTGCTAATTACGGCAGTCCTTTTAACATTTCTTACAGTGCTGGTTTGGTGCTAATGTATTCCCTTAGCCTTTTTTTTGTTTTTTTTGTCTGGGAAGCTCTTTATTTGACCTTCTATATTGAATGATAGCCTTGCTGGATAGAGTAGTCTTGGACTCAGATCCTTGTTTTTCATGACCTTGATTACTTCATGCCATTCCCTTCTGGCCTGTAGTCTTTCTTGTGAAAAGTCAGCTGAGAGCTTTATGGGGGTTCCTTTATAGGTTACCTGTTGCTTATCTCTTGCTGCCTTTAGGATTCTCTCTTTGTACTGAATTTTTGGCATTTTAATTACTATGTGTCTTGGTGTGGGCCTGTTTGGGTTCTTCTTACTTGGGGCTGTCTGTGCTTCTTGAACTTGAATGCCTTCTTCCTTCACCAAATTAAGGAAGTTTCCTGTCACTGTTTCTTTGAATATATTCTCTAACCCTTGCTCATTTTCTTCTTCTTCGGGGACGCCTATGATGTGAATATTATTATGTTTCCAGTTGTCCCACAGTTCTCTTAAGCTGTCTTCCTGTTTTTTAATTGTTTTTTCCTTTTGGTTTTCTGATTGGTTGATTTTTTCTACTGTGTCTTTGAATTCACTGATCCGGTCGTCAGCTTCCTCTACTCTACTTTTTAGACCTTCCAATGTGTTCTTTATTTCTGATATGTCATTCTTGATCTCTTCTTGGTTTTAAATTTCCAATTGATTGATTTTCAGCATGTCTATGTCCTTCCTCATGCTGTTGAGCTTCTTCAAGATCATGGCTCTGAATTCTAGCTCTGTTAACTTGCCTAACTGCTCCACATTGATCTCATCTTTAGTGGAGGTCTCTTGTTCTTTTATTTGGCTTTTGTTTCTGTGTTTCACCATTTTGGTCATCACAGTGGGCTTTGGAGCCTGCCAAGTTTTCTCTGTGGGTGTTGGTGTTCTGCTGTTTGTGGCTCCCTCTCTTGGGTTTAGATGAGTGAGGGAGGACCCATGTTAAACACCATTGTCAAGTTTTACTTTCCTGGGTAGAGTTGCTAGCCCAGGAATGGTACTGTTATCCTCTAGCTTTTTGCCTGAAGGTTAGCATTGGAGGTTACTTGAAGAATTTTGGGTTGTCAGTTGATTGAAAAACTCCTTAAGGTGCTCAGGGTAAGGGGATTTCATGAGGGTGAGGTAGATGCTGGTTGTTAATGAGACTCAATTTGCATTACAATGGCTTACACATGGTGGGGGTGGATCTCTGAGGGAGGGGCTGCTGCCTCTCCCCATAGCCCTGGGAAGGAGCAAGATGGCCACTGTCCGGTGTGGCTACAACTCAGCAAAAACTCTGAGCACCCTCCAAAGCCCGAGTGTTCCCACACAGTTCAAGTCTAGTCTGCCCTTCCTCTGCCGGAGCCTAAGGTGAGTGGCTGTGGCTTTTTTAGCCTCTGTCCCAGCTCTGCGCTGTGGAGCTACTTGGGGCTTTAACCCGAGGGCGCTGCTCACAGCTAAGGCCGCTGTTATCTGTGGGTTACCAGCCTCCCTGTCACGCATTTGCAATCATACCAGGATCGAGTCAGTGTCCCTGGTTATATGGTTTCACAAGCTGCTTTTCTGTTGTTTTCTTCCCATCGATTTGTCTGTGTTATAGTTGTAATTCCAGTTTGGTCCTGGGAGACACTCTGTGTAGCTTCCATTCACTCTGCTGCCATTTTGAAATTCCTACATTAATCTTCAGATAGAGCTGGAAGGAGAGAGGGAGAGAGAGAGAGAGAGAGACATTGATGTGAGAGACATCGATGTGAGAGACATCGATGTGAGAGAGACACATCGATTGGTTGCCACCTGCACAAACCCAACCGGGGTTGGGGAACCGAGACAAGTACGTACCCTTGGCTGAAATTCAACCCGGGACTCTGGTTTGCGGGTGATGCTCTTACCATTGAGTCATACCAGCCAGGGCAAGATTTAGCAATTTTTAAGCAAGTTACAATCAGGAAGCCTCCACAACCCTATGTTACAGGACAGTGACCATTGTCTGCTGCCACTTTCCCGCAGGTTACAGGTGTCTTCTTCATGCTTTCCTGTGGCACTAAGAGACTGACAATTTTTTTATAGCCCAAATTGGTCTGGCTTATTCTCCTCTCTGTCTCATAGTTTAGTCCCTGGGATTACATCTGTTTCATGGTTGTTGTTTTGCATCTTTAGAACCCAAAAGGCAGCAGCAGGAACATTGATTTACCGTCAGGGTTAATAATGATAGAAAGAAGACAGAATAAAACAAAAACATTGTTTGGTAACAGATGTCTGTATGAGGAGGCTCAGCTCAAACCCACTTCTTCCACTAAACCCATATTTCATTAAGCTTGAAAGGATGGCTTCTCATTCCTTCTTTAACCTAATTTATTGCACTGGCCTCTAAGTGGATCATATAATACTTTCATCTTTATCCCAGGATTTGAGGGAGGTATTAATCAGTATATTTCTTCTTCAATCCTGGAACATCTGTGTTGTTAACTGTATGTTAACTGCCACCTACTGAAAGAGTTGTTATTCCAATCCATCAATTTAATCAAGTCATATTGATATTGTTAATGCTTCTCTCACGTAAAAAAAAAAAAAAAAAAGCTCATAAATATAGAGAACAGACTGACAGTTGTCAGAGGGGAGAGGGTTTGGGAGGTTGTGTGAAAAAGGTAAAGGGATTAAGCAAAAAAGAAAAAACCTCATAGACACAGACAACAGTATGGTGATCACCAGAGGGAAGAGGGGGTGAAGGAGGTGGAGGAGGTTAAAGGGGGGATAAATGGTGATGGAAGGAGATTTGACTTCGGGTGGTGAACACACAATACAGTGTACAAATGATGTGTAGACCCGAAATCTGTATAATTTTATTAACCAATGTCTCCCTAATAAATTCAATAAAAATAACATTTTTAACAAGAATATGATAAAGGATTTCTCTTACTGTGCTGCCTGCATTGAAAAATGAAACTCTAGCTTCCTTATCTTTAAAAACAAAACAAGATCATCATGTGACTTACCCATCTCATTGTCTATTCTAGAGAATAAATTCAGAATAGCTGCACATAAAACATGTATGTAAAATTGTATGTAAACATGCCATGCCAAGTGTGCAGTGACATACCCATCAGCGGTTGGCAGCACTGAGGCATGGTGCTTGCAGAAAGATTCAAGTGACTCCTGCTACTTGGATTGTCTCTCATTTCCCATGTGTTCTGAGAAATTTATTAAACTCTGGCTTTCAATGTCTTTATATATAAAATGGTAAAAGAAAAAAAAATGAGTGGCCTAAGATATATGTAAAATACTTAACTCTGACCACACACTGATATTGCATGTTAATTGGTTAAGTGGTAATTTATGGTCATTGTGTAAAATGTTAGAGTATAAAACGTAAGAAATCAACATGCCAAGAGCAACCGAAAGAGCTTAGAATTTCAGTCGGATACACACAGGTTGAACCCTAGTTTTGCCACTTGCTAGCTGCAAAGAATCTGAATTATTCTCATTTTCTTTTACTCTAACTCTCTCTCACCCATGTCGTTATATAATATGGAGTGGAGGGACTGTCAGTGCCTCCCTGTGGTGCTGCTCTAAGAAGGAAATAACACTGAGCTGATATGTTTGAGTGGGACTTGCTTGTGCATTGTTCCCTCAAACCTCAACATAATTTCGGGACGATGGTTCTATGAGACCCGTTTTCAAGGAAGGAAACTGATATAGATGATGAACCTAAAAAAACTGAAATTCAACCCAGGTCTGACTAGCTCCAAATTCCATGAACCTTCTAATCCAAAGCATTGACTTGCATATGTAAGTCTTTCCATGATGCCTGGAAGTTCCCTTTTGCCTCCCCCTTGAATGGAAATCAGTCTCAAACAACCAGGACCTCTGCTCATAAAGAAGAGATGTTCACTCCCAGGCCCTCCTTTTGAGAGGATACCATTCAGAGGACCATGCTTTTTGCAATCATAAAAGATACGGATTGAACCCAAATTTCACCCCTTTTTTCCAGTGCTGCTCAGACCTAAGGAACTGCTAGGTCTTGTCATCTCTGCCTCTGGTGTCCTGTCTGTAGCCATTTCCCCTTTTTTTGTCGGCCACGGCTGTCAAATTCATGCTCAGAGAATCTACTGTGGATTAATAATCTCCCATACTTTTAGTGTTCTCCCTTCAAAACCATCACTGTCACTATTATCAGGGTGACTTCAGCACTGGTAGGTCCCTCCTTGAAAAGACTGACTTAATAGGTAATGATTCCAAAACCGAGACACTGAGGCCTGGCATTCAGTACTCTGGCCCTTTCCTTATCAGGTTTTCCTCCTTCCTCACACTGCCCTCTGGAGGTACCAACTGTCATAGCCTCCTACTCCACACACCACTTGCCAAATCAGGTAGAGAAGTCTTCCCATTATATCCAAATTCTACATGTGCTGAAAGACTTGGCTTGCACTTTTTATCGTCTCTCACAATTTCCCCCAGATAGAAGAATAAATGGCATTTCATATTTTTTTTTCTCATTAAATTTAAGTTACTAATGATGTATGCGAAATTTTTCTTTGATGTTAGACTACAAGTTCCCTTTTGAGAAACCTTGCCATTCCTCGAGAACTCTCATGGTGCTCAGCACCTGAACCTGTACATAGATAGAAAACACACACACACACACACACACACACACACACACGCACACACACACACTATAACACCTGAATGTCTGAACCCATGAATATAAGTTCTTCAAGGGCAGGGGTTCCTAGTCCAGAGTTCCTAGCACAAGGCCTCCGTTTTTGTCACCTAGGATCCATTTAGCTTGGTAACTGTTTCCTAATATTTCTTTGGAGTGAAGGTGAGAATCCACTTTTGATTCACTCTGGTATCTTTCTGCAGGTCCCATCAATCAGTATATCACATATTATAATCACAGTGATTGTGATTGGTTCAGAAATGGGCAGTCACATAACCAATGTCCATGATACCCAAGGAGAATAAAAGATTCTCTTGCTTTAACAGGGGATGTAATGGTGATCTACTTGTAACCGTTAAGGGAGATCACTTTCCTAGACTGGATTCGACATGGCAGAAACTGAGCTGAATCATGAAAAGAGAGAAAAGCCCATCCTGGTTACAGCATTGATGCCCAGTCAGCTCCAGTCATGAATCTAGCCAGCTCTCCATCTCATGCTTAATTTACTTGAAAAGAAATAAGAATTCTCTCTTCTTAAACCAGTTTGAGTCTAATTTTTCTGTCACTTGCCACCAACCAAATCTTATGTGTTAAGTAGGTATAGGTTAATTTTTTGAAGAGATTCTTAAGGCAGTAAACAAAGCTGCCATTGACGGTCTGAGGAAGAACCCTTAACAAGGAGCCTTTGATATTGGAGAGAGGACCTGCATATTAATGCCAGTTCTCCAGTGAGGGCTGTGTATCATGGTTCTGACCTTTGGGAAAAGCTAAACAAACAAGACTCTATCAACTCCTCACAAGTTCCTGTCAAACAGCCTTAAAAACACAACACTGCATAGCAATTAGTGTGCCGATCTCTTACAGTGGAGAACTGGTGATCAGTGATATATCTCAGACACCATGAAGCAAAGGCCAGGATGAGGAGTACAAGGCTATAGGAATCAGGTTGTTTAAACGTATAGCAAAATGATGCAACAGGATCTAAATGGACCTATGACAATAAGACAATATTTATTTTCTCCCTGGTCCTCTGTTTTTAGACAATTGCGTTCTGTGGTCCCAATACTTTTTAATCCTGATTTTACCACTGTATCTCAGCCTCAGTATTCCCATCTGTACAATGGTACTAGTGAGTAAATATGTATAGACTTTAAGCAAATTGTCTGGCACTCTGGGTTCCCTAATTCAAGGATTCTCAGACTTTTTTAAAAAACTATAGCCCATGGTAAGAAATACATGGGACAAATCGACCCAGGGCACATTCACACATACACTTCTAAAACACGTTTCAGAAAATAATCCCTACTCTTACAATGCACAATGCATTCTTAGGTTTTTAGAAAATTATAAATGTGATATTCTATTGTCAAATAAGTATTCAAAATAAAATGATCTATTATGACTTATTTTTATTTTAAGATGGCCATGATCCACTATACTGATTTCATGCCCATCAAGGAGTCTTGACCTACAAATTGAAAATCATTGCCCTAGTGAAAACAGAAATGGCAGCAGAGTGAATGGAAGCTACACAGACCATCTCCCAGGACCAAACTGAAATTACAACTAAAATAAAGACAAATCGTCTGGAAAAAAGCAACAGAAAAGCAGCTTGCAAAGGACCATATAACCAGGAACACTGAATTGATCCTGGTAGGATTGTGGAGGCACGAGAGAGGGGTTGGGAGCCCACAGACAACAGTCATATTAGCTATGAACTGCCCCCCCTGGTTTAAACTCCCAAGCGGCTCCACAGTGCAGAGAACCAGGACAGAGCACAAAAATAGTGACAGTCACTCACCTTGGGCTCCATCAGAGGTAGGGCAGACTGGACTGGAGCTGTGTGGGGACACTCGGGATTTGAAGGGTGCTCAGAGCTTGTGCTGAGTTGCTGCGATGTAGGACTGTGGCCATCTTACTACTTCCCAGGGCTCTGGGGAGAGGCAGTGGCCCATTCCTCAGAGATTCAACCCCACCCTGTGGGTCACTGATATGCAAATTGAGGCTTAGTAACAACCAGCATCTGCCCCACCCTCCGGAAATCCCCTTACTCTGATCACCAGAGGAAGTTTCTAATTCAATTGAGAACCCAAGGCTCTTCAAGTAACCACACCTAACAGCGTCCAGGCAAAAAGCTAGAGGATAACTGAACCATTCCCGGGCTTGCAACTCTACCCAGGAAAGTAAGAGTAGACAGTGGTGTTTAACGTGGATCCTCCCATGATCATCCAAACCCAGTAGAGGAAGCCACAAACAGCAGAACACCAAAACCAATAAGAAAAAGTTTGGCAGCTTCCAAAACCACTGAGATAGCCAACATGGTGAAACAAAGAAACAAATCCCAAATGAAAGAACAAGAGACGTCTACCGAAGATGAGATAAATGAAATGCAGTTAAGCAAGTTAACAGAGCTAGAATTCAGAGCCATGATCTTCAGGAAGCTGAACAGCATGAGTAAGGACTTCAACACCATGAGGAAAGACATACAAACATTGAAAATCAACCAATTGGAAATGAAAAACCACCAAGAAGAAATGAAAAATGACATAGCAGAAATAAAGAATACATTGGAAGGACTAACCAACAGAGTAGAGGAAGCTGAGGACCAGATGAGTTATTTACAGACAGGGTAGAAAAAAAATCAAATAGTCAGAAAACCAAAAGGAAAAAAACAATTAAAAAACAGGAAGACAGCTTAAGAGAATGGTGGGACAACTGGAAATATAATGATATTCACATCATAGGCGTCCCCGAAGAAGAAGAAAATGAGCAAGGGTTAGAGAATATATTCAAAGAAACAGTGACAGGAAACTTCCCTAATTTGGTGAAGGAAGAAGGCATTCACGTTCAAGAAGCACAGACAGCTCCAAGTAAGAAGAACCCAAACAGGCCTACACCAAGACACATAGTAATTAAAATGCCAAAAATTCAGGACAAAGAGAGAATTCTAAAGGCAGCAAGAGATAAGCAACAGGTAACCTATAAAGGAACCCCCATAAAGCTCTCAGCTGACTTTTCACAAGAAAGACTACAGGCCAGAAGGGAATGGCATGAAGTAATCAAGGTCATGAAAAACAAGGATCTGAGTCCAAGACTACTCTATCCAGCAAGGCTATCATTCAATATAGAAGGTCAAATAAAGAGCTTCCCAGACAAAAAAAAAGGCTAAGAGAATACATTAGCACCAAACCAGCACTGCAAGAAATGTTAAAAGGACTGCCGTAATTAGCAGGAGAAATAGGAAGAAAAATAGAACCACACTAAACAAAAATGGCAATAAATAAGTACATATCAATTATCACCTTAAATGTGAATGGTTTGAATGCTCTGATAAAAAGATACAGAGTAGCTGACTGGATACGAAAGCATGACTCACATGTATGTTGTTTACAAGAGACCCACCTCACAACAAAAGACTCACATAGGTTGAAAGTGAAAAGATGGAAATAAATTTTTCAAGCAAACGGAAAGCAAGAAAAAGCTGGGGTAGCAATACTCATATCTAACAAAGTAGATTTCAAGATGAAGGCCATAGAGACAAAGTAGACCACTACATAATATTGAAAGGGTCTATTCAACAGGAAGAAATAATCTTGGTAAACATATATGCACCCCATATACGAGCACCAAAATATATTTAAAGTTTTCTGGAGGACTTCAAAGATCTCAACAGCAATACAATCATAGCCGGGGACTTCAACACCCCACTGACATCACTAAATAGATCCCCTACACAAAAAAATTAACAAGGAAAGAGAGCCTTTAAATGAAGCACTAGACCAAGTGGATTTAATAGATATCTACAGAGAATTACAACCCAAAACTACAGAATTCACATTCTTCTCAAGTGCACATAGGACATTCTCAAAGATAGACCACATGTTAGGACACAAACTAAGTCTCTACAAGTTTAAGAAGATTGATATCATATCAAGCATCTTCTCAGATCACAATGGCATGAAACTAGAAATAAATTGTAACAAGAACATGCAGAGATATTTGAAAACATGGAGGCTAAATAGCATGTTATTAAACAATGAATGGAATACCGAGATCAAGGAAGAAATTAAAAACTTCCTGGAAATCAATAAAAATAAACACACAACCACACAAAATCCAAAATCCATGGGATGCAGCGAAAGCAGTTCTGAGAGGGAAGTTCATAGCACTACAGGCTTACCTCAAGAAACAAGAAAAATTTGCAATAGATTATCTAACCTCACAACTTAAAGAACTAGAGAGCAAACAAAAAGAAAACCCCAGAGCAAGTAGATGAAAGGAAATAGTAAAGGTCAGAGCAGAAATAAATGACATAGAGACAAAAAAAAAAAAAAAAAAATTCAAAGGATCAATGAAACAAAGAGCTGGTTTTTTGAAAAGATAAACAAGATTGATGGACCTTTAGCTAGACTCACCAAGAAACAAAGAGAGAGAATCCAAATACACAAAATCAGAAATAATAGAGGACAAGTAATAACTGACACCACAGAAATACAAAATGTGGTTAACAAATATTATGAACAATTATATGGCAACAAATTTGTAAATCTAAGGAAAATGGACAAATTTCTAGAAACCCATAGTCTCCCAAACCTGGACCGTGAAGAGATAAAAGACATGAACAGACTGATAACAACTAAGGAAATTGAAGAGGTAATCAAGACTCTCCAAGCAAACTAAAGTCCAGGCCCAGATGGCTTCACAGAGGAGTTTTACCAAACATTCAAAGAAGAACTAACACCCATTCTCCTCAAACTATTTCAAAAAATTTAAGAAGAAGAAAGACTTTCAAACTCGTTCTATGAGGCCAGCATAATTCTAATTCCAAAACCAGAAAAAGACACAACAAAGAAAGAAAACTACAGGCAAATATCCCTGATGAACTTGGACGCCAAAATCCTAAATAGAATACTAGCAAATCAGATCCAGCAGTACATCAAAAAAATTATTCACCATGACTAAGTGGAATTCATCCCAGGGATGCAAGGCTGGTACAATATTTGCAAATCTATAAATGTGATATACCACATAAACAAAATGAAGAATAAAAACCACATAATCATATCAATAGAAGCTGAAAAAGCATTTGACAAAATCCAGCACCCATTTCTGATAAAAAATGCTCAGCAATGTGGGAATAGAGGGATCATATCTAGACATAATAAAGGCTATATATGGAAGACCTATAGCCAGCATCATACTCAATGGGCAAAAACTAAAAAAATTACCTTAAGAACAGGAACAAGACAGGGATGCCCACTTTCTCCACTCTTATTTAATATAGTACTGGAAGTTTTAGGCACAGCAATCAGACAGGAAGAAAAAATAAAAGGAATCCAAAATGTAAAGGAGGGAGTGAAACTGTCACTATTTGCAGATGACATGATATTATACATAGAAAACCCTAAAGACACCATCAAAAATCTACTAGATTTAATAAATGAATTTGCAAAGTAGCATGATAGAAAATTAACATCAAGAAATCAACAGCATTCTTATACACCAATGATGAAGTCACAGAAAGAGAAACTAAAAATATAATCTCATTTACCATTGTGGCAAAAAGAAAAAAAAAAATTAAGATACCTAGGAATAAACTTAACCAAAGAAGTAAAGGACTTTTTGCAGAAAACTACAGACATTGATAAAACGAAATAGAGGAAGATACAAAAAAGTGGAAGCACATACCTTATTCATGGATTTGAAGAATTAACATAATTAAAATGTCCATATTACCCAAAGCAATCTGTAGGTTCATTGCAATCTCCATCAAAATACCAGTGACGTACTTCACAGAAGTAGAACAAATACTTCAAAAGTTCATATGAAACCAACAAAGACCTCGAATACGCACGGCAATCTTATAAAAAAAGTACAAAGTAAGTGGGATAACAATACCGGATATCAGGTTATACTACAAAGCTACTGTAATCAAAACAGCCTGGTACTGGCAAAGAACAGGCATATAGACCAGTGGAACAGAACAAAGAACCCAGAAATGGACCCAGGACATTATGCTCTATTAATATTTGACAAAGGTGGCAAGAGCATACAATGGAGTAAAGACAGCCTCTTTAATAAATGGTGTTGGGAAAGTTGGACAGCTACATGCAAAAAAAAAAATGAAACCAAACCATCAACTTACACCATACACAGGAATAAATTAAAAATAGATAAAAGACTTAAATGTGACTCATGAATTCATAAAAATTCTAGAAGAAAATCTAGGCAACAAAATTTCAGACATCATACGCAGCAGAATTTTCAGTGATACATCCCCTAAGGCAACAGAAACAAAGGAGAAAATGAACACATGGGACTACATCAACCTCAAAAGCTTCTGCACAGCAAAAGAAACAACCATCAAAATGGATAGGCAACCCACTGTATGGGACAGCATCATTGCCAATGATACATCAGATAAAGGGTTAATTTCCAAAATACATAGAGTACTCATACAGCTCAGCAAAAGGAAGACAAAGAACCCAATTAAAAAATGGCCAGAGGAGCTACATAGACACCTCTCCATACAGGAGATACAAATGGTCAAGTGATATATGAAGACATGCTCAACATCACTAATCATCAGAGAGATGCAAATTAGAACAACAATGAGGTATCACCTCATACCTGTTAGAATGGCAGCCATCAACATATCATCAAGCAACAAATGTTGGCGAGGGTTTGGAGAAAAGGGGACTCTAATACACTGCTGGTGAGAATGCAGACTGGTACAGCCACTATGGAAAACACTATAATGTTACCTCAAAAAATTAAAAATTGAATTGCCATTTGACCCAGTGATCCCACCCCTAGGAATATACCCCAAGAAGCCTGAAACACCAATCAGGAAGAATATATGTACCCCCATGTTCCTAGCAGCACTATTTACAATAGCTAAGATCTGGAAACAGCCGAAGTGTCCATCAGTAGACAAATAGATAAAAAAGCAGTGGTACATATACACAATGGAGTACTATGCAGCTGTAAGATAGAAAGATCTCTTCTCCTTTGAGACTACATGAAGGGACCTGGAAAGTATTATCCTAAGTGAAATAAGCCAAGCAGAAAAAGACAAATACCACATGATCTCACTTATATACGGAGTATAACGAACATAGCAGTCTGAGGAATACGGTAGACCCAGAAACATGAAGGTAGGGTACAGACTGACATCCCTCAGAAGAGGGGTTGGGGGGGGGTGGGAAGAGATAAACCACAGAACTTATATGCATGTATGCATAACCAATGGACATGGACAACAAAGCCGGGGATGGGGCGGGGGGGGGGGATGGGGAGGAGGGTGTCAATGGGGTAAAAAAGGAGAAACATCTGTAACAAAAATAAATTAAAAATAAATAAATAAATAAATAGTTGACTATATCAAAAAGAAAAAAATAAATAAAAAGAAAAGAAAAAAAAAATCATTGTCCTAGACAAACATATAGTGCACAATGCATTCCAGGTAAATGTACATTGCACATAAGCAGAGCTTCATTCCTACATTTTGGTAGAGCCTCTTACTCTAATGAATAGGCTGCCACAACTGACTTTTAAGTTCTCCTATGTTTCCAGGCTAGACCCACAGTCAAAGGGAGTAGGCTGTTCCACACTTTCTTCCCCCTGGACACACCTCTTATTCTCAGTCTGCTTCCTATGGTGTGTTTTTCCCACCTGTTTGCTATGGGAGAAAACTTGTCTAAAATGAAGAAATTGCAGAGGCGTGAATGGCTAAAGCTCTCACGGTTTAGTTTGTTTAAGAATCTCTCAGGGAGTTCTAAAACATTTTAAGATGCTCAAAGATTATAATTCACTAAGTTTGGCAGGGGGTCCGGAGTTTGAATGTTTTTAAAGCACCCAGGAGTTATTGATCAAAGGGGAGGGGCATACAATACTTGGATAAACACTTCCACAAATAGGGAACACGAAATAATACTAAATTCTATTTGAAGCTGGAGATGTGGGGTCATGTCCTTCCTAGCCAACAGCAAAAGTGTGAAGATTTCCTGAAAGCTGAGGGTTGAGGGTGGGAAGGGAGAAGGAGCTGGTAGGCTCTGTCTTTGGCATAATCCAAAAGAGAATGGGAGAGACCACACACAGAGCCATTTCCTGTCTACACATGCCCCTCCTTCCCTCAGCCCAGCTGGCTCACTTCCTTAAGCCAAGCAGATGGTTGTCTTTATGGAAGGATAAGGAAATTGAGGATGTGGAGAGGTGGCTGGGATGGGACAGTGAAAGCAATATGGCAGTCTTCACTCTTGTAATTTTTAATTGTGGGTGTTCCATATGTTGGATCCTGTTGGGTGGCAGCTTCACTGTACCCAGGAGAACTATGTTCCCATATTTGCACTAGGGGTGGGGTGAGGCTTGGTGTTTCTTTATTCTTTCTCTGAACTCCTTCAATTCTCAAATGAGAGCCGGTTGAGCATTTGTTGGAGTCATGTTTGGGAAAATCACTCAAGTAGTCCGAGCAGTAACTCAGTCACTGGAAAACAGAAGAGAGGACCCGGCTCCCATTCTTCATTCTCTGATGGGAATGGTCACTTAACTGCAGCTGGCTAAACAATGTCCTTTGGATTAGATGGCTTCCAAGATCATCTCCAACGTTAAAGTGTCTAGGAGTCTGTGAGTTACTGGGTTACAAATGTAATTTAGTTCAAAGCCTTAAGTAAGAGGCAGAGGAACAAGAGAGAGATGTTGGAAATAAAATCTGGCCAATGAGTCCAAGGGTTCAGGTTCTGTGAGAGAGCCTGGAAATTAGCAACAGTTTGAAGAAGAGGGAGTTGTGAGAGGGTGACAAGAAACTCGGTGTGGAGCTGGGGTTAACTGAGGTAAAACCAATTTCTCTAAGCTCTTAACTCTATAGACTCGAGTAAGCCACAAACTTCTCTGAGTCAGTTTTATTATTTATAAAATGGGAACAGCACAATGTAAGTTGAAAAGTATACACATTCCTCCAGCCATTTCTCCCTTCGTTTATTCATTTATTGAGCAAAATTAAGTATTTGCTATGGCTAGTTTCTGAAGTGTTGCTTGATCAAATGAGGGGAAGGTTGTGAGAATGTCTAGCTTAGTAGAATATTTGATAAATTATTGGCTGTGTTCCATATGCAAAGTTATCTTTCCTTAATAACTTTCCTTGCCACGTTCCCTGGGACATCCCTCTTATCCTGGATCTCCACATGTCCTACAGTACCCTTTGCAACAGAAATCTATCATTCAGCTTTTCTAATTTTATGTTTTTCTTTACTTCCTCCTCCTTTTTCTTCTTCCACAAACCCCACGCTTCTTTGAAAAACCATTCTGTCATAATTCCAGGTGGCCCTGGTGAGGCTGTCAATCACAGCATCCAAAATGACCCAGGTTGTACAATCACAGTATTCTATCTTTCCTGGCCATAGCAATTGGTCCAGAGCAGACATCTGACCTGAGCAGGGCCAATGATAGTCTTCTGTAAGATTTATTATATGAATCCTTCAAGAGAAGGGCTCTGTTCTTTTGGATATTAAGTTATCAAGTTTTAGGCTTGAGTATGCCATGGTTCTCCTGACATACAGAAGGATTGAGAACTCAGACACAAAGATGTAAGAGCCCTTAAAACTTTATTTGAGCATCTAGATCCAATTGTTCCTGAAGCTAGACCCTAGATTTTCCAGTTCCATGAGTCAATATATTCCCTTTTGGACTTAACTTAGTTCAAGTTCACTTTCTCTCAGTTGCAAATTGAAGCCTGAATACCTCATCCTTCAAAGTCTGCCTCAGTTTATACTTCCTTGCCTCGTCTTCTTTGATCTCCTCAACCAGAAATCACCAGCCAAGTACACTTTCTTCTCTTCTATTGAGATTTTCTTTTTTTGCCTATTGGTTTTACATTAATTGTATGCATGTCTGTGCCCTCCTCTTATCCAGTATTAGATCATCTATTTTCAAAAAAAGTCATTTTAAATATTTATCATTGATATCTTATAATTAACAATAATTTAATATTATTAACTAAGACTATTATGTGCTGGACCATGTGCTAACTGATTTATATGTGCTATCTTATTTAATTATTAAAACATTGCTGTGAGACAAGACTTATTATTCCCTTTGAGAGATTAGACAGAGAGCAGATTCAGAGAAGCTAAGTGAGTGATCCAAATTTTTTCAGCTAGTAAGTAGAAACCAGGATTAGAATACAGGTCTGTCTTACTCAACAAGTTGTGTGCTTAATTGTGTGTGTGTGTGTGTGTGTGTGTGTATGTGGGGGGGGGGGTGCCTGTGTGTGTGTTTGTAAACCTTCTTTTACCAGTATTATAGTTACTTATATTGGGCAATGTTATCCTGCACTCCACACTCTCTCCCCGATTGGAAAGCCTTTGGATATGTCTAAGGCAATTAAATCAGTGAATGAATGGATCCATGGCCAGAGAGGCTTAGTTACACAAAGGACAGTATATGGACCATTCATGGCAAAACATAGAGACAAATGTAGATGGCATCATGACCTTTCTGGTCTCATGACTTAGTACTTGGCAAAAACCCTAATGGCTACCAAATTCTGAAAGACAAACCATTTAGAGAGAAACAAGCCATGATGGATATGCAGGCCCAGCAAATGCACGATGAAGGATAGAACCATTGCTATGCATGATTTTTTAATAACTACAAAGAATCCCATGTAGGGGGTTTCTGTATGTGAAAATTGATAGCACTGTTGAAGCTGCTCATCTTTTTAAACAAGCAAACTCATCTTTGCTGCTGCTGTTATATCAGAAATAAATTGGTTCCTCAGACAGATTTGCTTGTAGGTTAGAACTGAGATAGAATAGATAATAACTTTGAGAATAGCAACGCCTGCCATGGCAAATAAAAATAAAAAAATGCATGACCTGCAAAGTGCAGGGTGATCATCTTCCCAAAATATATGTCACCTGGCCTTCAAGTAGGTTCATAAGGTATCCAGGAATCTGCAAACATATTTAGCACATACAGGCAGGTGACTGAAAAAGAATGATCAAAATATGCAGACTGGCCAGTAGTTATGAAAACATGTAGTTCAGTGAGGAACTTGTTGCTAAGTGGCTTATCAAATCAAGACCCAAGGGCTGAGCGTTGGCTGGGGGCATGCCTATGTCCACGAGGGGAGTTAAACTGGACTCTTGGGTGACCTCATATAATGTGGTAGCTTTTGCAAATATCATGCTGGAGGCAGACCACTTTGAATGGGCTTTAGTCACTGGCTTCTCTGTCTGGGATGATCATTTCTCTCGCATAGAAAAATAATTAGGTGTCAACAGTGAACTGAGTGTACCAGCACTGTGCAAATATCATTCAACTGACTGAAGGAGGTGGAAGACAGAAGAAATTCCACAGAAAGGTGACAATGTGGACTGAAGAAAAGTTCACCTTGAGAGTCTGGCCCTTCCTTTGAGACTTCAATTTAAACCTACCTCACTGGGTACCTGGCCTGACCTGTACTAGGAGATGAGTCAGGCTGAGAAAAACTTCCTCTCGGTGTATCACAGCCTTTGAAGGCTGAAGTTCCTTACAAAAATCGTAGCACCTATATTGAGCCTATTAACTTAACATTACATTTATGACATAGTTTAAAGGATTTTTGTTTACTAACCAACTTAACTTTTGCAAAAAGTTTTGCTATATGCATTAGATATCCTCAGGAACATTAGGAAATGTGGACAAAGCCATAAATAAATAAATAGCCTCAAAAATTTATTTAATTTTACCCACAGTCCTTATTTCATTATTTTCTCAGTATGAGAATATAGGATTAATATTTCCATTTGGTTCTTGTGAAATTAAGCTTTGGAAAGGCTCCATAACGTACCCAGGTCATTGTACTAACAATAACTGGTTACCTGTCCTTAAACCCAGGTGTCTTCCCCCACCCCCTTCTTCACAGGTGAGTCCTGTGCTTTGATTAATGATCCCTGCATTTGGTGAGCTGGAATAGTGCAAGCATCAGCTGCTAGGTAGCACCTGAGCATCTAGAAACCCTTTCCTTTCACTAAGCAGGGCCATTTATAACCTTCCATTAGTGGGGAATGGGACAAGACTGTTAAAATGGCATTCTGAAAGTAACACTCATCTAACTAAGCCTCCTTTGTAACCAAAATTAAGAAGTCTGTATCATCAAAGTAAAGAACTGGAAACAACCTAAAGGTTCACCAATAGGGGATTGATTATACAAATCATGTTACATCTACGCCATGAAACATTTTGTAATGAATTAAACTGACAAGAAGAGACATCTATCAACTGGCTGAGAAAATTATAGGTGATATTAATTATATGCAAAAGTAGGTCCCCAAGTACCTTAGAGAATATAATCTCATATGCGTAATAAAACACATATTGCATATTAAATGTTAAGCATGGTTACACATGATTGGGTGGTAAAGTTATATGTAATATTTTTGTTTACAAAAATGAACTTTTTTAAAAAATAAAATCTTTCATGTATTCTAAGAACAAAGGAAGATCTAACTAGCTTGAATTTAGCATGTAATCGTTCTCTTAGATATATTAGTTGCATAAAGGATACTTCTACTTAAGTTTCTTTGTACTTGTTAACAGACGAGGCTTGCATGCTTGCTTGTCATGGGTTTCATGTATTTTTACAACCTGTGTTAATTAACGCATTTTGTACTTGCTGATTTTCAGACCCATGCTTCCACCCTGGTTTAGGTGCTTCTGTTTCTATTTCCACCCGGATCCTTATCACGTTAGTATTTTTATGCCTCTTCTAGTAAGACCTTCTCTAGGAATAATCACTTATGATTTCCTTCTGTCTCCTGACACCTAGCTTAAGGATGCAGCATGTAGTGAGAGTCCAATAAATGTAGTGAAATGTAAATTGTTGCAGCCTAGCTGGTGTCTGGGACAGAGATGGACGAGGAGCCTCTAAAAGCACTGCCTGGAGATTAGCATGCACACTTCAGGTCAATGAGCAGTGTAGAGCAAAGGTATGAGAAGAGAAAGGGAGAAAACATATGGCTGAGCACGTGGAGGTGTTGCCTCATGGGTTTCGGATAGGAAATTTCCTTGTAAGGATGGAGAGGTAGGCTCACCCCAGAGTCCCCACCTCAGAGAAGGGTGACTTAGATCCTGTCATTTTACTTAGCTCTTCACCTGCTCATTCTAAAATTGGTTAGCACTGTAATCCAGAATCAAGAGAGTTGTTCCAAAGTGGAAAGGTATCTCTTGCTTCATTCATCAGATGAAGTTTTTTCTACCCAAAGCATGTAAGGGGTCCTTTACATGTCAAATTCTGTTTTTTTTTTTTTTTTTTTTTTAATTTGTTTTTTAATTTATTCATTTATTTATTACCATGGGTTAAATTTTCCTGCTCATGAACTTTATTTAAATGGAATTGTAGGGTTTTGTGTCTGGTTTGTTTTACTGAGTAAAATATATTTGAGGTTTACCGACATTATTCTGTGATTTAATAGTTTGTTGCTTTTTAATGTGATGAGCATACCATTTTATGAATATACCATTGTTTCTTATTGATTTACCTGTTGATGGATAACTAGATTGATAATCTGGACTATTGTCAATAAAGCTGCTATACATTTTCTTTAACAACTTTTTTTGCAGCTATGTTTTTATTTCTCTTGAATAAAAACCAAGGTTGCTCCTGTAAGTGGATGGGGGTATTCATACAGCTCATTAGCAAGAAGCAAATAACCCAGCTGAAAAGTGGGTAAAAGACAGTCAATATTTTCCAAAGAAACAGGCACATGAATAGGTGTTCAACATCACTACTTACCAGGGACATGTAAATCAAAACCCTAATGAGATGTCACCTCATACCTGTTGGAATGGCTATGATCAAGAAGATGAAAGGTTAGTGTTGGTGAGGGTGCAGAGAAAAGGGAATGCTTTTACACTGTCAATGGGAAAGAAAACTGGTACATCAACTATGAAAAACAGTATAGAGGTCACTTGAGCAATTACAAATAGAACAACCACATGATCCAATAACTCTACTTCTGGATAGACATCCGAAGAAAATGAAATTATTATCTTGGAGATATATGCACTCCCATGTTCATAGCAGTATTATTCACAACAGCCAAGATATAGAAACAACCAAAGTTTTCAATGAATGGATGAAGAAAATGTCACATACACACACTGCAATATTATTCAGCCTTTAAGAACAAAGAAAATTCTTGCTCTTTGTGACAACATAGATGAACATGGAAGTCATTATGCAAAGTGAAATAAACCAGTCAGAGAAAGACAAACACCACATGGTATTATTATATGTGTAATCTTAAAAAAACAGATAAGAAAAGTGGTTGTTTAAGGTTGATGGGTGGAGTAAATAGGGTACAAACTTTTTAGTTATAAGATGAATAAGGTCTGAGGATCTAATGTATGACATGATGACTATACTGTGTTGTATACTTGACATTTGCTTAGAGTAGCAGTTCTCAATCTGTTGGTCATGACCCGTTTGGTGGTCAAATGACCCTTTCACAGGGGTCACCTAAGACCATTGGAAAACACATATTTCCAATGGCGATTCATAACAGTAGTAAAATTACAGTTATGAAGTATCAATGAAAATAATTTTATGGTTGGGGGTCACTGCAACATGAGGAACTGTATTAAAGGGTGATGGCATTAGAAAGGTTGAGAACCAATGAAGAGTAGAAATGTTCTCAACAACAACAAAAAAGAAAAGGTAAGTAAGTGAGGTAGTGGGTGTGTTAACTAACTTGGTGAATCCTTTCACAATGGATTCAAATACCATATCATCACATTGTATACTTTAAATACTTTATGATTTTATTTGTCAATTATGCCTCAATAAAGCTGAAAAATAGTGGGTGAGAATGAGAATGGACTTGGAAGGGGCTTGAAATGTATTTTTGAGCTGATGTAATATTCTATATCTTAAAAGGGTCTGATTGCACAGGTGTCTACCTTTGTCAAAGCTCATTCGATACACTTAAGGTCTGTACATTTCCATATATGTTAATTTTATCCTGAATATCAAGAATTATAAACAAATATTAAACTTTAGCTAATGATATTATGCTGCAGTGTTTGGGAGAAATTGTACTGATGTCTGAAACTTAAGCTGATTGATGGATGAATAGACAGATAGATATGTTCTAAAGCAACTGTAGCAAAACAATTGTCGAATCTAAGTGGTGGGTACATGTGTATTCACTGTAAAATTTATTCAACTTTTTGGTATGATTGACATATTTTATAGTGAAATGTTGGAAAATGAAAATATTTCTCTCCTGCACAAATCCTCCAGGGGTTTCCCAGCACACTTAGAATAAAATCCAAGTAATTATTTTGGACTATAAGGCTTTGCACAGTATGGTTTCTGGTCACCTCTCTGACTTCATGTGCTTCACTCTGACCTGTTCTGGATTTTTTTTTAGGGACAGTGGGTTCCTTACTGTTTCTTGTTCTCTCCTAGCCCATTTTGGTCTCTGAGCTCTCATAATCATTGGTACCTCTGTACAAGATGCTCTCACCCCAGGTATTATTTGCATGGCTACCTATCTCACTCCACCCACTACTCCTGTCTCTCAGTGGCTCCTCCTCCAAGAGGCCTCCCCTGATCACCTTGTCAAGCTCTCACCCCTGTCACTCTTATGCTGTCTCTTTTTTTCATAGCACTTAGCACCAGATGATATAATTTTAAATATACTTACATTTACTTTATTTTCCTCCCTCACTGATGTACAACCCTTTGAGAAAGGGCTAGGACTTTATCTTATTCAGAACTCTATCACCAGCTCCTAGAACACTGTGTTTGGCATGTAAGCCACCCAAGATATATTTATTTGTTGGCTAAATCAGTGAATAGATTTTCCATAATGCTGTTAAAAAATTAATGAAACATTTTACTTGAGAACAGTTTTGGATAGAGAAAAATTGTGAAGATATAGTTTCCATATGCTCCACAACTATTCTCCCCTTTTACAAATATATTATATAATGGTGTATATGCTAAAATGAGTGAACCAACATCGATACATCATTATTAATTAAAGTCCATGCTTACATATCCTAAGTTTTTATCCCAGTTTTTATCCCATGTCTTTTTTCTGCTTCAGGACCCCATCCAGGACATCATATAACGATAGGCTCCTCTTGGCTGTGACAGTTTGTCAGGTCTTCTTGTTTTTGATGACCTTGACCATTTTGAAGAATACTGTTTATGTATTTTGTTTTTGTTTTTTATACTCACCCAAGGACATTTTTGCATTTATCTTCAGATAGAACAGGAGGGAGAAAGGAAGGAAGAGAGAGAAACATCGACGTGAGAGAGACACATTGAGTGGTTGCCACCCACACAACCCCAACTGGGGCCAGGGACAAACTGCAACTGAGGTACATGCCCTTAGCAGGAACCGAACCCATGACTCTCCAGTCCACAGGCCAACACTCTAACCATTGAGCAAACTAGCCAGTGCTAGTTAGGTATTTTGTAGAATGGCCTCAGTTGGGAGTTGCCCACGGTGAGAATTTGTAGGACAATGAGTTAGCTTGGAAAATTCTGCTCCTCTAGGAACTCTGACTTGTACCCAGTGATTCCAAATGTTTGTATTACCTTTAGAGCATGAATGCATTTTACAGATCTTGTCTTGTTTGGTAAATTCTGTGACAAGGAAGGTTTTTCTATGTCCCTCTTTCATATAGAAACATTGAGTTTCCATAAAAGTAACTGTTCAGGACCACAGAGAATGCATGGCCAGGAAGAACTCAAGCTTGAGCATGCCAACTGCAGATCCAGCTCTCTTTCTACCTCTCACACCTGCCTGTTGACACCATCACAGCTGCCCTTTGCTGCCCAAACATGAGACTATGCAAAGGCATACAGTATCAGTGTCCTTTTCTATGTTGTTTACAATCAAATAGTAGCACTAAGTCTAACAATCCTGCTTAGCCAGAAAAAAATAAGTGTCCTGAGATAATATTTAAATTTAAGCAAATACACCTTATCAAAATCTCATGTTCTGGGCTTGTCAATAGGTCAAATATTTTAAAGATACTCTCATTTGAAAAGAACCAACAGTCATGAGGCTGATGACACCTGTACCTGTACTGCAGCCTTTCTGTGTGGGGGGCTCCTTGCACTGGCTGCCCATGGAACACTTCCTCCATTGCTCTCTACCTGAAGCACCTGTGATGAGAGGATCAGTGACCTCACCTTTGTCCCCCTCCCCTTCCCTCTCATGGAGTATTCTCCCTAACCCCAAACCACTGTATTAGTCTCAAAAATCCAGCTTTACTTATGAATATAAACTCTAAATTGGTCTGTTTTGCTCCATTATAAAATGCATCACTCTGCAATTTGAGGGTAATTATCATGCTGAGTCCAGAAGAAAGAAAGATATATTAGCTTGACTAAGTCTTATTTCACCCTTCAGAAAGCCTTCCTTTACTGTGCAGGCGGCATCTCATAGCCCTGGGCTTTGGCTATCATGTAATTTAAAAGAAGCTATTGTGGCCCATATTCTTTAATTGTCTGTCTTAAGGATGGATTGTGTCCATCTTACTCATCATGGCATCCCCAGGGCAGAGTCCCTCCATTGTACATGCCCAATAAATATATTTAAATAAAATATATTGTATAACCCCCAAGTATCATTTATAAATTTTGTTCTTTGTATACAATTGAAATATTTCACAATTTCAAACTATTTGAAACAACTTTTGAAAATTCTCTTAGCATGCAGGATTAGAAATCATACATATTGGTGACAGATAAGCGATGTTGAGTGGATGGATAGATATTATGCTGTGAAGAGTGCAAGAGTTTCAAGCAACATCTGTAGCTATCTCCACAGGCAAACAACTTCCTATGCGCCTGGGAGGTGAATCTGGAGGCCCTTGCAAATGCTCACCTTTCTTAGGGAAGAAATAGAATCGTGCTCTGACTTAGTAATGAGTTCCCCTGTTAGTAGTCATCCCTTATTTCTGAGTATAAAACAAAGCCAATTTTATGTGAATATAACATGTATGCCCATGATGAGGCTGATTGAAGGATAGGAATCAGGGACCTTGAATCTTTAAGTCTTCTTCTTTCTGGGAGAACATCACCCCTGGATTTACTTCTAAAGTGGGACCCAGGAGAGCCATATAGAAAGGGTCATGATTGACAGAAATTGGGGCTTGCCTTTTAATAATATATAAGTTTATCCTGTCATTCATGTGTTCTTTTGGTTAAAAGTCATGTTTTCTTTTCTGTTTGTGTGTGTGTGTTGGTGTAAATGACATGGAGTTGGACAAAAATCTACTCAAGGTATCATTTCTTAGTTGTTGGGTAGTGACCAAAATGGACCTGTGTTCTTCAACAGGTGCAAACAGACTCAAGGAAGACACATTTGCAAAGTTGTTTTCACATCTAATGCGTTGTTTGTACTTTTTCTGAGCCAGGACTTTTCTGTCTAAATCTACAGCTTCCATGGAAATTTACATCTTTGCAAATTCTCCTGAGATTGACTTGACTATGATATTCTATCCCAATCTCTGCTTTCCTATAGCATCAGTACCAGCTGAGACACTATCTTGTGCAATATTTATCAAATTTCACAATTCAATTTTCTTCCTATTTTATAGGAGTTGTTGTTTTCTCTGTTTAACTCTTTCTTCCACCTGGATCATAAGCACATCAGAATTTTACTATCCTTGTATGCAATAAATTATTCATTAATAGGCTAGTTATAGCTTGGGAGAATAATTTATTTGTGATTTGCACTTAGAGTGATTTTAATCAAGTTTACCATTTTCAAAAAATCTGTTTTGCATATAAATAAGGAACCCTAAAAATTGATCTGTTTTTCTCAATTATAAAATGCTTTATTTAGAAGCCTATGGGTAATTTATTATACTGAATTGGGTGGAAAGGAAGATGTATTGCATTATGCTTAATCTTATCAAATGGCTGCTATATTTAATGACAATGTCTGTTTATCATAATTATTATAAGTTGTCTAGGTTAATCAGAAGACTTATGCAATATTTTCAAATGCTAAATTTATTATTTATGCACTGCCTCAGACACCAGCTGTTCCCCATGGACAAGCAGTTATGCTGCGTGGCCGAGTTTTGCTGAGGCTGCCTGAGAATGTTGTGTCTGTCACACAAAGCCTATAAAATCAGGTCCCTAGAACTTATACAATTAAGTGTGTAGAAGATAAAAAAAACTTATAGAAGAGGAAGTAAATAACACATATTGGTTTTCAGGTATTTGATAAGTGTTTTACAAATTTATTTCTTTCATCATTGAAATGTCATATCTAGAGAAAGCAGATTCAACAGGAACCAAAGCAAAAGCCCTGCTCTCTCACAGGTTTGTAAGTGAGGGAGTGTGTGTGGGGGAGCATGGGAGATGGGAGGGTATACATCAGATATCTCATCCTATATCTAAAAGTATCCTGTGATGTGGTTATTTTTTATCTAAATTTAAAAGCAAGGAAACTGAGGCACAGAGAACTCAAGATCACACTAGTGGAGAAGTTCTCTTTGAAACTCATCTCTCTGATTTCAAGGCTTTCCCTCAGTGGGCTATGCTATGGTCTGAATGTGTGTGTCTCCCACAATTCATGTGAGGAGTCCTGATGCCCACGGTGACAGTATTCGAAGGTGGGGCATTACGGATATGATCAGAACATGGGTGTAAAGACCTCATGCATGAAATTAGTGTTATTATAAAAGAGACCTCAGAGAGCAACCTTGTCCTTTCCACCACGTGAACTTAGGACGAGAAGTGTATCACCCAAAAGAGAACCCTCACTCAACCCTGTTGTCACCTTGATCTCAGATTTCCAGCCTCTACAAGTGTGGGAAATACATTTTTATTGTTTATAAGGCATGCAGTCTGGTATTTTGTTATAGCAGCCTGAATGGGTTAGGACAGACTTCTGATGACTACTGGTAGAGGTAAAGGGGCAAGTGAGCAAAGGTTTTTAGGACTTGGAATCTGAAGCCTGTGTTTTGGTTCCCAGCTGTGTGATGCTAGATAAGCTAAAGATTTTTTTCATTAATGCAAAAAGATAACAATCCCTTCTGTGTGTAGCTAATGGGTTTGCTGTTGTAAGGGTGAAAGTTGACAGTATTAATACAACATCAGAATTAAACCTATATGTTTATCCAAACTCGTTACTCCTGGAAATAAATTCATTAAAAGCATCATCTATAAAAAATGGGAAAATCACAGACCTTTTTGCAGTGTTGTAGTCACAATTACAAGACAATGGAGGCACACTTTGCTTTCTTCTATACCTTTACCTTTGCAGATATCAATTTAAAGTGGAGAAATTTGTTCACTCTTGGATATTTAGAACTCCTTTTAGAGACATCGTCTTCTGAATTGGCAAACTCCTTATTCCCTTGAAACAATGTTGGCCTGTGCTGGGTGTTTGGCAGCTGACATCTTGAAAAATGGAGGTATTAAACCATGCATTAAATTTCAGTAAGAACTTTGCCTTCCTTTTTCCAGATGTAGATGTACTTTAAAATAGAAAGAGGGGAAAATCACAGTAGCTTCATTTTTATGTAAATGCTCTCTTTGCCAATAGTGCTTGGTTATTTGCCATACAAAATATAACTGGTTTAAAAGTGGAAGAAAAATTCTATGGTATGTTGCTTAGGCCCTCGGTATTATGATGTTGCTCAAGGAAGTGACCAGGCCTAGAATACAAGAAGGCAATGTCTTGCTCAGTTTGTGTCTAGTTTGTAGAACTTGTCTAGGGAAACACTATGTAAGTGAAAAGAAGAGAAAGTTGAATGAGGTATGGCCATGGCTGGGACTTGGGGATTCTGTTAGTCTTCACTTAGTCTCTTGTCCAGCAGCTTCAGTCAGAAATCTCATTCCATAAACCCTACATCTTTGGCATTCCTCTTGGAGCTCATTCTCCATTTCCTCTGACACCATCAAAGTCAGTACTGGCCACCTTTCTAGTACTCTTGCAAAAACCTGCTAATTACCCTTCCTGCTTTCAGTTTTTTTACTTTAATCCACCCTTGAAACTAGATGCCAGACCATCTTGACTATTAGCAAATAAGAGGCTGTAATTTGGTAATTCTCACACATTGCTAAATATTAGAATCAGAAAGAAAGTTAAAAATATAAGACTGATGACCAGGGCTCATCTCTAGAAATTCCAATTTCATTGATTTAAAGTACGGCTCAGGTGTTGAAATTGTTATAGCTCACCAGTTGATTCTAACATTAATGTGTGGCTGATAAAAATCCCTACCAATGATCCTTTAGGATCTGCCTATTACCTCTCCATGGCCCACGAGAACCTCCAAGACATGCTCCTGCCTATTTCTTCCTCCTCTTCTGTCTCCTCATAGGTAAGCAGCAGTTTTTGCTGCTGGACCATTGTTTCTCTTTACTTTATGACTTTACTTCTGCTGCTGCTCCCTTTCCTGAGACTATTCCCATCACCTGACACATCAATGTACAAAGCTTTAAGTCCTCAAGCACATAAAAGTTTCTCTGACCTGCTCCCACCCCTGATGTCTCTCTGTATTATTGCCCACTCTTCTATGTAGACTTCATTGTGCTGGTATGTAAATATATGTGATGCTGCCTAAGTATATATTTAGATAGGTGATAAATCCTTAAAAATCAAATCTTTCATTTTTATGTTTGTTTCCCAAGGGCCAAGCAAAAAGCAATAATTAACATTTGTGACATTTTGATACATGGATAATTAATGAACAATTTATGATCATTTATATTAATTATGTAATGATGTCGAAAATTTTAATGCATGTCCACTGAGATAGTGAGAGAAATTCTTGATAGATATTTGGAAAGAGATGGGATGACGAATGCCCCAAAGCATTGGTTATCTCTTAGAAAGATGTAGACTTGTGCACTAGGACTTGTTTCCAAAGAGATGTGCCAAGCCTCAGCAACACCAGCCATGTTAGGTCAAGCTGAGACATGCCAGGTCAGAAGACAGGCCTCAGCAATGCCTCACACTCTGCAGTAGACCCGCATTTTTAGCATTCATGAGCCATTTCCTTCTTCACCGACCTTGCTTCTTCCTCTGACTCTGAAGTAGCTTTCTATCATCACTTTCCTCTAGTCTTTGAATGAATTTAACTTTACAAGCCTTTTACAATCTGCTTTCATGAGAGAATGTGTTACTCTCTCAAGGGTATGATTCTCAAAATGTGGTTCCTGGCCTAGCAGCACCAGCATGACTGGGGTACTTACTAGAAATGCAAATCTCAGGTTCCAACTCAGACCTACTGAATCAGAAACCCCTACAGGGGGGTGGAGGTGAGGGGGCAGAAATCTGTATTTTAATAAACCCTCCAGGTTATTCTAATACGTGCTCAAATTTAAGAACCACTGGCCTAAAACAATCAGTCAAGGATCTGGTCTTCCAAATTACAGGTCCAGTGCAGGTGTGTCTATATGAGGACAACCTGAAGAGCCTTAAAAATGCAGGTTCCAGGGAACCCCTCCTACATATTCATTCATTCAGTGGGCTTGTCATGGGGCTTTGCCATCTGGGTTTAGAACAGGTTCCCTTAGTTAATCTGACCTACACTGAAGTATAGGAATAAAGGAGGCTGGATAGTCTCTGAGTTCTTTGTCAATTAAGAAGTATCATCTATCAATCATTACTTTCTTCCTTCCTCTAACTTCTGCTGGAGCCAACATTATCTCAAACAAATAAACAGGACCCAGCCTTACCCAGAGTAAGTAAATCAGTGTTGCGGGTAGGGCCTAAGAATGAATGTTACATACCATTGAGTTGGATCTGGTTCCTGGAGACCCCATGAATGAGTGATGGATGCCCACAATGCCCTGTCCTCAATAGTCCTGCTCAGCTCCTGTAGACTCATGCCTATGGCTTTTGTTATGGCGTTAATCCATCTCCCGTCTTTCTCTTTTTCAGCTGCTTTCTATTTTTCTCAGCATTATTGTCTTTTCCACAGAACCCTGCCTCCTCAGGATGTGCCTGAAGTAGGACAGCTTCAGTGTTGTCATTGGTGCATCCAGCAAAGTTTCAGGCTTGATTAGCTCTAGGACTCAGATGTTCATCTTCCTGGCAGTCCAGGGAATCCACAGAGTTCCCCTCTAATGCCATATTTCTAATGACTCAAAATTTCTTTTCTATCAGCCTTCTTTCTATAGTAATTGGGAATAAAAGTCTGTGAATGATCTTAGCCTTGGTCTGTAATGGCACATCTTTGTTCGTGGTGATCTTTCCTAATTCTTCCATTGCTGAACCTAAGAACTGGTATTTATTTATTTACTTAACATGTTTTTATTGATTTTAGAGAGAGAGGAAGGGAGAGAGAGATAGAAATATCAGTGTAAGAGAGAAACATCCATTGGCTACATCCTGCACACCCCCTACTGGGGATTGAGCCTGCAATCTGGGCATGTGCCCTGACTGGGAATTGAACCGGGACCTCTGAGTTTATGGGACGATGCTCAATCCACTGAGCCACTCTGGCCGGGTGAACTGATATATTTTTAAAAGCTTCCCAGGAGATGCTAAGGTCAGCAAAGACAATATAGGTAGGACCAGGTAATGTGGACACTATGTCAAATGTAAGCCACAGTTGAGTGAGACTTAAAAAAATTTTGGCAATAGGCCAGGCTCTGCTAACCCCAAACTACAGTCTTTACATGAAGTGGTAGATCCACCTGCCAATCAAGTCAAGCTCAGCCAATCAGATTTTTCCCTATGGGAGTTAGAAACAAGGAGAGAGTGATGCTGTGGAAGCAGTCTCTTCATGACCAAGTTCTGAAGATAAAACCTGCTGTCCCTGCTGCTACAATGGTTTCTTCTCACCTGAATTTTGCTTGTTAAGCTTTTCTTTTGATTCTGTGAGCTACCCTAGTATCCTTCCAGTGAGTCATCTTTTTTTTTTTCCTTGAGTAAGTTGAAGTGGGTTTCTTTGGTTTGCAGTTCCTATTAACACATCTGTCATTAATTGATGATGAGACCCTGGGCAAGTCATTTCACATCTTCAGGCCTCAGTGTTCCTCAGCTGTAAAATGGAGGTAGTGATGCAGATCCATATTTTTGAACCACCTAAAAAATAAGACTCTTTATTAAAAAAAAAAAAAATGAGTACAAGAAACTTGCATAACTAAAACAAGAGAAAGTGACAAATTGTTTCCCAGCTTAAATCTTTACTGTTTGATAAAACTTATTTTACACTGACTAGTGCCTCAGCAGAAGTCTGAGAAGAGCTATGTTTCTCTATCTTCCTATAGAGTTGTGTGATTCTTGTTCAGAGCCTTGAGCCTGGGAACAACTGGAGTTTGCTGCTGCAGAGCCATAGATTGCTAGATGTAAAAGGCCACACAAGGATACTTAATGGAACATGTGGAGTGGTAAATGTCATGCAAACTCAAAAGTAAAAACTGCTTCCTAAAGAAGGCCTTTGAAAAGAGAACTGATTAAATAATCTGTTTTTTAGTTATAGAAAATTCTATCTAAAAATAGGAATCCTATTATTCCAGAATGTTTGGTCACCTGTCGAGTGTTGTCTCTGAAGTCTTCAGGACACAGAGTTAAAACCCATGAAAAGGTCAAGACAGCTCTCAATTTTCAAATTAAATTGCTTGGAAACACACTTCAGTAGGAAGTTGGGTTTTGGGAGGCCTGCTGTGAAAGTTAGCAAATGAAATGTAAAATGTGTGAGGTTTTCAGTTTTAGAAAAAGTACCGACTTTAAAAGATTGTGGCATTTTTGCTTTATCAAAGGAAGGTCTTTTGGGGGACTTAAATATATTTCTTGAATATTCTGAGGCATATATATATCTTCAATATATGATTCCAATAAAGTCTACTCCCACTGCTAGAAATTTAGAGGTCACAGTCTAGGTTATTTCCAGAGGCATCTCTGCATGAAATTTCTGTATGATACTCGAGGCATAGGTTCCACTGCAAAAAAGAGTATGTATCAACATAATAATGCCTATTTTGATCACCCTATAATTATGGTGTAAAAGCTTATGGCAACCTCACTATATTATGGTGTAAAAGTGTCTGCTCAGCATCCTTACAGTCTTAGTCCATGAAACCCCTACAATTCTTCCCTGCGTCTACTGCAATATTATCTTTCTTTGCTTCCCTACTGAAACTGCTCTTGGTGAAGGTTGGAAATGGTCTTCTGAGAGTCTCTAACTAATGGACTGATGTTCCTTTCTTACAGTTGACATATCTGCTGTGCGCTGTATTATACACTTATGTGGGTCATTATCTATTTCTTGAAGATATCTACCACCCTTGACGTGGGTTAGTCTGCATCCCCTGACTCCTATTCCCCTTCTGTGAATGTTATTTTTCTGTCACCTTATTGCATCCTCTCTCTTCACCCCTATCTGTAAATGTTGGTATTTTCTACTATTCTGTCTGTGGAGCACTGCTTGAAGCATACTGTTGTCTCCCACCCCCTTAAGTAACTCTAGCAAATGCCAACACCCATCAGAATCCCATAGCCAACATATTGCTGGACATCTCCATCTGGATGGGTACAGCATCTCCATCTCAGCATGCCCAAAGGTAAAGTTCATTAACAAAGTGGTCTCTGCAATCAGAATGTCTGGCCGTGAATCCCCACTAGCACTTGTTATAGATATGACCTTTAGCAAACTTCTTAACACCCTGCATCTCAGTTTCCTTACCTCTAAAAAGTTTTGAGGATTAAATGGAACAACATATAAAAAATAATTTAGAATAGTAAATGGCATATACTAATTCTTAAATAAAACAGCTACATTTAACCATATTTCCTTTGAACCTGATAAATCTTCAATCTTATAAATCACTAACTTCTCACATTTGCTCGCCTCCATAACAATCAATCACTCAATTCCATTAATTTAAAATTTAAAAATGCTTTCAATTCTGTTCTCTTTTCTGTGTCACTATTAACATTTCCCTAGTTTAGGTCTGTTTGTGGTTCCATCCATCTTATTTTATCTTATCTTCTCTCTCTCTCTAAATGTGGCTTATCCTTAGAAAACAGGGGTGATGTGTTAAAGGTTAAGGAAGAAATGGAATGAAGAGACAAGAGAAAGAGAAAGAGAGTATTACCAACCTTGAGAGATATAAGACATGTTCTTACCAGAGTTTTATGATATGGGATAAAATATAGAAAAAGAAAAATCGATTAATAAGCACATCTGGACATGGTGCCAGCACCGGAGGAGGCTGGCAAGCCAATGCTAACTGAATATATCCACAGAACCATACTGCTGACATGAGTGTTAAAACAACCTTTCCTTCCTCTAGGGCTGTTTAACAAAAATGCAGTGTTTTTATGTACATTCAAAATGTTGCTTTATTGAAGAACTTAAAAGCAAGTTAATAACAGCATTCTTGGGGTTTAAGTGGAAGTCTACAATAATGGCATATTTGAAAAGAAAAATTACATAGTAAACCCAGCCACACACTGGCGATGATTTTACAGATCAGATTTGAAATTCTAAGCAATCAAATGCAGGCAGTGTTCAAGGTTACACTATCTAGTCAAGTTTAATGAACACAAGGAAATATTCAAAGTATATAGTACCTTCAATATTTTAACTACTGTGGGGTTACTTTCCTGTGTTTCCCTGATACATGCACAAATCAGAAATAAATACCATTCTATTCAAGATTAAGAAGGCTTCAAACCACTTAAGGATTGAAATATAAAATTAAATATACTAATTTTCTTGTAATTTTTTTTCTAAAATGAAAATTGGAGACCATGCTCACATTTTGCCACTTATACACAATTTCTCTCTCACATAACCAATCAAATGAAAGTCATGAAAGGTATTTCTAGATTTGTAATTTGATATCTTTACCCGAATTGTATTATCATTAGTATAAAATCTTTTGGGTAACTTGCAGTAATGCAACCAAGTTACTCTCTAAGAATAACATTAATTGTACTTTGGAAAGGTAAATATCTTGTAACATTTGTCACTATCTTTAAGTTTTCACAGATAGGCTACATGATCAATCCCTTTATGGCTATGAGAAACGCAGACTGCAGCATCCAAACTATGACTTACATACAACAAAATGAGACTAACTATGGAACCTAATATGTGGAACTCACCAGTAATTTATTAAATTTTAGATTATTTTTGCTACCTTGGAATTGAAATCAAAATACTTTCTGCATCTCATTCTCTCTTTTCTTGTTGCTGTTTTTGCCTAAACTCAGTACTCTTTTCTAAGTGCACAGCACTAAAATTGTGTTAGTTTTCAGACAAATAACTCATTTGTCTACATGAAGGATACATGAAATCAGAATGGTTTTAGTTGCCTTACATTTTAATTCACAATTTAATATAATGTCGCTTTACATTTTAAGAAATGCAGAATTAATCAGGCTGGGTATTATCAGGTTTTATTATTATTATTATTATTTTATTTATTTATTTATAACATATTTGTTGAATTTATTGGGGTGACATTGGTTAATAAGATTATATAGTTTTCAGGTATACAATTCTATAATGTATCATCTGTATACTGTATTGTGTGTTCACCACCCAAAGTCAAGTCTCCTACCATTACTATTTATCCCTCCTTTCCCCCATTCTACCTCCCCCCACACCCCTTTCCCTCTGGTAATCTCCACACTGTTTTCTTTGTTTTTTTTTCCTTAATCTCGTCACCTTTTTCACTCACCCCCTAAGCCCCCTCCCCTCTGACAGTTGTCAGTCTGTTTTCTGTATCTATGAGTCTGTTTTTATTTCACTTATTTATTTTGTTCATTAGATTCCATATATAAGTGACATCATATAGTATTTGCCTTTCACTTAGCATCATGCTCTTCAGGTCCATCCATGCTGTCGCAAGGGGTAAGATTTCCTTCTTGTTTTATTTTTCTTGTTGAATAATGAGTAGGACAGAAGAGTTTAAATAAAATATAATACAATTCTTAAAGCCAAGAATTTATGAAACCAAGAGATAAAGAAAAACGTAACATTCACTACTTCTGTCACGAATCTTAACCAGATTAGGACAAAGCCTACCAACACGGAAGTGTTTCTTTCTAAATGTGTAACAGGTAGGAAAATGTAGTACTCTATGGCTGAAAATAGGCCCATGAAACACAAGTAATAAGTTCAATTTGAAATATTTTTCATGGATGACTATTATCATCATATTTAAAATCATTGTGAAAAGTTAAAACGTAGGGAGAAACGGGAAGCTTTTCTAATATGGTCAGAAACAAAACAAGCATGTCCTCTCTAGGTACACATTTCCAACTTCTTACTGGAGGTCTTCACTGATGCAATTTAAAAAAACAAAACAAAACAGGTATACAGATTTGGGAGGGATAAAAAAAACCTGCTTTTGTTTACCAATGGCATAATTTCTATGTAGAAAATCCAAAAGAATCAACGGCAATAACAACAACATAAGCTACAACTAATAAGCAATTAAAAGAAGACTGTGTAAATGTACCATAATACTTTCAATAATAAAGATAAATCTAAAAAAATAAGGAAGACGATTGTAGGTTACCAGGTTAAAGTTAACATACAAAAGTCAATTTCTTTCCTATGTACTAGCAATGAACAAGCAGAATCTGAAATAAAAACACTGTGCCATTTATATTAGGTATATAATTAGGTATATATTTGGTAGGGTTAACAAATCAAATGCTTATATATAAATTTAACAAAATGTGTTTAATATTTATATGAGGAAACCTATGAAACTCTGACTAAAGAAATCAAAAGAACATTAAATAGATGAAGAGATATTCCATGGACATGAAGAAGATTCAATGTTGTCAAGATGCCAGTTCTTTCTAGCTTGATCTATAGATCCAATGTGATCTCAACCGAAGTCCCACCAACTTATTATTAAACTGATTCTAGAGGGAGAGGTAAAAGACCCAAAATAGCCAACACAGTACTGAGGAAGGACTGACATTATTCAACTTTAAAACATATTAGAAAGCCACAGAAATCAAGACAGTGTGGTTTTGGCAAAAGGATATAGGTCAGTGGTACAGAAGAGGGAGCTCAGAAAGAGACCCACATGAATCTAGTCAAGTGATCTTTGACAAATGAGTAAGGGTAATGCAATGAAAAAAAGACAGTCCTTTCAACCAGTGGTGGTGGAACAACTAGATATGCACAAGCAAAAACATGAATCTAGACATTGACCTCATAACATGTATTACTCAGCGAGGGTTATCATAACTGAACCACACAGAGTAAGTAGGTGGATGCAAGTTCAAGATCAAGATGTTGGCAAATGTAAAGTCTTTGTTTTCTGTTGTCCTACTCAAGGACCAGGCCAGGAATACCAGTTCTCAATAAAATAAACTCACTGAACAGGGTGAACAGTATCCTAAATGAAAACTATTCATTAAAGAGCTCTGCAACTGCTGAGAAATGAGCAGAAGAATCAGGAAATGGTTACCTATGTTGCACAAAAACAGACTTATGTTTTAACAAGTTGTGACTGTATGTCAATAACTGGCAAAAAGACCAGTTGTAAAAATGATTGCATCTCACAATTCAATACTTTACAGACTTTTTTTCTTCTAAATGAAATGCTATCTTTGGTGATATTATGGGCAAATGATGTGATTTCTTTGTAGCAATGCTGGTTGTGCAGTATCCCACCCTTTTCAGGCAGAAATATGTAAACAAAAAGCACCACTTCTATTTTTCAAATAGCAGGAAAACACACCAAACTCTTCAGGTTCAAAAAAGAAGCACTGGTTGAACTGGTGAAAATAATTTTCTTGCAGTGACTGATCTAGTGGTGTCAAGGATAATACGGTTTTTATGGCCACAAGCAGGCTGTAATCTAATTTTGCAGAAATTCTTATCTCATTGGCACTGTTATCACTTTTAATCTTAGCATTTTCATTTGAATTCGTTTAGAAAAATTCGATGGGCTGCTTCACTGACAGCTCAACCCTCAGATTGGTCTTCAGCATTAAATTCTCTGGTGGTAACATTGTGTTTTAAATCTTGTTATCATTACTCTCAACAGTCAATTAAGGAGTTATTTTTGCAGACTATTATAGGCTGGAATTGCCGGGTATAATTTCTTCTACACAGTAAGAACTAGTCCTGTTAAGAACAGACATTGGAAACTTAATTAGAATGGCATGGTTGGTTCCATGATGAAGTTCAGCAAGGGACAGTTTTCAAATATCTAGATCTTTGAAAAAGAAGACATAACTTTTCTTGCTCTCTATTGCACATGCCACATGGCCAAGCAGGCTCCAAATTACAAACTGATTTCCCCAAATCCTGAAACTGACGATTCCCTTTAATTCTGAGGTCTGAAATACTTTTAACACAATGGAAACCAACTGAAGGTTTTGGTTGGCCGCATAGGGATAGCCACAGAATGTGGTCTAGACAATACAGCATGCACTCTCCTCCCCCTGCACGATTATGATTAACTTTTGCAAACACTTCCATTGGCACAAGAATAAATCCATGGCCCTCAGCACCAGTCATTCTTGATTCCACTCTACCTACTTTTCAGACCAGACCACACTGGCAGAAATTTAGAAAAGGAAGTGAGGAATCAGGCTGTCTTCTAAGAAGCCCACTGAATTTTAGCTAGCTGCCTTTTTCCAGTGGGGTTGTTTTTTCCTGCTGCCCTTGATGATTCAGGTAATGTGCCTCACACTGTTCTTGGAATCAACCTGTGAGCACCTGCCAGTAAGTTTCTGTGAAATGGTCCGTGGCCCTTTGTGTCCAGCCTGCTCACTGCACAATTCTAGGAACTGAAGAACCAGCAGTGCCGATTCTGCACCTTGAGGTTACATTCTGCATCACACACAGATGTATACCACTGACAAACCTTAGCCAAAGGAGCATAACATCCCCAACTTGCTAAAACCTCCCCTGATGAATGAGTTCAGTTATCTGTAGAAAATGCTGTAAAAAGAAGGACACCCTGACTCAACTCTAGCCTAGAGGGTTTCATTCACATCTCAATGAAGAAGGTGACAAGAGATAAGGGATTGTCAGTGCAGAAAGTATAGAAATGTGTGCTTAATATATGCAGAATGGAAATGTTCTTTGTCCTCCGGCACAAGGAGGCTATCTCTGAAATGGAGGCATAGATACACACTGGCTTTCGCAATTGAAAATTCAACTAACTGCCCTTGCACTGCTTGCGTGTAAAACATACAGCACATTAGGTCATGTCGCCCTTCCTGCCCATTGGCACATGTGCAATTTCACAAATATTTGTGTACTTTAAAAGTACATCTTTCTCTTCCACTAGTCTGTAAATCACAGAAGGATAAGGACAAGGACAATATCTATTTTTGCTAACATTGTATCCTGAGTACATAGCTCAGTGTTAGGTGAATGAATAAATAAATTTACATACCTTTTGCTTATTATTTGGAAGAATTCCCATAATCAGAGAATTTACTGACCCCAAACTTACATTCAAGACCTCTTGGCTATTATACTTCTCTCTTTTAGTTAATACAATTGAATGTTTCTATTTGTCAGTATTTTAGGGGCTTGGTTGATGAGAGGCTTTCCCCCTGAGTCTGATTATATTTGAGTGCACTGCTACGATGGGTTTTTGCCAAATTCAGGGTGAGAAGCTGACATTGTACTTACACTGATTTCACCAAATCCCTCTCTGGTGTCTTGTCTCAGTGTTCACCTTGTCTCAGATGTTTGTGTTTTTCTAAAAATATTTTTTCTTTATTGATATTAGAGAGAGAGAGAGAGACATCGATGAGAGAGAACATTGATTGGCCACCTCCTGCATGCCCCCCACTGGGGATCAGGCCCACAACCTGGGCATGTGCCCTGACCAGGAATCAAACCCATGACCTCTTGGTGCACAGGTCAATGCTCAACCAGTGAGCCATACTGGCGGGGCTCAGATGGTTTTATATCATTCCTTCTTTTAATGGAAACGTCATGAATACTATATACCTTTCAGAGTGACAGTTAATACTATACAAATCACATGCATACATCTATAAATATCTCCCTTGAATTTCCCATGGTGAACATACAATTAAATATACAATGCTTTCAATACTTTCTTGTATAAGTGACTCAATACTGAATTCTATCCAGTATTCTTAGATAATCCAATAAGGAGAAATACTTTCCTGCATTTGATGTACATACTTTAGTAGATATATATCTATGTATTAAGTGATTGCTAGTAAAATAAAGCTATCACAAAACATAATGTAAAATGTCTCAAGAAACACAAGAAAAATGTATTTAGATTTAGTTAGATATAAAATGCATAAACCAAAGAATCTGAATATCTCCTTTTCTTTCTCGCTAAGTCCAATTTCAGATTCAGATGAACTAACAGCATTTACTCCAGAGCTGCTCTGGATTAGGCTGTCTGTGAACCACTGTGCACATACTGCACCTAGCTGGCAACACGGGCCAGATGAATCGACTGGCGAAGGTCAGAAAATAAGTGCAAGATGCAGGTTTTGAAACGAGGGAGTTAATGCAGCTTAGGTTACACAATCTGTTTCCTTATATTTAAGTGAGTTGATATTGGTATCTATTCTGTTGATACTACTGAGGAGTTTGAAGGATTCATGGTGGTTAGAAATACACACAGAGCACTTAGAGCAGTGCCTGGCACATAACTGATGCTAAAAAACTAGAAGCAATTTATTTATTTATTTTTATTATTATAATCCCACGTAATACATTTATTATTTTCCATGTAGGGCTCCATTTGGAATTTACAAACTACTGGGAGAGTGGGTGCATGAGGCTTAGTGTAAGCCTATTCATCTTCCTTTAAGTTTATGGAGTATTTCAATCTCTTTCCTGAACCCAAATCCTACTTGGACTAGGTTTGACATTATGTTTTCATTTGAGCTTTGGATCCTTAATCTTATTATTTCCTGTTTTCCTAAAACTGGAGTGAATAAGCAACTTACAAGAGCATAAGCTGAATCTGTTCAAAGTTGTTTAACTGTATTCACTCTGCTCTTTGGTTGATCCTGATTTCCCACTTCCTCCTCTTGTAAAAATTTCAGAGAAATTACCAAGTCCAAAACCATGGTCCTGAGGGGGGCATAATTTTGCTGGACCACTCAACTTGATTTGTTTTCTCTGAATGTCAGAGTCAGACACAGACACACACACACACACACACACACACACACACACACGCAGGAAGTCATCAGTTTGTTATTCCAGCTTGGTGTTTTTCATTATTTTTGTTAATACTTGTGAAGAGAGAAAATGCAAAGTTGTTACCCCCATTTTATAGATAAGATGCCGTCGATGGAAAGGATACACTTTTTGTCCGAAAGCACTGAGCTAATTAAGCGGAAGAGACTGGCTTCTTCCAGCCAGCAGTCACACCTCCTCAGAGCTCCTACGTGGCCCGAGCGCTCCAGATGCTCACGAAGTGGAAGCATGTACTATATGCTTGCAAGGAACATGCTTGGCTTGGTCCAGGTGGTGGTACCCTTGCTAAGCCACCAGCTTCCGGGTGAAAGTTCTGCGAGCCACACCATCCTGGAGGAGTGTGATGGTGGGCTGTGCCCAGTGAATGCTGGTGTGTACTTGACAGTGAGCTGAAGGCATGAGCATTCCTTTGGGCTTCTCAGGGGCTCAACCCACAGTGCCAAAGTTCTTTACTGCAGAAGTATTAACACCAACAGATTGCTCTCTGTCTCTAAAGAAACCCTACTAATGCAATCTCTGCGTTTTTTTATTGCTCATTCAGTGAGCCATTGTTTATTAGACTCCAGGGAGCATGTGACCCTGGAACAATTGCTTCTCTGCTGACCAGGTCTCATCTGTCATTTTGCAGACAGTAGAGTTTATTTACTTATAGCCAAAACAATTAGCTGTTTACCTGACAGGTTGGCCATGCTTAGGTATGACTATGACCACAAATGAATAAATGCAGACTTTGTTGAAAAAAAGGACTGGGCCAATAGACATGGCTTTGATCACTGATTTTTTTCCTGGGACTGACAGTCTTAAACTAAGCATGTCTCTCTGTGATTATGGAGTACTAGCCTGGCTTCTCATGAGGTGCCTTCTCGGGATCAGACACACAAGGGTTTGATTCTTCAGACATTTATGTCTGTGATTTGGGGCAAGTTTCTCAAACTCTATGAAAACCAGTTTTCTAATGTGTAAAGTGGATGTGATGCCGATGACATTATGTTTTGTTTTGACGACCACAGGAAACAAAGCACACAAAATAACATGAGCTTCTCAATGTATCACAGCATCTCTTACTTTCCACATTCAGCTCCAAGCCCTTGAAGAGGAGCACTCATTTCTGAGACTCATCTTATTTATCTGAAGCATGTGAAGAATATTTACTGTACTTGGTTCCAGTGGAGATTAAATAGACATGTTAGCAGTGTCTAACATACGATAAGTACTTGCTAATTGTTACTGGAGTAGTTTTATACATTTGGGGAAAAAAATCAATCGACCATTCATGCTGATGCGACAATAATGATAGCAGTGTTGATGATAAAAGGTTCCTTTAGATTATCCATAAACTTTCCCACAGTTTGTTTCAGAAAACTGTGTGTGACCTCTCCTTCCTCTTCCCCAGGTGAACTGTCCTGCTGAAGTAACCACAGGGCAGTTACCCTGCTCTGCCCACTCTTCGGATCTGCCTGAGCTCAGACCATGCCTCCGCTCCTCCTCCTGTCAGGAGACCTGTGCTGCAATTTATCATCTCTGACTGGTGGTTACAGTCCATTCTCAGTACCCATAATTGCCTTGTTTTCTGCTCCACTGCAAACATGGAAAAGTTTTGCACTCATTTCCTAACAAAATTAAAAAAAAAAAAATTAAACACAGTATTCAACAGCACTGCTGATTTCATTTCCATTCTCTGCTGATGCCTAGAGTCAGTACCACCTGCTTTCACAAAGAAGGAAAGATTGTTGGCAGAGTTTGGTACCTGCCTGGCCCTTTGCCAGGGTCCTTGTGAACATGCCTGCATCATTTCTACCCAAGGCCTGAGATGTGGTGTTGCCATCCCTTCTAGTTACTGTGTTCCTACGTCAACTTGGTGTCCTCTGAGTTCACTCGGTGATGGCCATGCCCGCTCCCTCTCTGAAGGTTATTTGACAGAGAAAAGACGATTGAATCAATCGCAAGTGGTCTGGAAACCACCGACGCACACTTGGTGTGCCAGGACATGAACAACTGTCTGCTCAACACTGACAAGAGAGTTCTGTCCAAACCAACATGTCCCCTCGCCCTTCTCTGCTGTGCCATCACTGTGGGAAAGACAAACCAGAGCCTGCCACTCCGTGAACACTCCCTTGCACGAGGTCCGTGTCCCAGGAAGGGGTGTGGATTGAGGATGTCAAGTAGGTTCTAATTGAGTAGGTTCTAATTGGCCCTGCAGCCTGACAACTTTCAGGGGAATCTGAGTCCATTGGAAGCACCATCATGATTTAAAATGTGACTTGCAGAACCCAGGGACCTATCTACAAATTCTGTCTTTGCCTTTTACTTTCTCTGTCATCTTGGGCAAGTTACTTTGCAAAGGTGTGCCCCCTTTCCATATCTGAAGGATGGGAAGTTATACCTGTCTCCTGCAGGGTGAACACCGGCGGACAAAACCCCCACCGTGGCACGCTGAGGGCCACGCTCTTTTCAACAGCAAACTCTTTTTGCCCCTCTGCCTAGTGTAACTTTCCTGATGACTCCCTATCCAATGGCCTTTCTCGTTCTCCTTGAAATGGAGGCCGTATAAAGGATGTTCATAACTGGAAATTGTATTTTTAAAAAATGTTTTGAGTTTACTGGGAAAACATTGGTTAATAAGATGATCAAGCTTTCAGATGTACAATTCTACTAGGAGAAGGGATTCTTCCATATACTCCCAAAAGAACATGATTTGAAAGCAAAAACAACTGAGAGATGAGTTTAGAGTTTTGAGTCGATGTTTCTGATGCTCAAACTCGTCTCCTCTCTCTTCATGAGCTCTGGGGAGCGCGGCAGCCAGGCACCGCTTCGGTGGGAGCGGGAGCCGCTCCCCCAGTTATCTGCACTGCACCAGGTTTCACACACTTTGAGTTTTCATTCCTCACCTGAAGATACGTTTTTATTGATTTTTAGAGAGAGAGGAAAGGGGAGAGAGAGAGAGAGAAACATTGATGTAAGAAATGTTAATCAGTTGCCTCCAGCATGTTCCCTGACTGGGGATCAAACTCATGACCTAGGTATGTGCCCTGACTGGGGATTGAACCGAACACATTTTGGTGTACAGGACTACACTCCAACCAACTGAGCCATCTGTCCAGGGCTCACACACTTAAAAAAAATTTTTTTTGTTGTTGTTTATTGATTTTAGAGGGAGAGGAAGGAAGAGGGAGAGAGAGATAGAAACATCGATGAGAAAAAAACATCAATTGGCCACCTCTTGCATGCCCCATACTGAGGATTGGCCCACAATCTGGGCATGTGCCCTGACCAGGAATCGAACCAGTGACCTCTTGGTGCATGGGTCGATGCTCAACCACTGAGCCACACCGACTGGACGCACACACTTTTTAATTTTAATTTTTAGGATGGGTCTTCTGAGCATTTATGCAAATGTTGCAGCATTTGTACATCTTTAGTGAAGACAGCTTTTGACACTGACTGTAGTTCTATTGACTCTGCATAGAGCTATCGGGGTGTGCTGACACAGCAAAGCTGTGCTGAGTGTCCTGCCTGCCAAAAGCGGCAGTTCCCTGAGCATCGATGAGAAGTCCCCACCGTGGAGGGCTCTAAACAAGGGATAAACAAAAACAGCAGCATTTTTTCCACACGTAAGAAGAAAAAACAATGTATTTATTAACATTCTGAAATTTTGGTATCATAAAATATAACAAAAATAGAGCAAATAGACAATGTCATGTGTGACAAATGTCGTGTCTTACAGATTATTTGTGCACAATCCAAATAATTAAATAAAACCACTGAAAGATATTAATAGTCTCATTTAAAAAATCTGAAATTGAAATGAGTCTTACTCTCATGACTCACTTTAATATGGTTATATTTTAAGTTCTTATAAAAATCAATGGTGTATCTTATAATAAAAGCTACCGTAAGTTTTAGTAAAATGTCACTCGAATCACTAAATGTTTATTATTTTGGCTGAACAAAATATAAATAAAGTCAATTACTGTTCTGTAAAGAATAGTAATCTGTTAGATAATAAAAACCAAAAAGTTTAAATCTCATTTTTCAGTACTAATGACGAAATACTTTTACAGTAAACATAACACAAATATTTGTGATCTGTACTTGTAAATAAAATATTTAAAAGAAGGCTTGCATAAAAGGGAAATGACCCATGTTTCTGAATGAGAATACAGAACAGTAAAAAGACTAGTTTTTCAGTTTAATTTTGAGATATAGATGTGGTTCACGAAAATGTATTGATTTATTTTTTTTATTCATAAAATATTGTCGAGTGCTCCGTAGGTGCCTTATTTGATGCTCAGTGGGAGCAATCCAGATGGGTCCCCACAGAGTTTACAATCTGCAATTCTCAATATAAAATAAATGAAATAGATGCATGCATATAATTTTCAAATACATATACATTTAACTAGATAATAACCTGAAATACAAGCAGCTTGTTCTCCTGGAAGATGCAACAAGAATGTCTGTAAAATCTTATTTTGATAAAAATCTCCAGCAGAAAGTGTTTGCTGACAGCAATGAAAACTAGTGCTTTGCTTCCCCCTTCAACAAACACAAGAAGCCAGATCAAAAGAACAGACGTCAAAGAATAATATCTGATAACATATATGAAACTTAATATATAGTGGAACAGGATTTTAGAATAATGAGGAAGAGTATTATCATTTAACAAATGATCCAGGGAAAACTGGGTAGCTATTGAAGAATAAAAATTAATTTATACTCACAGCTTACAGCATGTGTTAAAATAAGCAATAATTGGATTTGTTATGTATATGTACATGTGTGTATATGGATATAATAAAATAAAGAACTATTTAGACCCTATAAAGCATAACAACTCCCTAAGCTTTTAACCATAGGGAAAATCAGAAAGAAAGAAGAGATGAATGCAATAATGTACAAATATTAAATATGATGAAAATTAAAAATACAAAACTATAAAAAATGTTGACACCAAATATAACTGACATAATATGACTTTTATGTCTGATAAAGGTATAATTTATACAACTTGATAAAGATAAAAATCAAATCCCCAATAGGAATAGAAATAAAGACAAACCTCAGAGGGAAGCGGGGTGAGGAGTGTGAAGAAATAAACCAAAGAACTTAGATGCATATATGCATAACCAATGGGCACAGACAGCAGTGTGGGGAAGGCAGGAGGGGGTGGGAATGGGGAGGAAGAAGTCAATGGGGGAAAGAGGAAACGTCTGTAATACTTTCAACACTAAAGATTTTTTAAAAAGTAAGAAATGGTAAAATTTACATGAGAGAAAATACATTTAGTTTTAACAGATATATTCTGTTCAGATACACAAAAAATGTATAATAAAGCCATTAAATGCATAATTTATGTATATTAATAAAAACAAGGAGAAATATCTACACTTAAAATATGATGGTTTTTGTGTAAATGAAAAGCCATTTGATGAGATGCATCCACCATGACCCTATCCTATGGCTTACATTCTTAAGGTACTGTTAATTCTGCTTCTGAAATAAAGCATGGATCTGACCAACTCTCTCCATTTCTACTTGTCACCCTTGCTGAAGCCACATCAACTCTTGTTTAGAACACCATCCTTTCTGACCACCCTATTTTGACTATTTCTTATTCTGTACCCTAAAGATAGTGGGGTCCTTATAAATACAAACTACACTGCTATTCCTCTGAGTAATGGGCTCCATTATCTTCTTACTATATCTAGAATAAGTTCCACACTCTTAGTTATGGCCCAGAGCTGCAGCCCTCACTGGTTTTTAGCCATATTTAGTGCATGTCCCCATCCTCACAGCGGCCTGGCCACTCTAATCTCTTTCCGAAGACCTCCTCTGAGCATGTTGCTCCTTCTGCCAGAAATGCCTTTCTCTCTTTCCTTCCCAGACTGGCTTCTCCTCACCTTGAGCTCTTGTCATACCTGTCCTTGCCTCTGCAAGGACTTCTCCAATAGCATGCCTGCAGCAAACAACAACTTCCCACGCCCACCCCACTCCTACACTTCACCATTACTTGTATTCTTGGCTATGCACACAATTTGTGGTAACTCATTTGCTCTTTTCTTTGTCAATCTCTTCATTAAATTCCAAGTTTCATGAGCACAGAATCCGCTTTACTCTCTATTCTTAGAACTACATACAGTGCTGTGTACATAGTTAATTAACACGTGATAACTATTTGCAGAACAAATGAAAGAATCAATGAATAAACGAATGGGTGAAGTAAATCTCTCTGCTCTCAGTACTGTCACCTTTCCACAGAATACTAGCTTTCCACCCAGAGTAATCTTTACAATGTGACTGTGTTCTGTCTTTTTAAAATTAATTAATTAATTTATTTTTGTTACAGATGTTTCTCCTTTTTCCCCACTGATTCCAGCCACCCCCTCCATCCCTGCCCTGTCCCCAGCTTTGTTGTCCATGCCCATAGTTCATGCATATATGCATATGAGTTCTGTGGTTTATCTCTGCCCACACCACCCCCTCTTCGGGCGATTGTCAGTCTGTACCCCACTTTCACATCTCCGGGACTAACCCATTCCTCAGACTGTTATGTTCATTATATTCCAAAAATAAGTGAGATCATGTGGTATTTGTCTTTTTCTGCTTGGCTTGTTTTGCTTAGGATAATTCTTTCCGGTTCCTCCATGTCACCTCAAAGGATAAGAGATCTTTCTTTCTTACACCTGCACAGTACTCTATTGTGTATATGTACCACAGCTTTTTTATCCATTCATGTACTGACGGACAATTGGACTGTTTCCAGATCTTAGCTATTGTAAATAGTGATGCTATGAACATGGGGGTACATATATTCTTTCTGATTGGTGTTTCAGGCTTCTTAGGGTATATTCCTAGAAGTGGGACCACTGGGTGAAATGGAAGTTCAATTTTTAATTTTTTGAGGTAACAGCATATTGTTTTCCATAGTGGCTGCACCAGTCTGCATTCCCACCAGTAGTGTACTAGAGTCCCCTTTTCTCCACACCTTCACCAACACTTGTTTGTTTGATGATTTGTTGATGGCGGCCATTCTGACAGTTGAGAGGTGATACCTCATTGTTGTTTTAATTTGCATCTCTCTGATAATTAGTGATGTTGAGCATTTCTTCATATGTTTCTTAGCCATTTGTATGTCCTGTTTGGAGAGGTATCTATTTAGTTCTTTTGCCCATTTTTTAATTGGGTTTTTTGTTTTCCTTTTGTGGAGTTGTATGAGCACTCTCTATATATTAGAAATTACCCTTTATTTGATATATCATTACAATCATGCTCTCCCATACAGTGAGTTGCATTTCCATTTTGATGATTGTGTCTTTTGCTGTGCAGAAGCTTTTGAGTTTGATGTAGTCCCATGTGTTCATTTCTCCTTTGTTTCTGTTGCCTTAGGTGATGTATCAGTGAAAATTCTGCTGCATATGATGTCTGAAATTTTGCTGCCTACATTTTCTTCCAGGATTTTTATAGATTCATGAATCACAATTAAGTCTTTTATCCATTTTGAGTTTATTCTTGTGTATAATGTAAGTTGATGGTCTAGTTTCATTTTTTTGCATGTAGCTGTCCAATTTCCCAACATCATTTATTAAAGAGGCTGTTCTTACACCACTGTATGCTCTTGCCATCTTTGTCAAATATTAATTGAGCATATTGCCTTGGGTCCATTTCTGGGTTCTCTGTTGTGTTCCACTGGTCTATATGCCTGTTCTTGTGCCAGTACCAGGCTGTTTTGTTACAGTGGCTTTTGTAATATGATCTGATAATGTGATCCCTCCAACGTTGTTCTTCTTTTTCTTCTTTTTCAAGATTGCTGTGGCTATTCGAGGTCTTTATTTTGGTTCCATATGAACTTTTGAAGTATTTGATCTAGTTCTGTGAAGTATGTCGTTGGTATTTTGATGGGGATTGCTTTATTTTTTATTTTATTTTATTTTATTTTTTTATTGTTTAATTTTTGTTACAGATGATTCTCCTTTTCCCCCCCACTGATTCCCCCCTCCACCTCCCCTCCCTGCCCCTTCCCCAGATTGTTATCCATGTCCACTGTTCATGCATACATGCATATAAGTTCTGTGGTTCATCCCTCCCCCACCTCCCCACTCCTTAGGGGACTGTCAGTCTGTACCCCGCTTCTGCGTCTCTGAGAATACCCCATTCCTCAAACTGTTATGTTCATTATATTCCACAAATAAGTGAGATCATATGAAATTTGTCTTTCTCTGTTTGGCTTGTTTCACTTAGGATGATACTTTCCAGGTCCCTCCATGTAGTCTCAAATGATAAGAGATCTTTCTTTCTTACCGCTGCGTAGTACTCCTTTGTGTATATGTACCACGGCTTTTTGATCCATTAGTCTTGTGATGGGCACTTGGGCTGTTTCCAGATCTTAGCGATTGTAAATAGTGCTGCTACAAAGATGGGGGTACATATATTCCTTCTTATTGGTGTTTTATGCTTCTTAGGGTATATTCCTAGAAGTGGGATCACTGGGTCAAATGGAAGATCAATTTTTAATTTTTTGAGGTGACACCATATTGTTTTCCATAGTGGCTGCACCAGTCTGCATTCCCACCAGCAGTGTACTAGAGTCCCCTTTTCTCCACACCCTCGCCAACACTTGTTTGTTTGATGATTTGTTGATGGCGGCCATTCTGACAGTTGAGAGGTGATACCTCATTGTTGTTTTGATTTGCATCTCTCTGATGATTAGTGATGATGAGCATTTCTTCATATGTTTCTTAGCCATTTGTATGTCCTGTTTGGAGAGGTGTCTATTTAGTTCCTCTGCCCACTTTTTAATTGGATTCTTTGTCTTCCTTTTGTGGAGTTGTATGAGCACTCTATATGTATTGGAAATTAACCCCTTATCTGATATATCATTGGCAATGATGCTCTCCCATACAGTGGGTAGCCTTTCTGTTTTGATGATTGTATCTTTTGCTCTGCAGAAGCTTTTGAGTTGGATGTAGTCCCATGTGTTCATTTTCTCCTTTGTTTCTATTGCCTTAGGTGATGTGTCAGTAAAAATACTGCTGTGTATGATGTCTGAGATTCTGTTGCCCACAGTCTCCTCTAGGATTTTTATGGATTCATGAGTTACATTTAAGTCTTTTATCCATTTTGAGTTTATTTTGGTGTAGGGTGTAAGTTGATGGTCTAGTTTCATTTTTCTGCAAGTAGCTGTCCAATTTTCCCAGCACCACTTATTAAAGAGGCTGTCCTTACTCCATTGTATGCTCTTGCCACCTTTGTCAAATATTAATTGAGCATATTGCCTTGGGTCCATTTCTGGGTTCTCTATTCTGTTACACTGGTGTATATACCTGTTCTTGTGCCAGTACCAGGCTGTTTTGATTATAGTGGCTTTGTAGTATAACCTGAAATCTGGTATTGTGATTCCTCGAACTTTGTTCTTTCTTTTCAAGATTGCTGTGGCTATTCGAGGCCTTTTTGGGTTCCATATGAACTTTTGAAGTAATTGTTCTAATTCTGTGAAGTATGCCGTTGTTATTTTGATGGGGATTGCGTGGAATCTATATATTGCTTTGGGTAATATGGATATTTTAATGATATTAATTCTCCCAATCCATGATCAGGGTATGTGCTTCCACTTTTTTATATCTTGCTCTATTTCTTTTTTCAAAGACCTGTAGTTTTCTGCGAATAGGTCCTTTATTTCTTTGGTTAAGTTTATTCCTAGGTATCTTAATTTTTTTGCCGCAATGGTAATGGGATTGTTTGCTTAGTTTCTCTTTCTGTGAGTTCATCATTGGTGTATAAGAATGCCATCAATTTCTTGACATTAATTTTGTATCCTGCTACTTTGCCAAATTCATTTTTTAAGTCTAGTAAACTTTTGGTGGAGTCTTTGGGGTTTTCTATGTACAGTATCATGTCATCTGCAAATAATGACAGTTTCACTTCCTCCTTTCCATTTTGGATCCCTTTTATTTTTTCTTCCTGTCTGATTGCTGTGGCTAAGACTTCCAGTACTATGTTAAATAGGAGTGGAGAAAGTGGGCATCCTTGCCTTGTTCCTGTTCTTAAGGGAAATGCTTTTAGTTTTTGCCCATTGAGTATGATGTTGGCTGTAGGTCTTTCATATATGGCCTTTATTATGTCTAGATGTGATCCCTCTATTCCCATACTGCTGAGCGTTTTTATCAGAAATGGATGCTGGATTTTGTCAAAGGCTTTTTCAGCATCTATTGATATTATCATGTGGTTTTTATTCTTCAATTTATTTATGTGGTGTATCACATTTATGGATTTGCGAATATTGTACCAGCCTTGCATCCCTGGGATGAATCCCACTTGGTCATGGTGGATAATTTTTTTGGTGTATTGCTGGATTTGATTTGCTAGTATTTTGTCAGGATTTTGGTATCTACGTTCATCAGGAATATTGGCCTGTAGTTTTCTTTCTTTCTTGTGTCTTTTTCTGGTTTTGGAATTAGAATTATGCTGGCTTCATAAAACGAGATTGGAAGGCTTCTTTCTTCTTGAATTTTTTGAAATAGTTTGAGGATAATGGGTATTAGTTCTTCTTTGAATGTTCTGTAAAACTCCCCCGTGAAGCCATCTGGGCCAGAGCTTTTGTTTGCTGGAAGAGTCTTGATTACATCTTCAGTTTCTTCTGTTGTTATTGTTCTGTTCAAGTTTTCAATCTCTTCCTGATCCAGTTTTGGGAGACTATGTGTTTCTACGAATTTGTTCATTTCGCTTAGATTTTCGAACTTGTTGCCGTATAATTGTTCATAGTATTTGTTAACGATCTTTTGTATTTCTGTGGTGTCAGTTGTTATCTCTCCTCTTTCATTTCTGATTTTATGTATTTGGGTTCTCTCTCTTTGTTTCTTGATGAGTCTAGCTAAGGGTCCATCAATCTTGTTTATCTTTTCAAAAAACCAGCTCTTTGTTTTATTGATCCTCTGAATTGTTTTTTTTGGTCTCTATGTCGTTTATTTCTGCTCTGATCCTTACTATTTCCTTCCTTCTACTTGCTCTGGGGTTTTCTTTTTGTTTACTCTCTAGTTCTTTAAGTTGTGAGGTTAGGTAGTCTATTAGAGATTTTTCTTGTTTTTTGAGGTAGGCCCGTAGTGCTATGAACTTCACTCTCAGAACTGTTTTCGCTGCATCCCATAGATTTTGTATTGTTGTGTCCTCATTTTCATTGGTTTCCAGGAAGTTTTTTATTTCATCCTTGATCTCCTCAGTGACCCATTCATTGTTTAATAACATTCTATTTAGCTTCCATGTGTTAAAATGTCTTTGTATGTTCTTCTTGCAATTGATTTCTAGTTTCATACCATTGTGGTCTGAGAAGATGCTTGTTATAATTTCAATCTCCTTGAACTTGTATAGACTTCGTTTGTGCCCTAACATGTGGTCTATCTTTGAGAATGTTCCATGTGCACTTGAGAAGAATGTGAATTCTGTAATTTTGGGGTGTAGTTCTCTGTAGATATCTATCAAACCCATTTGGTCTAGTGCTTCATTTAGAGTCTCTGTTTCCTTGCTAATTTTTTGTCTAGAGGGTCTATCCAGTGATGTGAGCAGGGTGTTGAAGTCCCCTTCCATGATTGTATTGCTATCGATATCTCCTTTGAAGTCCTCCAATAGTTTCTTAATATATTTTGGTGCTCCTATATTGGGAGCATATATGTTTATCAAGGTTGTATCTTCCTGTTGGATAGATCCTTTCAATATTATGTAGTGGCCTTCTTTGTCTTTTGTTATGGCCTTCAATCTGAAGTCTATTTTATCAGGTATAAGTATTGCTACCCCGGCTTTTTTTTCTTTTCCGTTTGCTTGAAAGATTTTTTTCCACCCCTTCACTTTCAATCTTTTTGAGTCTTTTGTTGTGAGGTGGGTCTCTTGTAAACAACAGATAGATGAGTCATGCTTTCTTATCCAATCAGGTACTCTGTGTCTTTTTATGAGAGCATTCAATCCATTTACATTTAAGGTGGTTATTGATAGGTACTTATTTATTGCCAATTTTGTTTAATGTGGTTCTATTTTCCTTCCCATTTCTCCTGGTAATTACAGCAGTCCTTTTAACATTTCTTGCAGTGCTGTTTTGGTGCTAATGTATTCCCTTAGCTTTTTTTGTCTGAAAAGCTCTTTATGTGATCTTCTGTTTTGAATGATAGTTTTGCTGGGTAGAGTAGTCTTGGATTCAGATCCTTGTATTTCATGACCTTGATTAGTTCATGCCATTCCCTTCTAGCCTGTATTGTTTCTTGTGAAAAGTCAGCTGAGAGCCTTATGGGGTTTCCTTTGTAGGTAACCTGTTGCTTATCTCTTGCTGCTTTTAGGATTCTCTCTTTGTCTTTAATTTTTGGCAATTTGATTACTATGTGTCTTGGTGTGGGCCTGTTTGGGTTCTTCTTACTTGGGGCTCTCTGAGCTTCTTGAACTTGAATGCCTTCTTCCTTCACCAAATTAGGGAAGTTTTCTGTCACTATTTCTTTGAATATATTCTCTAGCCCTCGCTTACTTTCTTCTTCTTCAGGGACTCCTATGATATGAATATTATTATGTTTCCAGTTGTCCCACAGGTCTCTTAAGCTCTCTTCCTGTTTTTCAATCGTTTTTTCCTTTTGGTTTTCTGATTGGTTGATTTCTTCTAGCCTGTCTTCTAATTCACTGATCCGGTCCTCAGCTTCCCCTACTCTGCTTTTTAGACCTTCCAGTGTGTTTTTCATTTCTGATATGTCATTCTTCATTTCTTCCTGTTGGTTTTTCATTTCCAGCTGGTTTATTTTCAACATTTCTATGTCTTTACTCATGTTGCTCATGTCCTTACACATGCTGTTGAGCTTCCGCAACATCATGGCTCTAAATTCTAGTTCTGGTAACTTGCTTAACTGCCCCTCATTTATTTCATCTTCTGTAGAGGTCTCTTGTTCTTTCATTTGGCTTTTGTTTCTGTTTCTCACCATTTTGGTTATCACAGTGGGCTTTGGAGTCTGCCAAGTTTTCCGAGTGGGTGTTGGTGTTCTGCTGTTTGTGGCTCCCTCTCCTGGGTTTGGATGCACCAGGGAGGACCCACTTTAATCCTGCCAAGTTCGATGGGGATTGCTTCAAATCTATGGATTGCTTTGGGTAGTATGGACATTTTAGTGATGTTAATTCTTCCATCCATGAACAAGGTTTGTGCTTCCACTTTTTTATATCTTCCTCTCTTTCTTCTTTCAATGACCTGTAGTTTTCTGCAAATAGGATTTTTATTTCTTTGGTTAAGTTTATTTCTAGGTATCTTAGTTTTTTTGCCACAATTGTAAATGGGTTGTTTTCTTAGTTTCTCTTTCTGTGAGTTCATCATTGGTGTTTAAGAATGCCATCGATTTCTTGACTTTAATTTTGTATCCTGCTACTTTGCCAAATTAATTCGTTAAGTTTATTAAATTTATTTATATATATTTATTTTTTATCCTCACCCCAAGACATTTTTCCAATATTTTTTTTTTTCAGATAGAGCAGGAGGGAGAGGGAGGAAGAGAGAGAGAGAAACATCGACGTGAAAGGAACACATCGAATGGCTGCCACCTGCACGATCCAACCAGGGACCTGGACAAACTGGAACCCAGATACATGCCCTTAGTGGTAACCAAACCCAGATCTCTCCAGACCGCTGGCAGATGCTGTAACTGCTGAGACAAACCAGCTAAGGCAAGTGTAGTAAATTTTTGATGGAGTCTTCGGGGTTTTCTACGCATAGTATCATGACATCTGCGAATAATGACATTTTCACTTCCTCCTTTCCATTTTGGATCCCTTTTATTTTTTCTTCCTGTCTGATTGCTCTGGCTAAGACTTCCAGTACTATGTTAATTAAGAGTAGCGAAAGTGGGCATCCTTGCCTTGTTCCTGTTCTTAAGGGAAATGCTTTATTTTTTGCCCATTTAGTATGATGTTAGCTGTAGGTCTTTTATATATGGCCTTTATTCTGTTGAGATATGATCCCTCTATTCCCAGATTGATGAGCATTTTTATCAGCAATGGGTGCTGAATTTTGTCAAATGCTTTTGCAGTGTCTATTGATATGATCACGATTTTTATTTTTTATTTTTGTATGTGGTGAATCACATTTATTTATTTGCGAATATTGCAACAGCCTTGCATCCCTGGGATGAATCTCCTTGGTCATAGTGAATAATTTTTTATGTATTGCTGGATTTGATTTGCTAGTATTTTGTTTAGAATCTTGCTTATGGTTCATCAGGAATATTGGTATGTAGTTTTCTTTCTTTGCAGTGTCTTTTTCTGGTTTTGGAATTAGAATTATGCTGGCCTCATAAAATGAGTTTGGAAGTCTTTCTTCTTGAATTTTTGGAAATAGTTTGAGGAGAATGGGTATTAATTCTTCTTTGAATGTTCAGTAAAACTCCCCTGTGAAGCCGTCCGGGCCTGGGCTTTTGTTTGCTTGAAGAGTCTTGATTACATCTTTCATTTCTTTTGTGTTATTTGTCTGTTCAAATTTTCTGTCTCTTCCCTCTTCACTTTTGGGAGACTCTGTGTTTCTAGAACTTAGTCCATTTTGCTTAAATTGTCAAATTTCCTGCCGTATAATTATTCATTATATTTGTTCACAATCCTTTGTATTTCTTTGGTGTCAGTTCTTATTTCTCCTGTTTCATTTCTGATTTTGTGTATTTGGGTTCTCTCTTTGTTTCTTGGTGAGTCTAGTTAAGGGTCCATCAATCTTGTTTATCATTTCAAAGAACCAAATCTTTGTTTCATTGATCCTTTGAAATTTTTTTTTTTTTTTGGTGTCCATGTCATTTATTTCTGCTCTGATCTTTACTATTACCTTCCTTCCACTTTTCTGGAAACCCCCAGTTTCCAGAAAACTGGGGTTTTCTTTTTGTTTGCTTTCTAGTTCTTTAAGTTGTGAGGTTAGATAGTCTAAGAAATTTTTCTTCTTCTTGAGGTAGGCCTGTAGTGCTATAAACTTCCCTCAGAACTGCTTTCACTGCATTCCATAGATTTTGTGTTGTGTGTTCATTTTCATTGGTTTCTAGGAAGTTTTTAATTTCTTCCTTGATCTGCATGGTAACCCATTCATTGTTTAATAGCATGCTATTTAGCCTCCATGTTTTCAAATATATTTGCATATTCTTGTTGCAATTGATTTCTAGTTGCATGCCATTGTAATCTAAGAAGATGATTGATATGATTTCAATCTTTTTGAACTTGTAGAGAATTAGTTTGTGTCCTAACATGTGGTCGCTCTTTGAGAATGTGTCATGTGCACTTGAAAAGAATGTGAATTCTGTATTTTGGGGGTGTAATTTTCTGTAGATATTTGTTAAATCTATTTGATCTAGCGCTTCATTTAGAGTCTGTGTTTCCTTGTTAATTTTTTGTCTGGAAGATCTATCCATTGAAGTCACCAGGGAGTTGAAGTCCCCTGCTATGATTATTTTGCTGTTGATTTGTGCTTTAAAGTCCTCCAGAAGATTTGTAATATATGTTGGTGCTCCTAAATTGGGTGCATATATGTTTACCAACATTATATCTTTCTGTTGGATAGATCCTTTCAATATTATAGAGTGGCCTCCTTTGTCTCTAGTTATGGCCTTCATTTTGAAATCTATTTTATCAGATATAAGTATTGCTACCCCAGCTTTTTTTTTTTCTTTCCGTTTGCTTAAAGACTTTTTTTTCCATCCTTTCACTTTCTTTTTTTTTTTATCCTCACCCGAGGATATTTTTCCATTTTTTGTACAGATAGAATGGGAGGGAGAGAGAGGAAGGGAGAGAGAGTGAGAAACATCGACGTGAAGGGACATATCGAGTGGCTGCCACCCGCACGACCAACCAGGGCCGGGGACAAACTGAAACCGAAGTACGTGCCCTTAGCGGGAACCGAACCCGGGTCTCTCCGGACCGCAGGCCGATGCTCTAACTGCTGAGCCAAACTGGCCAGGGCATCCCTTCACTTTCAACCTATGTGAGTCTTTTGTTGTGAGGTGGGTCTCTTGTAAACAACATATATATGAGTCGTGCTTTCTTATCCAGTCAGCTACTCTGTGTCTTTTTATTGGAGCATTCACACCATTCACATTTAAGGTGATAATTGATAGGTACTTATTTATTGCCATTTTTGTTTAGTGTGGTTCTATTTTTCTTCCTTTTTCTTGTACGAATTACAGCAGTCCTTTTAGCATATCTTTCAGTGCTGGTTGGTGTTAATATATTCCCTTAGCCTTTTTTTGTCTGGAAAGCTGTTTATTTGACTTTCAATTTTGAATGATAGCCTTGCTGGATAGAGTAGTCTTGGATTCAGATCTTTGTTTTTCATGACCTTGATTACTTCATGCCACTCCCTTCTGGCTTGTAGTGTTTCTGTTGAGAAGTCAGCTGAGAGCATTATGGGGTTTTCTTTGTAGGTTACCTGTTGCTTATCTCTTGCTGCCTTTAGGATTCTCTCTTTGTCTTTAATTATTGTCATTTTATTTATTTATTTAATTTATTTTTTCATCCTCAATGGAGGACATTTTTCCATTCTTTGTTCAGATAGAGCAGGAGGGAAAGAGAGGAAGAGAGAAAGAGAGAAATATTGACATGAAAGAGACACATTGAGTGGTCGCCACCCGCACGACCCAACCAGGGCTGGGGATAAACTGCAACCGAGGTACATGGCCTTAGCGGGAACCGAACCCGAGTTTCTCCGGATCACTGGCCAATGCTCTAACCGTTGAGCCAAACTGGCTAGGGCTAATTATTGGCATTTAAATTTCTATGTGTCTTGGTGTGGGCCTGTTGTGTTTTTCTTACTTGTGGCTCTCTGTGCTTCTTGCATTTGAATGCCTTCTTCTTTCACCAAGTCACGAAAGTTTTCTATCACTATTTCTTCAAACATATTCTCTAACCCTTGCCCATTTTTTTCCTCTTTGGGGACTCCTATGATGTGAATATTATTATGTTTCCAGTTTTCCCACCATTCTCTCAAGCTGTCTTCCTGTTTTTTAATTGTTTTATGATTTTGGTTTTCTGATTGGTTGATTTTTTTCTACTCTATCTTCTAATTCATTGATCCGGTCCTCAGCTTCCTCTACTCTGCTGGTTAGTCCTTCCAATGTGTTCTTAATTTCTGCTATGCCGTTCTTCATTTCCACTTGGTTGGTTTTCAATGTTTCTATACTTTTATTCATGATGCTGATGTCCTTACTCTTGCTGTTGAGCTTCCTCAAGATCATGGCTCTGAACTCTACCTCTGATAATTTGCTTAGCTGCATTTCATTGATCTCATCTTCAATAGAGTTCTCTTGTTCTTTCATTTGGGATTTGTTTCTTTGTTTCACCATTTGGGCTATCTCAATGGATTTCAGAGCCTGCCAAAATTTTCCTGTGGGTGTTGGTGTTCTGCTGTTTGTGGCTCCCGCTACTGGGTTTGGATGAGCCTGGGTGGGTCCACATTAAACATCACTGTCAAATCTTTCTTTCCTGGGTAGATTTGCAAGCCCAGGAAAGGTTCAGTTATCCTCTAGCTTTTTCCTGGTGGCTAGTAGTGCCAGTTACTCAGTGCCTTGGAATGTATCCCTGGTGTTCTGCATAAGAGGATTTCCAAAGGGTGGGATAGAGGCTGGTTATTAATGATGCTCAATTTGCATTTCTTTGCCTCACCTTGGAAAGGCTGAATCTTCAAGGGGATGGGGCTGCTGCTTTTACCCACAGCTCTGGGAAGGAGCACACTGGCCACCGTCCTTTGTGGCCACAACTCAGGAAAAACTCTGAGCGCCTTTTAAATCCGGGGAGTCCCCAGCACCTTGGCAGCTCTACTACTGTGCACTGGTCTGTGTTGACACAGAGTGTCCACTGCTCCAATGGTGCCAGGTGTGCTGGTGGGGTCAGGCTGCTGGGCCCTCACTGCTCCCACTGCTTCCTCCCAGGAAGACCCGGGATCTTCCAAAATTATGGGTCCTCCCTGGTGTAGGGAGAAGAGCCCTAAAGGGCCATTTACTGTAGTAGTCAGCTGCTCCGTCCACAGCACAGGAACCTTCTGGTCCGTGGCTCTGCACTGCTTGGGTTTGGTGGTCCACCTTCATGTCCACTCACACTCTCTCACACACTCACTCATTCTCTCACATACTTACCCTCCCTCCAGTCCTGCCCACCGCCATCTTCCCACTTGACTGTGTTCTGTCTTATTTTAAGCATGTTGGTGGTTGCTTGTTGAACTCATGATAAAGTACAAACCTTTTAACAGGTTTATTAGTTTCCTATGGCTGCCGTCACAAAGTACATGACCAGGTTGAAAATATTCATAACATATATTAGGAAAAAAAAAAAGAAAATTATACCCACATTATGAATATGACTATGCAAAATGTTCATGGATATAGAGAAGGGCTCAAATGCAATATGAAAAAAAATTGTGCACATGCCAAAGTGAGGAAATTAGGGGGATAATATTGTGGCCTTTTCCTCTCCTATTTATTTAATGTTCTCCAAATGTTATTTGCATAACAGAAGCACGTTTGGGCAAAATACCCATGAGATGAAGATTCCCAAAAATCCAAACAGCAGCTCCTATATGCTTCTTGGCAATTAAAAGTGGAAATGTGTGTCTTTAGCTTTAACTTGATGATAATAATGATAATTATGATGATGATGGTGATGTTGTGTGACACGTAATACAAATAAAGTATCCAGATGGTCTTAATTTTGGAGGACCTTGTCCAAGTTCATTTACTCTACCATGTTCTTAATTTCATCTTCTTTACAATACTGAAATTTGGACACAGAAATTGTTTTTTATTTTCTCCTCACAGAATCCCACAGACATAGCTATTCCTCCATAGAGAACTCCTTCCTCACAGGTCTGTTCACTTTCTTAAGGGCTCCACTGGCAGTTCTCAGTTCTCATTCTTTTAGCTTTATCTGGAGAACTTTGAAAACTGCAGCTGCCTGTCCCTTCCACCCCCAGGTTTTCTGATATGACTGGTTAGCAGGTGAGACCAGATGTCAGTGTTTTAAAGGTCTCTGGCAGTCAGGGATGAGACCCACTCTCCTGGAAGGCAGGACCTGACTTCTGAGCCACACCTACCTTGGCACACTTCTCAAGGGGGTGCGAGGTATGTTCGGCTGCCTTTGCTTGGTTGAAACCTGCAAGTGTTGAAGAGGAAACATCTTGTGTGGATGTAAAGAGTCTCCACTTAGGGGCAGACTCTGAGTCATCGTTCAGGGTTAGTTATCTTTTTTTTTTTTTTTATCTTCACCCGAGGACATTTTTCCATTTTTTGTTCAGGTAGAGTGGGAGGGAGAGAGAGGAACAGAGAGAGAGAGAGAAACATCGATGTGAAAGGAACACATCGAGTGGCTGCCACCCGCACAACCGACCAGGGCCGGGGACAAACTGCAGCCGAGGTACGCGCCCTTAGCGGGAACCGAACCTGGGTCTCTCAGGACCGCAGGCCGACGCTCTAACCGCTGAGCCAAACCGGCCAGGGCAGGGTTAGTTATCATTTACTACCTGTCAGACACACTTCTCTGACCACCTCACCTGCAGCCAGTCCCCAGTGCTCTCCTTCACAGCATCCTCTTGGTCACTTAGCCCACAGTACTTTGTGAGGAGGACCAGCCACAGCAGTGGAGTCAACAGGGTGAGGAAACATTAGGACTCTTTCCTTGTGAGAGTTGAAATAATTTGGGCTGCCCACTTAAATGGTCTAAGTGACCTTGGTAACTGAGGAAGGGCAACATTATTAGCATGACACTGCACTTTCCATCAATGTGCTTATTTTTCTCAAAAAAATAAAATTTGTAACTAGCAGAGAGGTCTAATGCATTCAAGTTTCAGATATAGAAGAGAAACAAGTTAAAGTTAAGAATGTCGTTTCTAGTTAAAGAGAGATTTTTTCCTTTTTCATAGCTTTTAGGTGTTTTCTCAGTTTTTTCTATTGAGTACATGTTACTTTAACAAACAGCAAAGTAACATTAGTAATAATAATCTGTTTTCCTTCAGGAAAAAAAAAAGATGTTGGTTTAAAAGCAGCTGTAAGGTTCCCTGGGGGGCCTCTGCTCACACCCTCTCCCTCAAGTTCAAAACCCAACATCGACAGTTTGACACGCCTAAATATTTGCACTTCATAATTTACTGCTTTCACCCAATAAACTCTGTTTCTATAATTTCTTGGTTCTGCAGAATTTAAAGTCTGTTTCTCTCTTTTAGCCAAAATCAGGTCAATTTTACTGGCTCTTAAAAATAGGTAGTTAGTTGGTTAGCAAGACCATGAAAAGGTATCAAATGACTACAGGTTTATGGGAATCACTTTAAATAGATTCCACCTTTATGGAAAGATTGACCCTCAACCATACTGAATGCAGCAGAAAGTAGAAATTAAGTCTTCCCTGAGGATGGTTGGCTGTTAAATACAATTTTTAATGATGAAACATCTTTAGATTAGAGCAGTGCAGTTATTTTGACCACAGAAAAAATATAAAATGTAAACTCTTGAAAGGATGAAGAAGGAAAATGAATTGAATAAGGGAAGATGAGAAGCAAAGCAGCATGTCTCAAATCCTAAAATGATAAAAGTCTGTCCTCTGGGAACCCATTTTTAGAAGGGTCCCCTACAGTACACACTTCCCCAGACAGTGGGGTGTGCAGACAGCCCCCCACTCCATGACTTGAGTGCAGAGGCAGCCCAGTGTGTGATGCGCCAACTGGACTCGGCGCCCTTTCTCCTGCCTCTCTGCCCTGCAGCCACGGGAAAGGGCAGCTCCGCAGACCTGCAGACACCTTTCTCCTGGGCAGGGAAATAGGAGAAACACATTTGCATGTGGTAAAGGTTACAGGAAGTGTCCAGGGGAGTGAGGTCTGCAGCTTTCCCATCTGGCTTGGGTGACACAGTGGTTGACAACAAGGAGTGTGTGTGGGTTTACGTGTGCATATGTGTGTATGCATGTGTGCTTGTGTGTGTTTGGTTTAGCTTTTGCAGTTTCATCTGAATTCACTACATCCCTGAAGTATTATATGCATATCATGTGTAGTACACAGTTAAGACCAGAATTTGCTTCTGTTCTTTCAAATCATATCTGAGCTGTCCAGCAACAGAGGAAAACACACTCCTTATAGAGAAGAGGAGATCACACCATAAAATTTAGAGTCCTTACGTGTTTGTAAGACAAATAAACTAGAAGTCCAATCTCTTAACTCTTAAATTAGTGCTTTTTCCATTAACCGGTGTTTCCTAAACATCAACAGACGTAGGACTCACACGGGGTTTGTTGAAATGCTGATTCTGGTGAAGCAGGTCTGGAGTGAGTCTGAGATTCTGTCTTTCTAATGAACTCCAGGGCAGCTGGGCCAAGCACTGCACTTTGAGAGGCGAAGTACTAAATCACAGTAGCCAAACAGAGCACATTACTTAATCAGACTTCTGCCTGAACATGCTGAAGTTAACTAGCTTTTTCCAGGATAATTTTTCTTACTTTGGGTGGAGGTTCCCAATTAAGGTAAGGGGAAAATGAGGGAGTTGGAGAAAGTTAGGGTTTCTAAGGTACTTATTATGTGCCAAGTCTGTACTAGGTGCTGTGGCTGACATTTGTTCATCCATTATATCATTCAGCTCTCACTATCCACTGTGAAATATCCTCAGAGAGAGGAGGGGGCTTCCCCAAGGTAACCAAGAAAAATAACAGGGTCTAACCCAGTTCAGCTGACCTAGACTCTGACCTGTGGTTCCCATCACAGCACAGGCCAGTGGCATCTTTGATCTAATTAAAACATGCCCTTGTGCCCTTGTTTGTTGCTGAATGGATGTAAATGTTTCCAAGGCACAGGCATGTGGAGCTTGTAGCAGTTGCTTACAGATGCTACTGGTCCCTTCCCAGGAGCTTCAGCTTGCAGGCAGTGTGCAGAGCTTGCAATGCTATCCTAAGGTGCAGTTTGGGTGGATACTAAAATAACTTCAACTTTCATCTCTTCTATGTGGAAGATGAAATCTTTTAAAAGCTGGAGCCCAAAGAAACGTAAATACAGCTCACTCAGCTCTGACATTTTAAAAGAGGTCACCCCCACCAGCTGTACCAGCCCTTGGCTGTTATCAGGTTTTCTGTCACTCATGTGGATGTGGATTAAGGTTGATAAACAGTGAAAAGCACTGGGGGTAGGCCAGAGGACACAGAGAGATGCAGCTGACTTGAAAAGGACCATTTCCTGAGAGCAGCAAAGCCCATCCTCCCTCTACACCTTTGCTTGCAGACAGGAAACACTGTTCTTTCAGAGACAGAGCAAGCATTCGGCACTGCGGTGCTAGCGTGTCAACTCGGGGACAGCTGCCTGAGCTCTGAGCTTACCAGGTGGAAGAGTAGCCCCCAGAATCACTTGGTGTTCGCTGTGATCCCCGTTCCGTCCTCTCAGACCGGCAGATCGACCTCAGATGGGCTTCACAGTTAGTGCAAAGGCACCTGGGGCGCACTGAAGCCTCTGAGGGACAAAGGAAACACGTTTGTCCGCGAGGTCTCATCTCCAGTCCTCCCAGTCCCCTGTCGTACCCAGTTCCAATATGTGGGATTTCCCCCCCAACAACAAGCAATTCTCAGACCCCAGCTGGGTATCCTATAATTCAACACAAGTCTGACACTATGTATCTGAAGAAAGAGTCAGATCCCACAGGTTGAGGGCTCAGCCCTTCGTGACTGAAAGTTCTACTCATCTAGTCAGAGGGTGGGCTCTCCTGGCTACCAGGCCCCATTTTCAGGTGGCATCCAGAAGTCACCTCATTATGACAAATGACATCTCTTACTACATTCATGGATTAGGAAATGCCAAGAGTTTTAGGAGCCCTGGGTATAAAATGGACATGAAGATCAAATATATATTTCTTATAATAAGTCCAGTATCACACCCGGCACTGGAGACAAGCCCCTGCCTGAAAGAACAGAGTGGCTGTTTCAGGCCCCGTGTCCTGCTGCCTCCTCGTCCATGAGGAGGCAAGTGCTGTCTGAGCCCAGGGCCCTGTGTGTCCAGGGCCAGTCCCGTCTACCTCTGATTTGGTTATCTCTGCGTTCTTTCCTCCCTGCTGTCTCTTTACAACCAGAGCATTTTCTGTTTAGAATTTGGGAATGGACTCTGGATGTGAGCAACTCTTTTCTCTCTTACAAAATCTCTAATGTAAGAAACTAAAATGAAAAGGGAAGACAGTCAGCAGTGGGACTGTGGTACAATTTAATCTCAACACATTATAAAAGCAATTAATTGTTCTTTTGTTCACCTGTTTACCCTAAGAAGCAACCTTATGAAATATGGTAGAGGCATTAGACACAAAGAGGTTGATTCAATGTCCCAAAATGTAAATTTAGGCAAAACTTAACTACTGCAAGATAAGGCTGATAATACTCACTCTGCCAGGTTGGCATAAGGGTTGTGTCTAGAGTTCTAACACTGTGCTGTGCCATAGCGCCTGATAAAGTGGATCTTCATTGCCTAAGATGTATTTAGTCAAACCAGAGCAATGATATGTTCCAGAGATAACAGTATTTATACCTACCATACTCTGAGAGACTTGACTGGAAACTTCACACCAATTTGAAATAATCCTCAAACTATAACACTCTAAAGTAAGATTAACTCTCAGACTCACATCAATTCTAATGGTAGGAAAAAAGAAGGAAGGAAGAAAGAAAGAAAGAAAGAAAGAAAGAAAGAAAGAAAGAAAGAAAGAAAGAAATGAAAGAAAGAAAGAAAGAAAGAAAGAAAGAAAGAAAGAAAGAAAGAAAGAAAGAAAGGAGGGAAGAAAGAAAGGAAGGAAGGAAGGAAGGAGATTCTAGTACAGAATTTATAACTAAATTAATTTTTGAGTTGTTTCTTTTAAATATAAAAGTTCAACTCCATTACATAAAATATAGACAGCATTTTCTAGCTATTTTTGTATTTTGATAACTAGAGTATATGAGCATGTTTGCAAAATACTCTGAATTAAATGGATAAGGTTGCTTGCAATGGGAAGCAATAAACCAGGGGGGCCCACATAGCTCCACGTCCCACCTGACAGCCCCTAACCATTCAGCCTATTTGCAGCCTTTTCAGGAGGCCAGAAGTTGGGAAACTGAATGAGGACATAGAAAATGTTTTTCACATAATGATGGAATCTGAAGCATCTTAATTATATTTGGGAGTGGAATACAAACTGGAATAAAAAATATATTCATTGATCAATATATCTATTGATTTATTTAATAATCAACCATAAGTACCTCCTGATCGACTCATTCATTACTTGGAAAGGAATAAGACCCAATTCCTACTTGTGAGGGTCTCATGGTCTAGAATAGCAGTGTCAATAGAAATAACAAGCTTTAAATGAGAGCCACATATGTAATTTAAAAATATCCAGAAAGGTAAAAAGAAACAGATGATATTAATTCTAATGTGTTTTAAGTAACCCAATATAACCAAAATAGTATCATGTCAACAGAGGAGTCATTAAGATAGCTTGCATCCTGTTTTTTTGGCACTACGTCTTTGGAATCCATTATCCACATCTCAATTTGGGCTAGCCATAGTTCTAATGCTCAGTTGTCATGTGTAGCTAATAGGGACCTTATTAAACAGTTCTGGTCAAGATGACAGGACAGGCCTGTAAATAGACAAGGTGACAGAAAGGTGAATGGAGTTGAGTGAGGAAATGAAGAAAAAAAGAGTCCGTCACATTTCAAGAGCACTCTGAAACAAATTAGGCAGATTTTTACCTCCCATGGTTCTGAAGAATAGGCCCACTGTTCATTTACATGTAAAGATGTGGAGCCAAAGCTTTCTTGTAATTGCCCTAGAAATTATGAAAAATCATTTTGAGTATGATGTAACAGCCTATCTTTATTTGCTCTTTTTTTTGCCAATTTATAGATTGCCAAGTGCATTTTAATAATTCCATACATATTAAAGATAAAGTTTTTTTATCAAAAAGACTTCTGTGCTCATCACTTTCCTTTCCTCTACGCAATCAGCGTGGCTGTGGCAGTTGCCATGAGTGTGACACTGATCCAATTGTGTAAAATCAGGCAAAAAAGATATGGGTCTTGGTGAGCAAGATAAAAGAAGGGGATGGGGGAGAGACAGAGAGAAAGGAAGGAAGAAATGTATTTTCACAAGATCTGCCATTTTAATAAATGTAATTGAGATGGCTTTAAATCAATTAGGCCCCCAATTCCAGAGTTGTTTAACTTGCACATGATTTGGCGCTGTTGCCTAGTCTTGGAAATAGTGACTTACTTGTGGTGTCTAAGAAAGGACACCCTCTAAAACCAGACTAGGCAGTAAAACAAAGTGTAATTGACTAAGTAGCTCAAAAGAAGGTGAGAAATGTAATTCAATAGTACTAAAGATATATGCAAAGTTCATGGTTTCTTATGCCTGGCATTTAGGATAAGACTATTCCTTATTTTAAAATTAGACTCTCTAGCAGGATTATTGTATATCAGCAACATTGAAGTTGTCTTTGGAAACATAATTTAAGCTGTAAATTAAGGTGACCTCAACTAGGATGAAATATGTACACAGAAACTGAGATATAAAATGTGAGCCATTTTCAGGAAATGGAAGGCAATTGGGAGCTATTGAAAATGGACCAACAAAAGCAAAAGGAAGAAATAAAAAGATTGCAGAACAAAAGCCTAAGCACCTAATTTAAAACAGAAATGGTTTTCTATGGTTTATGATGAGTGATAAATAGAGTCCACTGTGTCACCATCAAAATAAATCTTTAACTCAAAAAATATGAGTCTCACTGTCAGCTTAATGTAGTGATTTAAGTTCATAGCCTTTCTTCTTGAAAGAGTTACAAAGCTGATGTTACCAATCATTCCAAATGGTGTGTATTTGGAAATTATAAACTATGACCAAGAGACATTAGTTTTTAGTGCAACTTAATTATGAATTTACCTATTTTAAGCTATTTAGTTACATATTTCTTAGAGCAACTAGAGTGGTACAGTATTAATAGCTATAAAACTTCATTAAACTGGCATTAGACTTCTGAGGAAAAAAAACAGCATGTAACTGGAAAGAAAGCCCAGCTGTGGAATTCTGCCTTCTCTGGCTCCAAGTCAACTTTGTCATAATGAAGTCATTCAAAAGACTCAGTGAGGGGCCAAGAGGGTCTATTAAGAAACCTTGTGGTGTTATAGGAGGGAAGCTCTGATTCACCTAGAAGACGAATGAGCATACACATCATAGGGGATTCCGAGATAAAGCTTCCTAAGAATCATTAAAGTGGCAAATGGGGATGTTGACTCTATTAGCCTATGAGGACAAATGAAAGAAAGAAAGAAAAAAGGAAGGAAGGAAGGAAGGAAGGAAGGAAGGAAGGAAGGAAGGAAGGGAGGGAGGGAGGGAGGGAGGGAGGGAGGGAGGGAGGGAGGGAGGGAGGGAGGGAGGGAGGGAGGGAGGGAGGGAGGGAGGGAGAAAGGAAGGAAGGAAGTTGGCCGTTTATGATTCTTTCATAGAAAGTCTGCTCCCCGTGTCTGGGCAGCAGACTCTCCAATCCCAAGGTCATCATCTTATAAACACGCTCAGGAAAGAGAAGAATCACAAATCATTGATTGTCAAACGGAGTTAAACAAAGTGCAGGAGCCACAACGTTTTAAATGAGGAGCACAACTGAGATCCATCACACTGGAGATTGGAAACAAATACAAAAATCCATTTCTGTCTCCGGAAATTTCTCTTGGGAAGATGGAGGGAGCAGAGACCAGGAACCAACATTTCGGAGTGCAGCTGTGTCATTCAGACCGTGGTCCCTGGGCTGGTGGGAGGAATCTGCTTCACCTAAGAGCTTGTTAAAACGCAGAATCACAGGCCCTTCTCCTTTGGGTCACAGTCCCTTTTTACAAGAATGCAGGCAATTTTTAAGGGCCTGAAAGATCAGTGAAGAAGGAAAGCTTCACATCACTTTTGTCCTTTAACGGTTCTACCAGTTGTTATGCTCACTTCAGAGACAGGAAAAATGGAAGCTCTAGTAACTCTCCGAAGTTGCCTTGCTAGCCAACTGTAGAAATGCCTTTCCAAGTAAAATCACTCAAATTCCTCTAAAAACAAAAATAAATTATTACTTTTTGCTTTGCAGTATGTATATAACATACATACTTTTTATATTTATCAGTAAACACAAAAATACACAAAAGATTATTGAGACTGTCTCATTTGTTCTCATTTACACATCATGCCTAAGAGTTGCTTATTAAAATATTGATAGATTAAAAATTTAGTTGTGGAATACCTGTTCTATGTCCAGTGTTCTATAAAATATAGCCCAGGGTCCTAAAATGATAGACAGACACATGGCTTGAAATCCAAAATCAAAGTGAGATTAACACTTTGAACAAAAGTTTGCCTTCAAAATTAGTAAAAATTACCAAAATCATTTTTTGTTTACAGATATGTGGGGGGAAAAAATAGTCACTTTCCAAAGCAATCTCTCAGTCTACAAATGGAGGAGGGGATGTCAAGGAGGGGGGCACTATGAATAAAATTCCCCCAGAAGTTTTTTATCTCTCTCTCTTTTTTTTTTTTTTGGTACAAGCCCCTAGCAGGAACCGAACCCGGGACTCTCTAGTCTGCAGGCCGATGCTCCAACCACTGAGCTAAAACTGGCCAGAGCTCTAATCTCTTTTTTAGGTCAGAAAATTACTTGTTGATTTTTCTAAAGCAGCATGATTGCTGAGCACTAAGGCAATGCACATTCCCATTGCAGGCCACCAGAAGAACAGCTAGCAAATCAATCACCTTCCTCTCCCCACCACCAATCTTGCTGGAAATTCTAGTACAAGTCATAGACACTTGAGTGGATGGCAGTAACACATTTTGTTAACGGAGCCTGTAAAGAATCACAATGCGCTGATGTGGTAAATTAAAGACGAGTATAGATACCTAGTTCCTCCTCCCTTTATGAGGTGAAGCCTACTTGCTCCCACCTTAAGTTTGAGATGACCTTAGCTGTTTGCTTTACCAGTAGCAAATGATGATCTGGGGCTTGATGATACTTGGTTATAAGAACTCTTGCAGATGCCAACAGGGCCATTCACAACTTTCTGAGAGCCCTGAGCTACCAAGTAAGAAGTTTGACTGTCTAATACTACCTGCTGGAGATGCTTTGGTTGACAGTCCCACTTGAGCTCACCCTTCTTGTCACCTCTCCCCCATCCCACCCAAATCACCAGACACCTGAGTGAAGGTAGTATATCAAACCTCACAGTTCATCTGCTAGCTGAATACCAGTAAGTGACCTTTACCATTGTCACCTCGTTTCAATTCCTGATCCACAAAGATATAAAATACAACTGTATAGCTGCCATTTTAAGCCAATTAGTCTAGGAGTAGCTTTTTTTTTTTCTTTATTGATTTTAGGGAGAGAGGAAGGAAAAGGGGGAGAGAGATAGAAACATTGATGAGAGAGAACATCGACTGGCCACCTCCTGCATGCCCTCCACTGGGGATTTGGCCCACAGCCTGGGCATGTGCCCTGACTGGGAATTGAACCTGCGACCTCTTGGTGTATGGGTTGGTGCTCAACCACTGAGACACACCAACCGAGTTGGGAGTAGTTTTTATGCAGTAGTAGATTACTGGAATAGTCTGTACAACCAAATCTACTCATGGGGAAGCTTTTACTCTTGATCTAGTCTCACCATTATGTTCATAGCAAAAATCAAATAAATGCATGAAGGAATAAATCTGCTTTGCAAATATGTCAGGAAATTTCAGAAATGTGTGAATTGATTATGCAGTAAACAGTGAGTCAAGAATTCCAACCTTTGTTCATTGCCAAGCATGCATTTAAAAGTGCAAGATTAGGGCCCTCTCTACCCAGAAATGGAGCAAAGGTAGGGTCTAAGCAAGAAACACCAGGTCTATGCATATGATCTGAAGGCTTTCAAATTTCTATGTGCAAAGAGCACCTTGAGCCTTCCAAAGCTATTGCCGCAGAAATAGCTGCAGATGAAATGAAGCAGAATGTTGGATTTATCTTCATGTACAATTTTCCACATAGTAAAATGTCTCCCATTTGTCTCTGCCCCTTTGACATTAGATTGATCAGTTAACTAGCTTTAGTAGCAAAAGATCACCCAGCTGACAAATTGTTCCCCTTGACTTCAAAGCACACCGAGGCCTTAATTTTAGGCCTAATGATTTTAAATCACCCTTCTCGTTACAACAAAATGCATGATGTGACTTAATCAAATCTCTAAGCAGTTTGTGAAACATGGTTTGTTTGTGTATGTCAGAGGCATTAGGGTAATAAATGGATGTGGAGTGGATGGGGGTCAGAGTGTCGGCTGCATGGACCATGTGTAGGATTCTATTGAATTAAACAGACATCCCTATTAACGAAGAGATCACATAAATGGACTCAGTGATAAATTAAGCAGACTCATTAGACTGCCTTTCTGGGGAAAATGAGTTTCTTTTAGTGGACAGGAGTGAAATAAGATCTCGTGGGTTCATGTAATAAGAGAAACTGGAACATTTACCTGGTAAAAGCAAAGCACCCAATAATTCAAATGTGATTCACCCACCAATTTTGGCTCATCTTCAAGGAATTGAATACTAATGATCATAATAGTATTTGTTTGTAGTGAAATGTTAGTAATATTATTGTGGTTATAATTATCATTATTAACACCAGCAATTACAGTTTATATTTAAGTTAGTTTTCTTAAAGTGATAGGGAACACAGGCAACTTTGAGAATCTAATAAAATTTAGGGACATTTTGCCAAAGAAAAGGACGTTAACATGCAGGCAAACACTCACAATGTCAAAGGGTCTACACAGGCCTGATGTTCATTAAGGACCCCTGAAACTCCTCCAAGGGGGTTTTTAGATTTCAGCTTAAGAGTCTCAGGATGCCCTGGCCAATTTGGCTCAGCGGTTAGACTGTCAGCCTGCGGTCCAGAGAGACCCGGGTTCATTCCTGCTAAGGGCGTGTACCTCGGTTGCAGTTTGTCCCCGGCCCTGGTTGGGTTGTGTGGGTGGCAGCCAACGTGTCCCTTTCACATCAACGTCTCTCTCTCTCTCTCTCTCTCTCCCTCTCTCTCCCTCTCTCTCTCTCTTTTCCTCTCTCTCCCTCCCACTCTGTCTGAACAAAAAATGGAAAAAATGTCCTCAGGTGAGGATTAAAAAAAAAAAAAAAAGAGTCTCAGGGTGAGTGCATAAACTAAACCTTTAATATACATCTAGTTCATTAATTAACTCAACAAATTCACATGTTGAATGTTACTATCCTCATTTTAGTGCTGAGAAAACGGAGTCTCCAAGAGTACATAAGTGAAAAGTTGGGTTTGAATGTCGTACTTGTCTATTTGCAAAGCCTTTGGTCTGTGGAATAATGCCAATTAATTTGAGGCAGGCATCTTTCTTGGAACAACTGCATTATAGGAATTCTAACCCTTTCTAAAGTTGAGACTGAAGAAAGGACAGAGATGGATAATGCACTCTTTCCTAATTCCCACGTACTGAAAAATAGACACATGCTTCAGTCAGTGGAATGTATAGCTACACACACACACACACACATTCCTATGTTCATACATATATAAGTTGCCAGTAGGCACTTGGTAAAGTTTTATAAAACTATCAATTATTTATTTGAACTGGCTAAGTTGTTTCCTTTTCCTATAGATTTTATTTATGTTTTCGTCTATTAAAAATGCATTAAATATATCAAGCCCTGTCCAGTATAAAACAGCAAGAGTTTTAAAACATAAATTGGCACCGGTGGGGTGTTATAGGAGAAGGAGAAATAGGAGGGAGAGAGGGAGAGAGAGAGAGAGGAGAGAGAGAGAGAGAGAGATATTTAGAGGGAAACTGCAAAAGAAAAAGAGGCTTCAACAGGAAAGACAGTGTGATAGACCCCAGATCTCCTCTGTGGTCTTCTCTTCAAACAAAATGCATAGTTCTAGGCATTTTGGGCATCATTGCAAACATCTGTCCATTGACAAGGCTAAGTTCACTTTGAACAACAAAAAATATAGTTGGTCTTTTAAAAAAATATTTTCTCCTTTGTGCTATTGTGCCTACTGGCTGGAGCAGGGTAAACATACCTTTATCTTTATTTTTATTAACACATATAAATCTATGTGCTGGTCAACATCACGATGAATCAACTCTACTTTGGACTTTGTTGAGAGAGTGATATGATGTAGATCCTTTCATTTTTTTAAGAGTACATTTAATTTGCATAGCTTTTTCCTAAAAGTAGTTTTTGTTATAAGTATTATTATTATTATAGCAATTATAGATACTCATGGAAAATATTAAAATGCTTCAGAATGAAAATCAGTTAAATACTGAAAGTCACTCTATGAATTGCCTTATACTAGTGCACCACTAGTAAGAGTATCTTGCATAGATTAGTCCATTGGTCTGTCTCTCTATGATTATTTATATATCTAGCTACAAACAATGGTTTATTATAAGTAAATACAAATAAAGTAAACATATATTCTCCAACATTTTAAATCATACACTAGAAATAATTTCCCCCTGTTTATACACAAAGAGCTGCCTCATTTTTTTTACTGGCTAAATATAATTCCATTATACATATTGCCATCATTTATTTGGCCCACTATTGATAAATAACCTTAAAATATTTTTTCTAGAACTTTACTATTACAATACATACTTTAATAAACATTTTTTGTATGCATACTTTTTCCACTTAAATAAATGAAAGTAGTGTACAGATTTTTAAACGCGCCTGGGTCAAAAATGTATGCATTTGAAATGTTGCTAAATGCAGAAATTGCTAAAATGCCTTGCAAAATGGTTTCACCAATTTTATCATTTCATCTAACCATGTAGAGTGGTGTCCACTGCCCCATTTGGTCAAAATGCAGCATTGCCAACTTTCCTTTCAATGTAGCCAGTGATATTAGTAAATTATGGCACTTTAATGATTTCTAGTGTTTCTTCACATAAATTAGTAATGCATCACTCATTCCTCTCACCTCCTAATAACTGTCAAATATCCCTGTTTCTATTTTCAAATCATTGTTTTAGGACAATGCATTACTTCTGGGGCACCAGCTATATTTGTTGATTGTAATTTACACAGAAAGAATTACCCTATTGGATCTTATAATTTCCATCTCTCTCTCTCGTCTCCCATTTATTTATGCTGTTGCTTGCTAATATATTCATTTATATTCCATCTATTTCCAAGGCTGATTTGAAGTGGCATATGATAAAATAGCAAGCATAAAGAAAAATAGCATTGAAATGGGAGCAAAAAATATCCTTAAAAAATTAATATTGTGACTTTAGTGGTAAATCTAGTTCTGGGTTTCCTAGATATTAAGGCCAAAAGAACAGTCGATGTTTTGTATAGCCTATAGAAAGAGAGAGCACGTAGTGCACATGGATGTTAACCTTTTTCTGATGCTCTACTATTTAATGAAGGTTTCAGGCAAACATTAACAAGAGGACATTTTGTGTCCTCAAAATTTATTGGCCACATAAAGCAGAGTTTTTCTTTATAGGATTGCTTAAAAGAGAGAAATATAACCTGAAAATACCATTCACAAAATGAATTTCTTGTAAGACAGAAGATTAGCTATTACTATGAGATATCAACTTGAATATCAATAATTTTTATTACATTCAATGTATTCCCTAAATGCATAGGCTCATTACTATTGCTGTATTGAATTTTAGGTCTGATAAGGGAAAAAAAAGTGAAATATGCTTAATTGAGCAAAAAATGTGATGATAATTATGATAAAAATAATGTGATTTATCCTCATACAAATTGTAGCTGCCCTTTTGCCACTTGCATCCAGTATCAATTTTTTCTTCACAATAACCCAAGAATGTCAGGTAAACCAACTAAGAGAAATTTGGGCACGTAAATAACATTTCCCAGCAGTAACTCAGCCCAATTCCATCTACTAAGTGAACGACATCACCGTACTATTCATCCATCCCTTTGTTTATATTATCATTATGAGACAGAGCTCATGCTTCCCAATTATGTGGGTCTCAGTGTTGTCTGATGAATGCCCTGATCTCTTTCCTCTGTATACTTATCTTTTGTTACTTGCAATGTGCTTGTTGAAGAAAATGACTTCAGACTCAATGGCAACTGTAGAAAAAACTAAGGGAGAAAGCCCACACAAATGAAATTCAAGCATTTGACAAAACACCTTTTTTTTTAATGCTCTGTCAATCTGCACCCTTTGTACCCATTAAAAAGAGTACAAACCCTCCACATTTATTTATTACCCTCACTCCCTCTAACACATCCAAACATTCTGAACTACCTGTCTTCAGAAAACGCATGGCATTCCTTGCCTTCTGGATTTTTCTCTGGCTAGAATTTGCACTGAATAAATTACTACTGTCTAAATCCCTTCTATGCTCAATCAACTCTATACATTTTATAGTGGCATTCTGCCTAGTAAAACTCTATTGACATGATCATCTCTTCCAGAAAACTACTATGCATGTATGTATTTGGTGTCAGATCCTGTGACACTAGTAAGAACTAAATAAATATTTGTCAAGCAAACCAATGCATTAATATTTCCTACATAAATATGAAAAGCGTTGTAGTCACTCATCAGGAATTTGTTCCTAACTGCTTTGGGCCATGCACAGTGAGAGCTTCTGCACCACCCCTGTCTCCAAAAACCCCAGTGAATGAAGTCTGTCCACATATCCAGAACTTACCAGAGGGAGGGAGCAATGCTATAGGAGAGATATGCTCAGGCTCCTCTGAAATTACCCAGGAGAGAATATCTGTGTTTATATGTGTTTAGGGAGGGCTTCACAGAGGAAGTGACATTGAAGGATGAATCCAAATCTGACAGTTGAACATAAACAGAGGTACACACTCGACAGAAGTAGTCATGTAGCACTCAGAAGGAGGCCTCAAGTTTGTCCATATTAGGAGGAGCTCACTCTCACCAATTTTCACATTTGAAAAAGAGATAACAAATAAGCTATAAGTGGTAGATTCATATGTTACTACCCCATGGTACTTGCATACACATAGGAAACACAAAAAGACAATCTGAAACAGAAATATATTAGACATAGGATAAACAGTATAATAATGCACTAACAATAATTTCCATCTGAACTGAAAACTCAAAATAATAATAATAATAATTGAGCAGAGAGCCAACTGGGAAGGTGGCCAAAAGTCAAATAAACTTGAGAGCCTCTGGATTGTATGGAACTTAGCACATTTCTCACTGGAGAATGAAGTTCTTTCAGAATCTCCACTTCTTCTCACCTCCACTATTTCACATTTAGCCCAAAGCCCAGCCATGTCATGTCTGGAGGACCATGGCAACTCCCGAATAACTCATGGTAACTCGTCTCACGCCTCCGTGCAATGTGTATGCCACACGGGGCCAGCCCACCAACACCACCCTTCTCAGAGCCCTCCATAGGCTCCCTGTCTCACACACATTAAATTCCGAGAGCCCCTAGACTGGCATCTAAAACAGCAGATTCTCTGCCCTCTGCTACCTCTCTTGTCTCCTCTCCCACCTGTCTTCTCACCTAGCTCCTGACACACAGCCATTGTTCCTTTTAAACCTACAAACCATGCTCTCACTTCAAGATTGCTGCATTGCTCCTTCTTACCTCCCCATATTGTCCCCTGTCTTCATCTAGGCTTTTGTTTAAACATGAGTTTTTCAGAGATGCTTTCTCTGACTGCCCTTTTTGGAACAGCATGCTACCCAATGCTTCAACCCCTTGCCTATTTTATTTGTCTTTATAGCAGTTATTTATTTACTGTCTGTTTGACCCCAATTAAAATACAGGGTGGGGCAAAAGTAGGTTTATAGTTGTGAGTATGAGAAACACAGAGTTTATTCTTGTGTTATTATGTATTTATTAATTATTGTATTATTAATTAGCATTACTATTGTTAACCCACTTTTGCCCATTCCTGTACAAGCTCCATAAAAGCAGAAACTATTCATATATAATTATATTTCTTGTGCTTAGAACACTGTCTTACACATGCAGGACACTCAATAGATATTCACTGAGGAAATGAACAAATATTTTTCTGAGTCCTTACCCAGGAATACCTATTACAAACATAAAATAAATGATAAAAATCCAAGAGAAGAGTATGACTAATGGTGTTTCGCAACAATTTGTACAAGGAGTTTTTGCAGGTTCTCTCACATGTAGCCATCTCTTTAACAACTATTTACTTGTCATGTTCTTGTCTACTTGCCATGTGACCTATCATCTTCTGAACACAATTTGGGAATTACTGTTCTTATAAATACTAAGGGAGGAGAACTATCCTGACTTTGGGGCCTACAATCAGTCAGATCCAAGGGGAATGAGAGTGGTCTGCAGGAGTGTCTCAGTGACAGTCTAGAATTGGGGGGTTGGGAGACTCGGACTGGGCTCTGGGATTAAAAGAGTGATAGAACAAAAAATCTGAAGCCAATGAACAGATTCTCAGAAGACAAGTGATAGGTCTTTTAAATAGAACAATGGTTAAATTGCTAAAATGGAGGTTGTGATGGTTAGTTTTATGTGTCAACTTGACTGGACCATGGGATGCCCAGATATTTGGTCAAACGTTATTCCTGAGTGTGTCTGTGAGGGTATTTCTGGGTGAGATTAACATCTGAATCAGCAGACTGAGTAAAGCGGATTGCACTCCACTATGGATGGGCCTCATTCAATCCCTTGGAAGCCTGGCTAGAATAACAGGCTAAATAAACAAGAATTCTTTCTCTCTGCCTCACTATCTTTAAGCTGGGACTCCATCCTTCCCCTACCTTTGAACTCAAACTTGGACTGGAACTTGAGCTACACCATCAGCTATCCTGGGTCTCCAGCTTGCCTACTGTAGTTCTTGGGACTTTTTAGCCTCCATTACTGCATGAACCAATTCTTTATAGTAAATCAATATCTCTCAATAGATAGATGATAGAGAGATAAATGTATAAATCCTGTTATTTATATATGAATCATTTATCTCTATATCTATCTATCATCTATCTATCTATCTATCTATCTATCTATCTATCTATCTCTATCTATCATCTATATATCTATCTACCTTTCTTTCTCTCTCTCTCTCTCTCTTTCTCTCTTTCTTTCTTTCTTTCTTTCTTTCTTTCTTTCTTTCTTTCTTTCTTTCTTTCTTTCTTTCTTTCATCTATCTATCATCTATTATGTATCTATACCTATCATCTACCTATCCAACTGGTTTTGTTCCTCTGGAGAACCTAGACTAATATAGGAGTATAGCAAAAGAGAAAATACAGCACAGAGTAATCCAGACAATGGGTTGACTCTACATTTCTAAGTAAAGACTTGTTTAGATTTGTAACCAGTGAGAAGTGAAAATTGTCATAAAAATTCTGGAGCTCATTGTTTCTCTAGCCAGATGACAGTGACTTCCGAGGGCTCTGGTTTCAATAATATGCTCCTGATGCCTGGTCAGAGAAGGAATGATTATGAGAGGGGAGCCCTGAGGGTGAGAAGGGGGAGGAAGAGGGGAAGGAAAATAAAGAAGGGGAAGGAAAAGGGAGAGAGAGGGAGAGAGAGGGAAGATCCAGCAACTGCCAAGAGTTTTCTCACATTTCTTCTGGCAATTTATGACTTACTTTTGAACAAGAACTGGCTCTTCTCAAAATTCTGTATTCCACCCCCCTTCCCCTCAGGAGACTCAAAGAAAATTCTGGGTTGGGAAGAGGGGTTTGCCACTTAGTTTCCATGGAAACAACTCTGATTCCATAGTGACACCTCTATCACATCTTAATCAGTATGTTGTTAATAAGATAATTTGATGCTGAATTATAAATATGAGAAATGAGAGGAAAGCCGGGCTTGGTGGTGGAGAAGATGTGCAAAGGCTCTCACCTTTGAGGAGAGCAGTGGCCAGATGGGCCTGGGTGGATTATGTTCCCAGCTCATCACTGTCCCAGTGATCCGTGGAGCATGATGCCCACAGCAGGGGTATCAAACTGCAACAGTTCAGGGTTTGGATCTGGGCTCTGCCAAGGAGACCTGTGACCTTGAGACTTCCCTTATACTCGCTGGGCCTCATATTTTATTTAAACTTTGAAATGAGGATAATGATGCCTATCATTACAACGTGCCATGACTACTACATGGCATATGAACATGTGGACAAAGTATAGTTGCATTCCATAAATGTTTATTCATCCTTCCTTTCCTGGGGAGAAATTTTTTTCACTTGTTCAATTATTCAACAAATATTTACTGACCAACTTTAGGATGTCAGGCACTGCACTAAGAAAAGAGGATAACATAATGTGAGAGAAATAAAGGCAAAATATAGTTGTGTACAATATAGTTATTATTATTTTTGGAGTTACAGTTTCCATTTCTGGAATTGTTGAGACTTCTAATGCCCTGAGATTAGAAGATGGTTTTTGGTGGTTTTTTATTGATTTTTTTTTTTTTTTTTTTTAGGGAGAGAGATAGAAACATCCATGTGAGAAACATCCATCAATAGCCTCCTGCACGCCCCATACTGGGGATTGAGCCCACAGCCCAGGTATGAGTCCTGACCAGGAATTGAACAGGGACCTCCCAGTCCATGGGATGACACTCAATCCACTGAGCCACACTGGCTGGGTGTTCATTTCATTTTTATGACAACATTTGGCTCCACTCCTTCATGATGTCACTTCCTTCATGTCAAATACCTTCTCCACTCTTGCTTTCTTTAAAAGTTCTCCAGAACTTTTTGAGGCCCATTACATGTGCCAATGCATTGAGATCATAGCACAGAACTAAAAAGATATGATCTTTGCTCCCAGCAGCTTACAATCTATATTTATAACCCTGGTCCAGCACCTAGTACCAAACACATAGGACCTAGTAAATAGTGCGGACTGACATAGCTAAAGATGAGTGAAGGTCGTATGGGAGCTGAGGGTGTCCAAGCAAACCCAGTCAGCACCATCATAATACCAGTGTTGAGCCAGCGGGTTCATATGGCCTCAGAGAGGTAGAAAAGGTAGTTGTTTCCAGGCCTGGGCATATTGGCATTACCTGGGGTACTTTAAAAGTTACTGATTTAATTGCCACGGGTTTGAGAGACTCACCAGACAATTCTTAGGTGTAGCCTATGCTAAAGAGGGTCAGGGTGAAATCACCTCAGTTGTCTCTGAGCTCCTTCAGGAGCCAAGAGGGAGTGCTCCCATGGACAGGCTTTGGGAGCCACACACAGTGACCTGAGGCCATTCCTTCTGGCTAGAGTGGCTATAAACTTGATCATCTAATATGGGACACTGTGAAAAATAATTCAAGTATTGTATACATATTCAAGAATGCACTTAAATATACGGTTCACTGAATGTCATAAAACAAGTATACTTATACTCATAACAACACCAACCCGAAGGCAGAAAGAAAATATTACCAGCATCTCCCTCAGACTTCCTCTCAGGCTCTGTCTCCCTCAAGGGTAACTTCTGCTTGTACTTGCAGTAGCATATATTAGTTTTGCCTATTTTTATATTTATGTCAATGAAACCACAGAGTATATGCTTGTTTTCCTGTCTGTTTTTACTGGTGGTATGTTTGAGATTCATCCACATCATTCTGTTCAGCTGAGGATTGTCCATTCTTGTTTCTGTGTAATATTTCATTGTGAAAAGATCACAATTTATTTGCTCGTCCTACTGCTGGGCATTTGGGTAGTTTCCAGTCTTGCTCTATTATTGATAATGTTATGATTGTTAGTATAAGTAGCTAGATATTAACAAAGGAAAGGAGCAAAGGAATCAGACATTACCAAACATAATAAACTAGGGAGCTGATTACAACAATAAGCCTGCTTCATTAGGAAGCTACAGCTCCCCCCCCCCCCCCCCCCCCCCGGGAACTGCATCCTCTGCCCTTGGAACCTAATCCCCAAAGCTGGTAAGAAAGGGGCAGGAAGAGTCATTACTGGTCATTTCCGGAGTGGGGGTGCGTATAACGAGCAGGAGAAATTCCTCTGCTGGGCACATGCTCAGTAGAGGCCAAGATGGAGCAGGGGGAGGTGCTTCTACTATGAAGCACGTGCAGTAAGAATAAGCATTTCTTCCCAAAGCCTTCAAAACAAGCATATATCCCTCATCACAAACAACCCCAAATCTCTGAAATGTATGTTTAAAAAATACAAAATGCCCCTTTTATGTGTCTGCCTTGGCAAACATTCACTTCACTTCAAGTTATTAGAACATAAGGCCCAGAAAGTAATTTGAATATATTTAATGAATCCTTGTGATTAAAGACAAAACAAACCACTGTCCTGTTTCACGGGCTGGGGAAGACTTGCAGGTACCCGTCCTGCCACCACAGACACCGTGCAGCCTTGTGGCTCACTCTCCCTTTGTTGCCTCCCTGGTGCATCACAGCTGGCTTCTGGCTCATTCCACCTGTGTGTGGAAATGAGACTTTCTGGGGCACAGAGGAATTATAACTCACCTTCCTTGTTTCCATGTCTTTAAATTTTCTAGGAATCAAAATTCAAGAAAGTTCCAAATGATGTAGCACAATGGACATTTTAACATCCACAATTATTATTAGATATACCCTATCTTTTTTTCTTCTTATAAGAGTGCTTCTTGCTACATTTATTTTGCCTTTTTTAAAGAAAGAGTGTGTCAGATAGAATAGAAATAATCTGAATTTTGTATGCCAAATGGGATTCAAAATACCTATGAATAATCTCAGCTTAATATGCTCTTTGCTTTGGCTTAGAGAAGAGATCCCAGCCATAAAATAGTACAAAAAAATTGATGTAAAGTAATTTTTTAAAATGTAAAGCCTATATCTTTTGCATTTGCAAGCCTTCAATTACCCTTAGCCTGATAGTTTTCAAAGATACAATCTATTTTTGAAAGATGGAGAAAGGGTCTAAAGGAAAGTTATTGCAGTGAAAACAACTCAGAAGTTTCAAGTACCAAATACATCAAGAACACAGTGTTTTGAGTTTTCTCTATACACCACTCAATCCAATGCAACCAAAGTTGATGAGCACTCATTATGTGCTATTCAACATGCTCAAGAGGAAGAAACATTAAGATATTCTGTAAGAACTTCACTTTCTAATGTTGAAAAGAAGACATGCACCTAAATGATTATCATGATTATCATCAACATCACTACCATCATCATCGTTGTTACTATCATCCCCAGGGTACAATCTATATCAATATGTTGTGCCACAAGAAATGAGCAGATAGGGTCTTTATGCTTCATTTTGTTGTGTCTTTTAATTGTAGAATTGTGTGAGGTACAAAATTCAGAAAAAGGCTTTTGAAGGAAATCTTATTTTAGAATGATGTTCACAGAGTATAAAGTGCAAGAATGAAGGGAGGCAAAGCCTTTGGGAATTTGGGTAATAGTAATACACTGAGAATTTCTTTGTGTAAGTGGAATTGCATCTGGGGAGATGCCAAGGAAATTTGGTGTGGCCAGCACACAACGCTGTATAAGGAACTGCGGGCAGGAGGTAGGGGTGGGGCAACAAGGTGCTAAGGTGGCTTTGGATGTCAGCACACAGGGAGACCTTTACATAATATTCCCCATGAATGGTACTCAATTTGAAGTGTACAGATGCTCAGGAGTATGTGTAGAAGTGGTTAACTTGAAACCCAATCCACCGGTCACTGAGGTCTTCTGAACATCATGGTCTCACCAGAGCTCCCCTAGTGAGGTCTTGTCAGAAAGCCTCTCTTGCCACCTCCCTGCAAGTCAATGAATTAGTCTCTCACTTCAGACAGGAAGGGATTCTGGGGCATAGAAGGACATTAAGCAGATGCTTGGCAGAAGCTGGGCTGCGCTACCCACCAGCATGTGTAAACTCTCAGGGGTGCCCAGATCATGTATTCAATGAGCCTAATTGAGAGAACATTTCCCTTGGAGAAGGTGTTTGATACCATTGGATGGATGAGAGAACTATCTTCATTTTTGTTTTTTCTCTCTCTCAATTTTGATTTTCTTTTTCAAACAAGCAATTGAAGCCAGAGGCTATTTGAGCCCCCTGGCTGAAGCAGAGTAATAGAGCATATCAGTGCCTTGGTGAGGCTGGAGGTGAACTTAAGTGGGGCCTGATGGTATAACCCACAGAGCTGGCTGGGAGCACACAACTGGCAGCCACATTATAGCAACAAACAAGATCTGACCAAAAGCCTCAGGGACTGGAATTTCAAGAGCTGAAGTTAGTAGACTCTATATAAACAGAAGGAGGGAGTCAAGCTCTAGGGCTGATTCCTTGCTGATTTTGATGTACATGTTCAAGGGACAGCATGGACTTGATGTCAACTTCATGGGCATAAAAGGTCCCACATGGTGGGCCCAGGCAGTTTTAGAGTGGTGGGCTACTTTCTGGGTTGAACTTGTATATATTTAGTCTAAAGAATTTTAAAAGTTAATTCTATCTATCTATCTATATCTATCTATCTATCTATCTATCTATCTATCTATCTATCTATCTATCTATCTACCTATCTATCGATCTATCTATCTATCTATCTATCTATCTATCTATCTATCATTTAATGTTTTGTACTTTTTTAACAAATCTGCCTTAAACCTAAATCATGTTAACTTCTGGTCCAAGAAAATCTCTCCTTCCTTTTCTTTTTCTATAGTAAAGAATAATGACAATAACTATTTTGCTCATTAGATATTTACTGGGGATCAAATTCCACACATATACAATGTAACTTAGTGACACATATATGCCTATGTATATATCTGTTATATAATTTACTATTCAGTGAAAGCCTGGAATGCAGACAATATCCCTAATTTGTGGATGAGTGATGTGAAACTCCCAGAAGTTATGAGACTTGCCTTGGTCCCTGCAACTAATAAGGAAGTAAACTGAAATTTGAACCCAGATCTGTTTGCCTACGTATCACATGTACTTTGCATTGCCCTGTTGGCTTGCTGTGTGTGAGTAGGGTAGTCAATACCAGGGCTTGTGTTCAGAGAGATGATGGGAGGGGATCATACTGGTGAGTTGTGCTTTGGTAAAGAAAACTGAGAACAATTCTTTGTAAATGGTTTGCACTACAGCTATTAAATGATAATCACTTCATATTTTTTAAAGTGCACTAGCCCTGAATAAAAGTTGGTTATGGAAAATGAACATTGGTGGAATTTGATCAATTAACTCAACAGACACTAACTAAACTCAGCTAAGAACCTTCTGGGCGTGAGCTCCAGAGAATGCTAGGGCATCCAGTAGGTCAATAATTATGGAGCAATATGATTCCTTTAATTAGAGACCCAATATTTTCTAGGGAAATTTATACAGGGGAGGAGGAACAGAGAAGAAGCAAGAACCAAGCTTCTAACTGTCCAGTGGAGGATTTTTAAACACACAAATCTAGAGACAGATAACTGCAAAGTGGTCCCTGACTTAGAATTAATTAGGTGAAAACAATGACAACAACAAAAATAGTCAGTGAAAATAAGTGGGGCTGGGGTGAGCTTTTATGCTTTTTAGGAAAGCATCTGAAGCCAGACTCAGGAATGGGTCGTCAGTCAAAATGTTAGGAAGAAGGCCACATGCCAATCAATGTGTCAAGAATGAAGACCAAGGAAGGAACAGTGCTCATCATTAAGTGACACAGCTGAACTCTGCTAAACCTGGCCCAAGCTGGAGGTTAAAAAGCAAGAGTAGTGACCTGCAGACAGGGCTTTGGAATGTTTAGAAAGAGTGATGTTTCTGGAAGGTGGTTGTTTGCAGAGAGCTCTCACTGGAAGCCTGTGGTTCTGCCCGCAGGGCAAATGTCCAAAAGCTTTCACACCACTTATTTAACTTTGCTTTGTAGCAGTTCCCCCAGCTGACAATTAAACAATATTAGAGGAATTATATCCCCGTGATACCACTCCCATTCACACACAATATGCATCTAAAATACAATAAAAATTGTCTTCCTGCCCTGGCCGGTTTGGCTCAGCGGCTGGAGCGTCCGCCTGCGGTCCGGAGAGACCCAGGTTCGGTTCCCGCTAAGGGCATGAACCTCGGTTGCAGTTTGTCCCCGGCCCTGGTTGGTCGAGCGGGTGGCAGCCACTCCATGTGTCTCTTTCACATCGATGTTTCCCTCTCTCTCTCTTCCTCTCTCTCCCTCCCACTCCCTCTGTACAAAAAATGGAAAAATGTCCTGGAGTGAGGATAAAAAAAAAAAAAAATTGTCTTCCTTACAAATTCTGTAGACTACAGCCAAGGCAACCTTGAGATATAGTACAGAGTCATCATATGCAAATAAGAATTTGTGGAATGAATGCATAAATGACTGGGGAAAAAGATCCAAGGGTCTGCACCTGTGTGTGCAAGTGTGTGTGTATGAATTTGCACTGTACTGAATCAATGTTCTAAAGCCTATAGAAACCAAAAAACCTGGAATGACCTCCTTTAGTTGGGTGAATATCTGAAGGCTGAAATAAACAAGCCTACATTTACTAAAGAAAAAGAAAAAAACTATTCAAGGACATTTTCAAGTGTCAGTTAATTCAGTTATAATAAACCAGTTCCTATTGTGGAGAGAAAAAAAAAAAATACTGCCCCCCCAACAACAACAATTAAAACAGCAATAAAAATAATCGAGTTTTATTTTGTACAAGTATTATGTGATGCATTTAATAGATAATATCTCTTTTGACACAAAAGTACTACAGTGCAGGTGGTATTCTAACCCCTTTTTACCGATGATGGAATTAAGGTACAGTTAGGTCAATTAAGCTGGATTTACATCCCCTTCAGTCTGATGAACTGGGGACAAAATAAGACAAATATCAAGAACATTCTTCTGATTTCTCTACTCTATGCAAGAATAAGATAGACAGGATTTTATTTTATTTTATTTTTTAATTAATTTATTTTTCTTACAGATGTTTTTCCTTTTTTCCCCACTAATTCCTCCCTCCCCCTTCCTCCCCACCCTGTCCCCACCTTTGTTGTCCATGTCCATTGTTCATACATACATGCATATAAGTTCTGTAGTTTATCTCCCCCCCCACCCCCTCTTCAGGGGATTGTCAGTCTGTACCCCGCTTCCATGTCTCTGGGACTACCCCGTTCCTCAGACTGTTATGTTCATTATATTCCACAAATAAGTGAGATCATGTGATATTGGTCTTTCTCTGCTTGGCTTGTTTCACTTAGGATAATACTTTCCAGGTCCCTCCATGTCGTCTCAAAGGATGAGATCTTTTTTTCTTACAGCTGCATAGTACTCCATTGTGTATATGTATCACAGCTTTTTTATTTATTCATCTACTGATGGACATTTGGGCTGTTTCCAGATCTTAGAATTTTAAAAGGAATAGTGGTCTAGTCTTTCTTCATCTTCTTATCTATGGGGTACATCTGTTCATGCATATAGAACAACTTGAGTGTGTGTAGCACATTTGGATGTGGGTAGACTGTTGGATTAGGTAATTGCTTGTCACCTCAAGATACTACCATGTCATTTTTGGTCACTATCCTTACTCCCTCCTTGTTTCTCTGGATGAGATTATCTGCAGAAGCCAAGGTGGAATTTGCACAGTTTCCCACTGCCGATGGAATTTGCCTCTGCATGACCAAGTGCTTTGAAGGCTGTGAGAGCATCATAAGTTGGAAATGAGACATGAGGATTGCACGCTCCATTCACAGTCATGTACTTTTAATAAAATGAAGCTCTACATATGTGCAATTGGACAGGAGTGTAAAATTTGTAAAGACAATATGAATCCTGTTAAGAAGACTAGAAGTTTTCTCTCCTCACCAACTTGATCTTGGCTTTATTGACACCTTCATTTGTTAGTGGAGATAAATGAGAATATGAAACCAAAACTAATGAATTAAAAATTTAGCATAAGTGGTCATGTCTGAGCTCTCTTTACATTCTAGGAGTTAATATTACAGAAAATTTTGAGTATGTACTCGAATTAAAGCATGTCCACTGGATGCATTTCCGTTCTAGAAATTTGGACTAATGCCTTCTTTTGTGGAATGGGGACACTGACAAATGCTCCCCAGAAGCAGCCACAAAAGATTGCTCTATTCTGACCCTGAAAATTACAATGAATTGTTTTGCATTTTATCTTAATAAGAAAGACAAACACCCTAAAGTTTATATTTCTTCCATCCACCCACCGCAGGGACTTATAAATGCCTACTAATGAAATTAAGAACGATGTGCTCAGGCACTGTTAGCCCCAAGCACAGAAAAAAAAAAATGAAATTAAATACTTAATGAGAGGCATTCTTTTATTTTTCACTTGGCTCTGAAATGTTTAGGTTATGGGAACATTTTGACCTTGCTCTATCTGCTTAACTTAAGCTGAAACATGTTACATTATATTTGCTCAATAAATGTTTGGTCATGATGAAAGCCAAATGATTTTGAATATTTTAACAACAACAAAATATTTGTGGTAAACATTCTATTTTCATTGTTAATAGCCTTGAACTATTATCCCACAAAATCAACAACACCAACTGAGAAAACAATATGTTTCTTTGTATTATAGATAGGAAACAATGACTGCTGGGAAACTTTTGAAACCAGGGTATATTTTAGAACAATTAATATCAGGCTTCTTAGGGTATACTCCCAGAAGTGGGATCACTGGGTCAAATGGCAATTCAATTTTTAATTGTTTGAAGAAACTCCATATTGTTTTCCATTGTAGCTGCACCAGTCTGCATTCCCACCAGCAGTGTACTAGAGTCCCCTTTTCTCCACACTTGTTGTTCGATAATTTGTTGATGGCAGCCATTCTGGCAGATGTGAGGTGATACCACATAGTCATTTTCATTTGCATCTCTTTGATGATTAGTGACATTGAGCACTTTTTCATTTGTCTCTTGGCCATTTGTATGTCCTGTTTGGAGAAGTGTCTATTTAGGTTCTTTGTCTATTTTTTAATTGGGTTCTCTGTCTTCCTTTTGTTGAGTTTTATGAGTATTTTATTTATTTTGGAAATTAACCCCTTATTTTTTAGTCTGAAACACCAATCAGAAAGAATATATACACCCCTATGTTCATAGCAGTGCTAGTTACAATAGCTAAGATCTGGAAACAGCCCAAGTGTCCATCAGTAGATGAGTGGATAAAAAAGGTGTGGTATATTTACAACTGTAGGGAAGAAAAATCTCTTATCTTTTGAGAGTACATGAGAGACCTGGAGAGTATTATGCTAAGTGAAATAAGCCAATCAGAGAAAGACAAATATCATGTGATTTCACCTACTTGTTGAATATAATGAACAAAACAAGCTGATGAACAAAATAGGTCCAGAGACATGGAAGTAGACAACAGAGTGGCAAACCTCAGAGAGAAGGGGGCTGGAGAAGGGCGGGGCGGGAAGAGATGAACCAAAGAACTTATATGCATAGATGCATAACCATTGGACACAGACGACAGTGCAGTGAAGGTTGGGGGGTGGAGCAGGGAGGAGGATGGCAAAGGGGGAAAAAAGAGATGTCTGTAATAAAAAATATCAATATATTAAGTATTAAAAATATATTAGTTTTTATATATTTTCAAGTTATGTCAATGTTTTATTTACATTTCTATAAACACGGGAGGAACATATTTAAAGTTCTTCATATGAAATCTTCTACAACCAAATTCCAGCCTTCGGCTCCAATGTTTTTACTACAAGCAATCAGCATTCCCTAAATTTTACTTGTTACATGAGATGGTGGCACATTAATATCCATAGTCTAATTTGATGAAAAGAACTGTTTTGTTGACTTATTTGGTGTTTAAAAAATGGGATATTTTACTTAGAAAGCTAAAATTTTTGCAACACTAAAAAAAAAAAAAAATGAATAAGTCTAGAAATTGTGAGTTCATATTCTTGCATGGCAATAATTAGCTAGACCTAAGTAATGTGTGAACTGTAGAGAGGAGGAGGGAAGTGTCCTGTGTGCCACAATCTCTACCTCTTCCTGTCATCTCATTGCTGGGTCGTTTTGTTCATTAATATCATGTGAACAAATTTGTTCATCATGCTTTGTTCTACTTCCTTGTTATTATTTATAGTATTCTTTTGACCCTCCTTACTGATTTTCTCTTTTTCTCCCTCTCTGACATATGCTTCTCAGCCTTCTTCAAAGCTTACCTCCCTTTTTTGTATCTTTTTCTGATACTTACATCCTTTGCACAGATTCATTATACTTCCAGCTGTCTTCATTCATTCCACAAACACACAGGGAGCATAGGCTGTAGGTCAAGCCCTCTACCAAGCACTGGGACATTAATAGAATGTGATTACATTTGACCCACATGTGGCTGGGATGTGTCCCCAGTGTCATTTAATCACACTGCTGTTAAAGCACCCTGATTAGGCTTATAGAAGTGAGGACTAATTGATGTGACGTGAGAACTAATTGAAAAGCTTGAGGTGTGGGGTATTGTAAGTCCTTCCCTCACTGGTGTTAGGTATGGCCTGTTAATTTGTTAAGAGAACGAAATGTGAGAGGTGCTGATGTGTATCACTGTTTCAGGGGAAAACACTGAAGAGTGGTGAATGATTTCTCGCTGTCCCTCGCCCTCTCCCTGTGACTGACAGCACTGGCGGTCCCTCCAGAGACGGAGGTCCTAGAGTAGGGTGACGGAGGGCAGAGTCATCTGATGACCCAGGATGCACATGAGTTTTAAAGGATAAATACAACTTATTTTAACTGGCTGAGATTTTCAGTTTTCCACAGTATATCTTAATCTGCCCTGACTGCTACATTTAGTGTTTCTAAAACTAGAGATCAAAAGATTCATAAGATTAAAAAAAAATTAAAACTACATTTATAACTTAAGACGATAAAATTTCTTATTGGTTGTGATTATAACAATTGAAAACAGGTTTATTACACTAGGATTTTGTTTCCTTAAATTGAATATTATTCATACCGCTTTCTCTGGACAAAGTGGGCCCTTGGACCTTTATTTAGATTCACACACACACACACACACACACACACACACACAATGATCCGTGTAATACCTAAACTCAAGAAATATCCAATACTCTTCTGGGTGAAAAGGTCTTCCTTAATAATCTTTAATTCTATTATTTTTGAGGTAAATTTCAATGAAATATAAAATATATGCATAAAATTGTACAAATCATAAGGATCAATTTTTATAAAATGATCACAGTTGAGTCTCAGCATCTCTTCTCCCCAAGGCCTCTCTTTTACCCCATTCCAATCAATACCTTCCCTGCCCACCATCAAAATGAACCCTTATCAGGACTTCAAATACCAGATTAGTTTTGCTCATTTTTGAAATTCATATAAATGTCATTGTATTATATGTACTCTTTAGTGTTGAACTGCTTTTGCTTAATCTTTATAACATTCATTCATCACATGTTGTATAGCTGGAGTGCCTTTGTTCTCATTTTTATATTGTAATCTATTGTGTAGATATACCTTGACTAATTATCTACTGTATTACAGATAGATATTTAGATTGTTTTCAGTTTTTTACTATTAAAATTATGTTGCTGTGAAAAATTTTTTTAAATATACATTTTGTACATGTCTTTTGGTGACCATGTGAATGCTCTTATGAGTACATACCTTTGAGCTGGTGGAGAACTGCTGGCTCTGAGAAGTTCAGCTTGAGAAAACATGAAGTAATTGGTTGTACCATATTACATTTCCACCAGAAATGTATAAGATTTCTGGTTACTCCAAATCCTTGTCATTACTTGAAATTGCCTAGCCCCACCTTCCCATTTCTTCATCTTCCTCCCTCCCCTCTCCTCCTCTCCCCTCCCCTCCCCTCCCTTCCCCTCCCCTCCCCTCCCCTCCCTCCCTCCCTCCCTCCCTCCCTCCCTCCCTCCCTCCCTCCCTCCCTCCCTCCCTCCCTTCCTTCCTTCCTTCCTTCCTTCCTTCCTTCCTTCCTTCCTTCCTTCCTTCCTTCCTTCCTTTCTTCCTTTTGATTTGGGCATGTTGTGGTATTACATTGTTGTTTTAATTTTTGTTTCCATAACTATTGGTGAATTTTAACATCTGTTCATATGTTTTGCCAGTTTAAAAATATTCTTTGTTTTGTTCTTATTGATCTGCATACATTTTATATATTATGAGTGAGTCTTCTGTTAGATATATGCACTTCAAAGCACTGAAGGAAAAAGTCTTACTGGGGACCCTTAACTCAGATTCCTCAAATATTAATGTTTCACTACATATATTTATTCCTCCCTTCCCTCTCTGTTTTTTTTTTTTTAATCCTCACCTGAGGACATTTTTCCAGTTTTTGTTCATTTAGAGTGGGAGGGAGGGAGAGAGAGAGAGAGAAACATCAACATGAAAGGGACACATCGAGTGGTTGCCAACCACATGACCCTTCCAGGGCCAGGGACAAACTGCAACCGAGGTATGTGCCCTTAGCGGGAACCGAACCTGGGTTTCTCTGGACCACAGGCTGATGCTCTAACCACTGAGAAAACCAGCCAGGGCCTCCCTTCCCTCTCTTATCCAGATAGAAAGTGTTGAAATATCTTTCTAGGCTCCAAATGGAGCTGCTCCTACCGGCAGTGCCACATCAGCACACTAAACTTGGACACCTTTCATTCCCTGTAACACTCTGCTTGACCTGAAAACATTAGATTTGGTCGGCGGGACTCCAAACACCAAACCAGTTCTGGGCTTCATCACCCCAAACAAGGCTGACTATGTGGCCTTAGCCAATCAGATATTTTCTATTTCTCTTCTTTGTTCTTTATTATTTATCCTATAAAAGTTCATTGCCTTCTGCCCCATTTTGCAGTTCTCTGAAAAGAGACTGACCACTTCATGAATAATTAAGTACAGTTTGTTTGCATGACCTAAATTGTCTTCTTTAATCGCTTTTTAACAATAGGGATTTTTTATGAATGTGTATTTTTATTTTTATTGTAGTTCAGGCTACTTTTTTTTTGGTCTATCTGATTAGAACCTTTGGTGTTCTGTTTTTAAAACTTTTCCCTTAAAGCCATGGGTACATTCTGTTTTTCTTCTGCTTCAGTTTAAAGGAAGAAGTGTACTAACCTAGTTATTTACTGTCCTGGACATTTATTAGGTGGCTATGTGATATTAGGTAAATATGTGGATAGAATTGGTGTACATTCATTATTCATTTAAGGGATAAATACCTTTCTTTGATCCTATTCTTTGGCTTTATGCTTTTGCTTTCTTTGATTTTATGTATATATTTTTTGTTCTTGTTGTAGTTTAACGTTTTTATTTTAGACTTATCAAAGTGGTCAGTTCCAAGATGCAAATTTAGTTGTAAAGAAAGGTACCATTTTAAATTTCAAACTATAGCAAAAGAATTCTCCATAACCCCGCTCAGCCTGCTAAATTTAAAGCTGGTGCCATGTGCAAAGTAACATTTTGCCTGCCTTTGCCTACTTTATGTCTGTATCTTCCCAGATGACTATAGTGTTTAGGTATTTCTAGATCCTAGGACCAAGTACCCTTTAGTAGCCTCCCACCCTCAAGTCTCCACAAATATATATCTTGTTGATCTAAATTTTCCGAAAAATGAAAAAAATATCCGTAAGAGAAAGGAAAATTATGAATGGTTTTATTTACTCAGGAATTAACTTTATGGGGAAACTAGATCAAGTTAAATGAAGAAGAGGGGGTACAAGAACATTACATTCTGGCATGATGGTTTATTAATAAAACATATGGAAAGTAAATGAGCTAGACTAAAAGTCTTCTCTTTCTAATTTATCCCATAAATAATTCTATTATTTTACATTGGGATAAAGCCTTCTTACAGCATGCCCAAATGTTTACTTTCACATTATGAACACTTGAACTCTTTTGACATTCTTCACAGATCTCAGAGTATATATTTAAACCCAACTGCTCACTTTTGCCTTTTAATTTCTTCATGCTGTAATTTAACACCAGTTACTTTTTTGATGTATGTGATATGTGAAATGAACAAATTACATTCTACAAATGTCTCAAATGTTCAATAGGCTGTAACCAGTCATCATTTATCTATGAGTACCGTTTAGAAAAGAACAAAGCTATCTTCATTTTTTTTTTGTACAATTTAAATCTAAAAAAAAAAAAAAAAAAAAAGTGCAGTTATGTAAGTGTAAGATTAAAGACTTCTCTCATCGCAAATTTCTTATCCTTGTGCTGGGTGATTATAAACTCCCATACTGTTATAAAGTACCTCTGTACACCAGGGTCTTCTAACTAACTGGAAGACTATTTAAATTTAAATATCTTTGAATCACAAGCGTCTGTTAGAAAAAAAAAGAAAAAGTTTCATTGGAATTAGAAAATATACCCTTTGTTCAACATTTAATATTTCATTTCCAATTCACACATAATTGTATATAAGGTTTTCAGTCTCCCACAACCCAAATTAAAAAAAAGAAAAAATGTTTTATCACCATATCTGTAAATTTCAAAAGACAACATCAAAATATTCAGTAGAACAGAACTTGCTTATCGCTCCCGGCAGACTCCCAGCTCCAACAAGTCACCAGGAGAACAGGGCTTAATTATAACTGTTTCCTATCAGTCACCTACTTGGTTACCACATGTTTCAAAGTTAACAAAAAAGAAAAATGTGGATCTTGTTTTTCTTTCTATTTATTTTTCCAAGGTGCTTGGGGAGGGGAGTTTCACTAGGGGAGCAGAGACATTGCCCTTGGGGCACCCCTTAGTGATCACTAATAAGATTTAAACAGTCTCCATGCTGTGTTTGCCTGTATTTAGTAGGTTATTCAGTAGATCTCAAGTCTTGGTCTAAATTAAGACTCATGTACCTGTGTGTTGGAATAGGGGGTATTTAGAGTCTACGCTTCAATGTGATGTTGAAAAGTGGAAGAATGGAGAAGTAGCCTCTTCCCTCTTGTGCTGACTTAATGGAAGAGGGTTCGTGGAATGTATAATGAGGGCCTGGGCATTTGCCCATGGAAATAACCCTGGGCTTGTCCCTGTATCTACACTGCATTAAAAAGAAAGAAAAGGAGTTATCTTCCCACATGGTACTTAGGACTAGGGTCAAGGATACTCGAGTCTAGATCGTACTCTGTTATAATGTCTCATAAGATAAAACCTTAGTCAAGTCACTTACCTTCTCTGGGTTTTCATTCAATCATTATTTTTAAATGCACAGGTGATTACTTTTGTCTCTGAGACTCTTTCTGGAAGTGTTCCAGGTACTAACATGAGTGTCTAGAAGAAGCTGGGCCTCTGATAACAAGAGGGGATGACCGAACCAGGATGGTGGACTGACTCTGTCAATCACATGACCACGAGAAATTGTTGGGTATAAAGGGTGTCACTTGAGTACACCTCATTGCTGGAGGTAACTTTATTTTCAACAGTCTGTAAAGATGTACCTGGTCCAGAAACAAAAAATTAGAAGACTGACCCCTGAACCCAGGGGAGAGTCAAGATGACCCATGACTGAAGCAGACCCAGAGGCAAAGAGGCCTAGTGGTTAAAGGCACCCACTCCCATGCTTGAAGCAGTATTGTAGATCTAACTCATCAAGGTGACTGACAACAACTATTGGCAAGCTAATCGCCTTCATGGCCCTGCTGTGTCTCTTCTGGGCTCTGCTAAAAGTGAGCCGGTAAATACAGTTCAAGGCCAGCCTCTCCACTGCCTGTGTTTATAAGTGTTCATGGAAGTATCAAGCCAACTGGTAAGAAAAGTTTCCCTCAGACCTTCTGAGATGCAAGTCTAGCCTCCAGCCATATACTAATCTGAATTATGTTTTTCAATGAAATGAAATAGTTGGAGGGAAGGAGGAGGATAGAAGGAGTCCAGAGTATGAAGGAGAAAAGCTCCAAACTTGACTTCAGATTTTAATCAAATGCCAGCATCAATTCTTTCTCTCACATTTCTGTCTCTTCCCTCCTTTTGTTTCTCTTCTTTGCATGCTCATGTTTATTCTCCTATTATTTTATCTGTTAGTTGCAGTAGGTACCTTCACAGGCAAAGTGAGGACAGGTGGTAAACATGAGTGACATTCCTGCCCCCAGAGGTCTTACCTTGAGTGGTAGAGGCAGGAAGTAAGAAGTTACTAGAAATGAGCACATAACTAATATGATAGTACTGACAGTACGGAGTCTTAGAAAACCAACTTTATGAAAGAGAACTATGGGGTCTTAGAAACCCATGTATCAAGATGAAGAATCTATTCAAGGAGGTCAGCAAGGGTTCTCTGAAGAAGCAGCATTGCAAGGGAGACTCACTGGTAAGTAGGAGTCAGTGTCAGGTTTCCAGCTAAACTGAATCAGAGACAAAATTTAAACCAGTTGCCTTTTACTTTTCTTTTTCTCATTCACCTGTTTGTGTTTACTTGTGTAGCCAGCACATAGACAACTGGATATTATTATTCCTGAAACATTTTAAATTCCTTGTTTTCTTCTCTCACGGGTGATGGTTGACGCTCTTAGCTCTACAACACCCTTATGTACCCTGTCCTTTCTTAAATTCATCACCAAAGGAAACTAATAATGTTCTTATTCTATATGCCTGGACAAGTTCCTTTCTGCAAAGAATCAAAAGATCCAAATTTTTCAATTTTTCACTGATGCTAAGCACTGTTTTTAACATTATAATTACATGATTACTTTTAATGTTTGTATGGCTGGGTATATTTATTACTGTTTTCCCATTTTAAAGATGATAAAACTAGGTGAAAGAGAAATAAAGTAATTTGTCCACAAACTAGCGATTTATTGAACCTGGAATTTGCCACCAGAACATTCTGAGGCTGACATCTGCATATTTAATTTTATTCATTGCATGCCTCTTTAGATTAATCAGCTTTTGCTTTCCTGAAGCCCAACAAAGGGAAATTGAGTTGCCTAGTATAAAAAAAAATACAGTAGAACTTTGTGAGAATAGTATTTTTATATTGCCTGTATCCAGTATGAGGAGAAAAAATATATAATTTAAGATCAAAATTTTATTTATCTTCTCTTTCTCTCTCACTTTCCTTCTTCCCCCTCCTTCCTTCCCTCCCCTTCTTACTATTTATCTGATCTAAGTAAATGATATAGAGATAAAATATAAATATTTAGTTTGGATATATTTATATTTATTATTTAAATAGATGTATACATAGTTTTAATGATGTCATACGAATATACATTTTTATTTTATTATACTCAAATTGATATTTTCCACTTTATAGTTAAAGATTTGGTTCCAGGATTGAAATCCAAGCTCCAGTTTCTTTCTAGCTGTGTGACTTTTGGAAAAGGACATTAACATCTCTATTGCATCTTTCCTTCTGAAAGTAGAGTTAATTATGTCATGTGTCTGTGATGTTGGCTGGTTGTTGATAGAACATGCATGTCAAAGGCGTCCTTAGTCGTCAGCAGACAGTAGATATAAATAAATGAGAAATGAAGTCATTAACACATAAGGTAGACTTGAAAGAAAAAAGATGACATTCAAGGGCAGTCTGAGGTAGCTGTGTGGAGGGAGGGAGCTGAGGAAGAGAAGGCCTAACATCTATTATTTCTTTTTTATTTTCATTAGTTGTTCGGTACTTTTTCACAAAGATTCCTAAGCTGGAGATATTGTATAAACTCTAACAATGTGAGAATCTCCAAATTATGAACAGATATATTCAAATTAAGTAGGTTAAAGATGATTGATCATCTATGAAATCTGTTTGTTCTCCACTCCCAATACCATTTATCTACACTGCTCTTTCAAATGTATCTCTTCCAATCTTTGTGACTAAGGTCCACTCTCCCTTAATAGAATGTGAGCACCTTGACAACATGGTCAGTGCAGTTGTTCATCCCTCACTGCCCTTAGCACCAGAATCACGCTTTTACATGGATGAATTGACTGATAAATGCCGGCTAAATGAATATAGATGGTTTCTTCTTTGCCAACTTTACTTTCTTAGCTCTGCCTTTGGCTTAGAGTCGCCACCACAAACTCTCTGCTTCAGCTTTCTCTGCCTCCAGCTTGCCATGACTTTGTTTACAGATTATATGTCTAGGCTTCTCGGCATTTTGCTTATCATGATGTGAGATTCGTAATAACCTTCCTTATGGTTTAGACTTTGTTACTAATATAACTTCAAGACCTTAGACAAGCCACTGCCCTCTGTGGACCACAGTTTTTCCATATGCAAAAGCAGGTAGTGGGGTAACTGGTTTTCAAGACCCTTAATGATCTAAATTCCGTTTCATTGGGCAGCTACTCTCATTCCAGAAGTAGGCAAAGTCTGAAATAAATTGTCAAATGGATCATTCTCTGTGAATAGGTGGTGCCAATAGGATGTTATGAGTGGTATCCCTGGGCCGGAGGTGCAGGGCAGGGTGTCTTCCTGAGTGTGTCTCTGTGTCGGGGCCTTGCTGGCTCTGGTGCTGCCGTCTTGTCCCCACAGATGGCAGCACAGCATCAGCGGGTGCTGTTATGTGCCAAATTCCTTCTTCTCTTTCCTTCTAAAAACTGAAATCATACTCTCAGATATATTTTAAGGTGTGAAATGCAGATGCTATGTAGACTCCACTTTCTATGAAAAACAAAAGTTTGGAAAGAGAAAAAAATGTTTTTCAGACTATACTTTTATTCTTACTTCATATGACATTAACTTCAACACAGAAAACAATAATTTAGCTAGGAGAAAAATAATTCCTGATCATATTGAGTTTTGTTATAGTAGTTGGTTTCAGCTAGTTCACTGACTTACTGTGATTTCAGTTAAAATGAACAAATATTCAATAATTTGTTCAACATTCCTTTGCTGCAACTGTCTTTATATGAAATGGAGATATGGTGCTTCACTTATTCCCAAGAGCACTCTAATGTCAGAGCACTGGATGGGAAGAACCTGACTTGGTAATAAATCGCTGACCTTTTCCAAACCACCTGAAGCTGATGACACCTAATTCGTGGGATTGTTGCATGAACCAACCACAGAACTGCAGCTCAGCTTCTGGCACTCAGAAGGTGTTCAGCAAATGGTACAGCAGTAGTCAATCCCATGAGTCAATGCCCAGCTTCAAGTCTATATCTTTGTTTTGTCCTGTGGCTACAGAAACATGTCGGAGGAGACGTGGTGGCCCAGGTCTCCCCTATTCTGAAGTGTGGAAGAAGACACACAGTGAACACATTTGGGCCCTAACTACTTTGTGACCTTCTGAAAATCATGTCCTGCTCTCCTGACCTCCCTTTCTCTTGCCTGTAGGTTAAGGAGTTTAAGTAGGTAATGGTCAGTGTTTCTCTGAGCTTTGCAATGTCAGGCATGCGAGACGGAGCCTCGCGTTGTTCCGGGAGCAGCAGTCAGTCAGGAGGGATTTGGTGGTTTCAAAATTCAAATAAATTGCAGCTGTGCCCTGGAGCCAGATTCAGGCGTGTTAAATCTACTGTGCACTGGGAACCTCCGCTTCAAGCAATGCCCTCTTTGTAATTTTAGTAGCTCACGTATTTCTTGGCAAGTGAATTCAGCAAGCCTCAGAAATATTTATGCCATTATTTGTTCTACTCAAAGACCAAAAGACTTAGTCTCTCAAAATTACATGTATATATTTTTTTTGCACCAAGTCTTTATAAACAACAGGGTATGCTAATAATAATCATTATGAGGATATTTTTATGATAAAAGTACATCTATGCCAAATTCTCAAGGCACCTAAGAATGCCAAACTGAATATATTGCCTAATAAAAGGGCAGCCAAGCTCTATAAATCTCAAGCACAGTGAAGAAAAATTCTCCATAACTACCACCAACTGCATAATAAATAAAGCAACTATTCACCCATGTAAAACAAAGGAAATAAAGAGCTTTAAAAATCACCAGAACTTTGTATCAGAAGATTTGAATGCAAAAGCTAAAAACCTAGAAAGGTGTCATATGCTGAAATTGTCTACTAGGCGCTCAAAAGTTAAACCAAACTTCCTCTTAGGTAATGGGTAAGGCAACTGGCCGTTGACAACTTGACTGCAGCTGCATTAGACTAGACTATATGTGCTGGAGTAACCCACTCCCCAAATGTCCGTGACTTCACCTATCCAATTTAACTTCATGCTCATGTTCAGACCAATGCAGATTGAGGATTTGTAACTCTCATCCACATCAATTTGGATCCAGGCAGTATCTTGACTACTATTCTCTTAGCAACTTTGACACTTTGGTGCTTTTAATTTTCATCAAATAAAGAGATAAGAGAGCATAAAAGACTCACATCTTTTCCTACCTACCTTGGATTGGGTAACACATGTTGATTCTGCTCGCAACCCACTACCCAGGACTAGCCACATAGCACTGACTTTACATGGGAGAAAATGAAACAAGGGAAGCTGCATGGTGAGCCCACTGGTGTGCTCCAGCCAATCTCTTTAGGGAGGATTGTGAGTCTATGGCTCACCTTGCTGCATGGCCTTGTAAAACTTGCATGCCCATTTAGACTACAGTATACTCAAGAGTGAACACAAAACTGCATTTCAAGTGGTAGGATTGTGTCAAAGATCAGGTGTAATAATGACTACAAAATAATGGATCTGCCTCAAAGCAGAATCCAAAAGTGAATTTACATAGATCATGAAAATTGTGCATCCTGTTGCCATGGTCTCTTCATTCAAATTCTGACACCAACACTTATTTAAACTACTTTTTGTCAAGCTGCTTAACTTTTTAGTTTTAGATGTCCCATTATTTAAATGGATTAATATCTATTTGCCCCCAAACTATGAGATATGAGTTATGAGGTTTTTCTTTTCATTTTAATTAGTTTATTTTTGTTACAGATGTTTCTCCCTTTTCCCCCATTGATACTCTCCTCCCCGCCCCTTCACAGTATTGTTATCTATGTCCTTTGGTTATGCATATATGCATATAAGTTCTTTGGTTTATCTCTCCCCTCCACCCCCCACTCTGAGGTTTGTCAGTCTGATCCCTACTTCTTTGTCTCTAGGTCTATTTTGTTCATCAGCTTATTTTGTAGATGTAGAAGTATGGTCAAAATTATTATATCTTTAGCAAGTGTAACATACTGATAGATTGAGTGGAAGGTTTTAGGTCCTGATGGATCCTCTTCAAGTCAGATAGGATGCTTTCAGCAGCAAGGAACAGATGACCTGACTTAACACAGGCTTAAGCAATGAGGACACTCATTATCTTTCAAAATGCAAAGTCTAGAGGAAGGTTAATATGGCAGATCTTTACTGACAGAAGTCTCTGTCATGTCTCCACATTGATGTCCTTCATGCTAACTTCATCTGTAGTCCATTAACAAGAGTACTGTGATAGCTCCAGGTGACACACCCAGACCAAACACTGCAGAGCAAGCAAATGGGTCATTATTCACTGGTTATCTTCAGCCTAAAAACTTTACATAAATTCTACCCTTTCCTCCACTTTCTTGCAAAAATTTCCTCAAAGCTTATTACCAGAATTGGGTCCCATGACTATTTCTAAATGAATCATTGGCAAAGGGCCTAAGATTGCCATAATTGGCTTGTACTCATTATGCCCTATGGAATTTAGGGTGTTAAGGCATCAACCAGAATAACATCTAGGTGTAACTTGTTTTCAGTTCCTGGAGCAGCATGTCCTTAATGGAAGGTTTCCTTATTCTGGTAGCATCTGCACTGTGTTCTAAAGAAGAATCTCAGCTCTGCTATTGCTATCAAGAGAATCATACCTGTCACCAGGATGAGACTCTCAGGCAGATCAAAACTAGGCTAGTCACCTGGAATTGTGACAAAACCAGCACATTTGAGATTTAGATTAAGATCTTTACTCAATCACTAGTGCCATGAACTTTACAAAATGCTTGTCTCTTATGTTTTGTTTTCTCTCTATGAAACAGGATATTAAAAACTAACTCAGGAGTATTTTGAGATAACTGAATTAAATAATGCAGCATTTCTGGCACTCAGTAAGAATTGTTACTGCTAACAGTATTAGCATTAGTATCAGTATAATGAAAAATTAGAAGAAAGAAAATCATTCTCAGTATCTTATTCCTTATCTTTTTTTTTTTCCCTGCTTATGTTAGGCATGTATTACCCTCTTTACTTTCCAACAAACCCTGTGTCAATATGGATATTTCTCAAGTTTTTATGCAAATATGGCTTGAAAAATGTTTGTCCTCAATGTTAAAAAACTGGGACATTGTTAGATACATTGGGGTAAGGTTGTATGATGGAAAGTTAATCAACAATTAAAAATGATGTTGGTGTAGCATTTTTAATAACATGGAGAATGACTTAAGTTATAATATTTAAAATGTGTTTCAAAAGTATATATATATATATAAACACACACACACACACACACACATATATGTAATATGATCTCAACTCTGCAAAGTAGAATATTCAGAGGAAAAAGCTTGAAAAAAAAAAGTACCAAATTTAACAAATTTTGGCTTTCATCAAACAGATTCTGCATAATTTTTTGTTCTTTAATTTCATATTATCCAAACTTTCTTTTTTGATTCTATATTACTTATGTATTTCAATAAAACCATATTGCATATAGAGTTAATATAATGCATAGATAGTTTTAGATATGTAGATATTATCATTTATTGAGCTCTTACCACACTTATCTGGTCCTGTGTTAAATTCATTATATAGGCATCACCTCATAAATTTTCTGCCAGAATTTCAGGTAGTAGGTACAATTATTTCCATCATTATTTTCATACAACATTATAGTTTTGATTTTTATTTCTGTGATGATTAGTGATGTTGAGCAACTTTCCATATGTCTATTGGCCATCTTCATGTCTTCCTTGGAGAAGTGTCTATTTAGGTCTTCTGCCTACTTATTAATTGGGTTGTTTGTTTTTCTAGTGTGACATGAAGAGAGTCTTTGATTCCATGGAAGAGTAAAATGGAAGGCATGTTTTGGATCTGTGGGTGTCTAGCAGAAGTTGATGTGCAAGTAGGTAAGAAACATCTGGTTTTAGTAGAAATATTTAGGTGATATAAAAAGCACAGAATTCAGTGACTGCAATGTACACTGTGCAGAACATTATTTTTAAATATCAATCTCAAACCACAGATGCTTCCTGAACTGAAATTTTACCTGGAGATGAGGTTGGATATGATGCTGACACACTGAAGACTACCAGCTCCTGATGTGATGACAGCAGAACTTTGAAGACATGTGGGTCTTGTTCACTAGGGAAGTCCTTGGGAAGCATACGGATAGTATCACACATAATATTTATTGTTTCTACCTGCTTTGCACTCAACTCTCTTTCTACTGGTAAAAATACTCAGATCCTGGGGACACTGCTGTTAGTCTGCCTGGTTATGGTGAAGCAGGACTCTGTTTTTGGTGCCAGAGTTCGTGTATGTCAACAGGTTTTGCTAACTAGAGTCTGACATTTCTCAGGCCTCAAAGCTTGATTCAGTGATAGTGAAGTTGCCCAGACAGTGCCAATCTAAGTTGACATTGCTGAAAAACCTTTTTTTTTTTTTTATTTCATTTCAAGGGAAGATAAATTTTTTTATTTAATGTAGAGATCAGAAGATATATGTCTAGCTGCTGTGGAGCAGGGAAGTGGTCAATATGTAAAAGTAACTTCTTTTAGGACAAAAACAACACAGAAGCAAACAGAGTAAAACGATGAAGAATTATCCAGTGCATGGATAATGTGCATCCAGTGCATTTTGAAATCATAATCACATCTGGATTTCTTAATAATGAGTTAATAGTTATTGTTTTGCTTATTCTAGTTTACGTTGGGTTCCTTTCTTACAAACCTAAACATTTGCGTTAGTACCAAAGTGTGTGTGTATGTATGCATAAAAAAAAAACATATTATGTGATATGTTATATTATATATAATTATATTATAATCTCAAGCAGTTTAACACCAGAAAAACAAACAACCCAATTAATAAGTAGTCAGAAGACACTTCTCCAAGGAAGACATACAGATGGCCAATAGACATATGGAAAGTTGCTCATCATCACTAATCATCACAGAAATGCAAATCAAAACCACAATGAGATCACTTCACTTGTCAGAATAGCTATCATCAATAAGTCAACAAACAGCAAGTGTTGCCGAGGATGTGGAGAAAAGGAAGACTCATGCACTAATGGGAATGCAGACTGGTGCAGCCACTATGGAAAACAGTGTGGAGGTTCCTCAAAAATATTAAAAATGAAATTGCCTTATGACCCAGAGATTCCATTTCTGGGAATATATCTGAAGAAACCCTAAACACTAATTTGAAAGAATGTACACATTCCTACGTTCATTGAAGTGTTATTTACAATAGTCAAGTGTTACAATGTGTCAGCGAGATAACCAGAGATGCACAGCCAAATTGTAAAGGAGCGCTTTATTCTCACCGGCGGGCTGCAGAGGGCATAGTCTCCCCTTAGATCAGCAACCATGATTCTTCTTGCTCATCTGATTTTAAAGACAGAAGCCCCATCCTCCTTCTGTGCCCCACCTCAAAGGACTGGTACAATAGTGGGTGTGACAGTGATTACAGAAGTCAAAATTAGCATTATTCACTGGGCTCAGGAATACCTGCAAATGGCTGCACTTACCTACCGGTATAGTTGGCTCTCAACACTGGGGAAACTATAACCTTAGGCAAAATTCCTTTACTTCTAGGGGTAATTAATCTATTATTGGAAAAATATCGAGGAAGTTCTGTTGATGATAAAAATGGAGTCATTTAGTTGCCTTGGCCCAGACGCCTACATAAGAATGGAGTCTATTCGCCTTAGCCTCGGGCCCAGGTCACAAGGAGATATGGAAGCAACCCAAGTGCTCATCAATAGATGAGTGGATAAAAAAAAAACAAAAAACAAAAACTGTGGTACATTTACACAGTAGTACAATGAATATTATTCAGCCATAAAAAAAAATTGGAATCTTGCCTTTGTGACAGCATGGATAGACTTAGAAGGTATTAAAATAAATGAAATAAGTAAGACAGAAAAAGATAAATACCATATGGTTTCACTGATATCTGAAGAACAAAACAAACAAGCAATCAATCAAAATAGAAACAAACTCATAGATTCAGAGAACAGACTGACAGTGTCAGAGGAGAGGGGGCTGGGGGGCTGGGTGAAAAGGGTGAGGAGATTAAGAAGTACATGTTGATAGTTAAAGAATAGTCACAGAGATGTGGGTTATAGCATAGTAAATACAATCAATAATATGGTAATGTGTATGGGGCCAGGTGGGTGCTTGAAGCATTGGGGGAACCCCTCTGTAAAGCACACGCTTTTCTGGACATGATGCTATACTTCTGAAACTAATGCAGAATGGATTTTAATGTAGACTGTAACTGAAAAAGAAAATAAAACTATGTCATATATAATATACTATATTATATATAATATCAAATATGAAATAGGATTAATATTTAAAACGTTAAGCTGGTAAATGGCAACATAGTGTTACAAGTTGCAAATCATAAACGAACAGGAAAATTCTTCCTTGTTTCATTCTCAAGTGGAACCTCTTGTTTAAAATTAATAAAAGGAGCCAGCATCTCTTATCACAGGTTACAGAGGATAGCAAGATTCAGATCCTTGAAAGTGGGTGCGTACGTTACCTGATGAGTCAACGGCAGCAGATAACTGCATTCAGCTGTCAGTGTCTGTGTAGTTTATAAAAGAGAAAGTGATCACACAAAAGCCGTGTGACCATTGCATATCAACAAAACACAAGAGGTATTCGAGCTTATCAGAGACTTCTGTCGGAAGCACAGGAACACAGCTCCGCATGTGGACTGACAGCAATGAGCATGCCCAGCTAAACTTGGGAGAATCCCAGAATTGTTCTCTGAGAAAGGAGCACCTTACAGCTTCGTCACAGACTGTACATAGCACATACATGAAAAGGTTGCAAAACCCATTCATCATGATCAAAGAACATATTGCTTACTGCCATGAACACAGTCATCGTCAAGGGAGGTTGTGTTCTCAGTTATTGATTCCATCCATTTCTTTCATCAAGAAATTGACAAAAAAACTCTGCTTTTCTCCTCCTTGAAGAAGTGAGGTGACTTCCTTATAGATAATTACTCTTTTTTGTTTTTTCAAATGTGCAAAATGAAAATCTCTTTCCTTGTAAGCGAAGCAAGAAATTAGTTAACTTACATGTGGTGTGTAGCAGATAAACTCAAATGCTTGAAGGTACTAAAGGTACACATGAGTCAAAACCAGGATGAACACGATGGCTGGAGTGAAGTTCTGTCCTTTTATTCGGAAACTCTATGGGGCTCAAAGGACTTGGACAAGGCAATGACTTCACTGCCATGTTTTTTAAATGCAAGAATAGTTATGAAAACAGAATACATGACCTCAGCATGTGAATGACAGTGCACTTGCAACACTGGACGTCTCCTTCCCACAGATGCTTCACACTGCAGATACTGGGGTGTGGGGGTGTGGGAAGTGCTGAACCCTTGACCAATACTGAGGGGACAGAAGCCACACATTAAGTGTAAGCTTCTACACTGTTGTGTCCCAAGTATTAGCACCTAGAACAGTGCTTGGCACGTAGTAGGAGCTCAAGAATATTTTGTGAAAGAAAGGATGAGGGAAGACCCATTGTTGCAACAGAAGAGAATGGCATTGAAATTTGAGATTGTCCAATATGCAGAAATATCATCTTTTCCCACAACTCACAAAGACAGTGCTGCAAACCTCAGCGCCAGGCAGAACCATCATCATTTTGCACATCTGAGCAAAGACCTGGAACCACTTCAATGTGAGCAATGATGTGCATGGGTCTCTTTCAACAAGGTTCTTCACTCTCCCCGAAGTCATAAACAAAAGTTCTAACAGATGGGGGACTGACTTAGCCAAAATAAAATAAATAGATAAAAAATAGTAAGTTTGACAAGAGTTCACATATTAGGATTCTAATGAAATAAAAATGAAATATAGCAATAGATCCTTTATTGCTTACTCATGATATATCTAAAAATTATAATTAACCCCTCAAGTGGGTTTTGGGAAGAGGTGTGAGGACATATTTGGAGAGCCAAAGGCAGGGTGTGGGGAAGGTTGGGCACCCCTGACGTGGAACATGCAAGCACAGTGGTCTAACATTCACAGAAGCTATCAGAAAGGAGAGACAGATCGCTTGCAGGTTACATCATGCAAGCCTTTCCTACAACCTCTGACCTTACAGAGTCAATATGAAGGAGGTAGGAGACTCTACAGTTAACTTCTGCTCCATTCATTGGCCCCTACTTCGTGCTGGGCCAAGACCTCAGTTAACCCTGGACTCTCATTCTCAGGATTCCCTTGGGTAAGACATAGGCTCCACAGCCAGGAGGAAGCCAGGAAGCTGTGCATCTGCATTGAGGGTGGTACTCGGAGGGAGCCGGAGAGCCAAGAGTCAGGATGTGGGAAGCAGCACTTGCAGGAAAAAAAATATATGATTCTAGGTATTTGTTATCCCCAACCTCATGGATAGGCCTTAACCCTAGAGACAAATGACTATAACCCCAGTGGTAGAGCTCACAAAAGTAAACAATCACTCTTTGAGTAATCTTGATTTAACTTCCCCAGCCAGGGTTAGCTGGAGGGGAAATCCTATGCATATTCCAGCTTCTTCTCAATACTTTTCATAGGCAACTCAGAAGCTAATGCACAGGAGAGGGCTTTAGATCGCCAATGAAAACACCCTGCTGGTGGACAGATGAGGGTCCATAAGCCCCTCTGAGCCTCATCTCCTTCCCCCATGACCTTAAGAGATGCTCCTTTGGCCGCAAAGCACTAGGGTTTCATGTCGTCTTCTTTCTGAAGACTGCACTTCAAAAACACATTTCTTTCTATTATGCTATTCATTCTACATGGCATTTCTGTTCTTACCTGCCAAATCCCTCACTTTTAATTATTCCCTGTTAAGTACAATAAATAGTTAGCTCATGTTTGGTCCGACAATAGCTCTGTGAATGTCACTGAGAGAAAAATAATATCTAAAGTGAGGAAGACAAAGTTTCTACCCTGTGACAGTGGCCGTCTCCCCCCAGAGCTTTGGTTTTCATGCTGGGTACCTCACTGAGTGAACTGTGACAACCAGAAGGTGTTCAGAAGGAAGTGGCAAGAATGGGGAAGGAAACTAATACACTTTTATGAAAAACTGAGGAACTGGAGTACAAAGGAGAAAATGAACAAGAAGACATGAACGTAAAATTGAGGCATTTTAATAAGGATCTCATGAAAAGTAAGACCTTTTATTTTAAGTAATTTTAAAAGTTTGAATACATATTTCAATAAATTAAGATTACTTTGTGAAGATCAGATTCATCCTCAAATAAAAGAAAAAATGCTTTCCAGGCTATAGTGAGATGCCAGAGGATCCAACGGGATGCTGCAAAGGCATCTGCATTGGCTGTCCTGGAGGAGGGAGCAGGACACTAAAGCCCCTGGAACGAGTCCCGCCGCTACCCGCACCACTAGGTCTCACTCAGCCTTTCATTCACACAGTGCTGTGCCTGCTCCAGCTCCACAAAGCAGATCTCAGTAGTTGCCACGGAAACTACCGAACCTAAACAACCAACAATATTTACTATCTTCCTTTTAAAGAAAACGTTTGCTATCTCCCCTTTAGAAGAAACTCCAGTGTGCAAATAGAGACCCTGAGAGGTTAAATTTTCTGACTTCGTCTTGCTGATTTTTTTTTTTAAGTAATCTCTATTTGGAAACAATGGAGAAGAAAATTATTTAATCTCTAAAATTATTTTGCAGAAACACACCCTTATGAATAAGTACTATATCAGAATTATAGCTTGATGGACAATTTATGGATTACTTCATTAAAATAATCATGAGTGGGAGGCATTAATATTCCAAGTTTAACTATTCATAATAGTGTTATTTTCATGATCATCAACAAAATATTATTACCTAGTTCTTTATGCAATACATGGAAGAATTTCAGATGTCATCTCCGTAATGTATACATACAAAGCACATTAACAGAAGATGCAATTTTTAAGAAATAAATAATAGATCTCTATATAATAAAGCATACTCCAATTTTTAAAGAACCTTAGTCATAGTCTCAGAATATGTTTGAAAGATTCAGACATGATTTTACTGTACCTGAAGTCAAGCATGCCCTTTAAATGAAAACATTATGTTCATTTCCATATGCTTATAACTTCCAAGATGGTGAATAACAGACATTTCGCAAGATTTACTGAAGTTATTCCCTGTAGGCATTCCTTTGTTGAGTTTTTATGTGATAAATGCATTTCTAATTGGGATTATTTACATAGGCATCTGGGCCCAGTTAGGGTTGGAAGAGAGGGACAGGGAAACTTTGGTTTTATTGATTTTACATTTGATTTAATATTTTATGCAGTAAAGCAGAGTTTGCATAGTGTCATTTTTGCTACCATTTTGGAGTGATGTTGGTAGCCTTTATGGTTCCTTGTGGCTCTTAGTGTCTATAATTCCATATCCAAACAAAATTTATCTTTACAACCCCCTGGGTATATGTTAAAGGGCAAAAGAGGAGACTATAAAGAGGTTACACACCACTAGTTTAGATGGGAGATTTGATGATTTGGAACATTTGGGTTAGAATGGAAAGGAAAGAACAGATCTAAAGAAATGAAATTTATATGATTCTTAGAAGATGGAGACGAGCAAGACCAGAAGAAGGGTGAGTGTGTGAGAGAGTGAGAGTGGACATGAAGGTTGATGACCAATCCCTAGCAGCGCAGAGCAGAAGAGCAGAAGGTTCCTGTGCTGTGGACTTGAGCAGCCAGCTACCATGGTAAGCAGCTCTTCAGGGCTCTTCTCCCTGTACTTCTGGGAGGTCCCACCATTTTGGAAGATTTTAGGTCTTCCCTGGGAGGAGGCAGTGGGAGTAGCTAGGGCCCAGCAACCTGAGCCCACCAGCGCACCTGGCACCATTGAACAAGTGGACACTCTGTGTCAACACAGAACTGTGCACATTAGTGGAGCTCCAAAGGTGCTGGTTGTGGAAGCCACAGTCAGCCCAGATCCCAGCACCATCCCCCACAGAAGCAGCCCGATCATAGCCTAGATATACTCCAGCAACAGAGGCTGGGCAGCAGACATCCACCCCCAGGCAACAGAAGCACAGACCAGCAGCTGAGACACATCCCCAAAAACTATAGCAAAAGCTGAGCAGGATTTGAGCCCCACAGGGCATCAGCACTCCCCAGTCGCCACCAGTGGGACCTGGGGCTCCGCAGAAGTCTGTGCGGTCCAGCAGCTCACAAGAGCAGTGGGAAGCCTGAGCCCCAGAGAGACTGGTGAGATCCAGCTGCCTGCCCATGGGATCTGTGGGGTGCTGGCACACCAGAGAGGCCTGTGCGACCAAGTAGTCCACAAAAGTGGTGGGAAGCCAGAGCATGAGAGGGACTGGTGTGATCCAGCTGCCTGTCCACAGGACCTGCAGGGTGTGGGGGCACCATAGAGGCTTGTGTGACCCAGCAGGGACTGTGCCATCCAGTTACCCATGGGACCTGCAGGGTGCAGGGTCACCAAAGAGGCCTGTGCAACACAGCTGCACACAACATAGGCATAGAGGATGTGAAAATGGAGACAGAGTGAATGGCAGCTATACAGAAGATCTCCCAGGACCAAACAAGAATTACAACTAAAATAAAAACAAATCTTCAGAAAAAAGCAACAGTAAAGCAGCAGGACAGGACCATATAACTAGGGAAACTGGTAGGATCTGCGGAGGCGTGAGAGGGTGGTGGGCTGGGGGCCCAGGAACAGCAGTGGTCTTAGCTGTGAGCAGCACCCTTAGAGAATAAAGACCAAACCAGCTCCACAGTGCAGAGAGCCTGGACAGAGCGCTAAAATAGCCACAGCCACTCACCTGGGGGCTATGGCAGAAGGAGGGCAGAATGGGCTGTAACTCTGTGGGGGCACCCGAGATTTGGATGGCACTCAGAGTTGCTGAGGTGCAGCGACAAAGAATGGTGGCCAGTGTGCTCCTTTCCAGAGCTGTGGAAAAAAGGAGCAGCGCCGCCCTCCCATAGATTCAGACTGTCCCAGGTGACTAAAAAATGCAAACTGAGGCTGATCAACAACCAACATCTATCCCACCCTCTGGAAATTCTCTTATGAGGAACACCAGGGATACATTCCAAGGCACTGAATAACTGAGACTATTAGCCACCAGGAAAAAGCTAGAGGATAACTGAACTTTTCCTGGGCTTGCAAATCTACTCAGAAAAGTAAGATATGATAGTGGTGTTTATCATGGGCCCACCTAGGCTCATTCAAACCCAGTAGAGGGAGCCACAAACAGCAGAACATCAACACGCACAGGGAAAATTTGGCAGGCTCCAAAACCCACTGAGACAGCCCAATAAGTGAAACAAAAAAAACAAATCCCAAATGAAAGAACAAGAGAACTCTATTGAAGATGAGATCAATGAAATGCAGCTTAGCAAATTATCAGAGGTAGAGTTCAGAGCCATGATCTTGAGGAAGCTCAACAGCATGAGTAAGGATAGCAGCACCATGAATAAAGATATAGAAACATTCAAACAAACCATGTGGAAATGAAGAATGACATAGCAAAAATAAAGAACATATTGGAAGGTTTAAACATCAGAGTAGAGGAAGCTGAGGACCAGATCAATGGATTAGGAGACAGGGTAGAAAAAATCAACCCATCAGAAAACCAATAGGAAAAAAACAGTTAAAAAACAGGAAGATAGCTTAAGAGAACTGTGGGACAACTGAAAACGTAATAACATTCGCATCATAGGAGACACCGAAGAGGAAGAAAATGGGCAAGGGTTAGAGAATATATTTGAAGAAATAGTGACAGAAAACTTTCCTAACTTGGGGAAAAAAGAAGTCATTCAAGTTCAAGAAGCACAGAGGGCCCAAGTAAGAAGAACCCAAACAGGCCCACACCAGGACACATAGTAATCAAAATGCCAAAAATTAAAGACAAAGAGAGAATCCTAAAGGCAGCAAGAGATAAGCAAAAGGTTACCTACAAAGGAACCCCCATAAAGCTCTCAGCTGACTTCTCAACAGAAACATTACAGGCCAGAAGGGAGTGGCATGAAGTAATCAAGGTCATGAATAACAAGGATCTGAATCCAAGACTACTCTATCCAGCAAGGCTATCAGTCAAAATTGAAAGTCAAATAAAGAGCTTATCAGACCAAAAAATAAATAAATAAATAAGCTAAGGGAATATATTAACACCAAACCAGCACTGCAAGATATGCTAAAAGAACTGCTGTAATTAGTAGAAGAAATAGAAAGAAAAATAGAACCACACTAAACAAAAATGGCAATAAATAAGTACATATCAACAATCACCTTAAATGTGAATGGTTTGAATGCTCCAATAAAAAGACACAGAGTAGCTGACTGGATAAGAAAGCGAGACTCACATATATGTTGCTTACAAGAGACCCACCTCACAACAAAAGACTTACATAGGTTGAAAGTGAAGGGATGGAAAAAAAAGTCTTTAAGCAAACGGAAAGAAAAAAAAAAAAAGCTGGGGTAGCAATACTTATATCTGATAAAATAGATTTCAAAATGAAGGCCATAACTAGAGACAAAGGAGGCCACTCTGTAATATTGAAAGGATCTATCCAACAGGAAGATATAACATTGGTAAACATATATGCACCCAATTTTGGAGCACCAACATATATTACAAATATTCTGGAGGACTTTAAAGCACTAATCAACAGCGAAACAATCATAGCAGGGGACTTCAACTCCCTGGTGACATCAATGGATAGATCTTCTAGACAAAAAGTTAACAAGGAAACACAGACTCTAAGTGAAACGCTAAATCAAATGGATTTAACAAATATCTACAGAAAATTACACCCCAAAATACAGAATTCACATTCTTGTCAAGTATACATGGCACATTCTCAAAGAGGGACCACATGTTAGGACACAAACTAAGTCTCTACAAGTTCAAGAAAATTGAAATCAAGCATCTTCTCAGATCACAATAACATGCAACTAGAAATCAATTGCAACAAGAACATACAAAGACATTTGATAACATGGAGGCTAAATAGCATATTATTGAACAATGAATGGGTTACCATGAAGATCATGGAAGAAATTAAAAACTTCCTGGAAACCAGTGAAAATAAAGACACTACAACACAAAATCTATGGGATTCAGTGAAAGATTTTCTGAGAGGATAGTTCATAGCACTACAGGCCTACCTCAAGAAGCAAGAAAAATATCCAACAGGCTATCTAACCTCACACTTTAAATAACTAGAAGGCAAACAAAAAGAAAACCCCAGAGGAAGTAGAAGGAAGGAAATAGTAAAGATTAGAGTGGAAATACATGACATGGAGACCAAAAAACAATTCAAAGGATCAATAAAACAAAGAGCTGGTTCTTTGAAAAGACAAAAAAGATTGATGGACTCTTAGCTAGTCTCACCAAGAAACAAAGAGAGAGAACCTAAATACACAAAATATGAAATGAAAGAGGAGAAATAATAACTGACACCACAAGAATACAAAGAATTGTTAACAGATATTATGAACAATTATCCAGCAACATATTCGACAGTCTAAGCAAAATGGAAAAATTTCTAGAAACACACAGTCTCCCAAAACTGAACCGGGAAGAGAAAGAGAATTTGAACAGACCAATATTATCAAAATAAATGGAAGATGCAATCAAGACTCTCCCAGCTAACAAAAGCCGAGACCCGGACAGCTTCATGGGGGAGTTTTAACGAACATTCAAACAAGAAATAATACTCATTCTCCTCGAACTATTTAAAAAAATTCAAAAAGGAAGACTTCCATACTCTTTTTATGAGGCCAGCATAATTCTAATTCCAAAATTAGAATATAACACTACAAAGAAAGAAAACTACAGTCCAAAATCCTGATGAACATAAATGCCCAAATCCTAACCAAAATACTAGCAAATTGAATCCAGCAATAAATCAAAAAAATTATTATTATTATTTTTTATGAATTTTTATTTATTTTTTTGTTACAGATATTTTACCTTTTTACCCCATTGGCACCCCCCACCCCACACCCCCTCCACCCTGTCCCCGGCTTAGTTGTCCATGTCCATTGGTCATGCACACATGCATATAAGTTCTGTGGTTTATCTCTTCCCACCCACCCCCCATCCCCTCATCTTAGGGATGTCAGTCTGTGCCCTACTTCCATGTGTCTGGGTCTATTGTATTCCTCAGACTGTTATGTTCATTATATTCCATATATAAGTGAGATCATGTGGTATTTGTCTTTTTCTGCTTGGCTTCTTTCACTTAGGATAATACTTTCCAGGTCCCTCCATGTCGTCTCAAAGGATAAGAGATCTTTCTTTCTTACCGCTGCATAGTACTCCATTGTGTATATGTACCACAGCTTTTTTATCCATTCGGCTACTGGTGGACACTTGGGCTGTTTCCAGATCTTAGCTATTGTAAATAGTGCTGCTATGAACATGGGGGTACATATATTCTTCCTGATTGGTGTTTCAGGCTTCTTAGGGTATATTCCCAGCAGTGGGATCACTGGGTCAAATGGAAGTTCAATTTTTAATTTTTTGAGGTAGCACCATATTGTTTTCCATAGCGGCTGCACCAGTCTGCATTCCCACCAGCAGTGTATTAGAGTCCCCTTTTCTCCACACCCTCGCCAACACTTGTTGTTTGATGATTTGTTGATGGTGGCCATTCTGACAGGTGTGAGATGATACCTCATTGTTGTTTCAATTTGCATTTCTCTGATGATTAGTGATGTTGAGCATTTCTTCATATGTCTCTTGGCCATTTGTATGTCCTGTTTGGAGAGGTGTCTATTCAGCTCCTCTGCCCATTTTTTAATTGGGTTCTTTGTCTTCCTTTTGTGGAGTTGTATGAGCACTCTATATATATTGGAAATTAACCCCTTATCTGATACATCATTGGCAATGATGTTCTCCCATACAGTGGGTTGCCTTTCCATTTTGATGATTGTTTCTTTTGCTGTGCAGAAGCTTTTGAGTTTGATATAGTCCCATGTGTTCATTTTCTCCTTTATTTCTGTTGCCTTAGGTGATGTATCAGTGAAAATTCTGCTCCGTATGATGTCCAAAATTTTGTTGCCTACATTTTCTTCTAGAATTTTTATGGATTCACGGGTCACATTTAAATTTTTTATCCATTTTGAGTTTATTTTTGTGTATGGTGTAAGTTGATGGTCTAGTTTCATTTTTTTGCATGTAGCTGTCCAGTTTTCCCAACACCATTTATTAGAGAGGCTGTCTTTACTCCACTGTATGCTCTTGCCACCTTTGTCAAATATTAATTGAGCGTATTGCCTTGGGTCCATTTCTGGGTTTTCAGTTCTGTTCCACTGGTCTATATGCCTGTTCTTGTGCCAGTACCAGGCTGTTTTGGTTACAGTCGCTTTGTAGTACAACCTGATATCTGGTATTGTGATCCCACCTACTTTGTTCTTCTTTTTCAAGATTGCTGTGGCTATTCGGGGTCTTTTTTGGTTCCATATGAACTTTTGAAGTATTTGTTCTAGTTCTATGAAATATGTCGTTGGTATTTTGATGGGGATTGCATTGAATCTATAGATTGCTTTGGGTAGTATGGACATTTTAATGATGTTAATTCTTCCAATCCATGAACAGGGTATGCGCTTCCACTTTTTTATATCTTCCTCTATTTCTTTTTTCAATGATCTGTAGTTTTCTGCAAATAGGTCCTTTACTTCTTTGGTTAAGTTTATTCCTAGGTATCGTAATTTTTTTGGCGCGATGGTAAACGGGATTGTTTTTTCAGTTTCTCTTTCTGTGAGTTCATCATTGATGTACAAGAATGCCGTCGATTTCTTGACGTTAATTTTGTATCCTGCTACTTTGCCAAATTCATTTATTAAGTCTAATAGATTTTTGATGGAGTCTTTAGGGTTTTCTATGTACAATATCATGTCATCTGCAAATAATGACAGTTTCACTTCCTCCTTTCCAATTTGGATCCCTTTTATTTTTTCTTCATGTCTGATTGCTGTGGCTAAGACTTCCAGTACAATGTTAAATAAGAGTGGTGAAAGTGGACATCCCTGTCTTGTTCCTGTTCTTAATGGAAATGTTTTTAGTTTCTGTCCATTGAGTATGATGTTGGCTGTAGGTCTTTCATATATGACCTTTATTATGTCGAGATATGATCCCTCTATTCCTACATTGCTGAGCGTTTTTATCAGAAATGGATGCTGGATTTTGTCGAATGCTTTTTCAGCATCTATTGATATGATCATGTGGTTTTTATTCTTCATTTTGTTTATGTGGTGTATCACGTTTATTGATTTGCGAATATTGTACCAGCCTTGTATCCCTGGGATGAATCCCACTTGGTCATGGTGAATAATTATTTTGATGTATTTCTGGATCCGATTTGCTAATATTTTATTCAGGATTTTGGCGTCTATGTTCATCAGGGATATTGGCCTGTAGTTTGCTTTCTTCGTAGTGTCTTTTTCTGGTTTTGGAATTAGAATTATGCTGGCCTCATAGAACTTGTTTGGAAGTCTTCCTTCCTCTTGAATTTTTTGAAATAGTTTCAGGAGAATGGGTGTTAGTTCTTTTTTGAATGTTCGGTAAAACTCCCCCGTGAAACCATCTGGGCCTGGGCTTTTGTTTGCTGGGAGAGTCTTGATTACCTCTTCAATTTCCTTAGTTGTTATTGGTCTGTTCAAGTATTCTATCTCTTCCGGAATAGTTTTGGGAGACTGTGTGTTTCTAGAAATTTGTCCATTTCACTTAGATTTTCAAATTTGTTGCCATATAGTTGTTCATAGTAGTTGTTAACGATCTTTTGTATTTCCGTGGTGTTGGTTGTTACTTCTCCTCTTTCATTTCTGATTTTGTGTATTTGGGTTCTCTCTCTTTGTTTCTTGGTGAGTCTAGTTAAGGGTCCATCAATCTTGTTTATCTTTTCAAAAAACCAGCTCTTTGTTTCATTGATCCTTTGAATTGTTTTTTTGGTCTCTATGTCATTTATTTCTGCTCTGATCTTTACTATTTCCTTCCTTCTACTTGCTCTGGGGCTTTCTTTTTGTTTGCTTTCTAATTCTTTAAGTTGTGAGGTTAGACAGTCAACTAGAAATTTTTCTTGTTTTTTGAGGTAGGCCTGTAGTGCTATGGACTTCCCTCTCAGAACTGCTTTCGCTGCATCCCATAGATTTTGTGTTGTTGTGTTTTCATTTTCATTGGTATCCAGGAAGTTTTTAATTTCTTCCTTGATGTCCTCGGTGACCCATTCATTGTTTAATAACATGCTATTTAGCCTCCATGTGTTGAAATGTCTTTGCATGTTCTTGTTGCAATTGATTTCTAGTTTCATGCCATTGTGATCTGAGAAGATTCTTGATATGATTTCAATCTTCTTGAACTTGTAGAGATTTAGTTTGTGTCCTATCATGTGGTCTATCTTTGAGAATGTCCCAGGTGCACTTGAGAAGAATGTGTATTCTGTAGTTTTGGGGTGTAATTCTCTGTAGATATCTATTAAATCCATTTGGTCTAGTGCTTCATTTAGAGTCTCTGTTTCCTTGCTAATTTTTTGCCTAGAGGATCTATCCAGTGCTGTCAACGGGGTGTTGAAGTCCCCTGCTATGATTGTATTGTTGTCGATTGCTCCTTGGAAGTCCTCCAGAAGATTTTTAATATATTTTGGTGCTCCTATATTGGGTGCATATATGTTATCAAGGTTATATCTTCCTGTTGGATAGATCCTTTCAATATTATGTAGTGGCCGTCTTTGTCTCTAGTTATGGTCTTCATTTTGAAATCTATTTTATCAGATATGAGAATTGCTACCCCAGTTTTTTTTGCTTTCCATTTGCTTGGAAAATTTTTTTCCATCCCTTCACTTTCAACCTATGTGAGTCTTTTGGTGAGAGGTGGGTCTCTTGTAAACAACATATAGATGAGTCATGCTTTCTTATCCAATCAGCTAATCTGTGTCTCTTTATGGGAGCAATCAATCCATTTACGTTTAAGGTGATTATTGATATGTACTTATTTATTGCCATTTTTGTTTAGTGTGGTTCTATTTTTCTTCCCATTTCTACTGCTAATTACAGCAGTCCTTTTAACATTTCTTGCAGTGCTGGTTTGGTGCTAATGTATTCCCTTAGCCTTTTTTTGTCTGGGAAGCTCTTTATTTGATCTTCTATTTTGAATGATAGCCTTGCTGGGTAGAGTAGTCTTGGATTCAGATTCTTGTTTTTCATGACTTTGATTACTTCATGTCATTCTCTTCTGGCCTGTAGTGTTTCTTGTGAGAAGTCAGCTGAGAGCTTATGGGGTTCCCTTTGTAGTTAACCTGTTGCTTATCTTTTGGTGCTTTTAGGATTCTCTCTTTGTCTTTAATTTGTGGCATTTTAATTACTCTGTGTCTTGGTGTGGGCCTGTTTTGGTTCTTCTTACTTGGGACTCTCTGTGCTTCTTGAACTTGAATGCCTTCTTCCTTCACCAAATTAGGGAAGTTTTCTCTCACTATTTTTTTGAATATATTCTCTATCCCTTGCTCCTTTTCTTCTTCTTCGGGGACTCCTATGATGCGAATATTATTAGGTTTCCAGTTGTCCCATAGTTCTCTTAAGCTGTCTTCCTGTTTTTTAATAGTTTTTTCCTTTTGTTTTTCTGATTGGTTGATTTTTTCTACCCTGTCTTCAAATTCACTGATCCGGTCCTCAGCTTCCCCTACTCTGCTTTTTAAACCTTCCAATGTGTTTTTCATTTCCGATATGTCATTTTTTATCTCTTCTTGTTGGTTTTTAATTTCCATTTGGCTTATTTTCAGTGTCTCTATGTCCTTACTCATGCTGTTCAGCTTCCTCAAGATCATGGCTCTGAATTCTAGCTCTGTTAACATGCCTTATTGCTCCACATTGATCTCATCTTCGGTGGAGGTGTCTTGCTCTTTCATTTGGTTTCTGTTTCTGTGTTTCACCATTTTGGCTATCACTGTGGGCTTTGGAGCCTGTCAAGTTCTCCCTGTGGGTGTTGGGGTTCTGCTGTTTGTGGCTCCCTCTCCTGTGTTTAGATGAACGAGGGAGGACCCACGTTGAACACCACTGTCAAGTCTTACTTTCCTGGTTAAAGTTGCCAGCCCAGGAAACGTACTGTTATCCTCTAGCTTTTTGCCTGGAGGCTAGCAGTGGAGGTTACTTGATGAGTTTTGGGTTGTCAGTTGATTGAAAAATTCCCTCTGGTGCTCAGCCAAGGGGCTTTCAGGAGGGTGGGGCAGATGCTGGTTGTTAGTGAGCCTCAATTAGCACTTCAATGGCCCACAGGGTGGGGTTGGATCTCCGAGGGAGGGGCTGTTGCCTCTCCTCAGAGCCCTGGGAAGGAGCAATGTGGCCACCGTCCTGAGTGGCTGCATTCAGCCAAAGCTCTGAACGCCCTCCAGATCCCGAGTGTCCCCACACAGTTCCAGTCCTGTCTGCCCTCCCTCCGCCGGAGCCCAAGGTGAGTGGCTGTGGCTGTTTCAGCCTCTGTCCCGGCTGCGCTGTGGAGCCGCCTGGGAGTGTAACCCGAGGGCGCCGCTCCCAGCTAAGGCCGCTGCCGAGCTGCGGACCGTGGGCTCCCAGCCCCGTCTCGCGCCTTCGCAAGCCTACCGGGATCGAGTCGGTGTCCCTCATTGTATAGTCCTCGCAAGCTGCTTTTCTGTTGGTTTTTCCCGTCGATTTGTCTGTGTTATAGTTGTAATTCCAGTTTGGTTCTGGGAGACGGTCTGTGTAGCTCCCTTCACTCCGCCGCCATTTTTTGGTTTTCAAAAAAAATTATTTACCATGACCAAGCAGGATTCATCGCAGGGATGCAAGGCTTGTATACTATTTTCAAATCTATAAATGTGATACACCACATAAACAAAATGAAAGATAAAAAACATATGATTATATCAATAGATGCTAAAAAAAAACATTCGACAAAATTCAGGACCCATTTCTGATAAAAATGCTCAGCAATCTTGGAATAGAGGGATCATATCTCAACATAATAAAGACCATATATAAAAGACCTACAGCCAACATCAAACTCAATGGGCAAAAAATTAAAAGCATTTCCCTTAAGAACAGGAACAAGACAAGGATGCCCACTTTCGCCACTCTCATTTAACATAGTACTGGACATCTTAGCCACAGCAATCAGACAGGAAGGAAAAATAAAAGGAATCCAAATTGGAAAAGAGTAAATGAAACTGTCATTATTAGCAGATGACATGATACTATACATAGAAAACCTTGAAGACTCCATCAAAAATTTAGTAGACTTAATAAATGAATTTGGCAAAGTAGCAGGATACAAAATTAACATCAAGAAATCAATGGCATTCTTATACACCAATGATGAACTCCCGGAAAGAGAAACTAAGAAAACAATCCCATTTACCATTGTGGCAAAAAAATTAAGATACCTAGGAATAAACTTAACCAAAGAAATAATGTACCTATTTGCAGAAAACTACAGGACACTGAAAAAAGAAATAGAGGAGAATATAAAAAAGTGGAGGCACATACCTTGTTCATGGATTGGAAGAATTAACATCATTAAAATGTCCATACTACCCAAAGCAATCTATAGATTCAATGCAATCCCCATCAAAATACCAACGACATACTTCACAGAACTAGAATACTTCAAAAGGTCATAAGGAACCAAAAAAGACCTCAAATAGCCACAGCAGTCTTGAAAAAGTTGAAGGGATCACATTACCAGATTATACTATAAAGCCACTGTAATCAAAACAGCCTGGTACTGGCACAAGAACAAGTAGATAGATCAAGGGAACCAAACAGAAAACCCAGAAATGGACCCAAGATAATATGCTCAATTAATATTTGACAAAGGTGGCAAGAGCATACAGTGGAGTAAGGACAGCCTCTTTAATAAATGGTGCTGGGAAAATTGGACAGCTACATGCAGAAAAATGAAACTAGACCATCAGCTTACACCCTACACAAGAATAAACTCAAAGTGGACCAAAGACTTAAATATGACTCATGAATCCATAAAAATCCTAGAAGAAAATGTAGGCAACAAAATTTCAGACATCATACACAGCAGAATTTTTACTGATACATCAGTTAAGGCAACAGAAACAAAGGAGAAAATGAACACATGGAACAACATCAAACTAAAAATCTTTTGCTCAGCAAAAGACACAATCATCAAAATGGAAAGGCAACTCAATGTATGGGAGAGCATAATTGCCAATGACATATCAGATAAGGGATTAATTTTTAATATATGGTGAGTGCTCATACAACTCAACAAAAGGAAGACAAAGAACACAATTAACAAACAGGCAGAGGAACTAAATAGACTCCTCTCCACACAGGACATACAAATGGCTAAGAGACATATGAAGAAATGCTGAACATCACTAATCATCAGAGAGATGCAAATTAAAACAACAATGATGAGGTATCACCTCACACCTTTCAGAATGGCTGCTAGCAACAAATCATCAAACAACAAGTGTTGGCAAGGTTGCGGAGAAAAGGGGACTCTACTACACTGCTGGTGGAAATGCAGAGTGGTGTAGCCGCTATGGAAAACACTATGGTGTTACCTCAAAAAATTAATAATTGAACTTCCATTTGACCCAGTGATCCCACTTCTAGGAATATACCCTAAGAAGCCTGAAACACCAATCAGAAACAATATATGTACCCCCATGTTCATAGCAGCAGTATTTACAATAGCTAAGATCTGGAAACAACCCAAATTTCCATCAGTAGATGAATGAATAAAAAAGCATTAGTATATATACACAATGGAGTACTATGCAGCTGTAAGAAAGAAAGATCTCTTATCCTTTGATACAACATGGAGGGACCTGGAAAGTATTATCCTAAGTGAAGCAAGCCAAACAGAGAAAGACAAGTATCATATGATCTTACTTATTTGTGGAATATAATGAACATAACAGGCTGAGTATTGAGGTAGTCCCAGAGACGTGGAAGTAGGGTAAAGACTGACAATCCCCAGAAGAGGGGGTAGTGGGGCAGAGATAATCCACAGAACTTATATGCTATGCATGAACAATGGACATGGACAACAAAACTGGGGACAGGGCTGGAAGGGAGAGGGAGGGTGGAATCTTTGGGGGGAAAAGGGGAAACATCTGTAACAAAAATAAATTACTTAACTTAGAAAAAATAAAATTTATTATTTTTGTTTATTTATTATTGACACTATTACAGATGTCCCCAATTTTCCCCATTTACCCCACTTTCCTCCAGCCTCTGCCCCCCTCCTTCCAGCCATCACTACACTGTGTCCATGGGCTATGCATATATGTTCTTTGATAAATTTCTTCATCTTCTTTCATCCAGACCCCCTTCACTGACAATCCCCCTCCCTCTGACATCTGTCAGTCTGTTACATGAATGCATTCCTCTGGTTCTACTTTGTTGGTCAGTTTATTTTGTTCATTAGATTCCACATATGAGTGAAATTATATGGTACTTGTCTTTCTCTGACTGACTTGTTTCCCTTAACATAATGTTCTCCAGGTCCATTGATGCTATCACAAAGGGTAAAACTTTCTTGTTTTTTATGGCCGAGTAGTATTCCATTGTATACATGTACCATAACTGTTTTATCCACTAATCCACTGATGGACACTTGGGTTGCTTCCAAATTTTCGCTGCTGTAAATAACACTGTTATGAACATAAGGGTGTACATATTCTTTCTGATTTGTGTTTTGGGATTTTTAGGATATATTCTCAGAAGTGGGATCACTGGGTCCAAAGGAAGTTTCACATTTAACTTTTTGAGAAAAGTCCATACTTTTTTCCACAGTGGATGCACCAGTCTGCACTCCCACCAGCAGTGCAACGGTTTCTCATGCCGGCTGTGCCCATTGTAGTGGGGACCTTCTTAAAATGGAGATTTTTTTTTTTTAGGTTCATAAAGAGATTTGTTTTCTGGAAACTATTTTCGTACATTCATAATTTGGGCATTCCTCATCCAAGACAGCTATTAAAACAAATTATTTTCAAACACCACTGTCAGTCTGGACATCTATCTTGCTAAAATAGTTTGGCAATTCAGACTTAACAGCAAGATGGAGAATAACAGCAAAATAGCATCGATAGGTCTATGTCTCCAATGGGCCAAGTAGTTCCCACTCTGGGGTCTTTATTGGCAAATAGCTCACAGAAAAGTAACAGAAATATCTGATGGGAGGGGTGGGACTGCCTGGGAAGGCGAGTGAAGCGGACCGAGGCCGGGCGTGCGGAACCCCGAGTAGCCCATGCCAGTGAGCTGGCTTTAGCAGCAGTTTCGGTAAGAAGGACGTTGTCTGGCGATGGCAGAGGAGTGAGCATGCACCTAGTGCTGCGTGTGCCTGCTTCGGACAGAGGCGTGTCCTCTGGTGGCTGCAGTTTTAACCCTGAGGGCACCCAGTTTGTCAGTGTCCTGTGCGGTCTAGGCTGAGGCGCAGTGCGCACTCACAAAGGCAGGGCTGCCCTGGACTCTTCCCTGTTGTGCGAGACGCTGCGTTTGTTTAGTGATTGCTACATAACAGACACCACCAAAATGGAGCGGCTTGCAGCAAAACAGCCCATTCGTTCTTATGATCTGTTTGCCTGACTGGCCCTTCTCCATGTGGCGTTGGCTGAGGTTACTCAAGGTTCATTCAGCTGGGAGCTTATTGGGCTGGAACATTCTAGATGTTCCTCCAAGGTCTGGGATCTTGGTTCTGGCTGTCTGGAAAGCCTCAGTTATTCTCCATGAGGCCTCTTGTGGTCTTCCCTGTCTGTTCTTATTCAGCAGCTTGGATCCATGTTGTTTTATATGAAAGCAAAAGTCAGTCGACACTTGAACACACCTCTTAAAGGGCTAGTCCTAGAGCTGGTAAAGGGCTATGTCTGCACTTGTTAGTTACAGAGGCTAGGGTAAACACTCTAGCCTGGACAGGAGGACCTAAGATTTTCTTCCCTGTCTGAGCTTTCTCTGGAGACAATCTACTAATGGATGGATTTAGAAAATACCAAGTTGCATTTATATAGAAATATTTTCAATGTCTGTGTTTTATTTAGGGAGTCAGTAAAAGATGATTTGATGTATAGAGAGAATATCAAATAGAAACTTGGTTCTGTGGAGTTTAAAGGATGGCAATGGGAAATTAGAGACGTTCTCTGCATTCAGAGTTTGGAAAATGCTTGAGTGGACTTAGGCGTTCCTACTTCTCAGACCTGCAGAACTTCTGCAGGATTTCTCAGAGCTTTTAATATGCTACTATGCATTGTTATTTTAAGCATTTTTAAATGAATTTGATCATAGGTATTTTTTCATGGAACACTTTAAGGGATGCCCAAATTATGGAGTGCAAGGCATTTTGGGAAGAGCTGAAGCAACCTGAGAGAGAGCCAGGTAATGCTACATAGGAAGTGCCCTCTGCAGGGGTGGGGAATGTTCGACCCATGGGCAGTATAAGCCCCGAGAAATCAATACCAGCTAACATCACACACTTTACCAAATTACCCTGACCAAATATAGCAGGCTAATTTTTAAGCTGATATTTTGTATGGTCCTCGAGTGATGTTATAAATATCCAAATGGCCCTTGGCAGAAAAAAGGTTCCCCAACCTGAGAAGAAAAGAGAGGGAAAGCCCACAAAGCATAGTGAGACATGGAGGAAAATGCCCAGGAAATGGCGGCAACCCTGCTGAGTGTGACTGATCCTGTGCCTTCCCGCTGCCCATCCGCAGGCCCAGGGACAGAGGTCACAGCACTGTTCTCCACACAGACAGCTCAAAGCTTCCACTGGGACAGGAATGATGATTTTGTGAGAGGAATAGTTTCCAAGATTTTCATTATGAAAGTACTGTTTTTATTATTTTCCTATTAACCCTATGATCTAAGTTTGCTTACCAAACAACAGTCAAGTAAAGCTATAAGGGTAAAGTTGGTGCACTGTACGTATTTATGCACATACTAGTTTAAGTGTTTAGAAAATTGATTTCATGGAGAGGAAGAGAGGGAGAGTGAGGGAGGGAAAGAGGGAGGGAGGGGAAGAGAGAGAGAGAGAGAGAGAGAGAGAGAGAGAGAGACATTGATGTGAAAGACAAACGTCAATTGGTACAACTTAGATATGTGCCCTGACTCAGAATCAAACCCACCACTGTTTGGTGTATGGGGTGATGCTCACCAACTGAACCACACTGGCCAGGGCTGTTTACTTTTTTATAACAACTTTTAAGGCAGATGCCATCTTTAGTATCTCTGGTGGCAGCACTATCACGGGATTTTACAATGTGAATTTAGAAGACGATAATTAGATCTCCCGTTGGCCATTTCTTTTATCTCTTAGTTTTGAAATGAGCTGTCCTCTTCATCTTTACTCTAGACACTGCTTTCTACAAAAGATCACAGCAAGGAAGAGGAGGTAATATTCACATCAAATCATAGTGATCTTGAGGCATGCTTTAAATGGTGTCAAGAAAACTTTTAAAAACTGTAATTTACTGGGGAAGAAAAAAATGGCGGCGGAGTGAATGGAGCTACACAGACCATCTCCCAGGACCAAACTGGATTTACAACAAAAATAAAGACAAATCGTCAGGAAGGAGCAACTGAAAGGCAGCCTGGAGGACCACATAACCAGGGACACTGACTCAATACTGATAGGCTTGCGAGGATGCGAGAGGGGGCCAGGAGCCCAGGGTCCACAGTGGCCTGGGCTGGGATCAGCAAATCTGCTGAGACCAGGGAGCTCGGCGGAAAACTGCTGACGCCTCGGCAACGTGCTAAGCCCTCAGCTGTTGCCGCACGGACTCAGTTGAGACCAGGGGGCTCGGTGGGAAGCTGCTACCGCCTCGGCTGCGACCGTGGCTAAGTTCTGCGAACTCGGCTGAGCACTACGCCATCAGCTGGTGCCACAGACTCAGCTGCTTTAAGCTGAGAGCAGCACCATTGGGTTAAAAGTCCCAGGCAGCCCCATGATGCAGAGTCTGGACAGAGGCTAAATTGGCAGCAGCCACTCACCTTGGGCTCTGGCAGAGGGAAGGCAGACTGGACTAGAACTGTGTGGGGACACTCGGGATTTGCAGGGTGCTCAGAGCTTTTGCTAAGTGCAGCCACGCAGGAATGTGGTCATCTTACTCCTTCCCAGGGCAATGGGGAGAGGTGGTGGCCCCTCCCTCAGAGATTCAACCCCACCTGGTGGCCATTGAAATGCTAATTGAGGCCCATTAACAACCAGCAGCTGCCCCACCCTCAGGAAATCCTCTTATACTGAGCACCTGAGGGAGCTTTTCAGGCAACTCAGAAACCAAGGTTCTTCAGGTGACCTCTACTAATAGCCTCCAGGCAAAAAAAAAGCTAGAGGAAAGTTAAGACTTGACAGTGGTGGTTAAAGTGGGTCCTACCTGCCTCATCAAAACCCAGGAGAGGGAGCCACAAACAGCAGAACACCAACACCCACAGGGCAAATTTGGCAGACTCCAAAGCCCACTGTGATAGCCAAAATGGTGAAAAACAGAAATAAAAGCCAAATGAAAGAACAAGAGACTTCTGCCAAAGATGAGATAAATGAGGTGCAGTTAAGCAAGTTAACAGAACTAGAAATCGGAGCCATGATCTTGAGGAAGCTCAACAGCATGTGTAAGGAAATGAGCACCATGAGTAAAGACGTAGAAATGTTGAAAATCAACCAGTTGGAAATTAAAAACGACATATCAGAAATGAAAAACACATTGGAAGGTCTAAAAAGCAGAGTAGAGGAGGCTGAGGACCGAATCAGTGAATTAGAAGATAGGGTAGAAAAAATCAACCAATCAGAAAACCAAAGGAAAAACTATTGAAAAACAGGAAGACAGCTTAAGAGAACTGTGAGACAACTGGAAACGTAATAATATTTGCATCATAGGAGTCCCCAAAGAAGAAGAAAATGAGCAAGGGTTAGAGAATATATTTGAAGAAATAGTGACAGAAAACTTTCCTAATTTGGTGAGGGAAGAAGACATTCAAGTACAAGAAGCACAGAGAGCCCCAAGTAAGAAGAACCCAAACAGGCCCACACCAAGACACATAGTAATCAAAATGCGAAAAAATTAAAGACAAAGAGAGAATCCTAAAAGCACCAAGAGATAAGCAACAGGTTACCTACAAAGGAAACCCCATGAGCTCTCAGCTGACTTCACATAAGAAACACTACAGGCCAGAAAGGAATGGCATGAAGTAATCAAGGTCATGAAAAACAAGGATCTGAATCCAAGACTACTCTACCCAGCTAGGCTATCATTCAAAATGGAAGGTCAAATAAAGACCTTCCCAGACAAAAAAAAAGACTAAGGGAATACATTATCACCAAACCAGCACTGCAAGAAATGTTAAAAGGACTGCTGTAATTAGCAGAAGAAATGGGAAGAAAAATAGAACCACACTAAACAAAAATGGCAATAAATAAGTACATATCAATAATCACCTTAAATGTAAATGGATTGAATGCTCCCATAAAAAGACACAGAGTAGCTGATTGGATAAGAAAGTATGACTCATATATATGTTGTTTACAAGAAACCCACCTCACAACAAAAGACTCACATAGGTTAAAAGTTAAGGGATGGAAAAAAATCTTCTAAGCAAACGGAAAGGAAAAAAAAGCTGGGGTAGCAATACTCATATCTGATAAAATTGATTTCAAAATGAAGGCCATAACTAGAGATAAAGAAGGCTACTACATAATATTGAAAGGATCTATCCAACAGGAAGATATAACCTTGATAAACATATATGCACCCAATATAGGAGCACCAAAACATATTAAAAATCTTCTGGAGGACTTCCAAGGAGTAATGGATAGCAATATAATCATAGCAGGGGACTTCAACACCCCGATGACAGTACTGGATAGACCCTCTAGACAAAAAATTAGCAAGGAATCAGAGACTCTAAATGAAGCACTAGACCAAATGGATTTAATAGATATCGACAGAGAATTACACCCCCAAAAAACAGAATTCACATTCTTCTCAAGTGAACATGGGACATTCTCAAAGATAGACCGCATGTTAGGGCACAAACTAAATCTCTACAAGTTCAAGAAGACTGAAATCATATCAAGCATCTTCTCAGATCACAATGGCATGAAACTAGAAATCAATTGCAACAAGAACATACACAGACATTTGAGCACATGGAAGCTAAATAGCATGTTATTAAACAATGAATGGGTAACCGAGAAGATCAAGGAAGAAATAAAAAACTTAATGGAAACCAATGAAAATGAACACACAACAACACAAAATCTATGGGGTGCAGCGAAAGCAGTTCTGAGAGGGAAGTTCATAGCATTACAGGCCTACCTCAAAAAAGAAGAAAAATCTCTAATAGACTATATAACCTCACAAGTTAAAGAACTGGAGAGCAAACAAAAAGAAAAGCCCGGAACAAGTAGAAGGAAGGAAATAGTAAAGATCACAGCAGAAATAAACGACATAGAGACCAAAAAAAAACAATTCAAAGGATCAATGAAACAAAGAGCTGGTTTTTAGAAAAGATAAATAAGATTGAAGGACCCTTAGCTAGACTCACCAAGAAACAAAGAGAGAGAACCCAAATGCACAAAATCAGAAATGAAAGAGGAGAAGTAACAAGTAACACCACAGAAATGCAAAAGATTTTTAACAACTACTATGAAAAATTATATGGCAACAAATTAGACAATATAAGAGAAATGGACAAATTTCTAGAAACACATAGTCTCCCAAAACTGGACCCGCAAAAGATAGAAAACTTGAACAGACCAATAACAACAGAAGAAATTGAAGAGGTAATCAAGACTCTCCCACAAAACAAATGCCCAGGCCCAGATGGCTTCACAGGGGAGTTTTACTGAACATTCAAAGAAGAACTAACACCCATTCTTCTCAAACTATTTCAAAAAATTCAAGAAGAAGAAAGACTTCCATATGCGTTTTATGAAGCCAGCATAATTCTAATTCCAAAACCAGAAAAAGACACTACAAAAAAAGAAAACTGCAGGCCAATATCCCTGATGAACATAGACGCCAAAATCCTGAATAAAATACGAGCAAATCGGATCCAGCAATACACCAAAAAAATTGTCCACCATGACCAAGTGGGATTCATCCCAGGAATGCAAGGCTGGTACAATATTCACAAATCAATAAACGTGATACACCACATAAATAAAATGAAGAATAAAAACCACATGATTATATCATAGATGCCAAAAAAGCCTTCCACAAAATCCAGCATTCATTTCTGATAAAAACGCTCATCAATGTGGGAATCGATGGGTCATATCTAGACGTAATAAAGGCCATATATGAAAGATCTCCAGCCAACATCATACTCAATGGGCAAAAACTAAAAGCATTTCTCTTAAGAACAGGAACAAGGCAAGGATGCCCACTTTCACCACTCTTATTTAACATAGTACTGGAAGTCTTAGCCACAGCAATCAGACAGGAAGAAAAAATAAAAGGGGTCCAAATTGGAAAGGAGGAAGTGAAACTGTCATTAATTGCACATGACATGACACTATACGTAGAAAATCTCAAAGACTCCATCAAAAATTACTAGACTTAATAAATGAATTTGCCAAAGTAGCAGGATACAAAATTAACATCGAGAAATCGATGGCATTCTTATACACCAAGGATGAACTCCAGAAAGAGAAACTAAGAAAACAATCCCATTTACCACTGCGGCAAAAAAATTAAGATTCCTAGGAATTAACTTAACCAAAGAAATAAAGGACCTATTTGCAGAAAACTACGGGTCATTGAAAGAAGAAATAGAGGAAGATATAAAAAAGTGGAGGCACATACCCTGTTCATGAATTGGGAGAATTAACATCATTGAAATGTCCATATTACCCAAAGCAACCTATAGATTCAATGCAATCCCCATCTAAATACCAATGGCATACATCACAGAACTAGAACAAATACTTCAAAAGTTCATATGGAACCAAAAAAGACCTCGAATAGCCACAGCAATCTTGAAAAAGAAGAACAAAGTTGGAGGAATCACATTACCAGATTTCAGGTTAAAGTACAAAGCCATTGTAATCAAAACAGCCTGGTACTGGCACAAGAACAGGCATATAGACCAGTGGAACACAACAGAGAACCCAGAAATGGACCCAAGGCAATATGCTCAATTAATATTTGACAAAGGTGGCAGGAGCATACAGTGGAGTAAGGACAGCCTCTTTAATAAATGGTGCTGGGAAAATTAGACAGCTATATGCAGAAAAATGAAATTATGCCATCAACTTACACCATACACAAGAATAAACTCAAAATGGATCAAAAACTTAAATGTGACTCATGAATCCATAAAAATCCTAGAAGAAACTGTAGGCAACAAAATTCCAGACACTATACGCAGCAGAATTTTCACTGATTCATCACCTAAGGCAATAGAAACAAAGGAGAAAATGAACACATGGGACTACATCAAACTCAAAAGTTTTTGCACAGCGAAAGATACAATCATCAAAACAGAAAGGTTACCCACTGCATGGGAGAGCATAATTGCCAATGATATATCAGATAAGGGGTTAATTTTCAATATATATAGGGTGCTCATACAACTCAACAAAAGGAAGACAAAGAACCCAAATAAAAAATGGGCAGAGGAACTAAATAGACATCTCTCCAAACAGGACATACAAATGGCTAAGAGACATATGAAGAAATGCTCATCATCACTAATCATCAGAGAGTTGCAAATTAAAACAACAATGAGGTATCACCTCACACCTGTCAGAATGGCTCCCATCAAGAAATCATCAAACAACAAGTGCTGGCGAGGGTGTGGAGAAAAGGGGACTCTAGTACACTGCTGGTGGGAATGCAGACTGGTGCAGCCACTATGGAAAACAATATGGTGTTACCTCAAAAAATTAAAAATTGAACAGCCATTTGACCCAGTGATCCCACTTCTAGAATATACCCTAAGAAGCCTGAAACACCAATCAGAAAGAATATATGTACCCCCATGTTTGTGGCAGCACTATTTACAAAAGCTAAGTTCTGGAAACAGTCCATGTGTCCATCAGTAGACGAATGGATAAAAAAGCCGTGGTACATATACACAATGGAGTGCTATGCAGCTGTAAGAAAGAAAGATCTCTTATCCTTTGAGACTACATGGAGGGACCTGGAAAGTATCATCCTAAGTGAAACAAGCCAAACAGAGAAAGACAAGTATCATATAATCTCACTTATTTGTGGAATATAATGAACATAACAGTCTGAGGAATGGGGTAGTCCTAGAGACATGGAAGTGAGGTACAGAGTGACAATCCCCAGAAGAGTGGCTTGTGGGGGAGAGATAAACCACAGAACTTATATGCTTGTATGCATGAACAGTTGACATGGACCACAAACTGGGACAGCGCAGGGAGGGAAGTGGAGGGGGGGATCAGTGGGGGAAAAAGAAGAAATATCTCTAACAAAAATTAATTAATAAACTCACACTTCTGATTAAAGAAAAACAAAACAAACCTGTAAATTACTGGCACCTGAGCCACTGTACCCATCACAGTGATTTTACCTTCCACATTTCTATCAGGAAACATGAGTTATTCTTTCCTTCCCTCTCTCCCTTCTTTCCTTTCACACCTCTGCTAATCTTGATGTATATATTCACTCCAACCCACTCCCTCAGCCTGTGCCTTCCTGTTCTGAGTAAGATGCAATTGTTTACCAGCTCTTTCTGCTGTGAAATCCAGAAGTTCAAGTTGCATTAAAGCTCATCAAAGCTGAATTCAGGTCCTGAGATATTCCAAACCCAGCCTTGATGTATTTTATCGGGCTTGTTGAGTGTTGCTGCTTACAGGGGGATGTGGGAGCTACAGTTATTTGTCCCCCAGTGTGGTCAGGCCCGTCCCACATGCAACATATCTAGGGAACATTGTCATTTATTTTGAGATTGAAAATGTTATTATCATTTTAATGTCTCTCACAAGTCCTAGAGCTGAGAAACATTTATCTTATTGTCACTCAGCATTTTCACATGACTACCTACCAACATCCAGGAGTAGAGGGATATTGAAAATCTGCTTAGAGTTTCTCAGAATTCTCCAGTTCATCAACGCTATTATCACAAACTCACAGTCTTTTCTTGAATTTGCCTTATTTTTGTTTAATATTTTCTGAAAATCCTGTACCCTCACACACCCCAAAATATTCTGGTCCTGCTTAGATCTAGTAATTGGGATATAAATGATAATTTTGTGTGAGGTGGTTTTCAAGTTTTTCATTATCAAATTACAGTTTTTATTCTATTAACTTTATGATCTGAGTTTGCTTATGAAATAAACTGCATTTATTAAGAGATCATTTGTTTTCTTATAATCATTCATCGGAAACATGCCTTTCAGTCAGAATGCCCATCCAGCATGAGCTAACCACACTGACCACATGTGATTTCAACAACAACAACAGCAAAGAAAATAAAAGGAAAGAAACTTGTTTTATGGTTAAATTGTGCAATCTAATTAGAAGTAATTTTAAAAAAATGAAAAATAGCTTACAAACCCAAATTCTTGTTGAAATAGCCAAGCATCGAGAGCGGTGGTTCTCAACTCTCATGTTAGAGCACCCAGAGAGCCTTGGAGAAGGAACTGTGGGTCCCTAGCCCAGTCCCAAAGCTTTGAATTCTGATTCTCCAAGACAGGGCTAGACTTCAGCATTGTTCTAAAGACCCTCCAGATTATTCTCAGTTGCAAAAAAGATTAAGACCCTCAACCCCTGTGATTATTTAAATCACACAGGCAAAACACAGATTTTCACAGAGATGGAGTTACCTGTTCTGAGGCAGAAAGTAAAGGCAGTGCCTAATAATAGCCCATCTTTCAGGGTCATTGTTCTCTTTGAAGAAAGGGGCCCTTTGGTTTCATCTCCTCTCTTATGTTGTTTTGTAATCTTTATACATTAAAGATTACAAATAACTGTAGATCACACCTTCTCCTTTAAGCAACAGAACTACCAAGAAATCCCACAAAATACACCGATAATTAAACCTCCCCAAGGCAATCATGTGGGATGTAAGTTTGGATAAGAACCTGGGGACTGATTCTTCTTAGCTATATTACTTAAAGCAACATATTGAGCTTCATCCCTCTATCATTTAGTTTCCTCATTTTTATTCCAATCAAAATACCTGTGTTATAGGCTTCTGTGAGGAGTAAACAATATAATACAAGTCAAAATAGCCAGGACAGTTTTAGGTGCTCAATAAATGGTAGTTGATTCTGGGTTGTTAATTCTGATACAGCTATTTTATTTTTCGCATAAGTGCCAATGATAAGCTTCAAAATTAAGTGAGGAAAAAAGTAAGTAGAAAACTTACTTTTAATTAGAATCCTGAAGGTGTGGCAATATATTTTGATAAATATGTAACGTCTCACTCTACCCTACCACGTATTATCAGATAAAGTCACTGATCATTTCCTTACGGGTTTTTTGACAGAAACATTCGCATCATTCAGTCTGAAAAATGAACATTTGCTCTTATGGTTCCTCTTGATCTGCAATTAGTGGGGATAACATTAATGATCTTCCTTTTATATTTAATATAAATGTGAAGAAGGATGTCATGTTTACTGAACATATGCAAAAAGTTTAAACAAAACAGTTCCTTAGTGATGTATTAATACATGTACATCTGTCATTTTTTTTTAATTTAGTTTGTTTTTTAAGTTAATTTTTTATTTTTTCGTATCTGAAAAATTTTCAATTTTCTAGAGTGAGATCTCTTAATCCCTTCTCATGTCATTTTATTGCTTAGTAAGTAGAAAAGTCCTGCCTCTCCATGATTTATTAGTTAACCATATTTGCTCTCTTATTTAAAATATAACTTTCTGAATTTTACATTATAATTAATCTACTTGGAATTAATTTTAACACACAGTCTGATACAAGAGACCATTTTTATTTTTAATATTGGTAGTCAGAAATGGTTTGGCATATAATAGTAATTTTGCATTCTTTTTGTGGTATTTATGCAATTTCATTATTTTATTTAAAGAAGGTTAATGAATATAATATAAAAAGATAGCATGGCACAGCAAGGTTCCTCAAAATTCAGCCATACCTCCCTTCTCGGACATGCAACCCACCCCTACATCCGCCATGGGCCCCAAGAAAGCATACTCCCAGTACGGGGCACCGGCTGGTCCCCGCGAATGCTGTGGCCCTCCACTTGCAGTTTACTGCGTTTCCACTCGCCGATGCCTCCTCTTCCGCTGGTAAATTTATCACGAGGAAGGGCGAACAAGACTGTCCCACACTGTCTGCATCCTGACGGCATTCATAATTACTTCTGTGTTGTTGAATTCTCACAACAGTTTGCAGTGGAGTTTTCTTCCTATTTTCTTTTCTTTCTTTTTTTTTTAATCCTCACCCGAGGACATTTTTCCATATTTTGTTCAGATAGAGTAGGAGGGAGAGAGAGAGAGAGGCATCGACTTGAAAGAGACACATCGAGTGGTTGCCATCAGCACAACCCAACCAGGCCCAGGGACAAACTGCAACCGAGGTACTTGCTCTTAGCGGAAACCGAACCCGGATCTCTCTGGACCACAGGCCATCACTCTAACCACTGAGCAAAACAGGTCAAGGCTTTCTTCCTATTTTCATAGCAGATATTCTAAAGTTGTGAGATGTTAAGAATTTGCCCAAAGTCACACAACTGGCCAGTGGTCAATGGGAATTTTTATCATGTAGATCTGTCTGAAGCCAAAGCCCACACTTCTTTACATATTTAATATTATTTTGCTTCTCGTTTTAGCAATTTAACAGTCTGCTTGCCAGCTTGGCCTTCTCTAGTCATCCACACTTCAACACACGTGTGTTACTAGGCATTGCTTATTTCTCATGTGGGTGAGACCTATTCACTTCAGATTTTATGAGCATCTTCATAAAGTGTGTCTTCAGCCATCAGCATGGTAGATGTGGCAACAATATATATTGGATAAATGGATGGATACATAGATGGATGGATGAATAAATGGATGGAGGGATAGATGGGTGGATGGATGGATGGATGAATGAATGGATGGACAGATGCAATTTGTTCACAGTTATTGTCTATTCTATTATTTTGCTTTCTATTTTAGTTATATTGCTCCTTTCAGAATAAAATTAATTATAATGTATATATCATTCAAAATGGTTTAAAGGGGCCTTTTTTAGGGCTTTCATTTTAATTAAGGTAAAGTGTTACAGCTGTGTGATAGCATACCCCTGCAAGAGACACATTTTATTCTTTTTTTTTATTATTAAATTTATTTATTTATTTTTTTGTTACAGATGTTTCTCCTTTTTTACCCCTTTGGCACCCCCCTCCCTACCCCACCCCCGCCCCGTCCCCAGCTTTGTTGTCCATGTCCATTGGTCATGCATACATGCATATAAGTTCTGTGGTTTATCTCTTCCCACCCCCCCACCCTCTCTTCTGAGGGATGTCAGTCTGTGCCCTACTTCCATGTTTCTGAGACTACCGTATTCCTCAGACTGTTATGTTCATTATATTCCATATATAAGTGAGATCACGAGATATTTGTCTTTTTCTGCTTCGCTTGTTTCTCTTAGGATAATACTTTCCAGGTCCCGCCATGTCGTCTCAAAGGATAAGAGATCTTTCTTTCTTACAGCTGCGTAGTACTTAATTGTGTATATGTACCACAGCTTTTTGATCCATTCGTCTGCTGATGGACACTTGGACTGTTTCCAGATCTTAGCTATTGTAAATAGTGCTGCTATGAACATGGGGGTACATATATTCTTTCTGATTGGTATTTCAGGCCTCTTAGGGTATATTTCTAGAAGGGGGATTGCTGGATCAAATGGAAGTTCAATTATTAAGTTTTTTGAGGTAACAAGATATTGTTTTCCATAGTGGCTGCACCAGTCTGCATTCCCACCAGCAGTGTACTAGAGTCCCCTTTTCTCCACACACTTGCCAACACTTGTTGTTTGACGATTTGTTGATGGAGGCCATTCTGACAGTTGTAAAGTGATACCTCATTGTTGTTTTAATTTGCATCTCTCTGATGATTAGTGATGTTGAGCATTTCTTCATATGTCTTTTGGCCATTTGTATGTCCTGTTTGGAGAGGTGTCTATTTAGATCCTCTGCCCATTTTTTAATTGGGTTCTTTGTCTTCCTTTTGTTGAGTTGTATGAGCACTCTCTATATATTGGAAATTAAACCCTTATCTGATACATCATTGGAAATGATGTTCTCCCATATAGTGAGTTGCCTTTCCATTTTGATGATTGTATCTTTCGCTGGGCAGAAACTTTTGAGTTTGATGTAGTCCCATGTATTCATTTTATCCTTTGTTTCTGTTGCCTTAGGTGAGGTATCAGTGAAAATTCTGCTGCGTATGATGTCTGAAATTTTGTTGCCTACAGTTTCTTCTAGAATTTTTATGTATTCATGAGTCACATTTAAGTCTTTTAACCATTTTGAGTTTATTCTTGTGTATGGTGTAAGTTAATGGCATAATTTCATTTTTCTGCATGTAGCTATCCAGTTTTCTCAGCACCATTTATTAAAGAGGCTGTCCTTACTCCACTGTATGCTCTTGCCACCTTTGTCAAATATTAATTGAGCATATTGCCTTGGGTCCATTTCTGGGTTCTCTGTTGTGTTCCACTGGTCTATATGCCTGTTCTTGTGCCAGTACCATGCTGTTTTGATTGCAGTCACTTTGTAGTATAACCTGATATCTGGTACTGTGATCCCACTTACTTTCTCCTTCTTTTTCAAAATTGCTGTGGCGATTTGGGGACTTTTTTGGTTCCATATGAACTTTTGAAGTATTTGTTCTAGTTCTGTGAAATATGTCATTGGTATTTTGATGGGGATTGCATTAAATCTATAGATTGCTTTGGGTAGTATGGACATTTTAATGACGTTAATTCTTCCAATCCATAAACAAGGTATGTGCTTCCACTTTTTTATATCTTTCTCGATTTCTTTTTTCAATGGCCTGTAGTTTTCTGTAAATAGGTCCTTTACTTCTTTGGTTAAGTTTATTCCTATCTATCTTAATTTTTTTGCCGCGATGGTAAATGGGATTGTTTTTCAGTTTCTCTTTCAGTGAGTTCTTCATTGGTGTATAAGAATGCCATCCATTTCTTTACATTAATTTTGTATTCTGCTCCTTTTCCAAATTCATTTATTAGGTCTAGTAGATTTTTGATGGAGTCTTTAGGGTTTTCTATGTATAATATCATGTCTTCTGCAAATAATGACAGTTTCACTTCCTCCTTTCCAATTTGTATCCCTTTTATTTTTTCCCAATGTCTGATTGCTGTGGCTAAGACTTCCAGTACTATGTTAAACAAGAGTGGCAAAAGTGGACATCCCTGTCTTGTTCCTGTTCTTAATGAAAATGTTTTTAGTTTCTGCCCATTGAGTATGATGTTGGCTATAGGTCTTTCATATATGGCCTTTATTATGTCGAGATATGATCCCTCTATTCCCACACTGCTGAGCGTTTTTATCAGAAATGGATGCTGGATTGTGTCGAATGCTTTTTCAGCATCTATTGATATGATCATGTTCTTTTTATTCTTCATTTTATTCATGTGGTGTATCACATTTATAGATTTGCAAATATTGTACAGCCTTGCATCGCCGGGATGAATCCCACTTGGTCATGGTGAATAATTTTTTTGATGTAGTGCTGGATTGGATTTGCTAGTATTTTGTTCAGGATTTTGGTGTCTATGTTCATCAGGGATATTGGCCTGTAGTTTTCTTTTTTTGTAGTGTCTTTTTCTGGTTTTGGACGTAGAATTATGCTGGCCTCATAGAACGTGTTTGGAAGTCTTCCTTCTTCTTGAATTTTTTGAAATAGTTTGTGGAGAATGGGTGTTAGTTATTTTTTCAATGTTCAGTAAAACTCCCCTGTGAAGCCATCTGGGCCTGGGCTTTTGTTTGCTGGGAGAGTCTTGATTACCACTTCAATTTCCTTAGTTGTTATTGGTCTGTTCAAGTTTTCTATCTCTTTCCTGTTCAGCTTTTGGAGACTGTGTGTTTTTAGAAATTTTTCCATTTTGCTTAGATTGTCGAATTTCTTGCCATGTAGTTGTTCATAGTAGCTGTTAACAATCTTTTGTATTTCTGTGGTGTCGGTGGTTACTTCTCCTCTTTCATTTCTGATTTTGTGTATGTGGGTTCTCTCTCTTTGTTTCCTGGCGAGTCTAGCTAAGCGTCAATCAATCTTGTTTATCTTCTTGCAAAACAAGCTCTTTGTTTCATTGATCCTTTGAATTGTTTTTTTGGTCTCTATGTCATTTATGTCTGCTCTGATCTTTACTACTTCCTTCCTTCTACTTGCTCTGGAGTCTTCTTTTTGTTTGCTTTCTAATTCTTTAGGTTATGAGGTTAGACAATCAATTTGAAATTTTTCTTGTTTCTTGAGGTAGGCCTGTAGTGCTATGAACTTCCCTCTCAGAACTGCTTTTGCTGCATCCCATAGATTTTGTGTTGTTGTGTGTTCATTTTTATTGGTTTCCAGAAAGTTTTTAATTTCTTCCTCGATCTCCTTGGTAACCCATTCATTGTTTACTAACATGCTGTTTAGCCTCCATGTGTTGAAATGTCTTTGCATGTTCTTGTTGCAATTGATTTCTAGTTTCATGCCATTGTGATCTGAGAAGATGCTTGATATGATTTCAATCTAATTGAACTTGTAGAGATGTAGTTTGTGTCTTATCATATGGTCTATCTTTGAGAATGTCTCATGTGTACTTGAGAAAAATGTGTATTCTGTAGTTTTGTGGTGTAATTCTCTGTAGATATCTATTAAATCCATTTGGTCTAGTGCTTCATTTAGAGTCTCTGATTCCTTGCTAATTTTTTGTCTAGAGGGTCTATCCAGTACTGTCATCGGGGTGTTGAAGTCCCCTGCTATGATTGTATTGCTATCGATTACTCCTTGGAAGTCCTCCAGAAGATTTTTAATATGTTTTGGTGCTCTTATATTGGGTGCATATATGTTTATCAAGGTTATATCTTCCTGTTGGATAGATCCTTTCAATATTATGTAGTGGACTTCTTTGTGTCTAGTTATAGCCTTCATTTAGAAATCTATTTTGTCTGATATGAGTATTGCTACCCCAGCTTTTTTTTTTTTTTGCTTTCAATTTGCTTAGAAAAAAATTTTTCCATCCCTTCACTTTCAACCTATGAGTCTTTTGTTGTGAGGTGGGTTTCTTGTAAACAACATATAGATGAGTCATACTTTCTTATCCAATCAGCTACTCTGTGTCTTTTTATGAGAGCATTCAGTCCATTTACATTTAACGTGATTATTGATATGTACTTATTTATTGCCATTTTTGTTTAGTGTGGTTCTATTTTCCTTCCCATTTCTTCTGCTAATTACAGCAGTCCTTTTAACATTTCTTGCAGTGCTGGTTTGGTGATAATGTATTCCCTTAGCGTTTTGTTTTGTTTTGGTTTTGTTTTGTTTTTGTCTGAGAAGCTCTTTATTAGACCTTCTATTTTGAATCATAGTCTTGCTGGGTAGAGTAGTCTTGGATTCAGATCCTTGTTTTTCATGATCTTGATTACTTCATGTCATTCCCTTCTGGCCTGTAGTGTTTCTTATGAGAAGTCAGCTGAGAGCCTTATGGGGTTTCCTTTGTCGGTAACCTGTTGCTTATCTCTTGGTGGTTTTAGGATTCTCTCTTTGTCTTTAATTTTTGGCATTTTGATTACTATGTGTCTTGGTGTGGGCCTGTTTGGGTTCTTCTTACTTGGGGCTCTCTGTGCTTCTTGTACTTGAATGCGTTCTTCCTTCACCAAATTAGGAAGGTGTTCTGTCACTATTTTTTTTTAAATCTATTTTCTATTTCTTGCTCATTTTCTTATTCTTCGGGGACTCTTATGATGGGAATATTTTTACGTTTCCAGTTGTCCTACAGTTCTCTTAAGCTGTCTTCCTGTTTTTTAATCGTTTTTTTTTGTTTTGTTTTGTTTTCTGATTGGTTGATTTTTTTCTCCTGTGTCTTCTAATTCACTGATTCAGTCCTCACCTTCCTCTGCTCTGCTTTTTAAACCTTCCAATGTGTTTTCATTTCTGATATGTCATTTTTTATCTCCTCTTGATAGTTTTAATTTCCAATTGGCTTATTTTCAGCATCTCTATGTCCTTACTCATGCTGTTGAGCTTCCTCAAGATCATGGCTCTGAATTCTAGCTCTGTTAGCATTCCTAACTGCTCCACATTCATCTCATCTTTGGTGCAGGTCTCTTGCTCTTTCATTTGTCTTCTGTTTTTTTTTTGTTTGTTTGTTTCATTATTTTGGCTATCACAGTGGGCTTTGGAGCCTGTCAAGTTTTCCCTTTGGGTTTTGGTGTTCTGCTGTTGTGGCTCCCTCTCCTGAGTTTAGATGAACGAGGGAGAGCCCACGTTAAATACCACTGTCAAGTCTTACTTTCCCGGTTAAAGTTGCTAGCCCTGAAAAGGTACTGTTATCCTCTAGCTTTTTGCCTGGAGGCTAGCAGTTGAGGTTACTTGTTGAGTTTTGGGTTGTCAGTTGATTGAAAAACTCCCTCTGGTGCTCAGCATAAGGGGATTTCACGAGGGTGGGGCAGATGCTGGTTGTTAATGAACTTCAATTAGCACTTCAATGGCCCACAGGTTGGGGTTGGATCTCTGAGGGAGGGGCTGCTGCCTCTCCCCCAGAGCCCTGGGAAGGAGCAATATGGCCACTGTCCTGCCTGGCAGCAACTCAGGAAAAGCTCTGCGTGCCCTCCAAATCCCGAGTGTCCCCACACAGTTCCAGTCCAGTCTACCCTCCCTCTGCCGGAGCCCAAGGTGAGTGGCTGTGGCTTTTTTAGCCTCTGTCTCGGCTCTGCGCTGTGGAGCCTCTTGAGACTTTAACCGGAGGGTACTACTTCTAGTTAAGGCTGCTGCCGTGCTGCTGGCCATGGGCTCCCAGACCACGTCTCATGCCTTCGCAAGCCTACCAGGATGGAGTCAGTGTCCCTGGTTATATGGTCCTCGCAAGCTGCTTTTCTGTTGGTTTTTCCTGTCGATTTGTCTGTGTTATAGTTGTAATTCCAGTTTGGTTCTGGGAGATAGTCTGTGTAGCTTCTCTTCACTCTGCCGCCATTTTGGAATCTGTCACATTTTATTCTTTTTAGGTATATACTGAAAAGTTTTCACAGGAATTGTTTCTAAGCTATGAAATTGTTTACTGCTGCAGTAAGAGAAAACAAAATCAATTTCCCTTCAAAAATGTATGAGTGGTCTGGATAGAGCTTTAGCTAAAACATCTCTCAAGGAGATCTTTCTATAGACCCTTGCTGCTGCTGTATTTCTTTTGTATTAGACTCTACATTTCCTAATCAACTATATCCACACATTAAAGTAGAATTTGTGAAAAAAACTGAAAATGCTAAAGTCCTCGATTTCCATTGGTTTGAATAAAACCCTTGACAAAATTGTTCAACACTTGATTTTCCCCATTAATTGCATTATTTCAATATTTTTAAAGTCACAAAAATAAAAGTGAATTTTCCATTTTTTTATTATGTCAAGTTTAATGCAAAGAAGGTTTCCTGTATAACCATCACCAGAAACACATTTTTAAACATCTCAGTACCCTTCTATTTCAGCACACCCAATTTAGTGTATTTGATATCAAGAAAAAGAACTTATTTTATCATCACCAATAATACTCTAATGTTAAATTTGGTTTTGATCATATCTTTGTCACTGACAGGTTAGATATGTTAGAGCAAACTATGTCTTTTTTTTTTTTTTTTTTTTTTTTTACTGTGAATATGAAAAATCCACCAAAAACAAACTCTAAGAGTTGACTCAAAATCAATACATTTCAATACATTTTACAAAAAATAAAATAAAATATAAAATAAAATAAAATACAATGGCATGGCCATTTTGCCCTGGATAACACTCACATTTGACGTGATGACTTCCCTCTCTAATGTGGGAGTTCATCATCCAACCCCTCAAAGGCCTGAACAGAACACAAATTTGGAGGAAGGAAGACTTCGCCCTTGATGGAGCAGGGATATTCACCTCATCTTCCCTGTCCTTAGTGCTCCTGGATCTGAAGCTCTCAGACTTGGACTGAATTACACCAGTGGCTTTCCTGAGTCTCATTTGTAGGCAGCAGGTGGTGGTACTTCTCAGCTTCTATAATTATGTGATCCAGTTCTTTATAATATATCTGTTTAATAAATCTCCTATTGTTTCTTTTTCTCTGGAGAACTCTGATTAAACCATAATGCATTCTCATGCAAAAGACCACCGTGTAAAACAGATGAGTGAGAAACTGCCCTGGTTGGAACAATGATGGGGATTGGAGATCTGTGCATCTACCTCCTCCCACCCCAAATCCAACCCTAGTAGCTCCTCAGCTCCACAGACTACAGTTTAAAAGTATAGACTAAGTCCCATCGCTTCCTTCTAAACGGGTGGAAATGGAGACTGAGAGAAGTTAACAGACCAGCCTGAAACAGGGGACTTAGGTAACAGCCTAGTCAAGCTTTTGTAGTTTAGTTTCCAACTTGAGAACTTTGGAAATAAAATTAAAGTATCATTTCCAATTGAAAGAAATGGAAATTACCCCTGTGCAGTAACTTAAGAATTTTAGAAAAGGAAGAGAGGTCGATTTTGTTCCATCCTTCTCAGTACAGAGAACTTATATGGAAAATAAAGATAACCTCATTTTTCATTCACTGCCACAAAAAATAGAATAATTTAATATGCTCTAAGTCATTTGTAAAAATGGCCAAGGGGATAAAAAGTGTCATATTTTAAAACCACATGAGGGAGGCTAAGTCTATTCCTGTCTATTGCTGGTCTCACTGTAATATACATAATATTTGCTTCAGTCAGTTATTTTAGGAAGGGAAGGTCTATTTATCCTCTCATTGGCTCTTTAGGATAATATTCTATTTTTTTAAAACAGAAATAGGATTTTTTAATCTGTTACCATTAAATGTCTGAATTTTAAACAAATTCTTGGACTAGAGTCTCATATTCACTCGTTCAACTCTAGAACCTATCTCATCCCAACAGCACTTCCAGAGCTGTGGCCTTCACCATGAGGCTCCGTGAGCTCTCCCAGTTCAAACCTGGGCTTCTTCAGCCTTTTGACTTTTCTTACAAAGACATCATGGAGCAGAAAAAGAGGTTGGCAAGTCTCTTCTGTTTTTTTCCATTGCCATCTGGAATTAATTTACGAACACTTTTTTGAAGTCATTTGCACCTCTTGGGTCATGATTTCCATCATCTTCTTCCAGATTTGGTGGACCCGTTTGATGTCGAGCATAAGAGGTCTTCTAAATCTGATTGTTGCTTTTTTAAAAAGTAAAACCAATACAGAATAGATGTAGCTGATACCATTGGTAGTGTCGACACCAACATGAGCTTCTATTGTGTTCTGCCATTTTTTTTACTATGGAGCACATTTTGTCAGAGGTAACTTCCATGTCATGGAAATTAATCAGTCAGTTTTAGCCCTGATAATCTTCAGTAATTAGCTTGAATTTTCTAAATGTAACTTTATCATTCTGCAGATCAGCTAAGCTCACTTCTAACACACAACTCTTGAGACCATCGGATGCAATTTGGGTCCTTGAGTTCTCGTGACTAATGTTTTTCCAATACAGTGATACCTCGGTTCTCGAACATAATTCGTTCCAGGAGGACGGTCGAGAACCGAATTGTTCGAGAACCGAAGCAACGAAACCAATAGGAAAGCGTGACTCCACAAAGCGTGACTCTCTCTCTGCACTCACACTGATGACGCAAGCAAGGCGCGCTGGGCTGAATGAACGCCATTCGGCTCATCTCGGAAGTTCAAGTTCCAAATATTTGTTCGGATTCCGAGACAAAAGTTTCTCGAATCTCCATTTGGTCGAAAACCGAGGCGTTTGAGAACCGAGGTATCACTGTATTTCTTACATTGAACACAGCTGGGGCTTTCACATCACACTGATCTTTAGAGAATGGATCAACCACTTTCTTCTTGGCTCCCTTTGGCTGCCTTCCATAAGGTGCTTGTTCTTGCCAATCGCCATGGTGCTGCTCAGTGAGCCAAAGGGTCTGTTTTCTTGGTACATGTGCATATGGCCCAGAGTGTTTTTTGTTTGTTTGTGTTGCATTTGTTTTTGGTATTTGACAATAAACATAGTCTGTGTATTTATTTTGGCCTTGCAGTTCATCAGAGTGCTGGTCAGACTTTCAAAGTCCACGGAACTCTTCCTATTGCGGGGTTCAACTTTGCTGTACAAGAAGTGATTGCTACTGTCTCCAGCCCTTGGTTTTCTGCTACTATAAATGGTTAGACAGGATGAAAATCTGTAGCTGGATGAACCACTGCGAGAGCTCTTTATCACCAAGATCCTGACACAACGTTCACTTATGATGTGTTCCTATCTCCAGGAGTGCAATTGTCTGCCATTTTCTTTTACTTTCTGCCCAACAGTCTTCTTGAAGTCTCACACTTTCTTTGAAAAGGAAATTTTCTCTGGGGGAGGGTTATTAAAAGTAGCAGCATTTGGGAAACCCCTCCACTCCAAGCATATAATCAATTGATGACAAGCTGGCATTTAATGTTAGGGGTGAGGTGGGTAGCAGCTTGTTCAATGTTCAGCGTATTACAGAACATGAACTTGTGAAATAAGGACCACAGAGTGGGAAAAACAATTAGGGATCATCTTACTTACAGCCTTTTAATTCTAAGTCGAGTGCTTTTTCATTCCTTGACTTTAGATTTGGGGTGCATAGGAATTCCTCTGAAATTGTGGTAGTAAAATTGACAGTCATGTCTAATTTTCAGAGGTGTAATTTCTCACCTCTGTTAGTGACTTCATAGATATTGTGACAGTGAGGTGGGAACGATGCCATCAAGATCTGCTTTCCCAATGCCACAGTGAACCATCGTCACAACCTTGTTTGATAACCGATGGTGAGGAGAGGAATGTTCTGTGCTCAACTCCAAAGGATTTTATTTTCCTCTTATGTAAAGTACTTTATGTCAGAGTACAAGTTTATATAAAATTAATGTGGTATATATACCAAGTCTAAATGATTTAATTTTGGATATATAGACATTTTCGATGATTAAATATTAGTATGTAGATATTGAAGGTCCTCTAAGGAATGACAGAACTCCCAACCCTCCTTTATGTTTTGTCTAAAACAGGATTTAAAGGTTTTTAATAGACTTAAGAAGGCCTAGAAATCTCCATATATACAGCCTAGCCTGCCCTGATTTATTGGTGGATTTTCTGTGGAATTTTTATGCGATATTTGATTTCCCTTGTGGGGATTATTAACTCCTGATTGGGTAATGTATATTTCCAGCCAAGATTAAGCACAAATAAAGCCAAAATTCATTTATTTTAATAAGGCAAATCGAGGTCCTGAAGGTCTGGTGTTTCCTTCTTTAAATAAACTAGTCAGTCAGGAGATTCTTTGTAAAATTATTTGGTAGGAATTAAGAAAAAAATAAATTTAACGCTTTAATTTCTGGCTTATTAATTAAATTTTTAAATGAAAATTGGTTCTATGTGCAAGGAATCTGTTTGAGTCTCCCCCTTCTTCCCATTTTCATAGCTCATGGGATAAACTGCTAGGAGATGTATTTCTATTTTTCTTTAGGCCTGTCAACTTACCATCCATAAACCTTGTTATACTCATTCTCAGCATAGTGATGGCATTTCTGCTGCTGTTTAGCAGATGAATATGAACTTTCTAGCCAGAGAAAAACTAATGATATGCTTGTATTAGAAACTGTATAAGCTCCTTACATATTTTTCATCACTTATTTCTCACAAAAAAAATTCCTGTTCTAATGGAATAAGAGACTTTCATTTCAGTAGTGATGACATGTGATAGAAAGGAGAGAATTGCCCAAAGACACATTTAGGAGATAGACTTGATGGTGGGAGAATGTTGATTGGGAATGGAATAGCAGAAGAAAGAAATTAACATTCCATATTCTCTGGCTTGAGTCATGTGGGAAAGACATAAAAAGGAGTAGATTCTTGGTTAAAAGGTGAGAAAATTAATAAACTAATATTTGGATATATTGAATTCAAGAGACCTTTGGGACATCCAAGAGGTTATATTGACATTTTAAAAAATATGTCTGGAGTATGGGAGATAGCTGAGGATATTGTACATCTTGGAAGAGTTTGCAGAAAAGTGTATTAGAAAGTCTGGATACTGCACTGGCTGGTTTGGCTCAGCGGTTAGAGCATCGGCCTACAGTCCAGAGAGACCCGCGTTTGGTTCCTGCTAAGGGCATGTACCTCTGTTGCAGTTTGTGTCCAGCCCTGGTTGGGTTGTGGGGGTAGCAGCCGCTCAATTTGTACATTTCATGTTGATATTTCTCTCCCTCTCTACCCTCCCACTCTATCTGAAAAAAAAAAGAAGAAAGAAAATAAAATAAAAGAAAATGTCCTCGGGTGAGGATAAAAAAATAAAAGTCTGGATACCAAGGTTGCAATGAACATTTTATCTGTTTTCTGCTATATCCTTGACACATAAATGCCTGTACCACTCAATGCTTTTTTTTTTAAATCCTGAGTTGAACCAGCCAGGGCTCAATACGTATTTTTGAATGAATGAATGAATGAATGAGGGAATAAGTGAATCAGTGAGTGAATTAAAATAATATTATTAAAGAGAGTAGTTATGTTGAAGTGAAAACAATAAATATTTTAAATGAAGAAATGTTTCAGTGGCCAATTATTAATTATCTGCTTGTAATGGTCTATGCTCACTCATTCAGAAAGATCAATTCTTTTTTTTTTGTTTTTTTTTTGTTTTTTTTATCCTCACCCGAGGACATTTTTCCACTTTTTTGCTAAGAGATTGGGAGGGAGAAAGAGGAAGAGAGAGAGAGAAACATCAATGTGAAAGAGACACCCGCCATCAAGTGGCTGCCACCCGCACGACCAACCAGGGCCGGGGACAAACTGCAAGCGAGGTACATGCCCTTAGCAGGAACTGAACCCAGGTCTCTCTGGACTTCAGGCCAACGCTCTAACCGCTGAGCCAAACCAGCCAGGGCAATTCTTTTTTTTTTTTTTAAATTAATTAATTTATTTTTGTTACAGATGTTTCTCCTTCCCCCCCCCACTGATTCCCTCGTCCCCCTCCCTCCCCACCCTGTCCCCAGCTTTGTTATCCATGTCCATTGTTCATGCATACATGCATACAAGTTCTGTGGTTTATCTCTCCCTCACCACACCCTCCTCTGGGGATTGTCAGTCTTTACCCCACTTCCACATCTTTGGGACTACCCCATTCCTCAGACTGTTATGTTCATTATATTCCACAAATAAGTGAGATCATATGATACTTGCCTTTCTCTGTTTGGCTTGTTTCAAAGCCACTGTAATCAAAACAGCCTGGTACTGACACAAGAACAGGCATATAGACCTTTGGAACAGAACAGAGAACCCAGAAATGGACCCAAGGCAATATACTTTATTAATATTTGACAAAGGTGGCAAGAGCATACAGTGGAGTAAAGAAAGCCTCTTTAATAAATGGTGTTGGCAAAATTGGACAGCTACATGCAAAACAATGAAACTAGACCATGAACTTACACCATACAAAAGAATAAACTCAAAATGGATCAAAGACTTAAATGTGACCTGAAAATCCATAAAAATCCTAGAAGAAAATGTAGGCAGTAAAATTTCAGACATCATACACACCAGAATTTTCACTGATATATCACCTAAGGCAGCAGAAACAAAGCAGAAAATGAAAACATGGGACTACATCAAACTCAAAAGCTTCTGCACAGCAAAAGATACAATCATCAAAATGGAAAGGCTACCCACTGTATGGGAGAGCATAATTGCCAGTGATATATCAGATAAGAGGTTAATTTCCAGTATATATAGAGTGCTCATACAACTCAACAAAAGGAAGACAAAGAACCCAATTAACAAATAGACACCTCTCCAAACAGGACATACAAATGCCTAAGAGACATATAAAGAAATGTTCAACATCACTAAACATCAGAGAGATGCAAATTAAAACAATAATGAGGTATCACCTCACACCTGTTAGAATGGCCTCCATCAACAAATCATTAAACAACAAGTGTTGGCAAGGTTGTAGAGAAAAGGGGACTCTGGTGGGAATGCAGACTGGTGCAGCCACTATGAAAAACAATATGCTGTTACCTCAAAAAATTAAAAATTGAACTGCCATTTGACCCAGTGATCCCACTTCTAGGAATATACCCTAAGAAGCCTGAAACACCAATCAGAAAGAATATATGTACCTCCATGTTTGTGGCAGTACTATTTACAATAGTTAAGATCTGAAAACAACCCCAATGTCCATCAGTAGACGAATGGATAAAAAAGCATTGGTGCATGTACACAATGGAGTACTATGCAGCTGTAAGAAAGAAAGATCTCTTATCCTTTGAGATGACATGGAGGGACCTGGAAAGTATTATCCTAAGTGAAAGATCAATTATTTTAACAGTTTCAAGTCCTTAACTTTCCTGACAATTCTGTGTCAATCAGAAATTACTACAATGCTGCTTAACAAACCACTCAAAAACTATTGTCTTAAAACAATATTTACTTATTTTTGCTCACATAACTACACATGGTTTGGGATTCAGTCAGCCTAGCCTGAACTGGGTGGGGCTGCCTTCAGGCTATGGGTTGGATCCAGTTTTGCTCATGTGTCTCTCATCTTCCCACAGAACAGCAGCTAAGCTTCTCACAGAAGAAGCATGAGAGTCCACGCCATACCCTTCAAGCACATTCCAAAACTGCTTGCATCCTGTCTCATATTGTCTAAAAATGTCAAATAACTGGGCTCAGAATGAAACGGCAGAGAAGTCCATTCCCTACACAGAATACTGGAAGGAGGCTAAATATTTGTCAACAAAAGTTTTATCTACCACACTTGCCAAAACCAGTACCTGAAGTTTTATGGTCTTCCCAACACGTTGGGTCAGTAAATTCCCCACTGGATATTTTTTCCTTGAATGTACCGCATCCTTTCTAAGGGACATCACTTTGCATGTTCATTTCAAATGACTTTCTCCACCTATAGTTTCCATATTTTATATATTTTAAAGATAAGAACTTTCATTTTTTAAAAGTATACCTTGGCTATGTTTTGGAGAACAGATTGCACAGAATTTGTCAAGGATGGAAAGAAAATCAAAATGATGAGGCCATGGTGGCACTGCAAGAAAAACCAAAAGATTAAGTTTTATACTGGGTGTTTTGTTCAGTGAAGGGTTGAAATCAAGAGTTGTGCTTGGGCGAATTAAGTTAGAATGTTCTGATTAGGTATCTAAGTGTAGCTGTCAAACAGATACTTAAATTCAAAAGTCTGGAAATCTGTCAAGAGATCAGGGTTCTAAATTATCATTTTAGCAATCATACAAATATGTGTTATGGTTTAATTTTAAGGTACGAGGACATTTTGGGTTAAGTGAAATTCAGTGGTATGTTCAGTCACAGGTAGGTGATGATGCTAGGAGTCCCTGGACAATTAACTTCCGTCCAGTGCAGAATTCTTCACTGGCCTCCTCCTATATGCAGAGTGGGTAGTTAACATCCATTAAAAACAACAATTAGTCTGGCTGGTGTGTCTCAGTGGCCGAGTGTTGACACATGCACCAAGAGGTCGCCAGTATGATTCCCAGTTAGGACACATGCCCAGGTTGTGGGCCCAATCCCCAGTTAGGGGCATGCAGGAGTTGGCCAGTCGATGTTCTCTCTAATCAATGTTTCTATCTTTCTCTCCCTCTCACTTTCTTTTTCTCTCTAAAATCAATAAAGGAAAAAAAATTAAAAAAAAAAAAAACAAATAAAAACAACAATTAGATAAGAATTTCTCACTTTTGCTCTACCCACATTGGCCACTCTGAGCAATCAAATCTCCCTGCTGACCAAGGGGGACTTTCTCAAGTCCAACTAAATTCTCCAACCTATTCCTTTACTTAAAAATCCCATTTCTTCCTTTCTCAGTGTCTTTCAAGTTTACTCGTTCTTCAGGGTTTAAGCATGTTAGTTCATGAAACCTTCTATTTCCCCTAGCCCACATTGATATCTCATCATTTATTATTTCTTTACCATAAAATCTAATACTCTTATATTGTCTAATATCTATTTAACTTGAATTCTCAAGTGATTTTTCTTTCCAGTCAGGTCATACCCTCTTTGTGAGTTTTCATACTCTATTTACAAAAACAGATTCATGAGAAAAATATAGGCTCTGCAATTAGAGTGATATAAGCTCAGCTTCCAGCTCCATGCTTTATAAGCTTGGGAAGTTGGGCTAAGTGTTCAATCTCTGGGCTCTCAGTTCCATTCCTATTGGTTCTACTTCATAAGGATGTTGTAGGCATAATCTGAAATGTAATATGCAAAAACTTCTCTTATAATGCTCTGCACATTGCAAATTCTCAATAAATATCAGATTCCCTTATTTTCTTCTCCTGAGCACCTTAGCATCTGCCTGAGCATGGGGATCGCAATAGGAGTCTCCGCCTGCTATGTGGACAAAAGAGGGAGAAATGTAATTGGTTATGAAATTCCACACCAAAATTGTTTGTTTGTTTTTCCATTTTCCATACCCCACTGTGACACACTTGATTTTCTGAGATGTCCTTGTTAATCAAAGTGCTACATGGCCTGCAATTTTGCAAATTGAAGTGGATTGAAATTAGTTTTGTCAGAAAAATTCATAACACTCTCAACCCTCTCCTGGAAATAATTTGAGACACCCTGAGGTTTCAGGGACCAGGATTCAGGAATCATGACTGTATCTTGCCTCACTTGTGTTTTCCTGAGAACTAAATTGACAGCGGCAGTTCATTAAGCGAGTGTGATTGAATGTGCATAGTTTGTTGATAAACTTGCAAGCACTGGGGAAACCAACAAAAATGCTTCCTTTTCTCCAAAGAAGTTGAGCAGAAAAGGTCAAAGTATAGGTAGGGGTGTGTGTGTGTGTGTTTTATAAAAATGAATTAGAAATAAGATGCTTTTGACATCCAATTCTGATAAGAAATTAGTCAATTCGAAGACAGCCATTTAGAGATTTACTCAGTACATTTTGCTTCTTCCTACATTGTACTTGCTAAAAGTAAAAAAAAAAAAATCACACCTCACCTCGTGTTTGGTGCCTATAGGCTGCACATAATTAAAAAAGAGGAAAGAATTGGGGGGAAAAGAAGGAAGATAGAGGGGGTACCACAAAGTGTTTACTGAACTCCCATGAATTAAGGAAGACACTCTTTGGTGGTTGACTGCCAGACGTGGGGCAAAGAAGGAAGAAGTTTAGACCTGAGTCGGACACCTGCCATCGCAGATTTCTGAGGAAGAACTCTCTCTTTAAACCCACTGGCATGCACAAAGGGTGGCGTCTTCATGGTGGTTATTAGCAATATATGTCTTAGAGTTGTTCATTCAATTTTGTATTTAGTACCGTTGCCTTTTGAAATGGATCATCTTGTTTCTCAGCACACCCAGTTAAGGGAGGCACAGGGCAGAATTACTCCACATTCTTTGATCATGTAAAGGTTATTCTATAGCAGTGGCCATGCTCATTAGCAGATGATCTGCACACTAATTCCTCAGCCCAGAGGGCTAACAACAAGGGGAGATCTCATTAGGAAGTCCTTTGACATTCCTTCTCTCTCTTCTTTTTATCTCTTCACTTCATCCTGAGAAAAACATGTGCTGCAGCCTCTCTGCCTCCTTTGGCCAGAGGCCTAAACTCCTGGAAGCCAGTGCACAGGAAGCATGGATTCAGGGGAAGAAGCCTCCTTTCAAGTCCCCCAGGACCCTTTCAGTACTAATTAGTACAGCAAATGTCGCAGGCAAGCATCAGGTCCCCCAAGCCAGGGATGGTAGGGCAAGGGCCAAAGCTACAGGGGACTCCCTTCTTGTGGTCTCTGAAACATCTTTGATCTCAGTCTTTTCTCCAGTCCTGTCCATGAGGACCTGCATGCAAGTCAGAACATGAGAGGAAAATAAGATGAAAAATGCAGTCGTGACAAATGCTTATAGTATAACAGCTAATGTAATAGTACTAATAGCAAATATTTATGGATTGCCAAATCATAGGAAGGCACTTTATCTGAATTCTCTAATTTTATTTTTGTGGCAATCCACAGATGTTATTGGTGCCATTTTAACTTAAGTGGCTCATGATAATAAGTAAGTTGTCCAAAGGCAGGAAGTGATAAAGTCAGGTCTTAAATCTTAATCTGTATTGTCATAGTCTGCCCTTTTCATCCTTCTAGGCTGCCAATATATAACAGATACATACATACACACATACATGTCTATATGCTTACAAGTACGGAGCATTATTAAGGTCAGCTTTAAAAGATCCCTGTCATCCAGGGGAAGATCTTATGTGCTGAGAGCCTCCCAGAAGTCAGAATGTGTGATCTTGGGGAGGAGCTGTTTTTACCCTGGACATTCCCTCTGTGGATCAGCACTCTGCCAGCCCCTACGGATAAATCTTATTGATAATATTTACACCAGCAATGAGCTCTGAATTGATTCCCATCTGATATGCATCCTTTGATAGTGACTTGTTCTTTCCTTACTGTTCACTGGTTTGATCTGTTTTCCTTTTAGCAAGCAACATGTAATTATACTTGGGAGCATGATTTAATTCCATTACCCAATGCCCCAATGTTTCTCTCCCAAATCAATCGAATCACAGAAAGTGTGGAAGTTAAATAGATCTGGGAGGGGTAGAAAAAGGGTTCCAAGGTTCTGGATAGTCTTTTGCAAGGTCAAAGAGCTGACAGTGTGTGAGAGGTTGGGGTGCAGATAGAATAAAATTTAAAAAATGGCCCTGGCCAGTTTGGCTCAGTGGTTGGAGTGTCAGCCTGCGGTCTTGAGCGATCCAGGTTCGGTTCCCGCTAAGGGCGTGTACCTCGGTTGCAGTTTGTCTCTGGCGATGATCGGTTGTGCGGGTGGCAGCCACTCGATGTGTGCCTTTCACGTCAATGTTCCTCTCTCTCCCTCTGTTTTTCTCTCTCCCTCTGTTCCTCTCTCTCCCTCCCACTCTACCTGAACAAAAAATGGAAAAATGTCCTTGGGTGAGGATAAAAAAATTAGTGTGTGGCTCTGTTCAACAAGAGAGCCTGGGAGGTTAGGTTCAAAAATGCCCAGGGCAAAACCCAGAAATGGACCCAAGGCAATACGCTCAATTAATATTTGACAAAGGTGGCAAGAGCATACAGTGGAGTAAAGACAACCTCTTTAATAAATGGTGTTGGGAAAATTGGACAGATACATGCAAAAAAATGAAACTAGACCATCAACTTACACCATACACAAAAATAAACTCAAAATGGATAAAAGACTTAAATGTGACTCGTGAATCCATAAAAATTCTAGAAGAAAATGTAGGCAACAAAATTTTGGACATCATACGGAGCAGAATTTTCACTGATACATCACCTAAGGCAACAGAAACAAAGGAGAAAATGAACACATGGGACTACATCAAACTCAAAAGCTTCTGCACAGCAAAAGAAACAATCATCAAAATGGAAAGGCAACCCACTGCATGGGAGAACATCATTGCCAATGATGTATCAGATAAGGAGTTAATTTCCAATATATATAGAGTGCTCATACAACTCAACAAAAGGAAGACAAAGAACCCAATTAAAAAATGGGCAGAGGAGCTGAATAGACACCTCTCCAAACAGGACATACAAATGGCCAAAAGACATATGAAGAAATGCTCAACATCACTAATCATCAGAGAGATGCAAATTAAAACAACAATGAGGTATCACCTCACACCTGTCAGAATAGCCGCCATCAACAAATCATCAAACCACAAGTGCTGGCGAGGGTGTGGAGAAAAGGGGACTCTAATACACTGCTGGTGGGAATGCAGACTGGTGCAGCCGCTATGGAAAACAATATGGTGCTACCTCAAAAAATTAAAAATTGAACTTCCATTTGACCCAGTGATCCCACTGCTGGGAATATACCCTAAGAAGCCTGAAACACCAATCAGGAAGAATATATGTACCCCCATGTTCATAGCAGCACTATTTACAATAGCTAAGATCTGGAAACAGCCCAAGTGTCCACCAGTAGACGAATGGATAAAAAAGCAGTGGTACATATACACAATGGAGTACTATGCAGCGGTAAGAAAGAAAGATCTCTTATCCTTTGAGACGACATGGAGGGACCTGGAAAGTATTATCCTAAGTGAAAGAAGCCAAGCAGAAAAAGACAAATACCACATGATCTCACTTATATACAGAATATAATGAACATAACAGCCTGAGTAATACAGTAGACCCAGACACATGGAAGTAGGGCACAGACTGACATCCCTCAGAAGAGGGGGTGGTGGGGTGGGGGGGGGGGTGGAGGGTGGGAAGAGATAAACCACAGAACTTATATGCATGTATGCATGACCAATGGACATGGACAACTAAGCCAGGGATGGGGCGGAGGTGGGGTGGGGGGTGCCAATGGGGTAAAAAGGTAAAATATCTGTAACAAAAAAATAAATAAAAAATTCATTAAAAAAAAAAAAAGAAACTGAAAGGGAAAAAAAAAAAAATTCCAAGGGCACAGACCATCCCCCCTTCTTTAAACTTTCCTAGGTGGGAGCCCTACCATTAGAAAAGTCCAAGTGCCTCCCAGTTTCAACTCTGTTCTCCAGTGAATATCAATTGTCTATTTTTGATCAATGTTGCCTTCTCAGTTCCTCCATACTCCTCCTGAAACAGATATCATGCAGGTCTGTGACCATGGCTACTTTTGCTCACTCATTTGAATTTTAGGGTCTGTGGTGATTCTTTGTCACCTAATTTTGTTGTTAATGTTATCTATTAATTTTGGTTTTATAATCTACTTGTTCTGTCTTTATGTGGTATTTGGAGAGCTTAAAACTGTTTTCTTTTGGTCCACCCCATGATTCCCATCGAGCCTGTGAGTAGGATGGACTCCTTGTTTTTATTGCTGATTCACACGATTTACTTTCCCTCCTTCCCTATAACCTGAGTTTCTTTGAAATACAGAAAATCAGATCACTCTACTCACTGTTTCTTCACTAGCGCTTTAGTCATGTCTCTTCATCTATGAAAGATTTTAAGCATTAGACCCCTGTATACTATTCACCACTGTTTGCTATTATCGTTAGAAAATGCAACATCTACATAAACTATCTATTCAACCCTCTGGTCTCATGAGTCCCTGACCTCATGCTCATATTAGCCTACTATTTCCCACTTCAGGGATACCTTCTGATGGCCATATCTGAAACATTAATAATAACTGTGCCATTTGCAAAATCTTGATTTCAAATAAAGCTCTCTCCTCTAAATACTATCTCACTATTATGTTATCCCTAATCCAAAATTTCTTTGATCTTATTGAGATTTCCAGTTCACTTACAACATTATTTTTTATAGAACATATTCTTCATATTTTCATTATCATCCTTAATTAAATCAGACAATATATCCCATCATTAGTTGCCCCCTTGGATATACCACTGCTGGAATATAGTAAGAATTGTATGAAGGTTAAACCATATGTTGTCCAACACTTTCAGAGGGAATTCCATATTCAAAGGCCTGAGGTGGAAGAAGGAGGCACTTTCAGGAGACTAAGAATTGATATTTTAAAGGTTAAACGATGCTGAAGAAGTGTTAGGCTGAACAAGTACACAGAAGCCAGGTAACAAGAACTTTCTCAAAGCTATGCCAAAAATAGTTTTTGTTTTGTCTTATGCAGTAAGGTGCCATTGAAAGCTGACAACTTGTTTGTGGAATTCTGGGTTGTCTTTGCTAGGGCTTCTGTAACAAAACCCACAAACTGGAACAACACATTTATTGTCTTACTGTGCTAGAGTCTAGACATCTGAGACCAAGGTGTTGGCAGGACCATGCTCCTTCTGCAGCTGCTAGGGAAGGATCTGTTGAAGGACTGCCTCCTACATTCTGGTATTTCCTATTTATGGCAACACAACTTCAATTTTACATGACATTTTCTTACTGTGCGGGTCTCTATGTCCAAATGTCCCCTTCTTATAAGGACAGCAATCATATTGGATTAGCGGCCCACCTTACTCCGGTATGAACTCATCTTCACTTAACTAAGTGCTTTTGCAAGATCCTATTTCTATATAAGGTCATGTTCTGAGGCACTGGGGGGTGAGAACTTCTACCTATGAATTTTGGGGTATACGATTCAACCAATTATCTGAGTGTTCAGCAGAAATATTTTTGACATGATATGTGAATTCAAATGCTAGATCACCAAAGAGGACCCCATTTTTTCCTATCATTAGAAAATACACATGCTACGGAATCAATGAACAAATCCAACAAGGGGAGCGCCTCTCTCCACAAATGGCTTGGTTAAGAAAGGGAGCAAGGATCACAGGATAACGCGCAATCACCACTGCTCTGGCAGGCAGGAGGTCCACAGACAGGGGGATCGGGGCAGAACAGGAGGAGGCGCCTCTTTATTTCTTTTTTTTTTTAATTATTTTTATTAATTTGTTTTTGTTGCAGATGTTTCTCCTTTTCCCCCCATTGACACCCTTCTCCCCATCCTCCCACCCCTTCCCCAGCTTTGTTGTCCATGTCCATTGGTTATGCATACATGCATATAAATTGTGTGGTTTATCTCTTCCCCCCAAATCCCCTCTTTTGAGGTTTGTCAGTCTGTACCCTACCTCTTTGTCTCTGGGTCAGTTTTGGTCATCAGTTTGTTTAGTTCATTATATTCCACAAATAAGTGAGATCATGTGATATTTGTCTTTCTCTGCTTGGCTTGTTTTATTTAGCATAATATTCTCTAGGTCCCTGCATGTCATTTCAAATGATAAGAGATCTTTCTTTCTTACAGCTGCACAGTATTCCATTGTGTACATGTACCACAGCTTTTTTATCCACTTATGGACACTGATGGACACTTGGGCTGGTTCCAGATCTTAGCTATTGTAAATAGTGCTGCTATGAACATAGGAGTATATATATTCTTTCTGATTGGTGTTTCAGACTTCTTATATATTCCTAGAACTCAGATCACTGAGTCAAATGACATTCAATTTTTAACTTTCTGAGGTAACACCATAGTGTCTTTCATAGTGGCTGCACCCCACCATCAGTGTACTAGAGTCCCCTTTTCTCCACACACTTGTTGTTTGATGATTTGTTGATGGAGGCCATTCTGACAGGTGTAAAGTGATACATCATAATTGTTTTAATTTGCATCTCTCTGATGATCAGTGACGTTGAGCATTTTGTCATATGTCTCTTGGCCATTTGTATGTCCTGTTTGGAGAGGTGTCTATTCAGCTCCTGTGCCCATTTTTTAATTGGGTTGTTTGTCTTCCTTATGTTGAGTTGTATGAGTACTCTATATATTTTGGAAATTAATCCCTTATTTGATGCATCATTGGCAATGATGCTCTCCCATACAGTGGGTTGCCTTTCCATTTTGATGATTGTTTCTTTTGCTGTGCAGAAGCTTTTGAGTTTGATGTAGTCCCATGTGTTCATTTTTTTCCTTTGTTTCTCTTGCCTTAGGTGTGGTATCAGTAAAAATTCTGCTGCGCATGATGTCTGAAATTTTATTGCCTACATTTTCTTCTAGGATTTTTATGGATTCACGAGTCACATTTAAGTCTTTGATTCATTTTTAGTTTATTATTGTGTATGGTATTAATTGGTGGTCTAGCTTTATTTTTTTGCAAGTAGCTGTTCAATTTTGCCAATACCATTTATTGAAGAGGCTAGCTTTACTCCACTGTATGCTCTTGCCACCTTTGTCAAATATTAATTGGGCATATTGTCTTGGGTCAATTTCTGGGTTCTCTGTTCTGTTCCATTGATCTGTTTGTTCTTGTGCTTGTACCAGGCTGTTTGGATTACAGTGGCTTTGTAGTATAACCTGATATCTGGTAATGTGATCCCTCCTAGTTGGTTCTTTTTTTTTTCAAGATTGCTGTGGCTATTCAGGGTCTTTTTTGATTCCATATAAACTTTTGGAGTGTTTGTTCTAGTTCTGTGAAATATGTCATTGGTATTTTGATGGGGATTGCATTGAATCTATAGATTGCTTTGGGGCCTCTTCATTTCTATGACTGATTCTCTGAAAGATCTCCATGCTCATGTCTGCTAGCATTCACCAAAGTTAGGCCAAGGAAGTCAAAGTAATTTAGATTCAATCTTCTCTCAGACATGAAATGAACAGAAGTTTCATTAAAAGGAAATGAAGAGGAAATTGAACTTTCATATTTCATTGCGCAATTGTGATGACAAAACAATCTTCGAGAACGGAAGTCTGAGGATTGTTATTTATTTGTCTGTTCTCCCCCTTTCAGTCATTTGCTCTCTATTTACTCTTGTCAAAATGGGGGCAAGGCGTTTTTCCCCTTTAAGAGCTGAGTCCTAGTAATAGCATGGCTATCCTAAGCTAATATTCTCTGTGTTATTAAAAAAATTTTTTTTTTTACATTTTCATATAGAATACATTTACATAAAGTACTTAATTAGTGGAAGCTGAAATAAAAATCATAATTTATTTTTCATATCATTATTAGTCACAACATAGATAAAAATATATTCACGGTCTTTTTATTTTGGGGAGAAAAGTATATTAGAACTTGGCTATAAAAAGTAAATCATAAAGAGGGTTGAGATGGCTTGAGCACACTTTCTTATTGAGAAATCAGAACATGTGTACTTAGGACTTGGTTTCTATGCAGTTATGTCATTCTGTATAAAGACTGCACAATAGAAATAAAGCTTGCTGTCACTGAACTATTTAAGAGAAGGGGGTGTTGCTTTCTTCATTTGAGCCACTCAGGGCATTAAATGTTGACTCTAATGTTCAGGTGGAGCCTCGAGGTGGGGGAATCTATAATGCAATCTGCAGGATTTCTTAACATCAGACTCTATGCATGTTAATGGGTCTGTTGAGAATAGCTAAAGGCATATGTACAAATGGGCACTAAGAACTGCTTTCTCTCTTGACCTAAAAATCAACCCCCTTTTCCATGGCACTTAGTGTATCCAGAGATCTGTTTCCTATTTCTGCTCACCATGGTGCTGGCAATAATTCTTAACCAGTGGTTATTGAGGGACGTAGCAGCAGACTGGGCTGTGATAATAAACAACTCCAGCCATGACGGGTTTGCTGAATGAATGCTTCTTCCTCATCCTACCTCTCCCACACAGGTGAAGAAGGCTTTGCTGCATGCAGTCTTTCAGGGACCAAGGCTGACAGAGGCCCCTCCATTTTGTAGCTATACCTTGTCACCGCAGCAAAGGAACAGAGAGACAGTGGAGATTTGTGCATGACATTTATTGCCATAGCTTGCAAATGACACACATCAGTTTTGATCACATTGATGGTTAGAAAATTAGACAAGATGCTTAGAAAACTTGGGAATGTTTAGTGAATACTAACAGGGTTCAGGCTTTCTTATTATACACTAAGGTCCACCTCACCTTGTCCTCTGTCTCTATAACCTGAGGTGTATGAGCTATGGTGCTGCTGGTGGCTGTGTTTTCTCTGTGGTTGGCAGTGCTGGGAAGGGGTGAATAGAGCTGATTAAAGCTGGACTACCATGTGGGGTGAGATCAGAGGTTAGGGAAAAAAAAAAATAAGGATGAGCCTGTAATCCGAAACAGTTCAGATTCGGATAGGTTATTCCAGAGGCAGATCATTTCCCTGATTCTTTCCCCTGTAAGATTATTACATCTTCAGCTCTCTGTACTTTTTATTATAATATTCAAACCCATAGGCTCTATTAAAAAAATGAGGATACCAAAGTGGAAGAACAGATTTTTTTGAGGGAATTATCAAAAAACTGATGTTAAGAGAACTCTGACAGGTGACAGTTTGTGGTCTTCTGACTAATGAAAGGCTCAGCTTTGATAAGGGTGCTGCCTCAGGGGTGGCACTCCCACAGTTCAAGGAGGAGCTACAAAAGAAGAATACATTTGCTTTAAAGCAGAAGAAAGAGACTTAGGTCTTAAATAGAAGAGCTCTGCCCTTGCTTCTGATACATCCTGAAGCTGGTTCGCAGCAAAAAGGAATGGAGGAATATGCACTCCTCGAGAGCAGAGGTCCTGAAATTTAGGGCTGGGTATGTCCTTATGCAACATCTAGCCCATTTTCTTTAATTTTATTGCTGCAACATGAATAACAGAAGGAATGCATTTCATAGAATGCTAATAGGTATTCCTGGAAACCAGTGTTTTCTGGATAATTAGCTTAGGAATTTCTGCTTAAATAAAGTTAAAGAGATGTATGGGCTGAAGGCCTTTTTTCTGTCTTTAATAAGATAATAATGCATAGGAGAAGGGATGCTCATGTCTTCTGCAGAGCTTAAGTACTAATGCTCCTGTTCAAAAGGAAATGCATCTGCGGTCCTCCTCATTGATTTCATTGGGGTCAGCAATTCTAGTACCAGGTCCAGAAATAAGTTTCTGAGATGCAGTCTTACCTTTGCCACTTATCAGCTCTTTGCTTTCTTGGTTTTTGAGTTCCCAGTGGGAACTTAAACCTCACTGAAAATGCAACCTTTAACCTGGCCTTTACTATGTTCTACCTAGAGATCCATCCAGTCTGCGCATGTGCTAGTGAGGGGGGAGGGTGAATGTTCTTGCTGGTGCCTGCATAATTCAGTTTCTCCTGGATTCCATGTGTGCAGTATGGTTTGGTATTCATGCAAACACCCCTCTGCTGTATCTTCCACTCTGGAAGCCTTTTCTCCTTCTGCTGAGTTGGTGCAGTGGGATCTCAGAACCAAATCTGCTGCACTTTCTCTAAAAGAAAATGCTGGCTCTTACACATTCATCTGATGTTTGAAAATGACCATGATTACAAAACTTAAGTAAATAATAAATACAGAGGACTTTGTAAATATAGGATACTATCCATCTCTGTAAAATAGCCCACTTTTCAGCATCACAGTTCCTGACTCGCACACACTGGCTGCCAGGCCCTGACGGAAGACACTGGGTGGATGCAAAGGGGTCTGATGTGTTCGAGTCAAGAACACGTGAAGCCTCAGAATGAGTGTCTGATCTCTCCCAGACCGTGGTTTATCTTCTGGGATGACTCTGAAAAGTAGAAAACTTCAAGAGAAACTGCCGCTTTAACTTGCTCACTTAGTGAATTCATCTTTGAGCCATGGAAAGCATCAAACGTTTTAGCTGAAATTTAAATTCAATAAAGGTCAGCTCTCTAGGCTACGAGGAAATCAGAGCATACGAATAGTTGAGTGAATCGCACCAAGCTGTCCTATAGCAGGTAATAATAATGATTTCCAAGGCAGGGCGAAAACGAAAGGCTCTTGTGAACAAAATGGTGAAACTGAAAAACAGGGGAGACAAGGGGAAATGAATATCCTTTGTTAACATAATTAAATATCTTTCTTGTGGGAATCATTGCTAGAGCAATTGTCCACAGTACTTCCATTTTTATTAAAGGAGCCTAGATTTTATTCATGGTAAATTGGATTATATTATTGTCATTAGGGACTTTCAAATACATTTCAATAATACTTTTTACAGGAATGAATTCTGAGTCTATTTGCAGACTTGAAATGCACCATAAACTATTTTGCATTTATTAGAAACTTGAAAATCTGGCTGGAATGTGAATGTCAACACATCTTGCTGGGGTCCATTTGGATCTCTTAACCAAAATCACTAAATCACTTTATACATCATTCAAGTAATGGGCTGCAGAATGTGGGTTTTTGATCCTTGGTTTCGAATGCAGAGATGTGCAACAAAAGTTAGGTACGCACGAGCACACGGATGGCATACTTGTGGGAGGTACAAAAAGAGCTGAAGTCTCCTGGACATTTCCTTGTGAATGTCATTTTGACCTATTTAAAACCCAATATTGAGATACACAGAGGAATTAACAAGTTAGTTATATTTTTAAGCGTATATATGCTTTTAAGAAATTGGAATATCCTTAAGAATATTGAAAATAATGACACTAATAATAAACCTACATTTTCTCATTCTAATCCTTATCATGTTTCTATGAGGTGAGCATTATTATATGCTTTTGCAGATTAAAAAGAAATGAAGCATCATTTAAACTTTCTTTGAAAATTCGTATCTACTAAGGCTTTAAATCTGCATTGTGGAAAGGTTTTCCATTACACGGGTGAGTAAAGAAAGAAATTCCACATCCAGCCGCGCCGCCTCCGGCTTCCTGTGGGGCGGGAGGGAGCTCTGACTGGGTGGCGTTTGGTGAGGGTGCAGGGTCCCTGCACCCAGCGGAGGGTTCTTGTTTGTTTTCTCCATGTAGTGTGCACCCGGACATTTAATACTGGGCTAAGTTTTTCTTTGTTTTACCAAGGATATTGAAAGCCAGCAGGAGCCCACGCAGCAGTGCGAGGTGTGTCCTGCCCTGGCCCTCACCGTGCCAACCCAGGCTCGAAAGGTCAAAGAAGCCTGACTGTTGCTCCCCGGAGCCCCGCCACACTTGCTGCCCCTCACCCTGCTGTTTCAGGAGCCAGACCCAGCCCCACCCCAGAGCCAGGCTTCAGCTCCGCCTTCCCAGGAGGATACAGGTCCTGGGGCGCCACCTCTACCTGCACTGCAGAGCCCTGGGGTCCCCTGCCTGTGTGGAGTCCTCCACGCATTCCCATGAGCATCTCTCTACCAAAGACAATTCCACGAGGCAGGCCTTGCTTTGCCCTCTGGGTTCGACTGCTAAGTCCCTAGCACAGAGGATTGCCTGACAGCGTGGGATTCCCTTCATCCCAACCAAGTGAAGGAAGCACCACCCAGTCCGTAACTCTGGCCACACCGGGATCCCTCCGGGTGGAACCCGGCAGAATTCACTCGCCCGAGGCCCATCCATCATTCCCCTCACTTCGGACTTCAGCTGCTTCCTACACAGCAGACAGAAATGGACCTTTAACCTTGGCCCAAGTCTGAATTTAAAAAGTATAATACTCCCACTAAGGTAACTTTCTTTCTGTTCTCAGACCATAATTTTTACTTTTTCTAATTTGTACCAGTAAGAAAAACCTCAACAGATTACATTTCTCCTTTCAAAAGCATTATTGCAATTGAAATAGTGACCAAAACCAAAACACAAATATATATTTATATTTTTTCATACATATTTTTATCCTCATAAAAGTAATACATTTTTATTATAGAAATTATAGTAGAGAGATAAACAAACATCCCTCGTAATTATATATTCCAGAAATTTTTATATGACTGGGTTTAATATCCTTTTCTGCTTTGCCAAAACACACACACACACACACACACACACACATACACACACCCATCATGCATACATGGGCCACTCCATATGTCTTTTTATAAATTGCCTTTTTTTCACCCTTCAAAAATATTTTATAGTACATATTTTCTCCCAGGAGTTTTGCATCATGTTATACAAAGAAGACGTGATATGAACCTGCCTATTCTAAACATAATAAAACATTGAACATAATATTATAAAACATGGTCAAAATGGGCAGTGCCAATCAGAGTGGTGAACCCTTGGGCAGACAGATGAGAGAGGAAACAGAAGAAGTGCTGGGAGGAAGGTCCACATCAAAACCATTATCGCCCTGGCTGGTGTGGGGCAGCGGTTAGAGCACTGGGCCTTGGGCCAAAGGGTTGTGGATCAATTCCCTCCCTCCCACTCTCTCTAAAAGCAATGGAAATAATATTCTTTAGTGAGCATTAACAAAAAACAAAACATTATCTGCCTGGTTTTACCCATTTTGAGTTACTTGGTGGTCACAAATCTCTTAGGCAGATCTGTATGTGCCATGGAAATATATTATAAATTCAGAATTTGTTTTCTTGTTTGGAATGGTGAACTCACAAATTATTATGAATCAGTGGGCACAGATGGAATGTTCTTGATTACTTTTTAAAATCTCTCAGGGTCATTCTACATGATTTCATGCTAAATAACATCCACTTTCAGTCCATTTCACACTGATAAAGATTGCCTGATAAACAGGTATTTTCCCCTTCAATTTACCTGAAAACAACTTACATTCTGAGTGCTTTGATTTGTCTAGGTAAACTCATATGTATAGGACCATAATGGATGGTAATTATTATGAAATTAAGGGCAAGTTTTACTGGTAAAAAATTGATTAAAAAAGAAAAGTTACTGGCAATTTAAAGCCTAAGTTAACACATGAAAAATAACATTCAGGGGCTACCATTGGAAACAAAGAGAAGAATGTGGGGTTCAGGCCTTCCTAAAGAATCTGCTTCTTGCAGGGGGTCAGAGGCAGTATCAGTAAGGGCACTGGGATCAGCCAGAACCAGGGAGATCCTGCCTCTGTCAGCTGATGGCTGTGTACGTGCGGAGGACAGTGCCCGTGCGTTTCAAGGGGATAGTAGGCATCTGGCCAGGACAATAAGAATTTCTATCTGCCACAACAGAATTTCCCTATCTCACAGTTGTTATCTGTGGTCATATCTTTGATCTCCTTCCACAAGTTCAGCCACTAATATTCTGGCAAAAACTTTTTTTCCCATGTGATATTTTTTGTGTATATTGCTTATCCTGCCATTGATTCATTCCTTCACTCATTCACTCATTTTTTTTTTTTTTTCATCATACATTTACTGAGGATCTACTCTGCTCAAGATACTGGTAGTAGGTGAAAAGCACAAAAAAAATTTCTGCCTTCTTGAAACCTATAGCAATTACATTGTCATATCTAAGGTTAAGGTAGTGAACTTTGGGTACACACTGAGCACACTTAAGAAAGGCACCTGCTACAATATTGACAGTCACAGGATGCTTCCAGAGGAAAGGACTTCGAAAGAAAGACCTGAAGATAAATAGGAGTTGGACAAATGGAGATTGTGTGGAAGAGTTTTAGTTGTGAGAATGTTATCAGAGGATAGAACAGCATGTTCAAAGACATTGTGTTAGTCAATATTGATTGATTGATTGATTGATTGATTGATTGATTCTGGTCAGAGTTGATGTCATTGTCTTGAATCTGAACTGTGTGGGGCACTGGCTGGGCAGTCAGGCAGAGTTTCTCTATTGCAGTCTTAGAAAGAACTCCTTTCTAATTGGGCAGCCTCTGTCTTTACTGTTAAGGTCCTCAACTGATTGGATAACCCACATTATGAAAGGTAATCTGCTTTACATAAAGAAGCTCAACTGATTGTAAAAGTTAATAAATCTAAAAACATCTTCACAGCAAAGTCTAGACTAGTGTTTGAGCAAACAGCTGGGCACCATACACTTAGCCAAGTTGACACATAAAATTAACAATCACAGACAACTAGAGAGCCTCACAGTCTGTGGTCCTGAAAGAGGTCTGAGGTAATTGGAGAAGAAAAAGGCCAGTTATGATGACAGAGCATCTGACTACTTAGAAATTACTCTCAGTCTTAGCTGTTGGGCTTTAATATTCACTCTACCACAGTGGAAAGTGGCTGAATAATTTCAAAGAGCAGAGTTATGTATTAGAGTGTACAGCAATGGCCCTCTGGCTCCACCGTATTTCTTTCATCAATCATACTCCATATTAATTTTCTCCCTTAAAAAACATATTCCAAGTATTTTCTTATACAATGACATTGTATTTTTAAATTGACTTTTAGAGAGAGAGGAAGGGAGAGAAAGAAAAAAAACATTGATGTGAGAATGACACATCAATTGGCTGCCTCCTGCACACCCCCTACCAAGGATTGAGCCTGAAACCTGGGCATGTGCCCTGACTGGGAGTCAAACCGGCTAGTGCATGGGATGACATCCAACCAATTGAGCCATACTGACCAGGACAACATTGCATTTAAATCAGTACTACTAAAATAAATAAATTAAGTATTTTTACATGTCCATATTTCCAAAGATGTAAGATTACTTTTAACTCTAAAGTCATGGTAGGGGAGGAATGAGAACTTTTTATTTTCCCCTAACCTCTGCTCTACTTACTTGCCAGCTTGTGTTTTACATGGATATTAAGTCTCCCGAGCCAATGTGATTCTGACAACTTGAGACCTTCCCTGTTCATTGTTTAAGTTCATCTGCTTCATTAGCTGTTTCACAGTCATCTGCTAAATGATCACTTCAGAGGATATGTTCGAGAACTTAAAGTTTTCTATAAAGGCCAAGTTGATGAATTATAAAATACTCTGTCATCTTAAGATGTTTTTGCCACCCTTTTTCAATTCCCTTTGGTGTGGTAACTTGATCTAAATCAACAACCTGTGGAAACGGGAATCTAAGTTACTTGAGGAAACGTTTCAGTAGCCTCCTTGTCAAACGCAGCTGCTGGAGATCTGCCTGCCCAGTGCTGCAGTAGAACTTTCTACACGAGCAGGTGTTCCACAACTGTTGTCTGGTATGGCAGCCGCGGGCCACTTGCAGATATTGAGGACTTGAAATGTGCTGGGTGAGATGGAAGAACTGAACTTTTATTTTGTTAGAATCCATGTGAATAGTCACCTGCTACTAGTGGTTCTGTATTTGACTGCACAGCCTTGGACCCACACAGGTCCTCATTCTGTTGTTAAGTCCTCTTCTTATGAGAGAAAGAGTCTGATGGCTTGAGGAGACATTCCCTCCTGGAATCTCTCTATTTCTCCTTTTGGCCCAGTCTCCCAAGACCTCAGAATTACAAGGCCAAATGGGCCCCCATCCTGGGATCTATTCTGGCTGTTTCTTCAAGTATACCTTCTGGCTTAAAATTCTTGCAGTCTGAGTAGGGATTTGTGGCTGGAGTTTGTGAGCATGTTCTAGATTCTACATAGCTATGTGGGGGACCAGCAGAGGTGAGTTGGGGCCATGGATAGGAAGAGAAGGGGTGGGCCAAGGATCTGCTTTCCCTGTACCACTAAGATATGAGAATTTAAAATGTGAACCTGGCTTTTATGCTTCAGGCTCCTAGAAGATGCAAGCATGGGCCCCTGGCGAGGACAGGGAGAAGAAAGCCCACAGGAACTGGGGAGACATAACTGTTAGGTGGTCAGGAGCTAACCTTGGACAGAAGAAAAATAAGCCTCCCCTCCAACTCCAAAGGAAAAAAGAATAAAAAACAGTAGAATTTTGTCCTGTGGATTTTCCAGTGGATTAGAAGAGAAGCTTGAGAGAGTGAGAATGAGCAGGTCAGTATGTATTTATTCTGCTTTTGTTATGACTCTATGTTTGTCAAAGTTCAATGTTTTATTAAACAGTTGATACCTAGACTATTACTTTTAAATATTTAAGAATAAGGTACATGGGCTTCATGTGTACTCTTGCTTCAGGCCCCACACATTTTAGGGATGACTCTGGTTCCTATGCTGGGACGTCCCCATTCCAGTACCCATTAGGCTGTCTCATTAGTAATTTATGCTTTTCATTTGTAACTGACTAGATTGAAAGTTAATCTATTCTCCAATGGCAAGTCAATAACTGGCATATAGTAGATCATTAATAGATGAGAGTTGAAAGAGAGAATGAATCAAGTACCTCATGAAAAGCCCTCATTTTCTTCCTCAGGATCTGCAGATATGAAGTACCCCATTTATATGGATGATTATATCATGGGTTTAAAAGTATCTTAAAACTCATATATGCTCACAATAATAATCCCATGTTTCCTCTATCAGTCTAACTAATATATGTAAGCATTTATTTCTGCATTTTCTACATATTCACTTATGAGAACTTAGAAAGAAAGAAACGAAGGAAGAGAAGAGGGAGGGAGAAAGAGAGGATGCCAGTGCTGGAAGCACATGTTCCTAAGAATCTACCTATCACTTTTGTGGGATACAATTTTTCAGATCACGCTGTGCTTTGACAGTTTGGAATAGATATTTTTCCTAATTGTGAAAGAGTTTCTCAGTTGGTAGAGGCATGTTTCTACTTATTTGTTAAAGTCTGTTCTACTTTATAAAGTTGTTGGCATAGTCATGATGTAGAAGATGAGTATGTTAAAATAAACACACATGCCCTGGCTGGTTTTCTCAGTGGTTAGAGCATCAGGCCATGGACCAAAGAGTCCTGGGTTTGATTCCAGCCAAGGGCATGTACCTCAGTTGCAGTTCTTCCCTGGCCCCGGTTGGGGTCCAGCAGGTGGCAACCAGTTGATGTGTCTCTCTCACATCAGTGTTTCTCTCTCTCTCTCCCTCCCACTCTGTCTGAAGATACATGTAAAAATATCCTCGGGTGAGGATTAAAAACAATATTAAAAAATAAATAAACACATGCTATTAAAAACTCAGGAATGAGGACATTTCTTTTATTCAACAACACTGGTTTCTCAATCACACATTCTGCAATTCTGTATTGTCTGTTAACTGAACCCACAGTGTGACTGAGACATGGACTATTAGGACAAATGAAACATCATTGGAACAAATCTGAAATATAGTGTCAGTTGATTCAGGTTTCTATACACAACTCCAACATAACTGGTGACAAATAAATTGTTCTACCTCTTTCACTGCATAAAACAAAATCTTTTAAATATTTTGAAGATTAGTGAAAAAGAAAAGTTATTTGTCATTATTAATTCCCACTCTCTTTTAAGAAGGGTTGACCCTGGCAGCTAGAGATTCTTTCCTTTGCTAATTGCAAAATCTTTATCTTTTGGGTAATAGTCAATATCACATTTGAATACTTTTAAAATTTTGGGTGGAAGCAGGCAAGTTTGACAATAGAAATAGGGACAGTTAAGAGGGATGGGAGGAGATGAAGAATTTCTATACAAGGGGCCAGGAGCAAGGAAGGCTAAATCCTGAAAGTCATATACAGAGGAGACAGTGGCTTAGAGGAAGGGACCCACGTAAAAGAGCAATATGGCTAAGATCTGAGCTCCCTTCTTCATCTTCTCTTTTGTAATCCTTGTTTGTAATGAAGCCTAACTCATTAATATTCTTGGGCAAAGGGCATTTGAGGAGAGGAGGTTGAAGAAGGTGAATTAATATAAACATACTGTAAGAACTACAGTTCTATATGTAGAAAATAAGTAATTGTGTATGTGCATGTGTATATGTGTGTTTCCCTACTTAGATGTCAAATGAGAACCTGACAGTGCACTTATTTGTCTTGGTATGGCCTTAGGTGAGTCTAAGACTGAGACTGAGGGGTGGATGTATTTCACAATAAGCATTTCCTAAGGGTCAGCTCTGTATTAGACTCAGGGTCACACCATACCTTATCTGTCTCTTCTCCTAGAGTTTTAGTCTTTTGTTAATTCATTCAAGGAATGATTGTAGAGAACCTTGATAAAAATATCGCTCTCCAGAGGCATGAACTTAACTCCTATGGAATAAAAATGAAAGTTCTTTATTATTTCAGAGGTAAATGACATTTTGCAATGAGGAAAATTCTGGATTTGATGTCATTTCAGTAAAAATAAACCTAAGTGAAACATATATGCATTTCTGAAGTTTGGGAACATATCCTGTAGAAAGGTTTACGCTATCTTGAAAAATAAATCAAATGATTAGTGGCTGTCTAATATATCCAATACTAGGGTTTTAGTTATCATGCTATATATTTCAACAACCTTTTATCAAACATCACTCATGGGTTCCTGCTGTCTCTTAGTCACCCCCACTATGACATCTCAAATTCAATGTGCTTAAAACAGATCTTACAACTTACATGCGTTCTTCAAAAATGTTATTTCTTTAGCTTCTGAGATTTTTGCAATGGACTGATAACTCATTCACAAAAATCAGGAATCCCCCACTAATCTACACTCTCCCCTTCTCTCCACCTTCTGTCACAATTTCTCTGATTGCTTCTTCTAAAGAGGTTTGTTTATCTAACTTCTTGTTGCTAGCTCAGAGCCTGAAGAGGTTATAAATGAACTATTCAAAGAGCATCTTAACTCATGTGGCATCTTTAACTCTTTCTTCAAGTTACCATGTTAGGCACAGATTCCAGCATAGTCCTAAAACGCAGCTCTGATCGCATCACCCCTAAGCTCCTAAAACATCACTTGTTTCCCCTTTTATCCTGAGCATAAGCCCCCAAAACTTACATACGCTTGTATCCTACCATGTTTTTATACGAATCTCATCCTGCCTTTAAAATGCCTTTTGCTGTGGCCTTTCTTCTCCCTTATGTTGACTGAAGTAATGTCTTTCAGCTGAAATACTCTTCTTACTATCCCTATTTCTTAAAATTTTACTTGTTCTCACATCTAAAACTCAGAACATGTGGCATAAGTTTTATCACATTAATCCTTCACTTATTTATATTCATTTATTACATGATTTTCAAATATTAAATGAGTATATACTTTGTGCAGGTATATATTAAATAGCATTCTTTGGAGTTCAGATAAGAGACTGTCAATTCCTTAGAGAGATGTATTTATTTAGACCACATGATTGAAATGCAATGAGATAGAATCGGAAGTTACTTTATACACCTCTATGCTTTTGGCTTGTTCAACATCAATGCAGATTAGAATTAAAAAAAAAAGAAGAATATTTTTAAAACAAATATTTAACGTTTGCTGTAAAGACCGTCAAGTGTTTCAGAGAGCCTAAAGTCACGATCACATTTTAATTTCAGGAAACCCTGGATCCTGGGATAAAAATGCCATCAGCTCTCTTCCCACCTCTATCCTACTGAATTCTCTGTATAATCCATCACTCAAATTACTGAAGCTTTATTTTCTCCTTCCACATGTTAGGACACAGAAAACAAAGACCCCCAAACTTACAGATCTGAAGTTCAAAATAGTTTGGGCTGACTGACTTGATGTTTTCATTGATTTTAAATATTCAGGAAAGTATCTGATTGGTTCAACTTGAATTATTTGCTGTTGTTTGAGCCAGGTATTGGATCTACTTGTACCAACACAATAAGAACTTGGCTGTTCCTAGAAAAAGGGGAGCTCTGGGCTTATAATATCATGGTACCCACTCCAGGGATTTAAAAAGGTGAAGACAACCAAATCCTGACCCAAGGAGGTCAGGAAGGATGGACAGATGAGGTGCTTCTCTCTGGACACATTTAAATCTATTTTCAAATTCAATAAGATATTTGATCTAATCTTAACTTTTTTATACCTTTTGTGCATTGATTTGTGATTTTACATTTTAAAATATTAATCCCAATTTTATCATTGGGGTAGTTACATTTAATGTGAATTTCTTAATAGCCACATTTGTGGAAAAACGCAAGATCACATTAGTCTTGAATACATGTTTTCAGGTAATTGAGTTGCACCAGCATGGTTTCCCTTCTCCCATTTAAACTAACTTCTCTCCATGATTCTTCTGAACCATTCTCACTTTAATGGAATTGCTCCAATTAAATGTACCAAAGCACCGTGAATATTACTGTCTAGGTGTACAGAAGGCTGGAGCAGAATTACCATTCTTCTGGGGAAGCAAAGCCAGCAGCCACTCATGCAGCATCTACTCCCCTTCAGTCACACCTGGCCTGTTTGACTTACCCACAGAGTCCCTCTCTGCCAAAATTATATTTAGCATATTTACTCCTCTAATTACTGTTTGAACAATCTTCTCAGAGGAACTTGGAGGGATGCCCCCACACTAGGAGCCAAGTGAGGAGAGGAGTGAGCTATTACCCAGAAATTCATTGAGTAGAAATTTGTAAGCTGCGGTGGGCAGAAGACCAAGCAAGGGCTGAGGCAGCCATGGCAAGAGCATGGGGCGTGGTGTCAAAAGATCAGAGAATCTGGAAGAACTGTAGCATAATAAGTGGGTGATGGTTGTACAATCATGTTTAACAGTTTCTCCTGTGTTTTAGAGAAAGATGAAGTAGGCTAGAAAGCACAATGACTCTAGAATTCACCAAGCACTTCCTGTTTTTCTTTTCCAAGTCATTAAATAGTTCAATGATGTTCTTTTGTAAAAACCATTTACCATTGGTCTTCTATAGGGAAGTTCACTTGGTAGTGACTAATCTTTCTTTAACACGCTTTTATGGGTTTTCTTTTCCCCTGGATTTATTGATCATCACTTCCACACAATATTGTGAATGGTTACCTCTCCCAATTCATTCTAAAAATTTTAATTTCTCTATATTTCAGAGAATAAAGAAATAGTGTTTTCACAGGAAACAAAATGCAAAAATTTAAATACTTTAAAAGTGTGCTATAGTTAAAAAAAAATACAAATTAGAGATACTTGAATAGTCAAAATATTTTTAAAAATATGTAATTATAATACTTGAGACAGAATCATATAAACATATTTTAAAAATATATAACATCAATAAAGTCAGTTTTCATTTAAAAAATAGTACGTTGATCACTAGCTTTTGTCCTTGTTAACGACCACGAATAGATTAATTCATAAATTACCCATGACTTTTTTTTAAGTATTATATTTAAACCTCCTTTAATTCAGCATTTGTAACTTTTTTCTGATTCACTCTTGGTTTATATTACACACCAATCTGCCTATTGACACAATTTTTTTGTGATAATTGCATTTTTGTTTCTTATGTCTTCAAAAACTCTTACATTGATAATATCATTTTAAGAAAAGTAGAAAAATCCAGGATTTGTGTCTGTTTTTAATTTGTGACTCCATTTATAATTTTATTCTTTTTCTTAGTTAAATTATATACCATGTGAAATTAAAGGACTTTTCTCTAAGATCAGTTTGAAGCTTTTAAAGTAGTATGAGTATAAAATCTTCATGGTACAGAGATTGCTCAAATTAACTTCTCTTTGCTTTGAAGTCTATGACCTATCCTGAGACATTTAACAGTTTCTATTTTCTTCTATCACATTGCTCAAAATGTGACTGGAAATGATTTATATAGAAACTGTCATTTCAATCTTGCATCATGATATAATTTGATAAAATACATTTTGAGAGACTACTCAGGAATTAAGTTCAAATTTGAATTCATCCCATGGGGCAACACACAAAAATGCCACATCTTTCTTCAGTCATGTAGATGATCACCTAACAAGACACCTCTATACAACACTAAGCTTCTCTCCTCAGCCCCGGGTGTTGGTTTTTGATATCTATGGAGAGATTTATCCTCATTTTATAGGTATTAAACAATGAAAAAATGAATCAGAATAAAAATAATATGAAAATATAGATTTTCAGAGAAGAAAACAAACATTAAAACTAAATAGACTCAACTATCTAATTTCTAAGATGAATAAATTGAGGGCCAGGCAGACCCAAAGAGGTTATTAGTTATCAAATATAATGCAGCAATTTAGGGTTGGAGCCTACAACTAAGGTAGATTCTACCTGTCAGCAGGTCTTCTATCTACCATGACTATCACTGTGCGAGTATAAGTGAATGTGCCAATTGAAGAAATGATAGAAAGAATCCAGAGACAAATAATCTAGGGATCCATCCTCACTAAGTATATTCCATTTATTTGGAGTGGGAGAGGATCGGTCTCAGATGTAAAATTGTGAGTTGAACTGTGCTAGACAGTCCACCAGGGGAAAACATTAAATGTCAGATCAGCAATTCTAGGAAAAGGAGAAACTGGGATTTTCTGAGATTCATCATTTTCCAAAAGTTTAAGAGAAGATAAATTATATTCCATAAAGCACTAATTAATCTAAACAATAAAAGTTTTAACAATAATCAAGTTCCATTTAACATCTATTCAATTGGCAAACTTTAAAAATTAACATCTAATTGGTGAAGATGTTCTATTTAAAATAGCCTACCTTATTGGCAAGCAATTGGCTTTTAAGATCAAAAATATCTTGACCCAGTGAATTAAATTCTGGGACAGGAACTAGAAATATTAACAAAATAATTAATATGCACATTAAATTTTACTTTGCATGACTCATTATAATCGTCAAAAATAAAATAGAGCCCTGGCCGGTTTGGCTCAGCAGTTAGAGCGTCGGCCTGCGGTCCAGAGAGACCCAGGTTCGGTTCCCACTAAGGGCGCGTACCTTGGTTGCAGTTTGTCCCCTGCCCTGGCTGGTCGTGCAGGTAGCAGTCACTCGATGTGTCCCTTTCACATCGATGTTTCTCTCTCTCTCTCTTCCTCTCTCTCCATTCCACTCTATCTGAACAAAAAATCGAAAAATGTCCTCGGGTGAGGATTAAATAAATAAACAAATAAAATAAAATAAAATAGAAATTACTAAAATGCCTGAGTAGAGGGCTCCTTAAATAAGTTACTATTGGTCTTCAAAAGAGAAAGTAATGTAGCCATTCACTACGGTCATGTGAAGTTAGGAAAATGACAAACAGTTTTTGTGGAATAGTAGCCCAAAAAAGCAAAATGCCAAATTATCATGGTATTAAACATGATTTTATGTTGAGAAACATAGAAGAAATATTTGGCACCACAAAGTCCAGAAACAACCCACCTCTGGAAACACACAAAACCCCCGAAGTGACTTGACCACATGCACAGCTCATGAGCAAGTTCATGGGGATGTGCACTTTCCCTTCTTTCACAGAGGTGCATCCTAGCCCCCTTTTTCCTACATGAATAAAACTTGCTTTCGCTCTCATGCAAACTCTTTTTGAATTATTTCCTGTGTGAGTCAAGAGTCGGAAGCCCTGGACATTCTGCGGTAGGGCCAGTCCATGGTACTAAACTGACCGGGTGAAACTGAGCAAATTAACCAAACTGTGTATCATGGGAACCTCTGGTTTATAGTCAGTGGGTCAGAAATACAGGTGGCTGAAGTGTGTGGGGTAATCTTGTAGGACTAACCACGTAACTATGGAGTCTGACCCTGCAGGACTGACACGTAACTTATGGAGTCGGACCCTGTCTCTGGGTAGCAGTGTTAGGATTTGAATTAAACTGTAAGACACCCGTGGTGTCCTGCACATTGCTTGGTTGTGTGTGTGTGTGTGTGTGGAGGGGGAGGTCAGGGTTGTCTGTGAAAACCACTCACACTATAAATGTTGAAGTTGGGTCTCAAGGGGGAAAAAAAGCACCTGGAACATAGTAAATACTTAATAAAAAATGTAGTATTTCAACTATATAACTGTTGTCTGGGAAAAGAAAAATAAAATTCCATAATCTGTTTCTCACATTTAGGACATTCTCAAGAAAATGAGACTTCCGTTCCTTCTTCTACAGAAAATGTTTTAACACCTAATTATGAGGAAAATGTAAAGCCGCACTCTCTAGATATCTTCCTTTTATCTTTAGAAAGATGCAAACACTTTTAGAAAAAAATGAATTAAAATGTCTTATATAAAATACAACCTGTTTTATCCTAAAAGTATCATTTATATAACTATAGTTCTTCCTTGCATTTCCACATTTTCTTTTACATTAGAAGACCTTGAAAATATACCATTATATTTACTCTTTCATTTTTTTTTTCATTTATTGCCATTTACTTAGACAATAATTACTGAACACTTAATAAATGCTGGACACTCTATTAGCAACTGAGGATTCAAAATGGACTAGAAAGATGTACCCATAAAACAGGGGCAAGGGCAGTGGCAGGGAATGAACAGATACAGCTGTGCAGAGATGCCATCACAGCTGTGTACAGCTGCATATGTCCTACAGAAGAGAAGTCCAGCATCCAATGAAACACTGATGTGATTATACATTCCTGCTCTTTGAGATGAACTTAAAAATGGTGGTAAGGAGTAATCTAGGTGAAGTCTGGTTAAAGCCACTTCTGCAGCAGAAAGGAAATATACAATGCCCAGAAACAGAAAGAAGTTTGTTTGGTTTGAGAAACAAAGGGAAGGCCAGCAAGGTTGGCATTTTAGTGAGAGATAGTAGAGTGACTTGAAGTGGTACCAGTGGAGAGAGTAGGCACCAGGTTATTCAGAGCCATATGACCCAAATTAACAACCTTAAACTGTATTCTCAAAAACACTGGAAGACATGCCCTGGCTGAATGGCTCAGTTGGTTGGAACATTGTGCCACATACCAAAAGTTGTGGGTTCAGTTCCCAGTCAGGGCACATACCTAGGTTTCAGGTTTGATCCCCAGTGGGGGCACCTACGGGAGGCAACCAATTGATGTTTCTCTCTCACATTGATGTTTTTTCTCTCTCTAAAATCAATTAAAAAAATACCCTCAAGTGAGGATAAAAAAATTATTGGAAGACATTAATGGCTTACAAGAAAGAAAATGATGTCATCAGATTTGCAATTTAGAAATGGTTCCCCTGCCTACAGTGTGGAGTAGATAAGAGCATACGGGGTGCCTGATTAGAATGCCATTGTGAAATCTCTTCCAGTAGGTGGTTGTGACGTGAGGATGGATAGAAAATATTTGAGATTTATTTTGGAAGCAGAACATGCAAAAGATGGTGATTTCTGATACTAGCAAACTAAAATCATTCATCTCATCTCAAAGAGCAGGAAATTGGTCTTCAGAAAAATATGTTCTAAGGCTTCATACACCAGAGGGTCCACTATTTGGCAGTCTTCTTAGTTAAAATTAAATTTATATTTCAAAATACCTTTAAAAGAGAGAGCTGACCAGTACTGCTGTTCACCCAATACTTTTAGTTCTCCCAAGGGTACACTTAGAACATTTCCCTCCTAATGACAGATTCAGTTCTGTACTTTGCTTTGTCCAAGGAAATAGGAACATAAAAGCCACCTGCTACTTCTGGGTTGAAGCTTTAAGAGCAAACATGTTATTTGTCCTGTTCTATTTCCCTTCAATAAGTCTAGACAAAGGCTGTTCCACCAGCCTGGCTCTCAGAATGAAGACAACATGGAGCAGAATCGCAGCTAAACTATGATGGACACGTAGTAGGAACAAGTAACTCACACCTGCTTTCTAAGCCACTGAATATTCAGGGTTGTTATTGCAGTAAAATCCATCCTATTCTGACTGTTTCAATATATATCATTATTCTCATCTCGTGTTTTGAAAATTCGGGGTTCAGAGAAGGTTCAGTAAGTCACAGAGAGGAAAATAGAACCCAAGTTTATAGGACACCATGCTTTCCCTGCCATGGTGATGTGTCATCTTTACATATTGCAAATATAGAAACCCTGAGGTGTACACAATGACTACGTGAAGAAAGCTATGTGAGCTAAAGGCAAACAGTAGAGCTGTTTCAACACTTTGAGGGGTCATTGCCTGGCTTGTGTGTAATTGAGAAGGGAGATAGGAAATTAAAGTACTTAGTTAGAAAACGGATACTCATATCTATGTTAGCACTGGTTACATTAAATAACTGTTAAAGCTTGGAATGTATTCTAACATTGGAGTTAATAAAGGGGTGTCAGTATATGAAGTTTGAGATAATCATAAAAAGTGAGTGCTTTTTGTCAAAAGATACAGATAGATACACATATAGTGGGTTCCAGAAATGAGAGCCACTGGAGTCATAAAAAGCCCCCTAACTTTAAAAGTTGTCAAAACAATCCCACCTTTGATAAAGGAACCTTACAGCATTCTGCTCCACTGCGTGTGGGTTTAAGGGCCCCTTCTGCCCTCCTTAGCTCTCCTTTCCTTAACCGTAATTGCTAGAGAAGATCAACATATGGCAAATTTGGAAGTAAAATATCATTAGTGGAAAACACCCACAACTGCAGAAAGTTAAAAGAATTTATAAAATTACAAAAAACTTGAGGGCTCTGATGGTGCGTGGGGTTTGGAACTGTTGCTGTCTCTCTCTGTGCCTAAAGGGACACTATGCTTGTTCCCTCTTCATCGTCCTATTGAGCGAATAGAGCTGCCACAGCAACGGCTCAGGGAGAACCCGTGACATGCCATCGTCAGGTTGGATTTGCTGGCTCTTCCTGAAGACAGTCTTTCTTCACCAGATTTTACCCTGAGAATGTAAGATTGATGCTTCTCTAGCCATCTTTCCACAAAGAAAGGAGAATTAAGCCAATTTGAAAGACAATAAATGGGAAATAGAAACTGGATATGATGATGTCAGAAGAACCCCCGCACCAAGTCACGACCTCAACCTGGGCTTGTCTGCTGTGTGAGCAAATAAAAATTCTCTCTTTCCATAAGCTTATTTGAGTGGGTTTGTTGTTAAGAGGGGGTCACTTGTAGCTAAAAGAGTCATCACTGATGAAGTATTCTCAAATATGATTATCTGTAAGAATAATATTCTATATTCAACTATTCAAAATCCAAATGATCAATGAAACTATACTTCATCATCTATTCCATAAATATTTTTAGAATTGCTTCTTCCTTTTTTTTTTAATAGTTTTTCTTTCATTAATTTTAGAGAGAGAGGAAGGGGGAGAGAGAGGTAGAAACATTGATGAGAGAGAACATCGATTGGCTGCCTCCTGCATGCCCCCTAGTGGGGATCAGGCCCACAACTTGGGCATGTGCCCTGACCTGGAATGGAACCGGTGACCTCTTGGTACATGGGTCAACGCTCAACCAGTGAGCCACACAGGCTGGGTGAGTTCCTTCTTTTGTAAGGGAATGGGGTTTTGGTAAGAGCTATGCAGAGACTTAGTCCTCAGGTAATTCTTCATTGATCTGGTAAAGGAAAATAAACAGATATTTGCAATGTAAGGCAGTGAGGGCAGAGATACGGATTACATAGGAGCAAAGTGTGGGACAATTCATTAAGCCAGTGCACAGTGAAGATGTTCTGGAGGAACTGATTCCTATGTCTGTTTCTGGGCGCAGAGATCATCTTTTTTGCTGGAGCACAGCCCGAGGACCTGCTCCATCATTTCAACATAGAGAACACCAGCTCCCTGACTTCTCTGAGGAGATGCATTTTGCTCTGTGGGAATCTCAGGTTCCAGGACTGCACTGTCCCCCTCTCATGTGTGTCAGTGTTAATTCGAAGCTCTATCTTGAAGCTTGTTATTTCTGGAAACTGCTTTCCCACATCAGACAATCCTTTCTCCTTGGACAGCTCTTTGTCCAGTATCTCTCCTTTTCCAATTTCACAGATTTCCTCAAAGACTCTGTTCTTCCTCTGTTCTGGATCACATGACCATCTCCCCTTTCCCTGGAGTGCCCCCTACCCAAGGCTGCAGAAGTGCTGAGGCCAAAACGGGGCACCCTTGTGACCTTCTTGGAGGATTTCAAGGTCTTTTCAAATAAAGATGACATTTTTAAAAGACAAGTGAGAAATCCAATGCTTTTTGAAAGAAATTCAGGCTGGGAAAATGGAATTAAAACCAAATGTTTAAAGGTGCTCTTATAATTATGAGATTTTGTTTGTGTAAATAGGTGTTATTATGCTAAAAGCTCACATGTATACAATATAGAAAAAAAAGAAACCTAGAAAAAATAGTTTTATTTTAATAAATGTTTTAAAAATTCAATAGATTTTAAAATCAACTATTGCTTGATAAATAAAATATTTAAAAATGATTACATATATATGAACACATTTGTATTCACCAAAATGTTATTAACTGTGAAAGTGGTATTACAAAATTACCTATATAAATATATTTATCAAATTATAATCATATTTTAGAAATCAAAACTTTTATAATGTTAAATAATATTTCAAAGGCTATTTTATCTTATTATTTATTGCATTTGGAGTATGTTTTATAGTGTAATTATTTATATGTACATATATTTTTTATAAATAAAATAAAAACACGTGTATTTGTGTTAGCATTTAAAAAACGTCTTGCTGTTCAGTGTGTTATTAAAAAATAAAAAATTAGAACCAATGACAAATTATAGGGAAAGTAAAGGCAAAAATCCTTTATGTCTTCCTCATTGTTTCATCTGTAGAGTTTAGCAGCATGCCTCACATATTCTAGGTGCATGGTAAATATTTGGTAAATTAATGCATAAATAGTAGATGTCATTATTCCTAGGTAACAGTAGAAAATAATATTTTCTAGGTAACATTTGTAAGCAACATTTTGTTACCCAGAAAATATCATTATTATTAGAACATCATTATTTTTCTAGGGAATATTTTGATACTAGTATGTGTTATATTGTTGTTTTTTTGCATGTCTATATTACCAGCTACACTCTTATCTTCTGGTATGTGTTCAGCACTGAAAAAACTGTTTGATGAATGAATAAATGAACAAGTAAATGTACAAGCACTAGTACACTTATGCTCACATTTCCTGTATGACAAACAGAGGACCATTCCATAATCTACATTTCTGTGGCCAATTGCAAAAGACAGAGACGTGATTTCTCTGTTGCATTCTTGTATCTGATGACAAGGAAGTATGGATTTGGAAAGCTTGGCAGTTTGAGGGAAACTCGTCACCAGAATTTGTTGAAGGGCAGTAGGAATTTTTAATCTAGTAAAAAAAAATCACTTATGATATGATTAACTGCAGTGCTCCAGAATTTCAATCACACACTGTTGGAAAAATATGTCAAAAATACTTCTGGAATCCAGAGACCAACAAGAAGTAGGGGCTGGGTCCATTCAGTAATGGACAATATTTGATTAAAATGCATGGCACACTTTTTAAAAATTTATTTGCAGTGGCACAGAGGCAAAGGCACGATTGAAGACTAGTTTTTAATGTGAAACATTAAATGAAAAGCTTCCCTTGGGGACTTAAATGGACATCTAAGAGGAAAGTAACTGTTAGATATTTTATGATGATTTTGCTTGCTTTTAAATCGTTTTAGATGGGGTGGACTTTTTGTATGGGATTTTCTAATCATGTCACAGTTTGAACAAACATTTAGTAATGTGGATTGCATTAGTATATTTAAAACAAAGTCATGAGGTCCATGCAATAAAAAGTTAACAATATAAATCAATTAAACATAACTGATTTTCTTTTTTTAGTTTAATTTTTTCGATCACCATTCATCCTCCCTATGCCCGCTTTCTCCCCCCCCCCCCGCCATCATCACACTGTTGTCCATGACCACAAGTTCTCTCTTTTTTCTTTTGGCTCAATCCCTCCACTCCCCCTTCTCCCAACACCCCCCTCCCCAGAGCTGTCTGCCTACTCTTTATTCATAGACCTGGAGGAACATTATGCTAAGTGAAATAAGCCAGTCAGAGAAAGACAAGTACAGTAAGACTTCACTGATGTGTGGAATTTAATGAACAAACTGAACTACCAAGCAAAATAGAGATAGACTCATAACTGATTTTCTACCTCAGGATTATTTTTATGTTGAGCATAACAAGGAAGAAGTTCTTCAGTATACTTAAGGGATTTCATATCTGTATCTGTATGTACTTGGGAGTGAGAGATGCTCCTTTCCTCTCCTATAGTATAAAAGAATGTTTTCCTAAACATCCTTATCCTTGTTTCACCTGTTAGTCCTCTCTAAGGAGACCGAGAATCACCTTGTCAGTAAGTACAATCACTGGTTCACATTCTCTATTGGGTGGAGATAGTAAGTCCAAATCTCCAAGGCAGGGAATTTGGTTTAAGATATGGTCTTTCCCTCCCTGATAATTGACAGCTGGCAGACAGAGATCCTAGGGTTTCTCCTCTATATTAAAATAATCCAAAGTCTAGATTAATGTGTGTGTGTGTGTGTGTGTGTGTGTGTGTATGTGCATGCACGTGCATGTGTGTAGAAGGGTGTCCAGGTGATAAAAATGGAAGAAATTAAAATGCTAAAATATGTTTGCATTTATAAGTCAAGCCCTCCAATCTAGCATTTATTGCAGGAATATGCAGGAATCCGTCTGAATGTATTTTTTGCTCATCTTAGTTGTCTCATTCAGGGGAGAACAAAATGGTGTTATTTATTGATTGCATTAAACTTCATCTGGTTTTCTTTACCTCTCACCATTTCTGTTCTGCAACTAAATCAAATTACTTGCACTGTCCATGTATTCCCATCTCTCACAACACTGTACCTGTGCACAGGTTGATACTTAATTCTCCTTTTGTTAACTTGAAAACAATTATTTATCTTTTGGTACTTGTTGCATTTTAGCTCTAGGGCAAGAGTCCAGATCCAATTGTCTAGTTTTTCTTGAAATAGATACTGTCAAGCAACACATCTTCTAAATTTCTCTAAGACAAGATTCTGAAAACCACATCCAATGAGCCACATTGGACCTATCCTATGTTCTGCATATAAAGTGTTATTAGGACATAGTCCAATCATTCACTTATGTATTATTTATGACTGCTTTTACAGTATAATAACAGAGTTGAGTGAGTAGCTGTAACAGAGACCATAGTTCCCACAAAGCCTATAATATAATACTATCTACCCCTTTAAAGAATATGTTTAGAAATCCCTACTTAAAGCAACAATTGTCTGAAATCAAACAGCAAGAGGCAGTGTTTTACAGTTTACTATAAACTCTATCAATACGTAGTGTGTTGCACCTTGAATGTGTAATTCATTCATGTTCTCAGACTGGCTCCTATTGGCATTTGAATATATGGGATCTTTCCTAAAGAAGATTTACTGGATGACCACAATGTAGGGTGGACATAGTTCCACAATATTTGTTTAGTTGTATTTTATCATTTACAGAGTGGGGCAAAAATAGTTTTACAGTGTTCATATAGGAAATAATACAATAATAATGGAATAATAATACAAGAATAAACTCTGTGTTTCTCTCACTCACAACTATAAACCTACTTTTGCCCCACCCTGTATATTTCTCTGCAAACACCTCCTCTCTTTTCATTCATTATAGATATTCTTTCTTTACATTCTTGAGCTTAGTAATAATAGTTTCTATAAAATCATTTTCTGTAAATTCTAATATCTGGATCATCTCAGGTTTGGTCTCCATTGATAGTTTTCTCTTGAAAAGTATTTTTGTTCTCCTATTAATCTGTATTCTGAGTAATATGAGATCACATCTGAGATATTATAAAACAATATTTTGTAGAGGGCTGTAAAGAGTATTGTTTAATGGTAGATAATTAACTTGGAATAACTTAAACTTACCTTTCCTGCAAGAGGGGAGCAGTTAAAAATTTAGTTCAATTCTTTAAAACTTAATTTAGGGGTCATCTAAATATTTGTCTTTTGTTTTGCAACTCAACTTTGGCCATCCAGAAAGTTTCAGATATAGGTACGCTGTCAGTATTAAAATCTATGAAATGCAAAATGTATTGAGGGCTGTCTCTTTTTCAAAGTGCCAATTTTTCTTTATTATCTGCCTGCTTTTGTTAGTCACTGCCTTGAGCTGGCATTATTCATTCCATCCAGAGTTTACTGTTATGTGAGCAAAGGTTGGTTTGGTTGGAGCCATTCAGACATTACCAGGAGTAAAACCATTAACTAATAGTTTTGTTTTGTTTTGTTTAATTTTTTTGAATTCATCTTTCTTGTTGAATGTTTCTCCCTTTTTCCCCCATCGGCCCCCTTCATCCCAATCTCGCCCCCCTCCTGCCTTTCTCACACTATTGTTGGTGTCCAATGGTTATGTATATATGCATAGAAATTCTTTGGTTTATCTCATCCTGCCCTCTCTCCCCCCTTCCATTTGAGTTTCATTAGTCTAACAACTAATTTGTACTTCTTAATTCCTTCATCTTTCTCATCCACCCCTCCAGCCTCCACCCATCTGGCAAGCATAAAAAAGTTTTCTGTGTCTATGAGACTGTTTCTGGTCTGCTTGCTCATTTTGTTTGTAGATTCAGTTGTTGATAGATATGTATTGATTGCCATTTTATTGTTTATATTTTTGTTCTTCTTCACCTTCAAGAAGCCCCTTCAACATTTCATATAATACTGGTTAGGTGGTGATAAATTCCTTTAGCTTTTTCTTTTTTTTAATTTATTTTTTTAATTAATTAATTTTTGTTACAGATGTTTCTCCTTTTTCCCCCATTGATTCCCTCCTCCCCCTCCCTCCCTGCCCTATCCCCAGCTTTGTTGTCCATGTCCACTGTTCATGTATACATGCATATAAGATCTGTGGTTTATCTCTCCCCCACCACTCCCTCTTCTGGGGATTGTCAGTTTGTATCCCACTTCCACATCTCTGGGACTACCCCATTCCTCAGACTGTTATATTCATTATATTCCAAAAATAAGTTAGATCATATGATACTTGTCTCTCTCTGTTTGGTTTGTTTCACTTAGGTTGATACTTTCCAGGTCCCTCCATGTAGTCTCAAAGGATAAGAGATCTTTCTTTCTTACAGCTGCGTAGTACTCCATAGTGTACATGTACCACTGCTTTTTTATCCATTCATCTAGTGATGGATACTTGGGCTGTTTCCAGATCTTAGCTGTTGTAAACAGTGCTGCTACAAACATGGGGGTACATATATTCTTTCTGATTGGTGTTTCAGGCTTCTTAGGGTATATTCCTAGAAGTAGGATCACTGGGTCAAATGAAAGTTCAATTTTTAATTTTTTGAGGTAACACCATATTGTTTTCCACAGCGGCTGCACCAGTCTGCAATCCCACCAGCGGTGTACTAGAGTCACCTTTTCTCTACACCCTCGCCAACACTTGTTTGATGATTTGTTGATGGCGGCCATTCTGACAGGTGTGAGGTGATACCTCATTGTTGTTTTAATTTGCATCTCTCTGATGATTAGTGATGATGAGCATTTCTTCATATGTCTCTTAGCCATTTGTATGTCCTGTTTGGAGAGGAGCCTATTTGTTAATTGGATTCTTTGTCTTCCTTTTGTGAAGTTGTATGAGCACTCTCTATTGGAAATTAACCCCTTATCTGATATTGGCAATTATGCTCCCCCACACAGTGGGTAGCCTTTCCATTTTGATGATTGTATCTTTCACTGTGCAGAAGCTTTTGAGTTTGATGTAGTCCCATGTGTTCATTTTTCCCTTTGTTTCTGTTGCCTTAGGTAAGGTATCAGTGCTGCATATGATGTCTGAAACTTTGTTGCCTACAGTTTCTTGTAGGATTTTTATGGATTCATGAGTCACATTTAAGTCTTTTATCCATTTTGAATTTATTCTTGTGTAGGGTGTAAGTTGATGGTCTAGTTTCATTTTTCTGCATGTAGCTGTCCAATTTTCCCAACACCATTTATTAAAGAGGCTGTCTTTACTCCACTGTATGCTCTTGCCACCGATGTCAAATATTAATTGAGCATATTGCCTTGGGTAGATTTCTGGGTTCTCTGTTGTGTTCCACTGGTCTATATGCCTGTTCTTGTGCCAGTACCAGGCTGTTTTGATTACAGTCGCTTTGTAGTATACACTGAAATCTGGTAATGTGATCCCTCCAACTTTGTTCTTTTTTTCAAGCTTGCTGTGGCTATTTGAGGTCTTTTTTGGTTCCATATGAACTTTTGAAGTACTTGTTCTAGTTCTGTGAAGTATGCCGTTGGTATGTTGATGGGGATTGAATTGAATCCATAAATTGCTTTGGGTAATATGGTCATTTTAATGATGTTAATTCTTCCAATCCATGAACAGGGTATGTGCTTCCACTTTTTTATATCTTCCTCTATTTCTTTTTTCAATGACCTATAGTTTTCTGTGAATCAGTCCTTTATTTCTTTGGTTAAATTTATTCCTAGGAATCTTAATTTTTTTGCCGCAATGGTAATGGGATTGTTTTCTTAGTTTTTCTTACTGTGAGTTCATCATTGGTGTATAAGAATGCCATCGATTTCTTGACGTTAATTTTGTATCCTGTTACTTTACCAAATTCATTTAATAAGTCTAATAAATTTTTGATGGAGTCTAGGGTTTTCAACGTATAGTATCATGTCATCTGCAAATAATGACAGTTTCACTTTCTCCTTTCCAATTTGGATCCCTTTTATTTTTATTTCCTGTCTGATTGTTGTGGCTAAGACTTCCAGTACTATGTTAAATAAGAGTAGCAAAAGTGGGCATCCTTGCCTTGTTCCTGTTCTTAAAGGAAATGTTTTTAGTTTTTGTCAATTGAGTTTGATGTTGGCTGTAGGTGTTTCATATATGGCCTTTATTACGTCTAGATATGATCCCTCTATTCCCAGATTGCTGAGCATTTTTATCAGAAATGGATGCTGGATTTTGTCGAAAGCTTTTTTGGCATGTATTGATATGATCATGTGGTTTTTATTCTTCATTTTATTTATGTGGTGTATCATGTTTATTGATTTGTCAATATTGTACCAGCCTTGAATCCCTGGGATGAATCCCACTTGGTAATGGTGGATAATTTTTTTGGTGTATTGATGGATCCAATTTGCTAGAATTTTGTTCAGGATTTTGTTCATCAGCGATATTGGCCTGTAGTTTTATTTCTTTGTAGTGTTTTCTCTGGTTTTGGAATTAGAATTATGCTCGCTTCATAAAACGAGTTTGGAAGTCTTCCTTCTTCTTTAATTTTTTGAAATAGTTTGAGGGTGTTAGTTCTTCTTTGAATGTTCCGTAAAACTCCCCTGTAAAGTCATCTGGGCCTGGGGTTTTGTTTGCTGTGAGAGTCTTAATTACATCTTCAATTTCTTCTATTGTTATTGGTCTGTTCAAGTTTTCTATCTCTTCCCAGTCCAGTTTTGGGAGACTATGTATTTCTAGAAATTTGTCCATTTTGCTTAGATTGTCTAATTTGTTGCCATATAATTGTTCCTAGTAGTTATTAACAATCTTTTGTATTTCTGTGGTGTCAGTTGTTACTTCTCATCTTTCATTTCTGATTTTGTGTATTTGGGTTCTCTCTCTTTGTTTCTTGGTGAGTCTAGCTAAGGGTCCATCAATCTTGTTTATCTTTTTGAAAAAGCAGCTCATTGTTTCATTGATCCTTTGAATTTTTTTTTTTTTTTTTTTTTTTGTCTCTGTGTCATTTATTTCTGCTCTGATCTTTACTATTTCCTTTTTTCTACTTGCTCTGGGGTTTTCTTTTTGTTTGCTCTCTAGTTCTTTAAGTTGTGAGGTTAAAAGTCTATTAGAGATTTTTCTTGTTTTTTGAGGTAGGCCTGTAGTGCTATGAACTTCCCTTGCAGAACTGCTTTCACTGCATCTCATAGATTTTGTGTTGTTTTGTCTTCATTTTCATTGGTTTCAAGGAAGTTTTTGATTTCTTCTTTGATCTCCTCGGTGACCCATTCATTGTTTAATAACATGCTATTTAGCTTCCATGTGTTCAAATGTCTTTGTATGTTCTTGTTGCAATTGATTACTAGTTTCATGCCATTGTGATCTGAGAAGATGCTTGATATGATTTCAATCTTCTTGAACTTGTAGAGACTTAGTTTGTGCCCTAACATGTGGTCTATCTTTGAGAATGTTCCATGTGCACTTGAGATGAATGTGAATTCTGTAGTTTTGGGGTGTAATTCTTTGTAGATACCTATTAAATCCATTTGGTCCAGTGCTTCATTTAGAGTTTCTGTTTCCTTGCTAAATTTTTGTCTAGAGGATCTATCCAGTGATGTCAGTGGGGTGGTGAAGGCCCCTGCTATCATTGTATTGCTGTTGATTTCTCCTTTGAAGTCCTCCAGAAGATTTTTAATATATTTTGGTGCTCCTATATTGGGTGCATATATGCTTATCAAGGTTATATCTTCCTGTTGGATAGATCCTTTCAATATTATGTAGTGGCCTTCTTTATCTCTAGTTATCGTCTTCATTTTGAAATTTATTTTATCAGATATGAGTATTGCTACCCCAGCTTTTTTTTGCTTTCTGTTTGCTTGGAAATTTTTTTTTCATCCCTTCACTTTCAATCTATGTGAGTTTTTGTTTTGAGGTGGGTCTCTTGTAAACAACATATAGATGAGTCATGCTTTCTTATCCAATCAGCTACTCTATGTCTTTTTATGAGAGCATTCAATCCATTTACATTTAAGGTGATTATTGATATGTACTTATTTATTGCCATTTTTGTTTAGTGTGGTTTTATTTTTCTTTCAATTTCTCCTCCTAATTACAGCAGTCCTTTTAACATTTCTTGCAGTGCTGGTTTGGTGCTAACTTACTCCCTTAGCCTTTTTTATTTGTCTGGGAAGCTCTTTATTTGACCTTCCATTTTGAATGATAGCCTTGCTGCGTAGAGTAGTCTTGGATTCAGATCCTTGTTTTTCATGACTTTGATTACTTCATTTCATTCCCTTTTGACCTGTAGTGATTCTTTTGAGAAGTCAGCTGAGAGCCTTATGGGGTTTCCTTTGTTGGTAACCTGTTCTTTATCCTTGGTGCATTTAGGATTCTCTTTTTGTCTTTAATTTTTGGCATTTTGATTACTATGTGTCTTGGTGTGGGTCTGTTTGGGTTCTTCTTACTTGGGGCTCTCTGTGCTTCTTGTACTTGAATGCCTTCTTCCCTCACCAAATTAGGAAAGTTTTATGTCACGATTTCTTCAAATATATTCTCTAGCCCTTGCTCATTTTCTTCTTCTTCGGAGACTCCTATGATGCGAATATTATTATGTTTCCAGTTGTCCCACAGTTCTCTTAAGCTGTCTTCCTGTTTTTCAATCGTTTTTTCCTTTTGGTTTTCTGATTGGTTGATTTTCTTCTACCCTGTCTTCTAATTCACTGATCCAGTCTTTTGCTTCCTCTACTCTGCTTTTTAGACCTTCCAATGGGTTTTTCATTTCTGATATGTCATTCTTCATTTCTTCTTGGTGGTTTTTAATTTCCAGCTGGTTTATTTTCAACATTTCTATGTCTTTACTCATGTTGCTCATGTCCTTACACATGCTGTTGAGCTTCCTCAAGATCATGGCACTGAATTCTAGCTCTGTTAACTTGGTTAACTGCACCTCATTCATCTCATCTTCTGTAGAGATCTCTTGTTCTTTCATTTGGCTTTTGTTTTTGTTTTTCAACATTTTAGCTATCACAGTGGGTTTTGGAGCCTGCCAAATTTTTCCTGTGGTTGTTGGTGTTCTGCTGTTTGTGGCTCCCTCTCCTGGGTTTGGATGAGTCAGGGAGGACCCACTTTACACACCACTGTCAAGTCTTAACTTTTCTGGTTAGAGTTGCTAGCCCAGGGAATGGTAGTTATCCTCTAGCTTTTTTTGCCTGAAGGGTATTAGTAGAGGTCACCTGAAGAACCTTTGTTTCTGAGTTGACTGAAAAACTCCCTCAGGTGCTCAGTGTAAGAGGATTTCCCGAGGGTGGGGCAGATCCTGGTTGATAATGGGCCTCAATTAGCATTTCAATGGCCACCAGGTGGGGTTGAGTCTCCAAGGGAGGGCCCGCCACCTCTTCCCAGGTCCCTGGGAATGAGTAACATGACCACCGTCCTGGGTGGCTGCACTCAGCAAAAGCTCTGAGTACCCTCCAAATCCTGAGTGTCCCTTCACAGTTCCAGTCCAGTCTGCCTTCCCTCTGCCGGCGCCCAAGGTGAGTTGCTGCTGCCAATTTAGCCTCTGTCTGGACTCTGCGATGTGGAGCTGTCTGGACCTTTTAACCCGAGGATGCTGCTCCCTACCAAGGGCAGCCGAGGCTGTGGCACCAGCCTAGGGCATAGCCCCCGGCCAAGTTCGCAGGTCCCAGCCGCGGGTATAGCACCCAGCCGAGGTCACAGGACCCAGCTTAGGGCGCAGCTTCTAGCCGAGTCCACTGGTTGCCGCCAAGTCCGCTGGTCCCAACCCAGGCCGCTGCAGACTGTGGGCTCCCGGCCCCCTTTCTCATCCTCACAAGCCTACCAGGATTGAGTCAATGTCTCTGGTTATGTAGTTCTCCAAACTGCTTTTCGGTTGCTCCTACTGACGATTTGTCTTTATTTTTGTTGTAATTCCAGTTTGGTCCTGGGAGATGGTCTGTGTAGCTTCTATTCACTCCTCCACCATTTTTTCCCATTATCCTTTTAGCTTTTTCTTGTTTTGGAAACTCTAGATATGTCCATCAATTCTAAATGATAGCTTTGCAGGACAGAGTAGTCTTGGTTGTAGGTCATTGCTTTTCATTGCATTTAATATCTCTTGCCATTTTTTTTCTGGCCGGCAAAGTTTCTTTGGAGAAATCTATGGACAGTCTTATGGGAGCTCCTTTGTAGGTAATGAACTTCTTTTCTCTTGCTGCTTTTAAGATTATCTTTTTGTACTTAACTTTTGGCATTTTGATCATGATGTGCCTTGGTGTGGACCTGTTTGGGTTCAACATGTTTGGGATTCTCTGTGTTTCCTGGACTTGTATGTCTGTTTCCTTTACCAAGTTAGGGGGGGTTTCTGTCATTATTGTTTCAAATAGGTTTAAATTTTTTGCTCTCTCTCTTCTCCTTCAGGTATGCTTATGATGTGAATGTTGGCATGCTTGAAACTGTCCCAGAGGCCCCTTACACTATACTCATTTTTTTTTATTCTTTTTTTCTTTTTGCTGTTCTGGGTATTTTCTGCCTCCTTATATTCCAAATTGATGGTTTGCTTTTTGGCCTTACCTACTCTATTATTGATTCTCTATAAATTATTTGTTATTTCAGTTAGTGCATCCTTAATTTCTGACTGGTCCTTTTTTATGTTGTTGATATTCTCAGTAAGTTCCTTGAAGGTCTCCTTAAGTTCCTTGAAGATCTTACTAAGTCCCTTGAATGTCTCACCAAGTTCCTTGAGCATACTTATAACCTATTTTCTGAGCTCTGCATCTGATTGATTGCTTATCTCCTTTTTGTTTAATTCTTTTTCTGGAGTTTTGTTCTTTTCTTTCATTTGGGATATGTCTCCTCATTTTGGCTGCTTTCCTGTGATTGTTTCTATGTATTAGTCAGAGTTGCTATGTTTCCCAGGCTTCATATGGTGGCCTATAGTTGTAGGTGTCCTGTACGATCCAGTAACACAGTCTCCCTGATCACCCCAGCTGGGGCTGGGCCCTCAAGGTGCACCCCTAGTGTGAACTATACACCCTTCTGTTATATTTGAGTCTTGATTGCTGTCAGCACATCAATGGGAGGGATTTACTCAGGCTGATCAGCAAGGACTAGCTGTACCCACTAGCCACTGGCCTCCGACTACCTTGGAGGATCAACTGTGTAGGGGCCTACCACACAGAGCAAGATTTACTTCAGCAGGGCTCTGGTACCCACTGATTCTTCTCATTGAGTGTGTCACTGGTGGAGGTGGTTGGGTGGTGGTATTTTGATGTGGTCTGAAGCTGTCCACTGGGTGTGCTGGCTCTGGGGCAAGGTCAGCCACTGCCTGTGTTCTATCCAGGGCCACACAGTATAAGCTACAAAGTGATCTGCAGATGGATACTTTTAGTGCTGGGCTTGGAGGTGTCCAGTGAACCAAGGCTGGCTGCCAGGCCTGGGGCCAGTTAGACAGAGGTATGGGGCTCACTGAGACCAAATGCTGCTTGTTTGAGAGATTTTAGGAAACTCTGAAGCAGGATCCAAGACAGGCCAATCCTATGATAAAGCCACTGGAAACAGCTTGGGTGGGCCTGAAAGTTTGGTGGGGCAGGGCCTCAGGGAATCACCAGGGCGGGGCAATCAGTGTGAGTCAGGTTGCTGGAGTCCCAGATATGGCAGCTGTCTGCCTGCCCTGTTGGGGAAGGACTCACCAAAGGAACATCAGCCTCTGCCAGCACATCTGTTCAGTAGAAAGCTGCCCCTCCATCACTTGTCCCGAGACCAAACAGCTCAGTTCTTCTCTGTCTTCTGGTGCCCCTCAGGCTGCCTCCCCTCCAAGCTCAGAGGGAGCAAGTCCGAGTAAGTCTGTGAGTGGGCCCTTTAAGAGGAACTACCTGGGGCTCCCACAGCTTCAGTTTCCCTCAGCCTCAGTTTCTGCTGGTGTTACAGCCAGAAGTAATGGGGACTCCTCTTTCTGGCACTGAAACCCTGAGCTGGGAGCCTAGTGTGGGACAGGGACCCCTCACTCCTCAGGGAGGACCTTCCCAGCCGAGGTGTCCCTCCTGATTTTTATCCACCTCACGTGGGTGTGGGACCAGTCTGCCATGCCTCTGCCCCTCCTACCAGTGTCCATGTGGCTTCTTCTTTAATTTCGTAGTTGTAGGACTTCCATTCCTCTCGATGTCAAGCAGTTCTGAATGATGGTTGTGTTATAGTTCAGTTGTAATTTTGATATAATGGTGGGAGGAGGCGATGCCACATTTACCTATGGTGCCATGGTGACTGGAAGTCCTAACTAATAGTTTTTGCTTGTTTTGTTTTACTCTTTGGAAGGTCCTGTGCTGGAATTGTCCACAAACACCATCTTCTTTAATCCTCACAATCACCAGTTCTGTCTTAGTCTACTCTGATTTCAGATTAAGAAACTGAAGATCTGAGAGCCAAAGTTTCATAGAATATAAAATACTGAAACAATTCAAATCCAGACCTGTCAACAGCTGTCCCATAATCATAATCACACTACTTTCAATACATAATCTGTTGGTCTGTTGCTTAAAGGCTTCTCCTGTTTCTGGGGTCAGCTAAGCTCCATAGATAAAATGCTCTGCTTTGATGTTAGAGCAGAAACAACAACAAAAACAAAAGTAAAACCAAGCTTCCTAATTTAATCCTGTATTTTTAATGACTATAGTGTATTGTATTTGTGTTTTACCATTCTTAATCTTCAGATCATCTTTACTTGATAAGAGTGATATAAAAGATTCATATTTTCACTGAAATGTTTCCCTACTGCTTATCCAAATCTAATTGTAAAGTATATGAAATGCCTAGTTTATTTTAGGCATTAAATATTAAACCTTTCCAAATATGCTGAGAATGAGGCAACCATTGGGATGTTGCCATTAATTTGCCTTTTCCATCAATAGTGTTAAATGCATTTCTACTAGCTCCCTTCAGATGAGAAGAATGGCACAAGGTGGGGTTTTCCTTACACTTAATCTATGTTATAGTAACGCCTGGACTTGTTTGCCTACCATACTTCCCTGACTTTCTTCTCTGTCATACAGATCCAGTACACTGTGCACAGGGACAGAACTGTGACTCAAAGTGGTCCAGTTATGTACTCTCAGAACTTGGAACTAGAATAGAAATTCACAGGACTGACTGCCGTTGGAGCTGAGCAAGTGAACAAATGACCATAGAACTTGGAGGTTCCTAGTACTGTCCTGGTAACCCTTCTTCCTACACGTTGCATTTATAGCCATACTTTTAATTTTGTAAGTAACTTTAGATTCTTTGCCTTAAATGTACCTATTCTTACAAGAAATTATTTTGATTTGTTTGTTACCACCAACCAAAAAACCATGTGAAATAACCTATAGACAAAACACACATGTTCAAAAAGGGAGGACGTTGTGAATTATTTAGATATAAAATAATAAGAGCTTAAAATTATTTTTTAATTCTCTCAATTGCTTCACTTCCCAGATTATATTATTAAGAGGAAAAGATTATAACAAGTAAAGGTGTTATTAGTTGTAAGGTTTAGCAAATAAACATACAAAGTGTGCAGCTACATTTTAATTTCAGATAAACAACAAATGACATTTTGTAAATGTATGCAAATATGGATAGTATATACTTAGACTGAAAATATTTATTGTGTTATCTGAAATTTTAATTTGACTAGGTTCCTGAATTTTATTGGGCAATACCATATTTGCCAGCATAGTACCATAGAATTTCCAAAACAACCTCCAAATTACTCAGGTAATAGACAGTAATCAAGTATTATTCTATCAATATAGACTTGTCTCTCATAAAACTTTCAATGATATATAAAAACTGTATCCATAAAACGTCATGGCAGATGGTGAAAGAACACTGAAGAACCCATGAATTAGATGCCGTCAATACACGTTGCCCTATATTCTTTTCTCCCTAAGAGCACAGAGTGACTCTTAAAATCTGTCTGTATAGTATGATGTTGCAAATAACCCTTTTTATGATATTCCCTGTTTTCAATTATGTCTGTGTCTATGGAGAATGGATTGTCAATCAGCTTTTATAATAGAGAAAAAAGAAAATGAAAGTCTCTGGAAAATAATTTTGTATACTTTTTGTACCTCCCTTACCTGGTACTGAGAACACACACACACACACACACACTTTCAGGGAAGCCTATCTAATAAGAATGAGTAAACAGGAAGAAATAACCATGGTCAATAGATTCAGGGGGGTTTTAATGCTAGAGATAAGGACAAAGAAAAGGCCAAAATACAAGGAAAAAGCAGAAACAAAAGGATGAAGAACTATAAAAGTTGCTGCTGAGACGTTAAGAGTATGATAGGATATGTTATAAGACTGGATTCAACTCTTAATTCAAAAGTAGGTTCAATTATGTATTGACATATACCTTGGGAGAAATTAGTAGTTTAGGGGAACAACGGAACACAATACAACACTTACTATTCACTAGTTCTTTCCTTAGAGACATATCTATGGTGCACTATATTATGTGCTAAAGGTTCATGAGCTATCTCAAGGGACTGGGGCTATCAGTCTCAACCAACAATAAATAGGTCTAATACTTATTGACTATATATATATATATATAGTTTGTTTGTTTAAACCTCTTTTTTTCTAACATTATGTAAAGGATTATGAGTGGGGTGCATCCAATTGTCTCAGGAAAAGGATGTTGCTAGCATCTCAGAGGGAGAAAACTCAATGAAGCTTTATATTTTCGATGAAATTATCTGAATCCTTCCTGACAGAAGAAACTCCAACATACGCGCAATACATCACTGCTGTAAGTTTCCTTCAAGCACAGAAGTACAAGGGGGGGGTGGATGAACATTCTTCTGGACTGAATTCAACATTATGGTTCCTGCAAAACTGACCATAAGTAAGACATATGGAAAGTACTTGCAGCTGTAAAACTGAGGAAGAATGTGCTGAGCAATGGCTGTACATACTGCTTATGTAACTGGCATCTGCCTGAAAAACTGGATAAAGATAAATGCTGCAGAAAATTGCAATCTGAAGTTTATGATGGTGAGACATTGAATGCATGACCCACATCAGAATCCCACCCCCAAGGGTTAAAAAGATCTAGGAAAGCATCACCTGTTTGAAATCCCAAATGGCTGAGAGAATGGTAAAAAAGTGAAAGACAGTCAAACCACGTTTTAGCTCTTACCTTTAAAAAGCAGAGTGTAGAGAAATAAATTCGATATTGTGTGCCAGATGGAGCTGTCTCCTGGAATATGATTTCATTCATTTACCCACAAGTTGCAGGCCCGAGAATATGATTTACTATCTCTGATCTCCAATGTCCTTACCTGTAAAACAAAGATAAGCCTAGGATTACTATGAGAGTGAAATGAAATAATAAAAAGTAGATGACAGGTAAGCAGCATCAGTAAATATCTGTTGTCTACTTTAACCCAGTCATATTCGAGCTGAGATATCTTTTTTAATGTAGTGTTAACTCATCAGTTAATATACCCACTATGCAGATTCTTCACTAATCTCTATAACAGGCAGTGAGATTTTACATGCACTTCACAATGTTATGAAAAATTTTAATAACTTCTGGATGTTTAAAGAGATTTCAAAGAACATTTCATTTAGACTGTTTTTATGATGCCCTTACATTTGATCATCAGGTAAGCCAGAATTACCAGACCTTTGGGTCACACTCCTTTCTAATTGGAAATTGAACACTATTTGGTTAAAATCAAAAGCTACCCTTAAGTTTAGCACTTTGGAATATACTTTTTTCAACTGGGAAGCTTATATGGTTATTTTCCTTGAAGCAAAAACTAAAAATAATATGTTATTTAGTTTACTGATATCACTCAGGATTTGGGGAATCTCTGTTGATTTCCAGTCATAGTTTTCAATTTTAATTTTTCTAAAGCTAGATTTGATTGTAATTTTTCCCCAACACCCACCAATTTAATAGATGAAGAAATTGAGTCCAGAGAGTTCAATATGATTTCACAATGAATAATATTCCAGCTCAGAATACTACAGGTCATCTGGTCTCATTAAAGTATGCTGCTATTTCCTTTCCTCTCTGAAAAGTGATAAAAAAATCTCTTTATTCCTCTTTATTATTATTTTTTAGTGCACTGATGATTACAATGAAAAGGTAGTTTTTATGCTAGTTGTTCTGCCAAAAGCCTCCAAGTGATAATAATCTTGCACATATATGTAAGTTCCCTGTGTGTATTATAGTCCATACAACTCTATTTCTTATAATGAGTATATTTGCAGGGTTTCAATGTATTCCCAGAAAGTTTGTTTATAATCTCAAGAAGAGTTTAGCAGCTACAGTTTGTATTTAGGAGAGTTAATACCACTACCCCATTACTATGTTTGTTATTTATAAACTAGTTTGGAATATTCATCCAAATGGCTTCCAGTTAAAAAATTTTGACAATTAGAAACTAGGTTGCTTAAATAAACTAGCAATTACAACAAAGAGATAACACCCATGTGCACAACTTAATCATTTATAAATCAGAGAATTTAGGTTAGTAAATCATTTATAGAAAGTTTTACTTCAAAGATAGATTTCATAGTGTTTTTAGTTTTTTAAAAAAATCTCTGTCTTTTTTTTTCTTTATCGCCTCCAATGAAGAGAAGTCTGGAATTCAGTTGAACTAAGTAATGTATTTAAAGGTGCACAGTGAAAGGCTGTGGGTGGGGGTCTGCAGGAAGAGGGTGTCAGAGATCCAGCCTATCACCTTTCTAGGTTTAGCAGGCTTTCATTCCACTCTTCTCTCTTATTCTTTTGACATTGGAGTGCAGTGGGAAGAAAGTAGAGAAAATCTCCATTTACAACCCCAAAGACATAGTCAGTGATTCAAGTAGCAGTTACAGTGCCCCTCTGACATATAATAAAAAAGAAATGTGTTGTAGAATTTAAGAAGAAGGGTAATTGCTTTTGCTGAAAGATATTTTGGCAAAGCAGAGGGACAATGTAATGGTGGGAGTTTGGACACCAGTGCTCCTATGGTATGGGCATTTCCAACAGAAAGAATGAAATAAAAACAGAACTGAAATTGCTTTGAATAAACATATGAGAAAACGGACTCTGTGACAAGTTCCTTGCATGGGAGCATGAGATCCACAAGTTGCTTAGGAAGTAGAAAACCACACTGATGATACGGCTCTTTAGAGCTGACAGGAGCCAAAAGTGTGACTGCAGAGATGACAAATTGTTTGTAACTTGACACAGAAAATTGGGAACAAAAGTAGCACTTTGGGGGGAAAAAAAGCCCACATTAGGGGATTAGTTAGTCATGCCATGGGAAGCGCCCCTCTGTAGACAATGTGAGAAACTAGACAAACACCCTCTCTGCAGCAGAGATCCGAGTTTCCATCCTAGCTCTATTAATTGCTTAATATAAAATTTAATTTTTATTTTTAATTTTATTTTAATATTCTTTATTTATCTTTATTATTCTTTGTTTACCCCTTCACATTATTATTATTATTATTATTTTGCATTTGAGCTTTCAGTATGTAGATATTAAAATTCAAAATCTCAAAACCTCTTTCTTGTCTCTTATCCATTTTATTTGGGTTTAGTCATTCTTTTATTAAATTTTTCCCTGGGAATCCCTTTCCCCATTTATGGTGGGGAAGATCAAATCATTTTTAATTTTAAGGATGTTTTCTTGCAGTCTAGTTGTTCCTTTTGCATGGTGACCTGTGTTTCCTTTATGAACACACTGTGCACTGAATCATTCAGTTAATTACTTTGAAATCTATGTGTATACTTGTATCTGTATTCAGGAAGTGTCACTTTTGTTGATGTGTGAGTAAGTGGGGTGTTTGGCCTGATGGCCCTTAGTTAAGATTAATGACTGCTATTTGCCTTCTACCCTGACCACCATACCCACCACTACTGACACTGTTTACAAAAGGGCACCTTTTCTCTGCTAGTGCAGACTAGCGTCACTTTGTCCCCTTTGGTGTGTCTCTGTGGACAGCAGCCGTCCTTTTAAAATATACTCTCTTTGTTTTCTCCATGGAGCTGTGGAGTTTCCCTGTCTACTCTGCTTCTCTCTTACATGTATCTCAGCAATCTTTCCCAGGCAAGAGGCTCATACTAAGTTTTTATTTTTATTTTTGGCTGAAAATTGTTTGTTTTCATTTACTGAAGGAATATGTTTCTTGCATCAGAGATCAATTATAGTTACCATGATAAAAGAGCAAATAAAAGAAGTATAAATTATAAAATCTGCCTATCTGATTAGTGCCTTTGGGGATGGTTTGATTAATTGATGAAAGACAATTTTAGAGACTTTCTTGACCACAACACTACTATAAGAATTTTATGGGGGAAATACAGCTTTACTTCATATCATTTAAATGTACCCTACTTTAATTAGTTTGTAGAGAGTTCAAAGAGCATTGTTTGTGTCTGCTGCCTTTTTCCCCCTAGGATATAAATATCATCTATTTTCCTTACAACACATTGCATTGTCCTGGCCTGTATGGCTCAGGTGGTTGAATGCTGTCTCATCCCATTCACTGAAAGGTCTCTGGTTTGGTTCCCAGTCAGGGCATATACTCAGGTTGCAGATTTGATGCCTGGTTAGGGTGTGTACAGGGGCCAAGAATCAATCTTTCTCTCTCATTCCCTCTCCCTTCCTCTCTCTCTAAAATCAATAAAAACGTTTTAAAAACAGTGCATTGCCTTTACCAGATAAGACTTCAATTGTGAAAAAAACAAAAAATAAATATAGTCTTGAATTAGGTATTCAGATTTTTATCTCATGACATAGAGATACAGGCATAGCAAAATTAGAGATCTTATTCCCATAGAAGTGTAGCAGTGGTTCTCAACCTGTGGGTCACAATCCCTTTGGGGATCAAACGACCCTTTCACAGGGTTCGACTAAGACCATCGGAAAACACATATTTTCGATGGTCTTAGGAACCAAGACACTGTTCCTCTGTCTGTCTCCAGGTGGGTCCGCCCACATGCAGATACGCCCACATACAACATGAGAAACTGTATTAAAGGGTCGTGGCATTAAGGAAGATTGAGAACCACTGAATCTAGAGTCTAGTGCAGGTGTCAGAATTGTGGAGAAAAAAATTCTCTGATGAGGTAAAGATAAAAAACATTGCCAAAGACCAATGGCAACAGGAAATCAGAGATGAGACTGGTTGGGATGAAGAGTTGGAGAACGCTTTTGCAGAGATGGATACCTTAAGCAGGAGTTAGAAGGATGACTTTGATAAGAGGACAGACAGAAAAGAATATTTTTGCTTTAGTCCAGCAACATTAAAAGCTTCCAGTTTTGGGATGGATCAATGTATTAATCTGCGCAGGCTGCCATAACAAAATACCACATACTGGGTGCCTTAAACAACATAATTTATTTTCTTTCTCGGTTCTGGAGGCCAGAAGTTCATGATCAAGGCACCAGCAAATTTGGTTCCAGATGAGGACTCCCCTTGGGTTGCAAATGGCTGACTTTTTGCTGTGTATTCACACAGCATTTTCCTAGGGTGTATTTGGAGGGGTTGGGGGGTGAGAGAGAGATAGCTCTCTGGTATCTCTTTTTAGAAGAGCACTAACTTATCAGATTAGGGCCCAGACTTATGACCTCATTTAACCTTAATTGCTTCCTTATTGGCCCCATCTCCAAATACTGTCACACTGGGACATAGGAGTTCAATATTTAAATTTTGGAAGGACACAAACTTTCAGTCCATAATAATTTCCAAGAAAGAATGTATGGTGATGGTTTGAACTGAATCTTTTCCTTCTCTTCTTTTCTTATCCTATTACTTTCAGTTCTAAGATTTTTTTTTTTGTCCTTTCTCTAAGTTTTATTTTCTTTCTCCAAATAATCATTAGCACTCATTGTGGTACAGGTGTTCTAGTCACCAGACTCTAAGATGAAGAAGGATGACTCACTGCCCTCTGGTGTGTACTCTGCAGTAGGGTAGCACACAGCACACGGGGCACAGCCCCAGCACAGCCCCTCCATGGTCTCCTGGAGCCTTCCTGAGCACATCCACAGAGCATGGCCACCTCTTCGCCTTTTTCTTAAAAGCAAAATCCAATGACTATATCACAGTTTAATTATAAAGCTTGCTCACCCATGGTGGCCTTAATCTCCATGGGTGTTATTGGCTCTAGGATGGCAATTTCAGAGGTGGCACTATGGAAAATCTTGTCAGGGTGCTTATAGGACTGTCATATGGCTCCACTGAGGCATCTTTTCAGAACCTCAGGTCCCCAATTCAAGGGCCCCTCAGTAATGGGAGTGGTGATTCAAAGCAGTATTTCACTGGTCAAGGGCAAGAAAATGTCCAGAGATCCTGAGAATCAGAGCTCAACAAAGCAAATAACACTAGTGACATCACCAAGTAGAAACTTCTCATTTCAGTCAAGATTTCAGTGCTAGATCTGGAAAGGGACTCACATAGAATCACCATGCCCATTAGTAAGAAAGTCAGGACATGAATCTAGGTATTCTAATACTTAAGCCAATGCTCTTTGACAACATTGAGAGGTTTTGTGATTAAAATTAAACACACACACACACACACACACACACACACACACACACACACACACACACTACTGAGTCCTTAAAAGAAAGAGGGAAAAAGAGCAACAGGAGAGAATGTTTGGCAGTAATTTACTTGTCAAGTTTACGAGTGACCTTGAACAGAACATAATATCCATCTGAGAAAACCATTGCTATCACCCTTACTGTTTTCAGGGTTTTTGAAAAGTATTTTCTGGTGGTGGCAATTAAAAACATTAAAACAAAAACCTGTTCTTTTCCATGTCACCTGAAGGACAATTGAGACCATACAGTGGCAGAGAGAGCTGCAGATCATTTTCAGTGGGGTTTTTATTTAGTTCCTTAAGACCTTGGGAAGGCAGATTCTCATTAGCTCTGTGTGTGTAGGTAATTCAAGACAGCTCAACAGTTTTCATTGTGAACAGTTAGGCTCTCCTATTTATTTGGTTAATGAGGTGAATTCCCTTTTGAGTACTTGGGATAACAAACTTTTTATGACCATCTGCCTGTTACTTTAACACAAACTGATACATACAGTCATTCCAGAATAAAGTAAAGGTTAAATGTCCAAAATCAAAGATTTCCTCTCTTACCTAAGTATTTTTTTAAAAATATGGCAGCATGGCTTTTTTTTCCCCCCTGAATTAGTCACATAATCACCTCAATTGTTCACATCATACTTGTGAAATACTGCCTTGTAATTCTTACATTAACTTGTCTTATTGCTGAACTAACATTCAAATACTTCTTAAAGTGTAAGGTAGAGTATGGCATTAGAAGGTTAAATTAAAATGCAATTAAAATAAGTAATAATTCTCATTCTGTCAGGAAGAGGGTAATAGAGATGGTGCCATGTGAGAGCATTAATTTTGAAAGAAAGGCTCCTACTTCTCTAGCAATCCTGAGCATTAGTCTTTACCACATTGCTAAACATTGCTTTAGCTTTCCACTTTAATCGTGGCAAACTCCAAGGCCCGACATGAGATAGGCTATTTCACCTGAGATGCTTTAAGCTGGCCCGAGGAGTGACAGGAGAATACAGCAAGCAGTCAGTGCTAATGACAGCAGACCATTTTTATAGACTAAAGGTCGAGCAATAAATTTCAATTATAGAGTGTCAGGATGCCCAAATGCTGGTACCTGATAACAAGTCAGAGGCTCACAGTTTCTGTAAGGTTTCTGTAGAATTTCAATAAAGCTCTTAGCCTTTAGCACAGCCCTTTTTATACTTTTTTTATTTGCCAGAAGCTAAGAGATGTAATCTTTTCTGAGCAACTCCATCTATAGCACCCTTCAGCCATCATGCTGCAATAGCTAAATGAAGCATGCTTTCCTAACATATGGGCTTCCCCTGTGGCTCATCGTCAACGTGTTTGGGAGTGACAGAGAGAGTAGGCATAGATTTTCATCTGCAATGTTTAAATGGAGTTTTCCAAAAATGTACTATTAGCTCAGCAATAGTGAGGGCTTCGTGATGACCTGATAAGGCCATTCCCTGCCAAATATTTGAACAGGTTGCAGGAAAAAAACGTGATTGTAAAAGACCACACTACTCACTTGAAATTGAATGAGATTTATGCTCAAAAAGTAGTAAATATCACTGATTCTATTAAGTTCACTTTCTATATTGCTTGAGGGAAATGGTTAGGAAAGTCAAAATGAGAGCAATCAATGTATTCCATCTTTTTATGTTGAAATAAATGATGAATGGGTTGAGTTTACCATCCATTTCACTTAATATTTTTTATTACAACATCCCCTCTCCACACTCGCCGCACCTGCAGGTTCGTCACTGCAGCTCCTTTCTGATACAGTGCCAACAGCCTCGAATTCCTTCTGGGCTCACCTGCTTTTCCCTCGTACCCATAGGCTGCCGAGCCGGAAATCCTGTTGGCTCTGGCTTTGAAGAGTAACCCAAACCAAACACTTTTCCCAACTTCTCCACCATGACTGGGCACCAGCCACCCGTTTACATGAGCGGGCTCTGCAGCAGCTACTCTGCAGCCCATCCCACTCCTGCCCTCTCTAACCCATGTCTCCTCATCACACAGCAAACCAATGATCCTCTGAACAGTGTCCTTTGAACTGAAGGTCAACAAATGATTTTTTTTAAACATATATTATATGTTGAGGGAGAAGAAGAGAGGAGATTCTATGGAATCCACATATCCCTCTAGTATCTTGAACTTACTAATTATATTTATTTTAAAATCACAACATAATCTGTACTCAATCATTTGATCCAGTTTTTTTAAGTGCCTTGTGATTTTTTAATGGAATGCATATATTATGAATTAGTAAGTGTAGAGACTCTTTGAAGTATTATCTACTCCAAAGAACACAATTCTTTTCTGGCCTGCCTACAGATGTCCCCGTGGACCGTGGATCTTGATGCTGTCTTGGGTTGCTTTTGGTTACACTGAGGCTGATCTATTTCAGTTTTTCTTCTGTTCTGAGGGTTGGCTGTATTTACTCCTCTCACATTTGCAGGCTTGAACTCCAGCCTCTATCTTCTCAGCAGCATATAACTGTGGAAATTTCTGCCCAGTTCTCCCATCTCCCAGATGCTGTTTTATTCTGGGTGTCTTGGTCTGACCTTATGCTTTAGCGCCTTTGGATTTGGCCAATTCTTCAAGGAAAAAGAATACCCAGACTTTTGGGGATCACTTCTTTCCAGTTTTCTCCCCTCATTGATGTTGTCCTTTAATCCCAGTTCATTCGACAGCACAGGACTCCATCTCCGTTCTGTCGGCAAGGCTGGGCTTCCTCCTTGGGTTCCGTTCCTCCCTTGCTGCGAGCTGGCAGGAGGCTCCAGGGAAAAGATGGGAGAAGGCTGGGCTCATGTTCCTGTATTTGTTCTTTCTCAAAGATTGCCCTGCCTGCAGTGGTTATTTTCTAGTACGTTCAGGTAGGTTTGCCTTAACATTGAATTGTGTAAAGTATAATCAATTCCACTGGCAAGAGTAGTCCAATTCAAGTTACTCCTTCATGGTTAGCCTTCAACACCCAGTGTTTCCTGATTTTATTGTCCTGGGTATAAATAGTTTGCCTATTTCATTGACTTTCACTATTCATGCCCCACTATTCTCCCACCCCAATTTAGAAGTTAGAGATGAAGTCTGTTTTATAGACTCTCAGTACTTTTTTTTTTATTAATCCTCACTGGAGGATATTTTTCCACTGAATTTTAAAAAGAGTGGAAGGGAGAGAGAAGGAGAGAGAGGGAGAGAGGGAGTTGGAGAGAGAAATATCGATTTGAGAGAGACATATCAACTGGTTGCCTCCCACACGACCTGGTCTGGGGATCAAACCTGCAACCCAGGTACATGCCCTTTACCAGGAATTGAACTAGAGACCATTTGGTTAGTAGGCCGACACTCTAACCACTGAGCAAAACCAGCAGGGCTGGACTCACAGCATTTGGTTGGTTTGTACCTTTCCATCATATTCATTCTGAGTCTAGATCTTTCCGTTGCATTGACAATGCACATTGTATAACAGTTGACAATATACAGTAAACTAAAGGATATTGACAATAAAAACATGAACTTTCCTTTAAATTCATAAAAAAAATATTTTTAAACATGCCACTGTTCTCAGTGTATCTCAGCTACTGATCTTTCCTCCTTATTTGAGAACATGCCAGTGAGAAAATGGAGAGTGATAGAAAGCTCTCACAGAGGCCAGGGGGGTTTAAATATCCCCAGACATGAATCTTCTGACCTAATATCTCCAAACCAACTGTGTGAATATATTTCCTGTTAAACTTATCTCAACAATGTTAAGTTCCAATACAACAAAACAAAGCTAAGACTAATCTCTTTATCTAATGTTGTCCTTTTCATTTTTTTCTTTTTGAAAAGTATCTTCTTATGGAATTCTATCTCTTTTTATTATGGGATACCTTAATGTACCTTTTCAAAAAGTTCTTTTTAAATTTATCTTTATTGTTGAAAGTATTACAGATATCCACCCATTTCTTTCCCCCATTGTCCCCCTCTGCCTTGCTCCCCCCCCCGCCCCAGGCCTTCACTGTATTATTGTGTGTACATGTGGGTTATGCATATATGCATATAAGTTCTTTGGTTACTGTCTTCCTGCCCCCTCCCCACTTCCCTCTGAAATTTCTCAGTCTCTTTCATGCCTCAGTGTCTCTGGATCTTTTTGTTCGTCGGTTTATTTTGTACATTAGATTCTACATATAAGTGAGATCATGTGATACTTGTCTTTCTCTGATTGGCTTATTTAGCTTAGCATTATAATCTCCAGGTTCCTCCATACCATTTAAAAGGGTAAAAGATTCTACTTTTTTATAGCTGCGTACTACTCCATTGTGTATATGTACCACAGTTTTTTTATGTACTCATCTACTGATGGATGCTTGGGCTATTTCGAGATCTTAGCTACTGTAAATAGTGCTGCTATAAACATAGGGGTGCTCATATTCTTTGCGATTGGTGTTTCAGGATTCTTAGAATATATTCCTAGAAGTGGGATCACTGGGTCAAATGACAGTGCCATTTTTAATTTTTTGAAGAAACTCCATACTGTTTTCCATAGTGGCTGCACCAGTCTGCATTCCCACCAGCAATAAGTCATCTTTTTAATGTTATCTCTGCAGATTTTAGTGTCTAATCCCTACTAGAAATCCAATAACAAATTACAAGGAGTCTCCCATTGCATAATCAATTTGCATGCATTTCTAATTTCATAAGAATATCAATGTTTTGAATCTCATATTTGTAGGGTCCCAGGTTCTTAAAAACAAATTACATATTAGATTACAAGTAGTTTCAGGAGCTATATATCTACTATGTTACCTATATTACTTTGGATTTTAAAACTCAAAATCCTATTAAGTGTTCAAGTGAAACATCTAGTCTTAGTCTAAATTTCTTTTCTTTTTCTTTTTTCTTTTTTTTTTTTTTTTCATCCTCACCTGAGGACACTTTTCCATTTATCCTCATATAGAGTGGGAGGGGGAAAGATACAGAGAGAGAAATATCGATGCAAGAGAGACACATCAATTGGCTGCCTCCTGCATGACTCCAACCAAGGCTGGGATCAAACAGCAATCCAGGTACATGTCCTTGACAAGAATCAAACCCAAAACTCTTCTGTTTGCAGGCCAACGCTATAACTGCTGAGCCAAACTGGCCAGGGCTTAGTCTAAATTTTTCATATAAATATTTCTCCTTCCTTCCAAGTCATTATATAAGTCTTTCTCTTTGACACTTATACAAAATTTGCAAAGACGATGAGTTTTAATGAGAATTAATTCATGATACCTTTTGTGAGCTTAAGCATAGGTAACAACAAATAAGTACAAAAATGAATAAATTTAACACTTTGAATTTTCAAAATCACTTGAAAATTTTATTATGGAACTTTTTACTTAATTTTGTGGATAACCAAATACAAATGGTGCCCATTATATGCAGTTGTGACCTGTGCAAAAATGAAATAATCCTCTAGAAATATTGTACCAAAAGTCATTATTGACTAGTAGTAGCTCTTGCTTTTCTCCCAGTTCTGCCTGACTTGGTTATTCATATTTTCTTTGCAATTTGTCTTGCTTTATGTCCCCTGGAAACTGGTATTTTGTTCTTTCATTTCCATAATTGCAATCTAGCTTGCACATTCCCCAAAATGCATGCTCATAAATTGTGTGAGCATATCTCTTTTGAAAATTTCAGTGTTTTCAATCTTAAATAATTTCAGAGGGACCATAGGTAACTCTATTATTTTCCTATTTTGTTCACTTTAAATGTTCTCAGGTAAAGTGGTCCTTGGGCTTAAACATTTTCAATAAATAATCTTAGGTATATAGAACATTTGAGTGTTTGTTTTTAATGTGACGTAATTCAAATTTGTCAGCTTAGGTAGGTATATATCCTTTTTAAAAAAATACAGTAAGGCTGAATAAAAAGTTTTACTCTAAATGATCTAATACTTCTCTTGGAAATTTGACAAATAAATTGACAATATAATTGGCATGGCTGATATTGCTTACATCTTGGATTTGGAAATTTGTTTTTTTTTTTTTATTTGGTCCACAGTATGGCAAAAATATTGCGTAGTAGTAGATAATGGTCCCCTAGATATTCTAATCATAGTTCATGCATATGAGCCAATATATAAGCCTCCTTATTAATGGGAAATTTGTGTGAATGTGTTTCTCAGAGAAAGGCTGGGGTTTAACTGGAAGAATCCTTGCTATCTACTACAAAAGAAGTGGAAGATTTACTGGAAATTTCAATCAAATTAAGATTTTCTAGTTTGTGGTGATTGATTGTTTTAACAATAACTCTGACTAAAGTCCTATAATTAAAATTAGGAAATTATTCCACCATGTTTCAATCATAATATACCATTTAGGATCATTTCAAGAGAAACTATATTGCTTCTTTTTCCTTTTATTTCTGAACTTAGAACCAGGAAACCCAGTTTCAAATCCCTACTACACACACACACACACACACACACACACGCATCACTAAGCAAATTCTGTTTCTTTGGCATGATGGACTATTGTTAAATAATAAATAGATTAAATTATAAAGTTTGCATTTATTATATTAAATTATGAAGAAAATGTATATGAAATTGCTGGGTTATAATATGTCCGTATATGTATTTTTAGTACTGTACTACTGTCCTCTTCTTTCTGGACTAGATGACCTGGAGCAGGGGAGGGAGGTGGCCTCATGACCCCTGCCTCTCCACTAGGCCTCATCTAATGCCACCCCAATAGAAAGATATGGGTGCTCCATTATTGCCAGGTGGGTGTGGCAGTCTAGGCTCCCCACTTAGGCTCCACTGATGCCATGTGGGTGGCAGTGTTTTTACTGCTGGACAGGGATGGAAATATTGGCAATATTCTTAGCCTTCTCTGTCATTATCCCAGCTTAAGGGTTTAGGCATCTTTCAGTCTAGTGAGAGTGGACGTCCAGGCATTCTACTTTGCTGGTGGGTGAAGGTGGGACCCGTGTGTGTTGGGGTGGGGGGTGAGACTGTAGTGAACAATTATCTAAATATTTTCTGTCTTGCTAGGTTGTCCCTTTCCTGGTCCATTGTCTAGAATAAATAGTATTTTTTTTTTTTTTGTTCTATGCATTGGCATTTCCAGGTCACTAGCATCCTTAGCTTCATCTCTGGGATATGCAATGTAAAATAAAACCCAGGGAGCACACCACCATGTCATTTCTCAAGTCCTAAAATTTCTAGTCTGCTTACCTTCTTCTTTACACCTTTCAAAATGAAGCTTTTTAATATCTGTTCTACACATAACGTGGACAAAAAGGGGTCACATGCTAACCTGACAAGCTCAGGGAGGCCTACATGACAGCCTTGCAAACTCAAAGACCTAAAGTAGCCACAAAGGATGGTCTGAAATAAAACTTCTCAACTAAAAGCAGGTTATGGCAGGTAGTCATGTCCTAGGGCAGCATCTTCCCTGACAAAGGTCACTCTTTACCCTAACTGAGACTGTCTATTGTCTTTTTACATCTATGATGACATATCTTTGGAATGTCAAAGTAATTTTCCTTTTTCCGGACCCCTCAAATTACAGGTACCAGTCTGTGGAGACCACAGATCCCCTCATTGTTACTGAGTTCATTATTGACTGTTAACTATCTTGTACCTACCTGTGTAAAAGATGTATGTGTCTATCATCTTACTTTTATTCAGTTCCAGAGGTTTCCCTAATTTGCTTTCTCTTGCCTCACTAATAATAAATCACCAATGAATTTCATGTAACCCACTTATGTCTCCTCTTTTGACTGTAATGTATAAAATACGGTGCACACCTGCCACTCTCTGCAGCATTATCTCAATCCATTGAGGTTTTGCTTCCCAGAAATTATTGACAGTCTGAGTTCAAATAAATGCACAAAAATTCTTCACAGGTTTGAAAATTTCTTATGTTGACAATAATATCTAGGGTTTTGGTTATACTTAATGGGAGAGATAGGAAAAATACATCTCCGCATTCTTAGAATCAGAAGGTCTAGTATATTGTTTTTACATTGGAATACCCAGATATGCCCATACTATCCATTGACACTCATCTGGTTACTGTTGCCCTTAAAAAGTTTGCTTTCTTTGGTAGCCACTCTTAACTGGAAGAGGAAGTTGTTTTGTATTGGTCTTAGTCTATCAATAACCAATGTTATGGCTGGACTGGCCCTTGTGGTTCTTAATTATAATTGGAAGATGCCCTTCAATAATAACCATTAGAAAACTTTGAAACAAATAAAGGTTTATAACTCACAAGACCTGGAGATTACATAGCACCCCTGGGACCACACAGAAAGGGAGGGAGGGAGGGAGAGAGAGAGAGAGAGGGGGAGAGAGAGAGAGAGAGAGAGAGAGAGAGAGAGAGAAGAGAGAATGGGCCTGGGTAATGCCCTCTTTTGGGTCAAGTATAAGGGTTTCCTGGACTCACTTTTTACGGGTAAATTTAAAGCCCAGAGAGAAAACAAAAACCAAGTAGTCCAAATGGTCAGTTACTGAAATCAACCAAGATCTCTAAACAGAGGATCATCAGTTTGGGGAGGCAGCCTGGCCCTTAATCTAGTCTTGTGGCTGGCAGCGTGTTTATTTGAGATGTGCTCTTGGAAGTGGACGCCTCAACAGTCGAAGCATGAGTCAGGCACTTGCACCACGGACAGTAACACAAGAGAAACTCCCAGGGCATACACTACAAAAGTATTTTTTAAGTAATTTAAAAAATAGCAATATTAAACAATAGATGCTAGTTAGAGTTTGTGAGTGCACGCTCGTCTGTCTGAGTTTTTATTTGTTTGTGAAGGGTATTCCAGACATATCCAGATGCATTTCCTCATGTTTTGGCTCCTATCACTTGAAACCTGAGACTATTTATTACTTTCTCAATTCAAAAGTTTGGTATTATCTAAAACATTCTTCTTGTTTAAGATAATGCTGCATAGTAACAAGATTTCTAAGTTTTTATAATGTATAGAGGCTTACTTTATGCTGAAATTTAAAGACCTGATTTAATAAAGTTACGTCATTGATTTCTAAAATCAGCCAGCTAAAGCCTTTACATGGACTTACGAGCTATTACATATAAGCCTTGTTAGCCAAACCAACACAATTCAATGTCTTCACAATTTTTTTTTTTTTAATCCTCATCCAAGGATTATGTTCCACTGATTTTTAGATAGAGTGGAAGGGAGGGAGGGAGGGAGGGAGAGAGAGAGAGAGAGAGAGGGAGAAACATCGATATGAGAGACACATTGATTGGTTGTTCCTCACACAATCCTGACTGGGGCCAGGAATGGAACCTGCAACCCAGGTATGTGCCCTTGACCAGGAATCAAACCCATGACCCTTCGGTTGGTGGGCCTGCACTCTAACTGCCGAGCCACATTGGCCAGGCCACAATTTCTTTTTTATCATCAGTTCTCTTTTAATTTCTGGGTGAGATGATTAGATAGTATGGGCTGTTGGTTAAAAGAAAGATAGATAATGAGAGTGACTGAGAAACCAAAATGTCTCTTGAATAACATTACCAAAATATTATATAGTTTAAAGGAAATATTAGAAAATGTATTTCTGGGGACTACCAGTTTAAGGTTGAATCTTGCTAGAAGATCCTTAAAATGCCTCTTCAACCTTCTCAAAACAATACTTAAATATATTCTGAGAAAAAAATATCCAAAAAACTCTAGTACTTAACCATATGTACAAAAATTGAGAGCAACCTATTTCTAAACCTGGGATGGTTTTCTACCCAATGTAAGAACCATGCAGATTAAGGGGGTGGGAGGAAGTCTTCTCTGCATGTTATCAGATTTTTTAATACCCAAGAAACTTTAGGAGAGAAATAAAGGGACAGTGGCGAGACTAGTGGTTTCTTATCACCTAAAGAATTTGCAATTCTCACAAATAAAAATTACAGACTGCAATGGATGTGGACAATACTTTAAATATTTATCTTTTTGGTTCTGTCATCATTTGTGCTCTATAAGTTTAAAGTACCCGCCAAAACGTAGTGCAGAAGTTTTCTCCCCAGTTTCCAAAATCCAGCTGAAGAGGAGTGTGCATCCTGGGTCTTTGGGTAAAAATCATTCATCCAGGTATACCTCCTCTCATTCACCTGCAATGAGCACAAACACAAACTCCAACAAACAAAACAATCAGGGATAAGAATGTAATACTCTGAAAGTGGACACACTTTTGTGATGTTGTACTGGGAACCAGAGAATTGTTTGTCACTTTTTTTAGGAGAATATATACAAGAAGAGAACTTCATGAAATTATCATACGACCATAAAGAAACGAGAGCCAAGAACATAAGACAGCATGATTTTTCAGATTAGAACAAAGAATGCATGATGACTAAGGCGTTTTTGGTCACCTTCCATGAAAACATCCATGCATTACAGGTGAACAAAAGCATTAGCGTTGGAAGTTAGGAATATCACTAGCACTGATTTCTCATCATCAAGCTACTTAATGGAGCACTAAGAGACAATAGTGGGCCCGGGGGAGACACAAAGTTCTGATTTCAAGGAAGAATACCATGGCTCACTTCGTAGAATTTGCTTTTCATGACAAACAAGCCTACTGTGGGCATCTATCCCTGTTGCTTTCTGAAATGTGAAGGAAAAAGAATTTCTGAGACAGGAATTCCCTGCACTTGGTGTTCTCTGGGAATTGTAGTTTTTTGAGCAGTGTCTGAGCAAGAATAATATTCTAGACACACTCGAATTGTCCCTTTTACACAGTCAATGAGTCATATGAAGGTAAAAAAAGATGCCAGGAAACCTATACTTTAAACATGACATCTAGATACCCAGAAAGTAGACGAGGTACTGTGCACATGTAGATGGAGGAAGATTATAACAGAGATCTAATGTGGCCTCAGAGACACCAGGCCACTCCATCCACTATGCTTGCAGAATTCAGTGGGATAGGACAGGCATCCACTTAATTAAAGATGAGTAACAAGATGTGGGAAGGCAAGATGATGTGGGTTAGCATGGGACTTAGAACTAGCTTCTGCAATAGAAATAAAAGCCGTCTTTGGATTCACAAAAGGCACACTTTGGAAGAAAATTTGCTATACAAACAGGAATAAATTGTGGAAAGTAAATTATTACCATAGAGCATGAAAATAGTATTTTAACACTGAAATATTCATTTTTACTGGAGACTGTTGGAGCATAAATGCCTTCTTTGGCTTTATCTGCAAAGAGCACTGAAACCAATGAAATATAAACTACCTCTAAATAATTTACTTCCAGTGGAAGTCCATATTAAACCAATTTACAAGCAAACCATTTTATTAAGATTTGGCCACATGAAATTAGACCTATGAGATAAAAAATTCACATAATCATATTCATTCAACACATATGTATTGATTATTTTACTCCAGGTCAGACAGTGGCAGACGCTGATGAATCAACAGCAAACAGAACACAGCACCTGGGAGAGGCAGGGCTCACATTCTGGCTTGGCCATTTATTCCATTTACTCTCCCATTGTGACTAAGTAAAAAATTTTTCACATATTTGTTAAATAACTAATTTATTAGTTATTCATAAAAATGTATGTTAAATAATTTAGCCTTAGTTACTCATTTGTAAAATAGGGCTAATTTTACTGAAGGTAGCTACTTTATATTATGTTTATTTATATAGCTACATCTGTATATATCTATATATCTATATATGGTTACCCACCTATGATTATCATATTATATTATACATGATTAGCCATATATGTGTATATAATTACATAATCATTTGTTATATATATATATATATATATATATATATATATATTCCCCAAATGTATGTACAGAGAGAGAGAATTTAGAATTGTAGTCAGCATGTTTTAAGTGCCATGGAAGTATGTAAGAATCATGATCATCAAAGATCTTAATGGCATATAGGAGAAATAAAAGGTATTTTAGGCACATTTTTAATATAAGGAGTTCTGAATTTTAATGGGTACAAATATTGTGAGGGATCAGAGAGTATCACTTTGTTGGGGAAGTATGAGACCATATAATAGGATTATAAATGTTTTCACTCAGTGCTGGTTCTTTAGATTTTTCTAAATGAGAAAGAGGAACAACAACATCATTAAGTAAATGATTTGTATTCAGAGAAGGGTGCTACTCTCAGTGGGACTCAGAATCAGACACCCAGGAGAGATGCATTGGATGTAAGACTATAATGAAATATTAGTGGCAAATTGTAAATGGTATTATATTTATTTTGAAATAATTTGAGATTTCTTATTCTATTCTGCGGAGTTACAAGAGGATTTAATCAGTCAAGTATCAGTTCTCAGTGGTTTATCACATTGCCAGATTGATTGGATGCCAATTTTCTTACCTGGAAACAGATGCATGCCAAGTTTTAAGAGATATGCTTCACATTTCTCCCTACTTTTAAAACTGCATAGAACCATAGAAATTTATATCTAGAAAAATCTTTAGCAATTAAGTATAAACATAGTTTTAAACTTTACCTCCCTCGATAGAGAATATATTTAGTTGAATTTTTATTTTCAGGAGCCAAACATGTAATATTTACATATTAAATATATTTTCAATGAATTATAGGTATTGAGCACTTGCTGTTTGAAAGCACTGATCTCATAATTTACATGACTCATTTCAATAATTCACAAGAGAGTGAGAAAGAGGGAGAGAGAGAGAGAGAGAGAAAGACGGAGGGAAGGGGGTAGGAAGGAGGGAGGGATGGAGACAGGTGCTAAAGCAAATCATTGCTGGAGACATCTTCACAGAGTGCCCACTTTATATGCTACAAGCATAATGCATGACTGATAAATGGGCAATCTAAGAGTTTTACGTAAGAGTTAGTCAAAACAAAAATATCTAGAGCGCAAAGGGCTGGGGTAAGCTGGGACCAATTCTGAACTAGTCATTTCCCAACAGAAGAGCCTTTACCCTTTCTAGTACCAATCCTAGACAGGAACTTTGTCCACTTATTTTTTTTCACACTGAAATATATTTTTAGTCCTGTGGTAGATTTTCAAATTCAATAAAACAATTTTCTCTTTTTCTTATCACTTCATGTTCCCATAGCCAACTTTCAACAGTGGTTCCTCCTTACCCTGGTTTAAGGTAGGGCCGCTCTTCCACAGTCTAATTCTGTTGTTGGGGCGCTCTTTCCTTTGAGGTATCGTTGGTCAGCAAGAAATGTCCACTTCCGCTTCTAGCAGCTGGGACAGACATCGTGATAAATGTGAGAAGCGAAGGAGCACACTCCCATGACAAGCAGAGATGAACTGGAAGGGTTACTTTAGGACCTACTAGTCTCCATTCATTTCCCAAGATGACAAATGTTATTTGAATCACCATTTTTCTTCCCTCCACACATTCTCCCTTGCTTGCTCTTACTCTTGCATGAATTCATCAGCCATCTGGACATTCCTGCCAAGCAACCAGAGCTGTACTAGATATGGTGGGTGATGATGAGTACACTCTCTATGATGGACTGGGTGGACACAAAATAAGAATCCACTTCCCTGTAACTATGTAATAAACACAGTAACAGAATGGCTTTCACCTTCTCACCTTGAGTTATCTGTTACCTTCCGCCAACATTATATATCCTAAGCTTCCCTTTGTGGCACCACTATTACATCACTAACTGAATTTATCCTTTGAAATTTCTATATTTTGCCTAAAAAACATTTTTGCCTAATGTTTTTTCATTGTTCTTCTAAAAAAACGCAACAAAAACAGAGGTTGTTTTTCTGTGACCATCAAGTATAGAACTTGGAGTTTTATGATAGAATAGTACTCCATTCCTCCTGAATCATAACATCCCAGCTCATGTTTTCACTACTCTCTGATGAGCAAGGTTATCGAATACAAATGGACTGTAACACATTAAGTCAATATGTAGTTGAGACATGAGGTGAAAACAGAGACATAGAATGTGAAGAAGCAGGATTACTTATGTCTGTATGAGTCCTTGGCAGGTCAGAACATTCCTCGAGATCTCTGTTTCCACATCTATGGAATAAGGGTGATCAATGTCTTTCCCATTGATGTAAATTGAGAAAAAACTTGCAAAAATATAATTCCATACCACATCCCCTCCCTCCAACATGGCCATCATTATTGCATATATCTTTAAAAAATTATGTTAAATAAATGAGTGAAGAAATACTTTAAAAAGTACAAAACACTGTATAGTACACACATAATGAATTATTATTACTTTATTTCAAGCTTGTATATTTAGGGCTGTTCAGAATAATTGGTAAATGGCTTCTCATACCTTCTTTTTCAGTTTTGCAAAACAGATGTTAAGTCAGTTCAAGGATAAGAATTTTGTTAGGCACTGACACTGAAATTCTGGGATCTGATATTCATGCATGGAGGTTTCCACACCAGCCAGGGGCATGGCACCTTCATGCATCAACATAATGGAACAATGCTGACAGTAATAAAGATGAATGGTATGATTTTAGGGCACTGATAGACTTGCATTTTCAACCATGAAAATTTAGATGATCCAAAGTGTAAGCCAATGGTGACTGAAAATTGTTCAATAATTACACATATAATTATACAGTAAACAACTGTGTAGTCTTATTCAGGTATATTAAATGTTTTCCAAATGAATTGTAGGTATTGGCATGATTTTGTGTAGTATCAATAATTAATGAAGCAAGAAAAATGTTGACATTCACATTTCGTTTCTGATTAGGTCTTTTGAACTCTGAGAACTAAATCTGTCCATGAGCAACCCACATCAATCCATTGATTCTCATCATAAAACACTTGAACCTTACAAAACATAATCTTATCAACTCCTAGCTGTTAAAAGTGAGATATTAGCCAGTGCTATTTAAAGATAACTGTTAGACCAACATAACTTATGCAGGGAGATTCCAAATATCCTTTATTCTTTTTCTTAGCTGCACAGGCTTCTAAATAATTGACTAAAAACTTATTATATTATATATTTACTTACTTTACAAAGGTAATTTAACTCAATGTCTCAATGTCTAAAATGTTGAAGATACAAAGATGGGTGAAAAATCACAATGCAAAAATCATCTCTTGCACCCTGCCACCCCAGTGAACCTCCATCACAATGTTGGTGTAAGCTTCTAATTTTCTTTTCCCTCAATATAGGTAGATGTGTGTGGGGGAAGTCTAACAAATGGGGGATGAATCACATTTCAAGTATCTTTTTTATAAATCATTTATTTTCTTCAGAAAATAATTTGCACATTTCCATGTCATTATATTGTTTAATTAATATTTTAATGTTACCATGCTATGTTATTAGGTACATACACCTGCATTTTTCAATATTTAAGTTATTTGCACATTTTCACTAATATATACATAATAATTATGGTGAATATTTTAATGATTTTAAGTGTATGAGTCAATTGAGCAATTTACTATTATTTCCAACAGATGTAATTGAAAGTTAACTAGATGAAGATGGTAACCAAAATGCACTACTTTCTTAATTTTTCTTAATACATCCTAACATCTCTCAGACCTGTCTACTTCTCTCTGAGCAGACCTTTTTCTTTCAGGTCCAAGCTACCATATTTTAGTGCCTCGGCTACCTTACTAACCTCCAATCTGGCTTCCTTGCTTCCATCTCAAACCCAGAAAAAATGTGAAAAACAAACAAACAAAATGTGGTGAAGCTACCCTTTTGGCTAAAATTCATAATCTGCTGCCTATTTTAGGATAAAGACAGCTCCTCATCATGACCCACAGACTGAGATAGTCCTGCTCCTGTCAGGTTGCATCATACATCTATCCACTCCTGTCCTTTCAACTGCAACCACATGAGCCCTCTTAGTTCTCTTTTTATTTTTTTCCCAACAGCCTATACTTCACCTTGTCTCCTGGTCTTCAGATCTGCTTGACCTCGCCTCATTTTCCCCCTGTACCCAACCTGTTTATCTACTTAATTGTTATTTGTCTTTCAGCAATCACTGCAAAATTCTCTTCCAAAAGAAGTCTTACTTGATCCTAAGTGCAGATCAAGCCTCTAATATATTTGTATTCATAGTTCTATATTTCCTCCTGCAAAACTTATCCTATGAAACTTTGTATTACTACTTTTGTGTGTATTATTATTTGATTATAAAATATTTTCCCACTGAGAATGTAAACTTTATGGCATTAATAATCTCATTGATTTGAAGGCATAAATATTGGCATCAGTAGTGCAAAACATGGTACACAATTAATGAAGGGGATTATTTTATGTTGACACTATTTCATACTGATTGAATATATAGGTAGGTAGATAGAGCTTTCCCTTAGCTCCTAAAAAGTGCATTTGCACTAAAAGTTACCAATCCACTGGCATCGCAATCATCTCAATAAAGGATAGAAGAGATACAAGATAGGTAGATGTAACATGTTGAAATAAAGGCCAAGTGATCTTAAATTAGTCAGGACTTTGATTTCAGTGAGCAAAGCACTGAACTGGGTACAAGAAGTTATAGTTGTAGATTTGCCACTCGTGGGTTGTGTGACTCGGGTCCTGTCACATCTGGTGTAAAATCTTTGCTCTGGGTGGGGAGAAGGAGAGGAAACCAGAGTTTATTGAGAACCTCCTCTGAGTGATACATTTCCCAAAGTGCTCTATATTCGTTAGACCACTTTATTTAAAATTAACCTTATAACACCCTGAACAGTAACATTCTCATTCCTACACACAAGAGAATTTGCAACCCAGTGAGGCTGACTACCATTTCCAAAGTTATATGGAGTATCAGTGATAAAACTGGGTTGAAATTATGTGTATAGACTGGCCAGTGTGGCTCAGTGGTTGAGTATCAACCCATGCACCAAGAGGTTGCCAGTTTGATTCCCGGTCATGGTACATGCCCAGGTTGTGCATCCAATCCCCAGTGAGGGGCATGCAGAAGGTGGCCAGTTGATGTTCTCTCTCATCAATGTTTCTATCTCTCTCTCCTCTCTCTCTAAAATCAATAAAGAAAAAAAAATGTGAAAAAAAAAAAAAAAGAAATTATGTGTATATGACCTCAATGCAGATGCTCCTTATAATAATAAAGTGTGTTCCTAGTTGGAAAAAGTAGCATTTTGCTCACAGGCTTCTTTTGAGGTTTGAATGTGATTATATATGTGATAACAACAGTGCTATCAGATAATCAGTCCCTATTTGATGAGTGAACATAAATGTATAGTCCTGGCTGGTGCAGCTCAGTTGGTTGGAGCATCATCCCTCACACTGAAGTGTGGTGGGTTTGATTCCCAGTCAGGGCACATTCCCAGGTTGCAAGTTTGATTCCCAGTCAGGAATCATATGGGAGGCAACAGATCAACGTTTCTCTTACACAAATGTTTTTCTCACTCTCTCTCTCCTTTCCTCTTAAAAAAAAAAAAAAATCAATTAAAAAAAAAAACCCATATCTTCGGATGAGGATTAAAAATAAATAGATAAATGTGTAGTTGATGGACTAATTTGTATGCAATAAACACAAATTGCCATAGCACAGTCACCTCACACCCAGGCTTTACTCATCACAGAGAGCTTCTGCAAAGATTGATCAGTTTCTTTTCCCGTAATGCTCATAAAAACTAATTTATATCTTTCTATAAGAACACTTGGCTGAAAGTCTGAATCACTGAATACATATAGGGTAATTTAGAAAAAAAACTTGCATATCTAAGACATTGTTTCACACAACTAGTAATTAAGATCTACTAGCTGTTGAGAGTCACTAACCTTGAAATACATTTCTGGCTCTGTGTTTCCACAAAAGCAACATTTTATGATTGTTCATAAAAACATGCATGAGCTTAGGAGTTCCGGTTATTAAATGAATAAATAATGTGGCAAGTGCACAGAAAAATAACAATTTGACTAATAAACAAGAGTTGTTTGGGTATTTCAGTGATTTATTTTTAATGATAACAGCTTAAATTAGATATTGGGATATTCATAATCATTGCATAAACTCTAGTTGAGTATTTTAGCTCTGTGTACTTAATATACTATACATTTTCAGTGTAAGCCAATTTGTCTAATAAAATGATGCAAGAAAATCTACAGTTCAGTGAAGCAGCTTTATAAAGACTGTAATTTACAGACATTAGAGTATTAAGCAATCGTTTCATGCTGTTTCCTGCCTGCATGTTGAGCCGCATACACATAAACCCAACAATTCCAATGCATCAGAACACTTCCAAAAATTTTTAAATCAAACTGAAGATTTTTTCATCCAGACAGAATACTCCAGAGGTACAAAAGTCAGAACAATACAAAAGCTTAATCTGCATCTCTCACAATCAGACGTGCATTCTGAAAGGCAATTAACCTGACTGTTAAGTCAACCCAAGTGGTGATGAGTTTGTTAATATGCTGAGGTTGAGCTTTCTTTATATTCAAAAATTTCTTAGTGGGGATGAAGCTTTAGTTCTTGTTATTAATTTTTTTGCATTTAAAAAAAATTCCAGTTGCATTTGAGTACAAGACGTCTAGAGTTTGGGTCCTGAAGTCAGGCCTCTTTTTGTGAGCATTTTAGGCAATGGGAAGACATATGGTTGTGTTGGGAAGATAGTTTGCAAACCCAGAGGACTTTTCCCTGAGTACAATTTATCACATAAATAACATTTACAATGTCACCAAATGAAACTGAAGGGGAAATAAATCAGGAAATCAAAGTACGTCTGTGTGCTCCAATTCTGAAATGGCTTATATTTGCCCTGGGTTTAGGACTCTGGGTATGAAAGCAATTTTACCTCCAAGTCCCTCAAATTTGGGTTGTCTTTGTTCTCATGATTTCTCAAAAACATTGAGGAAAGAGCATGGGCAAGGAAATTCAAAATGGGAAGAAATAAAATACTAAAAACTCAAGCATGAATCAAAAGGATTGTGTTTATTAAATTTCCTACACATAATTACATGTTATGTAATAGCTTAAGAAGCAAATAAATTGACCGCTTCTAATTATTCTCACAACCAGTTTAACTTAAGGTCTGGATTTAGGAGACTAGGAACAAGTGTGGGCAGGAGGGCAATGCAGTAAACATGTCTAGTCATCAAGGACGATGCTCTGATTTTCTAGCTAACGAGTGAGATATACCCAGTGAAATTTACAGCCATATTCTACAACTTAACTCAAGTCAACAAATGTCCATGAGCACTGTAAGTGTCCTTGGGATAAATACCTCTTTAGAAGGTGGTTTCTCTTCCCTCAGGATGCTTACAAACTAATGAATGACTCCTAGATGGCTGACAATCCAATTATTATACATATTTCTCTCAGCCCACTGTTCTATTCACTATATGAAGTTGCTTCTAGCTAATAAAAGTAAGGAAGCTACAGTTGTAATGCTGAACACTTTTTCAAGAGACTCAAAGCAGATGAATTTTCCTAGTATCTGTGTGAATATGTCTTGAGTTGTAGTTTTAAGTAATGTTGAATGATCATTTGAAAGAAAATGACTACATGTACAAATGCCCAGTATAAATGTGCAAATAAAATTTAAAACATTTCAAGTTCACAGCAAATAAAAGAAATGGATTAAGGAAGATTACAACATGTGAATAAATGCAGTACAGCAAAGAGATACCATTTGATTAGGAGGTACATAAAGGTATATGTACAAATTTGGATCATTCCTGCCAATAATCTTAAAACAAATTAATGAATAATCAATCCCATAGGGATCTTTAAACTATCAACTCAATGCCCAGTGCATGATAGGCACTCAAATGGTTGTTTAAAGAAAGAACATAAATAAATAGAAGGTTTGGATAGTGAATGATGCTATATTACTTAAGATAATAAGGTATTTTTGGGAAATTAGTTTTAGGACTGCTAAACTACTCTATAAATAACCTCATCACTCAAAATTTTATGATCAGATATAGGATTTAGTATTTCTGAATCCCATGTGTAGTAAACAAGAAGAACTTAGAAATATCACACAACCCAGAAAACCACAAATGAGGGAAAGTTGTGAATTAATGGAGTCATGGCTTCCAGGTGACCTTTGTTTGGAAGATAATTCTCAGCTCGATTTTCCCTTTCCCTTCCCCTTCACTCTACTCAAGCAGGAAGGTTATCAGAATCTCTCCCATCAGAACTTTTGGACAGATGGTGTATACAGATCTCATTTCACTTGGAGTATTTGCATCAATTGTCCACTTAATAGCATTCCCTGTGTGCACAGAATCTTCAGTAGCACAGAAGTCTATAAAGACTGGAACATAGGAGGACAGCTGTCCGTACTGTATTCTCTGTTGAATTGCTCTCAAAAACAAAACTCTGCGCAGTAGCTGGCAAAGCAAATGAGGTCTCTGCAATTACTCATGTACTTAGTTAGCTTCAACTCCGACTCCTAGAAGCATCCCATCTATTTTTGAAGATAGAAATAATAACATTGGGCAGAGAAACAGAATGAGGTTTGGAAAATATTAAATGAAAGAAGAAGTGGACATAAAGAGTGAATAAGAAAGAAAACATAATTTGAGGAAGTTACTTGAGGGCAAGTATTCTTGTGTGTTCATTGCTGTAATCTACCACCTCTAGCACAGAGCCTGGCAGACTTTTAAAATACTGGCTGTGCACCCCTGAGCAAAAGAATGCACAAATATCATTCTAGTTACAAAATGCATGTAGTTAACAACCATAACTCCCTCTGTATGGTTCTATCTTGCTTTATTTGCAATTTGAATAAACATTTTTTCATTAGTTTATGTGCAGTAAACTAAACATAGTTTACTCTTCAGGGTGCCATAACTTCTCAACAAATTGCTTTTGGTTGTCATTAAACATTAAATTAAAAAATATTTCATTCGTTGAACAGATATTGAGAATCAAAGAGTATAGCAGGTATCTCTAGATACAAGGGATTTAAACATGACTAAGAAAACACAAGCTCTTCTCTTGAAGAGACTAAAATATATTCTTCTTCTTCTTCTTCTTCTTCTTATTATTATTATTATTATATTTTTAGTGAAGGGACTTCACTGGAATATTACTAAAAGCATTTGAGAATTATTCTTTTGGTACCTGCAGTGGAAAAAGTGAAGAGTATCCTCTGTTCCATCATGGTGCCTAGACAATTATGTAAACTACTCTTGCTCAGGCACACCACCACTTCCTTACGTGAACATTTAAAATGACCCTTCAGAGCCAAGGTTGGTGAATTGAGTTTGTCATCAAGCAGGGTCTCAACCCAGATGAATACAAAAGAGTGAGGCAGAATTTCTTGTGTCTCACAAACTGTCTGTGGGAGTAATATCCAGCGACAGGTCCCTAATATATTGAGTCATAGCTGATCCTCAAAATGTGTGGAAACCTACTCAAGGATATTGCTCTGAATGATGCTACTCTTTGCCCGCATAGATTTTGGCATAAATACCAGAAACATTCATTTATTTGTGCCCTATATGTGAAAGGAGTGTTTTTCTTCTTTGTCCTACATTTGTCACCAAAGGAACTTAAAATATATTGTTGTGTATGCCAAAAACCTGAAAGGAGAGATAATTTAAGTGCTCTTATTGTCCTTTTTATATTGATAAAAACACCATTACAGTAATTTGGTTTTGTGCTGTGTATGTATTAGCTCAATATCATCTCTGGAGGCCTCTCAGAAACCCAGACAGATGTGTCCTCATTCTTTGCCTTTGCTCACTTTACCTAGTGTGTTTGCTATTTTAACAGCTCCTACCTAAGTACAATCACTTCAAAATAGTGACATTTGTTCACTTGTTTACTTTCTTTGTCCCTGACTAGAATGTAAGCTTCATGAAAGCAGAAACTTTGTCTGTCTGAAGAGACTACCTGACTCTATTCCCAGATCCTGGAGCAGTGACTGGCACATGGAAAAGACTTAATACCTATTTATGAATGAATAATTGAGTAAATGTAGTTTTCCTGTGCAGCAACTTTCTGTATCCTCATAGCCTACAGTCATTGGTAATTACTGCATAAATAACTGTAAAATAATCATTAGGCCTCAACTACATACCATCTCATGCTGGATCAATCCATTTCCAAAACTAAAGAAGATGCCTAAATAGGGCAGCACAAGTAATATTTAACAGATAGATTCTCCAAAACACCAACCAACCCAGGCCAAAAATAACACAAAAGAAAGAAACCACAGGCCAACATCATTTTTGAATACCAAAAAAAAATAACGTGCTAGAATACTGAATTTGGTAATTTAGTAATAGATCAATGCACCATTACCAATTGAGGTTCAATTAAAACTGTAAGAATAATGTGATATTTGTATATTTTTAATACAGTGTCTTAACAAGCATTAACACAACATTTAATAAAGTTCAAAGGCCAACAGCCTGCTTTATTCTTAACTACAATAGGTTGAAACATTTCTATAAAAGTTGAAATAAATTTATGACTGTTTATGATAACCACTATGATTTAGTACTATTTTGAAAGTACAAGACAATAAAATTAGAAAAGAGAATAAAATAAGAGTGGTATTTTTTTTTAGAGAGAGTAGAAGGGATGGAGAGGGGGCAAAGAGAAAGAGAGAGAGAGAGGGAGATAAACATTGATGTGAGAGAGACATATTGATTGGTTCCTACTGTACACACCCTGCTGGGGCTAGGGTTCAAACTTGCAACCCAGGAGCATGCCCTTGACTGGGAATTGACCCTTTGATGCATAATCACAGCCACAATGGCCAGGGCGAGAGTGGCACACTTTGGAATATAGCAGACAGGTTTAAAATAATTTTGATTGATGTGGGGAAACCATATGTAGACAGTAAAAAAAATAATCTAAATAATCAGAAAATAACTTGATGTTCTTGATTATAAAATGAGTTATAAAAATAAATGGCTTTTATCCTGGCCAGGTAGCTCAGCTGGTGAGAGCATCAGCCTGATATACCAAGGTTGCAAGTTCAATCTCAGGTCAGGGTACATACAAGAATCAACCAATAAATACATAAAAAAGTGGAACAACAAATCAATGTTTCTCTCCCTTCTTCTGTTTCTCTAAAATCAATCAATAAAAAAATAATCAGTAGCTTTGTTATCATAAATTATGACTTGTTAAAACTATAAAATAAAATATTTTATAAAATAAAATATAAAATAAAATATGAAACTCTCATAATGATATAAATCATTAAATAATGAATGCCTTATTTATCAAGAATTGCCTAGGGCCGTTATGGAACAAGAGACATAAAGGACCATTTGAATACATAATCTTTATTTATAAGAATACTCAATTTATGCTCATAAATTGATATGTATTTGTAATGAGACTCTCATTAATTTTGTAAAAATATTTAGAGAAAAAATATATTAATCTAAAAATATATTAATATGTTAAATATATTTTATATATTTATATTTTAATATTTATATATTTTATAGTTAAAATATATTTTATATTAAAATTTTTATATTAAAATATATTAATCTAAAAGACCAAGTCTGTGGAACTAGTTGGAAAATAAAAGTGTGAGGAGAATAAACAAAAGGGTAATAGCTCTTCTAAATAATCAACTATGTAATGACCTCCTTGGCTGGTGTGGCTCAGTTGGTTGGAGTGACACCCCATGCATCAGAAGGTCTCAGGTTCCATTCACTGTCAGGGCACATACTGAGGTTTCAGTTTGATCCCAGGTAAAGGTGTGTACAGGAAGCAACTGATTTATGTTTGTCTCTCACATCGATGTTTCTCTCTCTCTCCCTCTCCCGTCCTCCCTCTCTAAAATCAATAATAATACATAGCCTCACATGAAGATTAAAAAAAATAAATATAGCATAATGCACCAATTATAACTGCATGGTAATGACATAAAGAGGTCAGTAGAAGGTAATAAAGCCTGAAATACAACCAGTGTTTTATAAAATTAGCATGTGAGAAAATGGCAATTTAATTAAAGGGGAAAATGTGGATCATTGATAAGTAATGTCAATATACCCATAAGCTTTTGTGGGGAGAGTGAAAGCCCTATTTCACTTCATCAAAATAAATTTCAGAAGCATTGGCTATTTAAACAAATGAATAAACAAAAAAATGGGAAACAGGCTTAGATGATTTTGTTATTTGTCTTTCTCTGCTAATGATGTTTTTCTATGCATATCATAAAACCAAGAAGCTATAGAGGTAAAACTTAAATCTGACAACATCAAAATCATTTTTTGAAATTTTTTTTCTTTATTGATTTTAGAGAAAGAGGAAGGAGGAGGGACAGAGAGATAGAAAAATTAATGAGCGAAAACATCGACTGGCCCCCTCCTGCATGCCCCCACTGGGAATTTGGGCCACAACCTGGGCATGTGCCCTGACTGAGAATCAAATCGGTGACCTCTTGGTACATGGATTGACACTCAACCACTGAGCCACACCGGCTGGGCTGAAATAATTTTTAAAAAGTAAGCTATATATCTTTATATAAAATGAGATATAAAAAATAAAACACACATGACAAAGGACGTTTTACTATTTATAATGTAGAAAGTGCTCCTTCAAATTTGTAAACAAAACAATAATGAAATAAAAAAAATGGAATCAATGGCATGGCAATATAGTCAAAGCATATTTATATATTTAGTCAGGAAAGATCATAAATTCAAATTTTGCTCTTCTCCAGCTCCGCTTTGCCCTAAACACACCATAGTAACAATGTGGAAAACAGGAGAAGTGTGAAAAGTATGTAGCATGAAACCAAAGCGAATGGGCAGAGGAGGCAGAAACTGGAAGGTGAGCAGAATGGGAGGCCTGGCCTGGTTCAGAAGCCCTCAGGGCAGATTGTTGGCTACTGTCAAGCAATGGGGAGCACGGTGACCCACACACAGCCGGTTTGGAGATGGACTTATGGCTTGAGACCAGAGGCTGAAATAGCACATCTCTGACCCTGAACAGATGCTGAAAAAGTCTGAGATTTGCTGCTGCTTTGGCTCATGTAACAGAAAAGAATGAGAGGTTGGAGGAAGCACAGGGGGCTTCCCAGCAGAGAGCTGAGTCAACTCATAGCAGGCAAGAGTGCAGAATATCACATCCTATTGTTATAGAAGGGTGGGGCCTCCAGGACTGTGAGGTAAACAGCAGGGCTGCCTTAAAGAGCTGGGGGTAGGCAGGGGAGACCTAGACAATCTCTGGGGGGGTGGGGAGGGCAGAGAGGAAAGAAATTGAGTCTCAGTCAAGATAATCCTGCAACAAGAAGAAAAAAAACAAAGTATACCAATGTAAAGTCACAGATATTAAGTCAGCAGACAAATCCCTCAAACAATTCAAAGTAATAGTACAATATAAAAGAATTTAAAATCAATGAAATTCTCGATCTTCAGAGAAATGAAGGAAGAGGTAACAACACATTGATCTAAAAAACAGAACTGGGAATTGCAAAGGAACAGCATAGGAGAATATGAAACAGAGCCCTGTGAAAGCCTCTAAATGCTGCAGCAAGTAACTGAAAGAAAAGACAGAAACAATGTCAGCACAGCGTACAGTGAGGATGGAATCAATGAACTGAAAGGAAGGTAGAAGTAGCACAGGACTCAGGACTGAAATTAGGGGCATATGGAAAAGAGACTGAAATGTTCCTAAAGAATTCTACTGTTCTAGAAGAGAAGAGAGGAAATGAGAAGACACCTGATCTCACTTATCTGTGGAATGTAATGAACAAAATAAGCTGATGAACAAAATAGACCCAAAGACATAGAAAGGAGTATGGTTCAACCTGACAAACCTCAGAGGAGATGGGGGAGGGATAGATGAGATAAACCAAAGAACTTATATGCATGTATGTGTAACCAATGGACATAGACAACAATGCTGGGTGGGGGGATCAGGAGGAGAGTGTCTTGGGGGGAAAAGGAGAAACATCTGTAACAAAAATAAGTTAATAAAAATTGCACAAAAATAAGAGTGAGATTTGAAAAGTTGATTGTTGATTGCAGAAATGAAGGAAACATACATAATTGAAGTAAAACTATATTCTGAGTAGAAGGGGTTGGTACAAGGTGGTGCACATCCAAAAGCATCATAATAGCCTGGCTGGTGTGGCTCAGTGGTTGAGCGTCAACCCATGCATAAAGAGGTTACCGATTTGATTCCTGGTCAGGGCACATGACCAGGTTGTGGGCTCAATCCCCAATGCAGGACATGCAGGAGGCACCCAATCAATGTTCTCTCTCATCGATGTTTCTCTCTCTCTCTCTCTCTCTCTCTCTCTCTCTCTCTCTCTCCCTTTCTCTCTCTCTAAAATCAATAAAGAAAAAAAAATTTAAAGCATTGCAATAAAACTGTAGATTCAAAGATAAAGTTAAAATGCAAAGACATCAAAACAATAAAGATTAAATTAGGGAATTTCTGAGATGAAGAAGAAGTGGAGGAAGAACAAACAACATAGAAGTAATAAATTATTTCAAGAGGTTAAAAGAAGCTTTCAATAAAATCCAACATCATTCATATTAAATCTTAGCAAACTGGAAAGAGATATGTATTTCTTTCACTTATTAAAATATGAAAACCTACAACAAAGTTCATATAAATGGTAGAACTTTAGAAATGTATTCATAAGAACAACATTTTTTATTGAACTTTGTACAGAAGACCCAACAAAAAGCCATGACATATAAAGAAAATTAAAAGGAAGAAGATAAGAGAAACAAATTAGAAAAATCCATTATTTGCAGATTCTATCATTTCTAAATGGAAATCAAGAGAATGTCATAAAAAAATATTAGTACAAATTAAATCAGAGTCATAAATAATATCAATTTTTAAAAATCAATTGTGTTACTACATTGTAACAGCTAATCAATTAGAAAACAACATTTTCTTTGATAACACAAAATTGTAAAATATTGTTAAATATAAACTTGGGCAAGATTTTATTAAGAAAGTTACAAAATATGATTTAAAGTCAGTAAACAACTAAGTAAATGGATACACAGCAAGTTCATCAATGGGACAATTCATTTTTGAAAATCCTCCCCCAAATAAATCTAATAGTTGAACATAATTGAAAAATCTTAACACAGTTTTTTCAGAAGATGACAGGTTGTAACTAAAGTAAGTGTACACGGAACAGCAGAAGTCTAATCATACTGATATAACTTTTTTAATCCTTCCCTAAAGATATGTTTATTGATTTTACATAAAGAGAAGGAAGGAGGGAGGGAGGGAAGGAGAGAGAGAGAGAGAGAGAGAGAGAGAGAGAGAGAGAGAGAGAAACATTGATGTGAGACAGAAACATTGGTTGTCTCTTGTAAGTACCCTGACCAGGGGTTGAACCCACAACTTTTGGTATATGGGATGATGCTTCAACCAACTGAGCTACCTGACCAAGGCTTGAGATACATTTTTCAGAATAATGGGTGTTGTGTGTTGTGGGTTCTTGCTCAATATTGTGTCAAAATTTATTATGAAGCCATAGTATCATTTTTGTGCAAAGATTAAAAAATAGCACAAAGGTAGAACACAAAAATCTACGGTAGTGGAGTCTAAAGAAGCACCACAGATGTATGAGAAATCAATATCTAACATGTTGGTATTACAACTTTGTGGGGAAAGATGGATTATTCAGTAGACTGCACAGTGAGAAAATGACTATCCACACAGAATAAAAATATAAGATGGGATTCTTACCCTATCCACCACCCGATACCATTTCATAGTAAATACAGCACCTAAATTTAAAAATGAAATCCTTAAAAAGTTATTAGACATTTATATACAAGATCATTTGTATGACCAAACGTTATAGAAGAAATTTCTTACATACACACACACACACACACACATGCACGTACTCATAAAAACACCAAACAAAATGTAAATAGATGTGATGCATTAAGCTTCATTAAATTAAAATAAAAATCTTCCATTGAAGGATTCTATGATTAAAGTAGAAAGATAAGTCACACACAGGTCAAGAATATTTACAATGAATGGAACTATAAAAGAAAATTAGTATTGTACTGCCAAAGTAAAAGGACCAGCCTTCTGTAATCAGTGAGTTAATTATAACTGACTGGTAGAATGTAATCATTGGGTTAAATATGGGTAAATACAGTTTGGCAAGTAAAATCAACTACCCATAATATACATGAATGGGCGAATACAATGACCACAACTGTCTTGAGTTTAGGACCTATAAAATGATAGACTATTATATATATTTTTTTGTTTTGTTTGTTCTGATTTTGGAAGTAAGTAGGTCACAACAAAGTTTAGAGAGAGAGAAATTAAAAAACAAAAAACAAAAAACAAAAAAACAGCTAAGACAATGTGACAATGTTTTATAAGATCTGGTGTAAATCTGAGAAGAAGGGAAGACCTAACTCAACCTGCCTAATGACTATGTTCCTTTTCTTGGCTGTGTGCCCTTAGCTCTAAACATTCTTCATTGTTCTCATCTGTATAACACATTTTTTACAGACTATCCAATATTTAAATTCTCAAGCAGTCATGTCAGCAGCCCAACACTCCTCTTTCTCTTTTGAAGACTTTGGCCCAAGATTCTACATACATTTTAATTAAGAATGAATTTAATGTATTTGGGACTGATGATTATTTAACTTCCACTGTATAAAGAGGCAATCCATGAAGGATGAAAACTAAATAATAGCATATGTTGATTTCACTAATGATCAGGCAAATGCATATTAAAACTACAATGAGATGCAATGCCATGCATATCAGGTCATGATGTTCGGAAACGATGAACTACATATTTTTTTTAATATATATATATTTTTATCCTCACCCGAGGACCTTTTTCCATTTTTTGTTCAGATAGAGTGGGAGGGAGAGAGAGAGAGAAAAACATCGACGTGAAAGGGACACCTCGAGTGGCTGCCTCCCTCACGACCCAACCAGGGCGGGGGACAAACTGCAACCGAGGTATGTGCCCTCAGTGGGAACTGAACCAGGGTCTCTCTGGACCGCAGGCCGATGCTCTAACTGCTGAGCAAAACTGGCCAGGGTGAACTACATATTTTTATTTGATTACTTACAATGTCTGAAAGAACCATGTAAAATATTTGCATTTGATAAAGCTGTGTTGACATTCATGTGTTCATATATTTCCTACCACTTTCCATATGTGTATATGTTACAGTAAGTGTGTAAATATATATATATATATTTTTTTCATACTCACCTGAGGATATGTTTTCATTGATTTTTATACAGTGAAAAAGGGAAAGAGAGAGGGATGATGAGAAAGACAGAGAGAGAGAGAGAAACATTGATGTGAGAGAAATATTAATTGCTTGCATCCCGGATGTGCCCCAACAGGGAATCCAACCAGCAACCTAGGTATGTGCCCTGACACGGGATCGAATCCCCATTTTGGTGCATGGGATGATGCTCCAGCCAACTGAGCCACCCAGCTAGGGCTATAGTAAGTATATTTTTAAGTTCGATTTCTGATGATGATTTATATATAAATAATATATATGTTTTTTATCCTCACTTGAGGATTTTTTCCATTTATCTTCAGATAGAGTGGAAGGGACAAAGAGAGAGAGAGAGAGAGAGAGAGATATCACTGTAAGAGAGACACATTGACCTGTTGCCTTCCACATTACCCTGACCAGGGCAGGAGACCAAACTGCAACCGAGGTACATGCCCTTGACTGGAATCAAACCTTTGATTCTTCAGTCTGTGAGCCAGTGCTCTAACTGCTGAGCCAAACTGAACAGGGCTATAAAAATAATATTTTAAATATGTACATGAACTACTGTTAAATGGAAAATGCAAGTTGCAAAATAGATATGATATAATGATATGTATGTATGCATACACAAACATACACACATTTAAGGAAAAAAGAGAGGGGGCAGTGAAAGTGAAAGGCAGTGAGGTAGATAAGACATACACCGAGAGACAGACCGAAGGACGTCAGAGGGACACACAGGGGCAGACAGACCAGCACAGAGAAGTGACTGAACATTTCTGTACAATGCACTCATTTATGTAGTGTCTCCCTGGGAGATTCAGTTCCTTTCACATCTGCTTTCTATCTGTTCTGTTGAATAACTTTGCAATAAATATACTTTTTTTTAGAAGATTAATTTTTTATTTAAACAAGTAAAATCAGAAATAGTGGTTATATTCATGCTGATGCTATTTCTTAGGCTATATCCTGAAATCTCTGAAAATATTCCACCCACAGTCAGAAAAATAATAATTTTAAATCACTACTAAGTTTTATAATAAAAGTAATAAACACCCAACTAATGGATTTATTTATATCAGCATCTCTCTTTAAAGTATATCATGAAATTCCTCAATACTTCCTACCTTTCATAAATAAAATGATTATCTCTTTTCACTTCCTTTAATTTAGTTTTCATAAGCCAATTTTTTAAAGAAAAATAAAGAAACCAATTAAATGTTTTTATTTTTTGGAGCTATGACTGTGATAAACTGGGAAAATCTTTGGTCTACACAACTATACTAATTAGGTATGTATGCAAACCATTTATATGTGTTTTAGAATCAGTCACTTATTTATTTAGCCATTATGTGTTCACAATAAACATGAAGCCAAAGATGGCCACAGCTTACTGCTATGCACGTACCTATGGACCGTTGGTATTCTTACTAAGTACATAGCATGTGTTATGAAAAACAAACCTCCAGATTAAGCTACTTGATCAGACTGGAGGTTTTAGGTTGCAGATAGTAAGAATAACTGTACTTAACCTTAGTTGCAAAATATTATAGAATCTTGACAACCATTTCCAGCAATAAAAAACTTTTCAACAATCTCGTCATATTAATTTCTGTGTACTGGCCCCAGACTATTCGTTATCCATAGCATTCATTTACCCAAAGCATTAAACCAACTTTTCTGACCTACAAGACCATATTTTTTAAGGACTACATCAGCATCAAACATACACTTAAAGACATCTATTCTTTTATCCCAGGAAATGGGCTTTCTGGCTCACCATAAATGTGGAAGTATAGCTTCATCAGGGACACCTGGGTACCGGCTTGCTCTTCCTCTTACAAGACATTGCTCACTGATGCTAGTGTGGTTTGATAACTAAGAAGAACTCTAAACATCCTACAATAGATTATTGTACAATTGCATCCTGGACGATTATAAAAGTCTAAGTGAGGAGGACAGGGGCATGACAGGAACAAGGACATCCTGGGACCAGGGTCTGTGGGAGCTCTCTGGTTGAGTAAGTGGAACAAAGGATGTGACATTCAGTGTGCTGGATGTGCTCCTACTCTAGAATAACAACACAATCTTACAGTGGGTGTGTGTACATGTCAGAGGGAGGGTCTCTGCCCACCATTCTGAAGTCCTCCTGTGCAACAATGACAATTGAAAGAACAGACACTAACACGTCCACAGGTAAATCATTTACAAGTGTACAAAGCCTGATGCTCTTAGAAATAAGAGGCTGATTCAAGAGCACAGAGCAAAGGATACTTTACATACATGACTCCAGACGAGACAGTGAAAGCCAGATGAAAATCTATATTAGGATTGCTGAGCAGAATTAAAGAATTCTCATGAAAATGTTTTAAAAGCTTTGCCATAGTTTTAAGATAATTTGGGCGCAGATCTTGTTATATATGAGATACCTGGCAGAAAGGCTAGACAGAAGTCAAGGGGTCCCAGAAAACTGTGAACATAATTCTCTTCCAAAACATGTTTACAGGAAATTAGATAATATAATTAAAATGTATAAATATTTTATTTTAATTATGTTAATTCATTCACTAAGAAGTTTACATATTTAATATTCTGTGATTTGGATCCTTTAAAAAGTATGTTAAAATGCCCTGGCTGATTTTCTCAGTGGTTAGAGCATCAGCCTGTGAACTGAAGGGTTGTGGGTTTGATTCTGATCAAGGGCACATACCTGGGTTGCAGGTTCAAATTTTGACCTTGGTTGGGGTTGTGTGGGAGGCAAGCAATTGATATGTCTTTCTGACGTTAATGTGTTTTTTTCCCCTCTCTCTGTCCCTCCTTTCCACTCTCTCTAAAAATCAATAGAAAATATCTTTAAGTAGCCCTGGCCGGTTTGGCTCAGCGGTTAGAGCATCAGCCCGCGGTCCAGAGAGACCTGGGTTCGGTTCCCTCTGAGGGCACGTATCTTGGTTACAGTTTTTCCCCGGCCCCAGTTGGGGTTGTATGGGAGGCAGCCACTCAATGTGTTCCTTTCATGTTGACGTCTCTCTCTCTCTCTCTCTCTCTCTCTCTCTCTCTCTCTCTCCCTTGCTCCCTCTCACTCTATCTGAACAAAAATGGAAAAATGTCTTCAGGTAAGGATAAAAAAAATAAGAAGAAAAATATCTTCAAATGAGCAACAAAAAAAGTATAATAAACTAAAGTAAAATATTCTAGGAATTATTTTGGTGACAGAAGAATATTTTAGACACGGCACAAATCATCCCATTTAAAACTGTTAAGTGTACAAAATCGTAAATTAAATTAAAAATGGATCTTGGCTTTTCTGATCTTGGCTTTTCTGGTCATTATTCTCCAAGGGATGAAGTTAAAGTTGGATGAAGATTTAATTTTTAAGAGAAACTTTTGAAGCAATCAAAAGATGAATCAACACAGCTGGTGTGGCTCAGTGGTTGAACGTCGACCCATGTACCAAGAAGTCACAGGTTCAATTCCAGTCAGGGTACATGCCGGGGTTGTAGGCCCAATCCCCAGTCAGGGGAGTGTAGGAGGCAGCCAATTGATGTTCTCTCTCATTGATGTTCTCTCTCACTGATGTTCTCTCTCATTGATCTTCTCTCCCCTTCCCCTTCCTTTCTCTAAAATCAATAAAAAAAAAAAAAGAAAAGATGAATCATAATCACTTCTATCAATACTTGATAGATTGGACCCTCCTCATGGTAAAACTCTTCTGATGCAAACTCAGTGGAAATTAGACAATGTTGGCTGTTAGATTTTAAGTATTGGGTGTTTAATAGTCAAGTTATTTATCTTCTTTTCCTTGCCTTGAGTTTGCTAGGGACAAACCCTGCCATATACCCACGCTTTATGGGGAGAGGGGTGGAAGGACAGGCTGTTCAAGAAGGAACCAGAACCACACCTCCTGCTTGTACAGCACCAAGATAGCCAGCTTTTAAACAGGGTTAGGAGTGTCCTAGATTTTGGTTAATGCCATTGGCAACCCCTCCTACCCACATGGTAAACAAGGCAGAAAATGAAAAGGCAGGTCCGTCCTGGAAAAGGCTGATAATGTCTACCAGACTTTTAAATCCAGGGTCTGCTTGGGCTCTGACGTCAGTCCTACTCTTCTCTATTGCTGCTGCCTCTGGAAAATCTCATCCAGTTGTATGTTGTTCAGTATCCATGTCCTGTGACCCTCAAATTTAAAGCTTTATGCCCTGCTTCTCCCCAAAGTTCAACACTCAGATATCCAACTGCTAGGGATCTGATCATTGTCGCCCAAAAGAACTATTTGTCCTTCTCCAAGTTTATACCCCTCCAAGCTTCCTCTGTTTCAAAAAATGACATCATCATTTATCCAAGTTGCTCAGGACCAAAACTGATCATGTATTTTTACCTCCTCTATTACCTCATATTTCATATACAATTCGTCAAGAAATCCTGTCAACTCCATTTGCCAATCATATGTCAAGTTTGGCTGGTTCTCACCACTACCTCTGCATTTCACCCTAATCTATTGCTACAATTTCTACATAGGGTTTGGTCTCTATTTTTGCCTCCTCCACAAAACAGACAGAATCATTAGATGGCTCCTAAATACTTGCTAAGTCATTAGAAATGATTACAAAATAACCCAAAATTTTACCAAGGTATATAGCAAAGTCTTACTATATGATGACCAATCCCAGGTCTTCTTTAGAAGAATCCTCTTATTATTTTAACTTTATGTCTTTATTTATATTTTAGAATCATCTTATTAAGATCATAAAACCATAATAATATTTTGATTAGAATTTCATTGAATTTGTTGGATTCATTTTGTAAAATAGATACTTTTAAGATATCATTTTATTTTCCTTATATATAATTATTTTCTCATCTATTTAGGTCTTTATGGCCTAGAATACTGTGGTTATTTTAAGACAGGTATACACATTTTTTGACTGTCCTCTGCTAGGTGTACATTATACAGGCTGTTTTGAATGCTTTGGAGAATAGATCATAAAAAGTCAATAGAGCTTCTGACTGTCTCTCTATCTCTTTTTGGCCTTTGGCCTCCTCCAGGTGAGGAGTCCAGCTACTTTGAGCCTCCATGCTGGAAACACAACTTAGTAACATCGCATGGAGATAGAGGTGCCTAAGGAGCCTCTGCTCTCGGCCGTCAAGTCTTCCTAGCTCAAGTGCTGGGTAAGTCTTCATACAATTCCAGCCCCAACCCCATGTGACTGCAGCTACTTTAGAGAACCTATGAGAACATCTAGAACCATGAGACATAATAATAAATGACTTGTTTTAACACATTGAAGTTGGAGAGATTTAATATGCAGAAATAGATAATTTGGAAAAATTACATTTTTGTTGATGTTCCAAGGCAACTTAAGAGCTTGAGAATACTGCATATGTCCCTAATATTAAGTTTATTGATTGTGTTGATCAAATCATTTGTTGTAATATTTTATATTATATATTTGTCTGACAGTTTATCTGATATTGTTAATATGAGGCAAGAACACATAGTTTCATGTCAATGATTATAGAGAAATAAGAATGTAATTCCAACAGTTACTTTTCTGTTTTGTCCTCCCACAGATGGACCGTGGGAAGACAAATCAGAGCAGGGATCTATCATCTTTTTCTGAAAAGGGCTAGATAGTAAATATTTTAGGCTTTGTGGACCATGTAGCTACTGAATATATATCCTCCTCCTCCTTCATCCTCTTTATCTTTGTTGTCTTCTTGTCATCATCATCATCTCCATTCTTTTTTATTTGCTGTTTTCAGAACACTTTAAAACTGTGAAAACAATAAAAACCAACATTTTGTGAACAACGAGGGCTTTGAGCTGAATTTGACCTGCAGGACATAGTTTGGTTGACCCCTGCTCTCAGGATCAATTTGGGTGGAAGAAGTCATCAGGAGTTCAGCATCTTGGAAAATCCAATTCATTTTTGCAGCATACATAGGAAGATTATATTTCCTAGTCTTTCTTTTTGTTAGGCTGGTGCTGTATAACTGGGTTCCTGCCAGTGGAACGCAGGTGGGAGAAACATAACTAGTTTCAGGACTGACCTCTAAAGGATCTTGCATGTTCCTCTACATTTTCTTTCACCCCACTGGTCATCTAGATGAGGAGATACAAAAAGGGACTCTGAGGAGGACCTGCAGGAACAGTGGGGACCACTGAAGAGAGCCACCCATAAGAGTTACTCAGCTCACATTAGCATGGAAACATGAGGGAGACACAGACTCATCTTGGATGAAGTCAGTGTGATTAGGAGGCTGTCAGGGCATGAGTTACTGGTTCTCTAGACTATGACATTTTGTCTATTTCTGCAATCTTATTTGTTTCAGATTTCCTTCTCATGCACCATGTTTCAGTCAAACTGTGTATTTCTCTTCTTTTTTTAAAAAAAATTGTTTTATCCCCACCTGAGGATATGTTTATTGATCTTAGAGAGAGAGGAATGGTGAGGGGAGAGAGAGAAACAGAGAAACCCTGATGTGAGAGAGAAATCTATCAATTGCTTCCTACAGGTGCCCTGACCAGGGATCCAACCCGCAACCCAGGTATGTTTCCTTACTTGGAATCAAACCTGCAGCTTTTGGGTATGTGGGTCATTGTTCCAATCAACTGAGCCACCTGGCTAGGACAACACTCTTCTTTCTCTTGCATATGCTTAGATGGACCCAATTCAGGGGCTCTGCACTGTCTTTTTTTTTTTTTTTTTTTTTTTTTTTAAGTTTAAATCAATTTAGATTTATATTTAAAATTTTTTAAACTAAAGTTTGCACTCAATATTATTTTGTATTTGTTTCAGGTTTATAGCATTGTGGTTGCAAAATTATACTTTACTAAATGTTCCCCCTGATATTTCCAGTACCCATCTGGCACCACACATAGTTATTAAAATATTATTGACTGTTTCCTATGCTGCACTCTACATTCCCATAAGTATTTTGTAACTATGAATCTGTACTTCTCAATCCCTTCACCTTTTTTTACCCAGTCCTCCAAACCCCCTTCCCTCTGGCAACCATCAGTCTGTTCTCTGTATCTGTGAGTCTGTTTCTCTTTTATTTAGTTGTTTATATTCTTTAGATTCCACATATAAGTGAAATAATATGGTACTTGTCTTTCTCTGACTGACTTATTTCATTTAGCATAATACCCACTAGGTCATCCATGCTGTCACAAATGGTAAGATTTCATTCTTTTTATGGTTGAATAATATTTCGTCACCTTTTTTTTTCCCACTTGTTTATTGATGGGTCCTTGGGTTACTTCCATAGCTTGACTGAATATAGGGGTGCATCTATTCCTTTGAATTAATGTATTGCATTTCTCTGGATATGTACCCAGAAGTGGAATCACTGGGTCATAAGACAGTTCCATTTTTTTTTTTTTTGAGGTAACTCCATATTGTTTTCCATAGTAGCTGCACCAATCTACATTCCCACCAACAGTGCACAAGGGTTCCCCTTTCTCCACATCCTTACCAGCACTTGTTTATCAATTTGTTGATGGTAGCCATTCTGGCAGTTGTGAGGTAATATCTCATTGTGGTTTTAATTTCCATTTCTCTGATGAGTAATATTGAGCATCTTTTCATATTTCTATTGGCCATCTGTATGTCCTCTTTGGATCAATGAGTCACTTGTCTAATCTCCTTAGCAAACCCTTGTCCAGCCACAACCTTGGCCCTATTTTCAGAATATACTATCTGGATAAGCTGAGAATTTTTCAAACCTTCAAGTTCTGATTCCCTTTTGCTTACCAATGTTCCCTTTTATTCAGCTCTCCTCTCGTATTTTGCTAGAAACAGCAAGGACAAACCAGGACATGCCTTCAACACTTGACCTAAAAATATCTTCAGAAAAAGTATCCACAATTGTTGCTTACAAGTTCTACATTCTAGAAAACAAGAGAACAAAAATTAACCAAGTTCTCTGCCACTGTATCACCTTTCCCCTAGTTTCCAATAAAACATTCCTGGTTTGTATATGAGATCTTACCAGAAACACTTTAGCATTTAGTTCACGAAAAGCTCCGTATTCGCTAAGGTGACAGAAGGTTTCCCACACCTCTCTTCTCTGAGCTCTCGCCAGAATCACCTTCATTGTCCATACTTCTACCATCAGTCTCTTCCAGGCAACCTAAGCCTTTTCTATCAAGCACCTCAAATCACCCCTCACCAATTACCCAATCCAAAAGCCACTTCCATATTTTTAGTTATTTTTTACAGTAGCACCCCACTTCCCAGTACCCAAATCTGTATTCGTTTTCTAGGGCCGCCTCAATGAGTATCACAATGTGGGTGCTTGAAAAACAGAAACGCATAATCTCAGAGTTCTGGAGGCTAGACGTCTAAAGTCAAGGCATTGGCAGTGTGGGTTTCTCCAGAGGCTATGTGAGGGAAGGATCTATTTCAGGCCTCGCTGTTCAGCTTGTAGATGGCTGTTTTCATGTTCACATGGCATTCTCTCTATATATATATTTCTGAACCCAAATTTCCCCTCTTTATAAGCACACTAGTCATACTGGATTATGAGCCCACCCTAATGGCCTCATTTAAACTTGATTACTGTATCTCTATAAAGACCTTATCTTCAAATAAGGTCACATTCTGAAGTCATGGGGCTTTGAACTTCAACATATACCATTTTTGGAGGGGACACAATTCAACCCATAAATATGTAGAATAGAAGAAATATAGATGGTATTTAAGCATCTAACTTTGACCCATCAATTGTTACATTTGATGTACTCAAAATCCATATGTTACAAAATGGAAATCTAGACATAAATAATAACTTCATTCACATTTATGTCCAATCGTGGACACACTTACTTCAGAAACTGCATGATAAGACAATCTTAATTTTTTTTTTCAATTAGAAGCATCACTTGTATCAAACATTTCTCTTAGTCTATACACACCTGGCTGCAACTGAGCAGCAGTTTTAAATTTGTCTTGCAGTTCCTTCCCACCATTTCAGAGCCTTTGGTAAAGGAATACCACAGACTGCAATGTGGAAATCAGGCTTTGTCACATGCTGTTCAGTGTACACGTCTTAGCCTTATGAGTCATCCTCCACCTCTGTCAATGGTGATGAGCAGTGTCATTTCACATACAAGCCCATGATCATAATTTGCTTCAGGTGGATTGTAACACAAGCACATCAATACATCAACAGACTTGATTCTTAGGCAATTTCTCATATGTATTTTTAAAAGAAGACTTTTTTTTCTTAATTTTTTAAATTATTATTATTATTAATCCTCACTGGAGGATATTTTTTCCATTGATTTTTTAGATACAGTGGAAGGGGGGAGGGGAGAGAGACAGAAACATTGATGTGAGAGAGACACATCAATGGCTGCCTCTCACATGTGCCCCAGTTGGGAATCAAACCTGAGACCCTTCATTCTGTGGGCCGACGCTCTAACCACTGAGCACTCCAGGAAGGGCTTAATTTTCTTTTTAATTCTGCTTGAAAATGGAGGCTAGGGATGGACTCCGCATAACTGCTGACATGTACACAGTCAAAAACTGAAACACATGGTCTCACTAACTGGAGAACAAAGGGGAAGAATATGTGAAATCAGAACAGTATCAAGAAACTCTCAACATGTGATTGCCTTAGCTTTGCACCATCAAAGTGGAGAATAGACATAACTTTAAAAGCACGCATGTAACACAGAATGCAACAATATTAGCTAATTTTGTCATCATCAGGAGACAACTGAGATCTGACTTTCTGCCACCCTGTCAGTGGTAGGATGCCGATTACATCTGAATCAGAACCGCTCCAGGCAACACTGAACAAAATGTTATCTCTGAGGGTGAGTACAATTTTCTTGAGCTGAAAAAATGCCATGGTTAAAATATTTGCATGAGGAATTCAACTTGCATTCAATTTGATGCCTTTTTTTTCTTTGATTATTAAGTATTGATGAAAAATTTATTTTTGTTAAATTTTCTCAACTTCCTTATAAATCCAACCAAAAGCCTGTATGTTCATAATACTCTATTAAGGGTGGGAATATAAAGATTAATATTAGTAGTTACATTAAATAAAAAAGAACCATATGCAAAAATTGTTTTCTTTTACAGTAAAGTAATGTTTTCTTCATGTAAGAGTATTATAATTGAGAACTGATGTTATCAAGGATTTCAGGATAGTAATCTCTCAAGTATTCAAAAAACATTCTAACTTGAATAGTTGACTGAAAATCATAATTGAATTTGAATGGTAGCATCAGCTAATGACAACGTTCATGATGCAGATGTGTTGTCACCCACAAAAAAGTTTGCATTATGAAAGATAAAAAACACGAAGGCTTACTTGACAAGTGTTCATTCAAAAACATATGTTTTCAGAATTGTGAATTTTTTGCAGAGAATTATATGTTAATCATGTTTCTTTATAGAATTTAAAATAGTTCAACAGCATTTTGAAACAAATGTCTTACAAAAGAAATCTGCTGCTACCATGCCTAAGTTATCTCTATTTTTTTAAAAATGTTAAAATATCCTAAATAGTCTTTTTCTTCTGGGGAACAATGGCAACTAAGGACATCTTTCTAGATATCCTTTATATATAAAATGGAGAAAGTAATGGAACATACTTTTTTGGATAGGTATGAGAAGTAAATCAATTAATACAGGTGAGATAGTTAGCCTAGAATACAGTAAGTGCTTAATAAAAATTAACTGCTGTTTCACCAATGTATTGTTATATAATAAATAACATCTTATCTTTTAAAATTAATTTTGTTCAAAGTTTCAGGCAATAAGACTTATTTAATGGGTCATATTTGAACCCCTGTCCCATAAGACATGTGCATACACACACGTGTGTTTATATGTGTGTGTGTATGTTGAAATGTAGGTGGAAACAAGGAGCTTCATTAAAGAAAAAGGCTGTCCAGGTTTCACACAAACTAACAGGGTAGAGTTAGAATAAGAGCTTTCTACTTCAAACAAGAACATTTGTTAGGTTAGGTCAGCATGAATTCAAGAGAATCAAAGGCAGAACTTAATGCAGGCTCATTAAACAAACAGTGAATAAAGAATGGGCCAACAATGGGGAGTCAAAGAAATAAAAATACATCAAAAATTGAGGGCAAGGGAGATAATATAAAGTAAAAATAAATCCAAAACCTATTTTAGGTTGGGGTTCCCTCATCCAAAAATACATGTTACTATGTCATCTTTCAGCAGGAAGTTTACTAGGAAGTGTCATCTGAATGTACATCTATGGTGAGTGAAGAGTAGGTCTGTGAAAAGGGAGCTCTTTAGCTGTGATATAGTTGCAACAAAGGTTTCAGCCACTCATAGCTGGTATTATCCTTCAGACTTGGCCCACCTTATGGTAAGCAGGAAGAGCTTTCTTACCCCATACCACTGAGTAGTCATTGCACACAACCTACCCTTTGTAAGGCAGCTCTCTTCAACTGAGGGCAATTTCAGGGGAGGTACCAACACAGCAGCTGGGAGACTGAATCCCTGAGAGTTGAGGAGAAGAGCTAGTGTATGAAACAGCATCCACTACCCAATTAAACCAAACTCCAAAGTTTGCTTTTCTTGCCCTGTAGCCTTGAGTAGAGAAGGAGATTGCAGCAAGAAGTCAAGAATGGAGTTGAGAGATCACGTGGTCATCTTCAAAATATCTTTTCAGGTTCAAGAAAGTAAAATTTGAGCAGATAATCTAGAAACAGGCAGTGTTCAGAAATTTCCATTTTGATTATAAACTTAGAGTAATATCAGTATTATGAGTGGAATTTGTCAATGAAGATGTATTAATTAAACTGCTTTGAATTATATTGCTTGTGTGCACAGCTGTTTCCAATTACATGATTATAGCTTACAAAACCAACAATGGAAATTATGTTTTTTCCCCCATGCCTGGGAGAAAGTGGCACACTTACAACAACAACAACAAAAGCCCACATTCTGCAAGAGCCTGAAAAGCAGAGGAGGACTACAGTCTCTAGCCATGGGGGAATCCATGCAGAAATGTGCCCTCTGGCATGACACTCATTCTAAACAATAGAAGTTGTCTCAGAACTCCTTTCATCAAGCTGATCTTGAAATGAACCATGGGTCAGATTCAGAAGCATTCAGTTAGGAAGGAGTCAACACAAAACTGTTTCTTTATTTTATTGTCCCATGGCTTGCAAGTCAGGTGTCACCAAATCACTAATGATGCTGTGGAAAGAGGTCAACAGGGCTCCATCACCCTGGTTTTCAGTAATTCTTCTTATGTCCTTGGACTTAGAGCTAAGGAGAATAACATGTGAGGCTCTTGAAGCCAGAGAGTTAAAGGGTTTAGCTCTTGGGCTCTGTGCTCAGACAGATCTGGGTTTGAATCCCAGTTCTTCCACTTAGTCACTGACTTTTAATAATTTGGTTTAAAATAAAATAAAATAATTTTCATCCAAGAAAGTCATTGGAATGATGACAAAAGATATTTTAGACAAATTACTTCTCAGAGATGCTGTTTCATTCTATTAACCTATTAATTAATTATAATTTATATTACAATTTATTGAATGTCTCCTATGTAACAAAACAGTTCATTTTACATTCATTAATTAATTAAATCATCAAGTCAACTTTGCAACTGGGCACTATTATCCTTATTTCACAGATGAAGACTATGGGCTTAGAGAGATTATGGAAGGTGGCTCTGCCAGTAGGTAGTGGTAAATGTTAGGTGCTATGGTCTCTCTGAATTTAAACTCTACATTTCAGATTTCTTGTCTATAAATTTGGAAACTATTACATACCTGACTGCTAATTTAAAAAATAAATGAAATAGCCCTGGCCAGTTTGGCTCAGCGGTTGGAGCGTCCGCCTGCGATTCGGAGAGACCCGGGTTCGGTTCCCGCTAAGGGCACGTACTTCGGTTGCAGTTTGTCCCGGCCCTGGTTGGGTCGTGCGGGTGGCAGCCACTCGATGTGTTCCTTTCACGTCGATGTTTCTCTCTCTCTCTCTCTCTTCCTCTCTCTCCCTCCCACTCTATCTGTGCAAAAAATGGAAAAATGTCCTCGGGTGAGGATAAAAAAATAAAAAATAAATAAATAAATAAATGAAATAACTGTTTACAAAGTGTTTGGCCAAGTGCCTATAGTAATGCTTCAGTTGGGGTTTTTTAGAGACACAGAACCACTAAGATACATATGTCTATAAAGAAAGAGGTTTATTGTGAGAAATTGGATTGTGTGATTATGGAGCCCGAGGGGTCCCCAGATCTGCAGTCAGCAGGCTGGTGATTCAGGAGAGCTGATGGTGCCCAGTTTCAGTCTGAGCCCAAAGGGCGGAGCCCCAGGACTGCCAATGCTGTAAGTTCCAGTCTGAAGACCCTCAGACGTGAGACCAAGGAAGAGGGAATGTTTAGGTTCCAAGGTAGGAAAAGCCTATTGTCCAAGCTCAAAGGAAGGCAGACAGGAGGATTTCTCTTACTCCTGTGAAGGTCAGTCTTTTTGTCCTCTCCAGACCTTCAACGGATTGGATGAGGCCCATCCATATTAAAGAGTGCAGTCTACTTGACTCAGTGTACTGATTCAAATGCTAATGTCATCTAAAAACAAGCTTATAGTCACACCCAGAAAAATCTTTGACTAAATCTGTGGGCTCAGTGACCCAGTAATGTTAACACAAATTAAATCATCACAATTAAATTTCCAACATATGTAATTATAATAATTTTCATTATTAGCATTAGCATATATTGATATTATTAACATTAGGTAATAAGCATTTTGTTGGGCATTTAAATGTATATGATCTTTTCCTTATATCGCTCCTTCAGATTTAGTATTTTAATTATCAAATTGCAAAAAGGACTGCCCTAGCATCTCATCACATTACCTTTAGCATTAAAAAACAAAACAAAAAAACACCTAGAAAGACCCTATCATTTAACCCTGTATCCCTCTGCTGTATTGTACACAGTAGGGGCCATAAGAAGACCTTTGCTGGACATACTTTTCAAAAATCTAGGGCAGAACTCAGGGGCCTTATTCTGGGAAATGGAGTAGTTTAACTATTATCAGAGAAAAGCATGTACTATTTTAGCAAATGCTATTTGCTTTAATTTTTCTTGCCTCTATCCTCTACAAAGTCCATGGGTGAACATTTATTCTTCAAATAGTCAGAGGTCATTGTACAAAAATGACCTCTGTATGCAAGAAAAGCCACACAATGAAACGTCCATGGTTTGGACAGTCAGCATTAATGTAGACTGGAGAAGTAATTTGGCAAGTTCTTCCCCTTTCCTTAGGTAGTTGATGAATGACCATTCCCTTTATTCTGTGTTTGGGAGTTTTATGGGCCATGGAGAGTGCAAGATCAGAGTTATTTGTGCCTGAAATCAAGAGAAGTATTCTTCAGCCACACTTAAATAAATACAGTAAAAGATCTGGACAAAGCATTTTCAAGTACCCCAAATTCTCCTTTTCAGAGAAAATTTCATAGTGTTTGCAAGTAAGTAAGAAACAAAACTATATCTGCAGTTTTAAAGTAAGGTCAAAGCTCCTAGCATTGCAAATTGTTTTAGACACTGGTATTCACTTAGAGCTACACTGAATTAAATTCAAGAGCATGACAAATTAATTACCTAGAGCTCTAATTTGGAGACATTTCTAGATATTTTCAAAGACTTTTGGAAACAATGACATCACCACCAATTTGGTGAAGACAAATCAAAGTTTGGTATGTTCCAGCCTCTGACAGAACAACAGGCAGTTAGAAAGGGGAATGGCCTGAACTCTATGTCTGAGTTTCAAAAGTTCTTTTCACAAAATTCTAGAATTCTGGAACAATAAATATTTTATAAAGATCTCTTCCATTTTTAGACCACATATGTTGAAAACTGATTCACTACTTTAATACTCTCATTTTAACAATCATTCTTATACCTGGCTCCCCAGTGAAAGGTAATACCTTGATTCTTTTCTCCCTAATTTTTTTTTTTTTTTTTTATCCTTACCCGAGGACCTTTTTCCATTTTTTATTCAGATAGAGTGGGAGGGAGAGAGAGGAGAGAAACATCAATGTGAAAGGGACACATCAAGTGGTTGCCACCCACATGACCCAACCAGGGCTGGGGACAAACTGCACCCGAAGTACATGCTCTTAGCAGGAACTGAACCCGGGTCTCTCTGGACCTCAGGCTGACGCTCTAACCACTGAGCAAAAATTTGTTTTTGAACATGTGACTATATTTTGCATCATCTGTTTTTCCTTCTCTTCGATTCCTATATTCAACACATTTTGAAATACAAGTGACTTTGTCCCCTGAATTTCTCTGGAATCCACACTCTTCACTACCTCTCAGCTACCACCTCTTCGCAAGTATAGACCACTCTAAGCTTTCATCTGGACGATCTCCAACATTTCCTGCATAGTTCTCCCCTTGTCGCAGGGCAGCAAAGAGTGATCTCTCTAACTGAAGATGTGCCCTGACCCTGTCATTTCTCTGGCTAAAACCTCCCATGCCTACTCCATAGCTGGTGGTGTAATTCCCAAGCTCCTACAGCTGCCTTATAAGGCTTTCCTGGGGTGGCCACTGCTTGGCTCTCAGCCTCTTCCAAATCCTTGTGTTCCTCTGGACCCTTCAGCCACCCAAGCTTCTTCTGTGCTATGAAGCCACTCACGTTTACTCATAACCAATCACCCCCCCAATGGCATCCATACCCTGACACCTGCTCATGTTTCTGGCCAAAACCACTAGTTCTCTGATGCCTTCCAAGTTGCCACTTCCTTCTCTGATAGCCCAGGAATTGCTGTTGTGCTTTCTTCATGTGTTCTCTTTGTACATGTCACAGTGTAATGCCTGTGTTCTTTAGCACACTGAAAGGCCGATTGTTTTTAGCTGTCTTCCCAACTAGTCTACAAGGTCAAACAGTGACAACTTCATCATTGTAAATTAAGGCTTTATCATAGGCACTGAACATAGAAGTATCTCAATAAATATTTAGGGAAACAAGAAATAAGTTTTGCATAGGGAACAATGGCAGGGAACAAAACTTAGACCAATCTGTTTTCTCCTCTTTGTCACTCCCTTATCTCTGCCCCCTGCCACCTTCCTCTTGACATCTTCCTGAACTCTGTGTACCTTATTCCTTTCTCCTTTTCCATAACAGCATCTTTCTAATGAACTATTTCCAATGGCTTTTGGAGACAAAGGTGGAATAAAAGAAGAGGAAAAGAAGGAAGAAAGGAGAATATGGGAGAGTAGCAGGAAAAGACTTAACATTTGTGAAACACCTACTATGTGCCATACACTCTACCAAGCTCTTCCCTAGCACTTAGCATTACATCCTCACATCAGCACTATGTGAAAGACAGTAATTCTCATTTTATAGAGAAGGAAACTGAGGCACAGTAAGAGACACACCCACAAGGTGAACTTGTGTCTATGAATTCACCTCCCAAGTACACACATTTAATGAAACCATACAATTTTTCTCAATATTTCTTCAAATCACTACATTTGTCCATAGTTCTTGACTGAAACCTTTTGATCTTTTGGCAAAGGTTCTCAACCTGTGGGTCATGACCTCTTTGGAGGTCCAACGACCCTTTCACAAGGGTCGCCTAAGACAAAACAGTAGCAAAATTACATTTATGAAGTAACAATGAAAATAATTTTATGGTTGGGGGTCACCACAACATGAGGAACTGTATTAAAGGGTCACGGCATTAGGAAGGTTGAGAACCACTGCTTTAGACCATGAAGCCAGAACTCGAGATTTGGGGATATTCTCCTAGATGTGGGTCTGGAATTGCTAGAATAAATGAAAGCTTATCTAATTTCCTTAGCCACAGATTTCCCCTGCTCTATGCCAGTATTGTCCTCAGGGACTCTCCTTCCTAATGGCAGTGCAGTGACAAAGATTGGAAGACACTTTTTGTCCTACGGGCACATCACAACACTTGTTAGAAGCCAAAATCTGGGTCCATGAAGCCTCTTCCATGCCATAGCTTTCTCCTGGGGCAATTGCTGGGCTGCTTCATTTGACATTTTGTGGTTCCCCAGAATCTCCAGGGGTTTCTTCCTGTCATGGTTGATGGCTCTCCTGGCAGCTGACAGAGGACAGCCACTGCTACTGCGTCTGGTGGCTCTGAGAGCTGCTGTGGTTTTAGGTCCTGATTACAGTTCCTTCCTCAGGTGCTGTGTGGGAACAGAGCTCCCTCATTCACCGATCACAGGTGCTGCTCCTGGTGTGTTTGAACTTCGCCCTCTGATCCTCTGAGACCAGCACGGGCCAGTGCTGCAGGCATTGCCGGTGTGTGGTAAGTATGAATTATTCACTGAATGAGTGTGAAAATCTGTATAACTTTCTATGACCCTGTAGGAAGGCAACGAGTAGATATCTTTTTCCAGGTTCCTCACGTGCATCCACCTCTCTCTCCTTTGTGTTGACTTCTCTGATACATGGATGGACTTTCAGCTTCACTTTGAGTTACTCGGCTTGACCTAATATTTGAAATTCAGCTCAGAACCTCCCCTGTTGGATGAAACAAGACAAGGTCCACCTCTGATAGCTCACTTACTCATATGTGTGTGCAGTATTCAATTAGTCTGTTTCCTATTCAAAAGCAAGGACCATAGCCCCTCCATCTATTAGTATCTTGTGTTGTACTGGAATCAAGCCTTGTTTCAATATGTTTCAGGTGAGTGAAAAAATAAGAATTCTAAAGCTTTTTACTAAATTCAGGATTAGCATATCAATGCAACCACCTGACATCTAACAGTTTGGTTAAGGGGTTCAGGACATCTGGTTGTATACCATTCACTCAATGTCTCAGTTGTGCCAAAGAACCAAAGTTTGCTTATCCTTTGAAGCTTAGACTGTTTGTGATGTTCTCTCTACAACTGCTGCTTGGATCCAAATGGAGGAAAAGGTTAAAGGATTCTTCTCCCCTTTCCCCATCTGTCCCTCTTCCCCCTTCCTCCTCCTTCTTCTGCATGAAGGGGTGGATGGGGCAGCGATTTGACACACATTTTGAGAGCCGTCATTACCTTTGCTATGTTTTAGGGACTGTCATAAACTCTGATATCTTTTGTTTCTTCATCCCTAAAACAAAAATAGCAGTGCCTTATTTTTTTTTCCCCTCACCTGAGGACTTTCCTCCATTTTTGTTCAGGTAGAGTGGGAGAGAGAGAGAGAGAGAGAGAGAGAGAGAGAGAGAAAGAGAAACATCGATGTGAGAGAGACACATAGATTGGTTGCCTCCCGTACGATTCCAACCAGGGCCAGGGATGAATCGCAACCGAGGTACGTGCCCTTGGCCAGAATCAAACCCGTGACTCATCGGTCTGTGGGTCCGATGTTCTAACAGCTCAGCCAAACCGGCCAGGGCATAATGCCTTCTTTATAAAGGGTTTTTGTTATAATCAAAATATATTATTATTCACATTTCTGCTCCCTGGAAATACTTAAAAAAAAAAAATACAACCTCTCCTTCTACTATCTAGAAGACCTTAAATGTCTCTATCTAACATCTATGTGTGTATGTATACATGCATGTCTGTCTGTAGCTGTCTATCATCTATTTATCTGTATTACAGTTCCCAAATAACTCCAATTTTCAGTTATTAGTTGCCTAAACACAAACTACTGTACTTTAATTATGACCCACTCATATGAAGTACAAAAGTTACTTCACCAAATTGAAGTAAATTTAATTGATTTATAAATTTAAATACAAGTAGAGGGCATTTTAGTAGGATAATAGTATTGTAAAATTATGCTTTTCTTTTTTTTTATCCTCACCTGAGGGCACTTTTTGCATTCATAGAGGGAGAGGGAGAGAGGGAGGAAGAGAGAGAGAGAAACATCAATGTGAGAGAGACACATTGACTGGCTGCCACCCACATGACCCCAACCAGGGCCAGGGACAAACCACAACTGAGGTACGTGCCCTTAGTTGGAACCAAACCCTGGACTCTCTGGACCACAGGCCGATGCTCTAACCGCTGAGCCAAACCGGCCAGAGTTTGCTTTTCCTTCTTTTCAATTTCTTTCTTTCTTTTTTAAAATTAATTTAATTGTTACAGATGTTTCTCTTTTTTCCCCCATTGATACCCTCCTCCTGATCCTGCCACCCCTGCCCCCTGCTCCCCATCGCCTGACAGCATTGTTGTCTGCGTCCATTGGTTATGTATATATGCATATAAATTGTTTGGCTTATCTCTTTCCTCCCCGCCCTCTTACCCCCTAAAATTATGCTTTTCAAATACAGCTGACTCTCAGAATTATCAGCAGAGCTTAATAAAAACCAAACTGACGCCATTCCTAATTTTTTGTCCTTACTGTGACCTGCAGTGGGCCTGCATGACATATCTCCCTGCTGACTCTGATGATGGGTGATCATGTAACACTCATGTTTTGTACCAAAGGTTCTTCATGTTGGCTACAGCTAATTGGACCAGGGAAGTGCCTTCATTCAGTGGAGCTCATTTATAGGCCTCTCAGTGATTTTATTTCTTGGAAACATGGGCTAGTCTCGTTTATTAGGGATCTGGTCAGAAATATCCTAATCCTACCACTTAGTAGTGTGAACTTCATCATGTCACTTAGCCACTCCGAGCCTCTGACCAGAAATGAGAAAACTCAAAATGTGCTACATCTGTCCCTTTGCAAAATAAAGATAACAGTAGCACTTAAGTCACATGCTTCTAGACATTATGACACATAGAAAGTATTGAGACTGTGTGCATTATCTGATGTGTATAAAGGGCTTAGACTAGTTCTCGGTATCTACACTGTTTGAGAGGAGGAAATCATAGGGTGCTATTGTGATTTAATTTGACCAAACTCTTGGTTGTGTGCTTTCTTTCACTTTCTGTAACATGCATTTATAAATCACTGGACCTGTGTGTTCTCACACACTCATTTGGCAAGAGTCCCCTGAACAGCCCTTGTGTGTGAGCACATGCTAAGCCTCTGTGTCTAGAATGTCCTGCTCTGTGTGCTGGGACTGCCTCCCGCTCCCCATTCTCTAGGCCACTTTCCGATGTCAGCTCCACCTCTGCACCTTCACTGACTCCTTGGCCTCCATAGGAAGCCCCTCGTCTGATCTCCATTTGCCCTCTGGGACACACTCTGTGGCCTGTGCTAACCACAGAATATTAGCATCAGTTAGGATCACACAGAGCTACTGCATACAGTTGAGGAGGTTGTGCCCTGTACAAGATCCTATGACAAGTAAGTCATCATTCAAATGCATCCCTCTTATTAGTCAATACTTCTTAGTGTGAAACGGATGTAATTAGTTCTACGAGATCAAGCATGTTTTACAATTTATATGCCTGTATAAGTTGCATTTTATGATTTATCCAAACTAAAGGAGAACACCATTTTCTAACTGACACATTTGGCTGTGGTGGCCCTAAATACATTCCCACTAGCATACATTTCCAGAGGTCTATTATTACGATCATATTTAGAGTTGTTTATTTATGCATCCACTCACGGAATCATTCAACAAATATCTACTGAGAACCTACTTTGTGCCAGTCATTCTCCTAGATTATAGATCCTTGTCATTTTGTCTCTCACATGGTGAATAATATAAATGGCTACAGTTTCTGCATATAGCTGGTAATAATTTTGTTTCCATGTTTGGATGAATGTGAATATCTAACATGCTAGACAAAATTGCCTCTTTACCTTAACCTTTGTTTTCTCACCATTGACTAAAAGTGATTTCTGCATCCTATATGGAAATATTAAATAATAATAATATATAATAATAAAGATAGGTCATAGAAGCTCCAGCTACCAAGAAGTATGTTTATAATGTTGATTCATCCATGAATTCATATTCACTATTTATGTGCAACTACCACATGCCTGGCTTGAGGTTATACCTGGGGGATATATAGGCAATTAATTTAGGTTCTAGCTCTGTAAAGTTTAGAATTAGCATTTTAAAGTAACTAAACAATATAGATCTTTGAGAAAGGAACTTAAATACTCATAAGCAATGGTGATAGAAAGTTGAAGAAGAAACAATTTACACGACTCTAAATTGTCTTATCTCTGAGCTGAGTTTTCAAGGAAAGACAAGTTTACCCTAGATGGAGTTATAGAGACTGGACATTCAATGCAAAACCTGTACAAAAACACAGAAGAATGAAAAATTCAACAACAACAAAATGTGTCCGGGGAAAAATATATGTTTTGGCTAGAGACCAAACTACCTTGCTAGCATTCAAGAAACTATTGTATGGGACAGGGCATTTTTTAAAAATATGTTTTTATTGATTTCTTTAGAGAGAGAGGAAGGGAGAGAGAGAGAAACATCAATGCGAGAGAAAAACATTGATCAGCTGCCTCCTGCATGGCCCCTACTGGGGACTGAGCCTGAAATGCAGGCATATACCCCAACCAGGAATCAAACTGGGACCTCTCATTCCATGGGTTAATGCTCAATCCACTGAGCCACACCAGCCAGGCAGGGTGAATATTTTGTAGAGGGGTCCAAAAATCTCTGATATCTGAGGACTCCCATCAGGCAGAAGCTAGAGAGACAGATTAGTGTTGTTGAGCAGAAGCAAATAAATAGGATGTGTTCCATTTGAAAAGAGCTCTCAGTAACCTGGACAAGCCATGTTGGGATAATATTTTAAGATAACTTTCAACCTGTTTTTTTGTGAAATCTCTTTTTTAAAAGTTGACAACATATTAAAATGTCTATACCTATATTTATAGATAGATAGATAGATCAATCGATCGATCAATCAATAGATAGATAAAACATATAGTCCAAACTAAACATATCTTGATCTGCAGACCTTCATAACTTCTAAGACCAGGGTTCCTTTAGGAATCTTCATCTTGAAGAATTATGGACAAGGAGGGAGTGAGGGAGGATGGGGAGCAATATATATCAGCTGTGCATTTTAAAGCAATCTGACACAGCTTGGTAGTATTGCTCATAATAGAGACATTGGGAATGTGCATTCAAACCCTCAACAGTGCTTGATAAAGGGCTTGTTTCTGGGTCTCATCCATGATGTTTAGAATCAAAGTAGCTGGCGGAACAGGAACGGGGGTGTCACTGTGTGAGTGAAGCCAACCGGTTTTTACCAATCAGGGAAAAATATAATTTTATGCTCTATTATTCAACAGTATAAAATAATTCTTCCTTTCTGCCTATGTATAAAAGGAATACCTCTCCTTTAGGGAATAATGAAGTCTTTGATATATTGGGGACCATGAGCATTGACCTGCTCTGTAGCACCAATATCACTTATTCGTAAATCAGGGCTTTACTTAGTAACTTAATAACTCCTTGGTAATCACTGTCTGTCTGTCCTGGTACAGAGACCTCCTGATTAGTGCATCATTGACCTGGAAGATGATGCTTTTATCTTTCAGCTCAGGCCACTGTGAGTTTCAGCATGCTCGCTCCAATAATCTCCATATTTATTATAGACATCAGCAACACCACTCTCATTAAAATTAATGACTGTTATGCTTACCCATGAAAGGGAGACTCTGTCACTCACTCTGCAGCAGCAAAGGACAGCATCAGATCATTTGGATTGAATATATTAACACATAAGCTCTTACTTTTCCATTTACACAAATAATACAATTATCAAGTGCTATTTTAAATTCCTTCTACTTTTCACTCATGAAGCTTTCCTTTCTATTTCATCCTTTTACTCTATGTACCTACTAATAAAAATTCTACTACATAGCAAATGATGATAAACTCCAAGGTATGTAAAATGTATTTCACAGAATCCTAGAGCCCCAGAATATTGATATTGAGCAACCTTGGACTGGGGTTTCCATTGTCATCAAGTGAAATATCGGAAGGTTCAGGCTTATTGTGGAATCCAAACAAGCCTCAGTTAATGGTAAAGCTGGATGACATTAAGTATCTCACTTAAGAATACAATAACTGAGAAGCTGTACAATGGGAATATAAGATTCAGATATACTTGTATGAATCTTCTGCTTTTCATATCAACTGAGTTACAGGCAGACCAAGTCTTATAAAATGACCAAATGCCACAAAAGGCCTTTGCAAAATTAAAACCACTGTAACATGCATTGTAAAGCAAAAAGGGTTCTTTAGTGTCAAAGAAACACTAGTGGCTCAGTGGTTGAGCATTGACCCATGCACCAGGAGGTCACTGGCTAGATTCCTGGTCAGGGCACATGCCCAGGCTATGGGCCAAATCCTCAATGGGGCGAGTGCAGAAGGCAGCCAATCAATGTTCTTTCTCATTGATGATTCTATTTCTCTCTCTCCCTCTCCCTTCCTCTCTCTCTAAAAATCAATAAAGAAAAAAAAAATGTTGAGAAAAGTGCCTAAACTTACCCTAAAATGACCAAACATTATTGTTTAATTTAAAAATAGTGCCCATTTACAGACTGTCTCTTACTGACAAAGGTCAGATGAAAGGGCTCTCGAGGATGAAAAGATGAAGCAGCATAAAATAGAAACAAAACAGTTAGGCGAGAGCATGAAGCTCTAGTTGTATTTTGACTGTCATAGCATGCATTTCCTTTCACACGGGGAGGCCCACTGCCTAGAACTGACCTCATGAACCCAATAGGTTCCATGTCAGGAATGGTAAGATAAAGGGTAATAGCAAAAAAAAGGCAAAGCCAACTGCATTTACCCTGTCATTGAGACTTAGCTATAAGCCAGAAATTTAAATAAAGTCATAGACAGAAGCCTTTATTTATGCAAACATCTTTAAAACTGCGTTAAAGAATTAAAAGTGTGTGTAATGAACAAAGTATTTTCACGCAAGTTATCTCTTTACATTTCAAAAGTTTTATCTTCCTCTCAGATCTACACTTTAGGCTGATTGCATTTTTGACAATGTAGCTCATAAAATTTAAAAGGACAGAAAACAAAACTTGGAAACTTAGATTGTTCATTCTGTGCCTGAGGCTTGGGTTATAAACCAGGATTATAGGGTCAATGAACATGCGTCAGACCCTCAAGAAGCCTATGGCCTAGTGAAAATGTCTGGCTTGGCCACTTGCATCCCTGAGCCTTCAGGTTACTTCCACTTACCTTGAAAAGGCTGAACAAAATTTCAGACAGAATGTTCAATGAATACTCAAAGGGTTGTGTAGAATCTTTAGTTTACAAACAAAATATATAGATGTTCTCAGTGTAGGGTCAGTGAGGCTGTCGTGAAAATTCATTTTATATCCCTGTTAACAATGAACAAACCTTGCCTTTCTGGTCCTTCCCATGTGGTTAGTTCATTTGATATTCATGACCATTTTCACTTTTATTTAGAGAGTACTGTCTATGTACAGGGTGGTAAATGTACTGGGGCATTTAAATGCATTATCTTGAATTTGATCCCCAATGCATTGTTATTATCTAAACATTACAAATGAAAACAAAACAAAGAAACAAAAAAGCAGGGCTTAAGGAATTTGAGTGACATGTCTAAGGCCATGTAGGAGTCAAGTGACCAGACCAGGATGCTAACACAGAACGCTCAATATTGTATTATAATCATCAAATTCTCTAAGAGGCTATTCTTGCCACACACATAGACACAAAAAGTTATCTGATGTTATAGCGATGCTAACTATTGCTACAGTGGCAATCATATAATATAAAATGTATTAAATCAACAAGGTGCATACCTTCAATTTATACAGTGGTATATGTCAAATATATTTCAATTAAAAAAATAAATAATTCAGAGTGCTGATCCCCTTAACTTTATCATCATTGCATCAGGGCCCTTATTAAAAAACTGCTCCATCTCCCATCATGCTATTATCACTCTAGGAGCCAAGCACTGGCCCTGTTAGACGCATGGGCTCCCACATGTTCCAATATAGCACAGACATCAGCGACTCTAGAAGCATTTCCTGAGACCCCTCCCCAACTCGGTTGAAATTAGAACTTCCTTGTGCTGCTATCAGCATGTAACCATATCTGGTAGTTTTATATTTACTTGTTTTCCCCATTATATTTTTGTCCCCTAAAGAAACTGTTCAAGTTTTTCTCATCTTTATATCTCTAGCTCCTAGAATAGTATGTGACTATGACAAATATACGAGTATGTGTTGAATAAACAAATAAATGGCCATGTGAGCAAATGAATGCAACACTGGCCATTCTGCCTTCCTAACTCTAATTAAACCATATTATTTCACTGGGTCCTGAGATGTTATATTGAGGAATGAGTGAGCTAACTAGAAAAATATTATACTTAAGTTTTATCGGCCTTTATGATGTTCCAATATAATGAAAGAAAACAAAATCCAGAGAGCATAGTAACATTTGGTGTTCCTGGTCACACATTTTGTGGGAAATGACATAGAACAGCATTTCTCACACTAGGGTCCACCACAAGCAGCACCTGTGTCACTTGGAAAGTATGAAATTGAGAAATAGGGGGCTTATCAATCTAAATTTGAAATTCATTGGCAACCATTCCTAGCTCATAGGTACCAGTTAGAGGAACTAACCAACGATATTGTAGTGGCCTTTTGGTCCTTTGTTATATTTCCCTTTGCCTGTGGGGCTGAGCAGGCAATGTTGCTGGCTCTAGGAAGGCTCCTCTGAAGCACAGTCTGAGAGGAAACTCCTGGGCCGCCTGTGTGGACAACTACAGTCACACCGAGTGACATGTTGGTAAAATGTTCCTGGTTGTTCCCACCTGGTTGTTCCAACTACAGCCACACCGAGTGACATGTTGGTAAAATGTTCCTGGTTGTTCCCACCTGGTTGTTCCAACTACAGCCACACCGAGTGACATGTTGGTAAAATGTTCCTGGTTGTTCCTGGCAGTAGGCACTAAGTAAACACTGTTGACGGATTTGGCAATTGACCTGGACTGATGATATAAATCGTTTCAAGGAGTTTCTGTTCTGCTAATGGTTAAAATAATACCCTGTCAGATGAGGAAATGCAGTGTGAGCCTGGAGTCTAACAGCGGATTGTCAGAGTGCACCATCTCTGTCCTCACCCAGTGGACAATCTCCCTCCAGTTGCTTGGGGAAATTCATTTGTAATTATCTATTGGTTATTACCGGGTGAGTAAAACCATGTACCTTTTGTTTATCTTTATTGCTGTATTGTTTCTCCCCCCAAATAAACAAGAAAACAACCCAAAAGCACAGAAGGCAGCATCTGGACGATGTTCTTTATAGATGGATTGCACTGTTTTTGTGTTTGTGGCGAGCTCTATTGTGCAATGCTGGAAGGACTACGGGAGCTCATGCTTTTTATCTACACAGTGAGTGCTTTTATTTCCCTGTCTTCCTCAAGGAGAAGATGGTACAATCCCTGGTCAGCAATGCCAAGTCCGGAGGCGGTAGGAAGGAGAGGTGAACAGTTTGAACAGAACTTCTATCTGACAAGGGCTCTTTCTTCTTCTGCCTCTTTGTGGGTTCAACAAAACGGTCACTCCTGGCTAGGAATGCAACACCACTTCAAGCTTTATGTAAATTATATGTAGATATGAGGTGATGGTGCCTACAACAGCTGCCTCTGAAAGGAAGCCAATTTTCAGGAAATTTTCAGCTGCCACTCATGGCTGATAGAAGCATCAACTCATTGGTGTTAAGACATTCTGGTGATGGGTAATATTCCATTTCATTTTGGAGCATCAATATTGTAAATACATACTCTATATGTGAAACTGGCTAATGCATCTTTAATTTATTCGAAAGATACTGCAAACTATTGATTTCTTTTCTCCTTCCAGAACATAAAAGCAGCGTATCATGTGTTATTGGGCAATTGACATAACTTATGCCTTTCTTTGCTCTTCCGTACCAGGTACAGGTCTGTAAGCTCCTGGCATGGTTCATTTATTTTATAATCATGTGTTGAGTGTATAGTGAAGGTCAAACCACAAGTGAATAATGAGGATGGGAAGGGACAAGAAGGTGGCAGAAGGAACAGAGTGGGACAGGAGGCAAAGGGGAGATGCTCAATGTCAAATGGACAGAATATCCAATGAACACACACTTAAAATAGAAGGACTGCAGTGCAACAAGGAATGCATGTACATGCCAGGGAGTGGGCCATCACAAGCAGTAATAAATAACTCAACCTGAGGGTGTCAGAGACACAGTCACAAAGGAAACAGAAATTGAGTTACTGATGAGGAAATGGCAGAAATGGGACCTCTAAGAGTCAAAAGGGTGAGTGCTTTGTAAGGAGATGATGAGTATTTTCAAAAGGAGAAAACAAAAGAAGGTTGGACCCTATACTGCATAAGGGAGAGTGAAGGAAAATGAGCTTGAGAAATGTATCGTACATCTCTGCAGTCTTGTCCTCTTTCTCATTTCAATGCAGATGGTTAGAGAAAATGCACCAAAATATTAATAGTAATGATCTCTACTTGGAATTGTATAAGCTGATTTTATTTTATATGTCATAATATTTCGTATTTTCCAATTTTTCTGTAGTGAGCATGTATTGTTTTCTAATCAGAATATGTCATCTATGTTACATCTATCACACAGAGTCATGGTGCAGATTAAATGTGACTATGGATTCATTATTATAACCAATGTTTTTATGACTACTATGTAAAATACACTCTGGTAATTTTAAAACCTAAGAAGAAGAAATGAACAGTACCTGTTCTCTTGAAACCCATTATTTTTACACAGAGAAAGAAACACAACCAGATAAAGAGGGGACTCAAGTTTCATGGAAGCGCTGAAGAGTGTCTCCAACTTCAGAACAGAATGAACCAGGGCAATTTATTGAGGTGAGGATGGCCGACTCAACTGCCCGTCTGGAAGGAGAAGGCAGCAGGTACGGTTGCAGAACCGTGAAGTGGTGAGTTTGTAAAGTGTAGGAAAATAAATGTTTCAAAAAATGTTAAAAATAAAGTAGGCAGAGGGAGGTGACGTTTCTAAAATTTTGCTTCAATGACATCTTTTTGTATATTTAATCCCCAACCGAGCCTATGTTTTATTGAGAGACAGAGAGCAAGAGAGATCAATGTGAGAGAAAAACATTGATCAATTGCCTCCCATACATGCCCTGACTGGGGATTAAACCCCTTAACTGGGAATCAAACCCACAACATTTTGGTGTAGGGGATGATGCTCCATCTGAGCCTCCCAGCCAGGGCTCCATATCATCCTTAATCATCATTTTAATTTGTATATATATCATAGGATATCATGAGCTATTATGCAACAAGAGTGGGAATCAGAGAATAATTTAGTATCTTGGTATCTACCGTGTATCAGATGTCCATCTCTGGCCATTTGACTCACTGATTTTCTATGAGATTGGTCAGATTACCTCATTTTATTCAAAATTATAGAGGTTTTGTATCTAGAGAAGAATTACTTCTAATAGTACAGTCTTAGCTGGGCTCTTGAGTAATTTTAATATATGTATTAATTCCAGTTATGCAGTTCACAAAACCTCTCTAAATATCTGTAATTCATTTCTACAACAGGACAGTATTATTTCATGGTATTTTTGTGAGGACAAGTTGAGATAAAGGTAAAGCACTTAGCACAGAGTTTGGCACCTACTGAAAGCTCAGTAAAAATGAGCTTTCGTTGTTGTTAACGCAGAGCCATAAGGTTATAAGGGAAAACTGACTTGATAAGCCACTTCTGCCTGTGTCCTTTCTGTTACCTGCATCCCTAACAAACTTTAGAGGTGGTTTAGTCTACCTCTATTTTAAAAGTGGAAAAAAAAAGAAGAAGAAGCAAATACATATATACATCGAATACTCAAATACCTAATTTTTCACTATCATGAAGGATCATAACACAGATCAGGACTGCACTGGGTTTAACTGAGTCTAAGATCATCTTCTCAGGAGGGCAGTTTAAAACACAGACTGTTGAACTCTATCCCTAAGACTTCTGATTCAGTAGTTTGGGGTGGGGACTGATAATTTGAATATCTAACAAGTTCTCATGTGATGCTAATGCTGCTGGTCCAGGGACCACACTGGAGAACCTCTGATCTAGTGTATTCCAGCCACAACACCAGGCTCCACCTGTGGACAAGAGGTAACAGTCTGAGCAGGTGTGACTTGCGGTTGAACTTCAGATTCAAACTCTTGAGTACAGTGACTTCTCTTTGGGAGTATATGCTCCAGGCCAGAATGTAGTCACCCTACAAGCTTGCTGCAGCCGATGGGTCTGGCTCTTGTTGAAAGGTGCGCAAACTTTGTAAACTTATTGTTAGAGATGTGCTAGGCTGTTTCTCTATTTCCCCTAACCAAGCAAGTGGCCCATAAAAATCAGGTGAGTGAAAGCTACCTATGGTCAATCTTAACTTGCTTATATAGAAGAATTCAATACAAAGTGTGTATATTTGCAGAAAAATTAATTTTTTAGATCTCTCTAAAAAGCCAGATGTACTTTATTATGTTTGGCCTTTATTCAACATGTTTCTGTGAGAATTCCAAGTTTTTCCTCTGACACCCAAATGTTGCTCCAGATTATCCTTTATTATATACTAACACATCGTACACAAGAAATACATATACATTGACTATTCAAATACCTCATTTTTCACTAGCACATGCTCACTCTCCTTATAATATAACCACTGTCTGGCAATGGTTTCCTAAGGCTCTGATGCTGGAGGGAGGAAATCCCTATCTAACATTTAAAAATGCAGCCATTTAAAACACATCATTGCTCATTTATAAAACAGGTACATTTTTGGTTTTCTTTTGTTTTTGTAGAAATACATGTAGAAGCCATGTGTCTTACTAATCAATTATAAAGCCAAGAGTTCCTTCCATAGAAAATTGTTTCTGGATTTTTGAGCAATTATAAACATCCCTTTCCATGAATTAATTTTCTGTACTCATAGAGAACAAAAATAAAGATTGCCATCAAACATGGATATATAAGTAGAGGGTAAGCATTTATAGCATTTTATTCTATTGAATAAATATGTATCACTATTTCTGTCATAGAGAGAATGAGAGGGGAATCGAGAGTTTTTAAAAATATTATTTATATAAAAATGTATTTATGTCTACTCTATTTACTGCTGTATATCTAGGTCTTATAAAAATCCTAAGAAATAGTGGACTATTAAGAAATGCTCATTGAAAAAAATGCATGAATAAATGAATAGTTTTAGAATTTAAGATAAATAATTCTCTTTGGACATTTTGTCAAAAGATAGTATATAATTAAGTGTTTTTAGTATTTTTCTCATTATACTCTTGGTTGCAATATATATTGCTCTCCTACTGTGTACTAAAGACTGTACTTGGTACTGAGGATATAGTAGGGGCCCTGAACTTCATGGAGCTTTAGTTTAGTGGGAGAGGCAAACATAAATCCAAGAGTCACTGGACATACTTACTACATGGACATGACTGTTCATAAGGAGGGGTGGTGGCAAAGAGATTTATTCAGTAGGGCCTGAGAAGGCCCCCCTGAGAAAGTGCTCTGAGCAGCCATGTGAAGGAAGGGTCCAAGTTCACTAGGCAATGAAAGGAGCAACAGTAATCAAGGCAGATAAAATCACACCTGCAAAGGTCTAGTGCCAGAGCAAGCATAATCCTTCAAGAACCAATACAATTTACCCTCTGAATTTAATATAAAGTCAACTATATTATGATATCCACTGTAAACATAGAGTGGGATTTGGGCACCTGATGCTTACTGATTGCATGAATCATACAATAAGAAAAATATTTTTATTGCCCTTGCAAAGGAAAAAGTCACACCTTGAGTCAAATGAGAAGGTGATTTATGGTGCACCACTCTAGCTCTTTCATGGTTCAGAGTTGTGGGCTAAGCTAGTGGAATGCATACATATAGGGAGTATTTGGGAATTAAACCTCATCTTACACTTCTGCATAGGAAACACTCCCATGCAATCTCATGCAAAACCCCTTCCATAAGCAATGTGATTTATCTTTCCAGCTAAGGAGCTGGTGTGGAAGCAGTCGCTAATGACAGCACATTGGTGAGAGTTCACACGGCGCTTATAATGGTCCACATGCAGACCTCCAAACCACCGTTACTGACCTAATCAAAGCCATGGGTACCATTGGGAGGCTGTGCTCCCACTTCTACTCTGTAAATTTAGCCAACCAAGAAGTTTATTACTACCCTGAGACAAGCTGATGATGGAATTGCTAGTTCAGTTAGTGCCTCGGCTCTTTCGATCTATTTCCAATCACTGTTGGAGGGACCAAGACTGTAATGTGTCCATTTTTATTCAGTTCATGTTACTGAGATGATATGATAATGCTCCTAGAAGACACTGTGTTAGGCTTTTAGAAAAATCTCAAAGGGCTGGTGAGATTGGTGTGGGGGACAGGGAGATGTGGCAGGAACATTAACTCGAGATTCTTTCGGAAAGATGCAAACCAATCAGGAAGCACTGCGAACCTGACCCTGGTTACATCATGGCTAAAATTTACAGCCTGTTCAAGCAGGGGTATTTTAAGTGCAATTTTAGTATAACACTAAGCTGTCAAGGATCTGGTGATAGCTGCTTTAATTCAAGCCGAAGTCTATTGCATTTAGAAAAAAAAAAAAAATCTGGGGATAGTTTTTTTTTAATTTCTATGACTAGATCTGATTATACAACTTAAGCCCCAGTTTAATTTTAGCTCATTAACCTTCGTCTGTAAGAAAAGAAGGAAACAATTAGGACATGGATGTACCGAATAGAAGTTAAGACTGCATTTCTCATGGACTGTGTGTGTCTAAATTCAAACTGCACCACTTACTGGCTGGGCAGTTTAATAATACACCGAACCTCTATATGTATAAAAATAATCACACCATATACCTCAAAGCATGGTCATTAGGACCAAATAAAGTATTGCACATAAAGTATTTAGCCCAATTCTTACCACAGTTGATCCCGTAGTAGAGCAGAAATTATCCACGATGGTGCCACAATCCACTAAAGTATGACACAAAGAAGAAGAGGTCAGAGTCACCATTGCTCTGGGAATGCCTGGCTTATCCATGCCACAGAATGTAAACCACCCGAGCATCCCATTGCACTGGTCTACCAACATAAGACCTTGTGCTCAGTGCCATACCTTGTATAAGCAAGGTATCAACAGGTATTAGACAGGGCAATGGCCAGACCCAGTTTTGCACTGAAGAACAATTGGCCTGACATCATATGGAATATGGGTTGGCCTGACTGAGACATGGGACAAAGTTTTATTACCAATATCATTGTGAAAGTAATGTCTATGGCTCAAGGTTATGGCAGTGGGGACAGAGAGGAGGGTCATTTAAACATGATAATTATAGGATCCTCTAGAATTGGTGGCTGGCTGGATTTGGGACTTTGAACCAACAATTACTCTGATGTTCTACTTTCAATGTTTTATTCTCTCTTTTTTTACCCCCCCCCCCTTAATTCTTCTTTATGTTTTTATCCTTTACATGCATCTTTCTTGTTTTGGGGGTACCCATGGGACTTCTCTCCCCAAGATGGAGAAATACTAAAATAGAGCTACTGGTGGTCTCACAGTACAATGTGTGTGTGTGTGTGTGTGTGTGTGTGTGTGTGTGTGTGTGAAAGAAAAGGAGAGGGAGAGGGAGAGAGAAATAAAAGCAGAAAAGAATAGACTAAATGGCAGCAGAAGAGCCTCTGAGCCCAGGAGATCTGAATGATAGGATGATGCTCTGTGCTCAACACATTCCAGCCAGACACAAGGACACTTGGTAAAGGATGGTGGACATTTCCAGGAATCCCAGGATTCTAAAAGAACTGCAGCATGACTACACCAATAGTATCCTAGAAACTAATGCTCAGAATAGAAAGGTCAGGCTGTAGGTCATCCAGTTGGGCTAGAGCAAACATGTTGGGCATGATTCAGGAAACATGTCTCTGTTTCTGTTTAAAACTGAGAAACAAAATGCCAGTGCATTTGAAAGGGAATTAGCATTTGTTACAAAGTCTTGATTGGAAGACTATAAGATATTTAACATGGTCTACAGGGTGGATAAGGTTGGCCCCCATATTGCTCTTCAGTCTCAGCCCTCAGCAGTCCACCTCGCATCAGTACCGTCCGACACACTGCCCACTCGTTTCCTAAGCCTCCACCCATGCTAAGACTCTGGGGCCATACACCCGGCTGGTCTCTGTGTGAAACATTTCCCCCACTCCTTCTTCATCTGGAAAGCTTCTTTTTTATTATTCACATCTTAATTTGGTTGAAGGCAAGGGGTCTGCTGTGGCATGTCATCCAGGTCAGCCTACTTGGAGAATGTTCTAAGGGAACAGCTGATATTCTATAGAATCGAGCTCTTTTCTCCAAGCCCATCTTGGGTTATAAATGTACAATTTGATTGATTTTAGTTTTTTTCAAACTAGACCAAAGCTACACAAGAATGCCCATCAATAGATGAGTGGATAAAAAAGCTGTGGTACACTCACACAATGGAATACTACTCAGTGGTAAAAGAAAAAGAACTCTTACCCTTTGTGGCAGCATGGGTGGGCCTGGAGAGCATTATGCTAAGTGAATTAAGCCAGTCAGAGAAAGACAAGTACCATATGATTCCATTTATATGTGGAACCTAACATACAAAATGAATTAAACAAAATAGAAACAGAATCATAGAGAGAACAGACTGACAGCTGTCGGAGAGGAGGTGTATTGGGGGGCTGGGTGAAAAACGTGAAGTGATTAAGCAAAGAACAACAACAAAAAAGTAACCTCGTAGACACAGACAGCAGCATGGTGATTACCAGAGGGGGAGTAGTGAAGAGGGTAGATGAGGGCAAAGGGGGATACATGGTGATGGAAGGAGACTTGACTTGGGGTGGGGAACACACAGTACAATATACAGATGATGTGTTATAAAACTGTACACCTGTAACTATGTAATTTTATTAACCAATGTCACCCCAGTAAATTCATTTAAAAAAAATAAAGAACGGGTTTGGTCTGTTTTGGGGCTTTTTTTTTTTTTCCTTACCATTACTTCCCTTTTGTCTGGAACATTATAAATGCTAACACCGGGGAATAAAGAAATGAATGGATACATTGGCATTGTAACATTTTATTTTTATATAACCTTCCCAAAGAAAGTATTACCTTCATTTCTTCAGGTGAAGAAAGGGGGCCGGAGAGGTTATGTTCACCTTGCAAAGTCATAGATGCTGGATTTGCCTTTTACTCACGACAGTTTATTTACTGATCTGTTTTCTAGTCTCTGTTTTACCTTTCACACAGATAAACTCCACATAGGATACACACAGAATTCTCATAGTCCTCATCTTGGGATCTTGGGGGTATTTCTTTTTTTTTTAAATCCTCACCTGAGGATGTGTTTATTTTTATTTTTAAAAATTTATCTGTATTGTTAAAACTATTACAGATGTCCTCTCTTCTTCCCCCATTGACCCTCTCCAACCTGTCCCCCCCACCCCTGGGCCTGTTGTCTGTGTGCATGGGTTATGCATATATGCATATAAATTCTTTGGTTAATTTCTTCCTGCTCCACCAACCTCCACCAAGCTCCTTTTCCTCTGACATTTATTAGTCTTTCCATGCTTCACCAATTTTAGAGAGAGCAAGGGAGAGATGGAGAGGGAGACAGAGAGAGAGAGAAAGACACACACGCAGACACTGATGTGAGAGAGAAATATCAATCAGTTGCCTCCAGCACCCACATGGCCAAGGATGGAACCTGCAACCTAAGTATGTTCCCTGACTAGATGACGCTCCCACCAACTGAACCACCAGGGCAGGGCCCCAGGTGTATTTTGTCCTCAAACCTCTGACACTGTATTTATTTAATTTAACCCAGCAAATGTTAAATTAGAGCGAATGCCACAAATAAATAAATAAATAACTAAACTGTGAATTCCTATATACCTTCTGGTTAATATTCCCTGAGAAAAATAAAACAACCAAAAAGAATCCCTCTCCAACTTTCACTTGAGTGGCTCCGAAATGTTGACCTCAGACAGAGATGAAGGGATAGGGAGAGAGAGATAGAAACATCGATGAGAGAGAATATGGAATGGCCGCTCCTGCACGACCCCCACTGGGGATCAGGCCCACAACCTGGGCATGTGCCCTGACCGGAAATCATACTGGCGACCTTTTGGTGCTTGGGCTGATGCTCAACCACTGAGCCACATCAGCTGGGCAGTTTTCTGTTTAATTAGTCTGCTCATGTTTTGAAATCTTGAACACTGTTCAGTATACATTCATTTCAAACTTTTGAGTGCTTGACATATACCACACTTCTGCTAGAAATTGGGAAAACAAAGATGAATAAATCAGGATCTTTAGTCGGAAGTTTTCGCTAAATTGAAGGAAAGAAAGCTTCAACGAGTGACTTTCAGTATAAAGTGAGGACGCCATGAGAGGGGTACTTTCAACATTCTGGTACTGCAGAGAAGAGATTGCAGAGATTCATTATTTATAGTTCTTTGGGCCTTTTTTTTTTTCTCACACACAGAAATATTGTAGTATTGAAGTTAAGACTAACACTTAACTATATTGCTGTTTTTTAAGTGAAATCAGATTCAACTGACATGGTTTAAACACTGGTACCTTCTCAGGTCATAAACTACTTTAAGTTTGAAAGTAACCTGTAGGTAGGTAAAAAGGCAACGCTCAGTCACCTTCTTGGGTTGTCATGTTTGGAACTCCAAAACTGTCTGCCTCACCTACCCCCGTGTGTGCAAAGATGCCAGTTCATCTGCCCTGAGCACAAAGCAGAAGCATATCAGTAAGAAACTTGTGAACATCCAAGGTAGGTGTTCATGCCATAACCAGCTTACAGGGATGACGGCTTTGAGGATGGAAACTGCCTGAACGGTGAGTGTTAACAGCGTTAGACAAGAGGATGCGTTGCTGGGGCACCAGGAGCTGGCCTGGCCTTCGGGAATGAGGCCAAGCAGGTTCCATCTGGTCCCTCGTGGTTTCCAGGGCCACAGGTCAGTGCAGAGGGAATGGAGGGAAACAAGGCAGAGGCATCGCGAATTTCTCCCGTTATTTCATGAGTGACCTCATTTGACTCTCCTCCCGGCTGCTGACATGTCCTTTCCTTTAAAATTACACGTAGTGCTAAACAAATGCGTTTCTTGAGAGTCACTTAGCAGAACTAACCAGCACAGCAGCCTGGTTTTGAAATGAGGGTCCAGTCCGCGGAGGAGGAGGGCGATTGCTTTCTTATCCCGCTTCAGAGGTGAGGTTCATCGGCAGCTCCGACGGAACTGGTGGCCTGTTCCTCCATCCAGGGAAAGAAATCGTGCCTCTCTCACAGTGAAGGCTCGTTCTTCTGCCTGAAAACCCATTTCCCGTCAGTGTTTCCTTGCGGACTTTGCCCTGTGCAGACACAGATATTAAGCGCTCATGCAGCCAGGGGCAGCCTGTCCGAGCATTGCAGGGTGTGAGGAGCAGCGAGCTAGAAACCCGCTTTGATAAGCCTTCATGGGATCACAGAGTCTCCCTCTCATCAGTGGGAGTGGAGCCACTCTGCTCTCCACCACAGTAACTGAGGCCCCTAAGCTGGTGGTGATGGGCTGGGCACGGGATGGGAAAGGCAAGGCATTGAATTTTGCCCTGTTAACCACAGATTTCTAAACCAAACCTTCTGTTTAATGCCCATGTAAGAGGCTCTGGTTTTTAAAAACCTGTTCTAATTCCCTGTAACTGCAGATACACTAATATAAAACCCAATTTGATCTCCCCACAATCACTGAATGGATCCCAGGGCACCAAGTGACTTGAAGCTGGGATCTCATTTTATACCCACAACTATCCTGTGTGCTTGGAGATGTTATTCCCATTTTACAGATGATGACACTGAGGCTCAGAAGGGTTAAGTAGCTTGTTGCCAAAAGTCAAAACACAGTAACCCAGGAACAAGGACTGGAACCAGGTTTCCTGGCTTTAGCCCCAATGGACTAAACTAGTCATTTGTAGTTTTAGAGTCAGTGCCCCGGCCCTTTTGCACCCTAGAGCTATGATACTTTCCTCCACTCTAGAGATGGTGGGGCAGGAAGTCCTGGAAGGGAACTCTGTCCTGCATATGAGCAACAGGAAACCATATGGTACCAGCACCTGAAAGCTAGGGGAGGGGCGGGGTGGTCCCAGAACATTTGTCTCTTACTGGTGCTGGCTCATACTATGAAAAATGTCTTACTTTATAAAGAGGTGCTGATATGAGTGCTTTCATATTTGTAACAAGTGCCTAAATACATTTTTTTCCAAAGCAACTTACTACAGTGAAGTTTTCAACTACATAATGTTCATCTGTGAAAATCACATGCCAGTCTCCAATTAGACCTTTAAGAGGCACTGTCCAAACCAGACTCTGCCCGTGCCCCTGAACCTGGTTGTGCCAGAATAGGTATGTTTCATATGGGGATGAGCACTATGCTAACTGCTCCATCTCCTTTAAACGGTGACAGGAGAAAAATCCATTCAGTCTTGTAAAGGATGGGGTAACTATCATACCTTCAAAAGCGATTAAAAACGAGATACCATGAACAAGCCAAGCTTGCTATCTGTAGCACAACCTATACAAAGAAAAGACATGTCCATTAAAGATTATCTTTGTATTCATTCTATCAAGTATGTGTAAACGTAATGGGGGAAAAAAAAAAAACTATGCTCAAAATTATGTTGCCAAAATCTGGCAGCAAACCTATGTCTATTATAATTTATTTCCTGTAGGGATAGTCAAAATCCCGGATAGGCAAACAGGTACTTTACACATATTCATCTATGTTTTCTGAAAGGTACATTCAGAAAAGTGAGGATTCTTGGCAAAGAAGGACCACAGCAAGGAAACAGTGAAGGCAAGTCTATACATTTCCTAGAATGTTGTAGGCATCTGATTTAAGCAATAGGGTAACTTCAAACCCTGATTCTGCTCAATGAATGGGCTGTTAAGAGTTTACTGGATAAACAATAACTTACAAATGTTACTATGCCTTGCAAATGAATAACAGGGTATGCAAGAATATGTTCAATGGTATCTTATTTTTTCATTACATTATAGGATTAACAGCAGTATGTAGTTATTTATCTGAAGGTAAAAATGAAGATTAATCAGCAGCTAGACTAAATTTCTCTGAAGACTACTCCCAAGACACACCTCAGTGCAAAAGGGAGAAAAGTTCTCTATTATTTTATATATTAAATCTTTTCATTTGTTAACATCTTCATTGAAGCTGTCAGAAAGGTTCTCAAATATGAGAGATGAATTTTATAGAGAAGAAAAAAACAAATTTTACCAGGGATTTTGTTTTATTATGTTTATATATGTTATTTTATGATTCTGAAAGTTTCTGTTACTTGGGTGAAAGCAGAAAGAGAGAGAGAGAGAGAGAGAGAGAGGAGAGAGTGTACTTTTTATTTGTGCTTTTATAAAATAAAATAAGTACATATGTTTGTGGTAGAAATTTGAGAAATACAGGAAGGAAAAAGATGAAACAAATTACCAATAATTTCACAAATAATTGGAAACCACTGGCACTATTGTGATTCCTTTCCAATAATTATGTATAAACTTCAACTATTTATGTTTATTATTAAGCATACTAAATTTTCAATTTTTTAATCTTTATGTCTCAGTCTCAATAAATATACTAGTTAATGAAATCACAAAACTCCATAGAATATGTTAAGCATAAATTATTTACGTCGAACATTTCAAGCAATTTCTGATCATTTTTTAACACATTAACTATAACAAATATTGTTTTATATAGAGATTTTCTTATTTTATTTTGGGCAAGTTTCTAGAGGAGAATTACTGAGTAAAATGGACTTTATTTTTAAAGTTCTAAATGCACAAGCCAAATGAATGTTCAAACTGAATATGACTCTCACTGGGAGAATCCCTTTGTTTTCCACTTTCCTTCTCTCTCTCCTTCCCTCCCCTATTTCCTTCTCTCTTCCTTCCTTTCTTCAGAATAGAACAGGGCTGCGGTTTCCCCGTGAAATGATGCCGCTGTCCCTGCTGGTGTAAGGTGAGGCAGGTGAGCGTGGGAGTAGAGTGCGGCCACTGACTGCTAGGCGCACGGTGGGAACATCGCCCGGTGCTTCAGCCTGGAAACGTCTTGCAATCCCACAGCAGGACAATGTCTGGGGTCCACACAGGTTTCATTGAAGAATTCTACTGTGTGGCCATTTCTTTCCATGACTCTTCAAGTTTTGGGAGGCACAGCTTATTGAAATATAATAGTTAAAAATGTGCTGCATGCTCACATCAGGTATTTTGTTCAGGGCTCTGTGAGTATGGCTTCACTTGATGTATACAACAGTGTTATATGGAAGATACTAGTATTTTCTTCTCATTTTACAGATGAGAAAATAAAAAAAAAATCAGAAGTTTTAGTAACTTCCCTAGGTCATGCTTCTATTTTAGTATGCTCACAATTTCATGGGTTAGGAATGGAAATGGGTACTGTAGGAACAACTTATTCCTTTTTTCATCACAGCTAAGGCCTCGCCGGGGATGGCTTGAAAAGCCACGGTTTCACTGGGACCATAGGTTGAGGGCTTTTGTCCTGGCTGTCTGCTGAGTTCTTCATTTCTTTCCACATAGTCTCTACCAGGTTGGACATGTCCAACATTGCTTTCTCATTTACATGTGTGATGTGTGGGCAAGGGTGACTGTCACGGCCAGGGATGTCCTGGCATCTCCTGTTCTCCTCCATGTGCCTTCCCACATGGCTAGCTGGGTCTCCCTCACAGCAGAGCTGTCTCAGAATGCTCAGACTTTGTATATGCTGCTGGCTTCTCCCAGACTGAAAATTCCAAGATTCATCATGCAGCCTCAGAGGACACACAACCTGATTTTTGCCATATTCTGTCGGTGAAGAGGGAGTCATAAGCCCAGTCCAGAATAAAAGGACAAGAGATATAGACTCCAACCTCTTAACTAGAAACATGTCAAGTAATTTGTGATCATTTCAATTCATTCTACAAGGTCTGTTGGACTCAAAAACTCATACTTTGCAACACCAATCTAAAGACACACTTGACTTTTTTTTTTTTAATTCTCACCCGAGGACATTTTTTGCATTTATCTTCAGATAGAGCGGGAGGGAGAAGGGGGAAGAGAGAGAGACACATCGACTGGTTGCCCCCCACACGACCCCAACCAGGGCCAGGGATAAGCTGTAACCAAGATACATGCCCTTAGCAGGAACCAAACCCGGTCTCTCTGGTTCGTGGGCTGACACTCTAACTACTGAGCCAAACCGACCTGGGTAACTATTTCTTAGTAGAGAGAATTTTATAAAACTGCAACTTTCCTTAGACAGTGGCCACATACAAACTGGAGTTTTGTGGGAGACAAAGGGTTTGTGGGAGACCTTTTGGACCCAACCCCATTTTCTATGTTACATCTCCCAAGAGGGAGAAGTGTTAGGATAACCCTTTCAGCTTCTCTACCCTCCTCTATTCTCTCACGTTCTCAATGTCTCTTCTTTTTACAAAATGATGGAAAATTGTTTGTTGAGAGCTCATGAGAGGTTTTCATTCTTGGCTCCCACAAGCCCTGCCTTCCCACTGGTCTAACGTAAGAGCTGTCTCCTCCTGCAGTCAGTCTACCAAGATGCTGAGAGCTGTGGGTGGAGGCCACTTTCCACTGTGATTGGCAAGGAGAGTTGAATTCAAGGAGAAACTTCCACATGTGTTAGGTATAAGCCAGTACTTGCATTTTGGTGTCTATGTGGCCTTGTATTTCTGTTTTAATTGATTTGGAATCTGGAACACAGAGTGATGCAAACGATTGCTCCCCCCCCCCCCCCAGGTTCCATTACACAGTGACTTGGCCCAGTGCTAAGCTCAAGCTCTCTTGTGGTTAGAATACCAAATTTGAATGTGTTGGGTTTATATTGATATTTTTTTCTGTTTTACAAATATAACAACAAAAAAAACCCATAAAATATTTTATAAATACTAGTACTATGTCTTTTAAAATTAGTTTGTTTTACTTGTTCATTTTTAGACTATATTATTCAAAATTTCCAGAATGGTGTTAAAAATAATACTGGTACAAACTTGTTTTTTATTCTTGACCTTCCAAAGGTCAATATTGTTTTATTATTAAGGAGTTAAGTTATATATATATCATTTTACATAAAAAAGAACCTATGAGCCCTGGCCGGTTTGGCTCAGCGGTTAGAGCGTCGGCCTGCGGTCCTGAGAGACCCGGGTTCGGTTCCCGCTAAGGGCACGTACTTCGGTTGCAGTTTGTCCCCGGCCCTGGTTGGTCGTGCGGGTGGCAGCCACTCGATGTGTCCCTTTCACGTCGATGTTTCTCTCTCTCTCTCTGTTCCTCTCTCTCCCTCCCACTCTACCTGAACAAAAAAAAAAATGGAAAAATGTCCTCGGGTGAGGATTAAAAAAAAAAAAAGAACCTATGAGAAATGCATTCCTCAGCTGAGATGGCCATGAGCCTTTTTCTTCTATGTATACTTATAACTAGATGGATATTTATGGACACATTTAGAAATGCTAAAGTAGTCTTTGTTGGGAGAAGGGTTTTCATGCATTTTCTTTATATTAATATATGTATTTTCACAAATGAGATTGTGCTGTAGTTTCTTTGTGTTTCCTATCTTGTCAGCTTTTAGTAGCATCATTTGCCAGCTTCCTAAAATGAATCTGATAGCTTCCTGCTGAAAAGAACTGCTTTGATTAGACTTTTAAAACATATTAAATTGACACGTTAATTTTGGTGACTATTTTATTTGTCACAAATTACTTTAGTCAGAAGGTCAATTAGTAGAAAAATGGATTGTGTAAAATATTTAAATATACAGCTAAGGGACTGGGATGTACGGGTTGAGAAACACAGGCAGTATCTCTTGCATATAAACATTTCAGTGAGAAAGGAGAGCTTATATATTTGTTGTTGGTTTTGTAAGAGGATAAAAGAAATCAGTGCTGTTCATTCTGAAGGGACATTGGCCACACAAGCCTCATTTGGAGACAGGATAAGTTCGACCACACACGGGCTACATACAAATGCTCTATTTACCATGTGAATCAGAAATAGCAGCATTCAGTATCTTCATGGCAGTAGCATAACTGGCTTGCACTTATGAACTCAGGAATAGAAGAAGAGTTCAATCCAAGCCCAAATGTCCTTGTTCAGCAAAAGTCTAGAGAGTAATGGTTAATGAAGTCAGGTACAAACCTAGGCACTAGGTCAGAGGCAGGAGAAAACAGAAGATGGTTATTATGTTTTTAACAAAGTGATAAAATGGTTACCAAGCTCTCAAAAGGGCAATGGTTCATGATGCTCAGTCACCAAGATAATTAGAGTAATGACTAATGATTCACCTCATAACATGTACACAAAGGTTTAGGGGGAACTAGGATCAGATTGCATCTGTACCTTCCTTCTTTTCTTCCTGCTGTCAGTTGAGAGAAGAGAGAGAGAAAACACAGAAAAGTCAAATTTAAGGCATCGCACTACAATATTCTTCTTCTTCTTTTTAATCCTCACCCGAGGATATTTTTCTATTTATCTTCAGGTAGAGAGAGAGGGAGAGAAAGGAAGAGAGAGAGAGAAACATCAACATGAGAGGGACACATCAACTTGTTCTTCCTGCACAAGGGACCACAATCGATGTCTGTGCCCTTGGCTGGAATCGTACCCATGACTCATTGGTCAGTGGCTGCCACTCTACCAGTGAGCCAAACCAGCCAGGGCTACAATATTCTTGTGCACTTGCTGTCTTGTCTGCAATTTTACATAACAACATATGGTGTTTAATAAATGAGGGTAGTGCCCTAGCCGGTTTGGCTCAGTGGTTAGAGTGTTGGCCTGTGGTCCAGAGAGACCCGGGTTTGGTTCCCACTAAGGTCATGTACCCCGGTTGCAGTTTGTCCCCAGCCCTGGTTGGGTCGTGCGGGTTGCAGCCACTCGATGTGTCCCTTTCACGTTGATCTCGCTCTCTCTCTCTTTCTCTCTCTCTCTCTCTTCCTCTCTCTCCCTCCTGCTCTATCTGAACAAAAAATGAAAAAATGTCCTCGGGTAAGGAAAAATTAAGTAAATAAATAAATGAGAGTAGTAATGAAAACCCTTAATATCAAATATGCCCACTCTGCAAACTTTGCTATCACCGTTGTCTATACTTTGAAATCCCATTCGTATTTCAGAATAAAATTCAATTGTCCAGCTTCCTTACAGGAAGTCTTTTGAGGACATCAAATCACCTCCTATAAGACAAGCGCTCTGCTAGCTTCTCTGCAAATGTCTCTCGTTCAGTCCCCAGAACAATTCTTTACACCGACATTGTCTCTCACTAAATAGTTCAGAAAACATAGACAAGGAAGGGCAATTGCATCGCTCAAAGTCATCAACCACTCAATAATTAGTTGATGGATTGAAACCTGTGTCTACTTGAGTAAAAAATAATCCTATTTATTCTAAATACAAGGCAGTAGTTCCTTTGAACTCCCACACAAGTATTTTGAACTCCCACACTAGTATTTTGGCCTGCCTTAAAATGCTTAACACGTTACCTTGTCTTATTTATCAACACAGGTCTTGGCATGTGAAACCACTATTAAATTTAGCTTAGATTTATTTGTATACATTAGCTGGAAACTAGGTAAAGGTCACATTCAGTAATTCCTAAAGTACATGTAATGGGCACATTCACGAATGGTAATAGACAAGGACACCTTTGAATTTATGCCTGTCAGACAGAAGAGGGAATACATAAAATGTGCCCACTTCAGACATATTTTACACCTAAAGAATACAACTTTTTATTGCAGTATTTTCTGATGCTTGTCTATCTTTGGAGACCTTATTTTCCTTTAAAGCCTTATTCTAAAAATTCCTTCCAAGAGGAAGTTTCTGTAGGTGAGCAAGATACATGAGATACTTATCTGTGAATATGCCACTCACCTTACAGTTACTGACAGAATGTTTTATTAACCATTAGCACAGATATTTACTAAAGCATGTGGTTTATATTGGACAATAGAATCAATTTAGTCCTCTCTTAGATGGAGAAAAAAAATCCCCTTAAGCCCCCAAAACAACCCCAGGAAATGACAGTTACAAGCTAATAGGGTCATTCATTTTTGTGTTTATATTTTTAACTGAAAGAATGATATTAACTACTAAGGGACACCCCCAGAGAGTGTGTAGGAGCTAAAAGAACAGTTTATTCTTTCATCTACAAACAAAACCATGAGCCAAAACAACCAAGGCATTAGCCAGACAGCCATCCCTACACAAAGGCAGGGGAGGAGAGATGCAGAGTGAGAAGCTATGAAGAAGGAATGACTCTGAGTCTGAGATGCATTAGAAAATCACAAAACACCTTTCAAGGCTAGTTCAGAAATGAACAAATGTTCCATCAGAGCAAGAGCAAGGCACTCTGCAGGCACTTACGGAGCTGAAGATGGAAAGGTAAGTCAATCTCCACCTCCAGAGTTGGAAGCAAAGGAGATCCTGAGATTCAAAGTAGCAACTCTGTGCCACAGTGAGGGAGACAGCATGCACACAGATAAAAACCCACACTTCTTGAATGTTAACAGGCAATGCATGCATACATTTTGTTGAATCAATGGCAGGATGGATAGAAGAAAAAGTGTCCAAATGTACAAACTACTGCTTAGAAAGAGAAGCACCACAAGCTTGTAGAAGGTTCTGTGAGAGGGAGGGGGCAGGGAGGAATGTGGGGGAGTGAAGAGCAGAGCCATCCTGCGGAGGAGACCTGAGTGATATGTAGGGTGGGGCCAAAGCAGGTTTACTGGTGAGTGCACAAAACACAGAGTTTATGCTTGCGTTATGTATGAATTATTTTATTCTTTTCCATACGAACAACTGAAAACCTACTCCTGCTTCACCCTGCATTTCCTTTGTAGGAATCTGAACTGTCCTAATGGAGGCTTCACACAGAACCCAAAAGATGGAAACAGAGAACTGAATGGAAGAATTCAGGAAACCATGGACTAATATGATTATATACATGAAAGTGCACCTGTTCCAGTATGGCTGCTTCGTACACAGGGTTTGGAAAATGCAACAGAATACTTTAAGGGCACTGCTAAAGAGCCAAAGCCATGCAGAAGTCCCGACTTCTTGTGAGTGGAACCGTCAAACCACCTATCCGAGCTTGGGGCCACCAGCAGGTACTCAGCCTCTATCTGAAAATCTTGCACATCATAGATTGTGAATATCGAATGGGGTTGGTCAGATGAAGATCCCACACCTATACTTGGGATTGAACTGAATATGGAGAGGGATCCTCTGACTCGAAGACTGAGGTCCTGATGCCTCTATTAAAGGTGATAGACAAGTACCTGAGGTGCTAGGCTCTTGGGTCACACAGACCTGATTTTAGGTTCTGATCCTTTCTAGGTTGTCAAGTAGCTGGGTCATTGGGTGATTTTGAGAAATATATTTGGAAAAAGATATATACACACACACATATAGAGAGAACGTTTGAACTGTGCTTAGAATTGTGTTTGGAAATGGTCAAGTACTCAGTAACTAGTAGCTGTTTTTATTTTAGCAGTGTTTTTTAAGAGAGCAAAACATGCAGTTCACTAACTGGCAACAATTTACCCTTTCACTTGTAATGTTATATAAGCCTAAAATTCTGTTCCATAAATGTTAAATTTTATTTTCATCAAAAAAAAAATACTGTTATGAGAGAGAAATTGTAAAATCTCTCCTAGGCGATGCCTTTTGTCTCTCTATATCTATAACATTACATTCCTTTGATTTTTTAAAGAAGTTTGGCCAACAAGAAAGCGCAAATAAGATCAACTCTTAACATATAGATATAGATATAGGCATAGATATAGATATATAGATAGATATAGATAGATATTTATCGATATCTATTTATAGATAGGTAAATAGATAGATAGATATTTATAGATATATATCTAGATCTGCTTGTCTAGGAAACATTTTATCATTATTTTGTTTGATCCTGTCTGGTTCCCAAGGAATCAAGGATTGGACACTTAAAAAGTAATATAGGTTTATAGTCCATTCAGCTCTCATTAAGGCAATGGGAAAAATCAGATTAGTATTGAACTGAAACAACGGTGCCAATGTGCCCGACAATAGCTGGTGATGCCATCACTCAATATCTAAACAATATTCCACATACTGTATTGCGGGCTTAGGATACTCTACCCATCCAAGGAAAATTAAAGCTGTTGATGAATACATACTTGAAATACTCTGCAAAATATTATCCCTAACTACTAGGGGTTCATCAAGGGGGCAAAAGAGATGATGGGGAAAAGTATAGGATTTTATAACAGTAAAATGAAGATAACTATACACAGTGATCACATAGTACTTATGATTTCTTCACTGATACTTGCCTGTATTTAATAGAAAACAAGTTGAAATGATCTCCAGATTGACATGTATCCTACAAAAAGATACCTTCAGAGCCTGTTATCATCTTGGCTTATTCTTTTGAAATACTGTAATAAATGTATCAGAAGTTGTATCTCAGTACTACAAATTTGGTTAATTGAAATCCCCTTTATGTTCTTTATGTTATAATGATTATATTGGTGTCAGTGACACCTAGGACCCAATGTGGTCTGGTAGGAAGAAAATGACAAAAATGCTCCCATTAGCATTGGGGAATGAACCCTCCTGAGTATTCTATTCTCACTTCACTTAAAAACCCTCTGATTCATCTTTTGAAATATATACCAACATTGTATTCTATTATGGTCTTTCCATCCCAGTGAGGGTAAAAGAGAGTTACTTATCTAACAGTCCACATATGTAAGAAGTGTTAGTTGGCAAGTGGTTGTATAAACAGTCCCCTTTCACACATCATACAGCTATAGATGCAGTCTGCCTCTATTGGGAGAATAAAATGAGTCTTGGCTGTGATAATTCCTTCATTTTCCAAGATATAAGAAGGGGGAGGGAATATTTGAATAAAGTGTCTCTATAGGAAACTGGAAATAAAATAGCTCTTTTTATCATATCTCTGAATTTAAGGGCTCCCCCCCCCTATTTTTATATCATAAAGATAAATATGAACCATCAAGAAAAATATGGACTCTTCATAATGGAGAAATGGGAGAAGATAATCATGTTTGAGATTCTACCTATATTACTAAGGGCTACAATAAATGCCATCCAAAATTTTTCTCAAATTGTCTTTGAAATAACTCTATGGGATATAATTTATCACCTTTCATTTATAAATATAGATACTTGGAATTTAAGTAACTTCCCCAAATTTTCAGAGTTCCTCTAAAGTCTTTCTTACAGTACAAAGTGTGTCTCAATAATCAAATCAGAGCTAAGATTCATTTTTCCTATGTGACCGTTTCTTAGAATGAGGGAGAGTGAGAAAACAAGATAATTCATTGGATAAATTTAATTTGAAATCAGTATCTGGACCATGATGAAATACGTAACAAAAGTTTAATACATGTTAACTGCTATTAGTAGCAGTGTTATGGAGAATTATCACAGTGAAATTTTATTTGTCAGAATCGCTTCACTATCCTTGAAAAAACCCATAGGCATCCCTAAATAAGTAAATTTTAAGAATATTTATACTTTCTAAAGTAAAAATATGATGAGGTATATATCCAACCTAAGTTCCTGTTTTTCAGCATTAACAGGTGTTTCAAAACTGATTTTGTTATTACACAATCAAAACGATTTATCCAATCAATGCAGTTTCTTTTGCTCAGCATAATATCTGTAGTTTGCTCCTTATTATTGCTGAATAGTATTCATTCAATGAAGATACCACAGTTTGTTTATCCATTTACCTCTTATTGATATTTTATTATTTTGGACTCATAAATACATCTGCTATGAACATTTGTGTACATGTTTTTTTATAGATATGTGCCTTGACCGTGTATTTCGCAGCGGGTGTAGCCGCTCCTTCCACTGCTGCTGCTTGGTTTTCAGGTTTTCTCCATGCTTGTTGAGCCCGTGGCGCATGGCGCGTGTTTTCTTGGGCCACAGATCCAAGGACTTGTACTTCTTGCCCTTGTAGAATTTCCTGAGGTTCCCTTTCTGAGTCTGGTTAATGACGGTTAAGAACACCAGCAATAGATTTGTGAACAACTTAGATCTTTAAAAGTTTGGAAGCTGCGCCGCCTGACACTTTGGCGACGTGCAGCTGGGACAGGTCATCCAGCTGCTTGAGCAGCTCCTCCTTCTTGCCCCCAAGATCTCCAGCCTTAATTTTGGCCTTTGCTGAACAAGCAGCTGCCTCCTGCTTGGAGAGAAAGAGGAAGGGCGAGGCTAACCTTCACAACTGCTCCTGTCCTTTTATGGCTGTAAAATTGTATCTTATTTTTATTTTAATTTGGATTTTTTGGATAATTAATGGCATTAAGCACCTTTTTACTTATTAGCCACTTGAGTATCTTCCAAGATAATGATGGTGATGATTCCATGTTGCACAGCTATCACATCAGAGCATTACTGAATAGAAATGATAAGAGGGGGGATTCTTACCTTATTTCTGGTCATAGGGGAAAATGATTAAGTTGTTTGTTTGTTTTTACCATTAAGATTGGTGATAGGTACAGGTTCACTTTTAATTGTGTGTGTGTGTGTGTGTGTGTGTGTCAGATTGTGAAAGTTTCATTTTATTCCTAATTTGTTGATCATTTTTATTTTGATGTATAGGTACTGAATTTTATTAAAAGCTTTCTTCTTTCTATTAAAATGATCATATTTTTCTTTTTTTAATCTGAGAATATAGTATGTTTTATTGATTTATTTTCACATTTTGGACCAATTTTGGTGCAAACCTCACTCATCATCATGACATGAATATCTATCTTTTTCAGAAAAAAATATTTGAGTTGCTAATATTTTACTCCAGTATTTTTTTTTAATCTAGATTCCTGAGGGAGATGAATTTTTTTTTTGTCTTGTCACTATCATACTTCATGTGTGATGTAATGCTGGCCTCATGAGTTGGAAAAGTGTCCATTCCTCTTTTATTTATTTTTTTACCTATTATTTTATTAGCACTTTAGAATTAGAGTCTAATCTTACAATTTTCAGTTTGCAAAATTTTTTTAAATCTTTTTTTTTTATTGATTTGAGAGAGAGAGGAAGGGAAAGGGTGAGAGAAAGAGAAACATATTGGCTGCCTCCTGCATGCCCCCTACTGGGGATCAGCCTGCAATCCAGGCAGTGCTCTAGCCTGAAATGAAACCAGGACCTCTTGGTGCACACACAGGAGGACTGAGCCACACCAGCTGGGCTCCATTTTTCTTTTACTTTCTGAAAAAGTCTGACTGAAATTGGTACTACTTCTTTCTTGTTTGCTAAATTTACATTCATTCAGATTTCTTCATGAGCAATTTTGTTAATGGAAATTTGAATTATTTAATACACTTAGGACATTCAGATTTTAGATTTTTATTTCTTTTGCCATCAGTTTTGGTAACTTGTTTTTTAAGAAATTTCTTCTTCCATCTACCTTGTCACATTTATTAATATACAGAGTTCATAGTATTTCTGTACTACCATTTCATGTCTGGGGATAAGGACTGATTTCTTCACTTTCTTTTTTTTTTTAAATCCTCACCTGAGGACATTTTTCCATTTTTTGTTCAGATAGAGCGGGAGGGAGAGAGAGAGGAAGAGAGAGAGAGAGAAACATTGATGTGAAGGGAAACATCGAGTGGCTGCCACCCGCACGACCAACTGGGGCTGCGACAAACTGCAACCGAGGTGCGTGCCCTTAGCGGGAACCGATCCCCGTCTCTCTGTACCGCAGGCCGATGCTCCAACCACTGAGCCAAACTGGCCAGGGCTGATTTCTTCACTTTCATTCCTGATATCGGTGATCAGTTCTGTCTCTGTTTGTCATAGTAGTATTAATTATATTGTTCTTTACGAAGTTTCAGCCTTTGGCATTTCTAATAGTTGTTATTAGTTTTGCTCTCTATTTAAATGATTTGGGGGGTTATTTTCTTTTGGCTTCTTAAGGTTAAAGGATAGGTAATTGCTTTAAGCATTTCTTCTTTCCTAATATAGTCCTATAAAGCTACACTTTCCCCCTCTAAGCACTGTTGCAGCTATAGCTCACAGCTTTTGATATGCTTGCCTTTTCATTTTCATGTAGTTCAAAATACTTTAAAAAGTCCATTTTATTTCCTCATTTGGCTTATGAATCACTTAGAAATTTGATTTATAAATAGCCACAGATTTTGAAGGTACTTTAATATTACTGATTTCTAATTTAAATTATCACAGAAAATTCTCTCTAAGATTTCAAACTTTCGAAATTATTTAGATTATTTTATGTGCAAGAATATAGTCTATCTTCAAGAATATTAAATGGGCCCTTGAAAAACATATGTATTCTGTGCATTTTAATTGGGATGCTCTATAAATGCCACTTAGGTCAAGTAGATTGGTGATGTTGCTTAGCTCTTCCATATAATTAATTGACTTTTTATGGGGGGGGTCAACTAATTTCATTAATTACTGAAACAAGTGTGTTAAAATATCTAAATATCATTGAGAATTTATCCATTTCTTTCTTCAGTTCTGACAGTTTGCTTAGTGAATTTTTATTACCTTTTATCAGGTAAAGCTCTGTTGTCATGTCTTACTCATGGACATGAATAACAGTGTGGTGATTGAGTGGGAGTAGGGGTGGGTGGAGGTGGAAGAGGGTATAGGAGGATAAATGAAGACAGAAAAAATAAACAATTGTCATGTCTTCCTCGTGAATTGATTCCTATATTATTGTGTACTTTTCCTCTTTGTCTCTCTTTATTACTCTGCCATAAAGACTGCTTTGTCTTTTATTAACATATATTTGCCCTGGCTGATTTGGCTCAGCAGTTAGAGGGTCAGCTTATGAACCAGAGAGTCCTGGGTTCGATTCCTGCTAAAGGCACATACCTTGGTTGCTGTTTGTCTCTCTCACATCAATGTTTCTCTCTCTCTCTTCCTCCCTCTCTCCCTCCCACTCTATCTAAAGATAAGTGCGAAAATGTCCTTGGGTGACATACAAAAACAAAACAAAACAAAAAACTTTATATATATTAGAAGAAAGTTGAATATTTGACTGACACAGGCATATAATGGTATAAAGCTATAAATGTCTAATATTTGAGACAGAAATAATAAGCTTGTTTAAATACAAATTTAATTATACTGCTGCTCTCAAAAAATTAACAATACATGAGTTTTATTTGTGTGAATGTAGCAAAAAAGATATTCTCAGAAAATATATAGGGAAAAATATTGAAAAAGAAGGTTTTCAACTTTTCAAATAAAACAAAAGTATGAACCTGATTTTCAACCCTGATAATATTTTATTAAAATTTTTTTAAAATATATTTTATTGATTTTTTTACAGTGAGAGGAAGAGACAGAGAGACAGAAACATCAGTGTAAGAGAGAAACATCGATTGGCTGGCTCCTGCACACCGCCTACCTGGAATCAGGCCCGAAACCCAGGCACATGCCCTGACCAGGAATCGAAATGGGACCTCTCAGTCCATGGGACAACACTCAATCCACTGAGCCACATCGGCCAAGCCCTGATAATATTTTTAAAAGCTAAACTAGATTTAAGGGTATAAGAAGAAGGAAAAAAATGTGATGATGTTAAGTATGATGATGATTTTAAGATTATAATAATCATTAAGAGCTTTGGGCGTGCCACTTTGTGTATTAAGCTATTAACATGTCACATACCATTTTATTCTTTCAAACCCTGTAAGGTAGGTGAGCTTATCAACATCATGCAAGCAAAAAAGTGTGGAAAAGAACAGATATTCCTCCCAGGTGAAGATGACAAAGTTGACAAAGACTAAGATGTGCAGGAGAGGACACCAAATCTATAAATCAAATACTAATTTTGAAAAATAAATAAAGTTAGATGCTAATTTTTACAAAAAATTTAAAGATAATCACCAGTGATAATAAAATCAAGATGTACAAAGTATCTTCAAACTTCTAAAGAGATAAACAGCAACCAAGCAGGACGTGCAACAAAACATAGGTAATGAAAACAAGTAATATAGTCAAAGGTAAAATATAGCATGAGTAATGAAAACAGAAAGGGTAGTGGTATATTAGTTACAACATGTTGAAGTAAATATAAATTACTGAAAATCTTCTCCTAAAGTCCAAGACCCTGAAATCTGGTAAAAATGATTTAATTAAAAGTTGCTTATAAGAGATACAATAAAAATATACAGCCCTGGCCAGTTTGGCTCAGCGGTTAGAGCGTTGGCCTGCAATCCAGAGAGACTCAGGTTCGGTTTCCTGCTAAGGGCATGTACCTTGGTTGCAGTTTGTCCCCGGCCCTGGTTGGGTTGTGTGGGTGGCAGCCACTGAATGTGTCCCTTTCACGTCGATGTTTCTCTCTCTTCCTCTCTCTCCCTCCTACTCTATCTGAACAAAAAATGGAAAAATGTCCTCGGGTGAAGATAAAAAATAAATAAAAATAAAAATATACAGGGCATTAAAAAGTTATAGAAAATTTTTTAGGCAATTGCAATAAGAGAAAAGTTATGCAAAAGTATTTTTGCCAAAAAGAAAAAAAAGTCAAAGGGCAAATGATAAAAGAAAAACATTATTTTGTAAAATTTATAGATACCAAATGACAATATAACATTTATAAAATTTTATTTGCAATTATTAAATAGAATTCAAGTAGATTTTAAAATAAAAACTTTTAAATAAGGTAAATTGATAGAAATACATTTCTTAGAAATTTTAATTTCTCTAATATAGTTTTGAAAAGTGAATACATTATTACAATGATTAATTTACAAATATCTAAATAAATAGAATAAAATAAAAAGTTATCCTTTAGAAATATTTTTATATATAATTTTTTCCAAATGGGTTTTTGATAATTATTTAATAATAAAGATTTCAGATTCATAGATTTTATATTGGGGAATTGAAGTTCTAATTATTTTTAGTAAAAAGTAAAGACAAATAGAGCAGATATATGCTGGGATTTAGGAAGTAGCCATTTCCATGCTGAATACACATCGCTGCTCATCCACTGCAGCCGCTCCTCGGCCTGTTCCGCTGCTCGGCTCTCCCTCCTGCATGCCCGAGACAGCCCCTCTCGGATCACCATGGACCATGGACGAGATCCTGTGCTCGTCACTGACAATGGCGCTGGCATTTGCAAAGCCGGATTTGCTGGGAATGATGCCCTGGGTCCTGGTCCCTTCCATCGCTGGGCACCCCTGACACCAGGGCGTCATGGTGGGCCTGGGGCAGAAGGACAGCTACACGGGTGATGAGGCCCAGAGCAAGAGCAGCATCCTGACCCCATCGAGCATGGCATCCTCACCAACTGGGATGACAGAGAGAGGATCTGGCACCACACCTTCTACAATGAGGTGCGTGTGGTCCCTGAGGAGCACCCAGTACTGTTGACTGAGGCCGCCCTGAACCCCAAGGCCAGCTGTGAGACGATGACTCAGATCATGTTTGAGACCTTCAACACTCCAGGCATGTACGTGGCCATGCGGGCCGTGCTGTCCCTGTACACTTCTGACTGCACAACTGCATGGTACCGGGCTCTGGAGATGGCGTCACCCACACTGTGCCCATCTGCGAGGACTACACCCTGCACCACACCATCCTGCATCGGGACCTGGCTGGCCATAACCTGACCCACTCCTCTGTGAAGATCCTCAGGAGCATGGCCAGAGTGGGAAGCTGTGGGTGACATCAAGGAGAAGCTCTGCTGTGTTGCCCTGGACTTCAAGCAGGAGCTGGCCACCACGGGAGTGCAAGTGCTGAGTGTGGGCTGGCGGCTCCATCCTGGTCTCACTGTTCACTGTCCAGCAGAGGTGGAGCACAAGGAGGAGCACAGCCGGCCGGGCCCCCACCGTCCACTGCAAATGCTTCTAAACGCACTGCGGGCAAATGAGCAGCATTTGCTGCCTGAGTTGATCTGAGTTTGCCCTGGCAATGTAGACACTCCTGCTGGTCTTGTGAAACTGGGATAGGCCTTCAGAAAGAAATTGTCCTGGCAGCTTGCATCTGATCTCAGCACTGGATTGTAGACCCGGTTGCTGATTGTAACCTTGCATTCAAGTTAACTGTCCCTATGGTACATGTTTAATATCCTATACATATCTTTGATTTAAACCCCTGTACATGCAGTCAGTCATTTGGTGGTCAAAATGAGAACATGTTTCTGCAAGAGAAACCAAGTGGCTTGATGAGCATCAGCGAGGCTGTGCGATCTTGCTGTGTGCAGGGTGCTCACACATGGGAGCTGCCCAGTCCGGGGTTTCTCAAGAGGCTGGCACAAGTCCTGAACCAACTGTCATTCCTGTCCTGCCAGTCTCATGAGGTTGGGGCAAATTAGAGAAAGACAAATACCACATGATCTCACTTATCTGTGGAATCTAAGGAACAAAATAAACTGACAGCAAGATAGAACCAGAGGCGTGGATAGCAGAAACAGACTAACTGCTGTCTGAGAGGAAGAGCACTGCGGGGCTGGATGAAAAAAGGTGAAGGGATAAACTGAAGACCATATTTATATATCACATAGATACAGACAGCAGCTTGGTGATAGCCAGAGGGAAGGGGGTGGGGGAGGCAGAGGTGGACAAGGGGAGATCGATGGGAACAGAAAGGTTTTGCTTGGGACGATGTGTGTATCATGCAGTGTGCAGATGACATTTTGTTGAGTTGTACACTTGAAAACTGTATCGTTTTGTGAACCAATGTCACTCTAGTAAATTCAATAAAAACAAATAAGCAACAAACAAATGTCCAGGGATCAGCCAATGAGGTGGCCTCCAGGGCCTGGTTCCCAGAGGTAGAGTGAGCTCTGCCTAGTCTTTCTGGACGTCAATCAGAGGCTGAGGGAAGAAGCCAGGCTGAGGCCACCCCGGACATTCCAGGCTTCTGTGGTAGCAGGTGGAAGGACTGCTTAGTGTGTCCTGGGGCCCCGGGTCCTCCTCTGGCTCTCAAGGCAGGGCCAGTTTGGATGTTTGGCTTTTATGCTGTCTCAGTGGCCTAAACATTTGCAATCGAAGGGGAAGGAGCCTCTGCTGAAACCTGTGCTTGGGAACACAGACTTCCTGCAAAGTATGGACCCTGGAGGAGAGACCAAAAGGTAGGGGCCACATGCTCTGGCTGCTGCACAGTGTCACCTAATATCCCAGGCTGAGAGGAGAGCCAGGGAAAGGGGGAAAAGGGTGGAGGGGAGGGTATTTTATATACCAGAGCTGTGTGTATGTTGTTTTATCAAATTCTCAGAACAATCTCAGAAGGCAGGTTTTGATTTTACCATGTTGTACAGATGAAGAATCAGAGGATCAGAGAGGTTAAGTGACATGCCCAGGTCATATAGCCTGAAAGGAATGGAGCCAGGATCTACTGTAGGTCTTCTTGATCCCACACCTTCTCCCAGTGGCTGTGGCCTACTTCTTTGGGCAGCAGCTTGCCAAGGGTCTCTCTGGTACCTGAGAAGTGGGACAGATGGGGGTTCTCACATGGCTTCCTCTCTCTTCCCCAGGGCTGCCAGGAAGGGGTACAGAAACTCAGACACACAAGCCTTCCATGGCTCCTTATCACATCTGCAAATACCAATGGCTCCTGGGCTTGTTCTGCCAGGTCATGGCCGAGCACGTCCCCACCACTTTCGGCCACATCCTGAAACTGCCAAGAACACTGTGCTCTTGCTTGAGGGACCCCTAGCCCCATTTCTGGTCTCTGGGTCCTCGCTTTTGGCCCTTGTGGTTGGCCTCACCCTCCTTGCTGCCATGAGGTTCCTTGCCAAATACCCCTGGAGCCAGTATGTGGTCAACAGTTTGCACACAGACATATGTGACATCACCGAATCCTACTTCAGAGAGTGTGGCACCTGCTTTTGGGTGGCTGAGTGTGAGGGGCAGGTGGTGGGCACAGGCAGAGCACAACAGGGCCCTGTTTGCATGGGACCGGGCCATAGTGAAGTTGTCCTCCCCACTCCCCACTGTGCTGCAGCATCCTGCCCTGGCCCTCTACCGCACATCGGCTTCCGGAAAGCCCGCTAGTACTTCTTCACGAGAGCTGGGCACTAATCGTTGTCCCTGTATTGCAATCCACCTACTGGCTCCCCTCTGCGCAGGCCTTCCTGGCACCACACCAGAAAGGGGGCCTGTGATCTGGTTCCTTGTGGATTAGTCAGGATAGGACAGGCTCTGCAGCAATAACAAGTTAACCCTGAGATCTCACTGTGACAGCACAGTAACAGCTTTTGTTTGTTAAGATCAAAACCCATAACAATGGTGCGGATTCTGCTCCTTTCAGTCCTTTTGGGTTGTCACTGTTGCATTTATCAATCACAAACGAATAATAAACATTTACTTAGCTCATGAAAAAAACACACTATGATTAAATTGCAAATTGTTTAAGTTTATGGTAGGTAAAAAAAAAAATGCAGGTCATTCTGAATAAAAGAAACTTCTCCCATCTGTCATATTTTTTATTATTAATATAGGAACATGTTCTGCCTCTTTTAAAATAGTGAGGCAGTAACTTAAATTTTTAAACATAATCTAATATGGGATAATTGAGGATAAAATTGTAATGAAGGCAATCTAAAAGTGGCTAAGACTATAAATATCAGCAGCTTCCTAATACAAATGGATCACCTTTTCACTTTTGTCCTTGACAGCAAAAAAAACAAAGTAAGTTTATTGTTTTCATTTCCTGAATGAGGGGAATGTTACAATGTTACTCTTTTCTTCTTTTTAAAAAAATATTCTTATTAATTAATTTATTTTTGTTACAGATGTTTATCCTTTTCCCCTGAAAGACAGCCTCCTTCATATCCCACCCCCCAGCCAAGCATTGTTGTCTATGTCTATTGGTTATGCATCCATGCAAATAAGTTCTTTGATTTATCTCATCTCTCCCCTTTCCCCTCACCACTGAGGTACATCAGTCTGAACTGTACACCTTTCTACATCTCAATCTATTTTGTTCCTCAGCTTTTTTTTTTTTTTTTTTTGAGGTTTTATCTCTTTATTTATTTTTGTTACAGATGTTTCTCTTTTTTCCCCCACTGATTCCCCCCTCCCCATTCCTCCTCGCCCTGTCCCCAGCTTTGTTGTTTATGTCCATTGTTCATGCATACATGCATATAAATTCTGTGGTTTATCTCTCCCCCAACACCCCCTTTTTTGGGGATTATCAGTCTGTACCCCAATTTCAAGTCTCTGGGACTACCCCATTATTCAGACTGTTATGTTGATTATATTCCACAAATAAGTGAGATCATATGATACTTGTCTTTCTCTGTTTGGCTTGTTTCGCTTAGGATAATACTCTCCAGGTCCCTCCATGTCATCTCAAAGGATAAGAGATCTTTCTTTCTTACAACTGCATAGTACTCCATTATGTATATGTACCACAACTTTTTTATCCATTCATGTACACAAGGACATTTGGGCTGTTCCCAGATATTAGCTATTGTAAATAGTGCTGCTACAAACATGGAGGTACATATATTCTTTCTCATTAGTTGAGGATTCTTAGTGTATATTTTTAGAAGTGGGATCACTGGGTCAAATGGCAGGTCAATGTTGAATTTTTTGAGGTGACACCATATTGTTTTCCATAGTGGCTACACCAGTCTACATTCCCACCAGCAGTGTACTAGAGTCCCCTTTCTTCACACCCTCACCAACATTTGTTGTTTGATGATTTGTTGATTGCATCCATTCTGACAGGTGTGAGGTGATACCTCATTGTTGTTTTAATTTGCATTTCTCTGATAATGAGTAGCATTGAGCATTTCTTTATATGTCTTTTAGCCATTTGTATGTCCTGTTTGGAGAGGTGTCTATTTAGTTCCTCTGCCCATTTGTTAATTGGGTTCTTTGTCATCCTTTTGTTGAGTTGTATGAGCACTCTATATATGTTAGAAATTAACCTCTTATCTGATATATGATTGGCAATCATGCTCTCCCATACAGTGGGTAGCCTTTCTGTTTTGATGATTGCATCTTTTTGCTGTGCAGAAGCTTTTGAGTTTGATGTAGTCCCATGTTTTCATTTCCTCCTTTGTTTCTGTTGCCTTAGGTGATGTATCAGTGAAAATTCTTCTGCGTATGATGTCTGAGATTTTGTTGCCTACATTTTCTTCTAGGATTTTTATGGATTTATAAGTCACATTGAAGTCTTTTATTCATTTTGAGTTTATCCTTGTGTGTGGTGTAAGTTGATGGTCTAGTTTCACTTTGTTGCATACAGCTGTCTAATTTTCCCAGCACCATTTGTTAAAGAGGCTGTTTTTACTCCACCGTATGCTCTTGCCACCTTTGTCAAATATTAATTGAGCATATTGTCTTGGGTCCATTTCTGAGTTCTCTATTCTGTTCCATTGATCTATCTGCTTGTTCTTGTGCCAGTACAAGGCTGTTTTGATTACAGTGGCTTTGTAGTATAATCTGGTAATGTGATTCCTCCAACTTTGTTCTTGTTTTTTTTTAAGATTGCTGTGGCTATTAGAGGTCTTTTTTGGTTTCATATGAACTTTTATAGTATTTGTTCTAGTTTGGTGAAGTATGTCCTTGGTATTTTGATGGGCATTGCACTGAATTTATAGAATGCTATGGGTAGTATGGACATTTTAATGATGGTAATTCTTCCAACCCATGAACAAGGTATGTGCTTAGACTTTTTAATATCTACCTCTATTTTGTTTTTCAATGACCTGTAATTTTCTGTGAATTGGTCCTTTATTTATTTGGTTAAGTTTATTCCTAGGTATCTTAATTTTTTTTGCTGCGATGGTAAATGGGATTATTTTTTTTAGTTTCTCTTTCTGTGAGTTCATCATTGGTGAATAAGAATGCTATGGATTTCTTGATGTTAATTTTGTATCCTGCTACTTTGCTAAATTCATTTATTAAATCCAGTAAATTTTTGATGGAGTCTTTGTAATTTTCTACATATAGTATCATATCATCTGCAAATAATGACAGTTTCACTTCCTTCTTTCCAATTTGAATCCCTTTTATTTTCTCTTCCTATTGTTGTGGCTAAGACTTCCAGTACTATGTTAAATAAGAGGGGTGAAAATGGGCATCCTTGTCTTGTTCCTGTTCTTAGGAGAAATGCTTATAATTTTTGCCCACTGAGTATGATGTTGGCTGTAGGTTTTTCATATATGGACTTTATTATGTCGAGACATGATCCCTCTATTCCCAGATTACTGAGTGTTTTTATCAGAAATGGGTGCTGGGTTTTGTCAAACGCTTTTTCAGCATCTATTGATAAAATCATATGATATTTATCTTTCATTTTGTTCATGTGGTGTATCACATTTATAGATTTGTGAATATTGTAAGCCTTGCATCCCTGGGAGGAATCCCACTTGGTCATGGTGAATAATTTTTTTGATGTATTGCTGGATTCTATTTGCTAGTATTTTGTTCAGGATTTTGGCATCTATGTTCATCAGGGATATTGGTCTGTTGTTTTCTTTTTTTTTGTACTGTCTTTTTCTGGTTTTGGAATTAGAATTATGCTGGCCTCATAAAACAAGTTTGGAAGTCTTTCTTTGTCTTGAATTTTTTGAAATAGTTTGAGGAGAATTGGTATTAATTCTCCTTTGAATATTCGGTAAAATTCTCCTGTGAAGCCATCCGGGCTTGGGATTTGTTTGCTGGTAGAGTCTTGATTATATCTTCCATTTCTTTTGTTGTTATTGGTGTGTTCAAGTTTTTTATCTCTTCCCCGTTCAGTTTTGGGAGACTACGTGTTTCTAGAATGTTGTCCATTTCACTTGGATTGTTGAATTTGTTGTCATATAATTGTTTATGATATTTGTTAATGATCCTTTGTATTTCTGTGGTGTCAGTTATTATTTCTCCAATTTCATTTCTGATTTTGTGTATGTGGGCTCTCTCTCTTTGTTTCTTGGTGAGTCTAGGTGAGAGTCCATCAATCTTGTTTATCTTTTCAAAGAACCAGCTTTTTGTCTCATTGATACTTTGAATTGTTTTTTAGGTTTTTTTTTCTTGGTCTCCATGTCATTTATTTCTGCCCTGATCTTTACTATTTCCTTTCTTCTACTTGTTCTGGGGTTTTGTTTTTGTTTGCTTTCTAGTTCTTTAAGTTGTGAGGTTAGATAGCCTGTTAGAAATTTTTCTTGCTTTAACAGGTAGGCCTGTAATGCTATGAACTTCCCACTCAGAACTTCTTTTGCTGCCTCCCATAGATTTCGTGTTGTTTTGTGTTCATTTTCATTGGTTTCCAGGAATTTTTAAATTTCTTCCTTGATCTCCATGGTAACCCATTCATTGTTCATTAACATGCTATTTAGCCTCCATGGTTTCAAATATTTTTGCATGTTCTTGATGCTATTGATTTCTAGTTGCCTGCCATTGTGATCTGAGAAGAGGCTTGATACGATTTCTATCTTCTTGAACTTGTAGAGACTTAGTTTGTGCCCTAACATGTGGTGTATCTTTGAGAATGATGCATGTGCATTTAAGAAGAATGTGAATTCTGCAGTTTTGGGGTGTAATTCTCTGTAGATAACTATTAAATCCATTTGATCTAGCACTTCATTTAGAGTCTGTGTTTCCTTGTTAACTTTTTTGTCTAGAAGATCTATCCAGTGATGTCAGCGGGGTATTGAAGTCCACTGTTATGATTGTATTGCTGTTGATTTCTCCTTTGAAATCCTCCAAAAGATATTTAATATATATTGGTGCTCCTATATTGGTTGCATATATGTTTACCAAGGTTATATCTTCCTGTTGGATTGATACTGTCAGTATTATGTAGTGGCCTTCTTTGTCTCTAGTTATGGCCTTCATTTTGAAATCTACTTTATCAAATGAGTATTGCTACCCTAGCTTTTTTTTTTTCTTTTCCATTTCCTTGAAAGATTCTTTCCCATCTCTTCACTTTTAAGCTATGTGAGTTTTTTGTTGTGAGGTGGGTCTCTTGGAAACAACATATATGGGAGTCATGCTTTTTTATTCAGTCAGCTACTCTGTGTCTTTTTATCAGAGCACTCAAACCATTCACATTTAAGGTGATAATTGATAATGTACTTATTTATCACCATTTTTGTTTAGAGTGGCTCTATTTTTCTTCCCATTTCTTCTACTAATTACTGCAGTTTTTTTAGCATGTCTTGCAGTGCTGGTTCGGTGTTAATATATTCCCTTAGCCCGCCCCCCCCCCTTTTTTTTTTTGCCTGGAAAGCTCTTTATTTGACCTTCTGTTTTGAATGATAGCCTTGCTGGATAGAGTAGTCTTGGATTCGGATACTTATTTTCATTACCTTGATTACTTCACGCCACTCCCTTCTGGCCTGTTCCTGTTGAGAAGTAAACTGAGAGCCTTATGGGGTTTCCTTTGTAGGTAACCTGTTGCTTATCTCTTACTGCCTTTAAGATTCTCTCTTTGTCTTTAAATTATGGCATTTTAATTACTATGTGTCTTGGTGTGGGCTTGTTTGGGTTCTTCTTAGTTGGGGCTCTCTGTGCTTCTTGAACTTGAATGCCTTCTTCCTTCACCAAGTTAGAAAATTTTTTGTCACTATTTATTCAAATATATCCTCTAACCCTTACCCATTTTCTTCCTCTTTGGGGACTCCTATGATGCAAATGTTATTACGTTTCCAGCTGTCCCACAGTTCTCTTAAGCTGTCTTATATTTTTCAATTGTTTTTTCCTATTGGTTTTCTGATTGGTTGATTTTTTCTACCCTGTCTTCTAATTCACTGATCTTGTCTTCAGCTTTCTCTTCTTTGCTGTTTAGTCCTTCCAATGTGTTCTTAATTTCTACTATGTCATTATTCATTTTCATCTGGTTTGTTTCAATGTTTCTATATCTTTATTCATGGTGCTGATGTCCTTACTTAATCTGTTGAGCTTTCTCAAGATCATGGATTGGAACTCTACCTCTGATAATTTGCTTAACTGCATTTCATTTATCTCATTTTTGATAGAGTTATCTTGTTCTTTCACTTGGGATTTGTTTCTTTGTTTTACCATATTGGCTATCTCAGTGGGTTTTGGAACCTGCCAAATTTTTCCTGTGGGTATTGGTTTTCTGCTGTTTGTGGCTACTTCTACTGGGTTTTGATGAGCCTGAGTGGTCCCACATTAAACACCACTGTCAAGTCTTACTTTTCTGGGTAGATTTGCAAGCCCAGAAAAGGTTCGGTTATCCTCCAGCTTTTTCCTGGTGGCTAGTAGTGTCAGTTACTAAGTGCCTTGGAATGTATTCCTGGTGTTCTGCATAAGAGGATTTCCACAGGGTGGGATAGATGTTGGTTGTTAATGAGCCTCAATTTGCATTTCTTTGCCTCACATAGGAAAGGCTGAATCTCTGAGGTGGGGGGCTGCTGCTTTTCTCCACAGCTCTGGGAAGGAGCACACTGGCCACCGTCCTTTGTGGCCGCAACTCAGCAAAAATGCTGAGTGCCCTCCAAATCCCGTGTGTCCCCACAGAGTTCCAGCCCATAGCCTCCCTCTTCCATAGCCTCCCTGCGAGTGGCTGTGGCTATTTTAGTGCTCTGTCCTGGCTCTCTGTGCTGCGGAGAGGGCTTGGTCTTTTTCCCCCAAGGGTGCTGCTCACATATAAGACTGCTGCTCTCAGTTGGCTCCCTGCCCGCCACCCTCTTGTGCCTCCGCACAACCTACCAGTGTTCCTGGTTATATGGCCCTGTCCTGCTGCTTTTCTATTGCTTTTTTTCCCCACAGGATTTGTCTTTATTTTAATTCTAATTCCCGTTTGATCCTGGGAGATCGTCTACGTAGCTTCTATTCACTCCACCTCCATTGTCACATCCTTTATGCCTATCTTGTGTGCAGCTGGGTCGCACAGGCCTTTCTGGTGCCCTGACACTGTGCAGATATTGCAGGTAATTGGATCAGACAGTCCCTGTGGGGACAGGGCTCTATGCCTATGTTATGGGCTACTGGGTCGCACAGGCCTGAGGTGTTTCAGCACCCTGCACATCCCACGGGTAACTGGATGGCACAGCCCTTGCTGGTCACACAGGCCTGTCTGTTGCCCCCGCACCCTGCAGTTCCCAGGGCAGGCACCTGAATTGCATCAGTCCCTCTTGGGCTCAGGCTTCCCACTTCACTTGTGAGCTAAGGGACTGTGCTGGCCTCTGTGGAGCCCCAGGTCGGCTAGGGAGTGCTGCTGCCCCGTGGGGCTCAACTTCTGGTCAGGTTTTGCTAAAGTTTTTGGGGATGGGTTTCAGCTGCTGGTCTGTGCTTCTGTTGCCTGGGGGTGGATGTCTGCTCCCCAGCCTCTGTTGCTGGGGGTATATCTGGACTCTGATTGGGCTGCTACTATGGGGGATGGTGCTGGGCTCTGGGCTGTCTGTGGCTTCCACCACCGGCACCTTGGAAGCTCCACTACTGTGCACTGGTCTGTGTTGACACAGAGTGTCCGCTGGTCTGATGGTGCCAGGTGTGCTGATGGTCTCAGGTTGCTGGGCCCTAGCCTATTCCACTGCCTCCTCCCAGGGAAGACTCGAAATCTTCCAAAATGGTGGGACCTCTCCAAGGCATAGGGAGAAGGGCCACTTACCGTGGTAGCTGGCTGCTCCATCCACAGCACAGGAGCCTTCTGCTCCATGTCTCTGCACTACTCAGGTTTGGTCGTCCACCTTCATGTCCACTCACACTTTCTCACACACGAGCTCACTCTCTCATACACTCACTCTCCCTCCAGTCCTGCCCTCCACCATCTTCTCAGGTTTTTTTTTTTTTCCCATTATATTCCACAATGCTTTTTGTTGTCTACAACTTATTAGAAATTAAGATCCCTCTTGGACATGACAGGTGTTATAAGAATTTGTGGACTATTTGATCAATTTTAATTATTGATTAATGATCTATAAAATCTAGGGTGAGAATCTTTCAAAACTGTTTCTATTTATAAACTTTAGGAGAATAAAATACTCATATAATTTGCATTAATCTTCAATTCTTATGATTAACTTATTTAATTTTATTACAATGGATTTGGACAAGTTTTCTACAAGGTTTATACCAGATCAAATTCTAATGACCCATGGTAATGCTAACTTAGTCAGGGAAATACTGTGATGCATCTAATTCTCCTCCTCCACGGGCAGAAATCTTTGGTAGGTTACAAATTATGTAGGTTTAACTTCTTGGTCAAAAGATGGAAAACTACACTCTTAGCATTTTCTGGCATTTTGAAAAGGTATCTACCATCACCCCTTTACCTTAGAAATATTCATTAAGACAGATTGTATGTCTTTGACACTTGTGTGATCAGTGCCATTCATAATGTTGGTGAGAGATTATCTTCTTTCCACAGATATTTTCTATGGCTTCTCAAATAGTATCAACTACCTGACTATATATTCCATTAGGCTTTTGGGAGTAAAACTCCAGGGAAGAAACCCATGTGTGACTGCCCTGCAAAGCAACCAGGCTTGTGTGCTGAGCAGCCAGGGGCTAGAGGTGCCGAGGAGAGTTAGATGTGCAGGCAGTGGGCTCGTGGTATCACAGGTCATGTTGACATGAAATCAGTTGGTAACAGCTGGACTGCAAGGTTCGCTCTCTAATTTGTAATTGTCTCAGAGATTCATAGCCTTTGTATTATTCTTTGGCCCCTGACTTCCTTTTTAACATGAACTAGCTGTTTTGCAAAGTGGGCACCTGAGTAAGCTCAAGTACATATATCTGGACACATCCATTTTACAAATCAGAAAATACAGGACCTTCTGATTGTGGTGGATTAAAGTATTCCTGTATGAACCATTCTTCAATTATCAAGGGCTTTTTTTTTTTTTTACTTTTTTGGTGTGCTTTTTTGTTGTTATATTTTTTTTCATTTATTACTTATTACTCTCACTGGGCTCTGTAAACATTTATTTGGCTTTTCATTCACGTTATAATTGTGAATAAGAATCTATACTAATGAAAATAATGTAATGTGCATTTCATTGTTTTGATGAACTTTTTCTAATGTTGTGAAGGGTGTTTCACAAAAAAATTAAAGTTCTTGAATGTATAGCTCATAATCTATAGTAAAAAAAAAATACATTCATATAATACCACCTGCACAGGTATAGGAATGAAGGATGCCATGCAAACTGATAGACATTTAAATGCTGATGGTCATAGTAACTCACATTATTTGTTTATTTTGTGTCATATTCTGTGGCAAGCATTTATAAAATGTTATTTATTTACTTTCAAAATAACTCTTTAAGTTTACTGATATTTTTAATTCTCCTTTTACAAAATGAAGACATTAAAGCAGAGACTAAGTACATTTTCCAAGGTGCTGAAAAGTGAGTTTGTAGTGATCCCGGGTCTGTTTGACTCCCAGGCCTGATGTTCCAACCCTCTGGCATGACCAGTCCTGTCCAATATTTCCTTACTATGCAAAATAGATGAGGAAAGAGAAGTGCAAATAAAATACCTGTCTCTGAAGATGCGCCCAGACTGCCACAACCACACACTTCCTCCTCAGAAAGGAAGCTGAATCTTCCCCCAGCCATCTGTGTTGGCTGCTGTCCCTCTTTCCTTTCCTGGTTCACAATCCGTTTCATGCCATATCCTCTTATCATTTAGGTTTCTGATTCATCCTCGCATGATGAGACATAGTTTTGTCAGCTGAACTCCAGTTCACACTTTCTGGTAGAGACCCTCCAGAACTTCTCCAATGGGTGCACTCACTAACCCGCCAGATCCCCCCTTCTGCTCTCCAGACAATGTCAGTAAGAAGCAGGACTGATGGTGGGATTCAGAGAACATAAAAATAGCACCAGTCTCCATCACCCTCTTTTCATTTTGAAAAAAAAAGTATCTGAAGTCATTATTCTGAAACATTTAAAATATACTTACATCCACAGAAGGAATCCAGCTTGGCTTGAGAATGAGCAAATGAAAGGTGGTCACATTTCTTACAATAAGATAACCTGTCACTGTTGTAATCACTCTTTGAATCTATGGAGCAAATGACCTCTCTAAGTAAAGCCTCAGATTCCCCAAAGCGAAGTGCTCCCATGGGAGAGCCGTCCTCACATTCCCTGAAGTGACATCGCCACAGATCCGCCAGTGTGGGAGGGCGGCAAGTGCTTTAATTACTGAATAGGCTCTCCTTCCCTAAGGTCTCTTTGTGAAACAATTCTCTTCAAATTGATTCTTGAAATGTGTCATCTCTGCACATCTTTTCATTATTTGCACATAAGCAGAGAGATGGATTCTTTTCCAAATGTATTTATTTGGGTAAGATCCTGGCAGCTATTTTTTTTTTTTCTTTTTCTGGTCTTTCTTTTTTTTTTAAATCAACTTTGTTACTAGTTTCCTTTGGCAGGGGGAGGAGGGGAAGGGGCAACTCGGCAATCACTCTTAGAGCCAAGCTTACCTGCTTGTGAGTAGAAATTGTGGTTATTCTTCACTATTGAGTATCTGTTTTCCTCCAGCATGCCTTGGTGCTTTAGGTGATTCTTTTGCCTTTCTTTCTCCTTCCCCTCCTCGGTGGGCTTTCTCTCCCTCCCTCCCTCACTCTCTTCCTCTCTCATTTTTTTCTCTTTCCATTCAACATATTTATTATGTGTATACTATGATCCGAAAACTGGAAAGGACATTAGATATACAAATAATAGCTCATGTAAAAGGCAGATTCTATGCATTTATATTATCTTATATTTAATTTACACAACCATATGAGGTCAGTACTATTATTATTCCCATTTAAAGGTAAGGAAATTGAAACATTACAACATTGAATAAATTGTCTGTGTTCACATGGCTGAGAAGAAACAGAGTGAGAATCTGCACCCAGAATGTTTTGCTACAGAAACTACAGCCATAAACACTATTTTGCCAGTACAGATGCTCAGCGATTTACAAGTTTATCGGGGTCACGTCCTGATAAATTTGTGGTAAGTTGAAAATACCGTATGTCAACAATGTACATAATATACCTAACGTACGAAACATCATTGCTTAGCCTGACCTACCTCCAATGTGCTCGGAACACTTGCATGAGCCTGCAGTTGGGCAAGATTGTCTAACACAAAGACTACATTATAGTAAAGTGTTGAACAGCTCATATAATTTACTGAAAACAATATCCAAAAAATGTTGGCAACATAGCACACTGTAGTGATCAGTTGTTCACCCTGTGACCGCGTGGTGAACTGGGAGCTGCTCACTACCACACTGTCCTACAGCACAAGAGTCTCTGACCACATATCCCCAGTGTGGGAAAGATCAAAGTGCAACATTTGAAGTAGGATTTCTACTGTACATCACTTTCCCACCATCGTCAAGTTGAAAAATTGTAAGTTGGGGACCATCTGTATGTCCTAGTATCTAAGGAAATAGAAAAAAAAAATCTGATATATTACTTTGAGGGTTCTTTCAAATAACTCTCAGGACTAAGTTTATCAGTTAAAATATAGGACACTCCATTGAATCTGAATTCCAAATAAATGATAGATTTTTATAGTGTAAGTGTCCCAAATATTGCACATACTTTCAACATTTACATGAAATTCGAGTTTAACAGTATGTTCTATGGTTTGTTTGTTTTTTTTTTTTTTTTTGGTAAAATCTGACAGTATTACTCATGGTAGTTGTGAGAAGCAATTATTATTTTTATGCTGCATATATTTTTATATTATTTATTATTTGTATTACATACTTTACATATAAAGAGTGGGGATCAGTGTTCCCATGACCACACAGGTAGCAAGTGATAAAGTAAATTCTTATCTCTGACTGCAGCACACTGTGTCACTATTTTAAATCCAGCTTTGGAGGGACATCATTTAATGGTTCCACCCACAGACACAAACCAGCATTTTATATACAAAACTAATACATTAAGCTGCTGAATTGGTTGTGAAAATGATCACTGCCATTTTCCAAAACATCTCTAAAGTGCTCTGTTAAAAGACTCCAGTGATCCCCACCTCTAGGAACACAAAGATATCTTCTTATAAGTGAGTGAGAGAAAATAATTTATAGGTACTGAAGTTTATTACTCAAAATGCTGAAATAAAAAAAAAATTCACCATATATTTTGTAGAGGTTGGGATGCTTAGCATCAGGACTTAATAGACACACAGGTCTCTCCGTCCTTCTCAGTCACTTAAATCAAGCTATAATCTGTTCCCGAGCTCTATGACAATCTCCTGAATTATTTAAACATTTATATTTTTTCAATAAAACCCTACTCCTTTGTCATACTCTTTTCTATCAATATCTTCACAAATCCAGTAAATAAAAATAAAGGATTTAAAAAGATTATTACCCCTATTATTTGGACTGGAAAATATGGTATTTAAAGAAGTTCAGCATGCAGGCCTTTGGGAGAAATGCCATATATTTTGGAAACAGACTATAACACAAAGGGTATTTTGGTGTTGCTGATGTCAGTAAGAAGAGATCAGGACATAGGATGCTACACTTGAACTAATCTGAACCCACTAAAATTTCTTTAGGCTGTATATTATTACCTAAAATATACTGCTTATAGATATGTTTACTTGAATATTTTCTGTTTCTTCAGCAAGATGTAGTCTCCATGAGGGCAGCTGACAGATTAACAACACTCATTTTGGGATCCCCAAATTATAGAACAGTAAAAGTATTCAAGAGCCTCTTAAAACTAGAATAAATTAATTGATCAATGAAAGATGTCAGAGAATTTTGAGTGCCATGAGCCATGGAAAACTGGTCTTTTGACCCTGATGTAGGTCAGGAAAGGAAAGCAGAGGACAGGTAATACTCTCTAGAGCAGTATCATCCAGCAGAAGTTTCTGTGGTGATGAGAATGATCTATATCTGTGCTTTCCAGTATGGTAACCACTAGCCAAATGTGGCTGGTGAGTATTTGAAATGAGAAAAAATTTTCATTTATTTAAAATTAACTTAATTAAAATGTAATATAAAATTGCTACTTAGAAATAATGGCTGCCATATTGGACAGCACAGCTTTACTTTAAAAAGGTTTCCAGCTCCCCCACACTAACTTCAATTTCTCCCTCCAAATAGCCTGATTGTTTTATACAACCCTATTTCCGGATTCCCCATAATTCAGATAACTGATTCTTCCATTCATAAATGGTCCTTAGTTCATGGTCTATGTTCTAAGTCCTTTCCTGATAATGAGATTTTTGAGAAGCATTAATAATATAGCTCAGGGGGCTCCCAGTATTCATCCCCACCCAACATCATCTGAATTCTCCTTCTGTAGCCGCCCTATCACTCACGTGTCTCTCTCCGTAGACCACAATCCTTTGAGTAGAATGATTAGACACTGTTTATTGTCCACCAAATGTCTAATAAGTAGGGTGAAGTAGCAGCTCAGTATAGGTTAAACAGATAACTAAATAGAAGGAGAGGGTGAGCAGCAGATCGGCCCACCGTGAGTCCCATCTGTGTCTTCTTCCTCATGACACCTGCGATCTGCCTCATCCAGAAGACACTCCAATCACTGCCTCTAGTTTCTTCAAGATTGCCCAGCTTTGCCCCATAACTCTGTTCTTTTTATAGCGAAGGCCTCTATATCTCCTTATAAAGGAGACATTCCTCTGGGGGACATCCATTTGTTTAAAACATGTCACCCCAAACCTAGTACACCCCAGGCTTTATTCTCTGTGCTGGAAATGTGTGCTTAGTAAGACGGACAAGCTTCCAGCTCTCACTAAGCTTACTTTCTAGTGGGGATAAAGATAACTGCCAAGTAATTGTAGACATTAACAAGAAGTTTCTGATATTGGAAAATACTCTGAAGAAACAAAATCGAAGATGGTGAGAAGCAGGGGAAAGAAAGTATCAAGTATGCAGAGGGCTCTGAGAAAGTTGCAACAGTGGGAAACAAAGGGGATTTTCCCTGGTTACAAGTGTGAGCCCAGGTGGTTCTGGCAAGTACACCCTCTGCCCTTGTATTGTCTTTTTAACCCTTCCTGTATCTTTCATAAATATCGTCCCCACTGCGCTTTCCAGGCCCTTTTGGCATCTGATCATAACACAGTTTTTAAAAGTTCTATGATTCTTAGTATAATACAATGTCCTTGATTTTTCATGCTCTTGGAGCCATTGTTTTTTAAATAAGAAGTTATTTATTTATTTATTTTTTTCCAGCCTTAGGTTGCTTGATTTTGACTTGCCAGCTGGTGCTGGTGAAGTTGAGGATTGTGTGTTCTTACGTCAGCATGCTCACATTGTCCTCAAATAAGGGGACACCGTGGGCTGAGCACCCTCCTCCCTGCTGGCAAAGGTCCACACATCTTATTGGAAGCAGATTTAGTTCTCTCGTTCTTTTGCCATCCACCCTATTATTTCAACCTATTATTTTTTTCCTAAACAGCTGCAGTTAGTCTTATGACTGTGCTTCTTTTATTAAAAGCCTATACTTAACAAAAACCTGAGGTTTTTTTTTTTGTTTTTTTTTTTGTAATTAGTATGTTGCATACAATTTTGAGGAGTGCTGTGGTTAAGTCATGTGTCTTTTATAAAGAAAATGTTTTATTGTAAACTGCTTATTTTGCTAATTTCTTTTAAGAACTTAAAAAAAATCATTTTCCTAGCACCAGCAGGTCAGAAAGAGGCGTTCCCTTCTAGGGAATGAATGCATGTGAAAGGGAGAAGGCACACTCTATCCTCTCAGTGTCTCTCTTTGTCAAGTCTAAGGGAATTTCAAGATGGGTTTGGCCTCATTTCTTCTGTTTCCTTATGAACGCAGTCTTGATTGGCTTGAAGAAGCTGGCAAATCTATCTGTTTCTTAAAGCTACTTTGTCAGTGATCAGTGGCCTCATCTGACTGTTTTGTATGCACCTCTTTCTCTGAGATTTAAGGTGTTGTAGGGAAGTACAACACTAAAACATCCAGTAAAATCACTCTCTTATATCCAGAGACATCTTTAAGGTATTGTAAAGAGGCTCTGTCATTAATTATTGGTGAGCTGAATAAGCACCAGAAAAAGGCAAAGCAGCAGAGTAGCAAAGAGTTTGGACTGTGGGTCTGGGCTGCCTGGGTTCAAATCCTGGCTCTGCTGCTTATCACAGGGCCTCAGGCAAGGCACAGGACCTTGTGGGGTCTCGTTTTTCCCTCTGAAATGGGAGTTTTCAAAATAGAAACATGGGAAATAGAAACCTCATAAACAAATTGTGAAGATCAAATCAGTTAAATATAGAAGGTAATTAAAACAGTGTTCGACACTTGGTAAGTGCCAGGTGAAAGATAGTTTTACAGTCATTCAAACATATAATTAACATTGTGTTAGCTTCTGTATATATGGGGTACACACCCAAAGAAAGTGCTAACAAAAGGCTGGCGAAATGTCGCACTGAGCCAGTCTATTCATCTACATCACTGATAAAACCCGATGCCTTCTTTTACGACTTAGGTGTCATGGGAAACCCTGGCACTCTCTGAGTGTCGGGAGGTAAGAATGCCGTGTAGCTGGCACACCCACACTGCGTGCACACAAGCAGTTCGCTCATCGCTCTCCTCATCCCAAGCCCATAGCAGACGTTATTAACGGAGCAGGCATACTCTGCAGGAACAAGGTACAGTTTCAGGCTTGTTTTCAACTTTCTGACCCAGACAGTCATGTAGGCAAAACTTCTTGGGAGAACCTGCCTAGATTATTTCTAAGGTTCCTTCGAGCTTCACAGTTGATCTAGAGACATGGAAGCAGGGAACTAAAGAATCTCAGAGGGAAGGGGGGGGGGGGGGTTGGAAGTGATTAACCAAAAAATTTATATGCATATATGCATAGCCAATGGACACAGACAACAGTGTGGGAAAAGCCTGGGTGGGGGATGGGGACAGAATGGAGGGGGTCACTGGGGGGTAAAAGGATGACATCTGTAATACTCTCAATGGTAAAGATAATTAAAAACAAATATAAAAACAAAAGTCTATGAGTCCAAGATTATAATTAGGACTTGAAAACACAGTTTCAGTTGACCTTACTGGAAAATGGTATCACAGTGACTCACTGACTGTCTGGTGGCCTTGAGTGATGTCAGAGCCAAACCCATTAGGCTTGCATTCAAGGTCATCTTGGCACTGAAACTGTGCATCTCCCCTCGCTCTGCTATATAAGATTCCCCAGCCCCCATATTGTGAACAATAAATATTTAACTTCTGACTCTACTGATGGAGGATTCCTGCCTTCTCAAGTGTGACATTATACCTTCGGATATGTCTATTAAAGCCTTCTTTCTTGCAATAGACCCACTTCACTTCTAGTGCTCCTTCATCTGCCTGCCAGATTAATATAAACTGTGACTGGATTTACTGAGGTTACACATTATCTGTAGACAACTCTGTTTTTTCTGCTCTTACTTTTCCTCACCAACAGTAAAGGTGTTTAAGTCCCCCACCACTTCAGCTGCCCTTCTCGGGTACCATCGGATTTGCTGGCTCGTGTCCTTTAAAGTTTTCATTTCTTAGTCTTTCTTTTCTGTACTTGGTAAGTATCTTGTTTTATCTTTTGCCTTATATGTACATAGATTGATTTAGGGAAATAATACTGTCATGCATCTGGTTTCTTAAAATAACAATTCAAACTGGTCTCTGAGAACATTTTTTAAATGTCAGTTTGTCTATGAGAAACATGAGTCCAATCCAGCAAAAGTGTCCATTGACGGGGACACTGGTTTTGAACAAGGTATAAGCACCTATTCCTTCTCACAAGGCCTTTCCGGGCGCACAGCTCACGGGCTGCAGTGAAACACTGTGCTGGCTCACTATGGACTCCAGGCCCATCTATATGCCATTGCTCCCTTCTGCTGGGAACTGCCAATAGGACGCGGGCCCTTCATGAATGGAAAGAACAGGGTTGTGTACCAATTAGTAAACAGTGCTATTGCTACCAGTGTGCTATTTCTTCTTCTACTGCTACCACTTAACCATGAAAGCTGCCCTTCTAGATGCCAGCCTTTATGTTAAGGAATTTACATTGATATTTAATTTCTCATCAATTCTGTGAGGTCTGTATCATTATTTACCTCTACCATTAAACGAAACAAAAACTAAAAGCCAAAAGTAAAACAAGTTTGGAATTTAACCAATAGTTATTTGGCAGGGTAAACATTTGGGGCGGGTTTTTGCTTTGTTTTATTTTGTTGTTGTTGTTGTTTTGCTGAAAAGGAGACAGTGTTAAAGGGTAAGGTTTTAAAATACTGGCAAGTATGTCAAGTATGTAAGAAAGTTTGGTCTGATTTCAGAGTCTGAATTCTGCAGAACTCCCAGCCACTACAGAATAATTCCTTCTATACTGCTAGACTACTTAAAACTGCAAAAAGACAGAAGAGATAAAGAACATTTGAACATTTTAGGGCTTTAATGCTCAGGTTACTGGGCATGAAGTGGGTCCAGTTAGATTTAGACGTTACTAAACTTTCCTGAGCACATATGGCAAACATGCCCGGATCCTTAGAGGGGAGTTGCGCGGTGTCACTTTTGATGATCACTGCGTCCACGTCTTCCCATTTCATTGTGCAAGATAATTTCCCTCTCTGTGTTGAGACACAAAGATCTGTGCAGGTATTGTTCAGAACAATCTTCAAAGTTTGTGCACAATCACAGTCTGGTATGTTCATATATACCTTCTGACTTTTTGTAATTATACTGACTTTTTGAGAATGCAGGCTTATTCCAGGAACAGAAGTTCTATGCGCAAAGACACATTTTTCCATGCACTTATATTACAATTTTAACCTGTTTTAAAACAGTGGCCCTGTCCAAAAGAATTTCAACATGGTTGAACCTGCAACATTTTAAGTGCTGTTAGTAATGAAACATGCATTTCTCTCTCTCTCTCTGTATGTGTGTGTGTGTTTATATTTGAAGAAGTATCAGTTTGTGTGCTATTTGCAGTACTTTCTAAAAAAATATCTTATTTTTCAAAATAAATCACAAGCAGGAACATTCAACATGTTGATGGTTTCGGCAGTAAACACTATCTCTTTCACTTTAACATAAAAGTCAGTTTTCCAACAACAGAAACCTGCAGAGCGTTAAAATATAAGAGACCATTTCCAAGAAGTACTACAAGGTTACTTCGGTTTACTGGATTCTCTGAATCAGAAGGGCATGTCCAGCGACCTTCAGTGGAGGGACCTTAATCATGAGGAAGGAATCAGCATTGTTAACTAATGTTGATGATGATGGCTTGGTATTATTGATGAAAGAAATGCCAAGAAAGCCCTACACGGGAACCACTACTACACCATATCTATAAAAGAACATCTTATGACTGCTAAGTCTCCACATGAGTTTCTCATTCAGAGATGAGCTCATGCATTGTTTTTTTTGTGTGTGTGTGTGTTTTTTAATTTTACTCTGGTTTCTCATGAATTTCACCAATAAAACAAAGACAAGTTTTAATGGCAATTTCATTGACCCAGTTTTGTTTTGTCACCATTAACTGGCATTTATAGAGGCCCTGGAAAAAACAGAATTAGACATTCTGTAGGACTGAAGAGTTAAATAGAACAGAATTTATGATCTCTGACACCCAAAAAAGCAAGTGTGGAAACACTGGGGTGTGCAATCACTGAGCTCATGTTTAAAGCTCAGCTCCGCCACCATTTATTGGTCGAAGACAGACTCTCTGGGCCTCAGCTTACTTACCAGGTAAATGAGCAAAAGGATGCCCATTTCACAGGGTGGCTGTGAAGACTTAGAAAAACCATCACTGTCACTCAAGTGTCTTGTTCCATGCTTGGCACAGGTGCTCAGGAAATGCCAACTCCTCCACTTTTTTTCTAAAACAGGGGTTACTTTCTACTAATTTAAGAGAGTATCAATACAAAACAAAATTGAGCCCAGCTGGTGTGGCTCACTGGTTGAGCGTCGACCCATGCACCAAGAGGTCGCCGGTTCGATTCCTGGTCAGGGCACATGCCCAGGTTGTGAGCCTGATCCCCAGTGGGGAGCATGCAGGAGGCAGCCAATCAATGTTCTCTCTCATTGATGTTTCTGTCTCTCCCTCTCCCTTCCTCTCTCTCTAAAATCAATAAAGAAAAAATTAAAAAATATAAAACAAAAAAATAAATAAAAACAAAACAAAATGCTGAAAAATCTTAATTATTAAAGCTATAAAATGATGTAAATATGGAAAGAGAAATTAAATGTAAACATGAGGATTACTCTACATGACAAAACCAACTTTGAAAACACTGAAGTTACATCTAGAAGTATTCAATTTTTAATTTATATTGGAAACCCAACTAATGAAATTATTGACTTAAAGTACAAGCTCATAATATTCTCTATGAGAATTGACTGATGTGTGTTTAATATCAGGAATTAATTATACCATAACCATGTCTGAGATTCAAGAGAGCAGTTAATTCCTGAGCCAATCATCAGGCTATATGTAAACAGACTTACTATCCTACACTGTTTTAGACCAATCAGATTTCCTGATGCTGACAATAGTCGTGACTTTTAGCCTATTTTATTTTTCTTTTACTTTAGTAATTTTAAGAACTCTGCTTGCTCAGTACATGACTATTGTCATCTTGACAAACAGAAGATAGGGAATGTTTGACCTGTTATATAGCTCAAATGTTCTTTTCAGAACATAAATAGACAAAACTCTCAACCGAGTCTTCAAGAACTCTCTAATAGCTGATAATATTGTCCCAAGAGTGGCTGTCTATGTGCATATATGTAGTGCATTTATGATGATTTTTATTAGTATCTTTTGACATGTAAGCAATCTGGAAATCAGAACATGAGTAGATTGGCCAAGATCATATGGCCAAAAACATCTCATGACATTTCCATAGATTCTCCTGATTTTGCTTTTTTTTTTAAAGATAATATTCTGCTAGGGAGGGGGCATTCATTTTTAGCTCAATTTATTCCATAACCATTATCTGTAAAAGTCATGCTTTCATCAATCATAGATTTATTCACAAGTAATTGTAATAGCCTAAAATATAATGCAGAATTTCCAGTTTAATTAGCACCAATAAGATTATAGCACAGGAATCAAGTATGTATGTTTGCATTTCTTTAGGTATCAATTGTCTGGTCAAACTCTAAGAAGCACACATAACCAAAGACCTTCAGCTTTTAACTCATTGGCCTTCTGTTCCATTTTCTAATCCACTGGACATCAAACCTGGCCTTTTAATACCATTTTTATACAAACATCAATCACAAGATAATTTATCATTCCCCCATTTATTGAGCTCCTACTATGTGAACCTAGTATTAGAGACTTTAATTCAACTATCTTGAATTTACCAGATGAAACTATAAGGGAGAAATTGCAATCTCTCTGCAAATGCCAGATGAAGATATTTAAAGGCTCACAGAAATTAATAACCTTACCAAAGGACAATGTGCCAATGAAGAAATAGGTTTTAAACTCAGATCTCTCCACTTTGAAACACATGTATCATTTTTCCTTTATTGCATCCTGCTACATAGTAAATATGTCTCCTATTAGTGTTTAACATACTACAATTTCAATTCTAGATTTTCTTTATTTTTATTTTTTTAATCCTCACCTGAGAAAAATTTTCCATCAATTTTCAGACAGAGTGGGAGGTAGGGAGGGAGAGAAAGAAACATCAATGTGAGAGAGACACTTTGATTCATTGCCTCCCGCACAACCCCAACCAGGGCCAAACCACAACAGAGATACATGCCCTTGACTGCAATTGAACCCATGACTCTGGTCTCCAGGCCGATGTTCTAACTGCTGAGCCAATCGAGCCCAGAGAGATTTTCTTTAATTTTTTTTTAATTTATGTTTTTATTTTTTATTTATTAATTTGTTTAGATGATTCTCATTTTTCCCCCATTGACACCCTCCTCCCCTTCCCCACACTCCATCCCCAGCTTTGTTGTCTATGTTCATTGGTCTAAGTTTCGTGGTTTATTTCTTCTTCCCCAAACCACCCTCCTCTGAGTCTTGTCAGTCTGTATCCCACCTCTATGTCTCTGGGTCTACCCTGTTCCTCAGACTGTTATGTTCATTATATTCCACAAATAACTGAGATCATGTGATATTTGTCTTTCTCTGCTTGGCCTGTTTCGTTTAGGATAATACTATCCAGGGCCTTCCATGCCATCTCAAAGGACAAGAGATCTTTCTTTCTTACAGCTGCATAGTATTCCATTGCGTACATGTACCACAGCTTTTTTATCCACTCATCTATTGATGCACACTTGGGTTTTTTCCAGATCTTAGCTATTGTAAATAGTGCTGCTATGAACATAGGAGTACATATATTCTTTCTGATTGGTGTTTTAGGTTTCTTAAGGTATATTCCTAGAACTGAGATCACTGGAAGTTCAAGTTTTAATTTTTTGAGGTAACACCATAATGTTTTCCACAGTGGCTGCACCAGTCTGCATTCCCACCAGCAGTGTACTAGAGTCCCCTTTTCTCCACACCCTCGCCAACACATGTTGTTTGATGATTTGTTGATGGTGGTCATACTGACAGGTGTGAAGTGATACTTCATAGTTGTTTTAATTTGAATCTCTCTGATGATTAGTGACATTGAGCATTTCTTGATATGTCTCTTGGCCATTAGTATGTCCTGTTTGGAGAGGTGTCTATTTAGGTCCTCTGCCCATTTGTTAATTGGGTTCTTTGTTATCCTTTTGCTGAGTTGTTTGGGCACTCTATATATTTTGGAAATTATTTTCTTTAATTTTTAATTGGCTGTCATCTGAGTGGCCTAGACATTTTCTGTCCCTTTGATTGCCCTTCATCAGTTGACATAATTAATAATCCACAAACAATCTTGTGATGCTAGAGCATTACTGTTTGTAAGAAGCATACTTCATTGCCTCTAAAAAGATGGTATTCGTAAATTAAAATAAACACATTTCAATTTAAGTCAGTTTTGTGTATACCTATTTTTCTTAAACAAAAAAACTATGACTATAGTCTCTCTTTTTGTTCCTAAAGGAAAATTTAGATCTTGCAAATGTTTAAAATGTAAGATACATTAAAATAGTTATCATGTCTGACAAAATCTTACAGTAGAACCTAAGATTGACTTGACTCTATTTCATTATCATTCAGGTTATCAGACAATTGCCCAGAGATGAGAAAAATACAGGAAACAAAAACTACAGGCAGTTTTAATACCGATTCTGAGCTAAATGTGAGTAAGGGATACTTCTGTTCTTTGATAACTGAACTAGCAGTATAGTTGAATCTCTATCTAAATAGAAATTTAATAGTGCTTATTTCATGCTTATATAGTCAGATTTTTGGTCCAATTTGTTTGTAATGAGTTAGAGTAACTGATATGCTAATAACTGTTAGTTAATTAAAAGTGGAGTTTCCATTTAGTTACAAAACGCATTACAGTGCAGAGCATATCACATGCTAGATGACCTGATTCACATATTTGAAATCCTAAAAGGAGGAGGAAGTGGGAGAAAATCTATTTGATATGTTGCCAGGAGTGTCGCTAAGTTCGTCCTGGAAATAGATTTGGCCTGATGATCAGAAGGCCTGGGTGCTTTTCTTTATTCTACAGTTGTTTTGCTCTGATGCTTGAATTTATCTCTTAAATATTCAAAGACTCAATTTCTTAACAACAAAGAATGAAGTAGGGTTAAATAATGCCTAGGCCCAGTCTCTTGTGATTCTATGGCCAGGATTTAAAAGCAATGCAGCCACTTTCTAGCTCTGTGATCTTGGGAAAGATATGCATCTCTCTGATCTTCATGAAGCAGTTAGGATGGTGTGAGGAAAAGTGGTACTCACACGCCATTGATGCTTAACCACAGGTCATGACGATGGAAAAGAATGATGATACGATGATGGGTGAGTGTCATAGGGAGGAGGGGCAGCAGCGTGGGCTGGAGAAGAGAAAAAGGTATTCAAAAAGCAGAAAGAAAGAAATTCTAGAGTTTATAAATTTTACTGATATTATAAAATAATTTTAAACTCCTGAAAATATAAATACATTTAAAAGAAAGAATAAACATCCATAAACCTAGACAGCATCGTCTAGTGGTGCTTTCCCCACATGTCATGCACAGGGATTTGCTGCCGGTGTTAATCAGGCACTTCCTAACAGAATGGTTCACCAACTGTGGGAGAGACCAGCTAAACAGAATGACCAACAGAAAGCAAGGCCTGCCAGAACTTTCAGCACATTGGTGTATACAGTGATTCCTCATGACTCTCTCCTAGAAATCGATGTTCCATTTTGGGGGAAGGAGGTGTGGAGGTAGAGGTTTGGAGGTTATATAGGCCTAGAGTTCTATGGAACAAACCTTTGCAATTGTTACAAGGATGAAAATAAATAAAGGCTGGGATCCTAGAGACCTGATCAGAATCTCACTCCTGTCACTTAACTATATCACTTAAGCAACTAGCCCTCCCTTGAAAGACAGTTCTGAGGATTAGGCTTAACACAGGTGATGATTCAGGCATGAGATAGAGACTCAGTAAGTTAATGGCAATACTATGATAGGTTGCAGGTGTACTAGCAAAACATCACCTTCCTCTTGCTGAAGCACAAAATTGGTGAAATTGTGCTTCTTTGCCCATTCTCCACCTGACATCTATTTCTTATGAAACATTGAAGCCTGGTTACCAATGTATTGTTGATTGCTTCATTCTTGAAACAGAACTAAAGGAAAATGGGACAAAAAGCTAAGAGGAGTCTGATGCCCCAAAAGCAGAAATCTCAACTAAGATTGAAGAGGTGGGCAGAATACACATGTTGAGGTTAATGCTATTAGAAGTTAAATAATTCTGTAGGACAGATATCATTTACAGTAAAGCTTCTGCCACTTTTGTGAAATATCAGAGTAGCTAGGCATGTCACTGAAACAAACCAATGACAACAGGTCTCTTCCTGAAGGGGGCATGACTAAAACAAGAACCATTTTCACAGATAATTCATTTATAAATCATGGTAATAAGTGGTCATCAATGACAGCAGCTCAGTGACATTTTTTCACAAGCTCAGCTGTGTCCAGGCAACCAAAATGTCTTAACTCAGATGAAAAGAAAGGCAGGCTGGGGGTCCAGGAATTAGGGAGCAAGATCCCACTGTTCGTTCTCTTTTCCCATGAGGGAAGGAGATGGGTTCATAGCTAAAGGAGCTTTATATGACTCTGGTTACTACAGTTTGCTTTATTTACATGTGAGATTCAATGGGCATCAGGAATTTAGGTGTTTCTCAACTCTGTCCTAATTCTAGCAACTGATAAATGGTAACTCTGAGGCTCATTACGTCTACATGCAGTTTTGATCCAGAACTTGCTGTGAGAGACTCAACTGCTTGGCAGAATCTAGGGAGAGAGACACCTGGCAGGAATCCAGGTGTCCTCTCCTCAGTGGTACACATATATGATTGCACATCTACACTGGCTGTGATGTCACTGAGAAGAGGTTCTAAGAAGCCATGTTACAGCAATTATCATGTGCTAAGTTAGAAAAGCATGACCTTTCCCCCAGAGGAGAAATAAGCATTTTAACTCCTGTGGGATTTTTTTGATGCAGCCCATCCTTGCAAACTTTTGACAACTGAGCTGTCATTACTCAGCAGAGACTTAAAACTTTTAAATAAAAATACATTTATTAAACAAAGCCTTTTATTTTGCTTTTTAAAAAACATTGTAGCACAAATAAATTTGTACAAATTTCATTAAATGGCCTGCTTTCCTGAAAAGACCAAATATCATAGATTGTTAAACATAAATTTCAAAATATTTATGTCTCCATGTGTGTACATATGCACATATGTTAAATAAGATTCATCCCCACCATCTGTCAATGGAGAACAATCTCACCCAGCAATATGAGATGAGGCTGAAAGTATGAAGGGCAAAGTACTATGTTCAGGGAAATGCTTTAAGATTAGTACTACTGCTATGAAAGATGCTGCCAATGACCCTGGTTGGATTGACCCAGCAGTTAGAACATGGGCCCTCGGACTTAAGGGTCATGGGTTTGATTCAGGTCAAGGGCACATACCTGGTTTGCAGGTTTGATCCCTGGCCCTGATTGGGGCCATGCAGAAGGCAACTGATCAATGTCTCTCCCACATCAATGTTTCTCTCTCTTGCTCCTCTCTCTCCTTCTCCCTCCTTTCCTCTCTCTCTCTCTCTCTCTCTCTCTCTCTCTCTCTCTCTCTCTCTCTCTATATATATATATATATATATATATATATATATACAAAAATCAGTGGAAAAATATCCTCAGGTAAGGATTAACCAAAAAAGGAAAAAGATGTTGCTGATGGATCTCTTTACCATCCCCTACTTTTTAAAACTTTATTGAGGAATAATTGAAAACTATAGTTGTATATATTTAAAGTATACAAGGTAATTATTTTATATACATATATGTTGTGGAATGATTGCCAAGATGAACTCATTCATCACCTCCCATAGTGAACTTTCTTGATTTAGGATCTACATCTACTATTGTATGTAAATTCCAAGTGTGTTTTCACTGATAATAGCTAGCGATTCTTGGTAGAAAGCTTGTCCTCAGGCTGTCAACAGGTGCCTTGCCAGAGTACAGGGAGAACTGCAGGTGCCTGGGGCATGCCAACCAGTAGGTGACAGACAACACCAGTGATCTTACTATCTGGGATAATTCTAGTTTTCCCAGGGAGCCAGTTTACCTGCATACGTGAGTGTAAGCCATGCTTAGAGCTCACTTGTAGGACTGAGTCAGCATGTCCCTCCCCAGAACTTTGAAACCACACCCTTGCATGATCTCTTTTCTTCCCATTCCCCACTTCCCTCTTATGTTTTTCTGAAAATTATCCCAGGATAAATTACATTCTCATGAACCCTTTACATGAGAACTTTTTTTCCTTCAGAAACCCAGTCTAGTACACCTGGAAAAAAGTTGAAAGTAGTTAGGACCTGAATTGGGACTGAGCTCAAGGGAGGCCCCCAAGGACTTCTCATACTTCATGGATAAGAATCAAGTAGCCAGAAACAGTCCAGGTGAAAATATCCCACAGGAGAGGACTAGATGGCTGAAGACTATGAGCTAGATAGAAATAACTACATTGATTAAAATATTAATAATTCACAATTGTAATAATATCCAGAATTGATGGAGGCTTCATGTCAGGTGCTGTACTAAGAGCTTTAATGCATTTCCCCGTCATTCAAGGCATGCAGTATTGAGAGAGAAGCTATCATTTTTCCTATTTTATGGGTGTGGAAACAGAGGCCTAACCCTGTTTTGTAAGTTACTTAAGGCCACACAGTTGTGGACTTGGATTTGCATCTATATTTACCTAACTCCTGAGATTATTAACTTAAACACTACATTGTAAGATTTACTTAGCAGTGTCAAGTTATGCCTGAAAAAAAAAAAAAAAAATCAAGGTGAGATCAGGACCATGGCTGATATGATCAAGCGGACATGATAACTAGTTGCAGCACATGCCACATTTCTATGCACACCTCGGTGTCCCTTGCACGTATTCAAGGACATGGGAACAGCAGAAAAGATTCATGTCTACTGTTGTAGAAGATGACTTTTTTTCTCTAAATAAATTTACCCTTCCTACCTCCCAACACCACACACATATCAAACCCCTCCCCACTGCCCTGCCTTCCAAACCTCAGCAATGTTAGGTGGCACACTCAAGGTCACATTGCTAATAAAGGCAAGTTTGGCATCTAACCTGTATCTTCTGACTCTAGCTCAGGAAGATTTCTTTCCAACAATATCATACTGATTTACTGTCTCATATCCAAATCCTGGGCAAAGTCAGAACTGGTTTGGTATTACACTTCACTCTGAATGTAAGTTTCCAGTGGAGATGCCAAAACCAATCCTCCATAAACCTCAGATTTCTAGAGAAATGTTGCTATTCAGCTTGTTTCATCATCTGCCTGCCAACCCACTGTCCTTTGAACTCAGCCTTATTTTGAAATGCTAATGTACAGTGCTTCAAGTAGATATTAACCAAAATTTATTAATAAGTACTTCTCAAGCTCAAGTGTAATAGGCCCCATAGAAAACACAAAGTTGTTTATTCCACATATTTCAATGTGTCTTAAGTGAACTAATTGCTTTCAGTGGGTTCTGCCAGGTTTGTCACTCTACATATAGTCTGGAGATTGGGAATCTGAAGGAAAGAGGCTTTGGACCAACAGACACTAATCTCTTGGTGCATCTGCAGACAGGGAGGCACTAGCACCAATCATTTACCAGAACTAAGGTCATAAATATAGCTTTTGTCCTCCTGGATTAAGCTCTGACCACACCAAAGGGATGGCAAATAACTTGTGTGCAATATGGAAATCCAAGGCACAATTTCCCCCCTCCATTTGTGTGGAATCATTGAAACAACCCTGGTTTCCCTTCTGTCATCTCACTTCCCTGACATGCTGAGTCATTTAACATATTTCCCACAAAAATTTGCTAAATGTTACCCCTTGATTACAACCAATTAGCTTTCACCAGTGTGCTGATTATTCGCATTTTTTTGCTCTCAGATCGGCCTCTTCCTCTTTACTTGCTCTACTCAGATCCTTGCAAACTACATTCACTAACCCAACTTCTGGTTCTATTTAGGCAATGGGATGCCCTGGCAGAAAATGGGAAGATTGGATAGAGGAAGAGGCCCACCTATTTCTTTCCTTTCTATGCTTCAAATGAAGGCACTACTGAGGGTGGGGACTTGTTTTCTGTTACTGAATATCTTCTTAGACAGGAAGCCTCTACCACTGAGAATGCAAGCTCCCATTAAGTGGAACCATGTCCTGGGCCTTAGAACCTAACATTTATCCTGTTTATTTCTGGAAATGGTAGCAGCTCCTACTTATTGCTACTATCTCAGCTGACTCATTACCCCACTTTTGGCCTTTTAGCTGTTCTAACATCTTTGTATCTAGTGCACCAATCAAATTCCTCTACTGATCAACCTGTGTGACTCATTTCCTGATTGGTAAAACTGTTTTTAGCTATTTTCCCTTTTATTAGAGTAAGTATGTGTATTCTTAATCTTGATGTCTCCTTCAAATGACCATAGCATAGTGTCCATCCCCCAAAATAAACCATATTCTTATCTTTAGGGTCCACTTCTACTCACTTTCACGAGGACATTCCATCCCTCATGCATATAAGTGTAACTTAATAAAAATTTTCTAAAAATTATCAACAAGGCCTCATTTATCAGATAAAAATCCTTAAGAATGACAGTTGAAGTCTGAGCGGGCAAGAGAAATGACTCTAGAGACCAGCCCTAAGAATGCAAGCATGCATTCATGAGGGCTCCTCAGGCACAAACCAAGACTCTGCCCTTAGTTTACACACAATTACTACGACTGTAGGTGCCTAAATTCATACTATATTAAGGAAGAATAGTGGGAATACCAACAGCCACTGGTATGCATTGATAATACTGATTTTTTAAAAATAGTCAAATATTGCCCTGGCTGTTTTGGCTCAGCGGTTAGAGCACAGGCCCGCAGATCAGATAGTTTCGGGTTCGGTTCTTCTAAGGGCATGTATCTCGATTGCAGTTCGTCCCCGGCCCATGTTGGGTTCATGTGGGTGGCAACCACTCGATGTGTCTCTCTTGCACTGATGTTTCTCTCTCTCTCTTTCTCCCTCCCATTCTATCTGAAGATAAATGCAAAAAATATCCTTGGGTGAGGATAAAAAATAAAAATAAATAAAAAATAAAATAAAATAGCCAATTATTTATTTACTTTATATATATTTTAATTATAGTTGAAAGACAATATTATATTAATTTCAGTTGCACAACCCAGTGATTAGACATATATAACTTATTAAGTAAGAATCCTGATAAATCTAGTATCTATCTGACACCATACTTAGCTATTAACAATGTTACGGACTATATTCCCTATGCTGTAATTAACATCCCCATGATTATGCTGTAACTACCAATTTGTACTTCTTATTCCTGCACCTTTTTCACCCATCTCCCTAACCTTCCTCCCACCTGGAAACTGTCAAAATGTTCCCTGTATTTATAAATCTCTTTCGATTCTGCTTGTTTATTTATTTTGTTGTTGTTCAGATTCAATTGTTGATAGTTGTATATTTATTATCATCTTATTGTTCATATATTTTTAAAATCTTTTTTGCCTCCTTGTTCTCAAAGAAGACCCTTTAACATTTTATGTAATAGTGGTTTGGTGATGATGAACTTCTTTATTTTTTTCTTACCTAGGAAACTCTTAATATATCCTTCTATTCTAAATGATAGCTTTGCCAAGTAAAGGTCCTTGATTTTTATCACTGAATATTTCTTGCCAATCTCTACAGGCCTACAATGTTTCTGTTGAGCAATCAGCTGACAGTCTTATGGGGGCTCCCTTGTAGGTAACTAACTGATTTTTCTCTTGCTGCTTTTAAGATTGTCTTGCCCAGCCAGTGTGGCTTAGTGGATTGAGTGTTGTCCCATGGAGTGAGAGGTTGCAATTTGATTCCTGGTCAGGGCACATGCCCGGGTTGAAGGCTCAATCCCCAATAGGGGGTGTGCAGGAGGCAGCTGATCAATGTATATATCTCTTTTACATCAATATTTCTAGCTCTCTCTCCTTTCCTCTCTCTCTAAAAAAATCAAGGAAACATATTAAACAAAGAAAAGATTCTCTCTTTTCTATAACCTTTGGAATTTTAATTATGATGTGTCTTGGTGTGGGCCTCCTTGGGTTCATCTTGGTTAAGACTCTCTGTGCTTCCTGGACTCATATGTCTATTCTTTCACCAAGTTAGGGAAATTTTCCATCGCTATTTTTTTTCTCATAGGTTTTCAATTTCTTGCTCTCTCTCTTCTCCTTCTGGAACCCCCATGATGCAAATGTTGGTATGCTTTGAAGTTGTCCTGGAGGCTCCTTGTATACTATCTTCATGTCCTCATTTTGTGGAATTTTTTTTTTTTGCTTTTCTAGTTGCATGTTTTCTGCTTCCTTATACTCCAAATCTCTGCTTTGATTCTCTGCTTCACTCACCATACTGTTGATCCCCTGTAATGTATTCTTCATTTCAGTCAATGTATTATTCATTTCTGACTGGTTCATTTTTATGGTTTTCATGTCCCTTTTTATGCTGTTATGTTCTCACCAAATTTATCTACTCTTTCCCTAAGTTCACTGAGAATTTTTTCCCCCTCATCTGAAGATACTTTTCTGTTTATCATCTGATTGAGTGGGAGGGAGAGAGACAGAGACAGAGAGAAACATTGATGTGATAGAGCCACATCTACTGGTTGCCTCCTGCATGACCTGGCCAGGGCCAGGGACAAACTGCAACAAAAGTATGTGCCCCTGACCAGAATTGAACCCACAACTCATTGGTCCATGGGCCAATTCTCTAACCACTGAGCCAAACCAGCCAGGGTCACTGAGCATCTTTATAACCAGTGTCTTGAACTCTGCATCTAGTAGATTGCTTGTCTCCATTTTGTGTACCTCTTTTTCTGGAGTTTGAGTCTGTTCTTTCATTTGGGACATGTTTCTCTGTCTTCTTATTTTGGCAGCCACCCTGTGTTTGTTTCTATGTATGATGTAGAGCTACTATATCTTCCAGATTGATAGAGTGGCCTATTGTAGTAGGTGTTCTGCAGGGTCCATTGGTATAGCCTCACTAATCACCCAAGCCTGGTTCTCCAGGTGTGCCCCAATGAGTGGGCTATGTACACCTTCTTGTTGTAGTTGAGCATTGATTGATGATGATAAGAAAATGATAACTGGAAGCAAAACTTTAGAATTAAGTATAATATTTCCAAGGTAAAACAAGTTAGAACCTTTTGATGTAGAAGAAAACACAACAGCCCATATATGTGAATCATAATTCAGTACCAGGAAGGACAAAGAAAACTAATAGATATGTAATGCTAGGAATCACTGTAGGGATTCAATATGCATTATTTCAATATTGGGGTATTAGTAAAGCTATTGGTATGTACTATTGTCACTATTTTATAGTTAAGAAAACAAGGTCCTTATAGCTAAATGCCTTTGCTAGGGTCACACATCTGTGACAAGGGAAAGTGCAGAGATATAAAGTATGGTGGGTGTCACTCAAAATTCCATGACCTTGCTAATGCTCCAGGCTGGGAAATGTTTGTTTATAATTGCAAAACTGATTTTTTTGATTTCAAAGAAACAGTTGATTCATCTAAGTACTCACATTTTAAGAAAATGGTTAAGCATCTAACATTGTACAAAAATGTTCACTTACTATAAAAAAAAATGACATGTTTTGAGACTTGACTGTTGGAAATTTTACACAAGCAGAAAAGGAGGAGATGTGGAACAGCTCAGATGCAGGCAGCGCTCCTGATTCTGAATGCACTCCACATTGCAGTCCCTCTCTATTAGTTCTTGGTGACCATTTATAAACCAGAGATTAGGGCCTGTCTCTCCTTCTCCAGAAATATCCATATTGTCTAGGATAGTGAAACACAGCAGCTTCAGATATACAAATCACTCCCTTGGCTGGTCACTGAAATTTATTCAGACCAGCAAACTAAACTGAAGTCACAGAGTATCATTTGATGCTTTTAACAAGAAACCTATATGCAACTGTTCTCATCAGTCAGAATATGATGCTATTTTTAATTCATCTTGGCTCTCCACATAAAACTATAAAAGGCTTAGGATCAGTGCCTATTGTCAATAGATGGTCTCTCATGCTGTGTCAGGACTCACTGCTGTGTCTATAAGACCTAAGAAAGGCATCGATGGCTTTCTACATTCATTTCTTCTGTTGAGGTAACACTGAGAGCACCACGTCTTAACGTCCTACTTTTCTCTTCCTCTTTATCCTCCCATGCCAAGTGAGAGCCTCCACCTTCATCTGGAAGTGTAGTGTTTATTTATCAATTCAACACTTACTGAACACTTGTCCCATGCTAATTGCTGTGCTAGTGCCATGGGGATAATAGGAAAAAGTTTTAGACACACCTTTCAGAAGTTTATATAAAACAGAGGAAAATTAAGTTTAAACCAAAGTTCTGAAAATTATCTGACTCCTCACTGATTAATCACTAGAATTTTGAATTTCTACATAATACCATCTTAATCTACTTATTTATTCTTACCCCTTCTGGTCTGGGTTACAACCAGTCTTCCCCTAGACTCCTGTCATTATTCTCATAATCTTTCATTGTTTGTTTTATTAAACTTTTAAATTGAATTATAAAATATATAATGAAAATGCACAAATAGAAATTATACAACTCAATGAATTATTACAATGTGAACTTATACACTTAACACTTCTGCCCCCATCAAGAAATAAAAAATCAACAGTACTCAGAAGCTACCTCTTGAAAACTACTTCCAGCCCAAGCTAGTTTTTCTCAGTGGTTAGAGCATCGGCCTGGGAACAGGAGAGTCTCAGGTTCGGTTCCTGCTAAGGGCATGTACCTCAGTTGCTGTTTGTTCCTGGCCCCAGTTGGGGTTGTGCGGGTCGCAACCAGTTGATGTGTCTCTCTCACTTCAATGTTTCTCTCTCTCCCTCCTACTCTATCTGAAGATAAATACAAAAATGTCATAGGGTAAAGATAAAAAAAAAAATTAAAATCAAAACTACTTCCATTCTCCTCTCTAAAGACAACTAGTATCCTGAGTCTAAATGCTACAAATATGGATTCAAAATTTATAGAAATAGAATCATATAGTATGTATTCTTCTATGGCTGGCTTCCTTTGTTAAATGCTTTGCTGGTCAGATTCCTCAATATTGTATGTAGCAGTAATTTGTTTATTCTCATTGCTGCAAAATATTTTATTATATGGTTATGCCATAATTATTTATCCTCTCCACTATTGAGCATTTGGAGATAGTACAAATCACGTTGCTATATATTTCTTGCACATCTCTTTTGTAGATATGCATGCATCTCTGTTGGGTGCTGCATCTAGACGTGGCATTAATGACTGGCCTGGTTGAGTGTGTGTTCATTTTGAGTGGCAGGGACAATCAGTGTGTAGCATTTACACTCCCTTGAGCAGTTCAGGAATGAGTTTAACATTTACTTTTGCTCCACAAGAAAATCTCTTTTATTTACTTGCTGAAATGCAAATGTGATCATGTGATCCCTGTTTAATTTCTTACAATAGCTGCTTTTTGCCTTTAGGATAATGTTCAAAATTCAGTGGTCTCACCCACATCTCCAGGCTAATCTTGTACCTCTCTGACCTCGGTGCTCCCCACTCTGACCACACTACACCTCTTGTAGTTTAACATGCTTACTGTATTCTCACCCACCTCTGAGCTCTGACTCATCTCCGCGGAGAGGCTTTTCCCAGACCTGCCTGTCTCATTTTGCTTCCTCTTTCTTCCTCCTCTCCTGACATTCCCTGTCATGTACCCTAACACACATTTCCCTCATCACACAGCTCAGTGCCCAAAATGACATCGGTTCCTCATCTATTTACCTGTCTACTCTCTTCCTCACTAGAATTTAAGTACCAAAAGAAGTGATAATTTCCCACTTTGTTCACTCCTAAGTTTCCAGCAGCTGATAGTACTCATCAAGTCAGCACTCACGTGTTTGCACAGTGACTGGATACTTGAATGAGGGAACCTGAACATATTTGACATTTTCCCCTCCCCTCAAACTGGTTCCCTCTTCTTTCTTTAACTGGTAACTCAGACTCATTTGTAAGATCCCAGCTTAAATACCATTTCTGTAGGGACACTTTCTTTGGCTCAACAAGTTAAGTTAGTAAATCCTTGTGTATGTTATTTTAACCACTCCTGAGCTTCCACTTTAAAGAACTTGACATAATTTTATTTATTTATTTATTTATTTATTTATTTATGCCTTTTACATATTTTTTAGAGAAGAAGGGAGAGAGAGATAGAAACACTGATGTGAGAGAGAAACATTGATCAACAGCCTCCCGCATTCCCTCCAATGGGGATTGATCTTGCAACCCGGGGATGTGCCCTGACCAGGAATTGTATTGGGATCTCTCAGTTCATTGGGCAAAGCTCAATCCACTGAGTCACACTGTCTAGACAGCATACTTTTAAAAGATCAATTAATACTTGTAATATTTGGCATGACATTTTTTTCACCCCTATCTTGTATACTAAAGCGTCCTGGACAGCTGCTTTCTTCACACCATATTTCTCATGCCCAGCACAGCACTGCACACACACAGTGAACTTCCCAATTCATAGAGGCCAATGCACAAACTCCAAATGTCCAGGTAAAAAAAAAGTTGTCCAGCTTCTCTTACAAGGCTGCAAATCTAGTGTTATGCATACATAAGTAGGGGTACACTGGGGACACACTCAAAAAGGTAGTAACATAATCTCAGCTTTACACATCATGACAGAAGTCTTTGGCACAGATGCCGCAGGAGAGAGCAGCATGTGGAGCAGCGGGGGAAGAAAAGTAGACACTGTGCATGGCCAATTGTGAGCAGGCAGATCTAAGCATTTAGTGCTCTGTTTTATTTGCTTACTTCTTGTAATCAAATGTATTTTTCTTAAAGACCATCCTCCATCACCATCTTCTTCAGCAGCACCAATTAACAGTATTAAACAGTTTTCAAAAAAAAAATATATATATATATATATAAGACACTCTCTGTGCTGCCAGAGCACCAACTTATAAACACCAAGGTATGCTCTAGAATGGACATTTGGGATAATGGAAAATGGCTCAGGGAAAAAAACATACAATAAAAGAATATTGGCAAAATGCACACATGCATGCACACATAAACGCATGCACACATGGACATTTCTTTTCACACCTATAGCTACTTTGTATGAAGGAATAAACCATGATATTAGCTACTATTTATTTAGCATTTATATGTCATTTATTATCTTAAAACTATCTATCTATCTTATCTATCTATCTATCTATCTATCTATCTATCTATCTATCTATCATCTATCATCTATCTACCAACCTACCTACCTACCTACCTACCTACCTACCTCTATCTACATTTGGTTGTGGTGAATAAGGCCTAAGTGGACACCTGTTCAATTAATCAAATGTTAACCTGGAAGAATTCTATTTTTTTCTGATGTTAGTATCATCTACCTCTTCACTACATTTTATTGAGAATCTAGCATATATCAGCACTAAAGCAGTCCATTAACACTCAGGGACAGAATGGGTCACCAAGGAGATCAAGGAAGAAATTAAAAACTTCCTGGAAACCAATGAAAACGAACACACAACAACACAAAACCTATGGGATGCAGCGAAAGCAGTTCTGAGAGGGAAGTTCATAGCACTACAGGCCTACCTCAAAAAACAAGAAAAATTTCTAATTGACTGTCTAACCTCACAACGTAAAGAATTAGAAAGCAAACAAAAAGAAAACCCCAGAGCAAGTAGAAGGAAGGAAATAGTAAAGATCAGAGCAGAAATAAATGACATAGAGACCAAAAAAACAATTCAAAGGATCAATGAAACAAAGAGATGGTTTTTCGAAAAGATAAACAAGATTGATGGACCCTTAGCTAGACTCACCAAGAAACAAAGAGAGAGAACCCAAATACACAAAATCAGAAATGAAAGAGGAGAAGTAACAACCAACACCACAGAAATACAAAAGATCGTTAACAACTACTATGAACAACTATATGGCAACAAATTCGACAATCTAAGCGAAATGGACAAATTTCTAGAAACACACAGTCTCCCAAAACTATTCCCGGAAGAGATAGAAAACTTGAACAGACCAATAACAACTAAGGAAATTAAAGAGGTAATCAAGACTCTCCCAGCAAACAAAAGCCCAGGCCCAGATGGTTTCACGGGGGAGTTTTACCGAACATTCAAAAAAGAACTAACACCCATTCTCCTCAAACTATTTCAAAAAATTCAAGAAGAAGGAAGACTTCCAAACACGTTCTATGAAGCCAGCATAATTCTAATTCCAAAACCAGAAAAAGACACTACAAAGAAAGCAAACTACAGGCCAATATCCCTGATGAACATAGACGCCAAAATCCTGAACAAAATATTAGCAAATCGAATCCAGAAATACATCAAAAAAATTATTCACCATGACCAAGTGGGATTCATTCCAGGGATGCAAGGCTGGTACAATATTCGCAAATCAATAAACGTGATACACCACATAAACAAAATGAAGAATAAAAACCACATGATCATATCAATAGATGCTGAAAAAGCATTCGACAAAATCCAGCATCCATTTATGTAAAAACGCTCAGCAATGTAGGAATAGAGGGATCATATCTCGACATAATAAAGGCCATATATGAAAGACCTACAGCCAACATCATACTCAATGGACAGAAACTAAAACATTCCCATTACGAACAGGAACAAGACAGGGATGTCCACTTTCGCCACTCTTATTTAACATTGTACTGGAAGTCTTAGCCACAGCAATCAGACATGAAGAAAAAATAAAAGGGATCCAAATTGGAAAGGAGGAAGTGAAACTGTCATTATTTGCAGATGACATGATATTGTACATAGAAAACCCTAAAGACTCCATCAAAAATCTATTAGACTTAATAAATGAATTTGGCAAAGTAGCAGGATACAAAATTAACGTCAAGAAATCGACGGCATTCTTGTACATCAATGATGAACTCACAGAAAGAGAAACTGAAAAAACAATCCCATTTACCATCGCGCCAAAAAAATTACAATACCTAGGAATAAACTTAACCAAAGAAGTAAAGGACCTCTTTGCAGAAAACTACAGGTCATTGAAAAAAGAAATAGAGGAAGATATAAAAAAGTGGAAGCACATACCCTGTTCATGGATTGGAAGAATTAACATCATTAAAATGTCCGTACTACCCAAAGCAATCTATAGATTCAATGCAATCCCCATCAAAATACCAACGACATATTTCATAGAACTAGAACAAATACTTCAAAAGTTCATATGGAACCAAAAAAGACCCCGAATAGCCACAGCAATCTTGAAAAAGAAGAACAAAGTAGGTGGGATCACAACACCAGATATCAGGTTATACTACAAAGCGACTGTAACCAAAACAGCCTGGTACTGGCATAAGAACAGGCATATAGACCAGTGGAACAGAACTGAAAACCCAGAAATGGACCCAAGGCAATACGCTCAATTAATATTTGACAAAGGTGGCAAGAGCATACAGTGGAGTAAAGACAGCCTCTTTAATAAATGGTGTTGGGAAAATTGGACAGCTACATGCAAAAACATGAAACTAGACCATCAACTTACACCATACACAAAAATAAACTCAAAATGGATAAAAGACTTAAATGTGACCCGTGAATCCATAAAAATTCTAGAAGAAAATGTAGGCAACAAAATTTCGGACATCATACGGAGCAGAATTTTCACTGATACATCACCTAAGGCAACAGAAATAAAGGAGAAAATGAACACATGGGACTACATCAAACTAAAAAGCTTCTGCACAGCAAAAGAAACAATCATCAAAATGGAAAGGCAACCCACTGTATGGGAGAACATCATTGCCAATGATGTATCAGATAAGGGGTTAATTTCCAATATATATAGAGTACTCATACAACTCCACAAAAGGAAGACAAAGAACCCAATTAAAAAATGGGCAGAGGAGCTGAATAGATACCTCTCCAAACAGGACATACAAATGGCCAAGAGACATATGAAGAAATGCTCAACATTACTAATCATCAGAGAGATGCAAATTAAACAACAATGAGGTATCACCTCACACCTGTCAGAATGGCCGCCATCAACAAATCATCAAACAACAAGTGTTGGCGAGGGTGTGGAGAAAAGGGGACTCTAATACACTGCTGGTGGGAATGCAGACTGGTGCAGCCGCTATGGAAAACAATATGGTGCTACCTCAAAAAATTAAAAATTGAACTTCCATTTGTCCCAGTGATCCCACTGCTGGGAATATACCCTAAGAAGCCTGAAACACCAATCAGGAAGAATATATGTACCCCCATGTTCATAGCAGCACTATTTACAATAGCTAAGATCTGGAAACAGCCCAAGTGTCCACCAGTAGACGAATGGATAAAAACGCTGTGGTACATATACACAATGGAGTACTATGCAGCGGTAAGAAAGAAAGATCTCTTATCCTTTGAGACGACATGGAGGGACCTGGAAAGTATTATCCTAAGTGAAATATGCCAAGCAGAAAAAGACAAATACCACATGATCTCACTTATATACGGAATATAATGAACATAACAGTCTGAGGAATACAGTAGACTCAGACACATGGAAGTAGGGCACAGACTGACATCCCTCAGAAGAGGGGATGGGGGGTGGGGGGGTGGGAAGAGATAAACCACAGAATTTATATCCATGTATGCATGACCAATGGACATGGACAACTAAGCCGGGGACAGGGTGGAGGTGGGGTGGGGTGGGGGGTGCCAATGGGGTAAAAAGATAAAATATCTGTAACAAAAAATAAATAAAAATTCATAAAAAATAAAAAAAAATAAAAAACACTCAGGGACAGAAAGCAAGTACTAGGAAGACTCATGAGATGATTCTACCAGATAATCAAGGTGATAATGATGAGAAATAGAAGGAAGAAGAGGAGGAGGGAGTGAAGAAAGGGGAGATAGAGGGAGGAGAAGAAGGGGGAGAAAGAGAGGGAAGAGGGGAAGAAGGAGGGAGGAGGAGGAAGAGGGAGAGAGAGAGGAAGAGGAGGAGCTTCATGACAAATGTAAAAGCAAAGTCTCCCACCCAGACAGAGCAAGTGACTATGACAGAGGGAGATAGAAGCTTTGCAAGAAATCACTTAAACACAGACTTTCCTTCTTAAACAAGCTGGCCTAATCAGACTTTTTGGAATTATGACTGAGGGCCTGTCAGTGAACTTGGCTTTACATGTCTAATAGAGTCAATTGAACACAGCAAAAATGTGCTATACACATGAAGCAGCAGAGAAAAACAATTTATACAAATGAAAACATGGTACAGATTTACAGATGAGCAGAGAAGGGAAGAATAATGAGTTAGGATAGTCTGGATTCTTTATGGCTTTTCCAATTGTTCCTGGAGAGACCCTGGATACTGTGTGTTCCTGGAGAAATTCCAATAGCTATCCAAAAAAGTAAAGTCCATATAGTTTCTCCATAAATTATAACATTTTTTATTGGGAGACTACATCTCAATTCTATCTCTAAAGTTTCTCTATGAGCTCCATGGAGAATGGTAGACTAGCTGTTAAAATTGTTTGTTAAATAAATACCCTAGTGAAAGAGAGAGAGAAGGGAGGAAGAAAGGAGGGAAGGAAATGGAAGGAAAGGGAAGGGGAGGGGAGGGGAGGGGAGGAAAAGGAAGGGAAGCAAAGGGAAGGGAAGGGAAGGGAAGGGAAGGGAAGGGAAGGGAAGGGAAGGGAAGGGAAGGGAAGGGAAAGAAGGGAGGGAGGGAGGGAAGGAAAGAAGGATAATTTAGGAGAGTGCTACTATCTAGACTAAGTCCATGGAATAAGGAAGAGAGTTTAGTAACTCAGTCCAACCTTGGTTCCCAAATGTCAATTTGCTTGATCCAGAGTTTAGTAAGCAAATCTGGGTCCCTGGATCTTACATATGAGGTAGAACTTAGTCTTAATACTCTGTAGATTCACAAAGGGGGTGGGTGTGGGTTGAAAGCATCTAATACCTTCCTGCCTTTGCTAGTACTGTCTCAGGGACCATGAGGGTCTGAGCCAGCAGGGAGAGCTGGAGTAAATCCCACCGCAAAGACCTATGGAAGCCAGAGAAAGGCACACCAAGGTACACCTGCATTTCTGGCTGGGTTAAGGCATTCTCTATTCCAAAGTTAGAGTCAGGACTTTGCCAATTTAATACTTTTTTAAAAAAATTATTTTGCTCTCTCTTTTTTTATTTTTCTCTTTCACTCAAACAAAGATGAAGGGCCAAAGGAACATCAAACAAGCCTATAGCAAACAACCCAAATAAATTAGCTCTTCTTGTTGGAGAATGGCATCTTTTGTTTTCTGTCAGAAAAAGAGTGCTCAAGACGGGGTGTACAAACTGACCTGTGGAAGCTCAGTGCTCTCCCTGGAGCTCACCTTTATTTCAAAAGGTTTAGTCTAGCATTTGTGACACACTGTGTCTTCAGAGAGAGATGAGATTTCCTTTTCCACTGAAAATGAGAAAGAGAAACTGTTGATATTATAAACTCCTCCAAGATGAGCCTAAAAACATGTAATTTTTTTTCACATTTAGCACAAGCCACAAAAAGACCATTTTATAGAATTCACACAAAGCATGTTTCAGATCCCAAAGGCATTTTATAGAATTAATGTCCAACATATAAAAAGAGCTCTACCTCATAATATAAAAAGCCAGATATTCATTCACAATTTAACAAAGCTACTCTTTTCTTTTTGCCCGTCTCATATATTTTAAAAAATGTTTTAACTAGTAATAGCAGGTCTACTTCTATCCTAATTGATAGAAACCTGAGTATCTGCATTTATGTGTATTTTGCACAAATTTAGTACTCTTATCTGTGCCTCATGCCATCTAAAGTCTGAGAAAGAATAAAATCCAGTAAATATGCTCCTAACCAAAGCATAGATTTTAATGTGATAAATTCAACTCTGAGCTACTCAAAAGATGGCTAAAAACATTGATTCAGAAGATGGACCATGTACAAACCCTGTCATATTCTGGCTTAGCCACTAGCCAGGTATGAAATGTTGGGCAAGACACTTAACCTCACTGCACCCTAGTTTTCTGACAAGTTGTATGTGTTAATATATGCAACTACTTAGAATACTTTCTGTCACTGTTTTAATTTATAAATATTATACGTTTTATATTGTTATAAGTTATGATAGCTCAAGGGGAGGGGCCTACACTCACATCTTTCAATCTTTCTCCCACATTTCAGAAATTTAAAAACTTCTAGTCCTGTGCAACACATTTTATTAGAGACACACACACCATGCAATGAGACCACTGAACTAGATATAATGTTATGAAGGTAAATAAAAATAAATAAATAAATTCCATCCTTCATGGAAAAGAAACGACAGGTGGGCCCTAGTGTGACAGGCATTTCAGAGGAGCACAGGCAGAGAGACCACTTTAAATGCCTTGCCAGGGTCCAGGCCAAGATGATAAGCCCTGAATCAGCATTTCCTAAAAGGAGGCATCCATACCACTGCTGAGGCGTGGGACAAGTTACAGGGTGCAGAAGAGGTTAAGAATAACACCATTTATGTAATGAGTTTCCCTTGTCAGTGCTATTGCTGTCCCCCAGATTACATAAGGTAGGTCTCAGTTTGGTGATGGCTGTTCGCACTTGTCCAAAGTTTGCTAACCTCCTCCGCTTCTCCGCAGTCAGAACTGACCTCCAGGCAATGTTCCTAACTAGAATTAACCCCTCCCCCAATATGTAATCACTTTAAGGTCATCCACATTCTCTCCTGAGTTTGTTTTTCATTCATGATTGATACCTAAGGTTTCCTTTTAAATGAAAGCATTTCAGTTTGTGATTCTGGGTGAATATATTAGGTAAATAGTAGTTTACATGCTACATGGGTAAGAAAACTTTAAAAAAGGTGATCGTCAGTGGCCACAACCCAGTGTGTGCCCTGGACAGCAGAGATTCAAGGACAGACAAGAGAATGCCTTAGAAAGCAGAATAAGCAGGAGTTGGTGATTTGTTTGGAAAGGAAAAGGATACAAATGGTAAAGTGGTCCAGTGATTCAGAGTCTGATGCAAACCTTAGTGGTGGAAGGTACCTGAGGAGTTAACTATAGGAATGATGCTGACCATTACCTGCGGTGGGGATGTCCATCTGAGAAATGTCTGATAAATCTCAACCACATTCTCTCTTGGCAAATGCTATCTCAGCACAATTCTCTGTTATTCTTGACCAATTTTTAGTGGGGCTTTATAGAATCAATGCCCTTCTGAAGGATCTGATAAATTAATTAATTGTTCTCACTATTCAAAATGTTGGGGTTTGCCATATTTTTAAACCAGGGTGCCCTTGAATTGTGAAAGGACTCTAGTGAGGGAGAAAAATAAAATGCACAAGGCATCTGACAATTAATTTCCCAAAATGCATCTTTCTGTTTAATAGAACATTATTATTTTATTTGTGAAGACTTTCTGCTAGCTCTCTTCTCTGTTTGCTGCTGGAATATTCTGGTTTATTTCAGGAAGCTATTAGACTTGATGAGTAATGCCACCTAACTAACAGTAGTGCCTTAGGGGAGCAGGAATATAACTAAACAAGACACAATAAATTTTAAGTTCTGCAGGAAATATGTCTACCCCACATTCCTCACAAGGTTATTGGGAATGTCTAACAATATTACATGGGAGAATATTTCCCAGTAATTTCTGGTGAAGATAAATAAACAAAAATGACTTTCTATTGTGCAGTATTTATTGTACAATGTTTCAGGGTCATGAGCACTCATACTGATTTGGGATGAAATCTCACAATCACCAAATTGAAATGTACCTTCTCCTTTGGAAAAACTTTTCTTGACTTTGAGATAGTGAATCAAACCTTCCTTCATACTCACAGCTGTGTGTGTGTGTCCATCTATATTCACACAGAGCTTCTTAGCCAGGGAGCTTTTGACATTCGGGGCTGGTGAACGCTTTGCTCCAGGGAGCTGTCCTGTGGATTATAGGATGTTTAGCAGCATTTCTATTCTCTACCCAATAGATGCTTGTAGCACTATTTAGATATGACAACTAAACATGTCTTCAGGCATTGCTGAATATTTTGCTTGGTAGGTCAAAAGAGTCCCTGGTTGAGAACCAGCACTATAGACTTATGTGGCATTTCTCTCATACTGAATTGTTAGCTTATAGTGTTGTCTCTATCAATAGATTAGAAAAAAATCTATATGGCACCCAGCACTAAGGCATATGCATAATGGGTGCTAACTTTTTAATGATTTCTAGACAACACATACTTCATGGATAGGTGCCAAGTCCTATTCATCTTCTCACTGCATTGCAAGGACATACCTATCAAGGGATTGTTATATAGAAATTTCAATAACATTTCCTCGGTGATCAAATAACGAATGATCTTTTCAAAGGCAGCACCTAAATAATTTTTAACTCTGCATTTCTAGTATCAAACACAATGTAGGACACGTAGGAGATTCTCAATGAATGTTTTGAAGATGAATCAGTGAATGAATGGATAGAGGATGAATTGAGAAAGACAGCCTCACATTCATACAGCCAGACATCCTCATGTGTGTACTTCTCTAATCTTCCCCTGGAGTTACTATGACTACAAACATCTGAGCTGCCAACTTTCTGCCTGAAACTGTAAATAAGGATCCAGGTGAGAAAAGTCCTTGGCAGAGACCCAGCAGCCCCAGCAGCAGCTCACAGGAGGAAATCAGCACAGATTTAAGTGAAAATCAGATTCATCCTAGCTGAACTAATCTGTGACTAGGAGGAAAAAAATCATTGCAAGTCACTATGGTTGTGCAGAGACAGGAAGGACCGAGATGAGATGATTTAATGGCTGACGGTTCCAGAGAGGCAGTGAAGCCGTTGCTTCGATAAAGTCATAGAACAAGATTCCCTTTTGAGTCAGGGCAGAACAGTTTAGACCTATCCAAAGAGCATCTTGAGAGTGAGGAACCGATGTACCACGGTGCTTCCTCTCTTTGGTCCTCTCTTACAGGAAAATCTGACACTGCATGGATTTGGATCCTGTTGGCAGCCTCATCAGCCTCAGGAGCTTTGATGGCCTGCATGGAAGAGGGAGGCTCCCAATTTCCTGGAAAGGAATCTTCTCCCATCATCTTTTCAGAGTCAAGTTCACATCTGCAGGGGCAATTTGATTTGGGATCCCAAGAGAAAGTTTCTTTAGTGTCTCTGTTTGAGAAAGTTTCAATGCCGAGACTTCCTTGTTGTCTACTCAGCTGAATCATAGTCAAAGTTTTAGTTGTCCCTTAAGAAAAATACTCTCAGAATCATTACCTAAATGCATAGCACCTCTTATATGTATCCAAATTCTTTCTTATAATAATTCTATTTCTATTTATTATTTTCATTAGATTTAAATTCTGTAAAGTCAAGAATAGTATCTGAATAATAGCAACAACAATAATAATATAGAAGAAGAAATAGAAGAAACAAAATTAAAAGATTTGTTGAACATTACTATAACCCAGTCAATGTTCTTAGCACTTTACAATAGAATATTGAAATTAATTCTCAACATAAATTTATGAATCAGATCCAACGGTGTAGTCTTATGTCTTTGGTGCGGTGATCACTAAGTACTGTTGCATTGAATTAATATAAACAGAAGTGGGAAAATTTGGACAAAAAAAAGAAAAGGGAAAAAAAGAATAAGGAAAGAAGTACCACTGACTGCGGTCCAGTGTTTATAATGAATACTGGACCTAAAGTATGAAGACCTGAATTTGAACCTCAGTTTTGTATCCCTTTTCGAAATTTACGTAATTATCTGAGTCTCTGTTATCTCTTTTATATATTGTAGATCATGATCTCTATCAAACAGAATGTTTGAAAGAATGTGGAATTTGGCAGGGGCCAAGTCCTTCTTGTTACTAATGTTCACTTCATCCATTTTAAATATCATAAATAAAAATACTAAAATGAAGGTGTCATCCAGATCAAACCTGGTTATTTCCCTCCCTGACACTAATCCCAGATTCTAGTAGGATTGAAAATTTATTGATCTCAATCCCCCCAAAGACGCTTAGTTTTTAAGTTAAATTATTCTACAGCATTCTTGAATTTTCCAGCCCATTTACTCAAATCAGTGACCCCACACTTTCTACTCAACAGATATGTAATGATAGCATGACAGCGAGTATGGTTAGTTAACACTTAGAGAGTTTAATCAGAAAGTCTGTCTTTGAAACTCTGGCTCTCTTAGTCCAATTCAGTGGTACTAATTTATGTTGTATCACAGGGCCAAGATTAAGGACCATAGGATTCCTTGACTGAATAGTCATGAAAAATATGTATCTCCTTTACTAAACCTCTAAATATAAATTTTAAGCAGGTTTGTTTTGATAACTTAGAGAATTGTAACTCTATTTCCTTAATACTTAAAATCTAATGTGGTCGTTTTGATTAGTTCTAATAATTCCAAGTTCTAGAAACATTAAACTTAGTAACTAAGTACTGGATGATATATTTACCATCAATAAACCACCATAATGTAGTTTAATTTGTTTTCCAACTGTATGGTTTCATGAAGTTCTATGAATTATTTTTCATTAATTGTTTTTTGCTAAGTTCTCTTCCAACCATATATCTGACAAAGTCCGGATATGGAGAAGAAAGCTTCAGGGAATGCATCTTCTAGGAAGAGGACGTAGCATGGGGGTGGGATTAATCGGTATTATGGGAATTATAATATTGGGAATTATTATTCTACTATATGATTAACCTGGGAGTAACAAACAAGGTATCTGAAATCATACCTCTTCAATTAAATTCTGAAGAAACTCCAGCTTCCCCTGAAACAGTCACCACTGCATGTCCAGACTGTCTTAATAATTTACTAATTCAATTAGGTAAAAAATTTTCCCCGAGACAGTCACTAATAAACAATTCATAGATGAATTGTGACAGGTAGAACCTAATGGAGGCACCTTATACTACAGTGCTTCCTGCCCAGATAGAATAAGAATAGTTAACAAAGACGGACTACATGTTCCTTATGCAAGCTTGCTTTCATGGAACAATTGGCATGCCAAAGTCCCCCTTGGTGTTTACGCACAAAGGAACAAAAGAATCCCAATCATTGCAATTGAATAGGTTTTATAAGAAATGTTGTCCTGAGTTAGTTAGGGAAGTAAATAAAAAACTAGCTGATCTAAAACCCAGAACTAGATTTTAAATAAAGGTCAACTATTAATCTCAGACAAAGGGCCTATAGAAAACTCTGTCTTACCTTACAGGTTACTCTACTCCCTTCTTTGTATCTATAAACACAAAAAGTTATAAATTAATTCTGATAAAAATAAAACTAACATTTTGGTACTATGGAATGTAACTCCCTGCTTCTTTAATCTCAAATGTTAAATTTATGCCAAAAAAGAAAGTATATAAGCACATAGAAACTTGCAATAAATCGGAACAGTGTCACACTTCCTGAGTCGTGTAGTCATCTGTCTCCCAGCGCCAACGCCTGACCACCTTCGGGCCCCTGGACCCTGCTGCAGCTGGACTGCGGCAGTTTTTCACAACAGTTTAAGAACATTTTCACAATACTTTATATTAAGAGAAGAAAACTACTCTGGTTAAAATGTTTTAAGCCCCATTAGCAAAAGATCTGTGAGTGACTAACAGATTTTTTATTTCCAGGTACTGATCAATTTGTTTCAAGCAAGTACAGTCTTGTCATATCCAATGAATATGTGTGTATTTTATATAAATACTCCAATGAACAATTACTACTTTAGTGCATTCCATGAAATAATGTAAAATTTCAAAAAATAATTAGTGACCCCCTATATCCTTAATTATATTATAAGTAAATAGAATTACACATAAAGTTATATTAAATAATATAAGATAAAACTATAATTTCTTAACATTGTAAATTTCTCTTTAGCATAGTGATATCTCATAAAGTTATGTAAGAATGGGGTCAAGTAGTGCACTTAAATTGTTCATAACTGGTACATATTAAATGCCTAATAAGTGTTATCACTTGTTATTGTCATGATTGGTATTTATTCATTGACTCAAAAATATTTGTTGAGTATCTACAATAGGCAAAACACTATTCTTAAAGCTGAAAACACAGTGGCTAATAAGTTAAGCAAAATACTTGCTCTGTAGAGTTTGCATTATAATAGGAGAAGAATAATACTAATACATTAATGAACAATAATAAATAGTACTGTGGTAAATATAACAAAGGGATAAGGTGATGTGTGAAGAAGAGTGGAGAGGATGAGTTATAAGACCAAGTTACATTGAGTGGTCAGGGAATTTCTTCCTGAAAAGTAACAGTTGGACAGTTATATGAGTAATAACAAGCCTCCCTTCTGGAGAAGATCTGGAGGTACAACATTCCAGGAAAAAAAAAAGAGTTCCCAGGAAGAGAATTCACTTTTTGTTTGTTTCTTATTTTGTTTCTTTTTATTTTTCTAGAATTAAAAAGAATGCCAGTGTGCCTTGAATGAACAAATGAAAAACAAAAAAAATTTGGAGGATAAAGATACATTCAAGATGAATTCCACCAAGTTGGGACTTGCAGGCAATGTAGGCATTGCTATGTTATAAAATGTTTATAATATGATGGAAAGCCCTTGATCGTTTTTATTAATTGATTGATTGATTGATTAATATTTTATCCTCATCTAAGGACATTTTTCCATTTTTTTGTTCAGATAGAGTGAGAGGAAGAAAGAAAGAAACATCAATGTGAAAGGGACACATCGAGTGGCTGCCACCCGCATGACCAACCAGGGCTGGAGACAAACTGCAACCGAGGTACGTGCCCTTAGTTGGAACCGAACCCAGGTGTCTCTGGAGTGCAGGCCAAAGCTCTAACTGCAGATGCAAACTGGACAGGGCGTTTAATTTGTTTATTTTTGTTAGAGATGTATCTCCTATTTTCCTCACTAATTCCCCCCTACCCATCCCTCCCCGCCCTGTCCCAAGCTTGATTGTCCATGTTCATTGTTCATACATACATTCATATAAGTTCTGTGGTTTATCTCTTTCCCACTACCCCCTCTTCTGGGAATTGTCAGTCTGAACCTCACTTCAACATCTCTGGGACTACGCCATTCTTCAGACTGTTATGTTCATTATATTCCACAGATAAGTGAGATCATATAATACTTATCTTTCTCTGTTTGGCTTATTTTGCTTAGGATACTACATGTCATCTCAAAGGATAAGAGATGTTTCTTACCTAAAGCTGATTAGTACTCCATTATGTATATGTACTACAGCTTTTGATCCATTCGTCTACTGATGGACACTTGGGCTGTTTATGGATCTTAGCTATTGTAAATAGTGCTGCTACGAACATGGGGGTACGTATATTCTTTCAGATTGGTGTTTCAGGCTTCTTAGGGTATATTCCTAGAAGTGGGATCACTGGGTCAAATGGCAGTTCAATTTTTAATTTTTTTAAGGTAACACCATATTGTTTTCCTTAGTGGCTGCCCAGTCTGCATTCCCACCAGGAGTGTTGTACTAGAGTCCCCCTTTCTCCACACCCTCGCCAACACTTGTTGTTTGATGATTTGTTGATGGTGGCCATTCTGACAGGTGTGAGGTGATACCTCATTGTTGTTTTAATTTCTGCATCTCTCTGATGATTAGTGATGTTGAGCATTTCTTCATATGTTTCTTAGCCATTTGTAAACCTGTTTGGAGAGGTGTCTATTTAATTCTTATGCCCATTTTTTAATTGGGTTTTTTGTCTTCTTTTTGTTGAGTTGTATGAGCACTCTATAAATTGGAAATTAATCCTGTATCTGATATATCATTGGCAATTATGCTTTCCCATATAGTGGGTTACCTTTCCATTTTGATGATTGTATCTTTTGCTGTGCAAAAGGTTTTGAGTTTGATGTAGTCCCATGTGTTCATTTTCTCCCTTGTTTTTGTTGCCTTAGGTGATGTATCAGTGAAAATTCTCCTGCGTATGATGTCTGAGATTTTGTTGCCTACATTTTCTTCTAGGATTTGTATGGATTCATGAGTCATATTTAAGTATTTTATCCATTTTGAGTTTATTCTTGTGTATGGTGTAAGTTGATGGTCTAGTTTCAATTTTTTGTGTATGTAGGTTCTCTCTCTTTGTTTCTTGATGAGTCTAGCTGAGAGTCCATCAATCTTGTTTATCTTTTCAAAGAACCAGCTCTTTGTTTTATTGATCCTTTGAATTGTTTTTTTGGTCTCCAAATCATTTATTTCTGCTGTGATCTTTACTATTTCCTTCCTTCTACTTGCTCTGGGGTTTTCTTTCTGTTTGCTTTCTAGTTCTTTAACTTGTGAAGTTAGATAGTTTATTAGAAATTTTCTTGCTTCTGGAAGTAGGCCTGTAGTGCTATGAACTTCCCTCTCAGAACTGCTTTCACTGCATCGCATAGATTTTGTGTTGTTGTGTGTTCATTTTCATTGGTTTCTAGGACGATTTCTTCCTTGTCTCCATGGTAACCCATTCATTGTTCAATAACATGGTATTTAGCCAACTTTCTACCTTATATTCTAATTCACTGATCTGGTGCTCAGCTTCCTCTACTCTGTTGGTTATTCCTTCCAATGTGTTCTTAATTTCTGCTTTGTCATTCTTTATTTACACTTGGTTGGTTTTCAGTGTTTCTATATTTTTACTCATGGTACTGATGTTCTTACTCATGCTGTTGAACTTCCTCAAGATCATGGCTCTGAACTCTACCTCTGATAATTTGCTTAGCTGCATTTCATTTATCTCATCTTCAATAGAGTTCTCTTGTTCTTTCACTTGGGATTTGTTTCTTTGTTTTATCATTTTGGCTATTTAAGTGGGTTTTGGAGCCTGCCAAATTATCCCTGTGGGTGTTGTTGTTCTGCTGTTTGTGGCTCCCTCTACTGGGTTTGGATGAGCCTGTGTGGGTCCACGGTAAACACCACTGTCATGTTTCTTTCCTGTGTAGATTTGCAAGCCCAGGAAAGGTTCAGTTATCCTCTAGCTTTTTCCTGGTGGCTAGTAGTGTCAGTTACTCAGTGCCTTGGAATGTAGCCCTGGTGTTCTCCATAAGAGGATTTCCACAGGGTGGGATAGATGCTGGTTGTAAATGTGCCTCAATTTGCATTTCTTGCCTCACCTGGGAAAGGCTGAATATCTGAGGTGGGGGGCTGCTGCTTTTCCCACAGCTCTGGGGAGGAGTACACTGGCCACCGTCCTTTGTGGCAGCAACTCAGCAAAAACTTTGAGTGCCCTTCAAATCCCAGTTGTCCCTACAGAGTGCCAGCCCAGTCTGCCCTCCCTCTGCGGTAGCCCCCAGGTTAGTGGCTGTGGCTATTTTAGTGCTCTGTCCTGGCTCTCTGTGCTGTGGAGCAGGCTTGGTCTTTATCCCCCAAGGGCGCTGCTCACAGCTAAGACTGCTGCTGTCTGTGAGCTACCAGCCTGCCACCCTCTCACGCCTCCGCAGATCCTACCAGTGTCCCTGGTTATATGGTCCTGTCCTGCTGCTTCTCTGTTGCTTTTTTTTGAGGATTTGTCTTTGTTTTAGTTGTAATTCCCCGTTGGTTCTGGGAGATTGTCTGTGTAGCTACTATTCACTCCGCCTCAATTTTCACATCTTTTATGCCTATCTTGTGTGCAGCTGGGTTGCACTGGCCTTTCTGGTGCCCCCGCACCCTGCAGTTCCCACGGGTGGGCAGCTGGATCGCACCAGTCTCTTTCGTGCTCTGGCTTCCCACTGCTCTTGTGGGCTACTGGACTGCATAGGCCTCTGTGGAGTCCCAGGTCCTGTCGCTGGTGGCTGGGGAGTGCTGATACCCTGTGGGGCTCAGCTCCTGCTCAGTCTTTGCTGTAGTTTTGGGGGATGGTTCTCAGCTTCTGGTCTGTGCTTCTGTTGCCTGATGGATGTCTGCTCCACAGCCTCTGTTGCTGGGGATATATCTGGACTCTGATTGGGCTGCTACTATGGGGGATGGTCCTGGGCTCTGGGCTGTCTGGGGCTTCCGTGACCAGCACCTTGGGAGCTCCACTACTATGCACTGGTCTGCGTTGACACAGAGTTTGCACTGGTCCGAGGGTGCCAGGTGTGCTGGTGGGCTCAGGATTTCGGGCCCTAGCTGCTCCCACTGCCTCCTCCCTGGGAAGACCTGGAATCTTCCAAAATGGTGGACCTCCCCACGGCTCAGGAAGAAAGGCCCTGAAGGGCTGCTTACCGTGGTAGTCAGCTGCTCCCTCCACAGCACAGGAACTTTCTGCTCTGAGTCTTTTCACTGCTTGGGTTTGGTTGTCCACCTTCACGTCCACTCACCCTCCCTCTGGTCCTGCCCTCCACCATCCTTCTCTTTGCATTTTTCCCTTGAAGCTTTTTAAAAAGGGCACTAGCTGCTGTGTGGAGGACATATGGGGGTGGCAGGGAGAGAAGAGTCAGAGACTAGTTGAAGGCAATTACCCTATTTTAGGTATAAGAAAATTTGAAGTAGCAATGCATCAAAGCTGATTTCCAACTTTCTATCTTGAATAATTCTTTATTTATTTTATTTTTTATCCTCACCCGAGGACATTTTTCCATTTTTTTTGTTCAGGTAGAGTGGGAGGGAGAGAGAGGAACAGAGAGAGAGAGAGAAACATCGATGTGAAAGGAACACATCGAGTGGCTGACACCCGCACAACCGACCAGGGCCGGGGACAAACTGCAACCGAGGTATGCGCCCTTAGTGGGAACCGAACCCAGGTCTCTCAGGACCACAGGCCGACGCTCTAACCGCTTAACCAAACCAGCCAGGGCTATCTTGAATAATTCTTATATCCTAACATCATTTACTGAAATGGGGGAGACCAACAAGAAAACAGGTTTGGGATTTGGGAACAGAGAAGAAAAGGTTTGCTTTTGGTCATGTTCATGTTCGGGTGTTTATATAACATCTAACTGAAGATTGCAAATACATATTTGAATCAATAAATCTGGAGCTTAGCAAAGATGTTAAGAATGGATATATGAAATCCTGAGCCCTGGCTGGAGTCATCAGCACTGAGTTGGTGTGTAAATTCGTGGGAGCTATAGAGCAAATTTGTTCATGATCATAAAGATGATTTATTATGAGGATTAAAGAAATCATAGCCTATCTGAAAGGACAACATTTACATCACCTCTCACAGTCCCCAGGCAGCAAACCATTCTGCGAGGTAGATCTTGGGGCACCACTGCTGGCTGGCGCTAGCTGGCTATTCTCTCTTGTCTGCCATTCAATCAAATTCCCATTTGTCTCAAGCCTTTCAAATGACTTTGGATATCTGAGGCTGCTCCCAGATACTTAAATTGCTAAATGCCTTATACTCCAATGGATTTACTCTGCTTTTAAAGATTTTTCAATACTCATTCAAAATCTAGTTTAACAACAACAAAATACGTCAAATCTTCAAAATATAAAAATTTCCCATTTAAATTGGATTTAAAATACCACATGCTTTTTAATTACTGTGTGTCACATTATCAAAATGAATTATTATTATTTATTAAGAACACATACACAAAACTATGAGTAAAGATGGATTTGACTTAGGACCTGGAGAGGACCCACTCCCCTTACCTGGCAGCCTCTTCCATAACATTTAGGAGAATCTGTTTCACCTGGTTTGGGGAAGGTACTAATTAATAAGATATCCTTGACCCCCATTCTCATAGATTCTTATTCAGTATTTCTGAGAGGGGACATTTTAAATGTTCCCCATAGTGGTGGTGCTTCTAGGATCACACTCTGAGAGCACTATCTTATCTTTGAGGTCACTAGACTGAATAGTTCCTTATGATTTATTTGCATATGATAAGATAGTAAGACTTTTTTCCTATGGGCAGGACCCGGGACATTACCAACTCTATTGGCCCATGTGGAACACTGTCAGATCTCCTTGAAGACCAAGGGGCTCCTCTCTCAGCTGCTGGGACTGCTGTCAGCTGATAGCCCTCAGCTGTCAAGCATCTTGAGATAAAGACAGTTATCTTGTCAAGATCACATCCTCTTCCCACGGGGTAGCCTGCATCAAATGACTTTTTTTTAAATCCTCACCGAGGATGTTTTCCTATTTTTATTCAGATAGAGTGGGAGGAAGAGAGAGAGAAACACTGACGTGAGAGAGACACATCGACTGGTTGCCTCCCACATGACCCACCAACCAGGGCCGGGGACAAACCACAACTGAGGTACGTGCCTTGACTGGAATCAAACCCACAACTACTTGGTCTGCAGGGTGACGCTCTAACCACTGAGGAAAACTGGCCAGAGCTCAAATGGCTTTTTAATGCAGGAGCATGAAAGCCACCTCCCCACAATTTAGGACAATATTGAAGAGAACACACCAATGAAAGTCCTGCATACAGATCTCCATACCAGTACCTGTTTTCGGAAACCCAAATTAAGATGGGAGCAAACTGATCAAAGGCCATTGTTCATATTTGTTGAAAACAACTCATTGTCTCAAATATAAAAGGCATTGAAAGTCCGAGTTCTAACTATGTCCTACAGAAAACTGAGCATTTAAGACACAGGATCTGAATTCTACTGCCCAAATGTCATGGCAGGCCAGTTCTGAGAATGAGAAAGAAATATCAGACATGCAAATGGATCATAACTGGGTGAGGGTGTGAGCAATACAGGGACACTGCGAGGATTTGGCACTCCTCGTGTCAAGTTTGTATTGGCCTCTTTCCTGCCACTTCACACAGAGATGGACCTGTTAGGTTTAAGAGCATGGGATCAGGCAGACTGCTGTCAAACTACAGCACCCTTCATCTCTGGGATTGTCAGAAGAGAGGTAGGCAGGGTTTACTAGCTCTGAGAACAGATTATTTGAAAGAGTTCATGGCCACTTCTACCCTTCTATTCTGAGGCTTAAAATTCCACCATTTGAAATGTAAGACAAGGAGGAGGGATGCAAGTCTAAAGCCATTAGAAGTTAACTAGAACATGAAGTGAACCTGTTCTTAGACACAGTAGGGAATATCACAATAAAACCAGTGTTTTCTGCCCTCCTGGTGTGGCTCAGTGGCTGAGCATCGACCCATGCATGAAGAAGTTGCTGGTTTGATTCCTTGTCAGGGCACATGCCCAGGTTTTTGGCACAATCCCCAGTGGGGGACATGCAGGAGGCGGCCAATTGATGTTCTCTCTCATCAATGTTTCTATCTCTCTCTCTCTCTCCCTTCCTCTCTCAAAAAATCAATAAAGAAAAATTAAACAACAACAACAACAACAAAACAAAACAAAAAACAACCTGTGTTTCCTGATCAACATAGAGAAAGCTCCAAATCTCAAGGTGCACCCAAATGTTCATGTTTTGAAAAGTTTCCATCCACATTTTGCCCCCCCCCCTTCACACTTTCTTGACTTATAGTGGGGATAGACACAGTTTCCCTCTCTCAACTTCTCATTTTTCTGTTTGGTAAGCAATATAGCAATAGAAGCCAAATAACTACAATAGATGGTAGGAAGTAATAGACACTGCAAAGGAGCAGGTGATGATGTAGTCGCAACAAAGGATTAAGTCATCAACATGGGGCGATCTGCACTTTGGATGTCTCTTTAGTGTTCCCATCTATGTTGAATATTAGGGATGTTAGAATCCTATATTGACTTGTCTTTGGATGGGAACTGCTACGAAGCAAGGGATATGACTTTGGGCAAGGCAATTGCATTTGGCTTTGGGGAATTTTGGATGGGGACTCAACTTTATACTGTCAGCAAGTAATGCTCCCAGCAGCTGAAGGAATGAGTGTCTCAGTTCAGAAGAGGGCTTCTGGGCAGCACGCCACAGCCTCCACTACAGTTAGTCCCTGTTACCTAAAAATATATTTGGGCTTGTGATCAAATATTTCCACAAAGTATGAGTTTGGAAGAAGCATTTTCTTGCTATTTTATTTCTAATCAGAAAAACTATGGCAGTGTTATAGACTAAATTGTGTCCCCACCCCCAAATTCACATGTTGAAGCCCTAGTCCCTGAGGGTTCTGTATTTGGAATTTAATCGTATGCATAAGGGCAGGGCCCTAATCAGATAGACTGGTGTTTTTATGAGGAGAAGTAAAGACACCAGGGAGGCATATGAACAGAGAAGAAAACATGTGAGGACACAATGAGAAGGTGGATGTCTGCACAGCAGAGAGAGACCTCAGCAGAAACCAAGCTTTTCAATACCTTCAAATGGACTTCCAGCCTCCAGAAGCCTGAGAAAATAATTTTCTGTGGTTTAAGCTACCAAGTCTTAGGTATTTTGTCATGGCAGACCGTGTGGACTAAGACAGGAAGTGAGAAGATAAACTAAGTGTTTCATGTATCAGAAAGGTGAAGATTCAATCATCAACATAAGGGTTGCAGTTCCATACTTGAATTTCTGACCCGGAATCTGGAAAACCTAGGAACACAACACTTTCTTCAGCTACATTCCAGTTCATTTAAAAATATCCATGAAATGAATATTTAAAAGGTTTGATTCTAAAATAAAATGTCATGTTATGGTTCATATAGTTAGTGTATCTGAGTGAATGTTTATATATATATATAACCAAAATATATATCTTTTCATTATTAAATAGCATTATAGTATTTGTGTTAGTGTGTTTGTAATTTACAGACATGTTTTACATATATATGTGTATGTGTGTGTGTGTGGGTGTGTGTATATATATATATATATATATGCTATCATACTTTTACACAACACCAACATTAATGCAATTGAAATGTATTATGCATTTGTACATACTATGTCTACTAGTAATACAAATTTGAACAAAGAATAAATGATCTGTCCAGATATCTGTGATCTAGCTCAAGAGATAAGACTCATAACATTTCCCATATTGAAGATGCTAGGAGCCACCTATTTGGTCTTTTTGTAATTCGTCTTGATCTCCTCAAGACTAAGTCCCTCTCTGAAGCCAGATAATTCTTCCAAAATACAAACCTATTGAAATTTCTTTCTTGCTTAAGTTTATCTCCATGCCTTCATCAGAATGCATCAGAATGGTACACAGCCCTATGTCTCAAGCCATTTTACATATCTTGGTAGCTCTATATGCTACACTCCTGCCAAAATAGTTGTGGTTCTTACACAGATCCATGTGGCCTTCATGTGTCTGTGCCCAGGTAGGGCTGCTCCCTCTGTCTCCCCATTGGTGAGATCTTACTCTGGCCCGCCCTCCTCAGAGATGGCGGTGGAGCCCTTACGTAGTAGTTCTATCCTTGGAGGCATCGCCATTTCCATCTGCTGTCACTAATGCCCCTGCCCTCAATGCCCTGCAGTGCTGTGGTTTGCTTATCTTTTTTCTCATGAGTTTGTGAGTATCGTGAGAAACATAAGGAAACATTTATCTCTCCATCCAGGAACTTCTCAGGACTGTGTCCAGTAGGTTCATGATACAGGCTCATTGGTTTGAACTAAAGAATGAATAGAAAAATGTGTGTGTGTGTGTGTGTGTGTGTGTGTATTTATATATATGTAAATATATATATAATAGAAAAATGTGTATATATATGCATATATATTTTTTTTACAGGAAAGATATCAATGTTTTGCCATATAATTATATTATTTTGAAAGTACAACTACTGAATTCAAAACAAATAATTGTTTCTTTATGATAAAGAAAGTGTGCCCTCTTTTTTTCTCTACATGTTCACACTTCACACTATTTTGAGTTTTAGTAAAGATTTAAGCAGTTACATAGTCACTAGAGGTCACTCTTACAATTTTGAATTTTGTGAACATGTGTAGGTTATTTTCATGAGAACAATTTAATTTTAACTCTTCCCTCTGTGACATATGTAAAGGTTTTAATGATGATCTCTGAATTTACCCAAATAAATTACCTAAATGCTTTGCTTACCTTTTTTGTTTTTAAATACATCATTGGATGGTTTCCCTAATGTGTTTAAGAGAAGCTGCAAGGTAGGTGAAAACCTGATATTGAAACACATAGCAAATATAAAACAAAATATTATTTCATCAATTATGTTTTCACTAGAAAATTTCACCTTACATTTGTCCTAACGATTGTTACAGGTTTTTTAAAAGGTTATTTATGGACAGCCTGTTGTTATAAATGCAGGTGATTTTCCTCTGGATCCACAGCTAAATTACCTGTGGAAATGCAGGCACCACCAAGTGTCAGCAGGTTCTCAATCACAAACAGGCTGAGAGGAAACCAACAGACACTTGCAAATGACAGGGGAGCCGCAAAAAGAGAAACAAATCTCTTTTAAACTGATGTGTGATCATCCCCATTCTCACACCCACTCCTCAACCTTCTAAGTAATTACTGCATGGCAATCAATCAGGGCTCTTTAGACAGATACTCAGGTGTCTTTTGTTTGATTTCACATCTCCCAGGAGCAAGAATTGAAAGGATTAGGAAAGAACTGGAGGGGCAGGAGACTGGACAAGTAGAAGGCTGTGGATAAGGTAAGTGACCCCTTTACCTGGCGTCTGTGGTCAGAGGATCAGTAACCTGGGGTATATTCTCAGTGGGAATATGCCTAGGTAAAGAAAGAAAATTTGTATTTAAAAATAAGTTTGAGGATGGAGGGAAAGTGATAATAATGACTGTAGGCTGTAGGCTGTAAAGCTATACTGCAAGGTTGGAATCTCATTCCAGCTACTGAGAAGAGTAGACTTTGAGAAAGGTGGAAGCATCCATTTCTCCAATTTGTAATGGGAACGTGATAAGGACAAAACTTGGCTTTATATAGGTATAAATAGGGATGGAGAGATATGTATGCATGCATACATACATGCATGCATATATACATACATGAGCATATACAGACACAGATACACACACACACACTCATCTCTTCAATTCTAAGTGCCTGGCCATAATTGATGTTCAAAACGGCCTCCCTTTGTATTATTCTAGCAGAGGAAAGCATATCCCCTGAGTCTAAAGTCAGGAAATATGACCTAATATACAATTTGGGGACAAGATAGAATATTTGAAACTGGATCTGAAAACCCAGGATATTTAATTGCCATACTAATAAGGCTAAACACGATTTCTCCTCATTCAATCTCTTTGAAAGGCATCATAAACCATTTATTGATTTTTCTAAAAGAAGAAAAAAATGGGGGTAAAAGTGCCACTTAAATAAGAAGTCAGGCCATCCAATTTCAGTTTCAAACTTGGGCAATGGGCCTGCCAGACCTTCCCAGTGGGCTCAGCTGTACTGAACATAAAAAACAAAACAAAGGCACCCACAAGTTTGAGGCCTCTGAACTCAAGGAAAAGGGGGAGCTAAAGAGCAGCATTCAGTAAAGCCATACCAGAGATGGTCACTGCAGGTCCCAGGGCTGGGCAATTCTGACCCCAACTGCCTCATACTAGGGCTAATGTTCTATCCAGCCTTCTATGTCCCACAGTCTCCGCCTACAGAACATGGGAGAGCTGTAACGACAGGCAGGCAGGCTAGTTAAAGAATTTAGTGGCCACCACTGAGAATAAACCTCTATGAGCAGCTTCAGACAGGGACATGCAAGGGTATCTGCTGAGCCCACCTCTAAAGCATTTGCCTAAGAGGTGAGAAAAAAAAAACCACTGTTGCTGTCAATATTTACAGTTCAAAGAGACCATCAACTTATCTGGAAAGTTTATCATTTACATGTGTCTTTGTATGACTTCAAGGACATTGCTCAAAGATGCTGCCATTTTGCAAATGACTCTCCCAGAGCTTCTGTGGCAGGAGCCATGTAGCTTTGTGGTGCGGAGGTCTGACGTGGTTAACCACTCCAAGACAACCTTTGGTTGTCCAAAATGGAACAACATCACCTACTTCTCACATGTTTGGTAAAGATGAAAAGTGAACCAAAATGGGAATGTACTTAAAAAGTTAGCACAGTGCCTGATAAGTGCCTAATAAATAGTAACTGCTATAATTAGTGTTATCACCATCATCAACATTACAAAAGCAAAAAAAAAGATTCCTACAGTTGTTAGTTTATCTGGTAAGACTGATCTTCCCAGTCTGTGTGCAATTCTAATAGCTGCCATTAACAGAAAGACAAGGTGGTACCAAGCTTCTTCTTCTTCTTCTTCTTTTTTTGTATGATTTAAGAGGTTTTGCACAAGCCTGGCCAGTGTGGCTCAGTGGTGGGGCACCAAGAGGTTGCTGGTTTTATTCCTGAGGGCACCTGCCCAGGTTGTGGGCCAAATCCTCAGTGGGAGCATGCAGGAGGTGGCCAGTCTATGTTCTCTCTCATCGATGTTTCTATCTCTCTCCCTCTCCCTTCCTCTCTCTCTGAAATCAATACAGAAAAAAATTTCTTTTATTTATTTATTTTTTTATCCTCACCTGAGGACACTTTTGCATTTGTCTTCAGATAGAGCAGGAGGGAGAGAGGGAGGAAGAGAGAGAAAGAAATATTGATGTGAGAGAGACGCATCGACTGGCTGCCACCCACACGACCCCAACCATGGCCAGGTACAAACCACAACCGAGGTACATGCCCTTAGTGGGACCATGTCGCTCTGGACCATGGACTGACGCTCCAACCACTGAGCCAAACTGGCTAGGGCAAAAAAAAATTTTTTTTAATGAGGTTTTGTACAAAAACAGTTGTGAACCAAAATTGTTCAGTCAACAAGGATGATATAAACATGGTTCCGACTGCCCAATGTTTTAAGGACACTATTGTCTCCAAAGACAGAGAGATGGGAAGGGGACCTCTAAAATCCCTTTGAAACTGGAGGATCTAACTTCCCCGCCATTTAGATTTTCTCAAAGGATGCTCACTCTCTGTGAGAATCGCTCCACTGAGTGGATGAAGTATGTCTGAAGTTGCTGCCAGAAAAGGAAGTGTCCTCCCATTAAACACGAGCAAAGCCACGACTAGTTTCTTCTATCTTAATTTTTACTCTGGAATTGATGTAGAGCTGACTTCATAATCAAACCTCTACATCAATTCCAGAGTAAAAATTAAGATAGAAGAAACTAGTCGTGGCTTTGCTCTGGGTTTAATGGGAGGACACTTCCTTTTCTGGCAGCAACTTCAGACATACTTCATCCACTCAGTGGAGCGATTCTGACTTCATAATCAAACTGAGCTGAATATTCATCATTTGGAGAGCACTGAAATGACCTGATCTTTTCCCAAATTATCCATCCCATCCGTCTGTCCCTAGTTTGTCCTCACACAGTGATATACATCTTTGTATGTATCCACACATATCCCATAAACCTTGGTTAAAATACAAAGACTTCCAAGAGAAGACAAGTATCAAATATTTTTGTCAAAAACATCTTAATAGAGATTCTCATCATAGTAGTTAGGGGTAAAACTCCACCCCAATGAAATAGAGAAATGAAAAACAGGGCAGGAAGTTTTTGAAAGAAAATGTGAACATCAAGGACTGACTTTCCCCATTCATGAGTCAATTTGACTATTCCTCTGTGTTTTCCACTCATTGATTGTGCTAAAGTATCTATTATAAACCATGATACATACCACATATAGATGTTGGGAATACACCATGGGTAAGACATAGTCTCTGAATTCAAGAGATCCCCATTATGGTCAAGCAGTTGTTTTTATAACTTCATGGTGGATGATTTAAGAGATGCCTGCAGTAAGTATAATAGAGAGATTAAAAATTCAAGTGATAATCGTCTCCACAGTAATTGAGAAGGCAGAGAAGAGTGGTGTTTCAGTTAAATCTTGAAGGATGAACAGTTGTTCACCAGAAGGACAAGTTTGCGTTGGTCTGAGGATGACTGGAGTTTCATTAAAGTTACATTATCAGAATTATAAAATGTACCTTCATTGATTTTCACATTGCACTTTGAGGCAATTTACTATTCTGACACATTTGAAAATAAATCAGAATAATACAATCCTCAAATGGAAGGAACAATAGTGGTAAAGCTAAAATGTAATCACTAACATTATGTAGGACTCACCATGTGCTGCACTGCATCCATGCTCTATGCACACATCCTCGTTTTGTCTAGGCAGAGTCAACATGAAGAAGCCATAGCATCCCAGACACTTTGCCGATGAGGAGAGTGAGGCCCAGGCAGGAGATGCAAGTTTCCCAAATGCATGTCAGACTGAAATTCAAAATCATGGCTGCTTTTTTGATTCTTGAATATGCTCCTAGTGATTATGATATACTTTCACTTTTTTATATTATCCAGCGATTACCATTGAGAGGGTGGACCACTGAACAAGCATTATCAAAATCACCCAAAAACATGTGAGAAATGAAGACTCTCGGGACCCACTGCAGATTTCCTGAATAAGAATCTGCATGTAACCATGATCTCAGGTGATTCGTAATAATGTTTGAAAAACATTTAGTCCAATCCTTTTCATAAAACCTCCGAATGTTATTCTTCGTCTCCTTCAGAGAGGGCCAGGAAACCGATTTCTCTGGCAGTTTCACTTGCTTATTTGCTGATTGAATTAACCACCTGCTGCGCCGTAGTAACCACCCTCTCTGGATGAATGCTGCTCCCTTCTGACAAAACAGGACCTTGTCTCCTTGCTCATTCACATGTCAATTTATTGGTATGTGGGTCCCAGTATGAATGGATGGAAACTCTTTTATTCCTCACTCTCATCTAATTATTGCAACCTGTTTAACCATTACGTTAATGATGTCATTCATATCTACCCCTTAACTTCTGGTCTCTCACTTATGGGCCAGTTGTAGGTAGCTCTACATAACCCCTTAAAATAAAATACTATGCAATAGACCAACTAATGCAGATGTGCTCTTCCTGAGGGAGAACACAGGTAGACAGTCACCCTCTGTGGCCTGAATACGCTGGGGCCGTTATTAACTGAATGGCACTGACCATCTACAGCATCTCATTAAGCCAATGGTCAGCTCAAATGCCAGAGGCTGTTCTCAGATACAGAGCAGCCCATGCTCTCTATTAACAGCTTTTTATTTATTTATTTTAAATTTATTTTTATTTTATGTTAATCTTCCCCTGAGGATAATTTTCCATTGATTTTTAGACAAGTTGGGAAGGAGGAAGTGGGGGGCAAAAGAGACAGAGAGAGAGAGAGAAACACTGATGGGAGAGAGGCACATTGACTGGTTGCCTCCTGGTTGACCCCATCCATGTCAAGGGATCAAACCTGCAACTCAGGTATGTGCCCTTGACTGGGAATCAAACCTGAGTCCCTTAGGTCCTTGGGCCAATGCTCTAACTACAGACCCACACTGGTCAGAGCCATTATTAGCTCTTTTGAAAGCAAGCCCATGCATACACCTTCACACGTGGCCAGAGTACAGGACATCATATACTTGAAATTCCTTTTCTTTCGAAAAAGTCATTTTTTTCTCTGGGACCTTCAGATATTTTAAACATTTACTGAGTAACCAGAAATATTCATTTTGAACTATTTAGGCAGCACTAGCGGTATCTATAGAAAAAGGGGAAACTTACCATTTATTTATTTTTAAAATTAAAAAAAAAAGTCAAATGAGTATCTAGGCCCTGGGGAAGCAAAGACGGGTAAGTAGGAATCCCTGCTGTATAAAAGGTCACAGATTGAAGAAACAAAGACAGGGAAGTAAAAGTATAATTACAACAGAAAGCCTGAGTGCAGTTCTAGGGGAGACAGAGAGGAGTAAGTGGTGAACTGCCTGCCTCAAGGAGGAGGAGAGAACTTAAGAGAAGTGGCATTTGAGCTGTCCTCTAAAGATGACTGTGCTTGTCAAAGGTGAAAAAGTCTTTCTAGGTAGAGGACCAGGCTGTGAATGGTCAGCGAGAAGAGAACCTTGTGGTAGAGGATTTGGAGAATATTAAAGAATTTAGTAGGTTGGATTCAAGAGAAGGGAGAAGAGAAACAAGAGGTATTGTCTCCACTTATATTTTAAGATGATCCCATATAATGATTTGTAAGGTGAGAGTTTAAGCCTTGGAACACTGAGGAATCATGCAATATTCCTCATAATAAGAAGTTAAGTTCTGCCCAGGCAGTGTGGCTCAGTGGTTGAGCGTCATTCCATAGACCAGGAAGTCACCATTTCAATTCCCAGTCAGGACACGTTCCTGGGTTGCAGGCTGGATTCCCAGTAGGGAGTGTGCAGGAGGCAGCCAATGGATGCTTCTCTCTTGTTGATGTTTCTCTCTCTCTCTCTCCCTCTTCCTTCCTCTCTCTGTAAAAATTAAAAAAAAATTTTTTTTAACTAAAGTTAAACTTTGCTGGTAAGTTGGACAACTGATTTGAAGGGAAAAGAAACTGAAGCGCCAAAGACTTCTAGGAGGTTGTACCACAACCCAGATTAGAGGTGCTGAAGGTTGTGTCTGACCAGCGAGTGTAAACTATCACCCAGATATAAAGGACAAAGAGCTTGAACAATAACAAAAGCTTTACCAGCATAGCTGTTTGACTCCTAAACAAAACAAGTGCTTAAAGCTCTTGGAAATTGTAAGGGAATGAATGTCAGTTCCCTAGTAAGGGAACAACCCTCAGGCACATTTTCTATTGAGCATTTTACTGGATGAACAAACCAGGAAGCTGGAGTATGTATTGTTAATGAAATGTATAAATATCCTACCAATTCAGAAGAAATCCACACAGTAAATCCAAGGAATGAGGGGAATAGCTTTGAGAACAGACTAAATGAAAGAAAAGTCAGGTCGCATCCAGAAGGAAATAAAAACATGTAAACCTCTGTGTATTCTAACCAGGAAATCACTTAAGCATTGGGGAATGATTGGTTATAAACTCTACAACCTTTTGCAGAATGCTAATGCACTCCAAACCAGTTAGACTTTTTCAAAGTGTGTTCCCACCCAGTGTCTCATTTAAACCACACAACACCTCTGACAGTTTCGGTTGCTGTTTATATTTAACTGGATAAAACAATTTACGTTCTAAGAATTGAATAATGGATTGAATTCTCAAGTATCCTGTGCTATAGCAAAGACTGAAACTGAGACCTCTTTTCCAGTTAGCTACAAAAATGGCCATTTTTTTAGGTTAAAAATTTTAAATACTGGCAAGTTTTTAATAGATCCTAAGTACAGTGCATTAGAAGTTTTCAATCGACAACATGTAATTTTATACTGGTTCCATGGCTGCAAAAGCAAATTAATTCAAAATGTCAAGTGAAATGTCAAGTAAAATGGTTCTGTATCATAGTTCAGCTGGGCATCAAACTGACCTATGTTTGTCACTGAAAAAGATATTAAACTAAAGGAAGAGCTATTTGAAATTCATCCTCTTTCTCATTTTTCTGAGCATCACCATAAATACTCATTTGATTTGTATATTGCTTGTCTAAAATATCATAAATCAGAAGATTTATGGAAGGTGTACATTTTACATTTTATATATATATATATATATATATATATATATATATATATATATAGTTATACACACAAACACACACATACAACTATTATTTTGGTTGTAGTTTAAAATACCCTTTTCATTAAAATGTAGCATTTCAGGAGCTATATTTTAACGCCAGTTTTTTGGAAAGAAAAATGAGAGAAAGATATTCGGCCATGCACTTGTAAAAATGTGTCTGTGCCCTGTGAATCATAAAAGTAGGTGGAAAAGATGATACGAGGTCCCTTGCCAGGAGGATCCAATCAAGAACTCTTTCAATCATGTCCTTTTGGTTACAAGGTGAAAGCCACAGATTTTTAAGGACATGTACTTTGTTCTTTGCTTTTAATTGAGCGAATGTGTCTACAGTGAGTACAAAGAATTCTCATTATCTGAACTTCCATCTCAGCCCTCGAGGAAGGTTGTTGCACTAGTGACCTTCACTGGTTTGTTTCATCAGCACACTTTCTAGTGGCTGATTATAGTGAACAAAGTGATCCACAAGGGCAAAGAGTCTTTGCAAAAGACTTAAATATACCTAGCCAGATACCCATTGGATACTTGCACTTATCAGTCAGAAACAATTGCCAAGCCTTCCCATCTTGAGACAGCTCCAAACACCCAGAGGTACTATTTTTTTATGTTGCACTGAAATATGTCTCCAATAACTAAGATCTGTTGGTGCCAGGAAATCACAGATAAGCATTCTCCTCCCTCTTCCAACGGCAGCAGATGTTCACCATCGGCCTTACACCCTCCAGCCGAAAACCCACCTCAGTTCTCGCATCCCTTCCTCACGTGATATGATGTGGGATTCCAACAACAGGGATCACTTCTGTCTGACATCCCCATGAGACTTTTAAATGTAGTACTCAGAAGTGCTGACCTTCCCCCCTAAAATGAAAACCAAGCCACGTCATTCTCCTGCTTAAAGACCCAAAATATTTATATATAACTTTCAGGATGAAATGCAGGCGCTTGACTGTCACAAACGGCCTGATGAGATCTCAGCCAGTCTCTGACTCATTCAGGTCATGCCTGACTATTGCTGCCCTGCAGACACACTTGGTTTCCTTCCCTCTCCACTCCTCTGTCCAGGCTGTGAGAAATCTTTCCTTGTCATGGGGACAAGCCCTGTGAGGCTCAGCACAAGACGGTCTTCTCACACAAGTCCCAAGTGCGGGCGAGTTAGGGTTGTTCCAGGGTGCTCTAAAGGAGCTGTGCCTCCCTCCTTTTTTGGCATTTATCCCATAGGCATGCATCTGGAAGTTTCTTTTCCTGTCTTCCTCCCAAACATCCACAGCCTTCATCTCATGTTTCTCTCTTCTTGTGTGCTTTCTGATAGAGAAGCCCAAGGGAAATAGATGACTTAAGTGAACACAACCAGTTGAGGACACAAGCAGTTGAGGACTGACCAGGGCTACATGTACAGAGCAGCCTCGACGAGCTAAGACTGTGTTAACACTTCAGTCTTGACATGGTTCTCCTGTTCACTGACAATCACAGTTACTAGCCCAGCTCATCTACCAGAGGGACATGGAGAACTCTCTTCAAGGAAATGCTCTCAAATCACCCCAAAAATGTCACTTTAGTTTTTGTTGTTGTTAATACTCACCCAAGGATATTTTTTCATTGATTTTTAGAGTGGAAGGGATGGAGGGAAGGATAGAGAAACATCTATGTGAGAGAGACAACATCAATTGGTTGCCTCCCGCAAAACTCCGACCAGGGTGGGGAGCTGACCTGCAACCGGGGTATGTGCCCTGCACCAGGAATCAAACCTGCGGCCCTTTGGTCCACAAGCTGACTAACTGCTGAGCCAAACTGACCAGGGCCAAAAGGGTCACTCTTGTTAGCAGGTTCTACTCAGAGAGGGGATAGAGCATGGCTCAGTGACTGGAGAGTTAGCAAGTCTCCATCTTTGAGCTCACTCACATTCCTGGTCCTCACTCCTATAAAAAAATATGTAAAATCATGCTTGAAACTAAAAAAATAAAGCTATATTAAATAAATTTTGCTTTTTGCTTTCTTTTTAAATTTTTTTTTTCTTTATTGATTTTAGAGAGAGGAAGTGAGAGGGAGAGATAGAAACATTGATGAGAGAGAACATTGATTGGTCATCTCCTGCATGCCCCTCACTGGGCATTTCACCCACAGCTTGGGCATGTGCCCTGATCGGGAATTGAACTGGCAAACTCTTGGTACATGGGTCGACACTCTACCATTGACTGACTCTTTCTTCTGTTTTTTATCTGACAATGTCAGGGTGATCTTAATAACCAAAATTTTAAATAGTTCCGAATATACTTCTTGAATATCTCCCAACCAATCAAAAGAAACATTTAAGATCAGGTGGAAAATAATTATTCTTTACACAGGATGAACAGCTAAGTCAGGGGAAGAAGGTTTATGTCAACTTTAGAAAATGGAGGAAACTAGAATTTTCTTTATTCTGAACCAGGAGGAAAGCAGAAGTCTGCTCGGAGGTAGAAAGATGTAGTCTCTGGCCAGAACATTTTCTAGTCCCATCCCCCCTCCCTACATAACAACTTCTTGGAATTCAGAACAACTTTATAAATGGGTCTATTCCTAACTCCAAATCAACTGGTGTTGGAGTACATTAAAAATGTAAGATAACCATATTTTAATTGGTCTTGAATGGGGGTTGGACACAGATATTTTTTAAAGTTCCTAGATAATTCTAGCATTAAAAAGTCATAGCTCTGGCCTCAGCCCAAATCTGTCTTTTGTTACTACCATAAATAGCAATATTTTTAATATAGCATGATGGACACATGATCTTTGCTTTTATTAAACTATTCACTTAAATGTGATTGATACTCATGTCTGTTGACTGGTACTAGCTCTGCTCTTGTTTTCTGCTTAAAGACACCAGTAGCACTAGGGAATAATAACAGTGAATAAGAAGAAAAAACAATATTTATTGAAGTACTTTTCTAAGCCCTTCATAAATAATAATTCATTTAGTTCTTGAAACAAACTTAGGACTTAACTGCTATTATTATCTCTTATTCATATTTTACAGATGAGGAAACGGGCTCAGAAAAATTGAGTAGTTTGCTGAAGATCACAGAGTTAGTAAAAGAGAAGAATTGTGTTCTGTGGAAACCAGTGATTCTTTTTCAAAATATTTAAACCTGTTCAGAACAACTTGATAAACATTCACTACAGTGGAAGATGAAAGGGTGGGCTTAAAAATATGGGCTCTGGGCCCAGCCAGTGTGGCACAGTGGTTGAGCATCGACCCATGCACTAAGAAGTTGCCAGTTTTATTTCTGGTCAGAGCATCTCAGATAGCCTAATTGTGGGCCCAATCCCCAGTGGGGAGCATGCAGGAGGTGACCAGTTAATGTTCTCTCTCATTAATGTTTCTATCTTGCTCTCCCTCTCCCTTCCTCTCTCTCTAAAATCAATAAAGAACACACAATTTTAAAAATATGGGTACATATTTTATGGTACAGCACACCTAATTCAAGCTACTCTACAGCTTACTGGCTCCTAGAATAGCTAAATAACTTAGCAATAGGAACACAGAGAGTTAGGTGGCAGAAGAAATAAAACCTAGATAACTTGATTTGTAGATTCATTTCCACTTTAACATGATAGCTTCTATCCAGAAGCCAGCTCTGAAAGACCTTAAATACTTAGGTAAGAAACTGACATTTTCTAAACATGTGAGCTGTGATCCAGTACATAGAACACACCAACTCTTGGTGGGGACTCCACACTGGTGTTTAAGATAGTAACTGAGAACTCAATGGGGAGCCTCATTTGTTAGTACATTTTTTTGAAAGTACATGGAGTCCAACAGTGACCTATCAATCTTCAGATTCCATCATGCGAATCTGCAGGTTAGGAGGCCACGAATACCCCTAGGGTCACACAGACATTTCTTCCTGTTCCTCATTGCATACTACTACATGAGGAGATGAGGCATCACCAAAACCACATGGAGACCCTGCATTCTTATCTCTGAGCTTTCTACCTGACCTGCTTTCTACATAGTAAGTCTCTGGTCTTCATTATGATCTGGAAATTAATGAGCCACACACAGTACAGGGAGGCTTATTCACCTGCAGTGCAACATCAGCTTTGAAACTGTAGTTTGTGGGCAAACAGTAATTTAATATATAGGCAAAACCCAATGATCTCATTTTATTAAGCATGAGGCATTTCTCATTGGTCTAATAGAGGTAATTTGACAATATGCTCATAGAACTTGGTCTTATCAAAAATAAACTGAAATCCTATTTCTGTATATTATACAAAAAAGTGCTGCTCTTCATTGAGGCAACCTGTCACTGATTTTCTAATGATATTTCTATACATACAATTCAAAATCTGAACATTGAAATAATATTCCCCTTACAAATAATTCACATTATCTATCCATAACTAACACAATTGGCCCTTGAACACATCACCAGTACTGATGCATATGTTACTTCCATCGTCACAACAATTCCATGAAATAGCATCATCCTCTCTGTTTTTAGATACAGTAACTGAGCAGGAGAGGGAGAGTGAGTTGCCTGAGGTCACACAGCACAACATTTCTGTTAAGCATTATACTTACATTGGCTTTCACACATTTGCCTTACTGTCAATGTGAAATAAGAACTATTTCTTCATCACTGGTTGTGTTTGAATAGACAGTGTCAAGGGAATGGGCATGGTATTCTTAGGCTATCTGAGATGTTAAACATTCTGGTGATACTCAGAAGTGATTTGCATAAGCATCTAACTGGGAAGGACCTGATTCTGTAGAACTGACCACTGAGGAGGTGATGTAGCCAGGATTCGCATATCTCTGTTTTGGTCTTACCGGGAACATGTTATTCCCACAAGAGCCTGGCTTAAACCCTGTCTTCTTTGTATAAAAAAATGAAGGTAATGATTGCTGTCTCCCACATCCCCAATGGCATGTGGAAGACTAGTTGAAATATTCCCTGTTTTTTCAAAATGTAGTCCGTGGGCTTCTAAAATTTCAGGCAAGAACTGAGGGTGATCATGACTGCCCTGTGCCATACAACAGAGCTATTCTCTTATTTCTTTTACATTTTAGTGTCTAAAGGCTTTAAAAGGAAACTTTCTAAAAAGAATAAAAGTATTAAAACAATTGAGATGGTGCATGCAGAAGTGCATTTTATGGTGTACAATAAAGGATTTTTATAACTTCCCAAGTATTATCACAAAAAACAAGTCATATTTTTACTCATAGGGAAACAGGACAGTGATAGAAAAATACTCACTTTGAGATTAGACAGGTCAGTGCTTGACTTCCATATTAGTCAGGGTTCAGAGAAATAAAATGACTAGGATGGAAATATCTAGGTCTACATTTACTTTTTATTATAAAGAAGCAGCTCCCATGATTATGGTAGCTGGGGAGTCTCTGGATCTGCAGTCAGCTCACTGGAGACCCAGAAGAGCCAATGGTGTAGTTTCAGTTCAAATGAGAAGGCGGAAAAGAGCCAGTGTTCCGCTCAAAGCAGGCAGGCAGGAAGAATTTTTTTTACTGGTAGGATGGTCAGATTTTCTGTTCTGTTCAGCCCCCCACTGTCTGGATAAGGTTCACCTATATAAGGGAATGGTACCTACTTTACTCAGTCTACGAAAAATTACACTTACCCAGAAACAGCCTCAGAGACACAGCCAAAGTAATTATTGACCAAATGGCTGGCATTCATGGCCCAGTCAAGTAGACACATAATTAAACAACATAGCTTCCTATTCTGCCACGTCCTAAGAGTGACTGGATAAAGCACTGCTTACTCACCAACAGACCATCCCACATAGGGTTGTTCTGAAGATGATTGACTGGTCCATTGCATATAGAGTGTCTTTATAGCTCCCTCATCTATAAAATTGGAACCATCTTTACCATATCTACGAACCATGAGAGATAATAAATATAACATAATTAAGAATGACACAGAAAGACTTACGGTCTAGGTAAGTCTATCTATAAAGAGATTCCCGTGTCTTGTGTTTACCTGCTTTGGGGACCATGAGCATGACTGAAATATTCTATGGCAGATGCATGCCATCTTTGTACATATGCATTTGGTTTAGGAAACTATATCAGTTATGTATTTCTATTTAACAAATTACTACATGCATTGTAGTTTCAAATAGTACACATTTATTATCCCACAGTTTCTGTGGGTTAGGAATCTGAGCATGAGCTGGCTGGTTCCTTGGTAATTGCAGTCAAAGTAGAGTCAAGACCCAGGTTCTCATCTGGAAACTTAGCTGGGGATCAATCCCTTTCTAAACTCCCTTAGGTTATTGACTGAATTAATCTCATGTGTGGGGACTAAGGTGGTCGAGTGCTGGTTGGTTGTTTCTTGTGGGTCACTCTCAGATCCTAGAGTCTTCCTGGAGCTGTCTGCTACTGTCTAGAGGCAGTTCACATCTGGAAGCTTACCCTTCAATATCATCAGGAGAGTGAGACAGTCTCACGTAGGTCTGCATGAAGTACAGTCCCATTAATGTAACTATGGAGTGACACCCCATAACTTTTGCCACATAATGTAATGTAATCAAGGCTATAGCATTCCATCACCTTGGCCATATTCTGTGGATAAGGAACAAGATCCTGCTCACTCTCAAGGGGAAGAGGATATATAACCCCTTCTAGTGTGAATACCAGAAGACGAGCATAATTGGGGGTCATTTTAGGGTCTGTGCATGACAGAAATGAAGCAGAAATGTAAGCAACTACTTTAAAAATGGAGGATGGACTTTTAATAATGTCCTCATTTGTTAAGAGATGTCATTTTCTGAAAGTAAGTTAGCAACATGATCACAGCACTCACTTCTCCATGTGGCAGTAAGAGGCTCTCCTTTCCCTGGTGACACAACGTTGGGCGGGCAAAGGAGGTTTACAGTGGTGATGTGAGCACGAGAAACATTTTATTTTTTGTATTATTATTTATTATTAATTTTTGTATTATTTTCCATATGAACAACTGTACAGTCCCCTCACCACTTCGTGCTTCGATGTTGGCGGCTTCCCTCTATCGCGGTTTTTCCGCCCGGGGAGGCGCGAAGCGGGGCGACGACTGCAGGACTAAAGGACCCTACTTCTGGAGACACATTTATGGCGGTAGAGTCTGGAACTGATTAACCACGATAAACGAGGGCGACTCTACACCTACTTTTTGCCCCACACTGTATAATCACTTCAAATTATGAATATATGTTATGCACAAACATACCTACTCAGATTTGGTAAAACTTAAAGCCTTCAGTAAACAATGTGGTACATCCTTACAGACACTCAAGTACCCAGTGCCTCCGTGTAAGAGGATATTCCTGTGAGTCTGTGTGCTACACGGAGTGCAGCCACTACACATTTCGAGGAAAATCCAACTGTCCCCGAGAAAAGACAGCACTCCTCCCTCCTTTAAAAGATCCTCAGCACTACTTCCTAAAAAATTTAGTGTACGTGGATGCATCTGACAAGTATTTTCATCCTAAAATACTGTTGTTTTTGAGGAATGGCATACACCTCATTCTAACAATAATAATTATTTGGCTTTGGGGGCAGGGAAATGCATATAAATTCTTCCTTCTTTGTATTTTTTCCTTGTGTTGTTTTAATTTTGTATAATGAGCGTTTTACTTGAAATCACAAAAAAAGTAGTTATCTTTGAATAATTACATTCTGAGATACAAGCTAGTTAAAAGAAAACAGAAAAGTGTTCACAGGGTACATAGCTGTGAAAGGTGCTGTTTAGTGCTGCTGAGCAGTCTGCACCCTGCCGTGCAGGCAGCCACTGTTCATAACCTTCACCATCACACCAATGGTCCACGTCCACCCATCTCCTGAGGTCCCCTTGTTGCCCCGTCAGCAATGTTCACCAGTCACCGTGGCTGAGTCATAAACATTTGACATACCACAAGAAGGTATCCTAAAATATAAACCACAACCTAAATGAAAATAATAAAACAATTTGAAAATACTAGGCACTTAGAAGTATATTTCTGGAGGAAAGAAAATGGCGGCGAAGAGAATGGAGCGACACAGACCATCTCCCAATACCAAACTGGATTTCCAACGAAAATAAAGGCAAATCGTCAGGAAAGGGCAGCCAAAAAACACCTTAGAGGAACACATAACCAGAAACACCCACACAATCCTGGTAGGCTAGCGAGGACGCGAGTGGGGGCCAGGAGCCCACGGTCCGCAGCGGCCTGGGCAGGGGCCAGGGAACTCGGCTGGAAGGTACTGCTACCGCCTCCCTTGCCACCCTGCATGGGCCCTGGGAACTCTGATGCCTGCTAAGCTCTCGGCTGGTTCCGCACAGACTCGCGGGCACCAGGGTACTTGGCGGGACGCTGCTACCAAGGCTGAGTCCCGCGAATTATGCGTGCTAAGTCCTCGGCGGGCGCCGCGCAAACTCGCGGGGACCAGGGGACTGTGCTGGACACTACTGCCACCTCGGCAGTGTCCCGCTACCCCGGCTAAGTCCTCAGGCTTCTGCTGAGTGCAACCCCCTCAGCTGGTGCCACAGCCGCAGCCGCCCTTGGCTGGAAGAAGCGCCCCCAGGTTAAAAGTCCCACACAGCTCCACGAAGCAGAGTTCGGACAGAGGCTAAATTGGCAGCAGCCAATCACCTTGGGCTCTGGCAAAGGGAAGGCAGACTGGACTGGAACTGTGTGGGGACACTCGGGTTTTGGAGGGTGCTAAGAGCTTTTGCTGAGTGCAGCCATGCAGGACTGTGGTCATTTTACTTTTTCTCAGGGCCCCGGAGAGACAGAGAGATGGGTGGCCTCTCCCTCAGAGATTCAACCCCACCTGGTGGCCATTGAAATGCTAATTGAGGCCCATTAACAACGAACACCTGCCTCACTCTCAGGAAATCCTCTTACACTGAGCACTTGAGGGAGTTTTTCAGGCAACTCAGAAACCAAAGGTCTGCAGGTGACCTCTACTAATAGCCTCCAGGCAAAAAAAGCTAGAGGATAACTACCATTCCCTGGGCGTGCAACACTAACCAGAAAAGCTAAGACTTGACGGTGGTGTTTAAAGTGGGTCCTCCCTGGCACATCCAAACCCAGGAGGGGGAGACACAAACAGCAGAACACCAACACCCACTGGGAAAATTTGGCAGACTCCAAAGCCCACTGTGATAGCCAAAATTGTGAGAAACAGAAACAAAAGCCAAATGAAAGAACAAGAGACCTCTACAGAAGATGAAATAAATGAGGTGCAGTTAAGCAAGATAACAGAACTAGAATTTAGAGCCATGATGTTGTGGAAGCTCAACAGCATGTAAGGACATGAGCACCATGAGTAAAGTCATAGAAATGTTGAAAATAAGCCAGTTGGAAATGAAAAACCAACAGGAAGAAATGAAGAATGACATATCAGAAATGAAAAACACATTGGAAGGTCGAAAAAGCACAGTAGGGGAAACTGAGGACCGGATCAGTGAATTAGAAGACAGGCTAGAAGAAATCAACCAATCAGAAAACAAAAAGGAAAAAATGATTAAAAAACAGGAAGACAGCTTAAGAGAACTATGGGACAACTGGAAACGAAATAATAATCGCATCATAAGTGTCCGTGGAGAAGAAGAAAATAAGCGAGGGCTAGAAAATATATTCAAAGAAATAGTGACAGAAAACTTCCCTAATTTGGTGAAGGAAGAAGGCATTCAAGTTCAAGAAGCTCAGAGAGCCCCAAGTAAGAAGAACCCAAACAGGCCCACACCAAGACACATAGTAATCACACTGCCAAAAATTAAAGACAAAGAGAGAATCCTAAAAGCAGCAAGAGATAAGCAACAGGTTACCTACAAAGGAAACCCCATAAGGCTCTCAGCTGACTTCTCACAAGAAACACTACAGGCTAGAAGGGAATGGCATGAAGTAATCAAGGTCATGAAAAACAAGGATCTGAATCCAAGACTACTCTACCCAGCAAGGCTATCATTCAAAATAGAAGGTCAAATAAAGAGCTTTTCAGACAAAAAAGGCTAAGGGAATACATTAGCACCAAACCAGCACTGCAAGAATTGTTGAAAGGACTGCTGTAATTACCAGGAGAAATGTGAAGGAAAATAGAACCACACTAAACAAAAATGGCAATAAATAAGTACATATCAATAATCACCTTAAATGTAAATGGACTGAATGCTCCCATAAAAAGACACAGAGTAGCTGATTGGATAACAAAGCATGCCTCATCTATATGTTGTTTACAAGAGACCCACCTCACAACAAAAGACTCACATAGATTGAAAGTGAAGGGATGGAAAAAAATCTTTCAAGCAAACGGAAAAGAAAAAAAAACTGGGGCAGCAATACTTATATCTGATAAAATAGATTTCAGAATGAAGGCCATAACTAGAGACAAAGAAGGCCACTACGTAATATTGACAGGAAGATATAACCTTAATAAACATATATGCACCCAACATAGGAGCACCAAAATTTATTTAAAAACTTTTGGAGGACTTCAAAGGAGAAATCGATAGCAATACAATCATAGCAGGGGACTTCAACACCCCGCTCACATCACTGGATAGATCCTCTAGACAAAAAATTAGCAAGGAAACAGAGACTCTAAATGAAGCACTAGACCAAAAGGTTTAATAGATATCTACAGAGAACTACACCCCAAAACTAGAATTCACATTCTTCTCAAGTGCACATGGAACATGCTCAAAGATAGACCACATGTTAGGGCACAAACTAAGTCTCTACAAGTTCAAGAAGATTGAAATTATATCAAGAATCTTCTCTGACCACAATGGCATGAAACTAGAAATCAATTGCAAGAAGAACATACAAAGACATTTGAACACATGGAAGGTAAATAGCATGTTATTAAACAATGAATGGGTCACCGAGGAAATCAAGGAAGAAATCAAAAACTTCCTGGAATCCAATGAAAATGAACACACAACAACACAAAATCTATGGGATGCAGCGAAAGCAGTTCTGAGGGGAAGTTCATAGCACTACAGGCCTACTTCAAAAAAGAAGAAAAATCTCTAATAGACTATATAACCTCACAACTTAAAGAATTAGAAAGCAAACAAAAAGAAAACCCCAGAGCAAGTAGAAGGAAGGAAATAGTAAGGATCAGAGCAGAAATAAATGACATAGAGACCAAAAAACACAATTCATAGGATCAATAAAACAAAGAGCTGTTTTTTCAAAAAGATAAACAAGATTGATGGACCCTTAGCTAGACTCACCAAGAAACAAAGAGAGAGAACCCAAATACATAAAATCAGAAATGAAAGAGGAGAGATAACAACTGACACCACAGAAATACAAAAGATCGTTAACAACTACTATGAACAATTATATGGCAACAAATTCGAAAATCTAAGCGAAAGTGACAAATTTCTAGAAACACATTGTCTCCCAAAACTGGATCAGGAAGAGATAGAAAACTTGAACAGACCAATAACAACAGAAGAAATTGAAGATGTAATCAAGACTTTCCCAGCAAACAAAACCCCAGGCCCGGATGGCTTCACGAGGGAGTTTTACCGAACATTCAAAGTAGAACTAATACCCATTCTCCTCAAACTATTTCAAAAAATTCAAGAAGAAAGAAGACTTCCAAACTCGTTTTATGAAGCCAGCATAATTCTAATTCCAATACCAGAAAAAGACACAACAAAGAACGAAAACTACAGGCCAATATCTCTGATGAACGTAGATACCAAAATCCTGAACAAAATACTAGCAAATCAAATCCAGCAATACACGAAAAAAATTATCCACCATGAGCAAGTGGGATTCATCCCAGGAATGTAAGACTGGTACAATATTCGCAAATCCATACATGTGATACACCACATAAATAAAATGAAGAATAAAAACCACATGATAATATCAATAGATGCTGAAAAAGCCTTCGACACAATCCAGCATCCATTTCTGATAAAAACGCTCAGCAGTGTGGGAATAGAGGGATCATATCTAGACATAATAAAGGCCATATATGAAAGACCTACAGCCAACATCATATTCAATGGGCAAAAACTAAAAGCATTTCCCTTAAGAACAGGAACAAGGCAAGGATGCCCACTTTCGCCACTCCTATTTTACATAGTACTGGAAGTCTTAGCCACAGCAATCAGACAGGAAGAAAAAATAAAAGGGATCCAAATTGGAAAGGAGGAAGTGAAATTGTCATTATTTGCAGATGACATGTTACTGTACATAGAAAACCCCAAAGACTCCACCAAAGGTTTACTAGACTTAATAAATGAATTTGGCAAAGTAGCAGGATAAAAAATTAACGTCAAGAAATTGATGCCATTCTTTCTTATACACCAATGATGAACTCACAAAAAGAGAAACTAAGAAAACAATCCCATTTACCATTGCGGCAAAAATAATTAAGATACCTAGGAATATATTTAACCAAAGAAATAAAGGACCTATTCGCAGAAAACTACAGGTCATTGAAAAAAGAAATAGAGGAAGATATAAAAAAGTGGAAGCACATACCCTGTTCATGGATTGGGAGAATTAACATCATTAAAATGTCCGTATTACCCAAAGCAATATATAGATTCAATGCAATCCCCATCAAAATACCAATGGCATACTTCACAGAATTAGAACAATTATTTTAAAAGTTCATATGGAACCAAAAAGGGCCTCGAATAGCCACAGAAATCTTGAAAAGGAAGAACAAAGTTGGAGGGATCACAATACCAGATTTCAGGTTATACTACAAAGCCACTATAATCAAAACAGCCTGGTACTGGCACAAGTACAGGTATATAGACCAGTGGAACAGAGCAGAGAACCCAGAAATGGACCTAAGGCAATATGCTCAATTAATATTTGACAAAGGTGGCAGAAGCATACAGTGGAGTAAGGACAGCCTCTTTAATAATGGTGCTGGGAAAATTGGACAGCTACTTGCAGAAAAATGAAACTAGACCATCAACTTACTCCCTTCACCAGAATAAACTCAAAATGGATCAAAGACTTAAATGTAACTCATGAATCCATAAAAATCCTAGAAGAGACTGTGGGCAACAAAATTTCAGACATCATATGCATCAGAATTTTTACTGACATATCACCTAAGGCAATAGATACAAAGGAGAAAATGAACACATGGGACTACATCAAACTCAAAAGCTTCTGCACAGCGAAAGATACAATCATTAAAGTGGAAAGGCTACCCACTGTCTGGGAGAACATAATTGCCAATGATATATCAGATAAGGGGTTAATTTCCAATACATATAGAGTGCTCATACAACTCCACAAAAGGAAGAGAAAGAATTCAATTTAAAAATGGGCAGAGGAACTAAATAGACACCTCTCCAAACAGGACATACAAATGGCTAAGAAACATGAAGAAATGCTGATCATCACTAATCATCAGAGAGATGCAAATTAAAACAACAATGAGGTATCACCTCACACCTGTCAGAATGGCCATCAACAAATCATCAAACGACAAGTGTTGGCGAGGGTGTGAAGAACAGGGGACTCTAGTACACTGCTCGTGGGAATGCACACTGGTGCAGCAACTATGGAAAACAATATGGTGTCACCTCAAAATATTAAAAGTTGATCTTCCATTTGACCCAGTGATCCCACTACTAGGAATATACCCTAAGAAGCATAAAACACCAATCAGAAAGAATATATGTACCCCCATGTTTGTAGCAGCACTATTTACAAGAGCTAAGATCTGACAACAGCCCAAGTGTCCATCAGTAGACGAATGGATCAAAAAGCTGTGGTACATATACACAATGGAGTACTACGCAGCGGTATGAAAGAAAGATCTCTTATCCTTTGAGACTACATGGAGGGACCTAGAAAGTATCATCCTAAGTGAAACAAGCCAAACAGAGAAAAACAAGTTTCATATGATCTCACTTATTTGTGGAATATAATGTACATAACAGTTTGTGGAATGGGGTAGTCCCAGAGATGCGGAAGTGGGGTCCAGACTGACAATCCCCTAAAGAGGGGGGAGGTGGGGGAGGGATGAACTACAGAACTTATGTGCATGTATTCATGAACAGTGGACATGAACAACAATCTGGGGAAAGGGCAGGGAGGGAGGGGGAGGGGGGAATCAGTGGGGGGAAAAGGAGAAACATCTGTAACAAAAATTAATCAATAAAAGAAAAAAAAGAAATTGAACCACCCAACCAACTGAGTCACACTGGCCACAGCTATCTATCAGTTCTTTAATGTTTCATTTTTGTATAACAGTAACATTTTCTTTTGTGGATATGACAACTTCTCAGTAACCTCAATAGATTTGAATTACATGCATTTATCTCTTATTTCTTTGATATATAGTCTTATTATGTATATTCATTTTTTTCCTTGTTTGTGGTTGGTTCTCTCTCCCTTTCATGATGCTGATTTCCTCAAATACTCGGTAATTCTTTGTTGTATTGCTATATTTAACAGTAAAGGTCTATATTGATCAAAAAAAAAGAAGAAGTATATTTCTCAATCTTTTTCCTCAAAAGTACTCCTGTTCACAGACACCTGGAAATCCTAGGCAAGAATGTGATCATGTAGCAATAGTCTCCCAGCCGTGACATTTCCAGGACCCTATTTATTTTCCCTTTCCTTAAATTACTTTAAGTTGTTACTAGTGCCTGAAATATAAGTAAGATGAATTCAGAAACAAACATTAACTTTGTATACTGACTACTCTGAATAACCCAGCTACTAACTTGGAAGGTTTGCTTAGGGGAAAGCTAAACTGGAACAGAGAATCAACAAATGTAATGTAGAGCAACCAGCAGGTCCGGGATGTCACTTGTACACAAAGGTAATATAATAAAATTGCAGTTGAAGGAGCCAGATATCCTGCATTGATATTGAATTTAAATTATGAAGGCTTTAGAGACAGTATTTCTTCCATCATAGGGCAATGGTGCACCTACCACGGTTGCATGTCTCTCTCTCTCTCTCTCTCTCTCTCTCTCTCTCACACACACACACACACACACACAAAGTTTAAGGCATCACTGCTGGAGACACATGCATGATATAAGAACAACATTTTATATTCTATTTAGTCCATTTTATTGGCCATAGGGAAACATTAAACAATGATATCTTCTTCATTTGGAATAACTGGGGAAATATATAATGATTATATATACTTATATATAATATATACTATATGTATATGTGCATATGTATATATCATTGTAATATATGTAATTATATATACTAATATTTATACTAGTTATATATAATAATACATATTACTATATATAATTACATATATTAAAGTAATATCCACATGTTATTATATAATTATATGTAATATATACATGCGTATATATGTATATGTATATTATACATAATTAATTATACAATAAAAATCAAGCTGGTGGCTAGAATTGTATTATGAAATTGGAAGATGTTGGACAGCTATTTTCTGTTATGTAGACTAGATGAAGAGAAAGGAAGTTCTGCTGTGAAAGAAAAGTAAACTGGTTTTCAACAGGAGCATTGGAAACATATGGGGAGGGACTGTAGCTGTCCTTCCGGTTTATAATTCCAACCTCTTCTGGAAATTTGTAGTTTACCCAAGAAAGGCATAAATCTTTAGAATAGATTTACACGTTTTTTGGTTAGTATGGTAGGAAGAAAAATGACTCCCAAAGTTTTCCATGCCACACTCCCTGAAATCCTTGAATATGTTACCTTACAAAGGGGTTTTGTAGCTGTGATTAAGGGTATGGATTTTGAGATGAGGAGATTATAAGAAGATTACTCTGATCTATCTGGGTTGGTCCAATCTGATTACATGAGTCATTAAAAAAAAAATTAAAACACCATTTGGTACTACAAACAAAGGAGAAAATGTGGTCTGGCAGGGTAGCTCAGTTGGTTGGAGCATCGTCCTGATACACTAAGGTTGCAGGTTCGATCCTCAGTCAGAGCACATCAAAAATCAACCAATGATTGCATAAATAAATATAAAAACAAATGGATGTTTTTTTCTCTCTCCCTCTCCCCTCTCCCTAAAAAGAAAATCAAGAAGAATATGAAATGCTAGGACTCCACCTGCCACTGTCAGCTTTAGATACAGGAAAGGGGCCAAGAGCCCAGAAATGGGGATAACCTCTGAAATCCGTAAAAGGTAAATAAGTTTTCCTAAAGCCTCTCAAAAAAACCACATCCCCAGCGATACCTTGATTTTAGCCCAGTGAGACCTGTGTCACATTTCTTACATCTAGAACTATAAAACATTAAATTTGGGTTGTTCAAATCACTGTGTTCGTGATAATTTGTTACAGCAGCAGTAGAAAACTAATACAGTTGGCTTCTATTTATTTCTGCTCTGTGAAAAAGGAGTCAACAGAAAAGCATTTGATTTAGGCTCCAGTAGCCACAGTGTCTTCTCTGGAACTGAAGTGAAGTAGTCGGGATATTATTCTTACAGTGAAGAGAACACCTACTTTGATGGGCAATCCTTAATATCATTGGTCAGTGATGATGGTGAGGCAGGTGGGATTTCTGAAATGGCTCACCAGAGATGTCCCACTTGAACCCCAACACTTGGGACTGCAATGAGCCATCACTTCTATGACGGAGCTATGTCATACGGCACAATGGGCCTCAGTCAGAAAAAATATATGGGTGGGCCTGATCTAATTGCATAGGTACTTATAAAGAGTTTTATCTGGATGAAGGTGAGAAATTCAAGGATTGAGCTGGACATAATGCACTGTCCTTGGTTGAAGGTAGAAGAGGTCATGTGAAAAGGAAGGTAGGTGGCTACTAATAGCAGGGATAGGTTAAGAGCCCAGCTTGGCAGACCTCTTGACGTTAACGACCTTGTGAGACACTAATCAGACAACTCAACTGAGACCACCTGGACTTCTGACCTAAGAATATCACATAGTATATGTATGTTGCTTTAATCCAGAAAGTTTATGGTAATTTGTAATGTAGTCACAGAAAACAAATACAGATGATCATCAAGTTCTTCCTTAAAAACTAATATTTACTCAGGCTTCCCAGTTTTGATTCTGGTTCTTACTTATTAATTGGAAAAGTCATTAAGACTACTTATTTATTTTATTATTTAATTTTTTTTCTTTATTTATTTTTAGAGAGGGAGAGGGAGAGAGATAGAAACATCGATGAGAGAACATTGATTAGCCACTTCCTGCATGGCCTCCACTTGGGATTGTGCCCACAACTGGGCATGTCCCCTGACTGGGAATCGAACCAACCACCTCTTGATAAATGGGTCAATGCTCAACCACTGACCCACCCACACCAGCTGGGCAAGACTATTTATAAATGTTCAATTTCATTTTCTTCTGGACACATGGTATAATGGCATTTCCCTACACACTCTGAAATGTGGTGTGACTGATGGTTTATCCTGGATTTTCAATGTGAATAGAAGTGATTTGTATTAATATTTGCAGTGCCTGGTACAACATATCTGCCCCTTGTCATCCTGATCACAGAAGGACATCTGGAGACTGTGCCCCATGATTCTGGGTCCTTGAGTAACTATGATGAGTGGACTTGCCCTGGCCGGTTTGGCTCAGTGGTTGGAGTGTCGGCCTGTGGTCCAGAGAGACCTGGGTTCAGTTCCCGCTAAGGGCATGTACCTCGGTTGCAGTTTGTCCCAGGCCCTGGTTGGTCATGTGGGTGGCAGCCACTCGATGTGTCCCTTTCACGTCGATGTTTCTCTCACTCACTCTCTTCCTCTCTCTCCCTCCCACTCTATCTGAACAAAAAAAATGGAAAAATGTCCTCAGGTGAGGATAAATAAATAAATAAAAAGATAAGTAGACTTTCCCCACATCCCTCTACTGACACATAGTGGACATAAAACATGGGTAACAAATATACTTTTAAAATATTAATCTGTTGAGATTTTGAGGACTGTTGTTACTCATCAGAGCCTAGACTTTCCTCGCTGAAACAACACACTGGTGACCCCAGGAAGTCCCTTCATTATTATCATGTATACCTTTGCTTCTCTTCCTCCTTCTTCCTCTTCCTCCTCTTCTCACTCTTCTTCACTATAATAATCATCATCATTATCATTAATTTTAAAGAAAAAATAATAGTACTAATACAAGCTACTTTTTTTTCTTTTAAGCAGTGACTATGTACTCAATAAAGGGGAAATATGCTATAAAGATCTAGCATAGTAGTGATCGTCATGGGTTCTAAGGCCAGTTTGCCCTGGCAAAAAACTTTGATATATAATTAGAGTGCTCTTCCTTCTTTGCCTCAGTTTTTTTGTTATAGAGATAACAGCCCTTGTTTTATAAAGTTGTGTGAGAAGAAATATCCATCAGCACATGTGAAATGCTTGGAATACTGCCTGATATAATAATTATCCTATAAAAACAACAATTAATATGGTTTAATATAATTTTCACAATCCTATACAGTAAGTATTAGTATCTCTATTTTGCATGCATAGAAATTAAAACTCAAAAAGTTTAATATTTTGCTCAGTTTACACTAGTCATTCTGATTTCAAAGTCCATGCTCACAACCATTTTCTCATTGGTTCTACATGCCTCTACTTTTAAGAATCAATGAATTCCTTCCTTTTCTAGACAACTCTCATACTCCCACCAATCTTGCCTTTATGTCAGAATAAAATACCCTAAGTTCCTTTACTAATTTATTACCTGACACATCCTCAGAAAAATTGCCTTCTTACTTTGTAAAGTCTTAATAAAATATGAGTTGCTGCCCTGGCCAGTTTGGCTCAGCATTAAAGGACCATAGGGTCAAGGACATGTACCTGGGATGCAGGTTTGATCCCCTGCCCCAGTTAGGATCATGTGGGAGGTAACCCATTGATGTGTTTCTCGCACATCGATGTTTCTCTCTCTCTCCTTCCTTATCACTCTATCTAAAAATCAATGGAAAAATAAATGTCCTAAAGTGAGGGTTAACAAACAAACAAAAAATCTGGGTTGTCCACAAATGTCATTATTAAGTGTACTTAGATGAACTCTGGACTATGTGCTTTATTAACAATATGGGAGAGTTTAAAACTACTGCTTTGTTATTTTTTTCTCCAGAAAAGGGGGGGAGGGGAGTGCATATGCACAGACTTGTCAGAATAATTAAAAAGGTGTGATGAACACATCAAGAACCCTGAGATCCAACCTCAGCTTCGTCACTCACTGGCTGAATAATCATGAATAAGCTGATTTACTTCTCTGGGTCTCCATTTACTCATTCATCAGAAGAAGAGATTCAATTAGTGGAAAATGTTTTAAGTTCTCTGAGACAATAAACAAGTCATATGCTCACTGAATGCCTCGCTTCAGCTCATGTGTGGAGCTGGCCCATGAGAACCCAACTGGGGAAGGTGCTCAGTGTTTTGCTGGAGTCAGTTCCACCAGAAGGGAGAGGGCATGTAAACGCGAGCCTACCCTGCTTATTTTCCTAACTGAACATCCAGAAGTGTGAGTATTCAGAGGCTTGAGCTCTGTTGGCAATCAATAAAAGATGAATGCATCTTTCCAAATGCACTTTCCTCATCCCCTTTAGGTTCCCTGTAATGAGGAGATAATGAGCTATAGACATAGCCAGGGGTGCCTGGGAGATTCTACTAACATCCACTTTGTTAGAAGAACTTTTGTAGCTGAAAGGCAAAACATTTCCAAAGGATATTCTGCCAGCTGTATCACACCCTGAGATTAATGTCATGGTATTTTCTCAAGAATGTGAGGGTAACCTGGAAGGGTTCTCCTAATGGGCACTGTTCAGTTATTGCTGGGGAAAATAAGTTTTGTCTTTGTGAATGCATTTTAAAAATCAGATCATGAGAAAATATTTTTTACTAGAAAAGCATAGAACTCAACTCTATAAAGTAAAGCCCCTGAAGTCACTATTTTATCTCAGGTATATTCCTGGCATTATTTATTTTCTTGCCCCTTTCGCTGGCTTTTGGGACACAGATTTCCTTACTCTTCCTTTAGTATTTCCAACAACCACTGTATCATGGGCATCTAATATGCCTAGACTATGTTTGAGGAAGGTCCCCAACTCCCTGCCTATCTTAAAACAACCCTATAAGTCTAGGGTGGTAAAATATTTTATCTCTTTTCTTAACACTAACCAACTATGGCTGTCTCAGGGAAAAAATGTTATGAAAAAAAAAAAAAAATGCCAAAGCAGTCATAGTAAACCATGTTCATGGATAAGAATAATTAATATCATTAAAATGTTCATTCTACCCAAATCAATCTATAGATTCAACACAATTCTTATCAAGAGATCAATGGCATATTTCACAAAAAAAAAAAATATTCTAAATATTTATATGACACTACAAAAACCCCGAATAGCCACATAAATTTTGAGAAAGAAGAACAAAGTTGGAGGAATCATGCTACCTGATATAAAACTATACTACAAGGTTATAGTAATCAAAACAGCATGCTACTGGCATAAAAAAAAAAGACATAAAGATAAATAGAACAGAACAGAGAGCCCAGAAATAAACACATGTCTTTATGGTCAATTAATATTTGACAAAAGAGCAAAGACTATATAATGGGGTAACAATAGTCTGTTCATTAAATGGAGGTGGAAAAATTGGATAGATACGTGAAAAAAAAATAAAATAAAACTAGACCACATTCTTACACCATACACAGGAAAACTCAAAATGGATTGAGGACTTAAATGTTAGACTCAAAAATATAAAAGTCCTAGAAGAAAACATAGGTAGCTAAATCTCAGAAATTTTGCATAGCAAAAATTTTTTCTGATGTATCTCCTCAGACAAAGGAAGCAAAACAAAAAGAAAACAAATGGGACTACATCAAACTAAAAAGTGTTGCACTCCAAAGAAACCATTAACATAATGAAAAGACAGCACACTGAATAGGAGAGCATATTTACCAATGATACATCTGATAAGGGGTTAATATCCACAATGTATAAAGAACTTATTCAACTAAACTCCAAAATAAACAATCCAGTTAAAAAATGGGCAAAGGACCTGTCAGAATGGCTATCATCAATCATCCACAAACAAGTGCTGGTGAGGATGTGGAGAAAAAAGAACCTTCATGCACTGTGGTGAGAATGCAGATTGGTGCAGACACTGTGTAATGCAGTATGGAGTTACCTCAAAAATAAAAGGAACTGCTTTATAATCCAGCTATTTCATTTCTGGGAATTTATTCAAAGAAACCTGTAACACTAATTTGAATGCATATATGCACCCCTATATTCATAGCAGCATTACTTAGAATAGCCAAGATCTGGAAACAGCCCAAGTGTCCATCAGTAGATGAGTGGATAAAAAATCTGTGGTATATTTACACAATGGAATACTACTCAGCCATAAAAAAGAAGGAACGTGGATGGACCTAGAGAGCACTATGCTAAGTGAAAAAGCCAGCCAGAGGAAGACAAGTACTACATGATTTCACCATATGTGGAAGGAATGAGCAAAATAAACTAACAAATAAGACACAAGCAGACTCATACACATAGAGAACTGACTGAAAGCTGTCAGAGGGGTGGAGGTTTAGGGGGTGCTAGGTAAAAAAGATAAATGGATTAAGAAAAAAAATGATGAATAGACATAAATAATAGTATGATGGTTACCAGAGGGAAGGAGGTGTGGGGAGAGGTAGAAGAGGGTAAAGGGAGGATAAACAATGATGGAAGGAGACTTGACTTGGGATGGTGAACACACGATACAATATACAGAGAGGGTATTATAGAATTGTATACCTGAAACCTATATAATTTTATTAAATATCATACCAATAAATTCAATAAGAGTTATTTTTATTGCCAAAGCATCCATGGATTTCAGGTGGAAATGGAACTGTGTTTACTTAGGAATAAATTCCATTGTTCTGGAAGGCAGACTTGTTGTTATCAATATTTGCTATTGCTGATATTGAAAGAATTTCCCTGAGTATAATAGGGAAAGCAGATATAAAATTATACATATAAGAAGAAACAAGTTGACAATATGTTAAACAATATACGGGTCATGCTCTCCTGCAGAGGTAGATGAAAACCCATTCAAAATTTAGTTTGGGAGAAGATGGTGGCAGGCAGGACCTAAGGTAGGGTGAGTATGTCAGAGAGTGAGCTAGTGTGTGAGAGAGTGTAAGTGGATGTGAAGGTGGACAACGAAACCTGAGCAGTGCAGAGCCACGGACCAGAAAGTTCCTGTGCTGTGGACTGGAGTAGCCGGCTACCACAATAAGAGGTCCTTCCATGTGCTTTTCCCTGCGCCGACGGGAAGTCCCACCATTTTGGAAGATCCTGGGTCTTCCATGGGAGAAGGCAGTGGAGCGGCTAAGGCCCAGCAACCTGAGCTGACCAGCACACCTGGCACCATCGGACCAGAGGACACTCTGTGTCAATACAGACCAGTGCACAGCAGTGGAGCTCCTAAGGTGCCAGTCATGGAAGTCGCAGAGAGCCAGGAGCCCAGCACCATCCCCCATTAACAGCCCAATTAGAGTTGAGATATACATCCAAAAACAGAGGCTGGGGAGCAGACATCCATTCCCAGGCAACAGAAGTACAGACGAGCAACTGAGACCCATCCCCCCAAAACACAGCAGAAGCGCAGCAGGAGTTGAGCCCCACAGGGCAGCAGCACACCCCAGACTCCAGTGGTGGGACCTGGGGCTCCACCGAGGCCTGTGCGACCCAGCAGCTCACAAGAGCAGTGAGAACATAACAACATTCACATCAAAGGAGTCCCCAAAGAGGAAGAAAATGGGAAAGGGTTAGAGAATATATTTGAAGAAATAGTGACAGAAAACTTTTCTAACTTGGTGAAGGAAGAAGGCATTGAAGTTCAAGAAGCACAGAGAGCCCCAAGTAAGAACCCAAACAGGCCCACACCAAGACACACAGTAATTAAAATGCCAAAAATTAAAGACAAAGAGAGAATCCTAAAGGCAGCAAGAGCTAAGCAACAGGTTATCTACAAAGGAAAAACCATAAGATTCTACGTTCACTTCTCAACAGAAATACTATAGGCCAGAAGGGAGTAGCAAGAAGAAATCAAGGTCATGAAAAACAGGGATCTGAAACCAACAATACCCTATCCAGCAAGGCTAGCATTCAAAATAGAAGATCAAATACAGAGCTTTCAAGACAAACAAACAAACAAAAAAGGCTAAGAAAATATATTAACACCAAATCAGCACTACAAGAACTAAAAGATACACTAAAAGGACTGCTGAAATTAGTAGAAGACATGGGAAGAAAAATATAACCACACTAAACAAAAATGGCAAAAAATAAACATATCAATTATCACCTTAAATGTGAATGGTTTGAATGCTCTGATATAAAGACACAGAGTAGCTGACTGGATAAGAAAGCATGACTCAACATATATGTTGTTTACAAAGAGACCCACATCACAAAAAAAGACTCACATAGGTTGAAAGTGAAGGTATTGGAAAAAAGTTTCAAACAAACAGAAGCAAAAAAAAAAAAGGCTGGGGTAGCAATACTCATATCTGATAAAGTAGATTACAAAATGAAGGCCATAACTAGAGACAAAGAAAGCCACTACATAATACTGACAAGATCTATCCAAAGGAACATATAACATTGGTAAACATATATGCAACCAATATAGGAGCACCAACATATATTAAAAATCTTTTGGAGGACTTTAAAGAAGAATTCAACAGCAATACAATCATAACAGGAGACTCCAACACACCGCTGATATCACTGGAGATCATCTAGACAAAAAATTAACAAGGAAACACAGACTCTAAATGATGTGCTAGATCAAATAGATTTAATAGCTATCTACAGAGAATTACACCCCAAAACTGCAGAATTTACATTCTATTCAAGTGCACATGGGACATGCTCAAAGATAGACAACATGTTAGGACACAAACTAAGTCTCTACAAGTTCAAGAAGAATAAAATCATACCAAGCATCTTCTCAGATCACAATGGCATGAAACTAGAAATCAACTGCAACAAGAAAATGCAAAGACATTTGAAACCATGGAGGCTAAATAGCATGTTATTGAACAATGAATGGGTTACCATGGAGATCAAGGAAGAATTTAAAAACTTCCTAGAAATCAATGAAAATGAACACACAACAACACGAAATCTATGGAATGCAGCTACAGCAGTTCTGATAAGGAAGTTCATAGGACTGCAGGCCTACCTCAAGAAGCAAGAAAAATCTCTAATAGACTACCTTACCTCAGAACTTAAAGAACAGGAAAACAAACAGAAAGAAACCCCAGATCAGGTAGAAGAAAGGAAATAGTAAAGATCACAGCAGAAATAAATGACATAGAGACCAAAAAAAACAATTCAAAGGATCAATGAAATAAAGAGCTGGTTCTTTGAAAAGATAAACAAGATTGATGGACCCTTAGCTACACTCACCAAGACACAAAGAGAGAGAACCCACATACACAAAATCAGAAATAAAAGAGGAGAAATAATAACTGACACCAAAGAAATACAAAGGATTGAGAACAAATATTATCAACAATTACATGGCAACAAATTCGACAATATAAGTGAAATGAACAAATTTCTAGAAACACATAGTCTCCCAAAAGAGAGAAAAAAAAAAACTTGAACAGACCAATAACAACAAAAGAAATTGAAGACGTAATTCAGATTCTCCCAGCAAACAAAAGCCCAGGCCCAGAACAGCTTCACGGGGAAATTCCACTGAACATTCAAAGAAGAACTAATACCCATTCTCTTCAAACCATTTCAAAAAATTCAAGAAGGAGGAAGGCTTCCACCCTAGTTTTATGAGGCCAGCATAATTCTAATTCCAAAACCAGAAGAAGACACTACAAAGAAAGAAAACGACAGACCTATATCCCCAATGAACATAGATGCCTAAATCTTGAACAAAATACTAGCTAACTAAATCCAGCAATACATCAAAACAATTATTCACCATGACCAAGTGGGATTCATCCCAGGGATGCAAGGCTGGTACAATATTGGCAACCCAATAAATATGATGCACACATAAACAAAATGAAAGATAAAAATCATATGATTTTATCAATTGAAGCTGAAAAATCATTCAACAAAATTTAACACCCATTTCTGATAAAAACACTCAGCAATGAGGGAATAGAGGGATCATATCTCAACATAATAAAGGCCATATATGAAAGATCTACTGCCAATATCATAATCAAAGGGCAAAAATTAAAAGCATATCCCTTAAAAAGAGAAACAAGACAAGGATGCTCACTTTTGCCCCTCTTATTTAACATAATACTTGAATCTTAGCCACAGCAATCAGACAGGAAGAAAAAAATAAAAGGGATCCAAACTGAAAAGGAGGAAGTAAAACTGTCATTATTCGCAGATGACATGATAGTATAAGTAGAAAACCCCAAAGACTCCATCAAAAATTTATTAGACTTAATAAATGAATTTGGCAAAGTAGCAAGATACAAAATTAATGTCAAGAAACCAATGGCATTCTTATACACTAATTATGCACTCACAGAAAGAGAAACTAATTAAACAATCCCATTTACCATTGTGGCAAAAAAATTAAGATACCTAGGAATAAACTTAACCAAAGAAATAAAGGACCTATTCCCAAATAACTACAGGTAATTGAAAAAAGAAAGAGGGGAAGATATAAAGAAGTGGAAGCCCATACCTTGTTCACGGATGGGAAGAATCAACATCATTTCGATGTCCATACTACCCAAAGAAGTCTATAGATTCAATGCAATCCCCATCAAAATACCAACAACATACTTCACAAACCTAGAACAAATGCTTCAAAGGTTCATATGGAACCAAAAAAGACCTCAAATAGCCACAGCAATATTGAAAAAGAAGAACAAAGTTAGAGGGATCACATTACCAGATTTCAGGTTATACTACAAAGCCACTGTAATCAAAACAGTCTGGTACTAGCACATGATCAGTCATATAGACCAGTGGAACAGAACAGACAACCCAGAAATAGACCCAAGGCAATATACTCAATTAATATTTGACAAAGGTGGCAAGAGCATACAGTGGAGTCAGGACAACCTCTTTAATAAATGGGGTTGGGAAAATTGGACAGCTAAATGCAAAAAAAATGAAACTAGACCATCAACTTACACCCTACACAAGAATAAACTGAAAATAGACAAAAGACTTAAATGTGACTCATGAATCCATAAAAATCTTAGAAGAAAATGTTGGCAACAAAATTTCAGACATTATATGCAACAGAATTTTCACTGATACCTCACCTAAAGCAACAGAAACAAAGGAGAAAATGAACACATGGGACTACATCAAACTAAAAAGCTTTGCACAGTAAAAGATATAATCATCAAAATGGAAAGGCAACCCATTGTATGGGAGAACATAACTGGCAATAATATTTCAGATAAGGGGTTAATTTTCAATATATATAGAGTACTCACACAACTCAACAAAGGGAAGAGAAAGAACCCAATTAAAAAATGAGGAGAGGACCTAAATAGACACCTCTCCAAACAGGACATACAAATGGCCAAGAGATATATGAAAAAATGCTCAACATCACTAATCATCAGGGAGATGCAAATCAAAACAACAATGAGGTATCACCTCACACCTGTCAAAATGGTCGCCATCAACAAATCATCAAACAAGTGTTGGCGAGGGTGTGAAGAAATGGGGACTCTAGTACACTCCTGGTGGGAATGCAGACTAGGCAGCCACTGTGGAAAACAATATGGTGTTACCTCAAAAAATTAAAAATTGAACTGCCATTTGACCCAGTGATCTCACTTCTAGGAATATACCCTAAGAACCCTGTAACATCAATCTGAAAGAATATATGTACCCCCATGTTCGTAGCAGCACTATTTACAATTGCTAAGATCTGGAAACAACCCAAATGTCCATCAGTAGATGAATGAATAAAAAAACACTGATACATATACACAATGGAGTATTATGCAGCTGTAAGAAAGAAAGATCTCTTTTCCTTTGAGAAGACATGGAGGGACCTGGAAAGTATTATCCTAAGCGAAACAAGCCAAACAGAGAAAGACAAGAATCATACGATCTCACTTATTTGTGGAATACAATGAACATAACAGTCTGAGGAATAGGGTAGTCCCAGAGACGTGGAAGTGGGCTACAGACTGACAGTCTCTAGAAGAGGGGGTGGTGGGGGAGGGATAAACCACAGAACTTATATGCATGTATGCATGAACAATGGACTTGAACAACAAAGCTGGGGACAGGGCGGGGAGGGATGGGGAGGGGGGAATCAATGAGGGAAAAAGGAGAAACATCTGTAACAAAAATAAATTTATTAATTAAAAAAATAAAAATTTATTTTGGTGGTCAAGATTGATGACATCACACACACACACACATCAAGAAGGTATAAACAGATTTATAATTATATAATTGAGATTTCTGAGGAGGTTATGTCAGGACCCTCAAACAGCTCCAGAGTGACCTGAGAGGGATGGAAGAGACTGATTTTGGTCTCCACTGTTGTGAGGGAATCTGGGGTATTTCCTCACTGAGAGTTCCAGGAGTGCAGGGACTTGGATGGTTTAAATTTTACACAAACATCACCAAATTGAGTCAGTTTCCTCACTGTAACATTTCTATTTCATAGAGTGCAAGTTTACATTGAGATAAAAAACCCAGTGTCAGAGGTCAGATAGCATGTGTTCAAATCTTTGCTTAACCCCTTGTAAGCCTGTGATCTGATGCAAGGCGCTTAACTGCTTTAGAGCTGACTGTGTTCCTTTGTAAATGGGGACTACATGAGGACCCATCCAGGAGGGTCCAAGTGATCACTAATCACTTGATTAGTGATGTTGCACAGGAGGTTCAGTAGGAATACATACAATATGTGCAACACTATCATTACATCATCATTGTGCTTTGTACTATAGGTTTGCTATCCACTAGTCCCATTGCTATTTTACCTGATTTTTCTCAACAAAATAAGGTTCCAGATCACCACTCTTCTGTGTATTTGTCTTTAAACCTGAAGTGCTGGTTGTTCAAATGGGCTGGGTGTTCTTTTCCTCTTAACAGAGTTGACCTCAGCCCTCTCCCCTGTGGGGACCTGACTTGCTGACTCCTGCCTCCCACCTCTGTATGGGGTGTTCCCTCCTGGGAGTGGGGAAGCCTGCTGTGCACCATGCTAGTGACAGTGTTGTGGTTACCCACTCGCCTGCATGACTTAGATTTGAACTAAACAACTCTGTTTCCTCGCAGAACATGCAAGGTTCAAATTTCATGATATTTTAGCAGATAAAAAACTTATTTTCTAACTGCACACCCAAGAAGAAATTTGTCTGAACACAGTACTTTCTTATACAGATTTAACAACCATATCTTGGTTCAGATTTATTTTTAATCATTTAACCTCACTTGTTTTATTTATTTTTATTTTTTAACATTTTAAAAATCCTTACCCCCAAGGATATATATATTGATTTTTAGAGAGAGAGGATGGAAAAGGGAGTGAGAAAGAGAGAGACATCAATGTGAGAGAGAAATATTGCTAGGTTACCTTCTGCACGTGCCCTAAATAGTAACCTAGTAATCCTGCAACCTAGTAATGTACCCTGACCAGGAATCGAACCCACAATCTTTTTGGTATAGGGGATGAGGCTCCAACCACCTGAGCCACCCAGCCTGGGCTCACTTATTTTATTTATAATGGTATATATATCTGTCTGTTTTCCCCAAACATCTTCTCAAAATCACAAAATAAGAACTTCATTAAAGAACCTTTCTCCTATCTTGAGTTTCCTAATACATTTTATTTATACTTCTCAAGACAAGGATCCATTTTACTGTGTGTTATATGTGTCTGTCTGCATGGCTAAGAATTCAAGCTTTCTAAATGATTAGTGTCATCATTTGGTTATTTGTTAAACACCTAGCTTTTAGTCCCTGGAGTTTCTGATTCAGTAGGTTTTGGGTTGGGGCTTGGGAAACAATATTTTAACAAACATTCTAGGATATTTATGAAACACTGGTCCACTTTCTCTGTGGGTTTTAAATTGCATGAAATTTGTGTCTTCACTACTAGAATAGGCAAGGCATTTTGTGCACAGTGGAAATACTAGTGCTGAGTTAGTGCATTCTTAGGCTCATTGGGACTTTCTGGAGTAAAATAATAATAACCTCAATAGTTACGATTAATTACATACTTGCTATGTATCCCACTCTTTTTAAATTACAAGTAATTTGTATTAAATTTATTGTATTCTTTAGGCTCATCGCTAAATCTTACAATAGTTCACTAAATCAGGAGGTAGATCATGAGGTTACATGTGAAAATGAGGCTCGAATTGGGGGTCGTAAGTGTCTCAGTGTGCACAGTTAAAAAGTCACCAAGTCCATCTTTCTAACCAGGTCTGTCTGACAGCCAAGCCCCTGTGACTTGTAAGGTGGATTGGACACATTTATCTAGCCATTGCTGCTTGCCCTAGTTAACATTCTCCTTGAATGACCTACAAGGTACTTAACTTCTCACTGGCATAAATGCCTCTGATGCTTCAGTTTAAAAATTGCAATACACACATAAATAATTCAAGCAAACAACTTGATATAGGAGAGTGCATTAGGGCTAAAATAACCCTCCCCTTTTTGACTAGTTTAGAAAACCATCATCATTTTCTAGAAATACTGTCTGGGCTTCACATGGTGCATGGTACATTGAATTTATTAGCATTTTGCCAGCTCCACCATTCAAGAGGAAAAAAAAAATTCACTCTGGAATTGCTGCAAAATCAGTGTAAATGCAGACTTAATTGGCTTTGCCTCACAAATAACTTTCTTCATGCCAGCTTTATTGAAATGGTTGGAGAAGAGCCTATCTCTTCCATCAAGGTACTGGTTGTTTCTGTTAACAACATGCCTAGTCAAAATCTAAGAGGTATTTACAGATAGGCTAAGGCCTGGATGGGGTGTTTTTAAACAGAATTGTTTCATCTGCCCAAGGCTTATATTGATAGATAGATAGATGGACAGATTGATAGGTCAACCTGCTTTTATCTCCAACACCATCTCATAACAGCTTCTATTCCTCTTACTCATTGCTTCCAATTGCACCGTCATCTCTGAGGACTTCCAGCATCCTAAGGACTTTCCAGCCTCTGGCCTTCTCTTTCACTATTGACTCTTTCAGGAGACCCCCGTCCCCTCATCTTCATGTGGGTGGTTTCTTCTTGTCCTTCATACCTCCTTAAATGCCACCTACTTAAGAAGCGCATTCTGCCCTGGCCGGTTTGGCTCAGCGGTTGGAGCGTTGGCCTGTGTCTGAGAGACCCAGGTTCGGTTCCCGCTAAGGGCATGTACCTCGGTTGCAGTTTGTCCCCGGCCCTGGTTGGGTTGTGCGGGTGGCGGCCACTCGATGTGTCCCTTTCACATCGATGTTTCTCTCTCTCTCTCTCCCTCCCACTCTATCTGAACAAAATATAAAAAAAAAAAAAAAATTAAAAAAAAAAAAAGAAGCGCATTCTTGGGATTCTATCTCAGATGGCCTACTCTCCATTCTTTTTATTCTGTTCTCATTTGTTTCATTTGCTATAAGCAGGAGTTGGTACTTTTTTTTCTGTAAAAATCTAGATAGTAAATAAAACAGGGCACTGGTGGGGTTCAGCTGGTAAGTATAGTCTGCTGAGCCCCCTGCTGTACAGTCCTGATTAAATGTATAGTTGTAACATTTATTTTATTTTATACCGGTTTATCTTCAGGATGCCCATTAGAATAAATGCTTCATGAGGACAGGAGTCATAGTTTACTTGTTCTTCATTATATGAAAATTGAACATAGTAGACGCTCAATAAATATTTATTGAAAGAATGAACTCAGGGAGGGGAGAGGGAGGGGGGAATCAGTGGGGGAAAAATGGAGGATCATCTGTAACAAAAATTAATCAATAAAAAAAAAAAAAAGAAAGAGAGCGATAGAAACATTAATGAAAGAGAACATTAATTGGCTGCCTCCTGCATGCCCCCCACTGGGGATCAAACCCACAACCTGGCCATGTGTTCTAACCAGGAATCAAACCAGCGACCTCTTGGTGCATGGGTCTATGCTCAACCACTGAGCCACACCAGATGAACTAAAACTTTATTTTTAAATATATTTATTTTTTATTTATGTACCAGTATCACATGATATAAATATTATGGCATAATACAATTTCTTGTCTGTTAAGAGTAACATTGTTTTATTATTTTTAATTTTCAGAATTTTCCCAGATATTTTTACTTGGTTTTCTTTTTCCTGAAAAATTTATAATCAGCTTTTCAGGCAAAAAATTTTTGTTATTTTTATTGAGATTATATTTGATGCATTGATTAAAATAAAGAGAACTGACAATTTTATGTTGAATCATTTTATCAATAAACCTAACATGTATGTTTTTGTCTTACTCTAAAAAAAAAAAAAAAAAAGAATCAACTACAGTTTAGCTTAATTTGAATATTTAGCCTAATAATTCTCTATATACTGCAAGATAGATCCTAAATCCTATTATATATCCCCTCAGACTCCTGATCTGATGAAATCTTTAGTTTTAACACTCACTACCACTTTTATTGTTGCAAGGCAAGAGCTGTGGCTTGTTCATCTATTTACTGCTTCATTTGGTTTTCCTTGCACAATAAATAATAGTCTAAACACCATGCTAGGCACCAGCCATCCCTCATAGAGTATAAAATCTGGTGTTGTCTCCAAGTGCATGAGTTTTCACTACGTTTTGCATAATGTTTAGTATGATTTCCTTTACCTTTAGGTGCCTGCTGTTGGAGTCACTGGTGCATCCCAGTTTAATGGGTTAATCACTCCGAGGCTCTCTCAGCTCATCCTTCCATTCCCTGTTCCTTCTCCGTGATACTCCTTTCATGTCTTCACCACAGTGCCTATCTCCTGGGGTCACAGTGACTTCTCCAATGGCCTGTCTCTTTCATTTGAGACTGGCGTTCACTGAGACAAAGGGGCAAGTCTGATGTTCTTTGCTTTATTGCCAGGACCAAGCACAATGCCTGGATTACAGAAAGTACCAAATAAATGTTTGATGGATGAGTTGTTTCTGGCATCTCACCCAGAGACTTTTATAGTGCTAAGTTTTTATAGGCTAAATTCAGGAGAATTTGATTACAATACTAAAAGCATATTATCAAATATGCTTTTCTAAGAGTCAACTATTTGTGAGTTAAATCACAATATATTCATTAATTTTGCCAGTCTTTAGGCATATGAACAGTTAAAATAAAATAGGATTTAAAATCCAGTGTTTTGATTGAAGTAAAAGATGAGGACTTGACCAACATGGAAAGTTTATTAAGGATAAAATTACATAGTGATGTCTTCTGATGGATTAGTGAACCTGACCTGGTATCTTGTTCTCTGCTACACAAATGAGTCATGTTATTATTATTTATTTTTATTTTTTTAAATTCTTACCCAAGGTTATTTTTCCATTTATCTTCAGATAGAGTGTGAGGGAGGGAGAAAGAGAGAGACATTAATTGGTTTTCTCCTGCTAGGGCGGGGAACCAAACCACAACCAAGGTACATGCCCTTGACCAGAATTGAACCTGCAACTCTTTGGTCTGGGGGCAGACACTCTAACTGCTGAGTCAAACCAGCCAAGACATGTTGTTTTATTTTAAATAAATATTATAGAACTATCTGCATAGGGTCAAAAATTCCAGTGAGTCCTTTAATAAGCCTGTTTGAAGATTTTAATTCTAAACATACAAAAGTATAAACTGTTTTAAAAGCTAAAATGATCCTTTAGAAAGCCATAATGCAATGTTTATATGTAATGACTTCCAAATATTTGTGCTGCAAAGGTGCCACTTTTTTACAAAATAACCCTGGACCCATCCAAATCATCTCAGCTTTAGAATATGAAAGACTTTTGCAAGTAAAATGATCAGAGTTTCAGGGAAAACACAGGCTGGTTTTTAAAGTAAGTGAGAAGGGTTCTGAATACTTAGCAGAGCCTTCTGAAATGCAAACTGTTCATGGATGCTCACGGAATTTGCAAAAAAAGCATTTCAAAAGGACCAGTACTGTAAAGCAAGAGGCAGGGTTGACATTTTGCAAACTTTCCTTTATCTATTTTCACTTTTCCCAGAACATATGTTTCACAATAGTTTTATTAGCAAGTGGAGAAGTGCCACTGTCCAAAATCTGTGGTATGATTAGCGTTATTGAATGGCAAGTTTTGTGTTACTCATATTTATTTTATGCCTTCCCAAACCATCTCCTTCCTTGTGCTATGTCTTATCCAGATCATGAGAAACAGTGACAATCGTGGTATGTAATGCCTCTACAATTCCAGTGGCTTCTGACATTTTGGGCTTGGGTTTCTATTTTTCTCAGTGTCTTAGACAAAACTGAATAATATGGTCATTGTTTAAGACACAAAGCTTAGAAATAATTCATTCATTCATTTGACTAAAGTTTACTGAGTATTTACTCTGTGCTGAACAAGATCATGTGGTTACTGAGATGTGTTATGCATTACCTCTATCTACAGCAGTCTACTCAGAGAGACAGGTAAACAATGTAGTATGATAAGGTAGAAGTAGAATAAGTGTGATGGCATCAGTAAGGGGAGAGCATTCAGTCTATGAATGTACTGGAGTCTTGAACCATTTAATTGCAAGCATAAGAATAACAAAACTGTCTGAGTATTGCAGACAAATCACCTACCTCTGAATGTGGCGGCCATCAAAATATGAAATAGTTTGCTTGCAGGATATGTTCTCGACCTGGAGGGTCATTCTGTGATCCTACCTATTCTTATATAAAGGCTCCATGGCATAATGGTTGAAAATGGGCTGCCAAGTCTCATTGCCTGGGTTCACCCCTCCTTGCTCATCACCTTGGGCACCTGTGATAGCATCTCTGTTTATTCCTCCTGATCTGTACCTATGCCTTTACTTGCTCTGTGCCAGGGAGGCTGATACACTTGAACCTCATCAGTTAGTTCTCTTGCCCTCCGGTACCACTTGGATTTGGCCACTGAAAGCCACCATCAGGAACTCTGTAAGATAGCAAAAGAGGGTTCACTTCCTGTTGGGTTGTGAAAGATTATAGTACCTGTCTTTGGAAGGTCACAGCCCCTCTTGTATAGACTTCTCAAATTTGCTTCTTCTGGGTTTTGGTAACTGCCTTCTCTTCTTTCAGGCCCAAGGTGACAGCATCTCCCCACCATGTTACCACCCCTCCCATCCCAGTCTGTGTAACTGGGATCTGCCTTTTTCTTATACTCTGACCAAGAATGTGGTCTGTGCCTTAGAATAATTCTTATAACCACTCCCCCCATCTGGGTGATCTATTTTATTTTATTTTGCTTTGCCATTTGTCTTAGGCACCACTACATTCCTTGTTCTAAACCCTAGTTCCTGCAGCTTATTGTTAGCCTTGACCTTTGCCATAAGGCTCCCGGATACAATGCCAGCCAATTCAACTGTGTAATAATGACCTCTTGCCTTCCTGGCCTTGCAACTGTTAGCTTCCTCTGAAATATCTGGGCAATGGTTGGTCCCAAGTCTCCCACTCATGGTTGTCTGAAGTATTCAAATGGCAATAAAGTCAAGTTCTAGCAGTAAGAAATCTTCATCTCTGGATGATTTTTTTTTCCTTTTAATCAATACTACAATTCTGCTATTTTTAAAGATGATATTAACTATATATAAATATTTTTTCCTTAGGCTATTTTTCAGAAAGCTGAAATGTTTTGGCATTTTTTTCTCTTTTCAATCAATATCTTAGTCATCTTCCCCAGAGAATTTTGGAAGCCTGGGATTCACCCCACTGAACCTTGAAGAGCCTATTCTTTTTTGTTTGTTTATCCTCACCCAAGGATATTTTTTCCATTTTTTTTTTTTTTGAGAGAGTGAAAGGAGAGAGGTAGGGATAGAGAAAGAGAGAGAGAGACATGTCAATGTGAGAGAGACATGTTGATGAGTTGCCTTCCACACGCACCCTGACTGGGCTGGGGATCAAATCTGCAACTCAGGTACATGTCCTTGCCTGGGAATTGAACCCTCGACCCTTCACTGTGTGCACTGATGCTTTAACCACTGAGCAACACTGGCCAGGGCAAGAAGAGCGTATTCTATTTTGCAAGTGTATGCCAGGCCCTTTCCACACATATACATCATTTAACCTCAGTAAAAGCACCTGTGACATTGCTGTCACTAGTGTCCACATGTTACAAGTGATAAGGGTGCCAATTAGAAACCTTATAGATGTTCCCATTGTCACAGAATCAGCCAATGACAGAAACAGAATTCCACTTTTTCTCTGTTAAAGGCCATAGGCATGTAAAAATTTGTATTATGGTGTTACTGTTTAAAAGTATGATTATTTAATATGAATACCAGGTAAACTATTTCAAACTAATATGTAACTTTACATTTCATAGATAAAATGCTAAAGCATCTGGCTCAACTATAGTGCATATTAAAGGGTAAACACTCTTTTTGTTTAAAAGACAATTTTTTTTTCGGTTATTAAGTTTGGAATTCATAAAGAAAGTCCCAGTGTGGCATTTTTTTGCAAATTAGATTTGAAGGCCTGATATTAATTTTTTTTTTTTTTTCTAAATTTTTCTGGTCAGCTCTGTGTCCTATACTGGATGGGGACCCATCAGGAAAACATCTTTGGCACTGTTACTCCAACACAGACAGCTAAATGGTGAATGTTTTCAAGGAGTGGAGACTCTAACAGGTCTGGCCCACTCCTGGGGACTGGAATTCTGTTTAAGTCTTCGTGATTAATTGTTCTTTTACAGGAGATATTTATTCTGAAATCTCTCTAGCTAAATTTTATGGCCTCAAGTATTTTTCCTATCTATAAAAATCATCCTATAACAAAATCTGAAGATGACGGTGGGCAGGACCAGAGGGACGATGAGTATGTGAGAGAGTGAACTAGTGTGTGAGAGAATGTGAATGGACATGAAGGTGGATGACCAAACCCGAGCAGTGCAGAGCCGGGGAGCAGAAGGTTCCTGTGCTGTGGACAGAGCAGCTGGCTACCACGGTAAGTGGCCCTTCAGGGCGCTTCTCACTGTGCCTCAGGGAGGTCCCACCATTTTGGAAGATCCTGGGTCTTCCTGGGAGGAGGCAGTGGGAGCGGCTAGTGCCCAGCAACATGAGCCCACCAGCACACCTGGCACCATCGGACCAGTGGACACTCTGTGTCAACACAAACTGGTGCACAGTAGTGGGGCTGCCAAGGTGCTGGTCTCGAAAGCCACAGACAGCTGGGAGCCCAGCACCATCTCCCATACTAGCAGATCTATCAGATCCAGATATACCCCCAGCAACAGAGGCTGGGGAGCAGACGTCCATCCCCAGGCAACAGAGGCACAGACCAGCAGCTGAGACCCGTCCCCAAAAAACTGTAGCAAAAGCTAAGAAGGAGTTGGGCCCCATGGGAAAACAGCACTCCCCAGCCACCAGCTGCAGAAAGCTGGGGCCCCACAGATGCCTGTGCAGTCCAGCAGCACAGGAGCAGTGGGAAGCCAGAGCCCCAGAGGGACTGGTGCAATCCAGCTGCCTGCCACGGGATCTTCAGGGTGCAGGGCCACCAGAGAGGATTGTGTGACCCAGCATGGACTGTGTGATCCAGTTATCCACTGGACCTGCAGGGTGCCTGAAGCACCACAGAAGCTTGTGAGACCCAGCAGCCCATAAGACAGGCATAGAGCCAGGTCCCCAAAAGGACTGTGTAATCCAGTTACCTGTGGTATCTGCAGGGTGCGGGGGCACCAGGGAGACCTATGCAATCCAGCTATGCACAAGATAGGCATAGAGGATGTGAAAATGGAGGCGGAGTAAATGGAAGCTACACAGACATCTCCCAGGAACAAATGGGAATGACAACTAAAATAATGACAAATCCTAGAAAAAAATCAACAGAAAGCAGCAGGAAAGGACCATATAACCAGGGACACTGGTAGGATCCACAGAGGTTCAAGAAGGTGGCGAGCTGGGAGCCCATGGACAGCAGCAGTCTTAGCTGAGAACAGCGCACTTGGGGAAGAAAGACCAAACCCACTACACAGCAGAAAGAGCCAGAACAGAGCACTAAAATAGCCACAGCCACTCACCTGGCAGAGGGAGGGCAGACTGGGCTGGGACTCTGTAGGGACAACCGGGATTTGGAGGGCACTCACAGTTTTTGCTGAGTTGCGGCCACAAAGGACGGTGGCCAGTGTGCTCCTCCCAGAGCTGTCGGGAAAAGCAGCAGCCCCCCATCTAGGAGATTCAGCTATTGCCAGGTGAGGCAAAAAAATGCAAATTGAGGCTCAATAACAACCAGCATCTATCCCACCCTCTGAAAATCCTCTTATGCAGAACACCAGGGCAACATTCTAAGGCACTGAGTAACTGAGACTACTAGCCACCAGGAAAAAGCTAGAAGATAACTGAACCTTTCCTGGGCTTGCAAATCTACCCAGGAAAGTAACACTTACAGTGGTGTTCATCATGGGCCCAACCAGGCTCATCCAAAGCCAGTAGAGGGAGTCACAAAGAGCAGAACAACAACACCCACAGGGAAAATTTGGCAGGCTCCAAAACCCACTGAGACAGCCAAAATGGTGAAACAAAAAAACAAATCCCAAGTAAAAGAACAAGAGAACTTGTATCAAAGATGAGATCAATGAAATGCAGTTAAGCAAATTATCAGAGGTAGAGTTCAGAGCCATGATCTTGAGGAAGCTCAATAGCATGAGTAAAGACATCAACACAATGAGTAAAGATATGGAAACATTCAAAACCAACCAAGTGGAAATGAAGAATGACATAGCAGAAATAAAGAACACATTGGCAGGACTAACCAGCAGAGTAGAGGAAGCCGAGGACTGAATAAGTAAAGTAGAAGATAGGGTAGACAAAAATCAACCAATCAGAAAACCAAAAGGACAAAACAATTAAAAACCAGGAAGATAGCTTAAGAGAACTGTGGGACAACAGGAAATGTATAACATTCACATCATAGGAGTCCCTGAAGAAGAAGAAAATGGGCAAGGGTTAGAGAATATATTTGAAGAAATAGTGACAGAAAACTTTCCTAATTTTGTAAAGAAAGAAGGCATTCAAGTTCAAGAAGCACAGAGAGGCCCAAGTAGGAAGAACCCAAACAGGCCCACACCAAGACACATAGTAATTATAATGTCAAAAATTAAAGACCAAGAGAGAATCCTAATGGTAGCAAGATATAAGCAACAGGTTACCTACAAAGGAAACCCCATAAGGCTCTCAGCTGACTTCTCACAAGAAAAACTACAGGCCAGAAGGGAATGGCATGAAGTAATCAAGGTCATGAAAAACAAGGATCTGAATCCAAGACTACTCTATCCAGCAAGGCTATCATTCAAAATAGAAGGTCAATTAAAGAGCTTCCCAGACCAAAAAAAAAAAAAGCTAAGGGAATATATTAACATGAAACCAGCACTGCAAGATATGCTAAAAGGGCTGCTGTAATTAGTAGAAGAAATGGGAAGAAAAATGAAAACACAATAAATAAAAATGGCAATAAGTAAGTACATATCAATTATCACCTTAAATGTGAATGTTTTGAATGATTCGATAAAAAGACACAGAGTAGCTGACTGCACAAGAAAGCATGACTCACATATATGATGTTTACGCAGAACCCACCTCACAACAAAAGACTCACATAGGTTGAAAGTGAAGGGATCTAAAAAAATCTTTCAAGTAAACAAAGAGACAAAAAAAGCTGGGGTAGCTGTATTCATATCTGATAAAGTAGATTTCAAAATGAAGACCATAACTAGAGACAAAAAAGGCCACTACAAAATACTGACAAGATCTATCCAACAGGTAGATATAATCTTGGTAAACATATATGCAATATAAGAGCACCAACATATATTAAAAATCTTCTGGAGGACTTCAAAGGAGAAATCAACAGCAATACATTCATAGCAGTGGACTTCAACACCCCACTGATATCACTGGGTAGAACATCTAGACAAAAAATTAACAAGGACATACAGACTCTAAATAAAGTGCTAGATAAAATGGATTTAATAGATATCTACAGAGAATCACACCCTGAAACTCCAGAATTCACATTCTTCCAAGTACACATGCGTCATTCTCAAAGATAGACCACATGTTAGGGCACAAACTAAGTCTCTACAAGTTGAAGAAGATTGAAATCATATCAAACATCTTCTCATATCACAATGGCATGCAACTAGAAATCAACTGCAACAAGAACAAGCAAAGACATTTGAAAACATGGAGACTAAATAGCATGTTATTGAACAATGAATGGGTCACCCTGGAGATCAAGGAAGAAATTAAAAACTTCCTAGAAATCAATGAAAATAAACACACAACACAAAATCTATGGGATGCAGTGTCAACAGTTCTGAGAAGGAAGTTCATAGCACTACAGGCCTACCTCAAGAAGAAAGAAATATTTCTAATAGACTACCTAACCTCACAACTTAAAGAAGTAGAAAGCAAAAGAAAAAAGAAAACCCCAGAGCAAGTAGAAGAAAGGAACTAGTAAAGATCAGTGCAAAATAAATGACATGGAGACCAAAAAAACAATTCAAAAAATCAATGAAACAAAGAGCTGGTTCTTGGAAAAGATAAACAAGATTGATGGACCCTTAGCTAGACTCACAAAGAAACAAAAAGAGAGAACCCACATACACAAAATCAGAAATGAAAGAGGAGAAATAATAACTGACACCACAGAAATACAAAGGATTGGGAACAAATACTATCAACAATTATACGGCAAAAATTCAACAATCTAAGCGAAATGAAAGAATTTCTAGAAACACATAGTCTCCCAAAACTGTACCAGAAAGATATAAAAAACCTTAAACAGATAAATAACAACAAAAGAAATTGAAGACGTAATCAAAACTCTACCAGAAAACAAAAGCCCAGGCCCGGACGGCTTCATGGGATAATTTTACCAAACATTCAAAGGAGAACTAATACTCATTCTCCTCAAACTATTTTAAAAAATTCAAGAAGGAAGACTTCCAAACTCGTTTTATGAAGCCAGCGTAATTCTAATTCCAAAACCAGAAAAAGACAGTACAAAGAAAGAAAACTACATACCAATATCCCTGATGAACATAGATGTCAAAATCCTGAACAAACTACTAGCAAATGGAATCCAGCAATACATCAAACAAATTATTCACCATGACCAAGTGGGATTCATTCCAGGGATGCAAAGCTGATACAATATTTGCAAATCAATAAATGTGATACACCACATAAACAAAATGAAAAATAAAAATCATATGATTTTATCAATTGATGCTGAAAAAGCATTTGACAATATCCAGCACCCATTTCTAATAAAGATGCTCAGCAATGTGGGAATGTAGGGATCATATCTCGATATAATAAAGGCCATATATGAAAGACCTACAGCCATCATCATACTCAATGGGAAAAAATGAAAAGCATTTCTCTTAAGAACAGGAACAATACAAGGATGCCCACTTTCACCACTCTTAACATAGTGCTAGAAGTCTTAGCCACAGCAATCAGACAGAAAGAAAAAATAAAAGGGATCCAAAGTGGAAAGGAGGAAGTGAAAGTGTCATTATTCACAGATGACATTATACTATAAGTAGAAAACCCCAAAGACTCCATCAAAAATTTACTAGACTTAATAAATGAATTTGGTAAAGTAGCAAGATACAAAATTAACGTAAAGAAATCGACGGGACTTCCGGACAAGATGGCGGCGTAGGTGAATGCGGTATCACGTCCTCCCACAACCACATCAAAGTTACAACTAAACTACAGAACAACCATCATTCAAAACCGCCTGAAATCAAGCTGAATGGAAGTCCTACAACTACGGAATTTAAAAAAGCAGCTACATCCAGACAGGTAGGAGGGGCGGCGGCGTGAGGGGAGGCATGAGGGGAGGCGGCAGCGGCGCAGCGGCGCGATGGGCTGGTCCCACACCCACGTGTGGCGGATAAAAATCAGGAGGCTCCCATGGCTGGGAAAGTCCTTCCTGAGGACTGAGGGGTCCCCATCCCACACCAGGTGCCCCGTTCAGGGTTCCAGTGCCAGGAAGAGGAGTCCCCATAACTTCTGGCTGGAAAAACCAGCGGAAACTGAGGCTCAGGGAAGCTGAAGCGGCTGGAGCCCCAGGCAGCTCCCTAAAGGGCCAGCACACGGACTTATCGGACTCTCTCCCTCTAAGTTCTGAGGGGAGGCAGCTCGAGGGGCACCAGAGACATACAGGGAAGAACTGAGCTGTTTGGCACTGGAGCGAGGGCTGGAGAGGGGGCTTTCTCGGGGACAAACGTGCTGTAAGAGGCCTTTGTTCCTTTGGTGAGCCCTTCCCTGGGGCGGCAGACAGTCTGCATATCTGGGACTCCAGCAACCTGGCTCACATTGGTAGCCCTGCCCTGCTGACTCCCTGAGGCCCCGCCCCGCCCCACCCAACTTTCAAGCCCACCCAAGCTGTTGCCACTTGCTTAACCAGAGGATTGGCCGGTCTTGGATGCTGCTTCAGGTTTTTCCTAAATTCTTTCAAACGAGCAGCATTGGGTCTCAGCCAGCCCCATACCTCTCATTAAGTAATACACTGAAAAAAACAAAGGGAGGCAGCCAAAATGAGGATACAAAGAAACAGGTCCCAAATGAAAGAACAGAACAAAACCCCAATAAAAGAACTAAGCGATAGGGAGATAAGCAACCTAACAGATACTGAGTTCAAAATACTGCTTATAAGGATGCTCAATGAACCCTGTGAGAACCTCAGTGAACTTAGGGAGGGCCTCAAGAGCATAAAAAAGGACCAGTTAGAAATCATGGATACACAGTTAGAATTGAAGGAGTCATTAACTGAAATAAAGAATAATTTACACAGCTTCAATAATAGAGTATGTAAATCCAAGGAGCAAACCATCTATTTGGAATATAAGGAAGCAAAAAATCCCCAATCAGAACAGCAAAAAGAAAAAAAAAAAATCCAAAAAAATGAAGACAGTGTAAGGAGCCTCTGGGACAGCTTCAAGCGTGCCAACATTCGCATCTTGGGGGTGCCCGAAGGAGAAGAGAGAGAACAAGAAATCGAAAACCTGTTTGAAACAATAATGGCAGAAAACTTCCCTAACTTGGTGAAGGAAACAGACATACAAGTCCAGGAAGCACAGAGAGTCCCAAACAAGATGAACCCCAAGAGGCACACACCAAGACACATCATCATCAAAATGCAAAAGGTTCAAGACAAAGAGAGAATCTTAAAAGCAGCAAGAAAAGGCAGCTAGTTACCTACAAGGGAGTTCCCATAAGGCTGTCAGCTGATTTCTCAAAAGAAACTTTGCAGACCAGAAGGGAGTGGCAAGAAATATTCAGAGTGATGAAAACCAAGAACCTACAATCAAAATTACTCTATCCTGCAAAGGTGTCATTTAGAATCGATGGACATATAAAAACTTTCCCAGACAAGAAAATGTTAAAGGAGTTCATCACTACCAAACCGTTGTTATATGAAATGATGAAGGGTCTTTTTGAAGAAAAAGATAAAATGTATGAACAAACAAAATGGCAATGAAAACATATCTATCAACAATGGAATCTACAAACAAAATGAACAGGTAGAACAGAAACATTCTCATAGATACAGAGAACATTTTGTTGGTTGCCAGTTGGGAGGGGGGTTGGGGGAATGGGTGAAAAAGGTGAAGGGATTAAGAAGCACAAATTCATTGCTAGACTGACAAACCTCAAAGGGAAAGGGGTTGGGGGGGGGATGGGAAGAAATAAACCAAAGAACTTATATGCATAACCAATGGACACAGACAATAGTGTGGGAAAAGGTGGGAGGGGGGCGGGAGTGGGGAGGAGGGGGTCAATGGGGGAAAAATGTGGAACATATGTAATACATTTTACATCCAACAATAAAGATTTGAAAAAAATAAAAAATAAATTAAAAAAAATAGCTACATAAAAAAAAAAAAAAAAAGAAAGAAATCAACGGCATTCTTATATACCAATGATGAACTCACAGAAAGTGAAACTAAAAAACAATGCCATTTACCATCGCTGAAAAAAATTTTAAGATACCTAGGAATAAACTTAACCAAAGAAATAAAGTACCTATTCTCAAATAACTACATGTCATTGAAAAAAGAAAGAGGGGAAAATATAAAAATTGGAAACACGTACCTTGTTCATGCATTGGAAGAATTAACATCATTAAAATGGCCATACTACCCACAGCAATCAATAGATTCAATGCAATCCCCATCAAAATACCAACGACATACTTCACAGAACTAGAACAAATGCTTCAAAAGTTCATATGGAACCAAAAAAGACCTCGAATAGCCACAGCAATCTTGAAAAGGAAGAACAACGTTGGAGGGATCACATTACCAGATTTGACGTTACACAACAAAGCCATTGTAATCAAAACAGCCTCGTACTGGCACACGATCAAGCGTATAGACCAGTGGAACAGCACAGAGACCCCAGAAATGGACCCAAGGCAATATGATCAATTAATATTTGACAAGGTGGCAAGAGCATACAGTGGAGTCAAGAAATCCTCTTCAATAAATGGTGTTGGGAAAATTGGACAGCTGTATGCAACAAAATCAAACTAGACCATCAACTTATACCATACACAGAAATAAACTCAAAATGGATCAAAGACTTAAATGTGACTCATGAATCCATAAAAATCCTAGAAGAAAATGTAGGCAACAAAATTTCAGACATCATATGGAGCAGAATTTTCACTGATACATCACCTAAGGCAACAGAAACAAGGGAGAAAATGAACACATGGGATTACATCAAACTCAAAAGCTTCTGCACAGCAAAAGATAGGATCATTAAAATAGAAAGGCAACCCATTGTATGGGAGAGCATAACTGCCAATGATATATCAGATAAGGGATTAATTTTCAATATATAGAGAGTGCTCATTCAGCTCAACAAAAGGAAAACAAAGAACTCAATTAAAAAATGGCCAGAGGAACTAAATAGACACTTCTCCAAACAGGACATACAAATAGCTAAGAGACATATGAAGAAATGCTCAACATCACTAATCATCAGAGGATGCAAATTATAACAGCAATGAGGTATCACTTCACACCTGTCAGAATGGCTGCCATCAACAAATCATCAAACAAGTGCTGGAGAGGGTGCAGAGAAGAGGGACCCTAGTACACTGCTGGTGGGAATGCAGACTGGTGCAGCCACTATGGAAAACAATATGGTGTTACCTCAAAAAATTAAAAATTGAACTGCCATTTGACCCAATGATCTCACTTCTAGGAATATACCCTAAGAATCCTGAAACACCAATCAGAATGAATATATGTATCCCATGTTCATAGCAGCAGTATTTACAATAGCTACGATCTGGAAACAGCCCAAATGTCCATCAGTAGACAAATTGTTAAAAAAGTGATGGTACATGAACACATGGCACTACATCAAACTCAAAAGCTTCTGCACAGCGAAAGATACAATCATCAAAACGGAAAGGCTAACCACTGTATGGGAGAGCATCATTGCCAATGATATATCAGATAAGGGGTTAATTTCCAATACATATAGAGTGCTCATACAACTCCACAAAAGGAAGACAAATAACCCAATTAAAAATGGGCAGAGGAACTAAATAGACACCACTCCAAACAGGACATACAAATGGCTAAGAAACATATGAAGAAATGCTCATCATCACTAATCATCAGAGAGATGCAAATCAAAACAACAATGAGGTATCACCTCACACCTGTCAGAATGGCCGCCATCAACAAATCATTAAACAACAAGTGTTGGCGAGGGTGTGGAGAAAAGGGGTCTCTAGTATACTGCTGATGGGAATACAGACTGGTGCAGCCACTATGGAAAACAATATGGTGTCACCTCAAAAAATTAAAAATTTATCTTCCATTTGACCCAATGATCCCACTTCTAGGAATATACCCTAAGAAGCATAAAACACCAATCAGAAAGAATATATGTACCCCCATGTTTGTAGCAGCAGTATTTACAATCGCTAAGATCTGGAAACAGCCCAAGTGCCCATCAGTAGACGAATGGATCAAAAAGCTGTGGTACATATACACAATGGAGTACTACGCAGCGGTAAGAAAGAAAGATCTCTTATCCTTTGAGACTACATGGAGGGACTTGGAAAGTATCATCCGAACCGAAAAATGGCGGCGGAGTGAACGGAGCTACACAGACCGTCTCCCAGAACCAAACTGGAATTAGAACTATAACACAGACAAATCGACGGGAAAAAGCAACAGAAAAACAGCTTGCGAGGACCATACAACGAGGGACACTGACTCCATCCCGGTAGGCTTGAGAAGGCACGAGACGGGGCTGGGAGCCCACGGTCGGCAGCTCGGCAGCAGCCTTAGCTGGGAGCAGCGCCCTCGGGTTACACCCCCAGGTGGCTCCACAGCGCAGAGCCGGGACAGAGGCTGAAATAGCCACAGCCACTCACCTTGGCCTCCGGCAGAGGGAGGGCAGACTGGACTGGAGCTGTGACGGGACACTCGGGGTTTGGAGGGCGCTCAGAGTTTTGGCTGAGTGCAGCCACTCAGGACGGTGGCCACATTGCTCCTTCCCAGGGCTCTGAGGAGAGGAAGCAGCCCCTCCCTCGGAGATCCAACCCCACCCTGTGGGCCATTGAAGTGTTAATTGAGGCTCACTAACAACCAGCATCTGCCCCACCCTCCTGAAAGCCCCTTGGCTGAGCACCAGAGGGAGTTTTTCAATCAACTGACAACCCAAAACTCATTAATTAACCTAGACTGCTAGCCTCCAGGCAAAAAGCTAGAGGATAACAGTATGTTTCCTGGGCTGGCAACTTTAACCAGGAAAGTAAGACTTGACAGTGGTGTTCAACGTGGGTCCTCCCTCGCTCATCTAAACACAGGAGAGGGAGCCACAAACAGCAGAACACCAACACCTACAGGGAGAACTTGACAGGCTCCAAAGCCCACAGTGATAGCCAAATTGGTGAAACACAGAAACAGAAGCCAAATGAAAGAGCAAGACAACTCAACCGAAGATGAGGTCAATGTGGAGCAATAAGGCATGTTAACAGAGCTAGAATTCAGAGCCATGATCTTGAGGAAGCTGAACAGCATGAGTAAGGACATAGAGACACTGAAAATAAGCCAATTGGAAATTAAAAACCAACAAGAAGAGATAAAAAATGACATATCAGAAATGAAAAACACATTGGAAGGGTTAAAAAGCAGAGTAGGGGAAGCTGAGGACCGGATCAGTGAATTAGAAGACAGGGTAGAAAAAATCAACCAATCAGAAAAACAAAAGGAAAAAACTATTAAAAAACAGGAAGACAGCTTAAGAGAACTATGGGACAACTGGAAACGTAATAATATTCGCATCATAGGAGTCCCCGTAGAAGAAGAAAATGAGCAAGGGATAGAGAATATATTCAAAAAAATAGTGAGATAAAAATTCCCTAATTTGGTGAAGGAAGAAGGCATTCAAGTTCAAGAAGCACAGAGAGTCCCAAGTAAGAAGAACCCAAACAGGCCCACACCAAGACACATAGTAATTAAAATGCCACAAATTAAAGACAAAGAGAGAATCCTAAAAGCAGCAAGAGATAAGCAACAGGTTACCTACAAAGGGGATCCCATAAGGCTCTCAGCTGACTTCTCACAAGAAACACTACAGGCCAGAAGAGAATGGCATGAAGTAATCAAAGTCATGAAAAACAAGAATCTGAATCCAAGACTACTCTACCCAGCAAGGCTATCATTCAAAATAGAAGATCAAATAAAGAGCTTCCAAGACAAAAAAAAAAAAGGCTAAGGGAATACATTAGCACCAAATCAGCACTGCAAGAAATGTTAAAAGGATTGCTGTAATTAGCAGTAGAAATGGGAAGAAAAATAGAACCACACTAAACAAAAATGGCAATAAATAACTACATATCAATAATCACCTTAAATGTAAATGGATTGAATGCTCCCATGAAGAGACATAGAGTAGCTAACTGGATAAGACAGCATGACTCATCTATATGTTGTTTACAAGAGACCCACCTCTCAAAAAAAGACTCACATAGGTTGAAAGTGAAGGGATGGAAAAAAATTTTTCAAGCAAATGGAAAGCAAAAAAAAGCTGGGGTAGCAATTCTCATATCTGATAAAATAGATTTCAAAATGAAGACCATAACTAGAGACAAAGAAGGCCACTACATAATATTGAAAGAATCTATCCAACAGGAAGATATAACCTTGATAAACATATATGCACCCAATATAGGAGCAACAAAATATATTAAAAATCTTCTGGAGGACTTCCAAGGAGAAATCGACAACAATACAATCATAGCAGGGGACTTCAACACCCCGTTGACAGCACTGGATAGATCCCCTAGGCAAAAAATTAGCGAGAAAACAGAGACTCTAAATGAAGCACTAGACCAAATGGATTTAATAGATATCTACAGAGAATTATACTCCAAAACTACAGAATACACATTCTTCTCAAGTGCACATGGGACATTCTCAAAGATAGACCATATGATAGGACACAAACTAAATCTCTACAAGTTCAAGAAGATTAAAATCATATCAAGCATCTTCTCAGATCACAATGGCATGAAACTAGAAATCACTTGCAACAAGAACATGCAGACATTTCAACACATGGACGCTAAATAGCATGTTATTAAACAATGAATGGGTCACCGAGGAGATCAAGGAAGAAATTAAAAACTTCCTGGAAACCAATGAAAATGAACACACAACAACACAAAATCTATGGGATGCAGCGAAAGCAGTTCTGAGAGGGAAGTTCAGAGCACTACAGGCCTACCTCAAAAAACAAGAAAAGTTTCTAATTGACTGTCTAACCTCACAACTTAAAGATTTAGAAAGCAAACAAAAAGAAAACCCCAGAGCAAGTAGAAGGAAGGAAATAGTAAAGATCAGAGCAGAAATAAATGACATAGAGACCAAAAAAACAATTCAAAGGATCAATGAAACAAAGAGCTGGTTTTTCGAAAAGATAAACAAGGTTGATGGACCCTTAGCTAGACTCACCAAGAAACAAAGAGAGAGAAACCAAATACACAAAATCAGAAATGAAAGAGGAGAAGTAACAACCAACACCACGGAAATACAAAAGATCGTTAACAACTACTATGAACAACTATATGGCAACAAATTCGACAATTTAAGCGAAATGGACAAATTTCTAGAAACATACAGTATCCCAAAACTATCCCCGGAAGAGATAGAAAACTTGAACAGACCAATAACAACTAAGGAAATTGAAGAGGTAATCAAGACTCTCCCAGCAAACAAAAGCCCAGGCCCAGATGGTTTCACGGGGGAGTTTTACCGAACATTCAAAAAAGAACTAACACCCATTCTCCTCAAACTATTTCAAAAAATTCAAGAAGAAGGAAGACTTCCAAAACCGTTCTATGAGTCCAGCATAATTCTAATTCCAAAACCAGAAAAAGATACTACGAAGAAAGAAAACTACAGGCCAATATCCCTGATGAACATAGACGCCAAAATCCTGAACAAAATATTAGCAAATCAGATCCAGAAATACATCAAAAAAATTATTCACCATGACCAAGTGGGATTCATTCCAGGGATGCAAGGCTGGTACAATATTCGCAAATCAATAAACGTGATACACCACATAAAGAAAATGAAGAATAAAAACCGCATGATCATATCAATAGATGCTGAAAAAGCATTCGACAAAATCCAGCATCCATTTCTGATAAAAACACTCAGCAATGTAGGAATAGAGGGATCATATCTCGACATAATAAAGGCCATATATGAAAGACCTACAGCCAACATCATACTCAATGGACAGAAACTAAAAACATTTCCATTAAGAACAGGAACAAGACAGGGATGTCCACTTTCGCCACTCTTATTTAACATTGTACTGGAAGTCTTAGCCACAGCAATCAGACATGAAGAAAAAATAAAAGGGATCCAAATTGGAAAGGAGGAAGTGAAACTGTCATTATTTGCAGATGACATGATATTGTACATAGAAAACCCTAAAGACTCCATCAAAAATCTATTAGACTTAATAAATGAATTTGGCAAAGTAGCAGGATACAAAATTAACGTCAAGAAATCGACGGCATTCTTGTACACCAATGATGAACTCACAGAAAGAGAAACTGAACAAACAATCCCATTTACCATCGCGCCAAAAAAATTACGATACCTAGGAATAAACTTAACCAAAGAAGTAAAGGACCTATTTGCAGAAAACTACAGGTCATTGAAAAAAGAAATAGAGGAAGATATAAAAAAGTGGAAGCACATACCCTGTTCATGGATTGGGAGAATTAACATCATTAAAATGTCCATACTACCCAAAGCAATCTATAGATTCAATGCAATCCCCATCAAAATACCAATGACATATTTCATAGAACTAGAACAAATACTTCAAACGTTCATATAGAACCAAAAAAGACCCCGAATAGCCACAGCAATCTTGAAAAAGAAGAACAAAGTAGGTGGGATCACAATACCAGATATCAGGTTATACTACAAAGCGACTGTAACCAAAACAGCCTGGTACTGGCAGAATAACAGGCATATAGACCAGTGGAACAGAACTGAAAACCCAGAAATGGACCCAAGGCAATACGCTCAATTAATATTTGACAAAGGTGGCAAGAGCATACAGTGGAGTAAAGACAGCCTCTTTAATAAATGGTGTTGCGAAAATTGGACAGCTACATGCAAAAAAATGAAACTAGACCATTAACTTACACTATAGACAAAAATAAACTCAAAATGGATAAAAGACTTAAATGTGACCCGTGAATCCTTAAAAATTCTAGAAGAAAATGTAGGCAACAAAATTTCGGACATCATACGGAGCAGAATTTTCACTGATACATCACCTAAGGCAACAGAAATAAAGGAGAAAATGAACACATGGGACTACATCAAACTAAAAAGCTTCTGCACAGCAAAAGAAACAATCATCAAAATGGAAAGGCAACCCACTGTATGGGAGAACATCATTGCCAATGATGTATCAGATAAGGGGTTAATTTCCAATATATATAGAGTGCTCATACAACTCCACAAAAGGAAGACAAATAACCCAATTAAAAAATGGGCAGAGGAGCTGAATAGACACCTCTCCAAACAGGACATACAAATGGCCAAGAGACATATGAAGAAATGCTCAACATCACTAATCATCAGAGAGATGCAAATCAAAACAACAATGAGGTATCACCTCACACCTGTCAGAATGGCCGCCATCAACAAATCATCAAACAACAAGTGTTGGCGAGGGTGTGGAGAAAAGGGGACTCTAATACACTGCTGGTGGGAATGCAGACTGGTGCAGCCGCTATGGAAAACAATATGGTGCTACCTCAAAAAATTAAAAATTGAACTTCCATTTGTCCCAGTGATCCCACTGCTGGGAATATACCCTAAGAAGCCTGAAACACCAATCAGGAAGAATATATGTACCCCCATGTTCATAGCAGCACTATTTACAATAGCTAAGATCTGGAAATAGCCCAAGTGTCCACCAGTAGACGAATGGATAAAAACGCTGTGGTACATATACACAATGGAGTACTATGCAGCGGTAAGAAAGGAAGATCTCTTATCCTTTGAGACAACATGGAGGGATCTGGAAAGTATTATCCTAAGTGAAAGAAGCCAAGCAGAAAAAGACAAATACCACATGATCTCACTTATATACGGAATATAATGCACATAACAGTCTGAGGAATACAGTAGACCCAGACACATGGAAGTAGGGCACAGACTGACATCCCTCAGAAGAGGGGATGGGGGGTGGGGGGGTGGGAAGAGATAAACCACAGAACTTATATGCATGTATGCATGACCAATGGACATGGACAACTAGGCCGGGGACAGGGTGGAGGGGGGGTGGGGTGGGGGGTGCCAATGGGGTAAAAAGTTAAAATATCTGTAACAAAAAATAAATAAAAATTCATAAAAAAAAAAAAAGTATCATCCTAAGTGTAACAAGCCAAACAGAGAAAGACAAATTTTATATGATCTCACTTATTTCTGGAATATAATGAACATAACAGTTGAGGAATGGGGTAGTCCCAGAGACGCGGAAGCGGGGTACAGAGTGACAATCCCCTAAGGAGTGGGGAGGTGGGGGAGGGTTGAACCACAGAACTTATATGCATGTATGCATGAGCAGTGGACATGGACAACAATCTGGGGAAGGGGCAGGGAGGGGAGGGGGAGGGGGGAATCAGTGGGGGAAAAAAGGAGAATCATCTGTAACAAAAATTAATCAATAAAAAAATAAATAAAATAAAAAAGTGGTAGTACATATACACAGTGGAATACTATGCAGCTGTAAGAAAGAAAGGTCTCTTCTCCTTTGTGATGACATGGAGGGACCTGGAAAGTATTATCCTAAGCGAAACAAGCCAAACAGAGAAAGACAAGTATCATACGATCTCACTTATTTCTGAAATATAATGAACATAATGTTCTGAAGAATGGGGTAGTCCCAGAGACGTGGAAGTGGGGTACAGACTGACAGTTTCTAGCAGAGGGTGTGGGGGGGAGGAGAGATAAACCACAGAACTTATATGCATGTATGCATGAACAATGCACATGGACAACAAAGCTGGGGACATGGCGGGGAGAAAGTGAGTGGGTGCTATCAGCGGGGGGAAAAGGAGAAACATCTGTAACAAGAATAAATAAATAAATTAATTTTAAAAAATCATGCTATTACAGAAGTGGATGTTTTCTGCCATGATTCAAACCCTGCTCTGAGAAGTTACTACTTAGAACCGTGGGGCTTCACCATTTGACTGACTTCGTGGATTTTTCCATGCCAGAGATGGTTCAGTAATCATTACGACCCTGGAGGCTGGCAGGGCCAGCAGATGGTGGGGAAGGGGAATTCCCTGTCCTTAATAACATCCTATCTTTTCCAGAAACACAGATGTGCTCCAGACAGATGCAAGTTAATCCACCCAACAAATCATTAACTCCTTATTTTCTTTATCATCTTGTGTGTCAGACGTCTCATTTTTCTCTATTTATCCATACACACTCTCTTTATTTTTGCTTCCTCTGAACCTAACACTTAATTACTTCTTTCACTGTAATAACAAAACCCACAAAACAACTGTTTTCTTTTACGCCTGAATCCTTGTTGCTTCTGCCTCACCTCTTCACTTTGTTTGCAGCTGACTCTTTGAAAGCGTGCTTGACAACTTGACATTTCTCCTTCCTTTCATCCAGTCATTTTCTATATAACTCGTGTCTTTCAATACCTCTTAGACATCCCCCCAATCCATTCCTTTGTGCACATACTTTTCACCTAGAACTCCTTGAATTTCTAGTCAGCAATAGGACTAATCTGGTATGTGAGGACCATGTCTCTCTAGAACGGGCAATTATTGTCATGCTCATCTGGACTGACCGGAATTTTCTAGAGGGATATATCTGGACTTTTTAATGACAATGTTTTGAGTCCTGCCTTTTGTGCTGCAATACATTTTTTTAAATATCTTTTTATTGATTTTTTAGAGACAGAGGAAAGGAGAAAGAGATAGAAGCATCTATGTGAGAGAGAAACATTGATCAGCTGTCTCCTGCACGCCCCCTACTGGGGATGGAGCCTGTAACCCAGCCATGCGCCCTGACAGGGAATGGAACTGGAACCTCTCAGTCCATGGGATGACACTCAGTCCCCTGAGCAACACTGGTACGGCTGCAATACTTTTATGACCACAAAAGCTCTCTGGAAAATTGGGAGAATTTGAACTACTTGGATTCTATCATGACCATTCATTTCCTGCATTTTGTATTTGTCATATTATGCATTTTCCTGGAGCACAAATTATTTTTCACATTCCCTGTAACAATACATCTTAACTCTTAAAGAGAGCCCAAAATGAAACCAGGAAACTGAAAATAATCTATACTAATTATAAACTACATCTAAAAAAGAAAGCACCTAAGAGAAAATGATGAACTTATTCCTTTCTTTTATGGCAAAAACATAAATTATGATTTACTTTGTTTGTCTTTCAAGAAAAACGGGACAAATAAGAGGAAAGTGGCCATGATGCAATCCCTTATGGCCAGAACACTTGGTTTCATTTCTCACCACGGTTTTTAATTTCTACTCTCAACCAGACTTCCCCACGTTAATTGTCTTACTCTCGTTCTATTTTTTTATTCTTTTATTGTATGCCTTTTTGTGACCACTCACCTTAAATCTTTGGGGGATGTAACACAAAGCAAACCAAATGCATAATAACTAAATAAGACACACTGACAGTTTCATTCGTTTGGATGATAAAGGGGTGGCGACTTCCTGTGTATCCTCTAGGCAAGCATCTGTATGAGGAGAAATCCTGGAGTGGATGTGGTGCTCATGTCATAGGAATAGTAAGGACACAGAATAAAAATAGTCATGAGGTTGAGGTATTTATGGCCATATTTTTAACAGAGCAGCTCTGATGGTTAAGCTAAGCATAATGTGAGAAAAATCAATAAATTTTCTTGCAATAATTTTTTATTTATTTTTCTGCTGGGCTGTAAGAGAGTGTCTATTTTTAGTTTTTTTTAAAGTCACACTGAGGGATCTTCAACCCCAGCCCCCCAAAGGGGACAATATTGCAGAAACACCTTAGCAGGATTGCTGCCCTTCCATGAACTGCAGTGGCCTCTCCTTTTGGTAAGAAAATTACTAATCTAATTTCAGAGGCCCATTGAAAGTAACTTTTACTGGGCTTCATTAGGTAGACCTTGGGTTCAAATATGAGACCCATTTCATTCTGTTTCATGCTTATCTCTGGAAAGGCACGGGGATGGCTGCAAAAATTAGTATCCAGGTGAAGTCCTGCATGAAAATTGTGTCCAGTTGCTTGGCACAGTAATTAATTTGAAATCATTATTTATCCTGAGCTGCCTGAGTGTACATTCAATTAATCAGGAACTTAGATAAAGGAGTGCTATTAGCATTATTAAATATTCTTCACAAATTCCACTGGCTGAACCTGAGAGTTTCATTTTCATAGGGTTGCCGACAACTGAAATGTTTCCACAGGAAACAGTCCCATGGTCTGAATTAGTCTTATGGGGAACAAGAAAGGGATTTTGCAATTTTGAATAGAAAAGAGAAGATCAAGGTTCTTATCAGCATTAGAAGGTGAACAAAAAGAGAAAGAGGTATTCCAGGGATGTGTTGCCTGTGATGGCAAATGAGAAACAAATTACAGAATTACAAAAAAGCAGACTTCAAATCATTGAAAGAGAACAAACTCTATGCAGCATGATAGACTGATAGAGAAATCACCATCACTGGTGGATGTCCCCAAATCAGGGATATCAGAGAATAATTTCCACCTCCATACCATAATTGTAGATGTCAATGAACCTGGGCTGAGGGCAGCCCTGCTCATGAAGCCCATAACAGTTTCCCCTTGATTGTCCTGGACATTAGAATTATTTGAAAACCCAAAAAGTCAAATATCATTTCTAACAAAGGGACGTCTTCATTTACTCAGAAATAGAATGAGCTATGTCATTCTTTGTTTGGGCAGAACTCCTTATAGCTGGGTTTTAATTGATCCCATAATGTAAAATAAAACTAATTTTCAGTCTAAAACAAGTTGCTGTCATTAAACAAATACCAGAAGCCACTGTTTGACAGTACATTAAGCCTCTTCAATGAACAAATTGATAACAGAAAGAAAGGCAAGATGACTCTAGAGCTAGGGGAACGTGCCACATTTTCTGTGTTTTTTGGCTGCATCAGAAAGACCTCCAACCATCTTACAACTAACTGTATTGCTACAACATATTCTAGACATTGTGATGTGTTGGGTACTATTCTGTACATTTAATTTAGAGACAACTATCCTTTTCTTTAGGGATTTAATACACTGGAGGGAGGGTCTAATGTACAAACACAGGTTTTCGCAGAAACTTGTAAATGCTGAAATTGTATGTACAGAATAGGCAGCACTCTTCCTCACTGTATCTCAGTTGATCCTTCTGAAAACTGAGTGTTAACTCTATAAAAATCCTTGCCAGGCCTCAAGTACGACTAGTACTTACTCATCAGCTATCTGGAGCTACCACTTTGCCTCTCCCAGGAAGGTGGGCTTCCCAAGACATCAATAGAATCCCACTGCAGCCCCCAGACACCTACTAGCAAGCAACTCTCCAATGCCCTGTGTGTTCACAACAGTAAACATCTCACCCCAACAGTTGACTTATGCCTGCTTTTTAAACAACTGCAACAGATGGTTGACACTTAAGCAGGATATATAATTAGCATTGCAATCTAACACTTCATTCTTATTTGTTCTTTCTCAAAGGGGAGAAGTGCCTTATGCCACTGGGTCTAATCTGTTAGTTTAATCAGAAATGCTGCTTTGAAAGTTCTAGGAAGAGATGAGCTGTGGGAGGATTCTTAATCTCAGCCTTTTGAGGACATTGCAGAAAAGCCAGGAGGGAGTGGAAGGAGAAATGTCAGTGCTTTTTAAAAACGCATGCTGGCTTCAGCAGCACATGCACTACAACTGAAACGAGACAGAGAAGACTGGCATGCCCCCACACAAGGATGACATGCAAATACATAGAGTGCTCCATATTTCTTGTTCATTTGCACTAGCCAAGATCTGCAAACAGCCCAGGTGCCCTCAGTATATGAGTGGATAAAAAAGCTGTGGTACATATACACAATGGAACACTACATGGCCATAATAAAGAAGGAAATCTTACCTTTTGCGAAAACATGAATGGACCTGGAAACTATTATGCTAAGTAAAATAAGCCAGTCAGAGAAAGACAAGTGCCATATGATCTCATATATATGTGGCATTTAATGAACAAAATAAACTGAGAGACAAAATAGAAACAGAGGCATGGATACATGGAATAGACTGACAGCTGTCAGAGGGAAGGAGGTCTGGAGGCTAGATGAAAGAAGGTGAAGGGATTAAGGAAAAAAGAAAACATATATATACCTAGCATAGAGCTTGACATGTAGCAGACACTCAGAAAATATCAGTTTTTCAATATAGATGAATTGAGGTAAAAATAAACAGATGTAGTTCCTTCTTGTTTGGCACTGTTTATGCGGTTCCCCTACCCACTCAACCAGCAATCTTTCCCAACCCATGGTCCAGGAATGGGCCTCCAGCAGTGTTTCCTGCTGCAAACTTCGCTTCTTCATGCTCTTAGACCAAGTCAGCTTCTATGTTGGCATAAGTTCCCAATAGCCTAGAAATTATTTTCCCATCCTTTAATCAACCATTCACATTCCCCTGTGACTCTATTCCAAATCTCACTCTCTTCTCTGAATCAAGAACTCAAATCCAATATGCCACTCCCTCCAATGTTTACATTTATAGAAGAGAGCTACTGTTACTTTACTTGCTATCTGTATGACATCATTATGCAGATTTTGTTTTCTCTAAGACAAATATATGGAGTGAGCTATAATATCTATATTTATTCAAAATTTTTGACTCAGAATAATAGCTCCATTGCTGGTCTGTTATAGTCATCTTTATTGAGTACAGCCTCTGTATCAGACTCAGTATGTACTGAAGTACAATGATGAATAAAACAAAATATTTGCCTTTGTTCATTAAAATACATTCATATTGGAAAACAATAAAATATATAAGACAGAAAGGCAAAATATTGTATAACCTGAGACAACATCCTAGGACAAACACCTTCAATATGTTTGCATATTTTCTAATTAATTAAATACCCTTTAACACATATACTTACAATTTATAAGTCGTTCTATATACTGTTTATGGTTTATTCTAAAGTGATTTTAAATATGCATGTATCTGAGTGAACAAAGCCTACATATGGATATGACCTGTGTGTCTTCTGACTAGATCAAAGACACCACAGTGCCCTGGAGGCTTCCTCCTGCTCATCCGACTCAGCACCTCTCTAGGGGCCACCACTCCTATGATGGCTGTCACCATACACTGATTTTGCCTGTTTTTGCACTTTATAAAATTTAAATTATACAGGATGTGCTCTTTCTTGACTGGCTTTTTTTCACACAACTTAAATATTTTATTCTGTATAAAAATTCAAACTTACAGAAACAGGCTTAATCACCTTTCTTTGACTCCAGTATCCTCATTGTACAGCTGTGAAAACTGAGGCCCAAATCAACATCTGACTTTACATAGACTGTGAAAGGCAAAGTCAGACTCTAAAAACAAACAAACAAACAAACAAAAACAAAGACAATGTTCTTTTTGGAAAAAGAAGCTAAGAACCTTGATTCCATGTATCCACATAATGTAAAACTTGCTTGTCTTCTCTGAGTCCACTCTGATTTTTTCTGCTGTGTTCCAGAGTCTCTCAACCATTTTAAAGTTTATGTCTGAAATAAAGTAGCATGCAAAAGTTTTCTATACTGGGGAAAAATTATTCTTTGAATATTATGTTATATTTTCCATTATAGGAACATCAGAGAGAAACATCTGGCCAACAAATTGCCAGGGTGAAGAAATGGAGAAATATGGGAAATGCATGCTATTCCATGGACAAGTAACAAATGATTCTTAAAGCATTGATGCCAATGCATCACATTAGAATAGTGGGGGAAAAAAAGAGCACTTTGTCCTTAGATTAAAAAAAATACAAATACAAATGTCATCAAAGGTTCATGGATGTTTTACATTTTATTCCAAGTAGAAAAAAAAAGTCTTCCATTTTTGTTGGACACTTACTTTAGGCAAGAAAGATTATGTTTATTTACAACTACATCTTTAATCATCCTGATCTAGATTGCTTAGATTTATATAAATAAAATAACCAAGACCAAGACCAAGACCAAGGAAAGAGAAATAGAGTTCCAAGGTCACCCAGTTAGTCATCAGCACTGCCAGAACGAGACTTGTTTTTTTCTGACACAATCATTCTCCCATCCCTTTCCTCACAGAATAACCTGGGGTGATATATTGAACAGACATAAATACTGAATGACAGAGAATCAATGGTTAAAGAAACACAAAAGTAAAATAAAGTACTGTTCAAAAACATACAGCTACTCTAACTACACAGAAAACATCGTGTGCAATGCTGATAGCAGATCTTGCTGGTTGGAGACAGTAAAGCCACCTGCTGCACACCACGGCTGGGGAAAGTTTCTTGTGGGTAGAGGACAGATGATTCATCTCCTGGCATGCCCTGCTTTGCATTTTTTTGACTCAATACTATAATTGTTTTCCACTTAGCTTTGAGCACCTGGACATTCAATATGGAGGAACTTAGGTAAAACAAAATGGACATCAGCTCCTACTTTTATAGCTTTGATTTTTGGTCCTTGGGGCAAGCATCATATGATTACGCAGCAGGTATGAGTAAATGTTGAATGAATGTCAGGTAAGCTTTTAAGTGGAAAATCACTTCTATTTGTGCACATGGGGCCTGTCAGGAAGGTATTTTTGACTCCCAAACCCGGAATCAATAAAATCCCTTGTTATCGTGTGTGTGTGTGTGTGTGTGTGTGTGTGTGTGAACTGATCATATTTCATTCAAAATACAATTTGAGGGGCCCTCCTGTAGACCAATTATTGTTCCAGCCTCTAGGAATAAAATAGGTGAAGACCACTTCTCTACTGATGCAGACAAGTCAGGTAAGTTTAAGAAACAGAGACTGAAGGAACTGAAGAACACTAAGAAGGCCTTGGAGCTATGCTTAGAGCTGAGACCTAAAGGATTAATGTAAACTGTACAGGTAGAGAAGGGGGGTGCAGAGGTAGGCAGTGGAAACTTTGAGGGGGTTTTTCAGATAGACAGAGCTGCAAGTGTGAAGGGCACATGGCCCCTGAAAAGGTCTGGGAGAAGACAATACTTCTATGCACGAGAAATATCTCTATTTGGAATGATAGCAAGGACATAAAATCTGAGAGTAAAAAGAAGGTAAACTCTGACAGGTAGGAGAGAAAAGTGATGAATTCTGAGAGGAAGCAAATACCAAATCATACTTGGCTTTGTAAGCTTAGCTTAACTGCTTGTACTTTATCAAATGTTTTGAAGGTTGTTGAATGGTTTTAAGTAGCAGGGGGTTATATTCAGATTGCTTTTAAGAATGATTACTCTGCTGTGTAAAAAAAAAAAAAAAAAAAAAAAAGAAGGCTGGATAAGCAATATTGAAAAGAGGAGATGTCTACCCTATTCCTTAGACCCGAAACACAGAAGTAGGGTACAGATTGAGAACCCTCAGAAGAGGGGGTGGTGGGGGGAGGGAAGAGATAAATCACAAAACTTATATGCATGTATGCATAACCAATGGACATGGACAACAAAGCCAGGGAAGGGGCTGGGGGGATGGGGAGGAGGGTGCCAATGGGGTAAAAAAGGAGAAACATCTGTAACAAAAATAAAATTTAAAAAAAAAGAAAAGAAAAAGAAAAGAGATGTGTTTCTTTGCCTAAGATGTTAACACAATTAGAAACTGAAAGAGCTTGTTGGAAATGGGTCTTGTACCATTTGGTATACTGGGATTGGCAGGATTTGAGATGGTGCCAAATACTGAGCCTGGCACAAAGTATACATGCCAATTATCTCACTTTCTCTCCACTCATTTTAGAAATGGTATACAAATGAAATCATACAGCATGTAGCCTTTTAAAATAGCCATCTTTCATTTGAAGCATGATGCCCTTAAAATCCATTCAGCTTGATGCCCTTAAAATCCATTTAGCTGTAGTATACCCTTATATAGATGTACCGTGGCATGTTTAGTCAAACTTCTAAAAACTTTTATTCAATTTTACCATTTTTTCCATTATTAACATCATCTAATGCTTATACTTCTCACAGAAAATATAGTTAAACCCCCCCTTATCTTTTGTGTAAGTGCTTCTGATTAAGTTCTTCTCTACAAGCCTTTTTCCTTAATCCAAAGTGTTTAACTCTGCCAAAGCAGAATGACTGCATGCCTAACTGTGCCCTCCAGTGTTAGCAGCTTGGCATCAGCAACAGCCCCTTTCCCAGTAGTAAGGACACAATGTTTCTGGAATTTGGCAACAGCTGGAATGGTACAGGTTCATAGTAAGTAGGTTCCTAATTCACTCTACTCCGTTTGCTCACATTAATCTTTTACTTCATAATTTTTTGTGTGTTTTTTTATTTTTTATTTTGGCAACACACTTTTAGATGCTATGATTTCTTTTTCTAAGTCATGAATAACACAGTGAGTCTGAGAGTTTGCTCTTCAGGGGAGAATACTTTTAAAGGAAAATCATATAGCTATTGCAAGAACTGAATTTAACAAATCGATACACACTTACAGCTTCATTGATGACTTGTGGTGGAGACGAAGTTGGTAGTGGCATGATAGGGAAAGACATCGATAGCGTGTTCTTACTCTAAGTGGTGGGGTTGGCATTTTGTCAGTACAATAATGATTCAAGCTCACAATAGGAATCCCCACGATGCTAAATAAAGGAGCACTTTTTTTTCCACTCATCCCGAGATTAGGGCAAGGAATAATAATAATAAAAAAAAAAGTAATGAGGTCTGACTCAGTGAGAGCAAAGTGCTTTCACTATTGGGAGTACAAAGAAAGAGCCATCCCAGGACTTCTGTGTACATTCTGGAAGGAACGCCTGCTTCCAGAAATGACAAGCTTAACCTTCTCCAAGTTTCATTTTCCTGAATTATCAAAACTCAATCTTGTTCTTTTGTTACTCAATACAGCTCCCAAAGAACTGAAATGCCTTTCTGTATTGACCCTGCAGCAGAAGGTGGCTGCAACAAGGAGGTGAGTAAAGAGGGAGCCAGTGTACTTCATGTTTTCTATAATCAGTTTCTTTCAGGTACTTCTTCAGGGACTGACTGATCCCTGCACAATGCATCTGCTCTCGATCAAGGAAAAGAAATGTGATCTCACAGTCTCCTTGTAGCTCTCCTTCAAGGAAATGATTATCTTTACGGAAACCAATGAATTTTAGGACATGGCTGAAAAGTAAGCATTCTGAGCCTGTTTTCAATTTCCCCAATACCCAGCCACAACTGGAAATTGTTAAGCAGTCTTTCTCATGGTTTCTTTCTGTTTTTACTATTTCAGTTCCCCTTATACAAATCATTTTTCACTGCAGTAAAAGAGTAAGCCAGGGAAAGGTGAACCAGGGCCAGGGAATATAATATTTGGTTTCTGTTGAGTTTTCTGGCTCATATCATTAGTTGGGGCATTTCTAGGTTGGCTTTCTGGCTGAAAAGGGATTTTTAAAAAGACGAGAATCTGAAAATAGCCCTCAAGCTGATGGTCAGAATTTAACTAGGAATAGAAGTGTGTACTTCCTCCAAAATTGTAAAGGGACATTTTCAAAAGGATCTTGCCCAGGAACCTCTCCCTTGGGATCTCTGATTTTTAAGTTTGAGGTCAAGATTCAAATATATGTTTTATATTTTCTTAAAGCCTATGAAGTAATTTTTATTCCATGAGAGCATAGGGTAAAAACAAAATCAAGGAATTTTCCAACTCTTGGGGTATGTTGAGTGGAAATTTGACTTAGTAGGAACAATTGGGTTTGAAGACAGGCAGGCCTGACGGCATGTATTTCCTCACTTTGTTAGGAACCAGCTACCGATTTTTGGAGAAGCCCCATTTTGCCATGGAACACTGCAATGATACCTTTCTTTTGAGGCTACTCTTGATAACATAATGTGCATGGAATATCCAGTGAAGTTCTTGGCACGTGGGGTGAAATGTAATTTATCAGAAAAAAATTAGATTTAGTATACGCCTTAAAAACAGTCTATTCAAGCTCCCTCCATTTACAAATAGGAAATTAAACCTAGAGACATGAAATTACTAACCCAGAAAGCCAATATTAGAGATCTTCTGACTTGTTGCTACATGTAGAATCGTTCTGACTTAGATTTATAACCTCTGTGTATACACACTTTTACAGTACATGGATACTCAGTATGTATAAGAAATACTTTCACAGCAAATTTTGCATATATATAGTAAGAAAAAACCATAAACACAGGTGAAGGATATTGGCTACTCACGTGAAAATAGAACAGATTCTGCTATATCCAAACCAAAGACTGAATTCAACATGAGGATGCAACATAAATTAACTTATTTTTATCATACTCAGCCTACATCTGATTTTGTTACCCAATAAATGTTATGCTGGAACTGTTATGTGACATCTTGAATTCAGCTGTTGTTCCAGAAGATGACATTAAAACTTCTTTAACCACCCTTCAGATAAAATAACACGTGGGTTTTACTTCCTTTGGATTTCTGGCAGTGACTGAAAACTTATTTAACATATGTCTAGAAAGACAAGCTTCAGTAGAGAACAGAAAAATGATGATTAAATTTATTAAGTGTATTCCTGAACTTACCCCAGAATGACTGGACTGACAGTTCCCACTGGATGAAGGAGACTTACAGACTGTGACCTCTGCAGTGAGAGACAGGAGGGACAGAGATTGGCATAAGAAATGCACAGAAGTTGAAAGAGAGATAAATGTTCACCCACGTCTAGTATTAAAGATATGATTTAAGCTTTGAAAGTAGTTCAATGACATGATCTATGAACAACCCCCTGTATCTACCCTGAATTGTACTGCTAAAACAAAACAGCATTTAAGCCTTGTAGAGAGTTTTTCCAACTGTTGGCCAGGAGATTCTCTTTTTCCATTTTAAAAACAAATTTTTTAAGTTACAGTACAATATTGTTAACTATATGCAGATGTTGTAGAGCAAATCTCTAGGACGTCATGCCTGAAAAAGACATGCCCATGGAACAGCAACTCCCTCGTCCCCTTCCCTGAGCCCCTGGCAGCCACCATTCTACTTTCTGCTTCTAAATTTTTTTTTTTTTATTAAATTTATTGTGTTGACATTAGTGCATTAGTGCATATAAGTTTCAGGTGTGGATTTCTATGTTACAAGATCTGTATATTGAACTGTGTGCCCACCATCGAAAGTCAAATCATCTTCTGTCACCATATACTAGGTCCCCTTCACCCCCATGCCCCATGCCCTTCCCTCTGGCAACCAGCACATGGCTGTTTGTGTCCATGAGTTTCAGTTTTAAATACCAAAAATTTGTAAAATCATATGGTTCTTAGCTTTTCTGTCTGACTTATTTCACTTAGTATAATATTCTCAAGGTCATTTGTGTTGTCACAAATGACAGTGTTTCATCTTTTTTTATGGCTGAGTAGTATTCCATTGTGTATTTGTATATCTTTATCCAATCCTCTGTCAAGGGCATCTTGGTTGTTTCCATGCCTTGGCCACTGTGAATAATGCTGCAATGAACATAGGGGTATATTTCTTTGCGAATACATGTTTTCAAGTTCTTAAGGTATATACCCAGGAGAGGGATCGCTGGGTCATATGGTATCTCTAGTTTCAATTTTTTGAGGAATTGCCAGACTGTTTTCCACAGTGGCTGTACCAATTTATATTTCCAACAACAGTGAATGAGGGTTCCCTTTCCTCCACACCTCTCCAATAGCTGTTACTACTTGTCTGGTTGATAATAGGCATTCTAACAGGTGTGAAGTAGTATCTCATTATGGTTTTTTATTAATTTATTTATTTTAATTTTTAGAGAGAAAGGAAGAAAGAGGGAGAGAGCGATAGAAACACTGATGATTGACTGCCTCCTGTATGCCCCTAACTGGGGGATCAGGCCCACAACCTGGGCATGTGCCCTGATCGGGAATAGAACCAGCAACCTCTTGGTGTACTGGTCAATGCTCAACCACTGAGCCATACCAGCCGGGTTCTTACTGTAGTTTTGATTGCATTTCCCTAATTTCCGTAGTGAGGTTGAACATCTTTTTATATATCTGTTGGCTGTTTGTATCTCTTTTTTGTTGTTGCTGTTGTTTTGTTTTTGTTTTTTTTATCCTCACCCAAGGATATTTTTTCCATTTTTTGTTCAGATAGAGTGGGAGGGAGAGAGAGGAAGAGAGAAAGAGAGAGAGAGAGAGAGAGAGAGAGAGAGAGATGTGAAAGGGACACATCGAGTGGCTGCCTCCTGCACGACCAACCAGGGCCAGGGACAAACTGCGACTGAGGTACATGCCCTTAGCGGGAACTGAACACGGGTCTCTCTGGATCACAGGCTGACGCTCTAACTGCTGAGCCAAACCGGCCTGGGCTGTATGTCTTCTTGAAAGAGGTGTCTGTTCAGGTACTCTCCCTGTTTTTTTAATTGGGTTGTTTATTTGTTTGGTGTTGAGTTGTATGTGTTCTTTATATATTTTGGATATTAAACCTTCGTCAGTGCTAATGTTTGCAAATATCATCTGCCATTTAGTCGGCTGCCTCTTTGTTTTGTTGTCGGCTTCTAAAGATTTGCCTACTTTAGATACCTTATGTAAGTGGAATCAAATATATATTTGCACACCCATGTTTATGGCAGCATGAACATATAGCCATGAGATGAAAACAAACTAAATGTCCATCAACAGATTAATAAATAACAATACTTGGTATATATTACAATGAATATTATTCAGCCTTAAGGAAAAGGAAATTCTGTCATATGTTACAACATGGATGAACCTTTAAGAAATTATGCCAAGTGAAAGAAGACAGTCATAGAAGGAAAAAATACTGTAGGGAATATTTTACTTGGAATATTTGAGAGCCATAATCTACTTTTCCTTATTAAAGTAAGATTTTTTTTTTTTTAAAAGATGGGCCAGTGCTACACTGATTTGGACAACCAAACCTAAAGACTGCATATCATTCTTTACAATAACATTTTATTCAGAGTAATTATCTAAGTGTTTCTTATAAAGGGTTTGAGATTAACCCTGCAGAAAACAAAAAAGTTACCAGGAAGAAACATGTTCTATGTTCTATTAGTTATATATATATATATATATATATATATATATATATATATATATATATAAGGTAAAGTTTGTCAATCTCTAAAGGGATCTTGACAGTTCTAAAAGTTTATAAAAGTCAAGCAGTTAAGAATTTTCTAATGGATCTGGAGTCAAAAAACCCGAGTTTGGCCCTGGTCAGTTTGGCTCAGGGGTTGAGCGTTGGCCTGTGAACCAGAGAGTCCTAGGTTCGGTTCTTGCTAGAGGCATGTACCACAAAACAAACAAACAAACAAACAAACCTGAGTTTGAATTTTAACTATGTTATTAAATATCTCTGGTTTTATAGCCTTGGTTTCTCTCTATATATAAAGTAATACTGATACCATCTGCCTTCCAGGGTTTGTTTTTTTTTATGTAAATAACATGATGTTGTGTATATGAATGTATGTTTCACTTCCTAAACATATTATTTTTTTCCAGTTGTTCTATTATTAGTGTTAGTCAACATGATGTATTCATCCTAAGGGCCTAGAATACATTTTTTAACATGATCTCTACCAAGGTCATGGGGATACTGGTTCCTTTTCACCAAAAGCTTAGAATAAATCTAAAGATGTTTAGGAGGATCCTGGAATCTGAGAATTGAATGGTAGGACCTGGAATTTGATATTTAAAAATGCTAGGGCATTCAATAAGGGCTAAACAAAAAGCAATTCATGATTTAAGACACTTGATGAGAAAAAGAAACATCATAAATTTCTGTGATAGAAAGTATTTTTTAATGTTTATTTATTTTGAAACTATTCTTATACAGATATTCAATGACAATACTGATTTCAAGAACTGATCAAGGAAGACAGATGACTGTTTCTCAAGCACCAGTGATGGGCTGTTTTCTATCATGCTGATTTACATATATTAATTTCTATAATCTTCCTGATAACCCCATCAGATGTGTATGTCTATTTCCATTTTACAAATGAAGGGACTGAGATCCAAAGAAGATCTAGTATGTTCAGAATTACAGAAAAAGTGATAAGGTCTGAAGCCCATCCATCCATCCGTCCGTCCATCCATCCATTCACCCATCAGTCTATCTCTGATTGTATCTGTCTACCTATTACTGTATCTTTATAATAAGCCAAGAAAATAAAATCCAAATCTTATTTTCATATTAGTAAATTTTGGTCAAATAACAGAATGGCTCCACCACAAGTGAAGGCCAACTTTAGAATCACATCTGTACAAAATAAAGAAAACAAAATAAGGATGAAGAAAAGAAATATGAAATAATTGTGGTTCTAGAAATGGCTAGTATTTCTATGAATACTATTTAAACTGATAATAATAATCAGCCTGTTATAAGATTGCATAACTCCATTGAAGGAATGAGGAAAATGGGGGAAAATAGAGTTGAGTGTATGTTTGAGTTACATTTTAACATTTGAGTCACACTTCATTATGATGAATTAGTTTGTAGGAATTCCTAAGAAATAAAGGGTATTATAGGAGAACTGTGGAAGCTCCAGTAGTAAGTTCTTTTTTATTTTCTTTTCATTATGGTTTAATTAATGGCTTTTGAAAGGCAACAGAGCCTTACCATATGAATAACACATTATAGTTATAATTTGCCATCAGCAAAATTTGTCTGGAAAAAATAGAGGTAGATACATAAAAACCTATGTGGGCAATATTCAGAGAACATGAATGATTCAACATGAAGACATATTGTTCCAATTCTAACCTCTTTTATGAAGTCCACCTACTAGCTGATGTCTTTTCACTTTCCCACCTATACACTAGTCCTCAGAACTCACTGTGTATTCAAGTAGACCAGATCTCTTCTCGACTGTCAATAAATACTTCAAGAAATGCAAGTGGAACTCTAAACTCTCTACTGATTTCTCTTTAAGCCAGTCCACAATGTTTTTCCCATAATTCTACTCTGTCCTAACAAACACTATTTGAAATCTTTCATTCATTCAAATTGTCCTCAAGTGACCTTTTGGCAGGAGTCTAATTATTCTATCTCCTCTGCACAGCACGTTACTTTGTGCATCATGGATACTCGGTAATATCTGGATTCTGTTGTCTTTACTACTGGGTCCCATTAGTGGAGTGCCAAGCATGCTGCTGTCCAGCCCAGCATTCCTTAAAAGAAGTATCATTATTTTTTCATTAAACTAAAGGCACATATAAAAATTAAAGCTTAGAGAGATTGTCCAGTGTCTTACAATTAACTAGTGGGCATGAATGCAAATTGGGCTCCATGCTTGTCACATTGCCCCACTTCTTCTCAAAAAAAAACCCCATGCAATGAGAAGGGCACTTCAGTCCGGCCAGTGTGTCTCAGTGGTTGAGCATTGATCCATGCACCAAGAGGTCGCTGGTTCGATTCCCGGTCAGGACACATGCCTAGGTTGTGGGCCTGATCCCTAGTAGGGGGCATGCAGGAGATGGCCAATCGATGTCCTCTCTCATTGATGTTTCTATATCTCTCTCCCTCTCACTTCCTCTCCCTCTAAAATCAATAAAGGAAAAAAAAGAGGGGGCACTTTAGGATACTTATTTATGTCATGGGAAAAGCTTAAAGAGTCTGTATTTGCAATAACATTTGCACATTTTCTCCATAGAAGTGAATACTCAAATGGCCAATTTTTCCTGTGCTACAATGAATGAGCCATCATTAGAGAAGGGATTGGAATCTTAGTAAAAGTGTTTGGGAGATATTCATGGGTTTCATGATGCTCTCAGAATATTTTTTCCAGATTTACTTGGCTTTTTCCTAGTATAAAGAATAAATTCTACATTGTTTTTTCTTAGAATAACACTAAAAAATGTTTTCCTGATACTGCTCAGCCTTCCCACATTCTGTTCTTTGATGATGGTTCTATTGTAGACTTCATGGAATTTAAGGCAAATAAACCCCTGTCTCATCACCTTCCTGTCCCCACAAAGTTTTTCCTGTGAACTGGACTAAATTAAAGAAAGATGACTCCTTTATTTTTCATAACTAATGTGAACTGTGACTCAAGATGTACATTATTCTCTTGGAAGAGTCAAAATAGCTTATTTTATTAAGTATAACATCTGGGAAAACCAATATTTATTGAAACAAATTATTGTTTTTTAGTATGTTGTCTGTTCCAGGTCATTATAGGTGCTTCATATATTTATTTACTCTTAATATTCAATATAAACCTGTGGGTGGTACTAGTATCAACATTTTTAATAAAAACACAGAAGTTTAAAGTGATGACTACCCCAGATGTAGTCAATGGTGAGTCAGGATTTAGAGTCAAGATGATCTACATAAAATCCAGTTCTCATCAATGACATTTCACTGAGCAATTCATGAGTCTGCCTTGAAACTCTTGTAGCATCATACTAAAAAAGAAGAAATAACTTTTACTCAAGAATGTAATGTAGCTTAGTAGCATATTGTAGAAATGAAAAGCAGACTTTGAAGCCGGATTGCCTGATTTCAAACCCTACCTCCATTATTTGCTATCTATCTTACTTTTCAAGTTATGAAACTTCTTTGTTTCAGTTTCCTCACTTGTGAAGTAGAGGCAGTGATAGTTCATTTAACAAAGATTAAATGAACAGTGGCAAGTACAGTAGGGTTGAGTATCATATGTTTGTTCTCATACTGTGCCCCATGCACTCCCTATATAAGAGATCATCTCACTGTAGAGTTTCAAGAAAGAATATAAAATCTTTAGTTGAAAAACAATATTCAACAGCCTAAATCCTGCTATTCACATATATGCTCACATTCAGATTAACAAGAAGCAATGGGACATGTGTATGCTGTCTTTTGTTGATGTCTGCTCTGGAGATTTGCTTACAAAGACAGAAGAATAAATGTAGAGATATAAATATATATGGAGATTTTTAAGTAGGTTAATGGTTTTCAGCCATCACTGTAGGTGTGTGGAATAACCCCCAGTCTTTAAGCATTATACAAGCCAGATTCTAAATTATGGAAGAAGGGAGGGAGTTTCTTCTTTCAAATTGCTTTCTTCTCAGAGTTTTTGGAAATCTTAAGTAATTTGGCAGCCTATCATATCTTGAAGGTTAGGCTGACAGCAATGGACAGGCTCAATTTCTTTCTGATTTCCCAAGATTTATTGATGTACTTTATTTTTAGTGTGTGATTAGGTCCCTCACATTAATAACAGAATACAGACCATCTGCAATTATGATTATTAGCCTGTCTTAGAAAAATGAGGATTTATTTTACTAGTATTGAAGAACTAATTTGAAATTTACTAGCGCTTCATTTTTCCCAGGTTACACGTTAGATTAGGGAGCACTGAATTTGAAATCAGCCTGTACCCTTAATGCACTGCGGAAACCTGCTAAGAAAATAACTAAGTAACTTAAGATATATATATATATATATATATATATATATATATATATATATATATATGTTTAATATTAATTATTAAGTAGACGCTGCATTGTTTCCTTGGACACCATTCAAGCACATCTGTAAATATTGTTGGGGATGCAGTGGAAACAGTACCAACTTTCAAATCAGACCAATATAAATTCAAGTCTTAGTATTGTTTTTTACTAAGAGCCAGCTCTTGAATGATTTAATTATTTAACCTCCCTTATTCTCAGTTTCCTCACTTGTAAAAATGAGAACTAGAACTTTGTAATTACAGATAACTTCTCAGCTTTATAGTTATCATTCACTTTTTTTGTTGTTAATCCTCACCTGAGGATATTTTTCCATTGATTCTTTTTTAAAGATAGAGTACAAGGGAGGAAGGGAGGGGGTGGGGGGGGGAGAGAGAGAGAAAGAGAGAGAGAAGGAGAAAGATGAGAGATATTGATGTGAAAGAGACACATCGATCCATTGCCTCCCACATAGCCTCAGTCAGAGGGTGGAGAGCAAATCTGCAACCCAGGTACAGGTGTCATTGACAGGGATTCAAACCTGAGACCCTTTGATCTACAGGCTGGCACTCTAACCACTGAGCAAAAAAGGCCAGGGCTATCATTCACTTCTTAACCCACTCTTATCTCTGATAATGTCCCCTGGCGTGTGTGTGTGTGTGTGTGTGTGTGTGTGTGTGCGTGTAACTATTCTATAAGACTGAAAGATTTGTAACATCATGTATATAGGCTTAATATAGAAATTCAAAAGAGTAATATCTGAAGAAACCCTTGTAGTTAATGAAGAATGATGATATGCTGATCAACAGAGAAAAATGTAGAGAAACACAATTTTTTAACAAGATGGAAAAGTTAGAGAATTAGGGCATGATTGATAATACCGTTCAGTAGATAAATTTACTTTGTTATGCAAAGGATAAATTATTTGTTTTCTGAGAAATGTACATTATAAGAGTTTTTTTTTTTTTGGTTTTTTTTTAGACATGCATAGACACATTCTATTTTATAGGCATACAAAGAAAGAAACAAGATCTCTGCAGACCAAAAAATGATGAAATGTAAAAGGAAAAGAGGCAGTTTTGGTATTGTAAACACAAGAGAAGTGCCACACTGAAGACTTGGAGAAGCCTGCTTGGGAAGAACATAAAATCTTATGTGGGAAAGGGACATTTTATTATGCCCTTGCCTCTTGTTTCTTCCACTGGTCTTACTGCATGCTATGAAAATATTCCAGGTATTTGTGGACTCATGAGTCCTACTTGCCAGCATTGCTATGGATTGAAAATCTGGGCTCAGAACTGTGAAGCCAGCCCTTTAGGATTTGGTGAAGGTTGATGAAGCATAGAGAGAGCCTACTGCTTTGGTAGGTCTCCCTGTGGAGGACACAGCCGGCATACCCCCAGTACTTAGAATAGGGAGCGTCTAGGACTCTCTGTGGGACATAGTAATTCCTCTCATTGTATATATTTGTTCTAAATGAGAAGTGAACTTGGGCTCTATCAATGACCTATTCAGTGAGAAAGTACAAGGGAGAAGATGAAAGAAGTATTTTAGGTACAGAAACGAAAATAGTCATCCAAACAAAACATTTTGATGCACCTGTCCTCCCTTTGCCTGATAGGATTTTATTACATTTGCTTTTTAGAGTCAATTATATATCAAGTGTTTTTCACCCCCTAGTGGAGACCATCATATTCTGTGTATTTTAAATCCTTCCAGAAATAGTTCAAGAGGTAGCTAATTCCACCTGATCAACTGAGCATTTTGTCATAAATGTTGAAACCTAGCATACCCAACATGCCTTTTTCTGGCTTTCCCCCTTTTCACTTCATTTTACTAAAAAGAAGATCGAAATTCTCCCTGATTCTGTTACTTAGTACTCATTAGCATGACAGCAGTTCTTCCTGTTTCAAAATGCTGCATTTTTAATTCATTCCTGGAGGCTATACTGCCCAAGAGAAAACATTTGCAAGAGCACTATAATATCCAACCCAAATTTTTACTCTCAATTGTTCCTGTTCAAATAGTCTTCCATCAGGACTGATGTTCTCTGGTAGAAACGATCATTAATACATTCATCAATCCAGACTATGCTGGCCAATGACAGCTCTAGAAATTTTCTCATCTGAACTCCCTTGTGTCCATTGGAACATTTGATGGTGACAGTTGAGTTATGATTCATTTTAATTCTTCCTGGTAGATATAATGGCATTTACTTAAATAAAACTATAGTCCATCTCTCTGCTTAAATATTCACCATATTTTAGCTTCTCTAAATTCTGGTTATTTTCTTGTAATAGTAAATTACAGAGGAAGTAAATAAATTAGTAACAGAAGAAAGAAAAGAAGACAAGAGTGTAAAGAGCACCGGTACTGAAAACAGCCAACAATGGCAAAGCTTCTACTACCTGTTAGTCAGTACCTAACTGAACACTCACAAATAGCATCTCAATTAGAAGTGTCAATTTCATTCCCATGTTCCTGGTGAGGAAATGGAGATCAGGGAGGGTAAGTGATAGCCTCCTAAGATTTTACTAGCAATATAGTGCACATATGTGCAATGTGCAGAAGTGGGGTAGACCCTCACGTCGGACAGGAATCTACGTTTTCTCTCAATCATACCATGTGCTAATGTTAACCTTTACCCTGGATTCTGAGCTTTCCTTGGGTCTCTATACCACTCATCCAAGATTTCAATCCTGGGCAGAAGTACCCACTTACCCAATATTCTCGGAGGTTTCTTCCCATGATATAGATGTAGAGCTTACCATAACAACACAATTCTAATACATGCTAAATTGGGTTAGCATCCAGAGAATTCACTACATTAAGTCATTTTTGTTCAAATGCACAATAATGTTTTTATTTGATCCCAAAGCTCCGAGTTTTATGTACATTTATATACACACTGACTGAGATTAAAATAGCCATTAGTTAATCATTTTAACAACATTGGCATAGAAAGTACTGCTTATTTTTGTGATGGAAGAAAAAAAAACTGCAGAAATGTTGGATGCTTATAATCCTGTTGGTGATGTCAATCGCTCCTTTAAGATAATGATACAATTCATATCACTAGTGCCTTCTATCAAATGACAATATACTTGTATACTTTGCATTACTAAGAATAAATTTATATCACATATTTTTAAATAAACACTGATTGGCATCTACTTATTTATGTCATTTGACCAGGGATATTAAAATTTTGGCTTATCCTGTGTTAAAATCAATAAATAATTGGTATATTAATCTCAACTAGAGCATGTGTGTAAAACTCAAAATTTTGGATTGAAACAATTTCTGAAAGTCAATGACAAGAACTGTATATCAATCATGTTTCTGCCACCAAAGCACCGAAAATATTGTCCTGGATGGAAAGATTTGGCAGCATACACTGCTATTTTGCCTCATCTTTTGGAGATAAAATATGTGTATCAAGGTTTTGTTTGTGAACAACAAAAGACAACCAACTAACTCAAGAGGAAAGTAAATTTAACAAAAGAATGTCAGCTCCTTTATAAGGAAGCAGGAACAAGGAAGAAGCTGGCCCTCTGGCACTACATCCATCCCTGCTCCAGAGCCTGCCTCTGGGCTCCAGTGGATGCTCCTGCTCCTTCTTTGGAATGAGTTCTGAAGGATCCTGCACCTTGAACTCCTGATGCAAGACTCCAAGTCCTGGGCATAAACACAGACTTGCCATCACGTGGCCATGTCCTAACTACTAAAAACTGGAGGAGAGAGTATCAGGCTTTTTGGCTTCCGAGATGGTAGCAGAAGAAGGAAAAACAGATGGCAACTGTTTCCTGGGAAATGGCCAAATAGAATGGGTCATCTTTATTGATTTCAGTGACCAAGTACTTGTACCACAGAAATAAGTTAATTTGGGGTGGGGGGAGCACAAAATTGGGCCAGAAAACCCATGTTCAAACATAGTCTTTGCGATGGATTAAGTTTGGCATCAAAATCATAACAACTCTTCAGTAAAAATGAAACTGGTCAAATTACAGAGCACTTTTCAAGTGGAAGAAGCATCTTCACATTTTGGTTAGCAAGCTGAATGCATGGGGTAGACGTGCCATAGCTTCATGAGCCTCTCATGAATCCCTGGACCCTGCCACGTAGGTAGAAAGCAAAAGCACATTTTTATATTAACTGTGGGCCTCCTTTCTGCAAGTTTAGCATTAAAGGTCTTAAAAAGGATTTTAGAGAAAATTGAAAAGATAACCAAATTCCACATTACAGCTGTTATAGTTGCTTTTCCCCTGCCACACTCTTCAGCAAAGCTAATGAATCTAATAAAATCGTGTAGATGTTAGGATTAGCCAAAGAACATAAACACATGATGCACAGATACAGACAATGGTGTGGTGACAGCCAGAAGGAAGGGGCAATGGGGGCTGGGTGGAGGTGGGTAAAGAGGTGCGGGGGGTGGGGGGGAGAGGGAAGCACAAATGGAAACATCTATAATAGTGTCAACAATAAAAATTAAGTAAAAAATATTTGTATATACTGTGAAATGATCACTATTTTTTTAAAATCTTGTAGGTTTTGCCGAAGAAACTATACATGATTTAAATGGTATAGAAAGCTCCTATACAAGTGGTCAATTGAATGACTACAATAAAAAAAATTCTGGGGAACATACCAGAAATGAGTATAAATGAAGTTAAATATATTTGTCTTTTTTTAAAAAAAAATAACAGTTGGTTGTTTAAGGGCTTTCAAAAATGGCCTTTACAAAATAGTTGCAAAAGTAGTTTTTTTTTCTTAATATAATGAGAATAACAATAATTAAAACAATCAATGTTAACTTGCCTTTGCTGATTCAAACTTGTAATCAATGATTTATTTTGTCTTTATGCTGACACGATGAATAATTAGAGCGTACCCCCTAATATAGGCACCTTTAAACTAGCCTAAATTATGCATGTCCATAGTAGCTTGTTGGTAAAAATAAAGGGCAAGCATTGGCTCGTGTTATTCTAGAAAAACAAACCAACAAACAACAGGAACAATTTCCAGAGCAATGCCTGTTATCTTATTATTGTTGTTTTTACAGCATTAACTGATCCTCAGCCTTGGTTTTATTCATTTTTCCCATGTCTGCCCTTTGGATATTGTCCCCATCTTGATTTTCATGGATCTGTCTTGAAGGTCTCTAAACTCAGATTCAAATAATATATTTTTTTCCTTTTCCTGCTCTGATAAGCAAGTCCTAGAAATTAAGCTCTAATTCCAACTAAACAACCCTGACATCGTTCCCAGAGTCCAGATGGGTGGATGTTATTATCCCTACTGGAGATATGCAATAACAGAGACTCAGTGGGTGAAAGCCACTTGCTCCAGGATAGCTTTTCTGCTATTTTTATATAAAAATCTGCCGCTAAAAATCCCCAAAATTAATATAAATGTAGAAAAAAAATTAGTTTTCGTGATTCCTGCATTTAAACTTTTATTGTGCATTATTTTTAAATATAACTAAAGTATTTAAAGGTTATCTTAAAGGTTAATTTATAAAACCTAAAGTTATTTTGAATTTAACTGATGGCTACCTTAAAATAGTTATTTTTGGATCATTTCCTTTTTCTGGACTATTGTCATAATCAAACTAACTCTTGCATCTTCCTATCCAATACATGTGTTCCACTTTCCAAAATAAGAATGCATGCCCGGCTGGTGTGGCTCAGTGGTTGAACACTGACCCATGCACCAAGAGGTTGCCAGTTCGATTTCTGGTCAGGGCACATGCCCAGGTTGTGGGCCCAATCTCCAGTGGGGAGCATGCAAGGAGGCAGCCAATAGATGTTCTCTCTCATCAATGTTTTTCTCTCTCTCTCCCTCTCCCTTCTGCTCTCTAAAATCAATAAAAAATATTTAAAAAAATAAAATAAGAATGCAAAAATATTTTCATCCGCAGCCCCCTACAGTTTCTGATAAATGATTAATTGCCTTTGCACATATTTTCCACAGCAGAAAATACCCTCAACCCAAATATCATCTCCAAGATTCAAGTCAGACATTACTTCCTATATGTAGATTTCTGTATATATCAAAATTCAGTGATAGCAAGGGATAAAATAACCAAACCAAAGGAAGTGTGGCAAAAGCATGTTGTTTGACTTTGTCAGATAAATGTCAAACACTTCATCCTGTGAACCCCACTTTACCTTAAACTTTATCTTGATTTTAATCCTTGTCTTGGAAAATAAACAAATAAATTTATTTATTTATTTATTTATTTACCCGATGCAGATTGAGGTCACAAGTCAAGTTCTAGTATAAACTGAGAATGCCATAAGTGCTGCTTGAATTTTATGTCCATATGGTCTTGTAACCAAAGAAAGGGATTAGAAATATATCTTATTGCTTGTTATTTGGGGCTTATATGACATGATTTTTGGTCCACTATCCTCTTTTTTTTTTTTTTCCATTTTCACCTGAGAACATTTTTGCATTTATCTTCAGATAGAGCGGGAGGGAGAGAGAGAGAGAGAAACATCGATGTAAGAGAGACACATTGTGTGGCTGCCACTTACCGGACCCCAACTGGGGACAGGGACAAACTGGAACAAAGGTACGTGCCCTTAGCGGAAACCAAACCCGTGACTCTCTGGTCCGCGGGCTGATGCTCTAACTGCTGAGCCAAACCAGCCAGGGCCCACTATTCTTAAATAATTGTATTTGACCTGCTCAGAAGTTTTACAATTAGAATATTTAATTTTTGGAAAAGGGAGAAAAAGACATGGGGGGGAGGTGAGAGAGAGAGAGAACTTAACAAACTCTAGAATGAAGAAATTTTAGTGTTCTGAACTTGTAAGATGATGGGAATGCTATTTATGAAGTACAGTTTTCTATAAAATTATTAACTTTGATGACTGTTATTTTTTTATACCCCAAAGCATCTGGTGAATATCATTGTTGAGTTAAAGCTTTGTGTCTCAATGAAGATAGTAAGTGCAGTTTAGTGGGTAAGCCAGATCTCTTATGAGTCAAGAATCCTATATTATAAATCTCAAAATAACAAACATTTATCAGAAGACCTGTAACAATTGTTTTTTTTTTACATTTTAAATTCTATGTTTTCTGGTTAGCTCAAACAAGGAAATAGGCAAGCAAAACCTATCATGGTATTTACCAGTCAATAAAATGCACTTCTATATTGTGAGAAAAGTCATGCAACTTTTAAATTGAGTCATACAAGTGTACATTCTAGATTTGCATATTATACTTTCCCAAAAAGTAGAAAGTATATATTTTTTGAAGACTAGATGTGTATAGAGAAATATTGCAAGTTGTTTTGTGTGTGGTGACATAATAGAAGTCTCTCTCTTTTAATACAAAACACAACATACAACAGTATTAGTAAATACTTAAATTTTAAGATATTATGTTTTAGAATAATATGTATTTTTATTTACCTCACTAAATATAACTGTAAAACCAGGCGATAATAAATATCCAGCTTTTGATAACTCTAAAAACTAAAGAGTAGCAGGCAGATTGAAGTAAAAGACAAAATTCAAAATATGTAATGAGATTATTCTTTGTTCCACCTCTGATGTCACAGCTGGGACTGAAGGCAGACCCATAATTCAAGTTATTTATTTATTTATTTTTGTGGTACGTGCCCCTAGCCAAACTGGCCAGGGCCAAGTTATTTTTTATTCTCAGAGATTTGGATGGTTTGTGGTATTTCAGGAAATGGTCCATTTCATGCAAATTGTTAAATACATGTATATCATTTTTTGTTGTAGTCCCTTAAAATACTGTAATATCTCTGGGGTCTGTAGTGATATCCTTTCTTTCATTCCTAATACTTTTTTACAGGTTTATTGAGATATAACTGATAGATGAAAAACTGCCCATATATAATGTATAATGTATGAGTTTGGACAACCTTGGCCATCACCACAACCAAGATAATCAACATATCCTTTACCTCCAAAACATTCCTTGTGCCTTTTTTTTTTTTTTTTTTTTGTGGCAGGGACACTCAACACAAAATCCACCCTCTTAATAAGTTTTTTAGTGCACAACATAGCATTGTTAACTACAGGCAAAATGTTGTACACCAGATCTCCACAACTGATTCACTTTACAAAACTGAAGTTTTATACCCATTGAATAAAAACTCCCCATGCTCCCTTTCTCTGTTTTCTGGCCACCACTATTCTATTTTCTGCTTCTATAAGTTTGACTATTTTATACACTTCATTTTCATGAAAGCATGCAGCATTTGTCCTTCTGTGAGTATTTCACTGATTATGTCTTCCAGCTCCATCTCTGTTGCCACAAATGGTAGAATCTTCTTCTTCTTTTTTAAGGCTGAATGATATTCCATTATATATATATATATAGGACATTTTCTTTATCTATTCATTTGTCAATAAACATTTGGATTGTTTCCATATTTTGACTATTGTAAATAATGCTGCAATAAATATCAATGCAGATATCTTATTGAGATTCTGATTTCAATTCCCCAAACAAAACTCCAATGACTTTTTTTTTTGTATAAAAATAGAAGACAAATACTGAAATTCATAAGGAAGCACAAAAGATCAAAAATATTCAAAGTAAACTTGATGGAGGTAGGCATTATTGGGAGACATCTTAGGAGCTATTGCTGAACACAGAAACAAACACCAAACATGCAAATAAAATAATAATAATAATAACTAAATAAAAAAAGAAGGCATTGAAAAATGGCATACTAAGATTCTAGTCATGGATGGTAGTTTAAACAGGTAGACAGATCTCTCTATAGCTCTCTCTCATATATATATGTAATGTCTGTACTATATTGCACTGTAGTCAAGTCTGATATAAATATGACCGCTTAGATTTCTTTGTTTTCTGTGATCCAAGGCACACAGAAATACTAGCATTAGCACTTGCTTGCTCCTGATTTCTGTATGGGAGTTGACATCAGAGAGGGAACAAAGGATAATTTCATTACTTATGGGAGTTGGCTTGTTGATAAAAAAAAAAAAAAAAACTGCCTTACAGACTATTTTTACTTCTTTTCAGACACTGGTTCTGAGTCAGGGAAAACACACTGTACCCCTAGGACATGGAAAGCAGGACACAGCTACTGAAACCCAAGTAACTTCTCTAAGCCACGTGTAAACAGGGCCAAAAGCTTCTGCAGAGTCAGCAAAATTTCTCCTGAGAGCCACGTAACTGACCAATTCCAAGTGGACATAGGGAGAACTCCATCTTATTGTTTCCTTCTAGCAGGTACTGGACAAAGACTTGGCTGTGGAACCATTTTTTGAGACTAATGTGGGTTTTCTGCAAACACACTATCATTTTCTTTTTTTATTGATTAATTTTTGTTACGGATGATTCTCCTTTTTCCCCACTAATTCCCCCTCCCCCTCCCTCCCTGCCCTTTCCCCAGATTGTTGTCCATGTCCACTGTTCATGCATACATGCATATAAGTTCTGTGGTTCATCCCTCCCCCACCTCCCCCCCTCTTTAGGAGATTGTCAGTCTGTACCCTGCTTCCGAGTCTCTGGGAATACCCCATTCCTCAAACTGTTATGTTCATTATATTCCACAAATAAGTGAGATCGTATGAAACTTGTCTTTCTCTGTGTGGCTTGTTTCACTTAGGATGATACTTTTCAGGTCCCTCCATGTAGTCTCAAAGGATAAGAGATCTTTCTTCCTTACAACTGCGTAGCACTCCATTGTGTATATGTAACACAGCTTTTTGATCCATTCGTCTACTGATGGACACTTGGGCTGTTTCCAGATCTTAGCAATTGTAAATAGTGCTGCTACAAACATGGGGGTACATATATTCTTTCTGATTGGTGTTTTAGGCTTCTTAGGGTATATTCCTAGAAGTGGGATCATTGGGTCAAATGGAAGATCAATTTTTAATATTTTGAGGTGACACCATATTGTTTTCCATAGTGGCTGCACCAGTCTGCATTCCCACCAGCAGTGCACTAGAGTCCCCTTCTCTCCACACCCTCGCCAACACTTGTTGTTTGATGATTTGTTGATGGCGGCCATTCTGACAGGTGTGAGGTGATACCTCATTGTTGTTTTAATTTGCATCTCTCTGATTATTAGTGATGTTGAGCATTTCTTCATATGTCTCTTGGCCATTTGTATGTTCTGTTTGGAGAGGTGACTATTTAGTTCCTCTGCCCATTTTTTAATTGGATTCTTTGTCTTCCTTTTGTGGAGTTGTATGAGCACTCTATATGTATTGGAATTTAACCCCTTATCTGATATATCATTGGCAATTATGCTCTCCCATACAGTGGGTAGCCTTTCCATTTTAATGATTGTATCTTTCGCTGTGCAGAAGCTTTTGAGTTTGATGTAGTCCCATGTGTTCATTTTCTCCTTTGTATCTATTGCCTTAGGTGATATGTCAGTAAAAATTCTGATGCACATGATGTCTGAAATTTTGTTGCCCACAGTCTCTTCTAGGATTTTTATGGATTCATGAGTTACATTTAAGTCTTTTATCCATTTTGAGTTTATTCTGGTGTAGGGAGTAAGTTGATGTTTAGTTTCATTTTTCTACAAGTAGCTGTCCAATTTTCCCAGCACCATTTATTAAAGAGGCTGTCCTTACTCCACTGTATGCTTCTGCCACCTTTGTCAAATAGTAATTGAGCATATTGCCTTGGGTCCATTTCTGGGTTCTCTGTTCTGTTCCACTGGTCTATATGCCTGTTCTTGTGCCAGTACCAGGCTGTTTTGATTACAATGGCTTTGTGCTTTGACCTGAAATCTGGTATTGTGATTACTCCAACTTTGTTCTTCCTTTTCAAGATTGCTGTGGCTATTCGAGGCCTTTTTTGGTTCCATATGAACTTTTGAAGTAATTGTTCTAATTCTGTGAAGTATGCCATTGGTATTTGATAGGGATTGCATTGAATCTATATATTGCTTTGTGTAATATGGACATTTTAATGATGTTAATTCTCCCAATCCATGAACAAGGTATGTGCTTCCACTTTTTTATATCTTGATCTATTTCTTTTTTCAATGACCTGTAGTTTTCTGCGAATAGGTCCATTATTTCTTTGGTTAAATATATTCCTAGATATCTTAATTTTTTTGCCGCAATGGTAATGGGATTGTTTTCTTTGTTTCTCATTCTGTGAGTTCATCATTGGTGTATAAGAATGCCATTGATTTCTTGACATTAATTTTGTATCCTGCTACTTTGCCAAATTCATTTATTAAGTCTAGTAAACTTTTGGTGGAGTCTTTGGGGTTTTCTATGTACAGTATCATATCATCTGCAAATAATGACAATTTCACTTCCTCCTTTCCAATTTGGATCCCTTTTATTTTTTCTTCCTGTCTGATTTCTGTGGCTAAGACTTCCAGTACTATGTAAAATAGGAGTGGCGAAAGTGGGCATCCTTGCCTTGTTCCTGTTCTTAAGGGAAATGCTTTTAGTTTTTGCCCATTGAGTATGATGTTGGCTGTAGGTCTTTCATATATGGCCTTTATTATGTCTAGATATGATCCCTCTATTCCCACACTGCTGAGCGTTTTTATCAGAAATGGATGCTGGATTTTGTCAAAGGCTTTTTCAGCATCTATTGATATTATCATGTGGTTTTTACTCTTCATTTTATTTATGTGGTGTATCATATTTATGGATTTGCGAATATTGTACCAGTCTTGCATCCCTGGGATGAATCCCACTTGGTCATGGTGGATAATTTTTTTGGTGTATTGCTGGATTTGATTTGTTAGTATTTTGTTCAGGATTTTGGCATCTATGTTCATCAGGGATATTGGCCTGTAGTTTTCTTTCTTTGTAGTGTCTTTTTCTGGTTTTGGAATTAGAATTATGCTGGCTTCATAAAACGAGTTTGGAAGTCTTCCTTCTTCTTGAATTTTTGAAATAGTTTGAGGAGAATGGGTAATAGTTCTTCTTGAATGTTCGGTAAAACTCCCTCGTGAAGCCATCCGGGCCTGGGCTTTTGTTTGCTGGGAGAGTCTTGATTACATCTTCAATTTCTTCTGTTGTTATTGGTCTGTTCAAGTTTTCTATCTCTTCCTGATCCAGTTTTGGGAGACAATATGTTTCTAGAAATTTGTCCATTTCACTTAGATTTTCGAATTTTTTGCCATATAATTGTTCATAGTAGTTGTTAACGATCTTTTGTATTTCTGTGGTGTCAGTTGTTATCTCTCCTCTTTCATTTCTGATTTTGTGTATTTGGGTTCTCTCTCTTTGTTTCTTGGTGAGTCTAGCTAAGGGTCCATCAATCTTGTTTATCTTTTTGAAAAACCTGCTCTTTGTTTTATTGATCCTCTGAATTGTTTTATTTTGGTCTCTATGTCATTTATTTCTGCTCTGATCCTTACCATTTCCTTCCTTCTACTTGCTCTAGGGTTTTCTTTTTGTTTGCTCTCTAGTTCTTTAAGTTGTGAGGTTAGATAGTCTATTAGAGATTTTTCTTCTTTTTTGAGGTGGGCCTGTAGTGCTATGAACTTCCCACTCAGAACTGCTTTCGCTGCATCCCATAGATTTTGTGTTGTTTTGTCTTCATTTTCATTGGTTTCCAGGAAGTTTTTGATTTCTTCCTTGATCTCCTCGGTGACCCATTCCTTGTTTAATAACATGCTATTTAGCTTCCATGTGTTCAAATGTCTTTGTATGTTCTTCTTGCAATTGATTTCTAGTTTCATGCCATTGTGGTCTGAGAAGATTCTTGATATAATTTCAATCTTCTTGAACTTGTAGAGACTAAGTTTGTGCCCTAACATGTGGTCTATCTTTGAGAATGTTCCATGTGCACTTGAGAAGAATGTGAATTCTGTAGTTTTGGGGTGTAGTTCTCTGTAGATATCTATTAAATCTATTTGGTCTAGTGCTTCATTTAGAGTCTTTGTTTCCTTGCTAATTTTTTGTCTAGAGGATCTATCCAGTGTTGTCAGCGAGGTGTTGAAGTCCCCTGCTATGATTGTATTGCTATCGATTTCTCCTTTGAAGTACTCCAAAAGTTTTTTAATATATTTTGGTGCTCCTATATTGGGTGCATATATGTTTATCAAGGTTATATCTTCCTGTTGGATAGATCCTTTCAATATCACGTAGAGGCCTTCTTTGTCTCTAGTTATGGCCTTCATTCTGAAATCTATTTAATCAGATATAAGTATTGCTACTCCAGTTTTTTTTTTCTTTTCCATTTGCTTGAAAGATTTTTTTCCATCCCTTCACTTTCAATCTATGTGAGTCTTTTGTTGTGAGGTGGGTCTCTTGTAAACAACATATAGATGAGTCACGCTTTCTTATCCAATCAGCTACTCTGTGTCTTTTTATGGGAGCATTCAGTCCATTTATATTTAAGGTGATTATTGATATGTACTTATTTATTGCCATTTTTGTTTAGTGTGGTTCTATTTTCCTTCACATTTCTCCTGGTAATTACAGCAGTCCTTTCAACAATTCTTGCAGTGCTGGTTTGGCGCTAATGTATTCCCTTAGCCTTTTTTTGTCTGAAGAGCTCTTTATTTGACCTTCTATTTTGAATGATAGCCTTGCTGGGTAGAGTAGTCTTGGATTCAGATCCTTGTTTTTCATGACCTTGATTACTTCATGCCATTCCCTTCCAGCCTGTAGTGTTTCTTGTGAGAAGTCAGCTGAGAGCCTTATGGGGTTTCCTTTGTAGGTAACCTGTTGCTTATCTCTTGCTGCTTTTAGGATTCTCTCTTTGTCTTTAATTTTTGGCAGTGTGATTACTATGTGTCTTGGTGTGGGCCTGTTTGGGTTCTTCTTACTTGGGGCTCTCTGAGCTTCTTGAAATTGAATGCCTTCTTCCTTCACCAAATTAGGGAAGTTTTCTGTCACTATTTCTTTGAATATATTTTCTAGCCCTCGCTTATTTTCTTCTTCTTCAGGGACACTTATGATGCGACTATTATTTCGTTTCCAGTTGTCCCACAGTTCTCTTAAGCTGTCTTCCTGTTTTTTAATCGTTTTTTCCTTTTTGTTTTCTGATTGGTTGATTTTTTCTAGCCTGTCTTCTAATTCACTGATCCGGTCCTCAGTTTCCCCTACTCTGCTTTTTAGACCTTCCAATGTGTTTTTCATTTCTGATATGTCATTCTTCATTTCTTCCTGTTCGTTTTTCATTTCCAACTGGTTTATTTTCAACATTTCTATGTCTTTACTCATGGTGCTCATGTCCGTACATGCTGTTGAGCTTCCGCAACATCATGGCTCTAAATTCTAGTTCTGTTAACTTGCTTAACTTCACCTCATTTATTTCATCTTCTGTAGAGGTCTCTTGTTCTTTCATTTGGCTTTTGTTTCTGTTTCTCACAATTTTGGCTATCACAGTGGGCTTTGGTGTCTGCCAAATTTTCCCAGTGGGTGTTGGTGTTCTGCTGTTTGTGGCTCCCTTTCCTGGGTTTGGATGCGCCAGGGAGGACCCACTTTAAACACCACCGTCAAGTCTTAGCTTTTCTGGTTAGTGTTGCACGCCCAGGGAATGGTAGTTATCCTCTAGCTTTTTTTGCCTGGAGGCTATTAGTAGAGGTCACCTGCAGACCTTTGGTTTCTGAGTTGCCTGAAAAACTCCCTCAAGTGCTCAGTGTAAGAGGATTTCCTGAGAATGAGGCAGGTGTTCGTTGTTAATGGGCCTCAATTAGCATTTCAATGGCCACCAGGTGGGGTTGAATCTCAGAGGGAGAGGCCACCCATCTCTCTGTCTCTCCGGGGCCCTGAGAAAAAGTAAAATGACCACAGTCCTGCGTGGCTGCACTCAGCAAAAGCTCTTAGCACCCTCCAAATCCCGAGTGTCCCCACACAGTTCTACTCCAGTCTGCCTTCCCTCTGCTGAGCCCAAGGTGATTGGCTGCTGCCAATTTAGCCTCTGTCTGGACTCTGCCTCATGGAGCCGCCTGGGACTTTAACCCGAGGGCGCTGCTTCCAGCCAAGGGCAGCCACGGCTGTGGCACCAGCTGAAGGGGTTGCACTCAGCAGAATCCCCAGGACTGAGCCACTGTAGTGGGACACTGCAGAGGTGGCAGTAGCGTCCAGCACAGTCCCCTGGTCCCCGCGAGTTTGCACGGCACCCGCCGAGGGCTTAGCACGCAGAGTTCGCAGGACTCAGCCTTGGTAGCAGCGTCCCGCCGAGTCCCCTGGTTCCCGCGAGTCTGTGCGGCTCCAGCTGAGAGCTAGCAGACTATGGAGTTCCCAGGGCCCATGCAGGGTCGCAAGGGAGGCGGTAGCAGTAACTTCCAGCCGAGTTCCCTGGCCCCTGCCCAGGCCGCTGCGGACCGTGGGCTCCTGGCCCCCTCTCGCGTCCTCGCAAGCCTACCAGGATTGAGTGGGTGTTTCTGGTTATGTGTTTCTCCAAGGTGTCTTTCGGGTGCCCTTTCCTGACGATTTGCCTTTATTTTCGTTGTAAATCCAGTTTGGTCTTGGGAGATGGTCTGTGTCGCTCCATTCACTTCGCCGCCATTTTTCGAATGTCATTTTCAATAATTATTGTGTTTCTGCATTAAAAAGAAGAAGAAGAAAAATTCCACCTCCCAAGTGCTCAATCCATGTCATAAATGGTGCTTTGGTTCTTTTTGTATTTATCTCATGAAATACTCATTATCATTGTATAATTTAGGAATGGGATGTATGAAGTTTAGATGTCACACAGTTTGCCCGTATTTGCTAGGGCAGGGCTGAGCGATGTTTCTCTTCTTAGGTCTGTTTAATACCAAAACCTGAATTTTCCATGAGTTAATACTATTTTAAGAGAGTTAAAGTTTACATTTTTTTAACAACAGATCTCACCAGGAGATAAGTCACTCTTTTAAATATATTTTATGAATATCTACTATTTTCTAGACATTGCGTTATTAATTGGGAATACAAACTGGAGTGAAGACTTCTATATGATTTTCTGGGAAGTTCATAGTCCACTGAAAATGATCAACTTGTGAACAATAATACAATGCATTAGAACTAATGAAATATGATAAAAATATCGTAAGGGTATTAAAATTTGAACAAAGCCTTATAGGCAAGGCCATTCTATTTACTAGGGCATCCCCCAAAGCCTTTGACTTGTTGCATTTTGACGATATAAACAGGGGCAGAGATCATTTGGCAGAATGATCTTAGTATATTTTAGGGAATAATTGGTTTCTGCTACATTATGTTATTAAATGAATAATTGACTGGTTATAGTTCTAGCAATTATTTGAGAGGTGAATCATGTGATGATATAAGTTAATTATGATTTATTCATATTCCTGGCTTATGCTAAACAAACAATTCTGATAAGATGTTTTAAGGATATTTGATTAATACTTAAATATAAGCAGCTCTTAACATGTTAATTAGGTGTCAATTGTTGCGCAAAAAATAAATACAAACATTTGTAATGGTAATTGAAGTTGAACTTGATTTGATTATTAATTCTAGTTTTCAAACATGTTAATTGCTACAGCTGAAGAAAGCCTTTGCTCAAGATTCCAGGGGTCCATGAACCCATCTTTGCTTGCTGATTATGCGCTTCCTGTAAGATGGGCCAATTTGAGTATATTTACTGTTTGCTGCTGAACATGTTTAATGACTTGTTTCTGGAACAGGGAACTGAGTGGATGGCCACCTAGAGAATAAAGAGTTTTGAAGGAAGTAAAATAAAAGATAATTGAGCAAAGGAGTTTTAAATCTACTATCAATAAAACACTCGTAGAAAAATAATAGCTTTTACACGACTTTTTGCAGCCTCAAGGTAAAGCTGATCTTCCGTGATCATACATCTAACTGCCCATTTTCAGTCGGAATGAGCCACTAGCCACTTGCATTTCTGAACTTCCAAGCGGATTATTCAGAACTAAGACGTAGGCTTGTCAGATCCCATCTCCTGGGCCCTCCCTTGGACTAAAAAACTTAGGCCAAATTATATTTTTCTGTGAGAAAACAAAAGTATTTGGTTCACGTGCTTTTAAGTATGTACCTCAATCTTACAGAGGGGAAGGAAATATCCTCTGTCTAAAAAAAGGTATTTTTTTCTACCTCTCTTTCATATCAGATAAAATGTAGCTCTAATGATGATTACATTGCCAATCACACCAAACATAAGAAAACCTTCTGACTGGATCAGCAAGCCCCACCTCCTGTTTTCATACAGTTACAGGAGGATAAGCCCGCCCCCCGCTTTGTTAGTGCTAACATGTTTTAGCTGTCCAAGTCTGAATTTCTAACAAAGACATTATCCTTATTTTACTCCTTTCTTTGACTAGGAGTTTGTATTGGAGTCCTATAGAAGAATACCTGTCTCTGCTATTTATTATCTGTATAAAACTAGGCAAGTAAAAATAATGTATTGAAACAACATTTACCCATTTATGAAGTGAAGATGATCTTAGTTTTAATTCATAGTACCGATAGGATTAATGAGTGTCCATAAAGTCCTTCATCTAAAATTTAGTACATAATAATAAAGGTTAATACTTTATTAACCTTTGCCACATTCCATGCACTGTACTAATTGCTTGACTTGTGTTAAAAAATATACTCCCCTCAATGATATCATTTTTAAGATGAAAAAACTAAAGCATATAAGATGTAAATGGCTTGCTCACAGTCATAACGATAGTAGGTGGCAGAACTAAGGCTCAGATTCTAAGATTTTGGCTCTGAATTCTTGTTCTTATACTCATATACCCTACTGCTTCCATTACTGTCACCTGTAGAAGCAGTTAGAACAGTTCATTCTTGATTTTTCTCCAAATATCTCCAGCAGTACTCTTTCTATGATAATTGGTTATATTATAATAGAAATGAAAATGGAGGCTTTCGGAGGTTATGTTATTTTCTTATGTCTATTAAAGGACATAGTCATAATTAGAATTCAGGATCTGTTTCCCACAAACTGTATGCTATTAAATTTCAAACCATAGACGAGCCTTGAATTAAGCTTTGAATCTAAAGCAGAAATAAAAGAGTATCTAATTTACCTAATTATGTCAAGTAAAATACTATATTTTACTGGTCTTAAAGTTATTTTTATTTTGCATTGGGGTTTGTTTTGTATTGGGTATTTTGTTGTTTTTGCTGTATAAGAAAAGATACATAACTATAAAATCCAAGTAGAGTTTTATTTTCACATATTGGTAATTTAAAGTCAAACATAGATATTGTACTCACAGAAAGTATCTAAAGTAATACACAAATAACTGCTCTAGACAAATGGATGTAGTAGATGTTCATATGCCAAGAAAGTAACTGAAGATTTCATTATTTCTGGCTCCCTCCTCTTCCTTGCATCCTTTATTTCTTCTCTTGGTTAAATAAGTTGATCTACTTGCTCAATGTAGACATGGCCACAATCAGCATGTTGCACCATAATAATTCTTTTAGCCTTCTCTCGGGTACCTACAATTACGCAGCAAGATGCTTCGGAATTAATTCACTACCTCCCTCCTATCTGACCTTTCCTTTCCTAGGAGTTAATACACTTTACTACTTAGTAAGTGGACTCATAATTTACCTCTACTCCCGACCCCAACTGCAAATAAAGCACTTTTTTTCCCCAGATAAAAGCACTTCAAACATTATTTTCCATGAGTTTTCATCATGTGGCCGAGAATTGACTGCTTTCAAACTTTTTAAAGAGTGTCCTAAACTATCAACTATTAAAGAACATAGTCATAATTAGAACTCAGGTATCTGTTTCCCAGATAATAACATTATTATGTTAACATTATATTTATATTAACATTAACATCATATTTAACAGTATCAACTATCTCTTAAAAGTGAAATATATTCCTGTGTGTGCCATTGGTGTTGGGTACTATGTTAGACATTTTACTCATGCTTTCCATCTAACCTTCAAAAACATGTGGTGAAATACTAATTATTGCACCCATTTTACTGATGAAAGTAAGAGAAGTTGAGTCACCTCTTTAGTAAAGCAGGCACTGTAGGAGCCCCACCCATATCCACTTCATACTATGGTTCCTGTATGTGCTGATGAGGGTCATTTGGTAACTCCCCACCTGAGGGATTTTTTTATCTGTTCTTTGAGTAGACCAGAAGTGCCCAAGGAATTAAGGGTCTCAAGAGTATGATTCAGACAATGACTGATGAAAGTTGAAAAAAAAAAAAAATCTAGCTTCTTTCCCTCTGGAGGGACAACGCTGAGGTATGTTCTGCACTGTCTCTTACAGTTTCCCAAAAGAACTGAGACTCAGCTGCAGTCAACCATAACCTGCTGAGTACAATCGTCTCTCGTTTATGGCGGTTAATCTGTTCCAGGCTGTAGTGCAGTGGTTCTCAACCTTCCTAATGCAGTGACCTTTTAATACAGTTCCTAATGTTGTGGTGACCCCCAACCATATTTTTGTTGCTACTTCATAACTGTAATTTTGCTACTGTTATGAATCGCCATCGTAAATATGTGTTTTCGGATGGTCTTAGGTGGCCACTGTGAAGGGTCATTCGACCCCCAAAGAGGTCACAACCCACAGGTTGAGAACCCCTGCTCTAGTGGTTGAAGGATTCCTGGGGTGCTCAAATACCTAGGCCTACAGTACATACATACAGTAATTGTAACTTTAACTCTAATACAAGGGCGTATAATTGACTCAGACAACTGAAAGCATGCTGTATGATTTTCACTATCTCGATCAACTTTTTAATGAATTTATTTGAAAAAACTGTGATAGAGTGAAGTCGTGAGAGTTGAAGAGTGAAGTGGCGAGGGATGGCTGTAATAACATCCTTTGTTAACTCCTATCCTTCTCAGTTTCTCTGGATCACATTCCTGTTGGTACATCCTGGATCTCCTTCCCTCAAATCCTGTCTTAATGTCTGCTTCCCACTGACCCCTATCTAAATAGCAGCAAAAGACAGAAAACAGATACAAATCAAGGTCTCCCTGTCAACAAAGCCCACACCCTCTACAGTTTTCCACTGAAAATGCAATTCCTGTGTGCAGGAGATGTTCCAATTGGCACAGAATTGGCATGACAATAAATGCTGCCACCCTATAAAGTATAGGACACAGTAGGATTAAGTTTCTCCTGATAAGAAAATGACATCTTGGAATTACTATTTTCCCTCTGTCTTTAATTGGGATTGTGCCAGATTCTTATCCTTAGTGGGAAAAAAAAAAATGTCTTCCGATAAGCAGACATTGAAAGGTCTGCTTTTGAAGATGTAAAAGGGATACATATCTGGCTCCCAGTTTTTTATTTTCTTCTGTAACCTCTGTGGAGAGACACTCAGATGTGTGCCAACAAAGCCTTAGTTGCTCTCTGCTGTGCACAGAAGCCTATAACACATGAGGAAATGGTCCTGCTGGACCATTTAAAGAAGAACTAAGCCAAAAGTAGTAAAACTTTACACATGTAGTTAAAGGAACATTCACTGGGAGCCAGCGTTGCTTTTGAACTCTATGGTTTGGAAGCAAAAGATAGACATACAGGTATATAGACATAGAAACAAAGAAATAGGAATAGAGATAGAGGGTGTTGGGTCTCCCCTCCCTATATTAGTTTTTCAGAACTGAGGACCTGCTCTCACAAGTTTTTTTTTTTTTTTTTTTTTTGGTACATGCCCCTAGCAGGACCAAACTCAGGACTCTCTGGTCTGCAGGCCAATGCTCCAACTGCTGAGCCAAACTGGCAAAAGCTCACAAGTTTCAAATTATATTTTACAAACATATATAAGAGCATATTTTAAATAGATAGTATAAAGCATTTTTAAATAGATAATTTAAAGAACAGCAAATAAGAAAACTATCTCTGAAGAATGTCTCAATCCTAACTTTTATGTTTTGTTTTTTATGTTATGTTTTGTAACATCGTATATATTTGGGCCATAATAGGGAACCTGGAGCAGAAGTCACAGGAATCTAATTTTTATTTTTTAATTTTTTAAAATCCTCACCCAAGGACATTTTTTTTTTATTTATTTTCAGACAGAGTTGGAGGGAGGGAGAGAGAAATATTGATGTGAGAGACACATTGATTGGTTGCCTCCCTCAAAACCCCAACCAGGACCAGGGACCAAACCCACAACTGAGATACTTGCCCTTGACCAGAATCGAACCCACGGCTCTTCAATCAGAGGGCCTATGCTCCAACCTCTGAGCCAAACTGGCTAGGGCAGGACTCCCATTTTTAATTGAGTCAAGGAGAGAAAAGAAAAATGTCAGGTGAGCCTGGGTCTCCAGTTACAGCATGGAGAAACTGCTTTGGGTGGAAGCAGACTATGGAAGAAGGAAGAGTTATGATGTGCAGAGCCTGGGGATAATCAGTTTGCATGTAGCAATGTGAGACTCTTAGCTTCAGATTAAAAGGGATTCAAGAGGCAGAAGAACACAGTAATGATTGAAAACATGGATATGGAGACAGAAACCTCAAATTCAATGTTTGGCAGTGTCATTATGTGCAATCTGTACAGCCTTGATCAAATTTCTAACCTCTCTGTGTTCACTTTCTTATTTGAAAATAGAGATAATAATAATAATACTACAAGTAAAAAATTCTAAAAAAGTAAGTGACTCACAAAAACCTCATTTTTATCCTTTTTCCCCTTGGGGAATCAGGTTCATTCATTACTCATGCTATAATTAAAATTATTATTAATCCTAATAGTAATAGTTAATAATTTATATTTTATAATATGTTTTCATTGAGACTATAGGTTATATCTTACTCTGTGTAAAAATAAAACATAAATAATGAGATAAATGATGTTATTACAATTTTACAGAGCATATGCTCTGTTTTAAAATGTTCTCAACAGATCTGGACCGACTAGTAAATTGAAAAATGATTTGTTAGCTACAAGAGCTTGTATACGATATTTTTAGTTAAAATGTAAAAGAATGATAGTAAAACTAAATGAGACGTATTTAACCAGCATCATTCAGGAATGACCAGTCAGCTTCATATGGCTTTAATATAACCTGTACCATTTTATGGCTTGTTGGGATAGTAAAGGAAATGAATAGTCATTAAAATAAAGAAGATTCTGAAAAGAGCATAGCAGTTCATATTTTTATTTTCTTTAAAAGTTGTTTTCCTGTGTTAAACACACATACATTGTTCACCTTATACTTTATAATAAAAAGTGTTTCTCATATTTGAGTAATGCACATGGTCTGTGCCAAAGGGGAAAAAATAATTTTCCCAAATCACTAAAAATATTTCCTTTGGATTCTATTAAACAATGAATCCCTAGAATCTTAATGAATTTGAGAAACAATGCATTGAGAAAGCAGAATCTGCCCAGCCAGTGTGGTTCAGTGGTTGAGCATCAATCCATGGAGCAAAAGGTCACCGGTTCAATTGCCGGTCAGGGCACATGTCCAGGTTGTGGGCCCAATTCCCAGCGGGTCACATGCAGGAGTTGGCCAGTCAACTATGTTTTCTCTCATCAATGTTTCTATCTCTCTCCCTCTCCCTTTCTCTCTCTCTCTAAAATTAATAAAGAAAAAAAATTAAAAAAGAAAACAGAATCTTCTTTGATTAAATTATAGTCATAAGTAAATTATGACCATGAAGAAATGCTTTGCACTTATAGCAATTAATTCTTTCAGGTAGTTGTTAAGTAGTCACAAAATGAATACACACAGAAACTTCTCATAGAATGAAAAGACCATCATATGATGAATATTTTCTTATTTCCATTATTTAAAAATAATACATAAAATTAAGCCATTTCCCCAAACATTTCTGTCCTTATTTTAGATTGTTTCCATAAAATATTCTTCTAGAAGTACAAACTCATGATTTAAAGAATAACATATTTACTTACAGAAGTATGGGCTAGTGCCAGTTGTTTGAATATTGGTATTTAATCAGTATCTTTTTTCCTTTAGGACTTAAGGCCATACTGTTGTGATTACCAAGTGTCAAAAGTAAAGAACTCAGTGTGCAATGTTAAAATTCGTCATTTCTGTTTGTTGTAGAGATCAATAAAACCTCTTGACCCCTTCTTTGAGGCCAGGGCCTTCAAGAGTTTAAAACCCTGGCTCAGTGGTTCATTCATGACCCCCACCCATAACCTCAGGAGTTCTTAGACTTGAGGTTAAATCATTTTCTAAGGGCTCTTCTGATGCTCATAATTATGTGATAGGTCTGACGTCCTCAGGACCCTCTCAAGTACCTGCTTAGTCTTTTACTAAGAATCATGCCACAGGCTAAGACCACTAAGTAGCTACTTTTGATTTATTTGTTTAGGTTCCTGGCTTGAAATATGTGCAGTTTAATCAATGGCATGTAGAACAATTTTTGAAATAAATTTCTGGTAGAAATCCTGTGTTTCAGTCCTGAGTCCTGGCTCTGCCACGGATTAGCTATGAGAACTTGAATTAACCTCTGTTTCACTGAGCCTTGCTTCCACATTTGGAACATGGGAACAACTGAGAGCTATGCCTACACTATAAAATTTTACAAATATCAACACAGTTAGGTCCTTAAAAACAGAGAAGTCATCTTTGAATCACCAGTGCCAAGTTAATACCTAGCATAACGTTATTATTGTCATTACAAATCTTTAAGGTTAATTCCATTGTTAATTACTTCAACAAATATATGTTATCACTGAACTATGTGCCAGGTATTATTTGAGGTATTGAAGATATAACAGAGAAGAAAAGAGAAAAATATCACAGCCCTTACAGAATTACTTTCTAATTTTCTAGTGAGAGATCTTTTTGAAGAGAAGGGAGATTTAATATATATGTACTTGAGCATAATAAATAAAATATATATTTGAATATGATAAAATATATACATATAATGTATTATATATTATAGGCATAATATATTTATTGATAAAATATTTTGGGCTTTAATAGATAATTTTTATATTAAATAATATTTAATTGCAATAAATTTAAATACAGAAACTTTATTGTAATATCTTTTAGCTGAGAAAGATCCTAGGCAATTGGACTTTTAAATATTCATCAATTTTTATTAGCAATTATTTTTACATACCAAAGAATCCATTATTTCAATATTTAACATGCCCTTAAGGTAATTCTCTTCTTATCTTTTTTTTTCTTTCATTTAAATTGAAATTTAATGGGAGATGTAGTACAGGAGATGCCCTTGGTCTTCCTGTTAGTTGTGCTCATGAGGGCGGAAGAAAGATATTTTTAGAAAAAAAGTACCTCTATGGCCTTGTATTTAAATGGCTATAACTGGAAAAAAATTTAATATAGGATATATGTGTGTGTGTGTGTGTGTGTGTGTGTATATATATATATATATATATGTATGATTATATGATTATATGATTATATGATTATGATTATATACACATGATTATACATTTCTTTCAACACAAGATATAGGAAAAACAGACATTTTAAAGGACATATTTGAGTTCATAATAGTAAAAACAACACATTTAGCCATGTGTGTGAATTTAGGTACAGTCACACAAGAAAATGAAATAGGCCACCTCAGATGCTGTGAGTTCACTGGGAATGTTTCAAGCATGGAACAACCTCTCGCTGGATTTGGCTGCTATTAACAGGCTTTAGAGTCAATCCAGTGGAGCCCTGGCTGGTATGGCTGTTGGTTGGAGCATCATCCTGTGCACCGGAAAGCTGTGGGTTTGATGTGTAGGTTGTGGGTTCCATCCCTAGTTGGGGAGAATGCGAGAGGCAACCAATCAATGTGTCTCTCTCACATCAATGTTTTTGTTTGTTTGTTTGTTTTCTCTCTCTCTCTCTCTTTCTTACTTCCTCTTTATATAAAATCAATGAATACATATCCTAAGGTGAAGATTTAAAATAATTAATTAAGCCAATCTAATGGAGCTTGACATGTCCACAGTCACTGGCTTATCCCATTCAAAACCTCCAGCCCCATAAAATAGAGCATTTATGGGACAAAGGCCAGTATTTGGCACTAGAGAAAAAAATTCATCCACACAGACAATTCAACATCTATTTACTGAGTGCCCACAATTCACCTGGCACTGAGGCCACAGAGATAAAAAGAGTTCCCCCAAATCTGTAATGAGATAACAGTCCATCAGGACACTCAGACCGTACTGGAGAGGACTGATGATTAAGAAGTCAGAAAGACATGGACTTGAGCCCCAACCCATCATTTATTTATATGTGATCTTGACTGTTTTCTCTATGTCTCAAAGCCTCTGGTTTGCCAGGAGAAAGAATGCACACAGAGGTCATTTGACTGAGCAGATCCATGGATAGCTCTGTTTGTCTAAATCTACATTTCTGCTGAATTTTCAGCTTGAGCCTTGAAATAGCAACATTTAGAGAGAAACATTGCATTCTATGCTTCATTAGTAAGACAATCTAAAATAATTATATATTAGCTAAAAGAAACCAAGTGATTTTTCCCAGGAACTCCAACTCTGCATAATGCAGTGATTTTCTATGTGTGAAGTCACCATTCAAAAACACAGTGAACCTAAGGCTGACACAGGCAATGGCAGATGACCTTATCATAAGGCTTTGGTTTTAAGAAAAGCATGTATTGAACTAGGTTTTCCCTATGTAGGAAAATGAACAAAAAGCCTAAGATGAGTGTAGTTTTATTGGAAATAACATAAATTTAACAGACTACATCCTATTTCTGTATATTACTTAATTATAGAATGATGTGAAAATCTCTTGGCCTGTTCTATAGTCAGCTTTTTTATCTTAAAATAGGAACATTCACCATTCTTATTGATTATTGTAAGTGTTAAATCGGATAATCTCAATCAAAAGCACTTTATAAACTATAAAGTCTATATATAATCTCTCTCTTTAGCAGTTACCATAGTATTTGGCACATAGTAGGCACTCAAATTAGCTTTGAATAAATGTATACATTTACTAAAGATTGTAATCAAATGTTTTCTTCAATTCTTACTTTCAACAAGCAATTTTAGGTTTGGAATACAGGCAGAAGAATATTTAATCTACTGATTGTTTTCTTGTGCCAGAGGAATTAGTCCTTTCTGTGTCATTAGGCTAGAAATTCAACTTGGAAATAACATTAAAGCTGAAGATACTTTAGTAACTGATAAAACATTATGTTAATGTTAAATTTGCAGATTAAAAAAAAACAAACGAACAAACCCTGAGGCTTTTATTAGTTTGGTAACTGAAAGTCATACAATTATATTGGAGGACAAATCTTCCCACCAGATAGAAAATCAAGGGCCAGGAAATTTAGTTGTCTTACCTGAGTTATACATGAATGGAGAGAATGTCTTAGACATAAAGACAGAAGATGATATTACTAATGATTGTGTCATTTACAAGGGAAAATATCCCATAGATTGTATCTCTGTCTATCTGGTAAACAGAAATGGGAATATTTTTGTGTTACCAAAAACACTGTACATTTGAGATTTTAGAAAATCTACTCTCTATTTCATTTTAAATACTAACAACATATTCCTGGGGGAGAGGGGACCCTGTGTTTTAGAGAACTATGTAATAGCTATACATTTTCTTGAATTCTAGTTCTGCATCAAGCATGCTGCTAAGTGTTTTGCATGCATTGTCATTTAATTTCCCTTATAGTCCAATGATACAAGTATTATTATTCTCATTTTACTAAGTAACCAAATAATTTCACAAAATGAAAATCCGATGCTTTAAAATAACATGCTTAAAATAATATTATGGCAAAATACAGTACTGGAGTTTGAACCAAGGAAGTCTGACTCCAGAACCTGCAGACCTTTTATTTTTATGGAGGATGCTTCACAATTTCCAGCATGCACTTGTGATTAGTGGTCTATGACTCAGAAGGAATTTAAATGGGGGATTTTGTTGCTATTGTTAAAGTGTGTTCATGCTGTTATAGGGCAAATCATAGAGGAAAGAGAGAGAGCTGAACATATAACTAAGGCACATTGCCAAGAAAATTTTGTTAGCATACCAAATGTGATAGAGTCCAGGAACATAAAAGCACATTTCTGTGGCCATAATTTCTTCTTTTATCAGTCTACATAGTAAAAAGGAGACATCAAATATAACAGCATCTTAGAAAAAAATAAATCATGGGATGAGCAGGAAGTTTTCAGAGGCTAATTTATATGTCCAAGAAATTAATGCATCCCCCTTTGAGATATTAAAATTTTAAAAACATTATTTAAAATAGGATTTATTTGCACTGTAGTCTTCATCTTTTTGTGTGTCTGTGTGCTTTTTTAAGATTTTTACCCTCTTCTCAATAATTTTTATTGTTGAAAGTATTCAGATGTCCCTTATTTTTCTCCATTGACCCCCTCCTCCTCATTCCCACACACCTCATGCTTTCCCCAGTCTAATGTCTGCGTCCACTCATTGTGTATATATGCATATAAGTTATTTGGTTTATTTCTTCCCACCCCTCCTACCTCCCATCCCTCTGAGGTTTGTTAATCTGTTCCCTACTTCCATGACTCCAGATCTATTTTGGTCAAAAACTTATTTTGTTCATTACGTTCCATAGATAAGTGAGATCATATGGTACTTATCTTTCTCTGACTGGCTTATTTCACTCAACATAATACTCTCCAGGTCCCTTCATGTTGTCTCAAAGGGTAAGAGACCATTCTTTCTTACAGCTGCATGGTATTCCATTGGGTAAATGTACCAGGGTTTTGTTTATTTGTTTGTTTTTAGTTTATTAATTTATTTTTGTTACAGATGTTTCTCCTTTTTCCTCACAGACACCCTCCTCCCTATTCTGCCCCTCACCAAGCATTGTTATCTACGTCCATCAGTTACACATACATGCATATAAGTTCTTTGATTTATCTCATCTCTCCCCCGCCACCACTCTCCTCTTAGGTTTGTCAGTCTGAATCATACTTCTTTCTATGTCTCCAGATCTGTTTTGTTCATCAGCATTTTGTGTTCATTATATTCCACAAATAGGTGAGATCATGTGATATTTGTCTTTCTCTATTTGGCTTATTTCGCTTAGCAGAATAATCTCCAGGCCCTTCCATGTCGTCTCAAAAGATAGGAGATTTTTCTTTCTTACAGCTGCACAGTGTTCCATTGTGTATATGTACCACAGCTTTTTTATCCACTCATCTGTTTATAGACACTTGGGCTGTTTCCAGATCTTAGCAATTGTAAATAGCGCTGCTATGAACATGGGGGTACATATATTCTTTCTGATTGGTGTTTCAGGCTTCTTAGGATATACTCCTAGAAGTGGGATCACTGGGTCAAATGGCAGTTCAATCTGCATTCCCACCAGCAGTGTACTAGGGTTCATTTTTCTCCACACCCTCGCCAACACTTGTTGTTGATGGCAGCCATTCTAACAGGTGTGAGGTGATACCTCATAGTCATTTTAATTTGCCCCTCTCTGATGGTTAGTGACGTTGAACATTTTTTCATATGTCTCTTGGCCATTTGTATGTTCTGTTTGGAGAGTTGTCTATTTAGGTTCTCTGCCCATTTTTTTAATTGGGTTTTTTGTTTTTCTTTTGTTGAGTTGGATGAGTACTCATGAGTCACATTTAAGTGTTTTAGCCACTTTGGTTTTATTCTTGTGTATGGTGTAAATTGGTTATCTAGATTCATTTTTTTGCATGTATCTGACCAATTTTCCCAACACCACTTATTAAAGAGACTGTCTTTACTCCACTGTATGCTCTTGCCACCTTTGTCCAATATTAATTGAGCATAATATCTTGGTCAATTTCTGGATTCTCTGTTCTGTTCCATTGTTCTATATGCCTGTTCTTGTGCCAGTACTAGGCTGTTTTGATTACAATAGCTTTGTAGTATGACCTGATATCTGATATTGTGATCCCTCTTATTTTGTTCTTTTTTTTTTCAAGATTGTTGTGGCTATTCAAGGTCTTGTTTGGTTCTGTATAAACTTTTGCAGTATTTGTTCTAGTTCTGTGAAATATATTGTTATTTTAATGAAAATTGCATTGAATTTATAGATTTCTTTGGGTAATATGGATATGTTAATGTTGTTAATTCTTCCAATCCATGAACAAGGTATGTACTGCCACTTTTTTATATCTTCCTCTATTTCTTTTTTTAATGTTTTGAAATTTTCTGCAAATAAGTTTTTGGTTAAGTTTATTCCTAGGTACCTTAATTTTTTTGCCACAGTGGTAAATGGGAATTCTTTTTTAGTTTCTCTTTCTGTGAGTTCATTATTGGTGTATAAAAATGCCATTTATTTCTTGATGTTAATTTTGTATCCTGCTACCTTTCCAAATTTATTTATTAAATCTAGGAGACTTTTGATGCCATCTTTAGGGTTTTCTATGTACAATATCATGTCATCTTCAAATAATGACAGTTTCACTTCCTCCTTTCCAATTTGGATCCCTTTTATTTTTTCTTCATGTCTGATTGCTGTGGCAAAGACTTCCAGTACTATGTTAAATAAGAGTGGTGAAAGTGGGCACCCCTGTCTTGTTTTTGTTCTTAGGGGAAATGTTTTTACTTTTTTCCCATTGAGTATGATGTTGGTTGTAGATCTTTCATATATGGCCTTTATTATGTTAAAATGTTATCCCCCTATTCCCACACTGCTGTGTGTTTATATCAGAAATAGATGCTGGATTTGGTCAAATGCTTTTTCAGCATCTATTAATATGATCAATGGTTTTTATCTTTCATTTTGTTTATGTGGTGTATCACATTTATTGATTTGCAAATGTTATACCACCCTTGCATTCCTGAAATAAATCCCACTTGGTCATGTAGGACAGCTGTTTTATCCTCTCATCTACTGATGGGCACTTCGGCTATTTTTAGATCTTAGCTATTATAAATAGCTTTGATATGAACATAGAGATACTGGAATTTCTTAATGGGGACTTTCTTCTGAAATTCTAGAGAAAGCTATTTTAGATATTCTAATGTCAAGACTTTTGTGAGTCCACAAGGCAGCTTTCAAATCAAAGTTCTAATTCTAACCCTAAGAGTTTCGGGTAGGTATGAAAGTGTCTCTTCAAACCTAAGAAAAAGAGCAAAAGAATGTATGCAATGACCCAGGCACCAGGCTTCAGGTACCATGCACCTGCGAGTAGCCATGGTACTAGTAGGAATCATAGAGAACAGTCTGAGGAAGTTTATTCAGGTTTCCTTTGGTATTTACTATAGGCCATGCTTATCTCACCAAGAAATTTTGTGTCCTATGACATTGACTACAATGACCGTAAGGACACTTTTTGTTTGCTCATTTCAAATATTTTTTTTTTCTAGATATAAATCAAGACATTTCTTTTATGTACCATGTTAACATTAAAACCCAGTGTGATTCTGATGTTAACTTTTCATATGGCAGAACTTTCAAAACATTATCTATCTGTAACTATAAGAACTGATTCTGTTCTGGCTCTATTTCTATCTTCAAACTTCTCTTTTAATAACCTGATATAGTGCTCTCCACAAATTGTCCCTTTGTCAAACCCTTGATTTTAGTATGGTCTTTTCTTTAAATTAGTATTTATGCTAACTGCAGTCAATTCTCAGTCTTTCTTTAGGCAGTTGATTTAATCTTACATTTCAATTATAGTGCTTAAAGCTATTCCAAGAACAGGAGCTATTGGTTGCCACTAAAACACAGTGTATCCTTTACTCCTGCTTTCCCAGTGAAACATCAGGAGCCCCCTAAAGCTTCTCATTCTCTATCACTGTGTTTTAATTCTCATTTTGTATTCTGTTTCTCTGAGCTTTAGTATAGTCCCTAAATTCTTAAGAGGTAAGACAAAGCTTTTAGGTCCAGCATTATTTTCCAGAAGGCCTATTCTCCCCCATTTTTTAGTGTTTGATTCTATAAATATTGTTTTTGCTTTATTTTCAGCATCTTCCTCAATAATATCATTGGATTTTCTATTTAACTATTGTTTTGTATCTATCTCAGTAGATGCTAAAGAGAAGAGTGGACATTAAAAATTAGAAAAGGTGACCAAATAGCATTCAGTTTTAGCATCTTTGCCTAATGTATTTCTAGTTCTCACGGCACAACGGTGTGTGCAAAATCTCAAAGCCAGGAGCACATGTATCAGCAATAATGCCATGCAAGCACACTCTGCCTGATATGAACAGAATTGTACATTACTTTATCAAACTGTCTTTGTGTAATTAGTCTGTCTGCAATGCCTGGTGTATAAATTAAGCATATAATTTATCTTGACTGGCCTCCGAATCGCTTGATCAGTCCATTCTACCTCTGTGACTCTTCACTGAATGCCAAGTGCAGAGATAGACCCTCTGGCAACAGAGAGTGAAAAGAAGCAGAAAATCCCTCAGAGGTCAGAGGCAATTTCAAATGTACTCATCACTGACACCAGGCAGAGTATGTGCCGCTCCTTCCAGTGACAGCAATCTTCTTGAGGGGCATAATTGATGTCCCTGGTGGCAGGTTACTTTGTATCATGACTAGTAAATAATAAATAACCATAACTCAGGCAGGCATGTCAGTTTTACTAAATGAAATCAAATTAAAAGTAAATTATACTTTCCTCCCAATTCAACACCATTTCTCATAAGCCACTTATCACTATGGCAGCAATGTGTACAACTGTGAGACAAGTCACACAGCTCTGCAAGCCTGATAAAAACAGAGTGACTCCTGTAGCCGTAATCATTACTCAAGAGCATTTAATTTGTTGTCTCTTGCGTTATTGCTATCAAAACAAAATCCAGCAGCTTTATTGGAATACATAAATCTCTTTGATTTAAGGGTACTTAATCTCCCTTTTCCTCAGATGAATTTAAAATGGCACAGAGTTAAATTTTTATGGAGTGATTTCTGGGGGGGAAAGGCTGACATAATTTTCAGCGTGGGACATTGTGTTCTGCTGACAACAGAGAAAGTTTGAAGAAAATGTTTAGCTTACTAAATAGATTTTGTCAGAGCGAATTCTGTTCTCTAGTTGGGAATGCATGCCCAGTACAGATGTGTGCACCCTTCGACCTATAAAAGTAAAGACAAGGCACATTCACTACAGATGTGTGGCCTCCCTTCCATTGGAATAAGCAAGCCAGAGGCCTAGGTTCAGGATATATTACTCTTCAGAACACCATCTTGTGACTTTCTACTATTGTAGAATATTGTACCAGCCTTGCATTTCTGGGTTGAATCCCACTTGGTCATTGTAAATAATTTTATTTGATGTATTGCTGGAATAGATTTGCTAGTATTTTGTTCAGGATTTTGGCATCTATGTTCACCAGGGATATTGGGCTGTAGTTTTCTTTCTTTGTAGTGTCTTTCTCTGGTTTTGGAATTAGAATTATGCTGGCCTGATAAAACAAATTTGGAAGTCTTCCTTCTTCTTGAATTTTTTGAAATAGTTTGAGGAGAATGAGTTTTAGATCTTCTTTGAACGTTTGGTAAAATTTACCTGTAAAGCCACCCAGGTTTTTGTTTGCTGGGAGAGTCTTGATTACATCTTCCATTTCTTTTGTTGTTATTGGTCTGTTCAAGTTTTCTATCTCTTCCTGGTTCAGTTTTGAGAGACTATGTGTTTCTAAAAGTTTGTCCATTTTGCTTAGATTGTCAAATTTGTTGCCATATAATAGTTCATAATACTTGTTAACGATCTTTTGTATTTCTGCTGTGTCAGTTATTATTTCTCCTCTTTCATTTTTGATTTTGTGTATGTGGGTTCTCTCTCTTTGTTTCTTGTAGAGTCTAGCTAAGGGTCCATAAATCTTGTTTATCTTTTCAAAGAACCAGCTCTTTGTTTCATTGATCCTTTGAATTGTTTTTTTTTTTTTTTTTTTTTTTTGTCTCCATGTGATTTATTTCTGCTCTGATCTTTAGTATTTCCTTCCTTCTCCTTGCTCTGTGGTTTTCTTTTTGTTTGTTTTCTAGGTCTTTAAGTTGTGAGGTTAAACAGTCTATTAGAGATTTTTTTTAGTTTCTTGATGTAGGCCTGTAGTGCTATGAACTTCCCTCTCAGAACTATTTTCGCTGCATCCCATAGATTTTGTGTTGTTCTGTATTCATTTTCATTGGTTTCCAGGAAGGTTTTAATTTCTTCCTCGATCTCCAGGGTAACCCATTTATTGCTCAATAACATGCTATTTACCTTCCATTTTATCAAATGTCTTTGCATGTTTTTATTGCAATTGATTTCTAGTTGTGATCTGAGAAGATCTTGATATGATTTCAATCTTCTTGAACTTGTAGAGACTTAGTTTGTGCCCTCATATATGGTCTTTTTTGAGAATGTCCCATATGTACTTGAGAAGAATGTGAATTCGTCGGTTTTGGGGTGTAATTCTCTGTAGATATCTATTAAATCCTTATGGTCTAGCACTTCATTTAGAGTCTGTGTTTCCTTGATAATTTTTTGTCTAGAAGGTCTATCCAGTGATGTCAGGGTGGCATTAAAGTCTCCTGCTATGGTTGTATTGCTGTTGATTTCTTCTTTGAAATCCTCCTAAAGATTTTTAATATATGTTGATGCTTCTATATTGGTTACATGTATGTTTACCAAGGTTATATCTTTCTGTTGGATAGATTCTATCAGTATTATGTAGTGGCCTTCTTTGTCTCTAGTTATGGCTTTCATTTTGAAATCTACTTTATCAGATATGAGTATGGCTACCCCAGCTTTTTTTTTATTTTTTATTTTTTTGCTTTTAGTTTGCTTGAAAGATTTTTTTCCATCCCTTCACTTTCAACCTATGTGAGTCCTTTGTTGTGAGGTGGGTCTCTTGTAAACAACATATATGTGAGTCATGCTTTCTTATCCAATCAGCTGCTCTGTGTCTTTTTATCACAGCATTCAAACCATTCACATTTAAGGTGATAATTGATAATGTACTTATTTTTTGCCATCTTTGTTTAGTGTGGTTCTATTTTTCTTCCTATTTCTTCTACTAATTACAGCAGTCCTTTTAGCATATCTTGCAATGCTGTTTTGGTGTTAATATATTCCCTTAGCTTTTTTTTTTCTTTTTTTCTTTTTGGTCTGGAAAGCTCTTTTTTTGACCTTCTGTTTTGAATTATAGCCTTTCTGGATAAAGTAGTCTTGGATTGAGATCCTTGTTTTTTAAGACCTGGATTACCTCATGCCATTCCCTTCTGGCTTGTAGTGTTTCTGTTGAGAGGTCAGCTGAAAGCATTATGGGGTTTACTTTGTAGGTAACCTGTTGCTTATCCCTTGCTGCCTTTAGGATTCTCTCTTTGTCTTTAACTTTTGGCATTTTAATTACTGTGTGTGTTGGTGTGGGCCTGTTTGAGTTCTTCTTACTTGGGGCTCTCTGTGTTTCTTGAACTTGAATGCCTTCTTCTTTAACCAAGTTAGGAAAGTTTTCTGTCACTGTTTCTTCAAATATATTCTCTAATCCTTGCCCATTCTCTTCCTCTTTGGGGATTCCTATGATACGAATGTTATTACATTTCCTGTTGTCCCACAGTTCTCTTAAGCTGTCTTCCTGTTTTTCAATTGTTTTTTTCTTTTTGTTTTCTGATTGGTTGATTTTTTTTACCCCGTCTTCTAAATCACTGATTTGGTCCTCAGCTTCCTCTACTCTGCTGGTTAGTCCTTCTCATGTGTTCTCTATTTCTGCTATGTCATTCTTCATTTCCACTTGGTTGGTTTTCAATGTCTCCATATCTTTACTCATGGTGCTGATGTCCTTACTCATGCTGTTGAACTTCCTCACGATCATGGCTCTGAACTCTATCTCTGATAATTTCCTTAGCTGCATTTCATTGATCTCATTTTCAATAGAGTTCTCTTGGTCTTTCATTTGTGATTTGTTTTCTTGTTTCCTCATTTTGGCTATCTCAGTGGATTTTGAAGCCTGCCAAATTTTCCCTGTGGGTGTTGGTTTTCTGCTATTTCTAGCTCCCTCTACTGGGTTTGGATGAGCCTGGGTGGGCCCACATTAAACACCACTGTCAAGTGTTACTTTCCTGGGTAGATTTGCAAGCCCAGGAAAGGTTCCATTTTCCTCTAGCTTTTTCCTGGTGGCTAGTAGTCTCAGTTACTCAGTGCCTTGGAATGTAGCCCTGGTGTTCTGCATAAGAGGATTTCCAGAGGGTGGGATAGAGGCTGGTTGTTAATGAGCCTCAATTTGCATTTCTTTGCCTCATCTGTGAAAGGTTGAATCTCTGGGGCGGGGAGCTGCTGCTTTACCCACAGCTCTGGGAAGGAGCACAATGGCCACTGTCCTTTGTGGCCACAACTCAGCAAAAACTCTGAGTGCCCTTCAAATCCTGGTGTCCCCACAGAGTTCCAGTCCAGCCTGACCTCCCTCTGCCATAGCCCCCAGGTGAATGGCTGTATCTATTTTAGCACTCTGTCCCAGCTCTCTGTGCTGTGGGGTGGGCTTGGTCTTTATTCCCCAAGGGTGCTGCTGACAGCTAAAATTGCTGCTGTCCGTGGGCTCCCAGCCTGCCACCCTTTCATGCCTCCACTGATCCTACCAGTATCCCTGGTTATATGGTCCTGTCCTGCTGCTTTTCGGTTGCTTTTGTCTGAGGGTTTGTTTTTATTTTAGTTGTAATTCCCAGTTGGTCCTGGGAGATTGTCTGCGTAGCTCTATTCATTCCGCCTCAATTTTCACATTCTCTATGCCTATCTTGTGTGCAGCTGGGTTGCACAGGCCTTTCTGGTGCCCCTGCATCCTTCAGTTTTCTAGGGCGGGTAGCTGGATTGTACCAGTCTCTCTCGGGCTCCGGCTTCCCATTTCTCTTATGAACTGCTGGACTACACAGGCATCTGTGGAGCCCCAGGTCCTGTCACTGGTGGCTGGGGAATGCTGCTGGCCCATGGGCCTCAGCTCCTGCTCAGTCTTTGCTGTAGTTTTGGGGGATGGTTCTCAGCTGTTGGTCTGTGCTTCTGTTGCCTGGGGATGGATGTCTGTCCCCAGCCTCTGTTGCTAGGGGTATATCTGAACTCTGAATGGGCTGCTACTATGGGGCATGGTGCTTGGCTCCGGGCTGTCTGGGGCTTCCGTGACTAGCACCTTGGGTGCTCCACTACTGTGCACTGGTCTGTGTTGACACATGGTGTCCACTGGTCCGATGGTGCCAAGTGTGTTTGTGAGCTCAGGTTTTTGGGCCCTAGCTGCTCCCAGGGAAGACCCAGGATCTTCCAAAATGGTGGGACCTCCCCATGGCGCAGAAAGGAGGGCCCTGAAGGGCCGCTTACTGAGGTAGCTGGCTGCTCAGGTCAACAGCACAGGAACTTTCTGCTCCATGGCTCTGCACTGCTCAGGTTTGCTCATCCACCTTCACATCCATTCACACTCTTTCACACATTCACTCACTCTCTCACACACGCACCCTCCCTCTGGTCCTGCCTGCCGCCATCTTTTTTCTTGTTTCTTATTTCTTCATTTTTTTTTCTTTATTGATTTTAGAGAGACAAAATGAGAGAGGAAGAGAAATAGAAACATTGATGAGAGAGAACATTGATTGGTGGCTTCCTGCATGTCCCCCCCTACTCAGATTTGGCCCACAAACTGGGCATGTGCCCTCACTGGGAATCGAACCAGTGACCACTTTGTGCATGGGTCAACTCTCAACCACTGAGCCACATTGGCAGGGCTTTTTTCTTCATTTGTTTGTCTAATACTATGTTAGAGCTTGAGATTCAAAGATAAGTGAAAACAGATACGATCTTTGTTCTAGTGGCCTCCAGTCTATTGTGGGAGCCAACTAATCAAATAATCACTCAAATAAAAAAGGTAATTTGTACAGAATTACAATGAAGACATATGTAAATAGAAAAGGGCAAGGATGGGATGTTATTTTTTGAGGTACATGAAAAACAAAGAGTAATGCATACCAATCACATGGTTTTCCTGTCATAGGCATTCTTATAAGCATCTCAGGCATAGAACTTTCAAGAAGCCATTGATAACTTTGTAAAGGTGATTTAGGGACAATAGTCTCAACTGTCCTGTTTGCATATTTCCTTCACCACCAATTTGGATGAAATGATCTGCCTATTTCATTAAACCATGAGTTTATTAACAGCAAATGATTGGATCTTTCTCATTATTTGATCTTTACACAGTACCAGATTCATATTTGTATGCTCAGGCAGGAAGAAAACAAAGAATAAAGAACAGAAGGGTAGGAAGAGGATAAAGTTGTCGAAAAAGACACTTACTGAGTGTGACAACACAGTCCTTGGCCCATCTGATTTCTGCAAACTCCCAGCACTCCATGTCAAGACACCCTGTGGCTATTCTTAAGCTTTCTCAATGTCCAGTGACTGCACTGGTGGCATAGGCAGTCAGACATCACTGTGGGAGGGGAGGGGAGCAGCTCACTTAACACCTCTAGGGGTAACTCATAACCAATAAGCTATAGGAATTACTTGATAAATGCCTGACATTGTAACCATATAAAGAAATATTTTGTGGGACACATTACATGAGTCCATGGATGGGTCAACAAAAGGACTTAGTTCTACTTCTCATGATGGCAAAATTGCTCAGTAATGCACCCTTGACTGACATTTTTCCTTCCATTGATCAGTCTCTATTCCCTTACCCTTCTTCCTGAGATAACGTTCCATAAATTAACTTGCTCCCAAGTCTGTGTTTCAGGGATTGGGGAAGGAAAGAAGCCATATAAGATAAGGTTTTAAGTGAGAAAAAGTAGTAATTAATAGCAGATCCTGCAGAGGGTTCAAGTAAATTTATCATTAAAAAAATAATCAGCATTGGTAGGATGCTAATAATATATATATTTAATCCTCACCTGATGATATCTTTCCATTTATTTTCAGATAGAGTGGGAGAAAAGGGGGGAGAGAGATAGAGAGAGAGAGAGAGAGAGAGACTGATGTGAGAGAGACCCATCCATTGGTTGCCTCACACACGACTCCAACCGGGGCAGGGGAAGAACTGCAATCAAGGTACGTGTCCTTGACCAGAATGGAACCTGAGACTCTGGTCCATGGATTGACGCTCTAACTGCTGAGCCTAATTGGCCAGGGTAGATGCTACTATTGTTTTGAAGAGTAGGTTAAGTTGAATTGTTGAGGGATTGCAACACAAAGGGTACAGATCAAGATATAAGGAATTATGTATAATTAGAGTTTACTGTTGGTTCTCAATCTTTACTGAACCAAATATAACAAAAGCTTAGCCTTGCTGGTATTTTAGACTTCCAAAAGGAATTTTTCAGGGTGGCTTCCAGGATATAAGTCTCAAAACAAAACAAAAACAAACAACTATTTCCATAAGAGACTGTGGTGTGCATCAGGATTAATAAGCATTTGAATGGCTATCACTAAAAATGTTTGCTGGGAGAAATATACTAGAGGTTCACAAGGCAGCATGATAGATTGTTTTAGTAGCATACGCACCAAACATTTAGAATTACTGTTAGTAGAAGAGGAAGGGAATGAGCAGAGAAGGAAATTGACAAAACCAGATAGGGGTCTTGCACAGATCAATGACAATGATGTACCAAGAACTAAAGAGTATGGTTAACTCATCATTTTATAGAAATGATCTCCTTCCCCCCAAAATTTGTTGAAAACTGGAATGATATATCACAGTTTATATTAGAAAGTTCATGTATGCATACATACTCTGAAAAATGCACATTAGAAAAGGGAAATTAAAAATCCATAGCCCAGTGGGCTACATGGATAAATGACCATTGTCAATAATCAATAATTAGTATAAAACCTAATCACCATCTGGCTATCTAAAGCAATCCTGTATGTTGATGGCTAGTTTCTGCTCCTCTATGAAGTAAACCAGTGGGAGCCAGAACTAATGCAGAAATAAGACTAAACTGATAAAAAAAAGAGGATAAATAAATTAAGAGAGTACACCTCTTTGGAAAATACCTGAGACTGCAGTGATGTAGCAAGAGAGGAATGATAGAATATATTGTTCTGCCTGGGAGGTTCCAGGAAGAGACAGCACCATCCAGGAAAAGAAACCCTCAATCACTGCTGGTGGGAATGTAATCTGGTACATCCACTGTGGAAAACAGTATGGCAGTTCCTCAAAAAATTAAAAATATAATTACCATAGGATTCAGCAATCCTTCTTCTGGGTATCTACCCAAACAATTTGAAAACATTTATTCATAAAGATATATGCACTTCTATGTTCATTGCAGCATTATTCTTTGTGGCCAAGACATGGAAACAATCAAGATGTCCTTGATAGAGAACTGGATAAAGATGTGGTATATATACACAATGGAATACTACTCAGCCATAAGAAAAGATGAAATACTGCCATTTGCACCAACATGGATGGACCGCGAGGATATTATGCTAAGCCAAATAAGTCAGTCAGAAAAAGCTAAGAACCACATGATTTCACCCATATGTGGGATATAAAACTGAACTCATAGACACAGAAAACAGTATGGTGGTTACCAGAGGAAAGGGGGATCATATAGAGTAAAGGGGGCCAAATATATGATGATGGAAGATGATATGACTGTGGGTGGTGGGCACACAATGCAACATACAGATCAGGTATCATAGAAATGTACACTTGAAAACTTGTAAGATCTTATTCACCAATGTCACCTCAAAAAATTTAATAATTTCTTTTCCTTTAAACTATGTACATATTATTTTTTAAAATACAGTGATATATACTACCATGTGCTTGAGCTTAGTATCTACTTAACATTTACAATCCCTCTTTCTTTTCCCAAGTTTAGGGAGTAAACAGAGAGTGCCACATTTGAGGAGGAAAGTTTATTCTACTATTTGATAACTTATTTGGCTTCCTATCTACCCTATGAATAATTATATTTTTAGCAACATTAACTTTTTTCCTGGCTAAAACAAGGAATACATTTACCAAAGTAAAAACCTCTTCAATATCTCAACCAGCTATGAGTACCTGCAACATAATAAAAATGATAAAGATGATTATATACTATTCTCAGAAAAAGGTTTCTCATATATGGAATTATATATGTATGTAGTTAAATAAGTAGATAACTCCTCTCAGTTCACTGGACTATCTCTTTTTTGGCTTTGACTAATAGTTTAGAAATGACATTTTTAAAGTAGAAAAGGGGTACACGAAGTTTAAATATTAATTCATTTGGACCTACACAGATTCAATTTGTAGTGTTAGAGATATTTGCATACAGGCCACATTCTTATATTTGTCATTCTGCAAAATTTTACATATTTTCAACCATTTTAAAAATGATTTCAGAAAAATACCTGTCATTGTGTTTTCTTAAATAGATTATTATATTAAAAAGCATTTAAGTAACCAGTTTCTCAATTAAGATTCCAAACAATGGTTTGATACTATTCCCCAATTTGAGAGTATTGAGTGCTAATGTGAAATTATCTGGAACAATTTTTTTTTTTACATTTCTAATTAATTGATTTATTTTTGTTACAGATGTTTCTCCTCTTTTCCCAACTGATTCCCCCTTCCCCCTCCCTCCCTGCCCTGTCCCCAGCTTTGTTGTCTATGTCCATTGTTCATGCAAACATGCATACAAGTTCTGTGGTTTATTTCTCCCCCACCACCACCTCTTCTGGGGATTGTCAGTCTGTAGCCCACTTCCACATCTCTGGGACTACCCCATTCCTCAGACTGTTATGTACTTTATATTCCACAAATAAGTGAGATTATATGATACTTGTCTTTCACTGTTTGGCTTGTTTTGCTTAGAATAATACTTTCCAGGTCCCTCCATATCGTCTCAAAAAATAAGAGATCATTTTTTCTTATAGCTGCATAGTACTCCATTGTGTATATGTACCACTGCTTTTTTATCCATTCATCTACTTATGGACATTTGGGCTGTTTCCAGATCTTAGCTATTGTAAATAGTGCTGCTACAAAATGGGAGTACATATATTCTTTCTGATTGGTGTTTCAGGCTTCTTAAGGTATATTCCTAGAAGTGGGATCACTGGGCCAAATGGAAATTCAATTTTTAATTTTTTGAGGTAACACCACATTGTTTTCCATAGTGGCTGCACCAGTCTGCATTCCCACCAGCAGTGTACTAGAGTCCCTCTTCTCTGCACCCTCTCCAGCACTTGTTTGATGATTTGTTGATGGCGGCCATTCTGACAGGTTTGAGGTGGTACCTCATTGTTGTTTTAATTTGCATCTCTCTGATGATTAGTGATGTTGAGCATTTCTTCATGTGTCTCTTAGCCATTAGTATGTCCTGTTTGGAAAGGTGTCTATTTAGTTCCTCTGCCCATTTTTTATTTGGGTTGTTTATCTTCCTTTTGTGGAGTTGTATGAGCACTCTCTATATATTGGAAATTAACCCCTTATCTGATATATCATTGGCAATTATGCTCTCCCATACAGTGGGTTGCCTTTCCATTTTGATGATTGTATCTTTTGCTGTGCAGAAGCTTTTGAGTTTGATGTAGTCCCATGTGTTCATTTTCTCCTTTGTGTCTGTTGCCTTAGATGAGGTAGCAGTGAAAATTCTGCTGTGTATGATGTCTGAAATTTTGCTGCCTATATTTTCTTCTAGGATTTTTATGGATTCATAAGTCACATTTAAGTTTTTTTATCCATTTTGAGTTTATTCTTGTGTAGGGTGTAAGTTGATAGTCTAGTTTCATTTTTTTACATGTAACTGTCCAATTTTCTCAAAACCATTTATTAAAGAGGTTGTCTTTACTCCACTCTGCACTCCTGCCACCTTTGTCAAATATTAATTGAGCACATTGCCTTGGGTTCATTGCCTTGGGTTCATTTCTGGATCCAATTTTTAAGAATTACAAATGAAAGGATTCCACAGATGTAACCATTTTTCTACCAAGCACATTTCTTAGACATATGAACTATGGCATGCTAACTTTATTATAAAGTTACTCTAAAATAACATATATGATAGTTGCACTTTTGACTTTAACTAGAATGTTGTAATAGAATATACAGTATTATATGATATAATTCAATTAAGAAAGAATTAATTGTTTGGGCATATTTTGCTTTGAGTATCATTCTGTTACTAGTTCAACTGTCCCAGAGTCTAGCTCATGCATTATCACAGTACCAAGTCAGAGATGAAGATGTGCACGGTCAATTTCCTAGGAACTATGTAGCATCCACGTACAATACAGTAATTTAAACTGTGTGTTCCGGTTTACAGAAAGTCTCTTCTTACTGCAGTAGCAATAACACTGAGGGGGGGAAATGCCACTTCATTTGCAATTAAACCAGGCTTTCATGCGTAGCTTACTGTTAAGCAGAGCCATGTGTGGGATTCTGCAGAGGAAGCAAAAAAGTGACTGTGAAATATGCTGATTTGGCTACAAAGAAGTTGGGTCGATTTTCACATGCACAACAGCTTCTGTTAGTTAAGAACTTAGACTTGCACCAAAACTTATAATCTTGTGGCTCATCTACTAGGGAAGGAATGTCTTACACTGAAATTCAGCTGGGTTCTGGTGTGCGGAGGCTGCTTAACCTTTCTATGGGTTAGCTTTCTCATCTGAAAGAAATGCCTCCTATGATGACTGTCACAGTTAAATGAGATGGAGTCTCAGAAATACTTACAAGAGAGCTCTGCATATGGTGCATGTTCAAAAACTGTTAACAATTATTATTCAAAACACTTAAAAATAAATAAATAAGAGCCTAGAATCTGCAGATACATTTGGGATGCACTGGAGCTAATTTTGCAAATTTCCTCAACTCTCAGCAAATGGTAAAAAAATCATCTATTAAAACTTCCCTTTTCTTTAGGCCTCTAATGCAATTTGTTCTAGCCTAGATGAAATGGGGGGAAAAAAAACCCCTCAGAAACCTAGACCTATTCTGAGGTTGACCTACTGTAGTAGGTCAAAGAAAAGAAGCTATGTGTAGGTGTGTTCTAAATTGACAGTGAATACACCTGTCTCTCCTATTGTATAGACTGACACTAAACATATTATTCAGTTTAGACTATATTATTATTAGACTAGCCAGGATAGTTTCTTACACAGAAAGACCAGATGAATACTGTGACTTTTATCTGTTACATAAAATTTCTATTACTTAGGCTGGATACTTTCAACTAAAATATATAAGGGATGTCAAATAAATGTATAAATAATTTTAGGAGCAATTTATTTTTGTTTTGAAGGAATCACCTTTGTTCTCTGAATGAATCCCTATCCTCCCCCACAAAATTTTTCTTGTATTAGTGGCAGCTGCCTTAACATCTTAGTTCCTCTTTACAAACTCTAAGATATTAAATATACCAATGTTGTGTCATTAGCCTCTACATCTCCAGGACCAGAATAAAACATACTCGGTGCTCAGTACTTGTTTGATGAATAAAAGCAAATGAGAGCTCATGTTAGATACATCACAATGCTCCCCAGCACTCTTCACAGCACTTTGCACTGAGTGGATCAGAGGAAGCGCTGGGAAACTAATAGATGCCTGTATGTCAGAGAGGTAACATAAGACGCTTTCTATAAAAAGTGTGACTATTTTTATTAAAGTGCAAATCAACACCATAGAATCTGTAACATGAATATATGTTATTAAAAAGAGGGAACAACTATGAATTATTATAGAGAATCTCACTATTCTAATGGACTATATATCTGCAATATTGGCAAAGGGCAAATGTCTTTCTATTTGAGCTCTAGGGTATATATGCTAATCTAGGGTTAGCATAAAGAGTTATATGGTAGTATATAGAAGGACATTTTATGGCTTATCTGTTAAACTAAAGCTTATGGTCAGTAGTAAAACTTTTGTAGAATTGACATGCATTTATTAATCTAATGGAAGTCACTACTTAAATATTTTCTGAATTAATGAGTCAATGAATTAAGCAATTGATATTTGTTGATTAAATAGTTAATAGAAATTCTACTTGAGTCAGCAGGAAAGAACTCCAAAATCCTGAATAGCTCAAAAACATTTAATCCTTGTTCAACTTTACAAAAGTACAGGTTCATATCTTGACAATTCAACTTTGGGGGATCCTTCTAACTGATACCCCTGAATCATTTAAGAGTTGTTCATTGCCCAAGGGAACTCAGCATCAGTGGACATTAAAATCGCATCCTTAGTGTTAAAATCAGACTGAGATTTTGAATAATGGCACTGCCACAGTAATCATGAAGCAACATTCTCTTTGAGGTAAGTCAGATGTTTTTATTGGCAAAAATCAGTGGCAAAGCACTGTTCCCCTGGAGTGGCATCTGCTGCAATCATTTTATGTTTTAACAAGACAACTTGCACTTTATAACTTTGTAATCCCCCACTTTCTTCAATTCTTTGTAACTTTGGAATTGTCTCCAATTTTTTTTTGCCAAATAGAAATTGCCATTGTCTATGGATAGAGGTAGGACGTAAGAGGTAGGAGGTAGAAGGTAGGAGGTAGGAGGTAGGAGGTAGAGATAAATAGAAGTAGAGGTAGGGAGAGAGGGTCAGGGTCAGGATTAGGCTCAGGGAGAGAGACAGGGATAGATTTAGATAGAGATTAAGACAGAGATTATCATTTTCATTGCAGAATTGATAAAGGCATTTCCAAAGAACTTTAAAGTGCAGAGATGGCCCTGGCCGGTTTCGCTCAGCGGTTAGAGCGTCGGCCTGCAGTCCTGAGAGACCCGGGTTCAGTTCCCGCTAAGGGCATGTACCTCGGTTGCAGTTTGTCCCCGGCCCTGGTTGGTCGTGCGGGTGGCAGCCACTCGATGTGTTCCTTTCATATCGATGTTTCTCTCTCTCTCTCTCTCTGTTCCTCTCTCTCCCTCCCACTCTACCTGAATAAAAAATGGAAAAATGTCCTCGGGTGAGGATAAAAAAAAAAAAGTGCAGAGATGTATAATGTATAAATGTAAGGAGTCTTCAGATTGGTTTAAACATATTTCATTTGTACTGGAGAAGAGCAATTTAAAATACACCTTTGAAAATATCTTCTTATACTGTTCATCATATTTTAAGAAGTATTAGTAATCTTTCCAATAACAAATGTAAGAGTATGTAGTCATGCTGTGGCAGAGTAAAAGTCTTATAACTCATAGCACAGTTTTGTGCTTTTTCCATTTTATAGATAAACTGAATATAAATCTGTGTGAACTCAAGTTAGGAAAACACATAGGTAAAGATTAAGATCATAATGAAGTTGCTACTGATATTGTTGTGATTATCTAGATATTAATAATAGAAAAGGAGCATTGGGAAAGCTAGATGCTATAGGTATGTCTTTTGGGCAGCTTCACCAGGAAGCTGCAACTTCATATTCCCCAGGGAACCAACCACCTGTCCATTCCTTGCAAGATGTGAGGGAAGAGGTCCAACAAAGGGGAGATAGATGTATATGCAGTAAAGTTGGGATGACTAGGGAAGGTAATTGCCTGTCAGTCAAGCCTTAAGAACCATGGATTGGCCAGAATGAGTGGAGTCATTGCAAGTGTGCAAAAATTTGGAAATACACATTCTTCTAGACAAAGAAATTCACTCTCTCTAGTTACACTTGTTGCTCTTGGCTCCTGGCTTCCCTGCATTTGCCCTTGTTTCCTTTCTAGCCTTGTGGCCCTGTGGACCCCACATGCAATGGACTGATGGGTTTCAATTGAGAACACAAGCCAGCCTGATGCTGGAATGGAGTGTGCAAATATGGAGAGAAAATTCTGGGCAGTGGTTCTGACTCCAGCTCTGCTGAAGCTGCAGCTACACTTCTATCTTGGCAGGACAAGGGAAAACGTGATCTTGGAAACGCAGGACTGCAATTCCACAGAAATAAAGCTTTTTACAATATTTTATCCTCCCATGCAAGTCTTATAAATTTTTTTTCCTTGGGATATCGCAAGAAATCCACTCCAACAATAAACAAGTAGGGATGTGGACTTCTCCCCACTCGTAACATTATCTCATAATCATGACCTTGACTTGCTTCCAAACACAAGCCCCAAAACCTCTTTTAAAAATCGTGGTTGCGCCCTGGCCAGTTTGGTTCAGCGGTTAGAGCATCAGCCTGTGGTCCAGAGAGACCCAGGTTCAGTTCCTTGCTAAGGGCACGTACCTCGGTTGCAGTTTGTCCCCTGCCCTGGTTGGGTGGTGCGGGTCGCAACCACTCGATGTGTCCCTTTCACGTCGATGTTTCTCTCTCTCTCTCCCTCCCACTCTACCTGAACAAAATATGGAAAAAATGTCATCGGGTGAGGATTAAAAATAAATAAATAAAATAAAAAAAATAAAAATTGTGGTTGCTTTCACTGAATATTAAAATCATTTTAGGGACAAGAAATAAATTGATTGTAAGGCAGGTATAATGTGTTAATTCATAATGTCTTGTGCAAATGCTAATTGATTTCTTTGTGACTCCCTTGCTAATAAAACTATGATTAATGCTTTTAAATTTCACAAGTGTTACCATTCACATAAGATAATAGTGCTGATACACTTACATAAAACACATTTATTAGCTTTGGCTATGGAAGAATAAGAGGAGTGATGTCTACATTTGCTAATTTCCCTATCTTTGCTGCACATATCAACTTCTATTTGATCCCTAGCTGAGTTTCTTATCAATAAATGCTCACTTATCACATAGTCAAACTACTGCTAATGGCTAAAATGTCTTTGCCAATAAAAAACTTACTTACAGTTGACCTAAATCAATGTGTCAAGTTGCTGTGACTTTTCTAAATGTCAATTTTATTTAGACTCCTAGAAAAAATTAGAATGCATAATTTATGACAGACTTGGCATCAACAGGATCTGTTCTGTTCATATGCCTACCCTTTCTGATGCTGCACCCCATAAATTCTCTGCTATATCTTCTAGCCTTCAAGTGTATTATTACATAATTCAGAAATCTATGAAATAATAACGGATATTATTAATGATGATATAGCAAGTCACAGTCCTAAGAAGTTGTCCACGAACTCCTAATGAATCTTACAATAAATCAGTGAGGTGGATATGATAATCGGCACCTTGTACAGCTGGAGTAACAGGGCTCAGGGAGACTTGGTAAGTCAGTGATGAAGAACTGACAAAAGGTCCCCATGGGTCTGGGTGATGGCTCTAAAAAATAAAGTAATTAATGTATAAATACTCAGATATGTGAGCAGATAGTTTATTATATTCTCCTTGCTACAGAAATACTCCCTCATTTATGTAAGTTCATCAATGCATATCAACTGGGGGAAAATATTGAATATCTAACATTATTCAGAGAGTTAGGTCATACTCAATGATTTTTATATACCACAAAGCTCACAACTGCCTTTTGATCTGGCCAAAACCAATTATTTGGCTGGCCATTACACACTACATTTTATTTTTATTTTTTCTAATCTTTTCTTAAATGAAGTCCAGTGTCTTCTGTGAAAAAGATAATAGTCCCAAACTACTAAGAATAGATTAGCTCAATTATTATTCAATTCTATGATGAAGTAATAATAAATGTCCAATAAAAATGGTTAGAAGAAAAATAAATTTGAAAGTGAGAGCAGCCCTGGCTGGTATGGCTCAGTGGGTTGGGCATAATCCCATGCACCGAGAGGCTGCTGAGATTCCTGGTCAGAGCATATACCTGGGTTGCAGGCTCCATCCCCTGTAGGGGGTGTGTAGGAGGCAGCTGGTCAATATTTCACCTTCACAGAGATGTTTCTCATTCTCCTTCTCCCTTCCTGTCTCTCTAAAAATAAATTTTTAAAAATAAATTTAAAAAATGTTTTTTGTTTTTTTTTATTTTTAAAAAGAGCCCTGGCTGGTGTGGCTCAGTAGACTGAGCATTGTCCCATGGACTGAGAATCATCCCATGCACCAAGAAGTTATTGGTTTGATTTTGGGTGAGAGCACATGCCTAGATTGTGTGCCTGATCCCTTGTGGGGAGCATGCAGTAGGCAGTCAATCAATGTTTCTCTCTCTAATCAATGTTTCCCTCTCTCCCTTCTCCTTCCTCTCTCTCTAAGATCAATAAGTACATATTTCTTAAAAATGAGGACATCTCATGAACTAATAGCAGAAATTATGCTGAATAGTTTGGAACAGAAAATATTTTGATTTGGGGGTAAAAGGAGGAGCATAAAATATTCAATTTTAAAAACATCTTTGGTGCTACTGAGACCCTCTGTGTATTGCAAGGGGACATCTTACTTGTATCAATGCATAGAAATTATTGAGTAGCTTTTTCTCTCCTACAAGAAAAATTTTCAAATTATTTTTAGAAACTCCAAAAGTTGGGTATTGACAGCTATGATACTAGATAACTGAAGAGTTGTTCTATGAGTAGATGGACCTTAATAGGGATTCTCTAGGAAAATCAAAATGTATACCATCCTGGAAAATACTCCATATTATATAAAATATATAACACAGTACACAGCTCTTTCTATATATAAATACATATATGTATTATGTCTTTAATCTCATAGCAGCACTAAAACCTGTGTATATCCATTTTTACAATTAAAATATTTTCCCATTCATTTAACATTTAAAAGATGGAGTGACCAGCATTTAAATCCAAGATAGCAAACACTATCATGCTTTTTTCTAAGACCCCAAAGAAAATGGAAGTTTCTGGTAGGAAGGCTGAAGTAACTATTTCTAAAGTCATGTTTGACTGAGAGTCTGGAACAGGCTCAAACTGTATAGTAATTTCACATGACTTCCCAGAGAAGTCAAATTATATACTGAACAGAGATAAGGGTTTTTAGAAGTTCTAAATGGGATTACACTACTTTGTATTCAATCATTCCATCTGTCCTACTATGATGGCCCATTTTTCTTCCCATTCCTTATATAAAAAACTGAAGGTAATAAAATTGATCTCGTCAAGAGATGTAATTAAACAAATGCTATTGTTCCTAATTTTCTTTAATTTCTTAGAAAGATTTGACTTTACCAACAACCTCTTTCTTGCCCTTAAGATGATGATATTAGGTTAGAATAGTAATAGGGGTATAAATATTATCGTGGTAAAGAATATTAGATATGATTGCTTCACAAATGCCAGATCAATGGTGTTCCTATCCCTTCTCTACTTTATTTGTTCTCACTTTGGGAAGCCAATTAACATCTTTAAGCCTCAGTTTATTCTTTGGAAAATGTGAATACCGATAGTGCTTACTTTATAATGTTGTTGCAAAGAATAAATGAAACCCCATCTATTAGGTAGTCTACACTTAGGCTGGTTCATATTAAGCCTTTTGCATATATTAACTGATTTATTTTCTTTGTAAAAAGGAATAGAATGAAAGGCAAACTTAAAGATCCTGTAAGACTTTTGCCCTGGCCGGTTTGGCTCAGCGGTTAGAGCGTCCGCCTGCGGTCCGTAAAGACCCGGGTTCGGTTCCCGCTAAGGGCACGTACCTCGGTTGCAGTTTGTCCCCGGCCCTGGTTGGTCGTGCGGGTGGCAGCCACTCGATGTGTCCCTTTCACATCGATGTTTCCCTCTCTCTCTCTTCCTCTCTCTCCCTCCTACTCTGTCTGTACAAAAAATGGAAAAATGTCCTCGGATGAGGATTAAAAAAAAAAAAAAAAAGATCCTGTAAGACTTTTAAGGAGGAAGCTATGAGATGGAGGGCCGTTGGGATCTCTGAGACAATGTGCTGATACAATATCTAGTGCATTGTAGGCCAGGAGAAAATGTTAATATCATGAAGGAAACACAATCTGAGGCAGGTTTTATGAGCGTGGTGGCTTTGCATGAGCAGAGATGATGGAGAAAGTGTTTGGGTGGCAATCATTATTTACAGAGTATCTCCTGTCTTCTGTTGAACATAAAAGTATAGCCTCAAAAGACACTTTCATTTTGAGCCTCCGCTAAGATTGATATAATGAGGTACAGTTTTTTAAATGTTATGTTCATATTTCATCCATCAATTTTCTTTTCAGCAAGTTGGCTGTCAGTTGAGTATAATTTAATAGTGCAAGAAAATTTATTTTATGAGTGAAAAGATTCATGAGTCTTAACTGTTTTTATCACAGCAAATCACTCTAAATAAAACCTGGAAATATTTATTGGTACAAAATGGATATAATCATAAAGATTTTGCAGAGTTATACTGAACAGAAGTCTACTTGAGAACATTTACCTAGGCTGACTTACCTGTCCCATCTGTCTCAGTCTATTAATTCAAATATTTACTATTTTCACTTTTTTTCTTACAATCTCCTTTTTCCACCATGCATTATATTGCTTTTCCTTAAACACAGTGCCAATAACCTCGCTCCCTGTGTTGAAAATATCATTTGTCTGCTGTTTCAAATATCTCTTTCTGCCATTCCAGACTTTCCAAATTATAACAAGCAGCCCTACCATTTGGTCTTATTTTTTATCACACGCTCACACAAATTTTATATTCTAGATCCACACTGTCCCGTACCACAGCCACTAGCCACATATAGTATAGAGCACATGGAATATGGCTAGTCTGAACAGAGATGTGCTGTGAGTGTAAAATAGATACCAGATTCCAATAATGTAGCACAAAAATATATAATGTCTAAACAATCATTTTATATTGATTGCCTATTAAAATGTTAATATTTTAGATATATTGGATTATTTCCAGAGAAAAAGAACTAATGGCTGTGAATCAGACACATTTCATTTTTGTTCCTACTCTTGGGCTTTATGATATTGTCTGCATACATTCAACATACATTCGTTGAGTGTCTACCAGTATTCAGGCATTTTTCTCAAAATATCAGAAATACAGAGGTGACAAAGATGGACAAGTTCTGCCCCTCTTAGAGATCAACATCCATGGTGTCTATGGAAGATAAAGCAAGAAACATAAACATAATAATTTCAAATTGTGATCAATGATATATTAGATGATTTCTGGGGAGTGGGATTAATTTATAGTTTCACCTATAAAGTTTTGAGTTTTCTAAAAAAATTTCAAATACACACACACACACACACACACGTATACACACACAACTAGTTTTAATGTAAATGTGTATATTAGAACTTTCTGGTAAGGACTGTTCAGAAGAGATGAACTGTACACACTGTACCATGTATTTCTCCAAGCAGACCTGTAATCATGAATGTTATATAAAGAAACTATAAAAAACCTATTTATTTAATAATAAATACATTAGCAAATGAGGTTTTCCTCCAAAACTTAAGCTCTATGTTGGGCATCAAGAGAGGAGATGGATGAGCTGGAAATTTGGTAAAAAAAAAAAAGAAAAAAAAAAAAGTTAGTATTTAATTTAAAAAATAAGCTAGATAATTATATCTAACCTGAAAAGTAATTGGCTCTACAGACATTTAATAAGTCATTTCCTGATTATCATATATGTGCATGAAAATTTTATGATTGCATTTAATTTTTTAATTGACCCCAAATTTAGTCAATTCTCTTTTCATTAGTTTACATCTGGACATCCGTTTGATTCTTGCAACGTCTGTGAAGGCAGATGTTCTGCTTCTGCCTTCCACAGAGATGCACAGATCAGAACAAGATGCAGACCAAGAGATGATATAAATTAAAAGAAAATCTACAAGTAGTGTGTGCAGGTGAAGTTAGTGTACTTGGGTATAGCAGATATACCCTGAGTGACATTTTCCATTACTCTGACAATTGTCAGATTTCTCTTAAGGGCAAAATCCAATGACATTGGTTTTTCATGACATGGAGAATTATTGCTGTTATCCAAAGAAGAAGCTCCCCCACTAAACTGTGTGACAAAACTTTCCAGGCAATTAATTTTACCTTCCCCAGAGAATCAAAGGTGAGTCATAGAACATTTTGAAATAGTCTCACATTTTTTATATAATTTGAAATTCATTCATGGCATTTATAAGAATTTATTTTAACTTGTCTTGCTAATTTGAACACATTCTTTTTATAAAATAATAATAATCGTTATATTTACTTCATAATATAAACCTCTTTAGTGCAACTTACTACAGTTATATTTTATTACAGCAGATAAATGAACATTTACAATATTACTAAAAAACAATGTACTTACTTTATTAATCTAGCAAACCTCTAGCACCTCAATGTACCAGACCCTATGCTAAATGACAGAGATTGTAAATTATGAGAGGTATGTCTTCGAAGGAGTAAGATAAGGGGAGTTTACAGTACAGAAAACATAACAAAACAAAACAACAAACTCATAATATGAAGAATGGAAGTTCTATAAAATATTACAAGCAAAATGTTCTGGGAATATAGAAGATATATTTATTTATTTTGCCTGGGAAATTCAGAGAAAACTTTACAGAGGAGGTAACTAATAAGTTTACCCTGATAAATCAGTAAAAGTTTATGAAGAAAAGAGTTTACTCAAGGGCATCCCAAGACAGCATTGGTTATTGTTAGCTTGAAGACTGTTTAAAACCCAAACAAAACAAAACAAAACAAAGATGGAAAATAAATGCATCTGAATTATTTTTTGAGACTGTTAAGCAAGCTTGATGTCCAGAGATGGGAAATTTAACTGAAAGGGTTCATGAGGTCAAGTTGTTAGGTCATTTACTGCTTTCTAGACACTTTAAGCAGCAATAGCCCTTTGAGATAGTAGGTAAATAAGATTTATTTACATGATTATTTTACTTTAGAAAATTTAGGGAGTGTTAAGTTGCCCATTATTGATAATAGCATGAGAGTCATGTGTCCTAGTGCCCGAACATTTTTCAGAAAAGGATCTTTTCACCAAGATTCAATAAGCATTACTATGTCAGTCTCAGACTTCTCCATATTATACCCCCCCTCTTTTCCCCTTAAAATTCACATAACTAAAGGAACAGAAGATTTTTTTGATGTTCCTTGTTTAGGAACCAGGTCTAAGCCTTGCTATTCTGAGCCATTTATGAATCTGTTACATAAATCAGCCAAAGATGGCCTCTATGTATGGTCCCTCAGTTGTTTACTTTTTAAGTGGAGTTTTAGACCCATTTGTTTAAACTCAAATTTTTGCATGCTCAATGTTTAACAAATAACCTGAAGTAAGTCAAACAAAAAGTCAAGGGCCCTATGATTTCACTCACATATGGGTATAAAACTGAAAGCAATAAATGAACAAGCAAGACAAACAAAAACTCATAGATACAGATAATAGTATGGTGGTTACCAGGGGGAAGGGTGTGTGGGGGTAATAAAGGGTATACAGTGTAAAACAGATGTGAAAGGAAGGAGATTTGATTTGGAGTGGTAAACACACAATACCATATACAGATAGTGTATCATAGAATTATACACTTGAAACCTGTATAATTTTATTAACCGACGTCACACCAATAAATTTAGTTTAAAAAAAAAAACTGAAAAAAAAAATATCCCAAATAAACAAAGTTGTAGCCTTTTAGACATTCTTGCTTTTCATACCCCACCCAGAATTGTTGGCCATTGATAAGGTTGTCTTGTGGTAATGAGTCCAAACAACTCCTTCAGAACCCTTCAGAGCTCTTTGACACAGACTTCATGCTTTGCAGCTGAGCAACATCACCTTGACATATGAGATCTGTCTCTCATGTCAACTCCCAACTTCCTCAGAAGTTCACCTACTCTCCTCCCATTCTGGTCTCCTCACCATAAGCCTCTGCATAGTCACATGATGTAATCATATCCAAGCACCACTTAATAAAGCTTGTTGCATGTTACCGTCTCTTATGGTCCTATCATTTTTCTTCACTATTCCCCAAGTCCCTCGAGCATCCTGCAAAATCTAAGCTTTTAACCCACCAACACCAGTGAGTTTATCATTGAGCTTGGAAGGGTCCAAGTTCTTTCAATGTTACTTCTCAGTGGGATAAAATTTTTATCGAAGAACTGTGGAAGGTATGAGGCAACTGAAAAAGTAACAAGGAAGGTGTTCTGCACAATTTAGCTCAGATTGACTAATGCTGAGTTCTGGTAATTCCTTCTTTTTTTACATTATTTCTCATTTAATATTAAGTATAACATAATTGATATTGTTCTTAAGTATCAGTGTGTGTGTGTGTGTGTGTGTGTGTGTGTGTGTGTATGTGTGTGTGTAGGGGGAGAGAGAGATAGGGAGAGAGAGTTTGTGCCACACAAATATATATTTACTACACAGTGAGTAAGCAAGATAGACTGGAGTGAACATTAGACATAAGGCTGATGTTTTTTATGTGGTGGCCATAAAAAAAAGGTGGAACCATAAAAAATGGTATAGAAGGGAAAAATATTTGAAACCAATGAAATTGTTCTGGGAGCAAACCAAATGCAACAGGCAAAAACAGTCTAACTTTCAAATCTTATTTTCTGGCAGAAGAACCTGTCCCAATCCTAAGGGAAGACCATTATTCAGAAGAGTGGTTTAATCCAACATTTTAAGCCTATTTAATACCATCACACTACTTATTTTACTACACTTGGCTGCCTAAAGATTCCACAGGAAGGTATCAGGGCCTGACAAATGAAATGAACCAAAAAGTGGCTGTCTAGCTTTTACTATATTGACAGGCTGAGCTGAGGAATAACAATGCAGAGATTTAAATTAATTCCGTCTTTCTAAATGCCCAGATGAGTTATACATAAGGAATTAAAGGTATTTTCCCTTCCCACATATGACTGTCAAAGAGTTTGATAAATCTGTAAGGTTTACCATCCCCCCCCCCTCTTTTTTTAATTGTTTCATTCCCCTCAATCTAATCACTTTTATCTATGTTTGTACTTCTTTTACAAGATATCTTACAGGTAACAATCTAAGACTTAAGAATTCATCCGAGATCACATCTATAAAAACAGAATCCAAATGTCTTGGCTTTCTAAATTCACTGCCCTTAGAAGCAGCACACGGTCTCAATTTCCTGCCCACAAACGGGCCTCTTGTTTCTGATTGTACACCCCCAATAAATCACTCAAAAATTTAACATACAGGGACACAATTAGGGGAGGAAAAGCCAGCATCAGTATGGACGGTTTCAACCAATTTCCTGGCCCTTTCCCCAGTCATGCTCCACCGTCCTTGCACTTCTCCTTCCCTCTTGCTTTTCAGCTCTCTTCAGCCCCTCCTCCTCAAAGCATAGCGTCCATCTCTCCCTGTGGCATTCTGGATGGCTGTTCTCACAGCCAGTTCTCTGGTTGTTTCATTTCCTGTTCTATGATGAAAATCATTCTCTTAAGCCTTGAATAAAAGCAGACTTATGACATTAAGAATATTATGTATATAAATATAATGAAGGAAGGAAGGAAGGAAGGGAGGGAGGGAGGGAGGGAAGGAAGGAGGGAGGGAGGAAAAGCCTAGAGGTAAGAATGTAATCTGTGGGCACCATTTTATGGTTTTAGGGTTAATTTATTTTTCTATTTTTTTCTTTATAAAACATAAATTTATATAGTTGTCATGGGAGTGGAAGAGGGACATAATCTATACCTTTTGTCTCATAATAAATGTCATTGATTTAGTGGACAATATTCTTTTCTATTGTAGACAAATGGTTAAAATATCTCCCTTTACAGATATGTTGGGAAATTCTATTGAAATACTGAAGTGAACAGAAGAGTGGCTTAGATATAGGCCGAAAAAGGTTGCATTTTGCTACATGGGACAAAATGTTCTCTTGCTCCTTCCCTAGAATACATACACAGACACATGCATGTATGTGCACACACACACCACTAACTTTATACTTCATCTAGGAAAACCCTCATGAGAAGGTCTAATATTTTTTGACTCATTTGACATGAAAGCTTAGAACGCAAATGACAGAATTTGCTTTCTTAAGCTTTTACAAAGGACATCCAGAGGAGAGGGGGTAGAGAGAGCAACTCTCTACGGATCACCTGCTATATTTTAAACCTAAGTGAGGAGAGTCTAAACTAAACAAGTGTATAGTAACTAAAGTAGTGATAGGCACTGGAGCTTGAAATTATGGGTCACTTTTCTTTTAATTAAATTTATTGGTGTGACCTTAGTTAATAAAATTATATAGGTTCCAGGTGTACAATTTTATAACATATCACCAGTATATTGTATTGTATGTTCAGTACCCCAAGTCAAGTATCCTTTCATCATCATTTATTTCTACCTCCCGCCAAGCCCCCAACCCTGTTCCCTCTGGTAACCACCATACTGTTGTCTGTGTCTATGAGTGTGTGTGTGTATGTGTTTATTTTCTTAATCCCTTCACCTTTCTCACCCAACCCCCAAGTCCCTCCCTTCTGACAGCTCTCAGTGTGTTCTCTGAATCTATCAGTCTGTGTCTATTTTGTTTGTTATTTTATTTTGTTCATTAGATTCAGAGAAAGTAAGCTCTGGCTTTCTGTCATATAGTCCCTGCTATCATGTGCAAGAATTCAGTTATTTATTTATATTTTATATTAATTAATTTATTTTTGTTACAGATGGTTCTTTTTCCCCCATTGACACCCCCCTCCCAATCACCCTCCTCCAGCATAGCTGTGTATGTCTATTGGTTACACATACATGCATATAAGTTCTGTGGTGTAACTAGTCCCTTCCCCCAATGCCCTCCTCTGAGATTTGTCATTCTCTACCCCATATTCATGTCTCTGGTTTCATTCTATTCATCAGTTTGTTTGATTCATTATATTCCACAAATAAGTGAGATTATGTGATAATTGTCTTTCTCTGATTGGCTTATTTCACTTAGCATAACACTCTCCAGGTCCCTCCATGTCCTCTTACGAGATCTTTTTTTCTTACAGCTGCATAATGTTCCATTGTGTATATGTACCACAGCTTTTTATCCACTAATCTATTGACTTGGGCTGTTCCCAGATCTTAGCAATTGTAAATAGTGCCTCTATGAACATAGGGGTACGTATATTTTTTTTGATTGGTGTTTCAGGCTTCGTAGGATATACTTGTAGAAGTGGGATCACTGGGTCAAATGGAAGTTCGATTTTTAATTTTGTGAGGAAATACCATATTGTTTTCTACAGTGGCTGCATCAGTCTACATTCCCACCAGCAGTGTACTAGGGTCCCCTTTTCTCCACATCCTCCTCAGCACTTGTTGTGTGATGATTTGTTGATGGTGGCCATTCTGACAGGTGTGAAGTGGTACCTCACTGTTGTTTTAGTTTGCATCTCTCTGATGATTTATGACATTGAGTATTTTTTATATGTCTTTAGGTCATTTATATGTCCTGTTTGCAGAAGTGTCTATTTAAGTCCTCTGCCCATTTTTAAATTGGTTATTTGTCTTCCTTTTGTTGAATTGTTTGAGTACTCTATACATATTAGAGATTAACTCCTTATCTGATGTATCATTGGCAGTTATGCTCTCTCATATAGTGGGTTCCTTTTCCATTTTGATGCTTGCTTCTTTTGCTGTGCAGAAGCTTTTTAATTTGATATAGTTCCATGTGTTTATTTTTTCCTTTGTTTCTGTTATTTTAGGTGATGTATCAGTGAAAATTCTGCTGCGTGTGGTGTCTGAAATTTTGTTGCCTACATTTTCTTCTAGGATTTTTATGAATTCATGAGTCACATTTAAGTGTTTTATTCATTTTGAGTTTATTTTGTGTACGGTGTAAGTTGGTGGTCTAACTTCATTTATTTGCATGTAGCTTTCCAATTTTCCCAACAACATTTATTAAAGAGGCTGTCTTTACTCCATTGTATGCTCTTGCCACCTTTGTCAAATATTAATTGAACATAATGTCTTGGGTCAATTTCTAGGTTCTCTGTCCTGTTCCATTAATCTATATGCCTGTTCTTGTACCAGTACCAGGGTGTTTTGATTACAATGGCTTTGTAGTATAAGCTGATATTTGGTATTGTGATCCCTCATACTTTGTTCTCTTTCAAGACCACTGTGGCTATTCGGGATCTTTTTTGGATCAATAGAAACTTTTTGGAGTATCTGATCTAGTTCAGTAAAACATGTCATTGGCATTTTAATGGGGATTGCATTGAATCTGGGGATTGCATTGAATCTTTAGATTGCTTTAGGTATAATGAACATTTTAATGATGTTGAGTCTTCCAATCCATGAACAAGTTATATGCTTCCACTTTTTTATATCTTCCTCTATATCTTTTTTCAATGTTCCATAGTTCTGAGAACAGGTCCTTTCCTTCTTTCGTGAAGTTTATTCCTAGGTATCTTAGTTTTTGGCCACAATGGTAAATGGGATTGTTTAATTAGTTTCTCTTTCTGTGAGTTCACTGTTGGTGTATAAGAATGCTATCGATTTCGTGACATTAATTTTGTATCCTGCTACTTTGCCAAATTCTTTTGTTAGCTCCAGTAGGTTTTTGATGGAGTCTTTAGGGTTCTCTAGGTACAATATAATGTCATCTGCAAATAATGATTGTTTTACTTCCTTCTTTCCAATTTAGATCCCCTTTATTTTTCCTTCTTGTCTGATTGCTGTGGCTAAGTCTTCCAGTACTATGTTAAATAAGAGTGGTGAAAGTGGGCATGCTTGTCTTGATCCCATTCTTAAAGGGGATGCTTGAAGGTTTTGACCATTGAGTATGATGTTGGCTATAGGTTTTTCACATATGGCCTTTATTATGTCAAGATATGATGCCTCTATTACCAGACTGCTGAGCATTTTTATCAGAAATGGGTGCTGAATTTTGTCGAATGTTTTTTCTGTATCTATTAATATGATCATATGGTTTTTATCTTTCATTTTGTTTATGTGGTGTATCACATTTATTGATTTGTGAATACTGTACCAGCCTTGCATCCCTGGAATGAATCCCACTTGGTGATGGTGAGTAATTTTTTTAATGTATTGCTGGATCCGATTTGCTAGTACTTTGTTAAGGATTTTGGCAGTTATGTTCATCAGGTGTATTGGCCTGTAGTTTCCTTTCTTTGTAATGTATTTTTCTGGTTTTGGACTTAGAATTATGCTGGCCTCATAAAACGAGTTTATAAGTCTTCCTTCTTCTTAAATTTTTTGGAATAGTTTGAGAAGAATGGGTGTTAGTTCTTCTTTGAATGTTCGGTAAAACTCCCCGGTGAAACCATCTGGGCCTGGGCTTTTGTTTTCTGGGAGAATCTTGATTACATCTTCAATATCCTTAGTTGTTATTGATCTGTTCAAGTTTTCTATCTCTTCCTGGTTCAATTTTGGGAGTCTGTGTTTCTCTAAATTGTTTGATTTTGCCTAGATTGTCCAATTTGTTGGCGTATAATTGTTCATAATATTTTTTTTATGATCCTTTGTATTTCTGTGATGTCAGTTGTTACTTCTCCTCTTCTGTTTCTGATTTTGTTTATTTGGGTCCTCTCTTTTTGTTTCTTGGTGATTCTAGTTAGGATCCATCAATCTTGTTTATCTTTTCAAAGAACCAGCTTTTTATTTCATTGACCTTTTAAATAGTTTTTTTTGTTTTGTTTTTTTAGTTTCTATGTCGTTTATTTCTGCTCTGACATAACTTTTTTTTTCCCTTCTACTTGCTCTGAGTTTTTCTCTTTGTTTGTTTTCTAGTTATTTAAGTTGTGAGGTTAGATAGTCAATTAGAAATTTTTCTTGTTTCTTTAGGTAGGCCTGTATTGCTATAAATTCCCCTTGCAGGACTGCTTTAACTGAATCCCATGGATTTTGTGTTGTTGTGTGTTCATTTTTATTGATTTCCAGGAAGTTTTTAATTTCTTCCTTGACTTCTTGATAACCCACTCATTGTTTAATAACGTACTATTTATTCTTTATGTGTTTGAATGTTTTTGTTGTCATTGATTTCTAGTTTTATGCCATTGTTATCTGAGAAGATGCTTGATATGATTTCAATTTTCTTGAACTTTCTAGAGACTTAGTTTGTGTCCTAATATGTGTTCTATCTTTGAGACTGTCCCATGTGCACTTGAGAAAAATGTGAACTTTGCAGTTTTGGGGTGTAATTCTCTGTAGATATCTATTAAATCCATTTGATCTAGTATATCATTTAGAGTCTCGGTTTCCTTTTTATTTTTTTGTCTAGACAATCTATCCAGTGATGTCAGAGGGATGTTGAAGTCCCCTGCTATAATTGTATTGCTCTCGATTTCTTCTTTGTAGTCCTTCAAAAGTTTTTAAATGTATTTTGGTGCTCTTATGTATGTTGCATATATGTTTACCAAGCTCATATCTTCTTGTTGGATAGATCCTTTCAATATTATGTAGTGGCCTTCTTTGTCTCTAGTTATGGCCTTCATTTTGAAGTCTAGTTTGTTGGATATGAGTATTGCTACTCCAGCTTTTTTTCCTTTCCATTTGCTTGGAAGATTTTTTTCCATCCCTTTACTTTCAACCTATCTGAGTCTTTTGTTGTGAGATGGGTCTCTTGTAAACAAAATATATGTGAGTTGTGCATGCTTTCTTATCCATTCAGCTACTCTGTGTCTTTTGATTAGAGTGTTTAATCCATTTACATTTAAGGTGATTATTGATATATACTTATTTAATGTAATTTTTGTTTACTGTAGTTATATATTTCTTCCTAATTCTTCTACTAATTACAGCAGTCTTTTTAACATTTCTTGCAACACTGGTTTGGTGGTAATATATTCCCTTAGCCATTTTCTGTCTGAGAAGCTTTTTATTTTACCTTCCATTTTTAATGATAGCCTCGCTGGACAGAGTAGTCTTGGGTTCAGATCCTTGTTTATCATGAACTTGATTACTTTATTCCATTCCCTCTGGCCTGTAGTGTTTTTGTTGAGAAGTCAGATGATAGCTTTATGGGGGTTTCTTTGTAGGTAACCTGTTGCTTATCTCTTACTGCCTTTAGGATTCTCTCTTTTTATTTAATTATTGGCATTTTAATTATTATGTGTCATGGTGTGGGCCTCTTTGGGTTCTTCTTACTTGGGGTTCTCTGTGCTTCTTGGACTTGTATGTTTTTTTTTTTCCTTCACCAAGCTAAAAAAGTTTTCTGTCAGTATTTCTTCAAATATATTCTCTAACCCTTGCTCATTTTCTTCTTCTTCTGGTGCACCTATGACATATATGTTGTTACACTTCATGTTGTCCCACAGTTCTCTTAAGCTGTCTTCCTGTTTTTTATTTTATTTTATTTTTTATCCTCACCTGAAGATTTTTTTTTTTTTTCATTTATGATCAGATAGAGTGGGAATAAGAGAGAAGGAGAGAAATGCAGAGTGAGGGAGAAACATAAACATGAGTGGGACACATTGACTAGTTTCCTCTTGCATGACCCTGACCAGGGCCAGAGATGAAACCCAACCACGGTACATGCCCTTGACTAGAATTGAACCTGGGACTCATTGATCTGCTGGTCAATGCTCTACTGCTGAGCCAAATGGCCAGAGCTGTCTTCCTGTTTTTTAATTGTTGTTGTTGTTTTTTTTTTTTTCTTTTTGGTTCTCTGATTGAGTGATTTTTTTTCTACCCTGTCCTCTAATTCACTGATCCAGTTCTCAGCTTCATCTACTCTGCTGGTTATTCCTTCCAATGTGTTCTTTATTTCTGCTATGTCATTCTTTATTTCCAATTGGTTGGTTTTTAATATTTCTTTATTTTTTCTATTGAGCTCTTTACTCATGCTGTTGAGCTTCCTCATAAGTATTGCTCTGAACTCTCCCTCTGACATCTTGCTTAATTCTATGTCATTTATTTCTTCTCCTGCAGGATCATCTTGTCCTTTCATTTGGGATTTGTTTCTTTGTTTTGCCTTTTTGGCTGTCTCAGTGGATTTTGGAGCCTGCCACATTTTTCCTGTGGGTGTTGGTGTTCCACTGGTTGTGGCTCCCTCTACTGAGCTTGGATGAGTGTGGGAGTACTCATGTTAAACGCCACTGTCAAATCTTACTATTCTGGGTAGATTTGCAAGCTAAGGAAAGGGTCATTTATTCTCTAGCTATTAGCTTGAAGGCTAATAGTCTCAGTTGCTTGATGAGCTTCAGGTGACTCTTGCTAGCTTATTCAATTGAGATGTTAATGAACCTCAATTTGCATTTCTCTCACCTGGTCTTGTGGTATTGAATTTCTGTGGGAGGGTCCCTTGCTTCTCCCCAGAGCTCTAGGAAGGGGCTTTTTGAGTAAGATGACCACTGTCCCTTGAGGGAGCAACCCAGCACTGAACTCCCTGTGTCCACCCTTTTGGAGTCAAGAGCCCTCTTTTTACTCTTCCAGTCCAGTCCACCCTCCCTCTGTCCGAGCCCAGGGTGAGTGGCTGGAGCTGGTTTGGTGCTTTTTTTTTCTTTTAAAAAACTCCGCTTTCTCAGTAGGAAGTTCACACTGCTAATACAGTTCTCCGCTGCACTGCAGATTTCCAGCCTGTGCCCATGCACCTCTGTAATTACTACTAGGCTTGATTTGCCATCCCTGGCTGTAGTGGTTCTGTCCAGCTGCTCTTCAGTTGGCTTTTCCTGATGATTTGTCTTCATTTTAGTTGTAATTCTAAACTGCAGTTTGGTCCTGGGAGATAGACTGCATAGCTTCAATTCACTCCCCCATCATTTTTCCTCCTCATGTTCAAGAATTTAAATGCCAGCACTTATTAAAACTAGCCTGAGCCCTGGCCGGTTTGGCTCAGCGGTTAGAGCGTCAGCCTGCGGTCCGGAGAGACCCGGGTTCGGTTCCCGCTGAGGACGCGTACCTCGGTTGCAGTTTGTCCCCGGCCCTGGTCGGTCGTGCGGGTGGCAGCCACTCGATGTGTTCCTTTCACGTCGATGTTTCTCTCTCTCTCTCTGTTCCTCTCTCTCCCTCCCACTCTACCTGAACAAAAAATGAAAAAAATGTCCTCGGGTGAGGATAAAAAAAAACAACAAAAAAAAACTAGCCTGAGCCTTAGCCATGAGCAACCTTGGGGATGATCCATTAAAAAAAGACCTACAGTTCTCCTCAAAAATAATTAAATTTCCACCAATTGACAGAGTAGTTGAATTTATTTTAGTGTGTTCCTATGTTTGGGAGGGGCAGTACAGTTTAGTGGACAGATTAATAAAGTTAGAAGTCAAATATCTAAACCTGATCATATATTAACTATAATCTAGCACAAAGGAATTCACATCCCTGAGCCTCAATTTCCTTATTCTAAAATATGGGCATTAAAACACAGAGCTCCTAGGATTGCTGTGAACATTAAATATGATAATTTATCTAAAAGAACCATGTCTCCTGCCTGGAGTGCATTCAATGCAAAGTATAACTTATTCTCTGCAGTAATCTGAATTTTGACCCCAGCACCCGCAATGCAATGAGTACTTAATAAATGGTAGCTACTATTATTAGTTTTTAGTTATTTGTGATTATACTTTGTTAATTTTTTCCAATACTATTATTCTACTTCTATATTCAGGATCAGGCAATGAGTTGAGGATTTGTTTTATTAATATTATTATTAAGCCAAGAAAAGAAATTGCTTTTCTTCTAGATTAATTTGCTTTTTACATATTTTTATTGATTTTTACATTGAAATTCTCTTTTCAATATGCTTTAACCATAATCCTTGTTTATGGAACACAAGACCCCAGCATCTGGTAATAAGTTGCTTATTAAAGGTGACAATTTTTATTAGAAAATCAAAATTAATAAATTATATTTTTGTTCTTAGCAGAGGTTAAATGAAGAAATCATCTACAAAAATCACATTTTTACATCATTCTGAAGCTTATGTTTTCAGCAGTATAATGAATTTTTTTCAGCCTTCAATTATTAGTATAGACTGGAAAACTTAAATGTATCTAGACCCAGAGCGGACAAAATTCCACATCTGAGTACAGAGTAATGACTAATGCAGCATCTCCTGCAAGAATTGGAGCTGCCTGGCATAAGCAGAAGTTCTGCCATGAGATTTCAAATCCAAGTGTTTGGAGAGAACTTTGGACCCTATAAAGAGTACAGCACTGGGAGCATCCTTGATGGGGGAAAAAGGGAGGTGTTGTCTCTTCATCTACTGTAACACTATGATTAATTTAATCATTTATTCATTCATGAAATATTTATTGACTGCTATGTCCAAGATATTGCTTAGGTGTTGTGAATAGAGATTTTTGGTTCCTTCCCTCATGAAGTCTGCAAGGGAGATATAAACATATAAAGAAATTGAAGTACAAATGGAAATAAGGGCATTGGAAGGAAAAAAAGGATGGGGTTGCTCACTGATACATGGTACACAGTAGGTACCTCATGCATGTCTGTTTAATAAATAAATCTAATAATGAATGATTGATTTCCTTATATAGAGAGGTCAAGGATAGTAGAACTTTCTCTTTCCTCTTTTTCTCCCTCTTTCTTTCACCAAGTCTCATGCTTGGGGTTGTTAATAAAGATTTAAGATGCTTTGAAATATTATTTTGAAGAAAACTCCATCATAAATTTTGTGTCACATATATAAGTGAAATTAACATTATTAATTAATGAAGTTAAACCACAGATCCCTGAGTTCACACAGAGAGAAAAATCTTGTATAAATCAGGTTATATTTGGACAAGAACTTGAAGTTTGTGTAATCAGCATAGGGAGAAGGGACATTGGTCAGGGAAAAAATAGGACCTAAGTGTGAAGAATTAACTTGGTGATAGATCTGACCCTCTGATAAGCATCTGTGTAGTTAACTTGTAAAGAAGAGTGGCAAACCCAAGTTTATGGTGGCATGGCCATATTCACGGTTCTAATCTGGTGGGATATGTAGGGAAATCCATCAAAAGCAATGGGGCACTCACTCTGAGGTGCCCAGGGAGCATAGTCTGCTAGAAGAAGAAATATGCCAGATGTTGTGGGTGTAGGGCAAGTTCCAAGTAAGATGTACAGTTGCAATAGGAAAAATAAAAAATAAAAACACACAGGAAAAACAAAGGGTTGGGGGTTATTAAAAACCAGATTCAGTTTATCTTATTTTATCACAATCTCTTCATGAGATTGAACACATTAGTTAATACTGAGGAGTGTCATAGTGAAAATAACATTAACAACTCTCTAATCAGCTGTGTTCAATTTAGTTAGTGTCTACTATTGTGTATTCTTCAGAGAGGCCTTAGCTATTATTAAGAGGATAAGATATGCAAACATTATATACTTAATATAATTGTATACTATATTAAAGTATGACATATAAAAAGAGTGTTTTTTTAAAAAAATAGTTTATTGATTTTTAGGGAAGGAGAAGGAGAAGGAGAGAGAGCATAACATCAATTGGCTGCCTCCTGCACACCCCTACTGAGGATTGAGCCCACAGCCCTGGCATGGGCCTGTGACCAGGAATCAAACCAGCAACCCTTGGCACATGAAAGACTGCCTACCAAACTGAGCCACTCCAGCCATGGCAAAAGACGTGTGTGTGTGTATGCATGTGTGTATAAACACACACATTAACTTAGTTGAATAAATCTCTGTCATTAAGACAAGATCAATGACCATGTCATATGTTCTTTTTTTTTTTTTTCTGTTTTTAAACATTTTAACTTAATGCGTAACCCACAGTAGAACTTAAGTAAAAATTGAATGGATGTGAATAACATAGAAACTTGATTCAAATCTGCATCTAGATTCCTGTTGTTTGATTTGTTAGAACACTAGTTATAATAGAGATAGAGAAAAAGAGTTTAATTTTTTTAATTTATTAATTTTTTCCTTAATTAATTTTTGTTAAAGATGTTTCTCCTTTTCCCCCCACTGATTCCCATCTCCCCCTCCCTCCCTGCCCTATTCCCAGTTTGTTGTCCATGTCCACTGTTCATGTATACATGCATATAAGTTCTGTGGTTTATCTCTCCCCCACCACCCACTCTTCTGGGGATTGTCAGTCTGTACAACACTTCCACGACTCTGGGACTACCCCATTCCTCAGACTGTTATGTTCCTAATATTCCACAGATAAGTGAGATCATTTTATACTTGTCTTTCTCTCTTTGGCTTGTTTCACTCAGGATGATTCTTTCCAGGTCACTCCAAGTACTCTCAAAGGATAAAAGATCTTTCTTTCTTACAGCTGCGTAGTATTCCATTGTGTATATGTACCACTGCTTTTTATCCATTCATCTACTGATGGACACTTGGGCTGTTTCCAGATCTTAGCTCTTGTGAATAGTGCTGCTACAAACATGGGGGTACATATATTTTTTCTGATTGGTGTTTCAGGCTTCTTGGGGTATATTCTTAGAAGTGGGATCACTGGGTCAAATGGAAGTTCAATTTTTAATTTTTTGAGGCAACACCATATTGTTTTCCATAGTGGCTGCACCAGTCTGCATTCCCACCAGCAGTGCACTAGAGTCCCCTTTTCTCCACACCCTCGCCAACACTTGTTTGATGATTTGTTGATGGCGGCCATTCTGACAGGTGTGAGGTGATATCTCATTGTTGTTTTAATTTGCATCTCTCTGATGATTAGTGATGATGAGCATTTCTTCATATGTCTCTTAGCCATTTGTATGTCCTGTTTGGAGAAGTGTCTATTTAGTTCCTCTGCCCATTTTTAATTGGATTCTTTGTCTTCCTTTGTTGAGTTGTATGAGCACTCTATATGTATTGAAAATTAACCCCTTATCTGATATATCATTGGCAATTATGCTCTCCCATACAGGGGGTAGCCTTTCCATTTTGATGATTGTATCTTTCACTGTGCAGAAGCTTTTGAGTTTGATGTACTCCTATGTGTTCATTTTATCCTTTGTTAGGTGATACATCAGTGAAAATTCTGCTGCGTATGATGTCTGAAATTTTGTTGCCTACAGTTTCTTCTAGGATTTTTGTGGATTCATGAGTTACATTTAAGTCTTTTATCCATTTTGAGTTTATTCTCGTGTAGGGTGTAAGTTGATGGTCTAGTTTCATTTTTCTGCAAGTAGCTGTCCAATTTTCCCAGCACCATTTATTAAAGAGGCTGTCCTTACTCCACTGTATGCTCTTGCCACCTTTGTGAAATATTAATTGGGCATATTGCCTTGGGTCCATTTCTGGGTTCTCTGTTCTGTTCCACTGATCTATATTCCTGTTCTTGTGCCAGTATCACGCTGTTTTGATTACAGTGGCTTTGTAGTATAACCTGACAATTGGTAATGTGATCCCTCCATCTTTGTTCTTCCTTTTCAAGATTGCTGTGGTTATTCAAGGTTTTTTTGGTTCCATATGAACTTTTGAAGTACTTGTTCTAATTCTGTGAAGTATGCAGTTGAGATTTTGATGGGGATTGCATTGAATCTATAGATTGCTTTGGGTAATATGGACATTTTAATGATGTTAATTCTCCTAATCCATGAACAGTGTATGTGCTTCCACTTTTTTATATCTTCCTCTATTTCTTTTTTCAATGACTTGTAATTTTCTGGGAATAGGTCCTTTATTTCTTTGCTTAAGTTTATTCCTAGGTATCTTAATTTTTTTGCTGCAATGGTAAATGGGATAGTTTTCTTAGTTTCTCTTTCTGTGAGTTCATCATTGGAATATAAGAATTCCATCGATGTTGTGACATTAATTTTGTATAGTGCTACTTTGCCGAATTTATTTATTCAGTCTACTAAAATTTTTGATGGAGTCTTTGGGGTTTTCTGTGTATAGTATCATGTCATCTGCAAATAATGACAGTTTCACTTCCTCCTTTCCAATTTGGATCCCTTATAATTTTTCTTCCTGTCTGATTGCTGTGTCTAAGACTTCCACTACTATGTTAAATAAGAGTGGCGAAAGTGGGCATCCTTGCCTTGTTCCTGTTCATAAGGGAAATGCTTTTATTTTATGCCCATTGAGTATGATGTTGGTTGTAGGTCTTTCATATATGGCCTTTATTATGTCTAGATATGATCCCTCTATTCCAGCATTGCTGAGCTTTTTTATCATAAATGGATGCTGGATTTTGTCGAAGGCTTTTTGGCATCTATTGATATGATCATGTGGTTTTTATTCTTCATTTTATTGATGTGGTGTATACGTTTATTGATTTATGAATATTGTACCAGCCTTGCAACCCTGCCATGAATCCCACTTGGTCATGGTGGATAACTTTTTTGGTGTATTGCCGGAGCCGATTTGCTAGTATTTTGTTCAGGATATTGGCATCTATGTTCATCAGGGATATTGGCCTTTAGTTTTCTTTCTTTGTAGTGTCTTTTTCTGGTTTTGGAATTAGAATTATGCTGGCTTCAGAAAACAAGTTAGGAAGTCTTCCTTCTTGAATTTTTTGAAATAGTTTGAGGAGAATGGGTATAAGTTCTTCTTTGAATGTTCAGTAAAACTCACCTGTGAAGCCATCCAGGCCTGGGCTTTTGTTTGCTGGGAGAATCTTGATTACATCTTCAATTTCTTCTGTTGTTATTGGTCTGTTCAAATTTTCTATCTCTTCCAGGTCCAGTTTTGGGAGACTATGTGTTTGTAGAAATTTGTCCATTTCGCTTAGATTGCAGAATTTGTTGCCATATTATTGTTCATAATAGTTGTTAACGATCTTTTTTATTTCTGTGGTGTCACTTATTACTTCTCCTCTTTCATTTCTGATTTTGTATATGTGGGTTCTCTCTCTTTGTTTCTTTGTGAGTCTAACTAAGGGTCCATCAATCTTGTTTATCTTTTCAAAAAAACAGCTCTTTTTCTCATTGATACTTTGAATTGCTTTTTTTTTTTTATCTCTATGTCATTTATTTCAGCTCTGATCTTTACTATTTCCTTACTTCTACTTCCTCTGGGGTTTTCTTTTTGTTTGCTCTCTAGTTCTTCAAGTTGTGTGGTTAGATAGTCTATTAGAGATTTTTCTTGTTTATTTGAGGTAGTCCTGTAGTGCTGTGAACTACCATCTCAGAACTGCTTTCACTGCATCGCATAGATTTTGTGTTGTTGTGACTTCATTTTCATTGGTTTCCAGGAAGTTTTTGTTTTCTTCCTTGATCTCCTTGGTGACCCATTCATTGTTTAATAAAATACTATTTAGCTTCCATGTGTTCAAATGTCTTTGTGTGTTCTTCTTGTAATTGATTTCTAGTTTCATGCCATTGTGATCTGAGAAGACGCTTGATATGATTTCAGTCTTCTTGAACTTGTAGAGACTTAGTCTGTGCCCTAACATGTGGTCTATCTTTGAGAATGTTCCATGTGCACTTGAGAAGAATGTGAATTCTGTAGTTTTGGGGTGTAGTTCTCTGTAGAAATCTATTAAATCCCTTTGGTCTAGTGCTTCATTTAGAGTCTCTGTTTCCTTGCTAATTTTTTGTCTAGAGGATCTATCCAGTAATGTCAGCGGAATGTTGCAGTCCCCTGCTATAATTGTATTGCTATTGATTTCTCCTTTGAAGTCTTCCAGAAGATTTTTAATATATTTTGGTGCTCCAATATTGGGTGCATATATGTTTGTCAAGGTTATATCTTCCTGTTGGATAGATCCTTTCAATATTATGTAGTGGCCTTCTTTGTCTCTAATTATGGCCTTCATTCTGAAATCTATTTTATCAGATATGAGTATTGCTAAACCAGCTTTTTTCTATTCCATTTGCTTGAAAGATTTTTTTCCATCCCTTCACTTTCAATCTATGTGAATCTTTTGTTGTCAGGTGGGTCTCTTGTAAACAACATATAGATGAGTCATGCTTTCTTATCCAATCAGCAACTCTGTGTCTTTTTATGGGAGCATTCAGTCCATTTACATTTAAGGAGATTATTGATATGTATTTATTAATTGCCATTTTTGTTTAGTGTGGTTCTATTTTTCTTCCTATTTCTCCTGGTAATTACAGCAGTCCTTTTAACATTTCTTGCTGTGCTGGTTTGGTGCTAATGTATTTCCTTTGCCTATTTTTGTCTGGGAAGCTCTTTATTTGACCTTCTATTTTGAATCATAGCCTTGCTGGGTAGAGTTGTGTTGGATTCAGATCCTTGTTTTTCATGACCTTGATTACTTCATGCCATTCCCTTCTGGCCTGTAGTGTTTCTTGTGAGAAGTCAGCTCAGAGCCTTATGGGGTTTCCTTTGTAGTTAACCTGTTGCTTATCTCTTGCTGCTTTTAGGATTCTCTCTTTGTCTTTAATTTTTGGCAGTTTGATTACTATGTGTCTTGGTGTGGGTCTGTTTGGGTTCTTCTTACTTGGGGCTCTCTGTGCTTCTTGAACTTGAATGCCTTCTTCCTTCATCAAATTTGGGAAGTTTTCTGTCACTATTTCTTTGAATATATTCTCTAACCCTTGCTTCTTTTCTTGTTCTTCAGGGACTCCTATGATCCAAATATTATTCCGTTTTCAGTTGTCTCTCTGTTCTCTCAAGTTGTCTTGCTGTTTATTAATCGTTTTTTCCATTTGGTTTTCTGATGGGTTCATTTTTTCTAGCCTGTCTTCAATTCACTGATTTGGTCCTCAGCTTCCCCTACTCTGCTTTTTAGACCTTCTAATGTGTTTTTTTTTTTCTTTCTTTCTTTCTTTTTTTTTTTTTTCTATTATGTCACTCTTCATTTCATCCTGTTGGTTTTTAATTTCCAACTGGTTGATTTTCAACATTTCTATGTCTTTACTCATGGTGCTCATATCCTTACACTTGCTGTTGAGCTTCCACAACATCATGTCTCTAAATTCTAGTTCTGTTAACTTGCTTAACTGCACCTCATTTATCTCATCTTCCGTAGAGGTCTCTTGTTCTTTCATTTGGCTTTTGTTTCTGTTTTTCACCATTTTGGCTATCAAGATGGAGTGGGCTTTGGAGACTGCCAAATTTTCCCTGTGGGTTTTGGTGTTCTGCTGTTTGTGGTTCCCTCTCCTGGGTTTGGATGAGCCAGGGAGGACCCACTTTAAACACAACTGTCAAGTTTTAGTTTTTCTGGTTAGTGTTGCATGCCCAGGGAATGGTAGTTATCCTCCAGCTTTTTTTTTATTTTTGGCCTGGAGGCTTTTAGTAGAGGTCACCTAAAGACCCTTGGTTGCCTGAAAAACTCCCTCAGGTGCTCACTGTAAGAGGATTTCCAAAGGGTGGGGCAGCTGCTGATTGTTAATGGGCCTCAATTAGCATTTCAATGGCACCAGGTGGGATTGAATCTCTGAGGGAGGGGCCTCCGCCTCTCCCCAGGTACCCTGAGAAGGAGTAAAATGACCACAGTCTTGTGTGGCTGCACTCAGAGAAAGCTCTTAGCACCCTCAAAAACCCGAGTGTCCCCACAGAGTTCCAGTCCAGTCTGCCTTCCCTCTATTGGAGCCCCTGGTGAGTGACTGCTGCCAATTTAGCCTCTGTCTAGACTCTGCATCATGGAGCCGCCTGGGAATTTTAACCCTAGAGCTCTGCTTCCACCCAAGGGCAGCCGCGTCTGTGGCACCAGCAGAGGGTTTTACACTCAGCAGAAACCCCAGGACTAAGCCACGGTAGCGGGACACTGCCAGGGTGGCAGTACCTTCCAGCATAATCCCCTGGTCACTGCGAGTTTCTGCGGCACCAGCCGAGGGATTAGCATACAGAGTTCGCAGGAGTCAGCCTCGTTAGCAGCGTCTCACCGAATCCCCTGGTCGGAGCCAGTCCTTGCCAGTACATGTGGCACCAGCCGAGGGCTTAGCAGGCAGCAGAATTCGTAGGACTCATGCGGGGTCGCAGCGGAGGCATTAGCAGCAACTTCCTGCCGCCGAGTCCCCTGATCCCAGCAAGTCCGTGCGGCACCAGCCGAGGGCTTAGCAAGCAGCAGAGTTCACAGGACTCAGCTGGGGTCGCAGCCCAGGCAGCAGCAGCATCCCACCGAGCCCCCTGGTCCCTGCCCAGGCCGCTGCGGACCGTGGGCTCCCGGTACCCTCTCGTGTCCTCACAAGCCTACCAGGATTGAGTCAGTGTCCCTGGTTATGTGGTCCTCCAAGGTGTCTTTCGGTTGCCCCTTTCTGAAGATTTGCCTTTATTTTCGTTGTGAATCCAGTTTGGTCCTGGGAGATGGTCTGTGTAGCTCCATTCACTCCACTGCCATTTTTCTTCTCCCTGGTTTTCATAAAGTTTTTAATTTTTTTCTTGATCTGCTCAATGACCCATTCATTGTTTAATAACATGCTATTTAGCTTTTATGTGTTCAAATGTCTTTGTATCTTCTTGCAATTGATTTCTAGTTTCATGCCATTGTAATCTGAGAAGATGCTTGATATAATTTCAGTCTTCTTGAACTTGTAGACACTTAGTTTGTGCCCTAACATGTGGTCTATCTTTGAGAATGCCCCATGTGCACTTGAGAAGAATGTGAATTCCGTAGTTTTGGGGTGTAATTCTCTGTAGATATCTATTAAATCCATTTGGTCTAGTGCTTCATTTAGAGTCTCTGTTTCCTTGGTAAATTTTGTCTAGAGGATCTATCCAGTGATGTCAGCGGTGTATTGAAGTCCCCTGCTATGATTGTATTGCTGTCGATTTCTCCTTTGAAGTCCTCCAGATGATTTTTAATATATTTTGATGCTCCTATGTTGGGTTCATATATGTTTATCAAGGTTATATTTTCCTGTTAGAGAGATCCTTTCAATATTATGTAGTGGCCTTCTTTGTCTCTAGGTATGGCCTTCATTTTGAAATCTATTTTATCAGATATGAGTATTGCTACCCCAGCTTCTTTTTTCCTTTCCGTTTGCTTGGAAGATTTTTTTTCCATCCCTTCACTTTCAATCTATGTGAGTCTTTTGTTGTGAGCTGGGTCTCTTGTAAACAACATATAGATGAGTCATGCTTTCTTATCCAATCAGCTACTCTGTGTCTTTTTTTTTTTTTTTTTTTATCCTCACCCGAGGACATTTTTCCATTTTTTGTACAGATAGAGTGGGAAGGAGAGAGAGGAAGAGAGAGAGAGGGAAACATCGATGTGAAAGGGACACATCGAGTGGCTGCCACCCGCACGACCAACCAGGGCCGGGGACAAACTGCAACCGAAGTACGTGCCCTTAGCGGAACCGAACCCGGGTCTCTCCAGACCGCAGGCCGACGCTCTAACCGCTGAGCCAAACCGGCCAGGGCCTCTGTGTCTTTTTATGGGAGCATTCCACCCATTTACATTTAAGGTGATTATTGATATGTACTTATTAATTGCCATTTTTGTTTAGTGTGGTTCTATTTTTCTTCACATTTCTCCTGCTAATTATAGCAGTCCTTTTACCATTTCTTGCAGTGCTGGTTTGGAGCTAATGTATTCCCTTAGCCATTTTTTTTGTCTGGGAAGCTCTTTATTTGACCTTCTATTTTGAATAATAGCCTTGCTGGGTAGAGTAGTCTTGGATTCAGATCCTTGTTTTTCATGACCTTGATTACTTCATGCCATTCCCTTCTGGCCTGTAGTGTTTCTTGTGAGAAGTCAGCTGAGAGCCTTATGGGGTTTCCTTTGTAGTTAACCTGTTGCTTATCTCTTGCTGCTTTTAGGATTCTCTCTTTGTCTTTAATTTTTGGCAGTTTGATTACTATGTGTCTTGGTGTGGGCCTATTTGGCTTTTTCTTACTTGGGCCTCTCTGTGCTTCTTGAAATTGAATGCCTTCTTCCTTCACCAAATTAGGAAAATTTTCTGTCACTATTTCTTTGAATATATTCTCTAACTCTTGCTCATTTTCTTCTTCTTCGGGAACTCCTATGATGGGAATATTATTCCGTTTCCTGTTGTCACACAGTTCTCTTAAGCTGTCTTCCTGTTTTTTAATCGTTTTTTCCTTTTGGTTTTCTGATTGGTTGATTTTTTCTACCCTGTTTTTTAATTCTCAGATCCGTTCCTCAGCTTCCTCTATTCTGCTTTTTAGACCTTTCAATGTGTTTTTCATTTCTGATATTTCATTCTTCATTTCTTCTTGGTGGTTTTTAATTTCCAATTGGCTTATTTTCAGTATCTCTATGTCCTTACACATGCTGTTGACCTTCCTCAAGATTATGGCTATGAATTCTAGTTCTGTTAACTTCCTTAACTGCACCTCATTTATCTCATCTTTGGAAGAGGTCTCTTGTTCTTTCATTTGGCTTTTGTTTCTGTTTTTCACCATTTTGGCTATCACAGTGGGCTTTGGAGTCTGCCAAATTTTTCTGTGGGTGTTGGTGTTCTGCTGTTTGTGGCTCCCTCTCCTGGGTTTGGATGAGGCAGGGAGTACCCACTTTTAACACCACTGTCAAGTCTTACTTTCCTGGTTAGAGTTGCTATCCCAGGGAATGGTAGTTATCCTCTAGCTTTTTTGCCTGGAGGCTATTAGTAGTGGTCACCTGAAGAACCTTGGTTTCGGACTTGCCTGAAAAACTCCCTCAGGTGCTCAGTGTAAGAGGATTTCAAGAGGGTGGAGCAGATGCTGGTTGTTAATGGGCCTCAATTAGCATTTCAATGGCCACCTGATTGATTACCTAAGGGAGGGGCCACAGCCTCTCTCCAGGGCCCTGGGAAGGAGTAAGATGACCACAGTCCTGTGTGGCTGCACTCAGCAAAAGCTCTTAGCACCCTCCAAATCCCGAGTGTCCCCAAACAGTTCCAGTCCAGCTTGCCTTCCCTCTGCCGGAGCCCAAGTTGAGTGGCTGTTGCCAATTTAGCCTCTGTCCGGACTCTGCATCATGGAGCCACCTGGGACTTTAACCCGAGGGCGCTGCTCCCAGTTAAGGGCGGCTGAGTCTGCGGCACCAGCCGAGGGCGTAGCACCCAGCCGCGTTTGCAGGATTCAGCCATGGTTGTCGGATGCGGCCGAGGCGGTTGCAGCTTTTAGCCAAATCCCCTGGTCACAGCCAAGTCTGCTGGTCCCAGCCCAAGCCGCTGCTGACCGTGGGCTCCTGGCCCCCTCTCATGTCTAGCAATCCTACCAGGATTGAGTCAATGTCCCTGGTTATGTGGTACTCCAGGCTGCCTTTCAGTCCCCCTTAATGATGATGTCTTTATTTTTGTTGTAAATCCAGTTTGGTCCTGGGAGATGGTCTTTGTAGCTTCCATTCACTCTACTGCCATTTTTTTCATCCGAGTTTAATCATTTTAAAAATTAGAACCAGGTTTGCAGACTTTGGTTGAAATGATGAACAAATAATGGGAGAGAAATTGAGATGTTTGGTGGCAGCAATTCCACTACTTAGGAACTCCTCACAAGTTTTTAGCTATCATGAAATAGATAATTGTCCCAGTATTTATTAGAATCTTCCATGAGCCTCATTTTCTGTTTTCTGAAGACAGATAATCTGAGTTAGAGGCTTCTTTCTTGTGCTGTAGATGTCTCATAGTATGAAATTATTTGGCTTGATATTTTATTCCTGCTTATCTAACACCAGTTACTGTATTTTAAATTCAGTGCTAGTCAAACCCCACAGAAACTGATATCATGCCTCTCAGATAATACCAACAAATCCAGACTGCAAATGATTACCCCCTGAAACAAGATGCACAAGCCATGGACTATGACCATGTTCATTCTCAAGGTGTTTCTGAGGGACCTTTAGGGGGGATTATTTCCTGTATCTCTATTGATCTCCTCAAGGGCAGAAGAAATATTTTATTCACAAGTGTGTGAGTTGGTCTCCATCAAGCTCTAGGCACCAGAAGGGAAGGATGATAACAATGATAGTTAAATGTCTTAGAGATGAATTGCCAAAGACAGAGCTATATGGGACCCACATACAAGGGGATCCACATACCAGGGGGAGGCATCACCCAAAGACCCACATGACGGAACTAGAAGCACAAGCCTATGTCATACCAGGGACACGTGAGACATCAATAGTTTGTCTGGAGTGAAAATGGATATGTCCTTGAGAGGAGTCAAGTTCATAGTGCATGACAAAGACAATGAATAAGGTGGACAAGTGAATAAAAAATGGATTACCTGGTCAGTGTGTAGGAAAGTGGCACAATGCACTGTTTGTACTTTGCAGAACTACCCCAAATTATTTAGGCTCCTGAGAAAGCACTTTTTGTGGGGCCCCTGTCTATATAAACAATTTAAACCATCCAGGCTCTGGTAAGCAAATCTTGTGTGATCCTATGAAATTCTGCCCTGACTAGCAGGACTGATCCACTCACCAGGCTATCCTTTAGAATATCCCTGATCGAGGGGCTCTAGGACATCTCCATAGATATAAGTCCTAGGTATTGTCAGGACTTCTAATAACCCCCACTTGAAAAGGTTGGGGAGAACATGGTTGGAAGAGTTGGAGAATGCCCTGAAGGGAGGAATGAATAGAGACCAAAGCCCACACAGGGTGTGTTCAGGGCTCAGGTCATCCCACCCAGTAATTACTGCTGCTCTGCCTTCCCTGGAAAGCACTTAGAAAATGTCAAGGAAGCCACTTCAAAGTATGGGATCCCAGAACTTCAATGCCTGGGACAAAATGATACTGGTGGCAGGAACTACTGAGAATGTCCCAAACTGAGTTCTTATGCTGAGGACATATAATAAGGCATATTTTCAAGGAACAACTTTACATTTTTTTTCTGTGGATAGTAAAATATTAGCGATAGGAGTCGTGCTGGCAGCAGAAGGAACAACTGTAGTTATAGCAATAGCGAGTAGATAACACTAACAGAGTGGAAATATTAACCGCTTTGAACTACAAAACATGTGCTTCATCTTTATTTATGAATTTAGTATTCTTAAACATTGAAGTATCCTATTACTGATCATAGGCTCAGAGAGAAAAAATAATTTCCCCAAAGTCACATATAAAAAAGCAGGAAAGCTGGAACTCAAACACATATCTCTAAGAACCAATGCCATTAACCATTATCCTATATGGTACACTTCAAAAGAAATACACTGAACAGACGAGGGCATCAAAGAACATCTAGAATATGACAAAGATGCCAATGATCTTGTCCTTAGGCATTTCTCTTACTGTACCTCCTGCAATCTTACCTTAGGTGTTAAATCCACTGACTCAAAGGAAGTTCCTTGAATAGAACATATTTTCTTGCTTTAAACAATTGAAGCATTGCTCTCTTGGTCTTGTCTTTAATCCAGATGTTCTTCTTGCTAACTTCTAATGGTCTCTAAGAGCCCACTCAGCAGATCATTATGACTACTAGGAACTATTTCTGAATTCTCTATAGTGGGTTAGGTGTTTCTCATCTATTCCCTTACCACTTTGCCAACATTCATCAAATTGAATTTTTATTTTCAATGTGATTATTTGTGATTTCCACTGGAGATGGACTTCTTTGAGCAAGGGACATCATGATAAACATCTATTTTTGTTTTGTGGTGCTGGTTATTGCAAAGTTGAACTGATGGATTACTAAATACTAGCTCCAGGAGAGAGGCAGAGTTTCTTTTACTGAGAAAGTCTCAGGGCAAAGCTTTTGTTTCATCTGTTTTTTTAAGTCTAAGGCAAGTCTCTGATCTTTTCTGTAACTCATTCTCTTCATCTGGAAGATGAACTTGATGCTCTTTGCTCCTGACAGCTTTGGAGGTTATGAAAATCAACCTAAGACACTGAACAGAAAGTTGGCATATTAACAATTAAATACTGCATACATGGAGGGGAATATATTCCAATTCTTAGGTTATGGTAGACTTTTAATGAATGTCAGGTATGAATAATACATACAAATTAGAATCTAAGCAACACATGTTACCTATGAAGGTCAGTCATTCAGATTCTATCAGGACCTAGACATAGCAACTCCATCAAAAAGCCATACATACTCTACAGAACCATCCAGAATAAATAAAGCTTTGTTCTGTTGCCTCATTGAAGCAATAATTACTTAAAATTTGGAAGTTCCTCTTTGGTTTACTCCTAAACAGTGAAAACTCTACATCCATGGATTCCCCTTTCTGGCTTTGTACTAGACAGCTCAACTTTGCACGCATGCATTAATTCTCCACCAGTTACTGTGTAACAGACAGGAATCTGCATCAATTTATTTAAAGATCTGGAACTGCCCTTCCTTTCAAGAGTCCCATTGATTAGTCAAGGAAACAGATCAAAAAACAAAACCACAACAACAAAACTAAAAACACATGTAGTAAGGGGCCCAAGGTGGGTTTTCACTGAGTTAAATCGTGGAAACAAAAAGAATTAATTCAAAAAGCATGGTAGCAAGAGGCTAACACAAGGCATCAAGGAGGGAAAACAAGTTACTTGGGAATTAAAAATGATTAGAAAGGATGATTTAGTTGGAGGAAAGGGGCAAGAACCCCAAAGAGCCATTTTTCGGTATGTGACAGCAAAGGTGGCACGAGAGGCTGCATGAGACATTCAGCATTGAGAACACTGTTTGGTCTATCCAGGATTTGGCATCTATAGGAATTATTATGCCATCAGACTCAGGAGAATGTCTCATGCCCTGCAAAAGTATCCTTTGAAAAAAAGGGAGGTCTAGTGGAGTTCTTCACAGAATTATATGAGCAAGGAAAAGTTAGATCATTGCAGTTGGCACTCGTTTATCGTGGTTAATCAGTTCCAGACTCTACTGCGATAAATGAATTTTCACGAAATAGGATCCTTTATTTATAAATCAAATATTTTCGCAGTTAGAGCATAGAAAACCTGTTTATGACCTTCTAAATATGTTGTTTAACATTATTAGAGCACTCTATACATGAAATAACACTCTTTCGTCACCATTACACTCATATTTCCCAATATATTAGATAAAATAAGAGAAAATAAGACATATTAGGTGTTAAAATATCATATTATTATTATTGTACATTTACTTACACACACACAGTTCTTACACACAATCACTAACCCATGAAAATAGTGCAACTTGTTCAATCATGAAGTGATGAAGATGAAGAGATGTACTGCACAGGAAAGAAGAGCAAGGTTACTGCTCCTCTGAAGGCACGACCTCAGTAGGGGAGTCTTCAGGTGGTGCAGTATCTTCAGCAGGTGCGTCATCATCTTCTTTCACTGAAGGAGTACCAGGAGTGGGCAGTGGGTGTCTGGGTGTGCAGCTGAAGTACATCGTGATAGGCAGTTCCTGGCACTCTCTTTTCATATGCATGAGGAGGCTTTTGTAGGGTTCTATCATTTCATCAAGTGCATTCCGGAAATGCGATGCATGCAATATTTGTGGGTCCCATTCACCAATCATGTCTTGTACTACCTTAATAGTTCTCACGACTTGTGAGAAATGCTCAAGTGTAAGGCCAACTCCCTCCTCCTGACCCCCAGGAACTTCTAGCTGCTCTTCCTCCTCCTCACTTGCAGACTTAGTCATCTCCACCAGATCCTCATCAGTTAAGGTATCCAAATGTGTCTCCAGCAGCTTATCCATGCATTCTGGATGATACTCTCCCTCCTCAAGGATTTTCTAGAACATGTTGTTCAAGTAGTCCTCTGCTGCAGGCTGGTCAGCACAGGTAGCTTCTCCATGAAGAATGACACTCTTCAGATGATACCTCTTCTGGAACTTCTTGAACCAATCCTTGCTCGCTGTGAAACCCATGAACATTGCAGAAGAGGGTCCTGGTTGAGGTTCGTCTGCCATAAAGCTCTGATAGAGCTGCCTTGCCTTCTCCCAGATGACCAGTGAATCCAAAGGAATGTTTTTCTTGCAGCTGTCACTGATTCAAATGGCTAGGGCACACTCCATTTTCACTATGAACTTATTACGACTTGTCATGATGTGCTTTGCTTTCTTGTTGAAAGAGACAGTAGCCGTTGCATGGATATCTTTTCATTTTTACGGATGGAGTGAACAGTAGACTCATTCAAGTCATGATGGTGGGCAACCTCCATGATTTAATTGCCATCTTTGATCATATCCAATAGTTTCACCTTCTCCTGGATGGTAAGCATCTTTCTCCAGTGCTGAGTTTTATCATCAGTAGGCTTAGAAAAAGCAGCATGTTTAGAAGCCATCTTGGGGCTTAGACAAAAGTTCTCAGAAATTGCAAACACAAGAGCAAAGATGATCCAATGTGTAGTGATGTAGAAGCCTGTATGAGAGAAACAAACTTGTATGAGGCTGAGCCAATCAGTGGCCAGGATAGGAAGAGGATAGGATAGCCAATCAGTGAACAGCATGCTCTGATGGCTTTGTTTCATCACACCCCATTTTTTGCAAAAAATTAATTGCCACACACAAGGAGTGGTGGTGTGGTTGCAACTGGCACTGAAGAATTTGCAGGGGTGCTCGAATACATAGGCCTATAGTCCATAAATAGAGTAATTTTAATTTTAATTGTAATACAGGGGTGTATAATTGACTCAGACAACTGAATGCGTGCCATATCATTTTCATATACTCGATCAACTTTTTAATGAATATATTTTTAAAAAGTTGTGATAGAGTGAAATCATGAAACTCAAAGTGCAAAATGGTGAAGGACAACTGTACTTGCTGAGTAGGGAGGGGCCACTGTGGAGCTAGAAGCAGATAAAGAGGCTAATACACCTGGGGATTTAAAAACAAAACAGCTACATGCAAAAAAAATGAAACTAGACCATCAACTTACACCATACACAAGAATAAACTCAAAATAGATAAAAAAAACTTAAAAGTGACTCATGAATCCATAAAATCCTAGAAGAAACGGTAGGCAACAAAATTTCAGACATAATACACAGCAGAGTTTTTACTGATACATCACCTAAGGCAACAGAAACAAAGAAGAAAATGAACATATGGGACTACGTCAAACTCAAAACCTTCTTCACAGCAAAAGATACAATCATCAAAACGAAAAGGCAACCCACTGTATGGGAGAGCATCATTGCCAATGATATATCAGATAAGGGGTTAATTTCCAATATATATAGAGTGCTCATGCAACTCAATGAAAGGAAGACAAAGAACATAATTAAAAAATGGGTGCAGGACTTAATAGACACTTCTGCAAACAGGACATACAAATGGCTAAGAGACATATGAAGAAATGCTCATCATCACTAGTTGTCAGAGAGATGAAAATTAAAACAACAATGAGGTATCACCTCACACCTGTCACAATGGCCGCCATCAACAAATTATCAAACAAGTGTTGGCGAGGGTGTGGAGAAAAGGGGACTCTAGTACACTGCTTGTGGGAATGCAGACTGGTGCAGCCAATATAGAAAACAATATGGTGTTACCTCAAAAAATTAAAAATTGAACTTCCATTTGACCCAGTGATCCCACATCTAGGAATATACCCTAAGAAGCCTGAAACACCAATCAGAAAGAATATATGTACCCCCATGTTTTTAGCAGCACTATTTACAAGAGCTAAGATCTGGAAACAGCCCAAGTGTCCATCAGTAGACGAATGGATAAAAAAGCAGTGGTACATATAGACAATGGAATACTACACAGCTGTAAGAAAGAAAGATCTTTTATCCTTTGAGACTACATGGAGGGACCTGGAAAGTATCATCCTAAGTGAAACAACCCAAACAGAGAAAGACAAGTATCATATAATCTCACTTATTTGTGGAATATAATGAACATAACAGTCTGAGGAATGGGGTAGTCCCAGAGACGTGGAAGTGGGGTACAGACTGACAATCCTGAGAAATGGGGGTGGTGGGGGAGAGATACACCACATAAATTATATTCAAGTGTGCATGAACAATGGACATGGACAACAAAGCTGGGGACAGGGCGGGAAGGGATGGGGAGTGGGGAATCAGTGGGGAAAAAGAAGAAACATTTGTAACAAAAATAAATTTAAAAAAAACAGGAGTCAAGGCTCTAGATTAAAGGACTAAGTTATGATTAATATAGTACTTTCTGTTTGACACAAAATCATGTTACTGTATATTTATTTTATAAAGGAAATTTTTTTATCTTCAGAAATTCCTATGTTAGAATTTGTTTCATGCCATCTGTGATCATCTGGGGCTAGTTGCCTTCATCACTGTGCTAAGAAGAATTCAGAGTCTCTATCTAGGCCTGGGGGGAAATAAAATGTAATTACATTGTAGTGTATAATTTGGCCAAAGTAAAGGGAATGGTGACAGGGTGAACCCTATACTAGATATAGCTTTTTTCCATGTACATTCAATATAATACAACAAAGATGTTTATGTATTGGTCATGAGATGGGCATTTCAGATTTCTGTTGAAAAGTTTACCCTTTTGCTCTCTATCCTATTTTCACTCTATCCATAGGTCCTAAAAATTTAGATCTTGAAAATGCCCCCTTTTTATAGATAGAGGAACAATTTTCTGATAGTTGAACTGCAACAGATATTTTCATGAATAATGTTCTCAAACTAAGGTGACTGCATTACTTGTAACAGATTATATTGCAACAGCAATGGAGACAAGCTGAAGAATTCTCACCTCAGTGGTTTTAAGAACATAGCTTCTGAATAATAAAATACCTTAAAATTTCTAATTGGTTTACATGTCCCAAGTTCATCTTAAGTGAATAATATTTAAATATTTTCAGTAATTTTTCTTTAATAGGCCTTTAAATTAATGTGTCTGCCTTGTTTCAGAACATTTTTTAATTGTAATTTTTAATATTTAATTAAATAATTTTTGTTACAGATGTTTCTCTTTTTTCCCCCCACAAATTCTGCTCTTCCCACCCCTCCCTGCCCTGTCCCCAGCTTTGTTATCCATGTCCATTATTCATGCACACATGCATATACGTTCTGTGGTTATCTCTACCCCACCACCCCCTCTTCTGAGGATTGTCATCCTGTACCCCACTTCCACATCTCTGGATACCCCATTCCTCAGACTGTTATGTTCCTAATATTCCACAAATAAGTGAGATCATATGATACTTGCCTTTCTCTGTTTGGCTTGTTTCGCTTAGGATAATACTTTCCAGGTCCCTTTATGTCTTTTCAAAAAATAAGAGATCTTTTTTTCTTACAGCTGCGTAGTACTCTATTGTGTATATCTACCACAGCTCTTTTATCCATTTGTCTACTGATGGACATTTGGGCTGTTTTCAGATCTTAGTTACTGTAAATAGCACTGCTACAAACATGGGGGTACATATATTCTTTCTGATTGGTGTTTCAAGCTTCTTAGGGTATATTCCTAGAAGTGAAATCACTGGGTCAAATGGAAGTTCAATTTTTAATTTTTTGAGGTAACACAATATTGTTTTCCATAGTGGCTGCACCAGTCTGCATTCCCACCAGCAGTGTACTAGAGTTCAATTTTCTCCACACCCTCGCCAACACTTGTTGTTTGATGATTTGTTGATGGAGGCCATTCTGACAGGTGTGAGGTGAAACCTCATTGTTGTTTTATTTTGCATCTCTCTGATGATTAGGGATGTTGAGCATTTTGTCATATGTCTCTTAGCCATTTGTATGTTCTGTTTGGAGAGGTGTCTATTCCTCTGCCCATTTTTAATTGAGTTCTTTGTCTTCCTTTTGAGCACTCTATATATATTGGAAATTAACCCCTTACCTGATATATCATTGGCAATTATGCTCTCTCATACAGTGGGTTGCCTTTCCATTTTGATGATTGTATCTTTTGTGGTGCAAAAGCTTTTGAGTTTGATGTAGTCCCATGTGTTCATTTTCTCCTTTGTTTCTGTTGCCTTAGGTGAATTATCAGTGAAAACTCTGCTGCGTATGATGTCTGAAATTTTGTTGCCTACATTTTCTTCTAGGATTTTTATGAATTCAGGAGGCACATTTAAGTCTTTTATCCATTTTGAGTTTATTCTTGTGTATGGTGTAAGTTGATGGTTTAGTTTTCTTTTATTGCATTTAGCTGTCCAATTTTGCCAACACCATTTATTGACTCCACTGTATCCTCTTACCAGCTTTGTCAAATATTAATTGAGCATATTTTCTTGGGTCCATATTTGGGTTCTCTGTTCTGTTCCACAGGTCTATATTCCTGTTCTTGCACCCGTACCAGGCAGTATTGATTACATTGGATTTGTAGTATAACCTGAAACCTGGTAATGTGATCTCTCCAACTTTGTTCTTTTTTTGCAAGATTCCCTTGGCTATTTGAGGTATTTTTTAGTTCCATATGAACTTCTGAAGTATTTGTTCTAGTTCTGTGCAGTATGTCATTTGTATTTTAACAGTGATTGCATTGAATCTATAGTTTGCCTTGGGTAGTATGGACAGTTTATAAATGTTAATTTTTCCAATCTATAAACAAGGTATGTGCTTTCACTTTTTTATATCTTCCTCTATTTCTTTTTTCAATGACCTGTATTTTTTGGGGAATAGGTCCTTTATTTCTTTGGTTAAGTTTATTCCTAGGTATCTTTATGTTTTTGCTGCAATAGTAAATAGGATTGTTTTTTTCAGTTTCTCTTTCTGTGAGTTCATCATTGATGTATAAGAATGCCACTGATTTCTTGATGTTTTATTTTGTATCCTGCTACTTTGCCAAATTTATTTATTAAGTCTAGTAAATTTTTGATGGAGTCTTTGGGGTTTTCCACATATAGTATCATGTCATCTGTGAATAATGATAGTTTCACTTTCTCCTTTCCAATTTGGATCCCTTTTATTTTTTCTTACTGTCTGATTGCTGTCACTAAGACTTCCAGTACTATGTTAAATAAGAGTGGCAAAAGAGGGCATCCTTGTCTTGTTCCTGTTCTTAAGGAAAATGCTTTTAATTTTTGCCCATTTAGTATGATGTTGGCTGTAGGTCTTTCATGTATGGCCTTTATAATGTCGAGATATGATCTCTCTATTCTCACATTGTTGAGCGTTTTTATCAGAAATGGATGCTGGATTTTGTCGAAGGCATTTCAGCATCTATTGATATGATCATGTGGTTTTTATTCTTCATTTTATTTATAAGGTATATCACATTTATTGATTTGCAAATATTGTACCCGCCTTGCATCCCTGGGATAAATTCCACTTGGTCATGGTGAATAATTTTTTCGATATATTGTTGGATCCGATTTGCTAGTATTTTGTTCAGGATTTTGGCATCTATATTCATCAGGCATATTGGCCTGTACTTTTCCTTCTTTGCAATGTCTAATGAAATTAGAATTACGTTGCCCTCATAAAATGAGTTTAGAAGTCTTCCTTCTTCTTGAACTTCTTGAAATAGTTTCAGGAGAATGGGTGTTAGTTCTTTCTTAAAGGTTCAGTAATACTCCATTCTGAATATATCCCAGCCTGGGCTTTTGTTTGCTGGGAGAGTCTTGATTACCTCTTCAATTTCCTTAATTGTTATTGGTCTGTTCAAGTTTTCTATCTCTTCCCAGTTCTGTTTTGGGAGACTATGTGTTTCTAGAAACTATTCCATTTTGCTTAGATTGTCAAATTTGTTGCTGTATAATTGTTTCTAATATTTGTTAACAATTTGTTGTATTTCTGTGGTGTCAGTTATTATTTCTCCTATTTCATATTTGATTTTGTGTATGTGGGTTCTCTCTCTTTGTTTCTTGGTGAGTCTAGCTAAGGGTCCTTCAACCTTGTTTATCTTTTCAAAGAAAAAGTTCTTTGTTCCATTGATCCTTTGAATTGATTTTTGGTCTCCATTTCCTTTATTTCTTCTCTGATCTTTACCTTCTACTTGTTTTGGGTTTTTCTTTTTGTTTGCTTTCTAGTTCTTTAAGTTGTGATATTAGATAGTCTATTAGAGATTTTTCTAGTTTCTTGAGGTAGGCCTGTAGTGCTATGAACTTCCCTCTCAGAACTTCTTTGCTGCATCCCATAGATTTTGTGTTGTTGTGTCTTCATTTTCATTGGTTTCCAAGGAAGTTTTTAAATTCTTCCTTGATCTCCGAGATAACCCATTTATTGTTCCATAACATGCTATTTAGGCTTCATGTTTTCAAATGTCTCTGTATGTTCTTGTTGCAATTGACTTCTAGTTTCTTGCCATTGTGAACTGAGAAGATGCTTGGTATGATTTCAATTTTCTTGAATTTGTAGAGACTTAGTTTGTGTCCTAACATGTGGTCTATCTTTGAGAATGCCCCATGTGCACTTGAGAAGAATGTGAATTCTGTAGTTTTGGGGTGTAATTCTCTGTAGATATCTATTAAATCATTTTCGTCTAGTGCTTCATTTAGAATCTCTGTTTCCTTGTTATTTTTTTTTTTTTCTAGAGGATTTACTCAGTAATATCAATGGGATATTAAATCCCCTGCTATGATTGTATTGCTGTTGATTTCTTCTTTGAAGTCTTCCAGAAGGTTTTTGATATATTTTGGTGCCCTGATATTGGGTGCATATATGTTTATCAAGGTTATATCTTCCTGTTGGATAGATCCTTTCAATATTATGTAGTGGCCTTCTTTGTCTCTAATTATGGCTTTTATTTTGAAATCTACTTTATCAGATATGAGTATTGCTACCCCAGATTTTTTTTTCCTTTCTCTTTGCTTGGAAAATTTTTTTCATTTCTTTACTTTCAACCTATGTGAGTCTTTTGTTGTGAAGTGGATCTCTTGTAAACAACATATATGTGAGTCATGCTTTCTTATCCAATCAGCTTCTCTGTGTTTATTTATTGGTGTATTCAGTTCATTTACATTTAAGGTGGTTATTGATGTGTACTTATTTATTTCCATTTTTGTTTAGTTTGATTATATTTTTTTCCTATTTCTTTTAATAATTACAGCAGTCTTTTTAATATTTCTTGCAGTGCTGGTTTGGTGCTGATGTGTTTTCTTAGCCTTTTGTGTGTGTGTGTGTGTGTGTGTGTGTGTGTGTGTGTGTGTGTCTGAAAAGTTCTTTATTTGACCTTCTATTTTGAATGATAGCTTTCCTGGGTAGAGTAGTCTTGGATTCAGATCCTTGTTTTTCATGACCTTGATTACTTCATGCCACTCCCTTCTGGCCTGTAGTGTTTCTGTTGAGAAGGCAGCTGAGAGCCTTATGTGGTTTTTTTTTAAGGTAACCTGTTGCTTATCTCTACCTGCTTTTAGGATTTTCTCTTTGTCTTTAATTTGGGCATTTTAATTACTACGTGTCTTGGTGTGCACCAGTTTGGGTTCTTCTTACTTGGGGCTCTCTGTGCTTCTTGAACTTGAATGTCTTTTTCCTTCACCAAATTAGGGAAGTTTTCTGTCACTATTTCTTCAAATATATTCTCTAACCCTTGCTCATTTTCTTCTTCTTGGGGGACTGCATGATGCGAATATTATTATATTTCCAGCTGTCTCACAGTTCTCTTAAGCTGTCTTCCTGTTTCTTAAGCTGTCTTCCTGTTTTTTAATTGTTTTGTCCTTTTGGTTTTCTGATTTGTTGATTTTTTTCTGTCCTGTCTTCTAATTCACTGATTCAGTCCTCCGCTTTCTGTACTCTTCTGTTTAGACCTTCCAGTGTTTTTTTTTTTTTTTCTGATATGTCATTCTTCATTTCTTGTTGGTGGTTTTTAATTCCAACCAGTTGATATTCAACATTTCTATGTCTTTACTCATGGTGCTCATGTCCTTATACATGCTGTTGAGCTTTCTCAAGATCATAGCTCTGGATTCTAGTTCTGTTAACTTGCTTGACTGTACCTCATTTATCTCATCTTTCATTTGGCATTTATTTCTTTGTTTCACCATTTTGACTTTCTCAGTGGGCTTTGGAGCCTGCCAATTTTTTTCTGTGGGTGTTGGTGTTCTGGTGGTTGTGTCACCCTCTACCAGGTTTGAATGAGCATTGAGGACCCACATTAAACACCACTGTTAAGTCTTATCTTCTTGGGCAGAGTTGCAAGCCCAAGAATGGATGAGTTATAATCTACCTTTTTGCTTGGAGGCTATTAGTAGCAGTTACTTGAAGAGCCTTTGTTTCTCAGTTGAATAAAAAACTCTCTTAGGTGTTCAGTGTAAGGGGATTTCTGGAGGGTGGGGCAGATGCTGGTTGTTAATGAGTCTTAATTATAAATTCAATGGCCACCAGGTGAGGTTGAATCTCTGTGAAAGGGGACACAGCCTATCCCCAGAGCCTGGGAAGGTGTAAGATAACCACTGTCCTGGGTGGCCACAATTCAGGAAAAGCTCTGAGTGCCCTCCACATTCAGAGTGTTTCCACACAGTGATTATGCCCTCCCTCTGCCAGAGCCCAATGTGAGTGGCTGTGGCTATTTTAGCATCTGTCTCAGCTCTGCGCTGTGGAGCTGCCTGGGAGTTTAACCTGAGGGTGTTGCTCACAACTAAGGCCACTGATGTATATGGGCTCCCAGTTCTCCTCTTGTGCCTCCACAATCCTATCAGGAATGAATCAGTGTCCCTGGTTATATGGTCCTCCAAGCTGCTTTTCTGTTGCTTTTTCCTGATGATTTGTGTTTATTTTCATTATAATTTTCAGTTTGGTCCCTAGAGATTGTCTGTGCAGCTCCCATTCACTCTGCCAACATTTTGGAATCTCTCTCAATGTTCTTTACACCCCTTGCTCAGCCTCCAGGCATCAGCCTGCCAGTGGACCCTCCAGAGGCTTCTACCAGGTCTCCTTTCATCTTTTGGGTGACATCTTGGCATCCCCTGGCCACTCATTAGAATCCCAAGTAGGAGCTTTGGGGCCCTGGAACTCATGGAGCGCCCCCCCTCAGATCTATAAGGGTCTAGCAACTGGATCGGGAGAGGCTGCCCAGTCTAGGTATCAAGCCCTTGGTGTAGCAAAACACCAGGAATCTCACTGGGGCCTCCAAATGTTATAGTGTGTCAGTGAGATAACCAGAGACGCACAGCCAAATTGTAAAGGAGAACTTCATTACACTGGTGGCCTGGGCCTGGCAGAAGGGTACAGCTTTCTCAGATCCTTAGCAAGGATTCTTCTTCAGGACAACATCTTTTAACTACTCTAAATTATCAGTGATGTCTGTAGTGTTTTCACTGAACATGGATTGAGGTCAATAAACTTATACTTTTGCATGAAAAGAGTCTTTTTCAACTTGCCAAATGGGATCACACAAACACTTGGAGCTGAAGAATGGCTGTCCTTGAGAGGTTGGGGAAGGAGACACAATCAAGGTTATTTACTTCCTCTTATTTCCTTAGGGAAGTTTCAGTTGTGCTTGACCAGATAAGACCATTGGCTAAGAATGTGGGTTAGAGAGTTAAAATAGATTATCCCACTAATTGAGCCCTTGGAATTCCCCAGGATTAAATTTGAACTGTACAACAATGACCAAACAGAATGTATTTAAAGCCTCTTTAAATACCCCTCTCAAAATTAAACCAGTTGACCTTTTTCCATTTTCATCTGCCTGTGCCTATGACAGAAGTGATATAGATTCACAGTGTCTGTACCCGTGTACATATTAAAACATATATACACTAAGTCTAAATTAAATGACTACAAATTAAACTAAAAAATAAGATACCATTTTTTCACTTATTTATAAAGAACTCAGTCCTCTTTGGTGAAGGTGTTATAAACACCATAAATAATTCAGATGGACTCAGCAGCTCCACTTCAGAAATTAACTATATATCTACTGTAATGTGAATAAATATGTATTAATAACTTCATATAGATTATTAATTTCTATATTTTTGTAAAGGCAAGAAAATATTTATTGGGTTGCTAGGGCTGCCATAACAAACTACCACAAATTGAGTAACTTAAATGATGTAAATTTATTTTCTCATAGTTCTGAGGGCTAGAAGTCCAAGATCATGGTATCCACAGGTCTGGGTTCTCCTGGGTTCCTCTCTTTAAGCTGCACATGGTTGCCTTCTATGGTCTTGCCTCTTCTTGTGTCCCTGGTGTCTTCTGTGTGTCCAAACTTTCTCTTCTTTTAAGAACACCAGTCAGACTGGATTAAGGCCCACCCTAATGACCTCATTTTTACCTAATTGCCACTTCAAAGTCCATGTCTGCAAATGCAGTAACATTCTAAGGTACTGGGGGACTTCAACATATAAATTTTGGAGGACAAAATTCCACCCATAACAGATTATAAGTAACCCAAATAGTCATCAATAGGGTACTACTTAAATAAATCATGGTACATCTATACAATAAGTACTACACACCCATAATAAATAAATCTATATATGCTGATTTGAAACAGTTCCCAAGATGAATTAAATAAGAAAAGTAAAGTATTTAAAAGGAAAATATAATAACATATTAAAAAGACAGAGTCTGACATACATGTATATGTGCGTGCACACACACATACAACTTATCACACGAGAGGTAGATAAAGATTGATGGTGTATTACTTGTAGAAAGCATGCATTTTATGTTGTAGGTGTGATGGGGAAGACTATTTTGTGCTATTCATTATTTTATAAAGTGTATTTACTCTTTATAGAAGAAAGAAAAAAATAACATTTAAGAGAAAGAATGACTTTAAGACATGTAGTCTGTGCAGAAATTGATTGTGATGCCTTTACCGAAGAAAATTAATGTAGAAATGAAAAAAATAATATAAATGAATGTGTGGAAGTCAGCAGCCATGACACTCAAGCTCTTCTTTGTAGAGACCTTTGCAGTGACATCGTTATAGTGTCATCCTTCTGGTATTTTAAGTAATTATATCTTCTTCAGTAAGGTCATACCCATGCTATATCGAACTCCATAGTATCGTCAGTCCTATTACATTGAGCCACAATGTATTACTCCACTTGTGAGACCATATTCCACTAGACTACACTATAGACACATTAAAGTAGGATTGGAAGATTAAATTGACCCTTATTCCACTATAGAATATGTCATCTGTCTCCATTATAAGGCAGCATGGCTTTATTTAGGGGCTTGAAAAACTTTTTGGTATTGCTAATAACTTTCTGCTGTCTCTTTGATGTCAGTATTTAATTTAATTATCAGGGTCGAATGAACTTGGTGCAGCCAAGTGATTGCTAACTACTCTGTGGAACTGGAATAGTCCACAAACAAATTGATTCTCCAGCTGTAGAGACAACAACCACACCAGTGCTGGCTGTGGGTGTAAAGGGAAGGGCATTGGGATGTTGAAAACAGTTTGATTTTGTTTAGCATTTAGAAAAATATCTCTCAAACTATATTCTGTATTTAACTGAGTGTCTAATCAGTCACCAATTTAGTAATGTAGCTGCACCCTTGTGCCCATTCTGACCCCCTGCCAGTGCCCTCATTGAGATAGTTTCTAAATAATCTTTTCCTTTCTAGACTTATCTATTGAAATCCTGCCACTAGATAAAAACTTATAACAAATAAACCAATTAGGTCATTCTGTTGATCAAAATTACTCTGAGGCTTCCTGTTAGTTAAAGAAAAGATATCTCAACTCTTCTGACAGTTACACCAGACACTTTATAATCTGGTTTATATTTTTCTCTTCATTACCATCTATGCCCTGAATGCATTTCTTTATACCTTATATTCCAGCAATATTGAAATATTATTAGTGTCCTTCATGGGCCAAATGTGTGTCTAGTCTGGAAAGATCCTAAAGGAATTGTGTTTCAATCTAAGTATCTAAAAACCTCCCTCCCATACAAACTAGGGATTTATTCATTTATATTTTTTCTTAAAGTTTTGCTGCTAAAATATTACAATCCCCAAATACCCATAACTTAAGTAAGAAAATATCTGTAACATTTTACAAAAAGGATACCTTTCATGGAAGGAACCCTATCTACAGTGGCAGAGTAGGTCAAGTTTGGTTAGCATCATTACACTGTGTGGAGAGCACTACATCAGGTTGACATAAGTGATGCCATCTTGAATAAGAAATGCCATCGTAAGACTGAAAGTAAACCAGTATAGTACCATGTGTTGTGACACCCTGCCAAGTGGCCTGTGATTATCAATAAAGTGGTAAACAAGTCATAAACATGGTTATGTTGCAGACTGCAACAAATGACTTGCAAAAACCACCAAGAACTGTATAAAAATGGAGAGTTGAAGAGGCTTCAAAGGGTGCCATACCTGTGTGTCTCTGGTGAGGTGGCCATTGAGTTCTGGGGCCTCAGCGGATTGAGGGCATTCCATCTGTCTACAGACCCTACACAGAAACTGCCTGAAAACTCCTTTGCAAGACAAGGAGCTGGGTCAGCAATAGGAGGCACAGCTCCCTAGGACCAAGACTACTGGTTCATTACCCCCATCTGACTCAGTGCTCACCCATGTTTGAGGAGGTGGAGGGCTCTTGGGGCTGTTTAGACCTGGAGACTTTGTTAATGCTACAGGAGATATTGTGTGATGAGTTGATGCAGGGTACTAATGTCCTAATTATTGAATGCTTTGAGATATACCTGCATTAATCAAGTTGAGTTGCATCATAGCCACCTGTGTTTGTTTTCTGTACACTCACTGTTGGAGGCCTAGTACTTAAAGAGGGGCCTAGGTGCCCAGCTTTGGCCAAACCAAATCTCATGTGTTTGGGCTTTTTGACACCAAGTAATTTATAGGAAACACTAAAAACACAGAGTGTGAAAACACTGCTCCCATCATACTGGTAGCAACCTACCTAATGTCACCTCTCTTGCCATACTGTATGCCTGCTAGTGGGGCTGGCATCCAATTCTTGGAGTACAGGGAAACAAAGTGAGAAGATCATTGAAGCATAGCAACCTTGATGGTTTATTGGTTAGGGTTTGATTAATGATTTCTGTAGATATAAAACGTTGTTCATGTTTTTAACTAAAAAGGATATTGGCTCCCAATTATTGGCAATCCAAATGTGGGATACTATAGTGATGCAATAATTGTCAAGCATGAGTGGGGTGGAGAAGTCAACTATTGGCTGGAGGCAGCAGGATTTCCTGCATGCAGTTTGCTTCATTGTTTGGCATTGCAAGAGGCCATAGAAATGAGAAAGGTGAAAAGATTACCAGAAGTTAAATTTTATAAATATATAATATTTCTGTTCTCTAGAGTTGGCTGAAAGACTCCCAACTTCTATTGGACTAAAAAGAATTTTACTTGTTACAAAGCTAGAAGGAACATGTCATAGAGACATGTAGAGTGACAGATATCATTTGTGAGAAAGATTTGAAATAGGACTTTATAGAATACCAGTTGGGCTTAAGAGCTCCCACTTTCTTGTTAATTATCTGTAAGTAATCTTACCTGTGTGGACTTGCCACTCCTGTTTGGATCCCTATCACATTTCAATAAGTCATTGAGGATCAGTTGAATTACTTATTTTTTATAAAGTTTCCATTCACTTCCCTACAAAAAACATTGTTTTGTCCTCTACTATTTCTCCACTGCCTCAAGAGAACAGTCATCCTAATATCTCATCTTTTTATTTAGAAGGCTTAGCATAGTTTTCTGGCATATTGTAGCTACTCAATGCACACAATAAATGAATTCTCAAGTTAATCACTAAATGCACAAGTTAAATTAATTAATGAAGAAGAGTGAAAGCAAGTTTTTCTTTTTTAGTGCTATGAGGAAGAGAAGAGAAAGTGACTGGCAGAAATATAGCTATTTGGCCCTGGCCAGTTTGGCTCAGCGGTTAGAGCATTGGCCTGCGGTCCTGAGAGACCCAGGTTCGGTTCCCGCGAAGGGCATGTACCTCGGTTGCAGTTTGTCCCCGGCCCTGGTCGGTTGTGTGGGTGGCAGCCACTCGATGTGTTCCTTTCACATCGATGTTTCTCTCTCTCTCTATCTGTTCCTCTCTCTCCCTCCCACTCTACCTGAACAAAAAATAGAAAAATGTCTTCGGGTGAGGATAAAAAAAAAAAAAAAAAAGAAATACAGCTGTTTGGTAAGTATGTAAGGGGTATTGGGGTAAAAGAGATCTCCATAATTAATTTTTAATTGCTCATAAATAAAGAACTGTGCACTCAAAATAAATAAAGTAAAGAGAAGAGATGCAGAGAGAGACTGACTAGTCTCTCATCCTCAGTCTCTGGGCAGTTCTGAACAGAACTTTTTGAACTGCCTCAAGTTGTGTGCTAGGTCACGACTGGCTGTACACAAGGGTTATACATGCACAACTTGCAGAGCATTTAGGATTTTTGTGCTGGAGAGATAGTTGTTAAGGTTTATATTTAATTAAGAAAATTAGGAAAGAATTGAAATAAAGTCAAGGTTCACTCATGTAAGTATTTCTTGGATGCTGCCACCAGCCAAGCAGACTCTCGAACTGGAGTCATAAAAACAGCAAGAGATAAAGAGAAGGGACCATGGAATGAGAGTTTGAGAAGAAAACTTAGAGCCAAACAACTTGTTTCTGGCATATAGTTTTGCTAACTTCTTTATGCAAGGCACTCGCTAAGTGCCTCCCTACTCTGTAGGGCATCCCATAGAAGGTGCTGGGTTTAAACATAATAGATTTGTTATCACTTTTACATTCAAAATAAAGCAGAGTAGATGGAGTCAATGGCAGAATACCTTTAATATTGACTGTACCACTGACTGAATTTCCTCCTTTGACAAAGAAATTTTATCCCACTAACACCAATTAACGTCATCTGAAAAAAAAATGTTGTGTGTGATTGAACTAGATCATAACAATGATTAATGATGGTAATACTAACTAGTATTCTATGATTTGGGGAGTCTTCTCTAATTTCAAACAAAGCAACATGTTTAATGTCAAATGTGGTATTGTTACAAAAGACTCAGAACACTGGAGGAAGCAAAGAGGTTCCTTTATTCATACATGTGGACCCAGAGGAAGCAGTCTCCAAATTCTGAGCCCCGAGTTGTGGGGCACGCCTAGCTTTATAGCAAGCTGGGCAGGACATTTTTTTGTCACAAAAGTGGTGGGCAGGGCATTCTTTTGGTGCAAAGTGGTAAGCAATTTACAGAAGCAAGAAGTGGAAGGGGTCATGTCATTTTTAAAATGGTAGTTGAATTAAAATGGTGGTTTACTTTCTCTATCATTCCCCCTTTTGATGCTATTAGCTGCTATTGCTGCCAATTGCATCATGATACAGATCTCTATAATCTAGGTCTTCAGACCTTTGTAGGAGTTGGTATCTGTACTGATACTGTTGGAGGGCCAATATTTTGACAATGGCCCACCTGGTTAAGGTGGACTCTAAAGTTTGAACTACAGTCCGTATTATGCATGGTCCGAGGCTTACTCCTAGAAGAATGATGGCTAACAGTCCAATTAGTGGAAGTAGCCATTGGAGCCAGCCCTTTGAGTCTATTCCCCAATCCCAATTTTATAATTCTTTGGCTCTGCATTTTATGTTTTCTCTGAGTTCTTTGACCTTTTGTGTTATGATTCCAGACTGGTTTACAAAGCAGCAGCATTCTTTCCCTAAGAACATGCAAGTTCCTCCTTTTTCTGCTGTTAGCAGGTCTAGAGCACAGTGATTCTGTAAGGTTACTTCTGCCAGTGAATTAATCTGTTGTTGGATGGTGGCCAAGGAGTCTGCTGCTATAGTCATGTCTGCCTTAAGTTGGGCTTATAGTAGGCAGAGGCAGAGAACCCTAGGCCCCCTACTCCTGTTCCTGTCCCAGCTGCAGTGCCAGTTCCGTCTGCAACTGCTATGCCTACCCCCATTGTGGTTTGGGTAGGTCCCTTTTAGCTCAGTTGGAGTAGGAGTAGGGTTGATATTCCCTGGTAAGAAAGACCTCCAGACATCTCTCTGTCCAATTGGTGGGGAGGCACCTATAGGCCTCCCATCCACACAGGAGGAATAATCCTGGCTCAGTGCAGAAACTGCTGTTATAGAGGATACTGAGGCTATTGGTACAAAGCTCTAGGTTAAGAGACCCTACTGGGTTTCTTTCTGGGGAGACCATTTTGGGCTCTAGGCAGGTTACATTTGACCCTCTAGTGTCTAGGAACACATTGGTTGTTATGGGCCTCTGGGTTAGGGTCTGATTGGGACCAGGAGGCATCCCAGTGTGATTCCAGGTACGTGGGACGGGAATTCCAAGGAACCCTTTCTCCTGGAATGGTAGGCAAACCCAACATTCCCGAGTGGAGTTGCTAGTATTCTGGTATGTTGTGTATATAGTTCCTGAACCTATACTATGGGGCTGATTTTTTGTAGTGCCTCCCAGGAAGTAGTAAGTTTGGCACCTTAATATATTATCTTTTCCTCCTGCTTCTTTAGCCATCCGGCAATCTCTTTTACAGCTTCTTTTCTAACTGCCTCAAATTCCTCCTGGTTTAGATTATTCAACTGGCGCCGGGTAGTCCAACAAACCTGTCTGTCTGTGGGTCCATAACCATAGCAATTTCGGTATCCAATAGTCCCTGCCACGACCCCTGTCATGCATAATTTGTTGTCCCAGACACAGTAGGATGTCTGTGGCTGTACACATTCTGGGGGCATATCAGTGTTATATGTAAAGGGCAATGCAGGGAATTTATAGCTTGCTACTCCTCTGCAAGTTGTATCCTTTCTGCAGGCCTGCTACATTTACATACAGGGACTTGAATTGGGGCAGGGTCTGCTAAACAAAGCATACTCAGTATCCAAAAGCACAGATAAGCTCAAGATATGTTCCCATAAGAGCCAGTTGCTTTCAGATGTTCCATTCTGTTGGGGCTATAGTCATCAGTCCAATTCCTAAGATTATAGCAAAACTTCCCACTGTAGTCAGGTACCATCCTGGGCACTTGTCCATTCCTCTGAGCCTCCATCAATGCCTGGCTTTCTTTTCAGCTTTAGGGTCGGCAACCATGGCATCTGGTCCTCTGGGTCCCCATCTGTCCTCCTGGAATCTGCTAGGTTTATTGCTCTCTTGGATCAGCTGTGACGGATCCAGGGGGTGATTCTTGAAAGCTTAAGTGTGGTTGGGGTTGTTAGTAGGACAAGGTAGGGCTCGGTCCATGTGAGTTGGAGGGTCTCCTTTTTCCAGTCTTTAATCTATACATAGTCCCCTGGTTTATGTGAGTGGGCTGGCCCCCCTCATGGTTAGGGTTCTTGGCCTAATCTGGCCTGATTAATCTGGCTAAGGGTTTCCCCTAGCTTCTGGAGGTACTTAGTCTGCCCTGCTTCCCCTATAATCCAAAGCTCTCCTCTAGATAGGGGTACTATGTCTGGTGGCCTCCCATATACTAACTCAAATGGTGTATACCCTGTGGCATTAGGGGCATTTTGTACCCTAAATAATGCTAAGGGTGACAGGTCTGGCCAGGGCATGTCAGTCTCCTGATGGAACTTTGCAAGGGTTTTTTTTTAGAGTCCTGTTTATGCATTCTACCTTTCCTGAGCTCTGAGGGCAATAGACAGCGTGTAGCTTCCAAATAATTTTTAATTGTGCTGCTAGTTCCTGGAGCACTTTTGCAACAAATACTGGCTCATTGTCGCTGCCAATGGTCATAGGCAACCCAAAGCAGGGGATAATTTCCCTGACAAGGGTCTTGACTACCTCTCTGCTCTTTTCTGTCCTGGTGGGGAATGCTTCTACCCATCCAGAGAAAGTACAGATAAATGCGAGTAAGTATCTGTATCCCTGGCTTGATCTGATCTCAGTAAAATCAATCTGTTGGTCCCCAAAAGGCTGTTTCCCCCTGTGTTGTATTCCGGGAAGCCTTTTTGGGTGACCTGCTGCATTGATCCTGGCACAGGCCGGGCACTGAGCCGCTGAAGCTGCACATAGTCCAGACATGTTAGGGAAATAGTAGCACCTCCCGAGTGAGGCCTCTAGAGAGGTTTCCCCTAGGTGTGTGAGGGCCTGGCATTGACTGATGAGACTGCTGGCCTGGCCTTGGGGTATGTAGAGCCGTTCGTCCAGCAGTTTCCATGTGCTGGTGGGCGTTCAGAGGCAGTTCTCTTGTAAGGCCCAGTTCTGTTCCTCTGGGGTGTAGTCTGGCTGATTGAGGTTCAAATCTAATAGGGTACCTTCTACGGCTGGAGCATTTGTCGGGGCCTCCCTTTCTGTAGCTGCTGCCTTTGCTGCCTGATCTGCCCTTCTGTTTTCTTGGGTTACTTCTGTCTCTTCCTTCTGGAGGCCCCTGCAATGCATTACTGCTCCTCCCCCAGGGGCCCACACTGCTTCTAGCAGTCAAAGTATTTCTGCCTTGTTTTTAATTCCCTTATCCTCAGCTGTTAAGAGTCCTCTCTCTCGGTAGATTGCCCCATGGATATGTATGGTGGCAAAGGCATACTGAGAGTCTGTGACCCTTTTTCCTTCTGCTATTTCAAGCGCCCTAATTAATGCCCAGAGTTCTGCCCTCTGGGAGGACCAGCCAGCCAGCAGGGGCTTTGTTTCAATTATTTTCTCATTCTCCACTACAGCGCACCCTGCCATTTTCCCCCCTCAGTCATGTAACTGCTCCCATTGGTGCAGAGCGTTAAGTCTGGCTTGTCCAGAGGCTGGTCCCGCAGGTCTGGTCAGCTGGCAGGTGCCTCTGCAGTTGTCTTGAGGCAGTCGTTATCTGGTTCTCCAGCTCAGCAGGGAGGAACATAGCCAGGTTCATTTGCTGGACAGTGCTGACTTTCACTTGGGGATTCTCATAGAAAAGTCCCTAGTACTGTGTCAGTCTTGTGTTAGAGAGCCATTTGTGTCCCTGTCCAGCCAGAAGGCTAGATACCACATGGGGAACAAATATGTTGATCTCTTGCCCAAGTGTTAGTTTTCCTCCTAAGAGAGTGACAGCTGCAGCTGTGGTCCTCAGGCAGGGCGGCCAGCCTGCTGCTACACTGTCCAGTTGCTTAGAAAGGTGTGCAACCGGCCTTTGCCATCATCCCCTTGGTTGCGTAAGGACCCCTAATGCTATTTTCTCCTTTTTTTTTTATCCTCACCTGAGGACATTTTTCCATTTTTTTGTTCAGATAGAGCAGGAGGGATAGAGAGGAAGAGAGAGAGAAAGAAACATCGATGTTAAGGGACACATCGATTGGCTGCCACCCGCACGACCAACCAGGGCCGGGGACAAACTGCAACCGAGGTACGTGCCCTTAGTGGGAACCAAACCCGGGTCTCTCTGTACCGCAGGCCGACGCTCCAGCTGCTGAGCCAAACCAGCCAGGGCCTATTTTCTCCTTTTCATGCTTGTAGAGGTTGAAAGGCCTACTGGGGTCTGGCAGCCCTAGGGCTGGCACGCGCCCAAGATGATCTTTTATGGCCTAGAAGGCCTTCTGCTGTTCACCTTCCCATAGGACAGGTGCTGTGTCTGGGCCTTTTAGCACTTAGTAAAATGGTTTGGCTAATGCTTCATACCCCGGTACCCAGATTTGGCAGAACCCATCTGCCCCTAGGAACCCTCAAAGTTCCCTCCGTGTGGCTGGAGTTGGTAGGGCCATTATGACCTGCTTCCTTTCCTGGCCCAGGACCTGTTTCCCTTGGGAAGTGAGGAACTCCAGATATTTCACCTGGGCCTGGCGTACCTGTGCTTTCTTCCATGAGGCCTGGTACCTGCCTTTGTCAGCAGTTCAAAGAGCTGGCAGGTACCCTCCCAGCACTGGTTCAATGTAGGGGCAGCTAGTAGGAGATCATCTACATATTATATCAGCACTAGGTCTGTTTATGTATCAGTAGATGGTTTTAAGTCTCTGGCCAGGGCCTCTCCGAAGAGAGTGGGCAGATTCTTAAATCCTTGTGGCAATCTGGTCCAGGTCAGTTGGGTCTTTGCTGCAGTGTGGGGGTCTTCCCATTCAAAAGCAAAGAGTGGTTGGCTCGCCTTTGCAAGTCTGAGGCAGAAAAAGGCATCCTTCAAGTCCAACAGATGAACTGGCTGTCTCAAGTGGGAGCTGGCTGAGGAGTGTATAGGGGTTCAGTACCATGGGATGCAGTACAATTGTTGCCTTGTTCACTGCTCACAGGTCCTGCACCGGCCTGTATCTGCTCCCATCTGGCTTCTTCACTGGCAGCAAGGGAGTGTTCCTAGGGGACTGGCCTGGGACAAGTACACCTTCCCTCAGATGCTCTGGATGACCTCTGTGATGCCCAGCCGGCCTTCCTGCAGATGGGGTACTGGCGGATCTGCTTTGGTCTGGCTCCCGGCTTTAGTTCTATAATTATAGGTAGATGGTTCCCTGCCAATCCTGGTGGGTTGTCTTCATCCCAGACCTTTGGGTATCTCTTTCGAAGGTCAATCCTCATTGGCCTTCCTCTGCTTCCTTATATAGTCAATATTATTCTTCCTGGAAAACTAAGACTGCTATGAGGTGTGGGGTACCAACTTGTAAGTGAGCCTCTCTCAATGGGCAAAAAGGAGATCTGGGCTCCTAGCTGAGAAAGCAGGTCACATCCCAGGAGTGGAACTGGGCACTCTGGCATGTACAGGAATTTGTACTTTACCTGGTGGCCCCCAAGTTCTACAGTTTGGGCTTGACAAAACTGTCTGGGGCCACTAGGCTGTCCGGTGGCACCAATGATAGAGACCTCATGCCCTGCAAGGGGTGCAACCGTGGTTGTTACCACTGAATGTTCTGCCCCATTATCTACTATAAAGGGGAGGGTTTGATCCCCTACTGTCATTTGAATCATGGGCTCTTGGGGACCCAGGATAGTGAGCCTGGTCTCCCCTAGTCTGAGTCTAGGCCTGTCAGACTGCGGATGGTAGGCACCTGGGTCTCAGGTCCCAGTTGCCTATCGGCCTGCCTTTCCTTCTTTCAGTTGGGACATTCTCTTTTCCAGTGCCCCCCTTCTCTGCAGTATGCACATTGACCTGATTCCACACCCCAGTGTGTAGGCTTGTTTTCCCTTCTGGCCACTGGTATTTCCTGGGTGGCAGGGGCTTTCCTAGTGCGGCTGCTGGGAGGGCTGCCTTTTTCTCAAAAAAAATTTTTTTTTTTGAGCCTCTCACTTAGCTGCCTCCTCTCTGTTATTGCACACCTTGTTGGCAATCTCTATTAGTTGGCTTATGTTTATTCTGGCAAAGCCCTTGAGTTTTGAAGCTTCTTCCTGATGTTTGAGGCTGATTGGGAAACAAACATTATGTTGACCATTCTCTGGTTGTCTGGCCCTTCAGAATCAAATGGGATGTATATCTGATAGGCCTCACACAGGCATTTGTGAAAATCTCCAGGGTATTCATCAGACTACTGAGTCACATTAGCTACCTTTGACATGTTAGTAGGCCATTGGGCCCCCACCTGTATTCCATGGAGAAGGGCATCCCTGTATCTCTGAAGCACAGCCCTTCTTTCTTCTGAGTTGAGCCTCAGGTGCTGCTGCTCATGCCCATTGGACTGGGTCTAAAGTGCCCATGGGTGCTGTGGTCCCTAGATATTGGTGGGCTTCCTGGAGAATGTGCCTTCACTCCTCAGTGCTGAACAGCATGAGAAGTAGCTGTTGGCAGTCATACCAGGTGGGGTGGTGCATCTGCATGATAGATTTGATAGGGTCAATCAGGGCCTGGACTTTCTCCAAGTAGAACAGAGTATGGTACTTTCAGTTTAAGAGGTCAGTGGTGGTGAATGGTTGGTAATAAACAATGGTTTGTCTTGGTGGCTCAGAACCATCTGGCCCAATTAGTGGTACGGCCTGGGTCTCCCTGAGAGGCATCTAGAGTGGCTGCCATTGCCAGCACCTTGTCAAGACCTGGGAGGCTGGGAGCACTTCTGGGGCTGATGCTGGTAGACAGATGGTGGTAGAGTTTTGATTTTGGGGGCCTGGGGGACCATCTTGGGCATATGGGGGATAAGTGGACAGGCAGTTCTTCCTCTGGGTTGCCTTTGAGAATGGGGGGTCAGCATGCTTTCTTAGATTGAGCCATGAGGATGTGGGCAGGGACTGCCCATGTTTGGCGAGGTGAGGTCTTTATCTTTGTTCCAGTTACTCCTGCTCATGTCAGCTTCTTTCCAGCACAGCATTGGAGCCACTTTTGGCATGTCCTGAGCTAGTTCCTGCCATCTATCTATGTAGATGTACTGGTCTGGGTGTCCTGGCCTCCCTGTTACTATCAGATGTACTGCCCGTATGATTCCTAGGTTGAGGGTTCCCTCAGGGGGCCAGACTACCTCAAAACTAGGCCATTAGGCTGAACAGAAGGTTTCCAATTGGCTCAGGTTCATTCTCGGATCCCAGCCCCAGAACCAATTAAATTTCTGCAACATGCAGTCAAGTACTGTTGATGGGCTTCCTCCCATGTTTTCTCCTTCTGTAACTGCACAGACAGACAAGGGGGTGGGGGTTTTCAGTTTGCCTGCCTGGCCACTCCCCTTGCAGGGATTTAGGTGCATCTTAGCTTTGGTAGGTCAGTACAAACCCCTGACTCGGATCAGGTTCACAGGGAGGAACTGTGTCCCCCAGAACCTGATATTGCCCTGAGCTGTATGAGATCACCATGGTACCACAGGTTGGGGTCCACTCAGACTCCATAGGCTTGCACCAGTTGAGCCACACAGACATTCACACACTGACATTCAAACAAGTTTAAACATTTCCTCCCATTAGAGCTTACCCTACCTGGCAGCCAGAAGGCCTGAGAGGTGATCAGTCTCTCCTTCCACCTCAAGGGTGGGCCTGTACTCAGGCTCCTGGTCCCTGGGGTACTCACCAGTCCTGAAGCTGGTCCTGTTCGTTTCCCTCAGCAATCCGGGTGGGGCGTGAACTTCACCAGCAGCTGGCCACAGAGCCCGGAATGAGCAGGGACCTGACATGACCGGGGCATGCACTTTCCTCCATCACAGGGCTTCATGGAGCCCCCACGGGGCCACCTCCCTGCTGGCAGTCGCCTGCTCATGAGTTGATTCTCAGTTAGGAAACCAAAATGTCATGGAAAAGACTCAGACTGAACACCTGAGGAAGCAAAGTGGTCCCTTTATTTATGCATGTGGACCCAGAGGAGGCAGTCTCCAAATTCTGAGTCCTGAGTTGTGGGGCATGCATAGATTTATAGTAGGCTGGGTGGGGCACTCTTTTGGCATGAAAGCAGTGGGCCGGACATTCTTTTGGCATAAAAGCGGTAAGCAATATACAGAAGCAGGAAGTGAAAGGGGTCATGTCATTTCTAAATGGTGGCTCAATTAAAATGGTAGTTTTCTTCTTCTATCAGTATAATGTGCAGGATTTGTTTCAGATTGATAATGGGCTTACTATATTATTCTCTCTTATTTTGTGTATTTTTTAAATTTCATAATAAATACTAGCACTCATTTTAATCCATTTATAAAACTGTCTTGACAACTGCAAAATAATTTATTCAAAGCAGAGTGTACTTTGCATAATCCTTAACAAAGTAACATCAGAATAATTAACAATAAAATATAAGATGTGGGTAAAATGTTTCTGAGTGCTAATTTTCTTATTTGCATAAAAGGGAGTCAATCCATACTGTTTTAAACATGTATGGAAAATAATGACTAAACTTTTACTGGGTTTAATAATGTATTATCTTAATTTCTTAGGGATATTATGATACTAAATATTCTCTAATGTAAAAAAAATCAAGTTTAACAATAATTTTTAGCTTTCTTTTTCCCGATTTTCACAAGTTCAAGTAGAACAAATGAAATGCATTCAATTAAATATCAATAAGAAAGGAAACAGTCTGTTTACAAACATCTATCTAGTCATCTTTGCATGTTCAAACATTCACCTAATTTCTACCTTCTTTTTTGTCTTTCTAATCCTCTATCATTTATTTTTTCATCCATCCGTTCATCTTTCTGGTTGTATGTAAGAACAGAGGTCTATAGAATAACTAACTTGTACTGCTATCACTGTTATCTTCACATTTAAACACTAGTAATTTCTGAGTTACAGTGTTTGGTACTGTCTGTTGCTTTCTTGTTTCTGCTTTGTGACTTACTTGAAATGTTAAATGAACATAACTGTTTTTAATGATATCTAAATGATTAGGCTTTTGAGTAGAAAAAAAATGGCAGCTGAGTGAATTGAAGCTGCACAAACAATCTCCCAGGACCAAACTGGAATTACAACAAAAATAAAGACAAATCGTCAGGAAGGGGCAACCGAAAGGCAGCTTGGAGGAGGACCACATAACCAGGGACACTGAATCAATTCTGGTAGGCTTTCAATGACGTGAGAGGGGTCCAGGAGCCCATGGTCCCAAGCGGCCTGGGCTGCGACCTGTGGCCTCAGCTGGGACCAGCGGCTACCTCGGCTGGGACCACCTGTGGCCTTAGCTTGAACCTGCGGCCCTGGCTGGGACCTGCTGTGGCCTAGGCTGTGACCAGCGGCCTTGGCTGGAAGCTGTACACTCAGCTGAGACTTGTGGCCTTGGCGGGAACCAGTGGCTGCCTCAGCTGGGTCCTCCGACCTCAGCTGGGTGCTACGCCCTCGGCTAGGGGCTGCCGCAGCCTCGGCTGCCCTTAGCTGGGAGTGGAGCCCTCGGCTTAAAGTCCCAGGCAGCTCCACAACGCAAAGCCTGGACAGAGACTAAATTGGCAGCAGCTACTCACCTTGGGCTCCGGCAGAGGGAAGGCAGACTGGACTGGAACTGTGTGGGGACACTCGGGATTTGGAGGGTGCTCAGAGCTTTTGCTGAGTGCAGCCACACAGAACTGTGGTCATCTTACTTCTTCCCAGGGCCTTGTGGAGAGGCAGCGGCCCCTCCCGCGGAGATTCAACCCCACCTGTTGGCCATTGAAATGCTAATTGAGGCCCATTAACAACCAGCAGCTGCCACACCCTCAGGAAATCCTCTTATACTGAGCACCTGAGGCAGTTTTTCAGGCAACTCAGAAACCAAGGTTCTTCAGGTAACCTCTACTAAGAGCCTCCAGATAAAAAAACCCTAGAGGATAACTATCATTCCCTGGGCTAGCAACTCTAACCAGAAAAATGAAGACTTCACAGTGGTATTTAAAGTGAGTCCTCCCTGCCTCATCCAGACCCAGGAGAGAGAGCCACAAACAGCAGAACACCAACACCCACAGAAAAAATTTGGCAGGCTCCAAACCCACTATGAAAGCCAAAATGGGGAAACACAGAAACAAAAGCCAAATGAAAGAACAAGAGACCTCAATGGAAAACAAGATAAATGAGGTGCAGTTATGCAAATTAACAGAATAAGAATTCAGAGCCATAATCTTGATGAAGCTCAACAACATGTGTAAGGACATGAGCACCATGAGTAAAGACATAGAAATGTTGAAAATCACCAGTTAGAAATTAAAAACCACCAGGAAGAAATGAAGAATGACATATCAGAAATAAAAAAAACACATTGGAAGGTCTAAAAAGCAGAGTAGGGGAAGCTGAGGACCGGATCAGTGAATTAGAAGACAGGTAGAAAAAATCAACCAATTAGAAAACCAAAAGAAAAAAATAATTAAAAAAACAGAAAAACAGCTTAAGAAAACTGTGGGACAACTGGAAACGTAATAACATTTGCATCATAGGAGTCCCCAAAGAAGAAGAAAATGAGCAAGGGTTAGAAAATATACAGTGATACCTCGGTTCTCGAACATAATTCGTTCCAGGAGGACGGTCGAGAACCAAATTGTTCGAGAACCGAAGCAATGAAACCCAATAGGAAATAATGGAAACTGGATTAATTTGCTCTAAGCCCCAGAAAATGCCTATTTACTGGCCTAATTCGTATATAATATGTAGAAAAACATAAGTCTCAACAGGAAATAAAAGTGTACAGTATGTCTAAGGGTTAAATTCAGTGTAAAGCGTGACTCTCTCCACAAAGCGTGACTCTCTCCACAAAGCGTGACTCTCTCTCTGCACTCACACTGATGACGCAAGCAAGGCGCGCTGGGCCGAATGAACGCCATTCGGCTCAACTCGGCTCATCTCGGAAGTTCGAGTTCCAAATATTTGTTCGGATTCCAAGAAAAAAGTTTCTCGAATCTCCTGGTCGAATACCGATTTGGTCGAAAGTCAAGGCGTTCGAGAACCGAGGTATCACTGTATTTGAATAAATACTGACAGAAAACTTTTCTAATTTGGTGAACGAAGAAGGCATTCAAGTTCAAGAAGCACAGAGAGCCCCAAGTAAGAAGAACCCAAACAAGCCCACACCAAGACACAAAGTAATCAAAGTGCCAAAAATTCAAGACAAAGAGAGAATCCTAAAAGCAGCAAGAGAGAAGCAACAGGTTACCTACAAAGGAAACCCCATAGGGCTCTCAGCTGCCTTCTCAACAGAAACACTACAGGCCAGTAGGGAATGGCATGAGGTAATCAAGGTCATGAAAAACAAAGAACTGAATCCAAGATTACTCTACCCAGTAAGGTTATCATTCAAAATAAAAGGTAAAATAAAGAGCATCTCAGACAAAAAAAGGCTAAGGGAATACATTAGCACCAAATCAGCACTGCAAGAATTGTTAAAAGGACTGCTGTAATTAGCAATAGAAATAGAAAGAAATATAGAACCACACTAAACAAAAATGGCAATTAATAAGTACATCACAATAATCACCTTAAATGTAAATGGATTGAATGCTCCTGTAAAAAGACAGAGTAGCTGATTGGATAAGAAAGCATGACTCATCTATATGTTGTTTACAAGAGACCCACCTCACAACCAAAGACTCACATAGGTTGAAAGTGAAGGGATGGAAAAAAATCTTCCAAGCAAACAGAAAAAAAAAAAAAAAAAAAATCTGGGGTAGCAATACTCATATCTGATAAAATAGATTTCAAAATGAAGGCCATAACTAGAGACAAAGAAAGCCACTACATAATATTGAAAGGATCGATCCAACAGGAAGATATAACCTTGATGAACATATATGCACCCAATAAAAGACCACCAAAATATATTAAAAATCTTCTGGAAGACTCAAAGGAGAAATCAATAGCAATACAATTATAGCAGGGGACTTCAACACCCCACTGACATCACTGGATAGATCCTGTAGACAAAAAATTACCAAGGAAAAAGAGACTCTAAATGAAGCACTAGACTGAATGAATTTAATAGATATCTACAGAGAATTACACCCTAAAGCTACAGAATTAACATTCTTCTCAAGTGCACATGGGACATTCTCAAAGATAGACCACATGATAGGACACAAACTATATCTCTACAAGTTCAAGAAGATTGAAATCATATCAAGCATCTTCTCAGATCACAATGGCATGAAACTAGACATCAAATGCAACAAGAACATGCAAAGACATTTGAACACATGGAAGCTAAATGGCATGTTATTAAACAATAAATGGGTTACTGAGGAGATCAAGGAAGAAATTAAAAACTTCCTGGAAAACATTGAAAATGAACACACAACAACACAAAATATATGGGATACAGCGAAAGCAGTACTGAGAGGGAAGGTCAGAGCACTACAGATCTACCTCAACAAACAAGAAAAATCTCTAATAGACTATCTAACCTCACAACTTCAAGAACTAGAGAGCAAACAAAAAGAAAATGCCAGGGCAAGTAGAAGGAAGGAAATAGTAAAGATAAGTCAGAAATAAATGACATAGAGACTAAAAAAAAAAAAAAAAAAAAAAAAAAAAAAAAACAACTCAAAGGATCAATGAAACAATGAGATGCTTTTTCAAAAAGATAGACGAGATTGATGGACCCTTAGCTAGACTCACTAAGAAACAAAGAAAGAGAACCCAAATACACAAAATCAGAAATGAAAAAGAATAAGTAACAACTGACACCACAGAAATACAAAAGATTGTTAACAACTGTTATGAACAATTGTATGGCAACAAATTAGACAATCTAAGCGAAATGGACAAATTTCTACAAACACATAGTCTCCCAAAACTGTACCAGGAAGAGATAGAAAACTTGAACAGACCAATAACAACCAAAGAAATTGAAGATGTAATCAAGACTGTCCCAGCAATCAAAAGCCCAGGCCCAGATGGCTTCAAGGGGAGTTTTATCGAGCATTCAAAGAAAAAATACAGCCATTCACCTCAAACTATTTCAACAAATTCAAGAAGAAGAAAGACTTCCAAACTCAATTTATGAAGCCAGCATAATTCTAATTACAAAACCTGAAAAAGACACTACAAAGAAAGAAAACTACAGGCCAATATTCCTGATGAACATAGATGCCAAAATCCTAAACAAAATACTAGCAAATCGAATCCAGCAATACACCAAAAAAATTATCCACCATAACCAAGTAGGATTCATCCTAGGGATGCAAGGATGGTACAATATTTGCAAATCAATAAACGTGATACACCACATAAAAAAAATGAACAATAAAAACTACATGATCATATCAATAGATGCCGAAAAAGCCTTTGACAAAATCCAGCATCCTTTTCTGATAAAAACGCTCAACAATGTGGGAATAGAGGGATGATATCTAGACATAATAAAGGGCATATATGAAAGACCTACAGCCAGCATCATACTCAATGGGCAAAAACTAAAAGCATTTCCCTTAAGAACAGGAACAAGGCAAGGATGCTCACTTTTGCCACTCTTATTTAACACAGCACTAGAAGTCTTAGCCACAGCAATCAGACAGGAAGAAAAAACTAAAAGGAATCCAACTTGGAAAGGAGGAATTGAAACTGTCATTATTTGCAGATGACATGATACTATACTTAGAAAACCCCAAAAAGTCCATCAAAAATTTACTAGACTTAATAAATGAATTTGGAAAATTAGCAGGATAATTAATTAATGTCAAGAAATCGATCGCATTCTTATACACCAGTGATGAACTCACAGAAAGAGAAACTGAAAAAACAATCCCATTACCATTGCGGCAAAAAAATTAACATACCTAGGAATAAACTTAACCAATGAAATAAAGGACCTATTCACAGAATACTACAGGCCACTGAAAAAAGAAATAGAGGAAGATATAAAAAAAGTGGAAGCAGCCCTGGCCAGTTTGGCTCAGCGGTTAGAGCGTCGGCCTGCGGTCCGGAGAGACCCGGGTTCGGTTCCCGCTAAGGGCACGTACTTCGGTTGCAGTTTGTCCCCGGCCCTGGTTGGTCGTGCGGGTGGCAGCCACTCGATGTGTCCCTTCACATCGATGTTTCTCTCTCTCTCCCTTCTTCTCTCTCCCTCCCGCTCTATCTGTACAAAAAATGGAAAAATATCCTCGGGTGAGGATAAAAAAAAAAATTAAAAAAGTGGAAGCACATACCCTGTTCATGGATTGGAAGCATTAACATCATTAAAATGTCCATACTACCCAAAGCAATCTCTAGATTCAATGCAATCCCATCAAAATACCAACAGCATGCTTCACAGAATTAGAACAAGTACTTCAAAAGTTCATATGAAACCAAAAAAGACCTCGAATAGCCAAAGCAATCTTTAAAAAAAAAAAAAAGAACAAAGTTGGAGGGATTACATTACCAGATTTCAGGTTATACTACAAAGCCACTGTAATCAAAACAGCCTGGAACTGGCACAAGAACAGTCATATAGATCAGTGGAACAGAACAGAGAACCCAGAAATGGACCCAAGGCAGTATGCTCAATTAATATTTGACAAAGGTGCTAAGAGCATATAATGGAGTAAGGACAGCCTCTTTAATAAATGGTGCTAGGAAAATTGGAAAGCTACATGCAGAAAAATGAAACTAGACCATCAACTTACACCCTACGCAAGAATAAACTCGAAATGGATAAGACTTAAATGTGACTCATGAAACCACAAAAATCCTAGAAGAAAGTGTAGGCAACAAAATTTCAGACATAATACGCAGCAGAATTTTCACTGATACATGGCCTAAGGCAACAAAAACAAAGGAGAAAATGAACACATGGGACTACATCAAACTCAAAAGCTTCTGAACAGCGAAAGATACAATCATCAAAATGGAAAGGCTACCCACTGTATGGGAGAGCATAATTGTCAATGATATATCAGATAAGGGGTTAATTTCCAATATATATAGAGTGGCCATACAACTCCACAAAAGGAAGACAAAGAACCTAATTAAAAAAAAGGGCAGAGGAACTAAATAGACACCTCTCCAAACAGGACATACAAATGGCTAAGAGACATATGAAGAAATGCCCAACATCACTAATCATCATAGAGATGCAAATTAAAACAACAATGTCATATCACCTCATACCTGTCAGAATGGCCGCCATCAACAAATCATCAAACAAGAAGTGTTGGCGAGTGTGTGGAGAAAAGGGGACTCTAGTACACTGCTGGTGGGAATGCAGACTGGTGCAGCCACTATGGAAAACAATATGGTGTTACCTCAAAAAATTAAAAATTGAACTTCCATTTGACCCAGTGATTCCACTTCTAGGAATAGACCCTAAGAAGCCTGAAACCCCAATCAGAAGGAATATATGTTCCCCCAAGTTTGTAGCAGCACTATTTTCAATAGCTAAGATCTGGAAACAGCCCAAGTGTCCATAAATAGATGAATGGATAAAAAAGCAGTGGTACATATACACAATGGAGTACTATGCAGCTGTAAAAAAGAAAGATGTCTTATCCTTTGAGACGACATGTGGGGACCTGGAAAGTATTATCCGAAGCGAAACAAGCCAAACAGAGAAAGACAAGTATCATATGATCTCACTTATTTGTGGAATATAATGAACATAACAGTCTGAGGAATGGGATAATCCCAGAGACATGGAAGTGGGGTATAGACTGACTATCCCAAGAAGAGGGGGTCATGGGGAAATATAAACCATAGAACTTATATGCATGTATGCATGAACAATGGATTTGGACAACAAAGCTGCGAACAGGGCAGGGAGGGAGAGGGACGGGGGAATCTGTGGGAAAAAAGGGGAAACATCTGTAACAAAAATAAATAAATTAATTAATAAAACAAATTTAACATTGGGCCATAAAGATTAAAAAGAAAATGATTATGCTTTCGATGAGAAAACACATTAGACATAACAAAAATATAGGTTATACAAGCTTTTGAGAATCTGGAATACAGAATTTATTTATTTATTTATTTATTTATTTATTTATGTATTTATTTATTTGGTTAAATATAGGAAAATAGTATTTCTTGAAATGAAAGATACAAGTTCCCAAGTAGAATTAAATATTTAAAGAAAATAAGAATTCTAAACATTTTTTGGATCTCCCACAACATCCAACAGACCTGTATTTTGCATAACACCAACTAGAAATATATAAAAAAGCAAATTTATATACAATTTCTATTCTCTCTCTGCCTGTGGCTTTAAATCCCATATTGCATGTAACATCAAAAGTCAGAAACAGCCTTGGCTCAGGTGGCTCAGTTGGTTGGGCATTGTCTCATGCACTGAAGGATGCTGATTTAATTCCCAGCCAGGGTACATGCCCAGGTTGTGCCTTAATCCCTGGCAGGGTGTGTGCAGGAGGCAAGCCAATCAATGGTCCACTCTCACATTTCTCTCTCTCCCTCTCCCATCCTCTCTCTCTCTCTCTAAAAATCAATTTTAAAAACTTTTTGAAAAAATCCAGAAACACACTTGAATACCCTCATCCTGCTTAGAGCTCCCATTCCATACAGCCTTGACTTTACAACTTGAAACACTTATCTCATGTTTTTCCATTTAGGTTTGTTTTTCTGGATACATCGTATTTCCTGATTGTGAATAAGTTTAGAGAGTTAAAGATAGTAAATAATTTAAGATTATTTAACTGTCAGACCCTGCTTTCCCAGTCTGGTCTTTTAAATATAGCAGGTTGGTGTCAATCAATCCCTTGATGGTGGACATTTTGCATGCAGGAAGTACAAATCACTGAGTAAGAGAACATAGGGATAGAGAAATTAATATGTGTTTGTGAATTTATTATGCATGTTCTATCTCACAGTATTTTTTTTTTATGAATTTTTATTTATTTTTTTGTTACAGATATTTTACCTTTTTACCCCATTGGCACCCCCCACCGCCCCCCTCCACCCTGTCCCCGGCTTAGTTGTCCAGGTCCCTCCATGTCATCTCAAAGGATAAGAGATCTTTCTTTCTTACCGCTGCATAGTACTCCATTGTGTATATGTACCACAGCTTTTTTATCCATTCGTCTACTGGTGGACACTTGGGCTGTTTCCAGATCTTAGCTATTGTAAATAGTGTTGCTATGAACATGGGGGTACATATATTCTTCCTGATTGGTGTTTCAGGCTTCTTAGGGTATATTCCCAGCAGTGGGATCACTGGGTCAAATGGAAGTTCAATTTTTAATTTTTTGAGGTAGCACCATATTGTTTTCCATAGCGGCTGCACCAGTCTACATTCCCACCAGCAGTGTATTAGAGTCCCCTTTTCTCCACACCCTCGCCAACACTTGTTGTTTGATGATTTGTTGATGGCGGCCATTCTGACAGGTGTGAGGTGATACCTTATTGTTGTTTTAATTTGCATCTCTCTGATAATTAGTGATGTTGAGCATTTCTTCATATGTCTCTTGGCCATTTGTATGTCCTGTTTGGAGAGGTGTCTATTCAGCTCCTCTGCCCATTTTTTAATTGGGTTCTTTGTCTGCTTTTTGTTGAGTTGTATGAGCACGCTATATATATTGGAAATTAACCCCTTATCTGATACATCATTGGCAATGATGTTCTCCCATACAGTGGGTTGCCTTTCCATTTTGATGATTGTTTCTTTTGCTGTGCAGAAGCTTTTTAGTTTGATGTAGTCCCATGTGTTCATTTTCTCCTTTATTTCTGTTGCCTTAGGTGATGTATCAGTGAAAATTCTGCTCCGTATGATGTCTGAAATTTTGTTGCCTACATTTTCTTCTAGAATTTTTATGGATTCCTGGGTCACATTTAAGTCTTTTATCCATTTTGAGTTTATTTTTGTGTATGGTGTAAGTTGATGGTCTAGTTTCATTTTTTTTGCATGTAGCAGACCAATTTTCCCAACACCATTTATTAAAGAGGCTGTCTTTACTCCACTGTATGCTCTTGCCACCTTTGTCAAATATTAATTGAGCGTATTGCCTTGGGTCCATTTCTGGGTTTTCAGTTCTGTTCCACTGGTCTCTATGCCTGTTCTTGTGCCAGTACCAGGCTGTTTTGGTTACAGTCACTTTGTAGTATAACCTGATATCTGGTATTGTGATCCCACCTACTTTGTTCTTCTTTTTCAAGATTGCTGTGGCTATTCGGGGTCTTTTTTGGTTCCATATGAACTTTTGAAGTGTTTGTTCTAGTTCTATAAAATATGTCATTGGTATTTTGATGGGGATTGCATTGGATCTATAGATTGCTTTGGGTAGTATGGACATTTTAATTGTGTTAATTCTTCCAATCCATGAACAGGGTATGTGCTTCCACTTTTTTATATCTTCCTCTATTTCTTTTTTCAATGACCTGTAGTTTTCTGCAAATAGGTCCGTTACTTCTTTGGTTAAGTTTATTCCTAGGTATCGTAATTTTTTTGGAGTGATGGTAAATGGGATTGTTTTTTCAGTTTCTCTTTCTGTGAGTTCATCGTTGATGTACAAGAATGCTGTCGATTTCTTGACGTTAATTTTGTATCCTGCTACTTTGCCAAATTCATTTATTAAGTCTAATAGATTTTTGATGGAGTCTTTAGGGTTTTCTATGTACAATATCATGTCATCTGCAAATAATGACAGTTTCACTTCCTCGTTTCCAATTTGGATCCCTTTTATTTTTTCTTCATGTCTGATTGCTCTGGCTAAGACTTCCAGTACAATGTTAAATAAGAGTGGCGAAACTGGACATCCCTGTCTTGTTCCTGTTCTTAATGGAAATGTTTTTAGTTTCTGTCCATTGAGTATGATGTTGGCTGTAGGTCTTTCATATATGGCCTTTATTATGTCGAGATATGATCCCTCTATTCCCACATTGCTGAGCGTGTTTATCAGAAATGGATGCTGGATTTTGTCGAATGCTTTTTCAGCATCTATTGATATGATCATGTGGTTTTTATTCTTCATTTTGTTTATGTGGTGTATCACGTTTATTGATTTGCGAATATTGTACCAGCCTTGCATCCCTGGAATGAATCCCACTTGGTCATGGTGAATAATTTTTTTGATGTATTTCTGGATCCGATTTGCTAATATTTTGTTCAGGATTTTGGCGTCTATGTTCACCAGGGATATTGGCCTGTAGTTTTCTTTCTTCGTAGTGTCTTTTTCTGGTTTTGGAATTAGAATTATGCTGGACTCATAGAACGTGTTTGGAAGTCTTCCTTCTTCTTGAATTTTTTGAAATAGTTTGAGGAGAATGGGTGTTGGTTCTTTTTTGAATGTTCGGTAAAACTCCCCGGTGAAACCATCTGGGCCTGGGCTTTTGTTTGCTGGGAGAGTCTTGATTACCTCTTCAATTTCCTTAGTTGTTATTGGTCTGTTCAAGTTTTCTCTCTCTTCCGGGAATAGTTTTGGGAGACTGTGTGTTTCTAGAAATTTGTCCATTTTGCTTAGATTGTCCAATTTGTTGCCATATAGTTGTTCATAGTAGTTGTTAACGATCTTTTGTATTTCCGTGGTGTTGGTTGTTACTTCTCCTTTTTCATTTCTGATTTTGTGTATTTCGGTTCTCTCTCTTTGTTTCTTGGTGAGTCTAGCTAAGGGTCCATCAATCTTGTTTATCTTTTTGAAAAACCAGCTCTTTGTTTCATTGATCCTTTGAATTGTTTTTTTGGTCTCTATGTCATTTATTTCTGCTTTGATCTTTACTATTTCCTTCCTTCTACTTGCTCTGGGGTTTTCTTTTTGTTTGCTTTCTAATTCTTTAAGTTGTGAGGTTAGACAGTCAATTAGAAATTTTTTCTTGTTTTTTGAGGTAGGCCTGTAGTGCTATGAACTTCCCTCTCAGAACTGCTTTCGCTGCATCCCATAGGTTTTGTGTTGTTGTGTGTTCATTTTCATTGGTTTCCAGGAAGTTTTTAATTTCTTCCTTGATCTCTTCAGTGACCCATTCATTGTTTAATAACATGCTATTTAGCCTCCATGTGTTGAAATGTCTTTGCATGTTCTTGTTGCAATTGATTTCTAGTTTCATGCCATTGTGATCTGAGAAGATGCTTGATATGATTTCAATCTTCTTGAACTTGTAGAGATATAGTTTGTGTCCTATCATGTGGTCTGTTTTTGAGAATGTCCCATGTGCACTTCAGAAGAATGTGTATTCTGTAGTTTTGGGGTGTAATTCTCTGTAGATATCTATTAAATCCCTTTGGTCTAGTGCTTCATTTAGATCTCTGTTTCCTTGCTAATTTTTTGCCTAGAGAATCTATCCAGTGCTGTCAACGGGGTGTTGAAGTCCCCTGCTATGATTGTATTGTTGTCGATTTCTCCTTGGAAGTCCTCTAGAAGATTTTTAATATATTTTGGTGCTCCTATATTGGGTGCATATATGTTTATCAAGGTTATATCTTCCTGTTGGATAGATCCTTTCAATATTATGTAGTGGCCGTCTTTGTCTCTAGTTATGGTCTTCATTTTGAAATCTATTTGATCAGATATGAGAATTGCTACCACAGCTTTTTTTTGCTTTCCATTTGCTTGGAAAATTTTTTTCCATCCCTTCACTTTCAACCTATGTGAGTCTTTTTTTGAGAGGTGGGTCTCTTGTAAACAACATATAGATGAGTCATGCTTTCTTATCCAATCAGCTACTCTGTGTCTCTTTATGGGAGCATTCAATCCATTTACGTTTAAGATGATTATTGATATGTACTTATTTATTGCCATTTTTGTTTAGTGTGGTTCTATTTTTCTTCCCATTTCTACTGCTAATTACAGCAGTCCTTTTAACATTTCTTGCAGTGCTGGTTTGGTGCTAACGTATTCCCTTAGCCTTTTTTTGTCTGGGAAGCTCTTTATTTGATCTTCTATTTTGAATGATAGCCTTGCTGGGTAGAGTAGTCTTGGATTCAGATTCTAGTTTTTCATGACTTTGATTACTTCATGCCATTCTCTTCTGGCCTGTAGCGTTTCTTGTGAGAAGTCAGCTGAGAGCCTTATGGGGTTCCCTTTGTAGGTAACCTGTAGCTTATCTCTTGCTGCTTTTAGGATTCTCTCTTTGTCTTTAATTTGTGGCATTTTAATTACTATGTGTCTTGGTGTGGGCCTGTTTGTGTTCTTCTTACTTGGGACTCTCTGTGCTTCTTGAACTTGAATGCCTTCTTCCTTCACCAAATTAGGGAAGTTTTCTCTCACTATTTTTTTGAATATATTCTCTATCCCTTGCTCATTTTCTTCTTCTTCGGGGACTCCTATGATGCGAATATTATTACATTTCCAGTTTTCCCATAGTTCTCTTAAGCTGTCTTCCTGTTTTTTAATAGTTTTTTCCTTTTGTTTTTCTGATTGGTTGATTTTTTCTAACCTGTCTTCTAATTCACTGATCCGGTCCTCGGCTTCCCCTACTCTGCTTTTTAAACCTTCCAATGTGTTTTTCATTTCTGATATGTCATTTCTTATCTCTTCTTGTTGGTTTTTAATTTCCAATTGGCTTATTTTCAGTGTCTCTATGTCCTTACTCATGCTGTTCAGCTTCCTTAAGATCATGGCTCTGAATTCTAGCTCTGTTAACATGCCTAATTGCTCCACATTGATCTCATCTTCGGTGGAGGTGTCTTGCTCTTTCATTTGGCTTCTGTTTCTGTGTTTCACCATTTTGGCTGTCACTGTGGGATTTGGAGCCTGTCAAGTTCTCCCTGTGCGTGTTGGTGTTCTGCTGTTTGTGGCTCCCTCTCCAGAGTTTAGATTAGCAAGGGATGACCCACGTTGAACACCACTGTCAAGTCTTACTTTCCTGGTTAAAGTTGCCAGCCCAGGAAACGTACTGTTATCCTCTAGCTTTTTGCCTGGAGGCTAGCAGTCTAGGTTAATTGATGAGTTTTGGGTTGTCAGTTGATTGAAAAACTCCCTCTGGTGCTCAGCCAAGGGGCTTTCACGAGGGTGGGGCAGATGCTGGTTGTTAGTGAGCCTCAATTAGCACTTCAATGGCCCACAGGGTGGGGTTGGATCTCTGAGGGAGGGGCTGCTTCCTCAGAGCCCTGGGAAGGAGCAATGTGGCCACAGTCCTGAGTGGCTACATTCAGCCAAAGCTCTGAGCGCCCTCCAAACCCCGAGTGTCCCGTCACAGCTCCAGTCCAGTCTGCCCTCCCTCTGCCGGAGCCCAAGGTGAGTGGCTGTGGCTGTTTCAGCCTCTGTCCCGGCTGCGCTGTGGAGCCACCTGGGAGTGTAACCCGAGGGCGCCGCTCCCAGCTAAGGCCCCTGCCGAGCTGCCGACCGTGGGCTCCCAGCCCCCTTCTCGCGCCTTTGCAAACCTACCGGGATGGAGTGAGTGTCCCTCGTTGTATGGTCCTCCAAGCTGCTTTTCTCTTGGTTTTTCCCGTCGATTTGTCTGTGTTATAGTTGTAATTCCAGTTTGGTTCTGGGAGACGGTCTGTGTAGCTCCGTTCACTCCGCCGCCATTTTTCGGTTCCTCCTATCTCACAGTATTAATTTTTTTTTCTTTTGTGGTATGTGCCCCTAGGAGAAACTGAACCCAGGACTCTCTGGTCCACAGGCCGACGCTCAACTGCTGAGCCAAACTGGCCAGTGCTCACAGTATTGATTTAAAGCAGCCTTTATGCCTAGCTAATAGGCAAAGAAAAAATAAACACTAATTTTAGAAATCCCCTCCTTTTAGGGATTATCTTTGTGTCTAGTATTGTCCTGTGTCAGTTAAGTTCTGGATGTGTTGGGGAGTCCTCTAATACTCTCTTTATTCAATCACTTACACAAGAAAGGATTTTCTAAAATGGAAGTTTACAATGATACTTAATTTGTATTCTCTTTTCAAATAGCCTCAGCATCTGAGACCTATTTAACAGAGCAATCTGAAGTTCCGTGGCATCTAAAAGCTCCCTTCCTTTCAGAGTGGAACCAAGTTTACCCTTATTCCTAGTTCCTTTGGATGTTTCAGTTGTTTTTATTGAGTGGAAATGAAGTATTCCAATACTCCTGCTTCCATCTTTTACACAGATTTGGGTGTGAACAAAATAGGTAAATAAATATGGGATTTAGGAAGTTTGATAAACATGTTATAAGCAAATCCTTCCTTAAAATGTGTGTTCTATTCAAAGGGAGAATTATTTTAGTTAAAGCTTGATTGGTATATTATAAGTAGGAAAACATTGTTGTATCAGCGTTTCTCCTTTTATGGAAACTACCTTTTCAGAGCAATTTGGTTTTTAAAATGCAATACGTAGAGCATACATAGGCTAGAAAACAAACAAATGAACAAACAAAGAAAGAAAAACTTCCTTATATGAGAAAAATGTAGGATTCAGTGCCTGCTATAGACCAGAGAAAAAGTGGAGGAGAAAAATTTGAGAGGAGAAGAAATAAATGAGTACATTGGAAGTCTGAAGCCAATAGGCATAGATGACCAGTGAAAATTTCAAGAACAGGTGGTCTCAAAATGTTTGAAGCAGAAATGTCTAATATTTTGTGGTGGTTTTTTTTGTTTGTTTTTGTTGTATTTTTTTTTACATTTTTAGCTTGTGTTCTAACCAGATTCTAATGTCCCCAAACCTTCAATAAAATGTTCCTATATGCAGAGACCAATGGCAAAGTATTTGGAGTAATAAGTAGAGCTGCTTTCCTGAGGTTCAATGCAGTGTTCAAGTGAAACAGCTTGTACAGAACAATAAGGAGTTCTCTAATGCAGTTGAAGAAAGAAATTGGAGGCAGGATTTTGGAGGAAAAAGTCAATGGAATCCATAAATTGTCAGAGGGAGAGACTTGAATCTTCCTCTGAACGTCAGGTGGCAGCTCAATCTTATTTTAGTTGAATATTGAAAAACTGTTTGACCTAACTGCTATCTGAATTATATACTTAGCATCATTATAGAAATTTAAAATCAAATGAGAAAAAAACTGGATCAAAAAACTGTACCAGAACCATCACTGGATGAGATTTAGAAAACATGGATTTTAATTAAGGCTCTGCCACCAGTTGTCTCAATGATGCTGAGAAGTTATTTATCTTCTGTAAAATGGTATGTCTAGATGTTCTTTCAAGACTTTGGAATTTCTGAAGGCATTCTAAAATGTGTCAGTTGTATTTAATTCTTAAAATGATACAATCAGTTGTCATTCACAGGTTACTTTTCCCTTTCAACATTATCTTTGAATGGCTTTTCTATTTCATTTATAGTATAATATTTATGATAACAAAGTTATCATAAAACACACATTGTGAAAGAAATAATCCCCCCCCCCACCACCACAATAGCAATGAGTCAGGCTAGGAGAGTGATCCCTAAATGAATAAATGTGGCAAAACAGCACTTAATTTGTATGATGCATTATGTCACAGATATCATCTGTGGGGGTAAGTGAGTTTGTTGGAACAATGGCCAGCCTCTGAGTCAGGGACCTGAGCAGCTTGCCTCTAGTTAAAAACCTCTTCTCAGTAGGACACTTGTCTGGATGTTATTTTTTTCTCCTCTGCAGCTACAACTCCCTATTAATGTGGAGCTTTCTGCAGGCTAGCTCAGCAAATTCTGCTCATTTAAAAAACATCAATCTCCTGGTTGAATTTACCTTTCCTTCAAAGGCTATAATTTGATTGTTTTCATGCTGTGACTTGATAGATGGCACATTTAGAGGGGTACTGTGATTCTGAGTACAAGTGGAAGACTGTAATGGTCCTGTCTTTGTCTGATATGAGAAAACTATTAATTATCTTGCTCTCTTTTCTATTGTTTTCTCTATTATTTCCCCTGATTGATGAGAAGCTTAAAAATGGCAAGCAGATGCAACATCTGTATCGAGGCAAGGTCTGCAGGGCTCCACTGTTTTTCAGGAGGCAGTATTATGGGTTGGTTAAGACAAGGAACAAAGAATTTGATATCATATAAATATGGGTTATACCTGGTACTGCCACCAGTTAGTTGTGTGTCCCTGGGCAGACCACTTAGCTTCTTTAAACCCAGTTTCTGTAGCAGCAAATCAGACACAATTATGGCACTCATGACACAGGATAATTTTGTAGATCAGATTAGATAATATGTGTACAGTGTTCAGAACAGTGCCTGCCACAGGATGACCCTCAATTAATACTTGTTATCATTATTTTTTCTGACTTTATGTGGATGCCACCATTCTGTAGAGGTGAATTATGGGAGGTCATCAAAACTTTGGATATACAGACATCCTTCAATGTGTGCTACTTTAGACACCTGATTTCATGTCCCCTGGTTAGTCAGCTGTCCTGAGCTAAGTCGGGAACTTATTTCTTATAGTCAGTTACATGCCTGATGTTAAATACTAGGTTGCTTGATTGTCCAACTTGACAGGTTTTAAATAAAAGTGTTTATTTACATGCCCAAGTTCTAGTACATATCATTTATTATAAAATGCAGCTCTCTCCAAATATATCTCCTCTAATTATCCAAATCCAACCAATATTCACTGTGTCATTCATTATCTGAATGTCTTCTCCTTCACTGAATAAAATAGTTCATATGCCTATACACTGTTATTAAAATGTCTCAATTCCTTTCACAAGTTAATTAGTCCCCTCAGGTACTATTTATCTATTGCATAAATTATTATTTTTGTTCATTTTATTTATTGCATTTTAATGCAACTATACCTTATACAAAGTTGCCTAAGCTCAATGTTCTTCAAGATTATGAGCAATGCTCTATTATCTTTGAATCACCTATACTAGTGTCTGGCTTCTCATAGGTGCTAAATAAATGATAGCTTAATATATGTGCCACAGTTGAAATAAATCTAGCTATAAAAATCTTGAAGGACCTCAAGTCTTAGGGTTTTAATCCAATGCAATACTTTCTTCTAGGGCCTTTATGTTTTCCATAATATAAATAATGAAAGATACTGTGAATGCATTTTTCTTGAAGAGCAAATCAACATGGTTATGTGTAATTGGTCATGTCCAAAAAAGCTCATGGATGTGATCCACCATGGCTGGTAAAGATACTTCCACCATAGAAAGTAAAATAAAATTATTGAACCACAGAACAGTTGAGTAGGAAGGTACCTTAAACTTTGCCTCTCCAATATCTTTCATGTTAATAGTATCAGGATCAAGCACAATTGGGTTAGAGTATAATTGTATGAGGCCCAAGAATTTACATTTAAACTTTCTCTCAGTGATTTCTTAGCCAAAATAAGTTAGAGAACTACTTATCTTATTCAACATACTCATGACACAAATGAAGACATGAATGAGACCCAGGAATGAGATGTTTACCTTACCACATCTCTTCTGTGTTCTTTGGTAGAGCTCAGCCAATGAGAATTATAAAACTGTTCCATCTTGTCATGTCAATTGTTGTGCTTTTTTGTTGAGACAATTTCTTTTTCAATAGTCATTTGTGTGTTGTAATGTGTGTTCACCACCCCAAGTCTCCTTCTATCACTATTTATCCCCCTTTTGCCTTCTTCTACCTCCCCTACCCCCTTTCCCTCTGGTAATCACTACACTGTTGTCTGTGTCTATGAATTTGTTTTTATCTTTCCTTTGCTTAATCCCTTTACCTGTTTCACCCAGCTGCCCCCAACACCTCTTGCTTCTGATAGCTGTTTTCTGTATCTATGAGTTACACTGATTGTTTAATGTGAGCTAATCTGTCGGATCACATCGTCTGTATCCCAAATATCAGGAAAGACTCCCCATCTAATCCTTCCTAGGATGTCCAGAAAATAACAGAATTCAGCACCACATAATTAATAGAACTTATTAGGCTCAAAATCAATATCTTTAAGAGAAAGACACACACACACACACACACACACAAAGACACACACACACACACACACACATACTTTAAAGTCTTGCACTAAAACATAACATTTTGTCATTGGATTACATCCTCTCTTTATCACTCAGACCGATTTACTCATAAAATTTTTGATAATTGCTCTGCCTATGTCCTAACTCTGTGAAATCCAGCTCTCAGCAGAGATTCTTTATACAGTGTAACCTCCCTGAGGTTATTTCTCTGAGTTTTGCTGTTACATTTTCTTTAAAACTTTTCAGCCTAAAATAATTAGAAGGCCTGATGACTAGTCAGAAAACAAGGACTTGAAATTATTTTTTAAAGGAACAGCTCTTTTGATTTCAAGGCTTAAAGAGCTCAACATAAACTGATGAGTACCAGAGACACATTTAGAATCCAGACTTCTCCTCAGGCCTGTCTCCAGGAAACCTAACCGTGAGTGAACACAAGACACTGCCGTCCTTCAAGATTCTATTTTATTTTTTATTTTTAGAAAGTCATTTTTCAAAAACACATCTCCCTCCCTCCATTCCTTCATTGATTCCTCTTTCTTTCTACACATTTCTTAGTCTTTTACTTTGTTTTCGGAGCTCCCTATACCTTTAAGAATGAAGTTTAAACTTCTATTTTTTTAAATTTATTTTTGTTACAGAAGTTTTTCCTTTTCTTCCCATTGACACGCTCCTCTCATTTCCGCTTGTCCCTCCTTCCCTGCCCCAGCATTGTATGCTTATATGTTTTGGTTTATCGCTTCCCTCCTCCTCACCCCGTTCTCTGAGGTTTGTCAGTCTTAACCCTGCTTCAATGTCTCTGGGTCTATTTTGTTCATCAGCATATTTTATTCAACATATTTCACAAATAAGTGAGATCACGTGATACTTGTCTCTCTCTGACTGGCTTATTTCACTTAGCATAATACTCTCCAGGTCCCTCCATGTCATCTCAAAAAGTATTTTTTTCCTCACTTTTTTTTAAATTTATTTTTGTTCCAAATTTTTCTCCTTTTTCCCCATAGACACCCTCCTCCCCATCCCTCCCTGCTCTGTCCCCAGCTTTGTTGTCCATGTCTATCGGTTATGCGTACATGTATATAAATTCTGTGGTTTGTCTCCCCCACCCCACCCCCTCTTTTGAGGATTGTCAGTCTGTACCCTACTTCCATGTCTCTGGGTTTACCCTGTTCCTCAGACTGTTATGTTCATTACATTCCACCAATAAGTACAATCATGTAATATTTGTTTTTCTCTGCTTGGCTTGTTTCGCTTAGGATAATACTTTTCAGGTCTCTCCATGTTGTCTCAAAGGATAAGAGCCCTTTCTTTCTTACAGCTGTATAGTACTCCATTGTATATATGTACTACCACTTTTTTATGCATTTGTCTACTGATGGACACTTGGGCTGTTTCCAGATCTTCCTTATTGTAAATAGTGCTGCAATGAACATAGGGGTACATATATTCTTTCTGATTGGTGTTTCAGGTTTCTTATGATATATTCCTAGAAGTAGGATCACTGGGTCAAATGGCAATTCAATTTTAATTTTTTGAGGTAACACCATAGTGTCTTTCATAGTGGCTGTACCAGTCTGCATTCCCACCAGCAGTGTACTAGAGTCCCCTTTTCTCCACACCCTCGCCAACACTTGTTGTTTGATGATTTGTTGATGGAGGCCATTCTGACAAGTGTAAGGTGATACCTCACTGTTGTTTTAATTCGCATCTCAGCATTTCTTCATATGTCTCTTAGCCATTTGTATGTCCTGTTTGGAGAGGTGTTTATTTAGGTTCTCTGTCTATTTTTCAATTGGGTTCTTTGTCTTCATTTTGTTGAGTTGTATGAGTACTATATATATTTGGAGATTAAACCCTTATCTGATGTATCATTGGCAATTATGCTCTCCCATACAGTGGGTTGCCTTTCCATTTTAATGGCTGTTTCTTTTGCTGTCCGAAATCTTTTTAGTTTGGTATAGTTCTATGTGTTCATTTTTGTTTGTTTGTTTCTGTTGCCTTACGTGATGTATCAGTGAAACTTCTGCTGTGTATGATGTCTGAAATTTTATTGCCTACATTTTCTTCTAGGATTTTTATGAATTCATAATTTACGTTTAAGTCTTTTATCCATTTTGAGTCTATTATTGTGTATGGTGCAAGTTGATGGTCTAGTTTAATTTTTTTTTTTTTTTTTTTTTTATGTAGCTGTCCAATTTTGCCAACACCATATATTAAAGAGACTGCCTTTACTCCATTGTATACTCTTGCCACCTTTGTCAAATATTAATTGAACATAACGTTTGGGTCAATTTCTGGGTTCTCTGTTCTATTCCATTGATCTATATGCCTGTTTATATGCCAGTACCAGGCTGTTTTCATTACAGTAACTTTGTAGTATAACCTGATATATGGTATTGTGATCCCGCCTACTTTGTCCTTGTTTCTTAAGATTGCTGTGGCTATTCGAGGTTTTTTTTGGATCCATATAAACTTTTGAAGTACTTGTTGTAGTTCTGTGAAAATGTCGTTGGTATTTTAATGGAGATTGCATTGAATCTATAAATTGCTATGGACATTTAATGGACATTTTAATGATGTTAATTCTTCCAATTTATGAACACTTTTTTATATTTTCCTCTATTTCTTTTTCCAATGACCTGTAGTTTTCTGTGAAATGGTCCTTTACTTCTTTGGTTAAGTTTATTTCTAGTTATCTTAATTTTTTTGCTGCAGTGGTAAATAGGATTGTTTTTTAGTTTCTCTTGCCGTGATTTCATCATTGTGTATAAAATGGTGTATAAAAATGCTGTCAATTTCTTGACATTAATTTTGTATCCTGCTACTTTGCCTAATTCATTTATTAAGTCTAGTAGATTTTTGCTGGAGTCTTTAGGGTTTTTTAAGTACAATATCATGTCATCACAGAGTTCCAGTCCATTCTGCCCTCCCTCTGCCAGAACCCAACGTGAATGGCTGTAGTTAATTTAGTGCTTTTTTTCTGGCCCTCTGTGCTGTGGAGCCAGCTTAGGATTTTAACTCCAAGGATGCTGCCCACAGCTAAAACCACTGCTGTCTGTGGGCTCCCAGCCCACCACCCTCTCACACCTCCACACACCCACCAGGCTATATTCAGTGTCACTGGTTATATGGCTTTCTCCAGCTGCTTTTCTGTTGCTTTTTCCTGACAATTTGTCTTTATTTTAGTTGTAACTCCTGTTTGGTCCTGGAAGAGCATCTGTGCAGCTTCCATTCACTTTGCTGCCATTTTTTCTCTCCTCTAAGGATATTTATAAAAACATTTTATTGAGGGGAAACTTATGAAATACAAAGTTAATTATGTTAAAGTAAACAATTTAGTTGCATTTACTACCTCCACAATGTTGTGCAAATATCACCTCTATCTTGTTCCAAATGTGTAACCCCATGCTCATTAAAGAATTATTCACCATTTCTCACCTTACTCTAGCCTCTGGCAAACACCAATCTGTTTTCTGGATGCTATCATGGATATTTCACTTAAACGGAACCACACTAGATAGGACCCTTCATGCCTAGTTTCTTTTACTTAGAGTAATATTTTGGAAGTGTAGCATGCGTCAATATTTCATTCCTTTCTAGCTGAATAATAATCCACTGTATATACATGTCATAATTTATCTATTCATTTGCTAGTAGGCATTTTCATTGTTCTCTCCTTAGGACTATAGTGAATAGTACTCAACAAACATGTGAGTATACAGTACCTGTTTGAGTACTTGTTTTCAATACTTCAGAGTGTACACCCAGTACTGGAATTTCTGGGTTTTATGCTACTTTTATGTTTATATTTTTTGAGGAACCATCAAACTGTTTTCCACATAAGACAAACCATTTTATATTTCCACCAACAAAGAACAAGTGTTCTAATTACTCCACATTCTCCCTAAAACTTGTTATTGTTTTTTTCTATGATAGCTAGCCTAGCGTGTGTGAAAGAGTAATTTACATTTGCCTAAAGACTGATGATGTTAAGCCTCTTTTTATTAAACTTCTCATTTTTATTACAAAGCTTTTTAGCTCCTCCTCCTGCCTATGTTTTTAATTCACCTCTCATCTCTCTCCTAGATTCTGAATAATATTTTCTATTCCTCTCTATTTGCAGTTCCCTCAATGCACCATGCTATTTTATATCTATGTGTTTGTAATTTCCTTTGCCTGGAATATATTTGCTTATTTTTTTTCCTGTGACACTTATTAAAGACTCATCTCAGATATCAATTCATGTTACCAGTCCTTCAGGTTTGTACTGGTTTTCTCTCCTGTGAATCATGATATTTCCCTTTACTTAATTATATCATGTTTTTATGATGTTCTATATTGTTTTAATGTCTTCTCCACTTTTTTTCTTTTTCTATTAAGTTTTAAACTTCTAAAGGGAAGAGTCATCTTGACCTTATGTAACCATAATTCCTAAATTTGGTGATGATATTGTCATCTTTCACCCTCCAAGTGTTTTATATAATCCTTAAAGAATGTCCAAAATTTAAACATGGCCTTCAGTGCTCTGACTGTTCTACCCTCAAATCCTTTACCCTTTTCCACCTCAATTCTATTCCCATTTTTCTTTCTTTCTTCTTTCTCCTCCCTCCCTCATTTTCTCCTCTTATAACTTTTCATTCTTCCCCTCTCTCTTCTCCTCTCATCTTACATCACTCAGCCTCTCATCACTCATTCATGTTATCTCACTCTCTCTCTCTTCTTTCTCCCCCTCCAACCACAAAATATGCTTCATTTCTTCCAGATTCTCCAAGATCCATATTCCTCTATTGGTCCCCCACTGTGTTTCCTAAACAAGAAAGCCTTCCCACACCTCAACTCCTACACCGTTAACTGTTTGGCATCCTTCACATGTCAACAGTGCTACCTCAGGAATGCTGCTCCTGAAACTCTAGAGTAAATTAACTTTCTTTTAATATTCAATTTTATAGTTCTGCCTCAATTACATTTATTTTAAGACCCTCTCTTGAGAAAACTCTGAAAATTTGGGTGCAGCCAAATGACAAAAAGCTGCATGGTTTTCTCCCCACCAGGCCAGGGGGTTGTGGAATCCAGGCACAACACTGAGACAAAACAATAATCAAACAATATAACACACCTCAAAACATGCTCTGCATATGTAAGAGATGTGGTAAAAATCCCAGGTAATATAATCATTATCTCCTGACTCTGTCCATCTGACTTCTCTTCACACATGCATAGTAAAGGTAATGCTCTCCAATGGCAATATTGAGGGGACACCACCAATTCAACAATAAGGTTAAAATTCTAACTTCTATTTATTTGACCTTTATTAAATCTATCACCTACTATTGATGGAGTTTCTAGAGCAAAATGCAAAGAAACATATAGTCACTGAAGACAGAGTTAATGGTTGATTACATCACTGATACTACTTAAACAGCTTCTGAAAAAGTTTGTTTGTAAGAAGTTATTCATTTAGCTTACAGAATTCTTAGAAGTACTTGCAGAAACTATAAAGCAAACAAGAGAAAGCCTTGTATCCAGGGATTGGGAAGCAATAATCCAAAAACAAAAACCAAAGGAGTACATTTAGGTCACCACCCCTCCCTCCCTCTGTGTACTCACCAAGGTCCACAGCACCGGCAATGGAGAATGAGGTCACAGTTGCTTTCAAGTACATAACTATCATATTGTCCTTCCATAAACCTGGTGGTCTTCCAAGAATCACTTTCCCTGAACTGGTTATTCCTGCCCCAACTGTCATAAGCTGCATTAGAAAGTGATAAAAAGCAAAACGTGCTTTTGTCTCTGATGCAGTTAATTCAGGTTTATTATTTTTTCAGTTTATTGGTTTGCCTGCCAAAACAAACAGTACTATCCTCTCAGTGACAATGGCTATAGAAAATTACAGGAATTCATATAGGCCAAACCCTTAAACAAGAAAGCAGTTATGCATGTTCACTAGCTGTATGAGGACATCAAACCTAACAGTAAACATGTATGATAGAAATTACTCTACTTTCACCAGTCATTAAAGTGAGTTACAGAGACGTTATATAATAAAACAAAGTTTACACAACTTGTGTTGGATTTCTAAATTTAAGAATGCCATAGTGGAGGGTCCAAGTGAAGTCTTGATAAATTTCATTGCTTGAACAAATTATAATGTTATTATTCTGAAAAAAAATTGTGAATATTTAAAGTGATGGTAGGACTTTAAAATAACAAAGTAATTGACAGGAGTCTAAGTATTATATACTTATTTTTGGTCCACTGATACTTACATTTCCAATGTGAAGGAAGTCACCAATAATTAACTAACATTATTTCCACAGACAAAAACAACTAAAATAAACTTAAACTATGAATATCACTTTAAAATCCAATCATGTATTATTTGGGGAGGTACTATTAAGTATCTCTCTTTGGAGTAAAGTTCAGACAATCCTCACTTTCCCATATCACTTGGAGGTACCTTTGAGAAGAGTGATTGGCTTTTTAATGTTTAGGAAAATGTTTCTGAGGTTAAACTTCAAAGATGGCTCCTCAACAATTCACCAAAACACCAGTCAGTTACTTTTGTATGCAGCTATGTAATACACACTTAAATAAACAAAAATAACTTCCTGGCAATGTGTTTGGACCCATTATAATGCAAATAGATGTAAACCCCGATGGTTGTAGATGCTTTTTTATTGAATGAAAACAATGTAAACTGCACACTGTGTCTAAATGTTTAATATAAACATTTATACTGAATATATTTGCAGATCAACAGCTGCTCACACAGAAGCAGCAAATCTAATGGATTTCATAGTTGAAGCCCCCAATCAGAATGGAGTTCACATTCACCACTCATAGGTTACTCAACTGTGCTTGTGTACCAGCCTTTGTGACAAAATGATTATCAAGTTTTAATCACATTCCAAGAAGCAATCAAAACAAAGTTACTTAGCTCATGTTTCCAGACCAAATGAAGTGCAGGCAATTAATTTTATTTCCCAAACAAAATCCAGTTAGTACTATTGATAAGAAACAATGTTGTGCTAGCATAATGCTATTATGTTATGTGTGCCCATTTCAGTTGAACATTTGCAAAGACATTTCCAACTACATTTAATTTTTCTATTCCTCTTCTATGTACAAGTCAAATCATTGTAATTAAAAGCACTGGCAAAACTTTGGGGATCATGGATTGAACATTTCCCTTTGTTAGCAATCAAGTACTTCATGAACCAAACTGATTTATAACAGCAGTAAATTGAATCTTACATGAGAAGGCTGGTGTGTGGCAGTCAGTTACTTAGTATAGGTGGAGATAGCATATGTATCCCAATTTAACTACGTTATCTTTTATTTTTTGTTGTGTATGTAATAGCCTTTGGGAAGTGGTGGAAATTGAGTTTATTTATAAAATATGAGTGCCAACTATTAATGCCAGTAATAAGAGTTAGGAGAAAATAAAGATATCTTTATAAGTAATGGTACTCTACCAAGAAATAGTAGCACTTCCTCCCCACTCCTCACTACTGTTGCAACGTGTCAGCAAGATAACCAGAGATGCACAGCTAAATTGTAAAGGAGCATTTTATTACACTGTTGGGCTGGGGGGGTACAGCTTTCCCAAATCCTCAGCAGCCAGCCTTCTTTGTTCTCTGGCTTATATAAGCCCAAACTATAGAAAAAATTACATTAAAAACACCTACATTCTTTTTGGCTCTGATCAATTGGTGCCGGGGCTGATACAGACTGCTCCAGTAGAAGGGGCGAGGGGATCTGTTGTGGGGGTTAGGGCAATCATTAATCTCTTTCTTTTTTATGGTTCCTCCAAGTTTCCCAAGGCCATCATTAACCCCTTATCTTTATGGTTCCTCTGGGTGTCAGTTCCAGGTTTTTTTTGGAAAACTGCTCGGGTGTTTACATGCAGGAATAACTGATCTGAATGGAGTTTAATTTTTTAAATAGCTCAGTTTGTTCCTCACTGGTTTTATATAAATGAGTCAAATTGTTGACTTACCTTCCTTCTCTGAGACAGGGCTATATTGTCCCTTAACTACAAGGAGTTTTACAGACTTTATTCTCCTCTGTATTGTTTTCATGAGTTTGTTCATTATGCATGGCCCTAAGGTTAGAAGTAAGCATAATATGGCCAGAGGACCAGCAATGGCCAATAATAAAGTGGTTAGCTATGGAGACCAATTAAACATTTGTTGAAACTAATTCTCAGATCCCTGTCTCTTTTTTTCTCATTCCTCAATATTTATCCTAACTAAAGGTAAGCTTTCTTTTATAACACTGGAGTTGTTAGCATAGAAACAGCAGATTTTGACCAGTGACACACAGAGTCCTTACTACTTGAGGAAAAGGAGATCTAAACCTCGTCTGTTTTGTATTGCTGAAGGTTATATTTAGGTGGGAGTATGCAAGTCCCTTGCCCCTGGATATTCCCCAAAGTTAACTTGGGCTGATCTCATGTACAGCTGTCAACATTTGGGGTCTGGAAAATTGGCTTGGAGAGGCCTAGCCCTATATAATAAGGTGGACTTGAATTTAGACATAATCAGCAGTCAGCCCCTATGTCCTTCCTGTGGCCCAATAAAAGTCTGGCTGACTAATGACATTAATCTGAATGGGGTTAGATTTTCCTATAGGGAAACCCTTGGGATTGGTTAACCTTCTAAAATCTATATGAGAGTCCCTGCTTCTCAGATAGCCCTTAGCCGTATATGTGGTTTCACAACCCCAAGATGGACAAAAGTATTCATTTGCATTCAAGTAACTTGTGATTGTACTACTCCCTGGGCATATACAGATTCCTACCCCTTGTAGTCCCCATTTCCCTGTAGGTGTGCCATAACCCAGGGTAGGGGCCCTTCTATATGACATTAATCTTCAGTAATACCATAATCTTCAGTAATACCATGGTGCCTCTCATGAGGTCACATAGGTTAAGACTGACACAGGTTTTTCTATCTCCTTTTTGGTGATTTCTTAAGACCTCCCCCAATATCCCATTTCTAAGTTCCCAGTTCCACTGGGGCCCAAATCTATAAAAATTCCCATGTACATTCATAATCAGAAAAAGTAGAGTCCCCGTAAATTCAAGAGTCTCATTTTTAAGGGATCTGGAGAGGCCTGCATCATCCATTCTGCTTCTTCCACCCTTTGCCAGGAAAGGTGCAGCCATACCAGGATGCCATTGATCTTGACAGCCATTGGTGCAGGCAGGATGACAGTGTATGTTTCCTTCCAGGCTGGATTCAGTCCCGGGTGGTAAACTTCTTTACCCACACTGAGTCACTGGGCTGAAACAGGTGCACAAGGTCTGAGGTGTGCACAGGCAGGGCATCACAGACATGTTTATGAACAGCTTTCTGGGCAGATTGCAGGGCCTGCAAGAATTAACTGTAATAGTGTGAGGGGGAGCAGAGTGGTCTGGTTTTCATCAGTTTCTAAAGTAAATTTGGTTAAGGTTTCCTTTAAAGATCCTGCTCATGCACTCTACCTGCCTGGAACTCTGTGGCCAGTAAGTACAACTGAGCTTCCAGTTCATATTTAACCCCTTAGCGATATCCTGTGATATATTTGCTATAAAGGCAGGGCCATTGTCTGATCCAAGGGTCAGGAGTAGCCTAAACCTGTTACTCCCTTTTATTACATCCTAGACTGTTATTTTACTACCAGGGGCAACCTCTCCCTCTTTCACTCGAGTCCTATTTTTTCCTTCTTGAGTATTTTTTAATGTCCCTTTCTTTATCCATTTTTATCTTTTTACTTCCTCTGCATAATTCTTCTCTTTTTACTTTTTCCCACTACACAATCCTTCTTTAACTTGCATTGACCCTCTGTGACTTTTCTAGTCCTTCCCCTGACATTAACCTGAGAGCTTGCTCAGTCTATCTGCTGTCTGTACATTCTCCAGTTTTTCTTCTCCTCCTCCCTACTAAGACCCACACATTCCTGCTTCCCTCCACCTTCTCCCTTTCTCTGTGACCTTATTGGGCATTACCTGCCTCTCAGAAGTTCAGTAAGCTTGGTGTAACCTAAGTGGATAGTCTGGTGCAGCTGGTTGATTAAAGTCCAACCTAGAGCCTCTGGGACTAATAACCTCCCATCAGGCAGTGTCCACCATCCATTGATTTCTTTTATGGCTTGTTTCTGCTTGGCTAAGTCATTTTCTGACCGAGTGTATCTGGAGGGGCCTCACTGGTTTTAGGGCTGCCTCCTAAGCTTTCTGATCTGCAGCAGATTTCCCTTGCCCCATCAGAGAGCCTGGATTAGGGCTATGAGTTCATCCCATTTGGCTGAAGTTCCCCTGTTCAAGGACTGTGACCAGATGACACGGTCCTGAGTTACTACTGCTGCCCCATGATTTCTTCCTGGACATAGCTGCTCCCATCCATGAACAATATCTCATCTGATGATGGCAGCGGGACATCCTTGAAGTTTGGGCATGCTGTCTACACTGTGTCAATTACCTCCAGGCAGTCCTGAAGAGATTTTTCCAGGTCATCGTCTGGAGGCAGGCTGACAGGATTGATGGCTAGTGTCTTGGGGAACTTGATGTGGGCCTGGCCTAGAGTGGCAATGGGCAGCAATTGAACAGTCACTGGAAAAGATCATGCCCAAGTAGGGGGTATGAGCACTCTGGCATGACCAGAAATGAATGAGTCACAGTATTTTTCCCAGCATCTGTAGTTCTCTTTGAAGTCCAGGGTTAGGTTAAGGTCCCATTGACTCAGTCAGAATTGAGTCTGCTGCACTAGTATCTATCAGGAATCTTTTCATTTGATAAACTGTGCACTTTGTTGGGGCCTAGAAATCTGTCTTACTCCTTATAAATTGGCCATAAAAACATCTGCTTTTGTATCTAAAATACCTTTAAATTTCTTTCCATTCAAACTAAGCTCTATTCCTGGTGACCTTGGGTGATTGATTAGCTGTGCTCAATAGGCTCCATTTGTGGAGCTGAACCATCCCTTCCCCCGTGGTTCCTTTGGTAGCACTTTAGCATTTTCCCAGCTTCCTGGTACAGCAAAATCACAATTTGCTATCCTAGTTTCTGGTAAAAGTTGTACAATGGTATTAGTGGTTTGGGTCTTAATTTTTATTTCCCCCAAATAATCAGAATCAATAGCCCCAGGCAATATTTGGAACACTTTCATAGTGAGACTACTTCTTCCTAAGATTAAACCCACTGTTTTATTAAGTAGTGGCCCATAGATCCCTGTTGGAATAGCTTGTAGCCCCATCTCTGGTGTTAATACATATTGGGCAATGAGGCAGAGGCTCAGTCCTGCACTCCCTGAAGTGGCACAGTAGAGATCCCAAATTGTAGTCTTGGACTCCACCCTGGTTGGAACACCTGAGTAGGAGTGACAGACATTTCCCCTACTATTTGACAGGGCTAGGGCTGGCCCCACTTGCCTTTTTCTTGCTGGGGTTCAAGCAGTTGTCCACTGACATTAGTTTGAGAATGGCTGCTCCCCCTTTTTGGTGCATCTTCCACTCATGTATTAGGGCCTGGGCACACAGGGGAGATTTGCCTCCTCTCGGGGGGTGGAAGGATGGGGATTCTGTTCCCACAGATTAACAGGCAAATTATCTGAGATCTCACCCCAGCATGACCCAAGGTCCCTGGATGCACCAACCTTCCAGTACCACCCATTGCACCTGGAATTACCAGACTACTACATGGTGAGACAAAGAAACAACCCCAAATAAAAGAAAAGAAGAAATCACCAGGAAAGAAACTACATGAAATGGAGGCAGATTATCAGATAAAGAGCTCAAAGTAATGGTAGTAAGTGTGCTCAAACAACTTACTGAAAATTACACGCAACTTAATAAAGACCTTAGTGGAAGCTTGAAAAAAAGAGATAGAAGCTATTAATAAGAATCAAGTGGAAATGAAGAATGACATAGCTGATATTAAGAACACCTTGGATGAATTCAGTAGTCGATTAGAAGAAGCTGAGGATGGAATCAGAGAAATTGAAGATACGTTAGAAAGACACCACCCAATTTGAGCATCAAATGAAAAAAAAAATTAAAAAGCAGAAAGTGAGTTTAAGGGAGCTTTGGGATAATATGAAATGTAACAACAGTTACATCCTATGGGTACCAGAAGGAGAAGAATTGGAGAAAGAAATAGAAACCCTGTTTGAAGAAATAATGACAGAACACTTTCCTAACCTTGTGAAGGAAAAAGTCACACAAGTACAGGAAACACAGAGAGTCCCATCGGGATAAACCCCAAAAGACCCACACCTAGACACGTAATAATTAAAATGGCAAACATTAAAGACAAAGAAAGAATCTTAAAGGCAGCAAGAGAGAGAGACAGAAAGTTATCTGTAAGGAACTCCCATTAGACTGTCAGCTGATTTCTCAGTAGAAATACTGCAGGCCAGAAGGGAGTGGCATGACGCATACAAAGTAATAAAAAGCAAGGAACTGAATCCAAGACTACTCTACCCAGCAAGGCTATCATTCAAAATTTAAGGTGAAATAAAGAGCTTCACAGACAAAAAAAAAAAATACTAAAGAAGTTTATTAGCACCAAACCAACATTGCAAGAAATGCTAAAGGGACTGTTATGAGAAGAAGAAGAAGAAGAAGAAAGAGAGAGATAAACTCAGGGATAAAAAATAAAAATGACGACAAAAAAGTACCTGTCCATAATAACCTTAAATGCAAATGAATTAAATACTCTAATCGAAAGATACAGGCAGCTGACTGGATAAGAAAACATGACCCATATATGCTGTCTACAAGTGACTCACCTCAGAACAAAAGATTCACATAGGATGAAAGTGAAGAGATTGAAAAAAATTTTCCCATGCAAATGGAAATAAAATCAAAAGCTGGGGTAGCAATACTCATATGTGATAAAATAGACTTCAAAATGAAGGCCATAACAAGAGACAAAGAAGAACACTATATAATATTAAAGGAATCTATCCAATAGATGGATATAACCCTGCTAAACATATATGCACCCAATGTAGGAGCACCAAAATATATTTTAAAAAACTGCTGGAGGAATTTAAGGGAGATATCTACAGCAATGCAATCACAGTAGGGGACTTTAACATCTCACTTACATCACTGGATAAATCTTCTAGACTAAGAATCAACAAGGAAACAGCAGCCCTAAATGATATAGTAGATCAGATAGATAGATTTAATTGATAGTTTTAGAAACTTTCACCCCAAAGTTGCAGAATATGCACTTTTCAAGTGCACATGGGACATTCTCAAAGATAGACAGTGTTAGGTCACAAACTAAGTCTTTACAAGTTCAAGAAGATAGTAATCATATTATCTATCTATTTGGATTACAGTATTATGAAACTAAAAATCAATTACAATAAAATACTCAATATCATTCAAACACATGTAGGCTAAATAGCATATTATTAAACAATGAATGGGTTACCAAGGAGATAAAGGAAAAAAAAAATTTCATAAACTATCTAACCCTACAACTTAAAAAATTAGAAAGAGAACAAAAAGAAAAAACTCAGGGTTAGTAGAAGGAAGGAAATAATAAAGCTCAGAATGAAAATAAATGACATAGAGACTAAAAAATAAAAACAATGCAAAAGATCAATAAAACCAAGAGCTGGTTCTTTGAAAATACAAACAAGATTGATCAACCTTCAGCCAGACTCACCAAGAAGCAAAGAGAGAGGATCCAAATAAATAAAATCAGAAATAAAAGAGGTAAAGTAACAACTGACACTGCAGAAAAACAAAGGATGGTAAGAAAATACTATGAATAATTATGCTAACAAATTAGGCAACCTAGGGAAAATGTACCAATTCCTAGAAACATACAAGCTTCCAAAACTCAACAGTGAAGAGTCAGATAAACTGAACAGTCCAATAACAACTAAGAAAATTGTAGCAGGAATCAATAAACTCCCAGTATACAAAAACCCTGGTCTGGATGGCTTCACAGAGTAGTTTTACCAAACATTCAAAGAAGAACTAACAACTATTCACCTCGAGCTATTCCAAAATATTCAAGAGAAAGGAAGACCTCCAAGTTTATTTTATGAGGCCAGAATAATCCTAATTACAAAACCAGATAAAGACACTATAAAGAAAGAAAATTACAGGCCAATATTTCTGACTAACATAAATCCTCAACAAAATATAGCAAATCAGATCCAGCAATATATTAAATTAATTATTCATCACAATCAAGTGGGATTTATCCCAGGGATGCAAGACTGGACCAATATTTGCCAATCAGTAAATGTGATATACTACATAAACAAAATGAATGATAAAAATTATATGATCATATCAGTAGATGATGAAAAAGCATTTGACAAAATCTAGCACCCATTTTTTATAAAAACTCTCAGAAGAGTGGGAATAAAAAGATCATACCTCAACATAATAAAGGCTATATATGACAAATATATAGCCAACATCATACTCAATTGGAAAAAACTAAAAGCATTTCCCTTAAGAACAGAAACAAGACAGGGATGTCTGCTTTCACCACTCTTATTCAATGCAGTACTGGAAGTCTTAGCCATAGATATAAGACAAGAAGAAGTACATGATTTTGTAAGCCTACTGACTGATGTAACAAACTGTGCCAAATCAAATATAGAGAGAGAGAGAGAGAGAGAGAGAGAGAGAGAAGACAAGAAGAAAACATAAAAGACATTCAAATTGAAAAGGAGGAAGTAAAACTGTCATTATGCATAGATGACATAATATTGTACATAGAAAACCCTAAAGACTCCACTAAAAATCTACTAGATTTAATAAATGAATTCAGCAAAGTAGCAGGATACAAAATTAACATCCAGAAATCCATGCCATTTTTATATACCAATAATTAAAACTCAGAAAGAGAAACTAAAAATAAATCCCACTTACCATTGCAACAAAAAAGTTAAGATACTGAGGAATAAACTTAACCAAGGGAGAAAAAGACCTGTTCTTGGAAAACTAGCGGACATTGAAAAAATAAATAAAGGAAGACATAAAATAGTGGAAGCATATACTATGTTCATGGAGTGGAAGAATCAGCATCATTAAAATGTCTATACTACCTAAAGCAATATACAGATTTAATATAATCCCTATGAAAATACCAATGGCATACTTCACAGAGCTAGAATAAAAACCCCCACAATTGATATGAAACCAAAAAAGACCCTGAATAGCCACAGAAATCTTGAAAGAAAAGAACAAAGTTGAAGAGATCACAATACCAATATCAGGTTATACTACAAAGCTATTATAATCAAAACAGCCTGGTACTGGCACAAGAAAAAGCTATAGATCAATGGAAGAGAACAGAGAACGCAAAAATTGACCCAAGACAATATGCTCAATTGATATTTGACAGAGGTGGCAAGAGCATACAATAGAGTAAAGACAGTCTCTTCAATAAATTATTCTGGGAAAATTAACAGGTACATGAAAAAATTTAAACTCGACTATTAACTTACACCATACACAAGACTAAACTCAAAATGGTTAAAAGACTTAAATGTCACTCTAGGAATCATAAAAATCCTAGAAGAAAATATAGGCAGCAAAATAGCAGACATTACACAAAGCAGAATTTTTACAAATACATCACCTAGGGCAAGAGAAACAAAGAAAACTAAAAAGCTTTTGCACAGCAAAAGAAACCAGCATCAAAATGAAAAGGGGATCCACTGTATGGTAGAACACATTTGCTAATGATACATCAAATAAGGGGTTAATTTACAAAATATATAAAACACTCATACCACTCATCAAAAAGAAGACAATCTGACAAAAAAAAAATGGAAAGATAACCTGATTAGACACTTCTCCACAGAGTACCTACGGATGGCCAAGAGACATTAAAAAATAGTCACCATCACTAATCATAACAAAAATGTAAATTAAAACGACTATGAGGTATCACTTCACACCTGCAAGAATGTCTACCATCAACTAATCATCAAACAAGTGCTGGCGAGGATGTGAAGAAAGGGGTACTATAGTATACTGTTGGTGGAAATGCAGACTGGTGTAGCCTTTCCCAGGTGAGGCAAAGAAGCTCAAATTGAGGCTCATTAACAACCAGCATCGATCCCACCCTCTGGAAATCCTCTTAGGCAGAAAACCAAGGCTACATTCCAAGGCACTGAGTAACTGAGACTTCTAGCCACCAGGAAAAAGCTAGAGGATAACTGAACCTTTCCTGGGTTTTCAAATCTACCCAGGAAAGTATGACTTGGCAGTGGTGTTTAACGTGGGCCCACCTAGGCACATCCAAACCCAGTGAAGGGAGCCAGAAATATCAGAACACCAATACCTACAGGGAAAATTTGGCAGGCTCCAAAATCCACTGAGATAGCCAAAATGATGAAACAAAGAAACAAATCCCAAATGAAAGAACAAGAGAACTCTATTGAAGATGAGATCAATGAAATGCAGCTAAGCAAATTATCAGAGGTAGAGTTCAGAGCCATGATCTTGAGGAAGCTCAACAGCACGAGTATGGACATCAGTACCATAAGTAAAGATACTGAAACACTGAAAACCAACCAAGTGGAAATGAAGAATGACAAAGCAGAAATTAAGAACACATTGGAAGGACTAACCAGCATAGTAGAGGAAGCTGAGTACCGGATCAATGAATTAGAAGACAAAGTAGAAGAAATCAACCAATCAGAAAACCAAAAGGAAAAGTCAATTTAAAAACAGGAAGACAGCTTAAGAGAACTGTGGGACAACTGGAAACGTAATAACATTCGCATCATAGGAGTCCCCAAAGAAGAAGAAAATGAGCAAGTGTTAGAAAATATATTTGAAGAAACAGTGACAGAAAACTTTCCTAACTTGGTGAAAGAACAAGGCATACAAGTTCAAGAAGCACAGAGAGCCCTAAGTAAGAAGGTCCATACCAAGACACATAGTAATTAAAATGCCAAAAATTAAAGACAAAGAGAGAATCCTAAAGGCAGCAAGAAATAAGCAAAGGGTTACCTATAAAGAAAACCCCATAAGGTTCTCAGATGACTTTGAACAGAATCACTACAGGCCAGGAGGGAATGGCATGAGGTAATCAAGGTTATGAAAAACAAGGATCTGAATCCAAGACTACTCTGTCCAGCAAGGCTACTATTCAAAGTTGAAGGTCAAATAAAGAGCTTACCAGACAAAAAAAAAAAAAAGGATAAGGGAATACATTAGCACCAAACTGGCAGTGCAAGATATGCTAAAAGGACTGCTGTAATTAGTAGAAGAAATAGGAAGAAAAATAAAACCACACTAAACAAAAATGGCAATAAGTAAGTACATATCAATTATTACTTTAAATTTGAGTGGTTTGAATGCTTCGATAAAAAGACACAGAGTAGCTGACTGGATAAGAAAGCATGACTCACATATATGTTGTTTACAAGAAACTCACCTTACAACAAAAGACTCACATAGGTTGAAAGTGAAGGGATGAAAAAAAATCTTTCAAGCAAATGGAAAGCAAAAAAAAAAAAGCTAGGGTAGCAATACGCATATCTGATGAAGTAGATTTTAAAATGGCCATAAGTAGAAACAAAGAAGGTCACCACATTATACTGATAGAATCTATCCAACAGGAAGATATAACCTTGGTAAACATATATGCACCAATTTAGGAGCACCAACATATATTAAAAATCTTTTGGAGAACTTTAAAGAAGTAATCAACAGCAATACAATCATAGCAGGGGACTTCAACATCCCACTGACATCACTGGATAGATCATCTAGCCAAAAAATTAACAAGGAAACAGAGACTCTAAATGAAGCACTAGACCAAATGAATTTAATAGATATCTACAGAGAATTACACCCCAAAACTGCAGAATTCACATTCTTCTAAGTGGACATGCGTCATTCTCAAAGATAGACCACATGTTAGGGCACAAACTATGACTCTACAAGTTCAAGAAGATAGAAATCATACCAAGCATCTTCTCAGTTCACAATGGCATGAAAGTAGAAATCAATTGCAACAAGAACATGCAAAGCCATTGGAAAACATGGAAGCTAAATAGCATGTTATTGAACAATGAATTGGTTACCATGGAGATCAAGGAAGAAATTTAAAACTTCCTGTGAACCAATGAAAATGAACACACAACAACACAAAATCTATGGGATGGTCAAAAGCAGTTCTGAAAGGGAAGTTTATAGCACTACAGGCCTACCTCAAGAAGCAAAAAAATTCTAATACACTATCTAACCTCACAACTTAAAGAACTAGAAAGCAAACAAAAAGAAAACCCCAGAAAATGAGTAATGCTCATACACTTTTCATAACATGGATTTTTATGCATTATATCAATATTATAAAAATAGAACATTATATAGTATACATATGTTATATTATTATATATAAATATATGCATGAGGATATTATACATAAGATAAATTTTATTAAATTATTAGCAGTGGTTCTCTGGGATAGATTGTGAATAATTCATTTGTGGCTATTTTTCAAATTGTGAAAATAATGATATATTTACCTTTTGAAAAAACAATATCAATTATAGCAGTAAACTCTATTCTGCCTTCCTGGTAGTGTATGCTACCTCTCACTATTCTTAACAAGCTTCACCCACATTACTATGCATATTTTTGTTCAACTTAATAAGGTATTATTGCCCTGGCCGGTTTGGCTCAGCGGTTGGAGCGTCGGCCTGCAGTACAGAGAGACCCGGGTTCGGTTCCCACTAAGGGCACGTACCTTGGTTGCAGTTTGTCCCCGGCCCTGGTTGGGTCGTGTGGGTGGCAACCACTCGATGTGTCGCTTTCACGTCGATGTTTCTCTCTCTCTCTCTCCCACTCACTCTATCTGAACAAAATATCGAAAAATGTCCTCGGGTGAGGTTTAAAAAAATAAAAAAAAATAAGGTATTATTGACATATCCTATTTCCTATATTTAAGGTTTATAACAAAATTTGATATACAAATGTATTGTGAGGGTTGATGCAATGCAGTGAAACCGTGACTTTTTGAGTGTGTGTATGGTCCAAAGGCTTCTCTCGTCCTTTCCCCTGCATTCTGGGACTTTCACAAAGGCATTCCTATGTATGAATAATTGCTAGTTGCTCTTTCCTTAAAGGGGACTATAGCCAGTGACCTCCTATTGTTGACATCCATACTGTTGACACCCTACTCAATATGTATATTTTGGTTGGACACATACCCAGGCAGACATTATCATTGTGATGGAAATACACAAAAGTATTTGTGGCCAAAACACAGGAAAGGCAGCATTAGCAATAACAGCAAAGATAAGTATCATTTTATGGAAATGTGCAAATCTTATTTTTTTAAGCAACTAAGTGCCCTTCAAATAAGAGACAAGCAACATCTAAGCTAGTTTTTAAAAGCATAACAAAACAATGAGGAAATGACTGAAGCTCACCAATCTGTTAAGAAAAGTGAAGGAAAGAACTTTCTTCCACTGTGAACTTGGCAGGGCTCATCAGCTCAGGACATGCCTGACAGCAAACTGAGCACAACCAGAGATGGCCAGACTGGCTGACGACCATCATGCACACACTCGCTCTACTGCGGTTACAAAGACTAAGTTATTTGGAGCAGTAGGCCATTCTCTTCCTTTTTTAAATTGTTTTTTGGCCTTAATTATTTAACAGTGAATGGATGTGATTTTAAGGATTTCTTTAATATGGAGGAAGAACTGACCTTCTATTCAGTAGTGAAGAAATGATTATGGACCAAATAAGAGTAAGTTGAAGGAAGCTTAAAGATAACTGACAGACCAGCAAAGGTGGAGTTCCTCGCCCTTGTAATTTGGAAAGAAATTTCTTGAGACTTGACCAAAGCACCTGCTGTCTTTTATTTCTTCAAGCTCTGCTCTCACTGTATAAACCTGGTGATGGAAAGGACAGATTTCCAATGGACCACAAATAGATAGCAGCCATTTGAAAGCACTGTAAGGAAAAGAAAGGCATGCTAGTGACAAAATATTCCAGATGTCTTTAGAGTTTTATACTTGTAAGACATTACCTTAGGTAAAGTATATAAACTTATTATTTTCCATTCTTAAGAAAAATGGCATCCAGGAAGATGACCTGAGTATTGAGAACATGTCACCTATAGGTCTTGCAGATGAGATATAAAGCCATTTGCTTCTGACACTAAGTTGAATAGACTTTCAACCATATCATGCTGCCAGAAACAGGTTTAAATGTGTGCTGGAAGGGAGAACTAAAATGAAGGTCAGGTTTGGAGGAAAGGGATGTTATGTTTTAGATGTACTGCTTTTCAAATGGATATCTAAGTGGAGATGTCAAGGATGCAGTAGGTTCTATGGCTCTGAAAGCCGCTCCCTGCACTTTTACTAGACCATCTTCAACCAAATTCAGCTCTATTATTTGTAAACTAAGTTAATTTATGTCAACACTTTATTTATTTTTTACAAGATGCAACTAATAACCACTAGTTTTTTTTTTGTTTTTTTTTACCTCCTTTGCATAATGATGGCTTATAATAGGTAACTGCTTTGGTCCTTTTGAGCTTTATTTAATCACTTTATGATTGAATATGCAGATACCAGTTCAGTTCAGCTTAAATCAGTGTATTTAGTAAAATGTGTATATCCATGAAGAAAGTTGAAAAAAGATAATCTATGAAAATTTATGTAGGAAAACCTCATTTGCTGTTGTTAAGTCACTTGAATAAAGTCCAAAGCCATGAATTTAGAAACAGTAAAAACAATTACATATATAAAGAATCCTACTTCATGGAAAATCATTTATCGCAGTAGAGTCTGGAGCTGATTAACTACAATAAACAAGGGCTGACTGTATTTAAGAATGTAATTTACTCAAAAACTACAACACCTTATTTAGAGAAAGGGCAAAGGAGCCCTGGCCAGTTTGGCTTAGCGGTTAGAGCATCAGCCTGCGGTCCAGAGAGACTTAGGTTTAATTCCCACTGAGGGCATGTACCTTGGCTGCAGTATGTCCCTGGCCCTGGTTGGGTCATGTGGGTGGCAACCACTCAATGTGTCTCTTTCACATCGATGTTTCTTCCTCTCTCTCTTCCCGCTCTATCTGAACAAAATATCAAAAAATATCCTTGGTGAGGATTAAAAAAAAAGGGCAAAGGATTTGAATTCAAATTTATCTAAAGAAGAAAGACGAATGGCTAATAGGTATATGAAAATCTACTCAAGATAACTAATCATTAGAGAAATAAAATTTAGGACCACAATGAGATAGACTTTATACCACTAGTACAGCTATTATTAACACACACACTTACACACACAAAAAATAGAAAGTAACAGGTGTCGAAAAGGATGTGAAAATTTTGGAATCCTTGTAGATTATGGGTAGAAATGTAAAATGGGGCAAGAGCTGCAGAAAATAGTATGGCAGTTTCTTTAAAAAGTAAACAGAATTACCATATGTTCCAGGAATTCCATTTCTGGGTATATACCCAAAAGGAAAAAGCAGGACCTGTACAAATATTTGTTCACCCATGTTCATAGCAGCATTATTTACATTAGTCAAAAGATAGAAACAATCCAAATATCTACTGAAGGAAGAATGGATAAACAAAATGTGATACATACATATAATGAAACATTATGCAGCTATAAAAAATAATGAAATTCTGACACATGCTACATGATGAACCTTGACAGCATAATGCTAATTGAAATAAACCAGTCACAAGAAGGACAAATACTGCAAGATTCTACCCCATGATCTATCCAGAGAAGCCAATTTCATAGAGACAGAAAGTAGAGTGGTGGTTGTCAGAAGCAGGGGAGAGAGGAATAAATTATTATTTAATGGTTACAGAGTTTCAGTTTTGCAAGATAAAAGGTTCTGGAGATAAATGGTGATAATGGTTGCACAGCAATGTGAGTATATTTAAGTCTACCAAATTGTACACTTAAAATCATTACAAAGATACATTTTATGCTCTGTATTTTTCCAAGATTAAATTAAAAAATAATTGTATAGCATTTTCTTTACTTATGGATTAAATTAAAAAGCAAAAATCTCATTTTGCCATAGGGCAAGTGTATGGTATCAACTCTCATTATAGAAATAGCAATAGCTAATGATATCAATACATGAGGAGGTTACATTATCCAGCAAAAAAATGTTGATGTTTTATTACACACACACACACACACACACACACACACACACACACACCAAAAGCAATAATATGCAACAATGTCAACTTTCAAGCACAGAGAACACAGATAAGGAGTTATAAACCCAGAGATCTTCTGCTTTTTCCCACTAACAAAAGCTCAACTATCAGATGATGAGATTAAAACTCACTAAGATGGTTGAAGAAAAAAAAAAAGAATAAAATAAAAGTCAGTTTGTAAACAATATTGTTATGTGTGTAATTTATATAAATATTTCAGAGGATATTTAGAAAAAGCCCCTTGGTAATGAGTTTCAATACATCAAAGCAGAAATAAACACATATGTTCACAGTGCCTTGAAGAATAATACCAATAAATTATTACAAAACGAGAAAAAGATTGATTGGACTGATACTTTTTGTTTAATTCCACTTATTACATGAAGTTGCTTGAAACTTCTTTAAAGTCTGTTTAATATTAGCTTGTTAAATATTGTCATAAATGTTTTAGAGTTTGGTTATTGCCTTCTTCAGATCCATAACCTTGCTTTAATAACCTACATATATTCACATCCACTTAGCAGACACATTACATGGTATCATTAAGTGACACAATGAGTATAATTGCTTTACTTCCTACTGATTCTCTCCTCAGTCTATGTCATCAGAAAATAACATATTCTCAGAATTTTGTAGTCTGAAAGCCCACTGGCATCAGAGGGGATCAAGCCAGTTGAGAGTCACCATATTTCTCCCAACATCTTAATTATTTATTCTGTACCTCTAGGCAGGTCAGAGTTTTTCTGGAGATGCTGTCAATCTGACTTGAATCAGAAAAAAAACTCTTAGTGCTTACTCCTCAGTTATTGGAAGACAAATGTCCAATGACTGCTGAGAATTCCAAGGAGCTTTATACTCCTTTAGGATATAAATAGGATTTCCTGATGCAAATTTGCATATAAAAAGTCAACTCACTTTAAAAAAACAGTTACCTTTCATTAGATGCTTCAAACCATTTCCACTTACCTTATTGCTCTATTTCCTGATTCTTGCAGATGTCTGGCTATACCTATTTTCACATATTCTTAGCATGTCCTCAAGAGACCCAAGTTAAGAGATAGTATAAACCTCTAATGATCTGGTCTTCAGTTGCAGTCAGAGATTTAGATGTAAAGTTGTCCCTTGCCACTTTGCGCTTTGACTTTCGTGGCTTCACTCTATCACGTTTTTTTCAAATATATTCATTATAAAGTTGATTGAGACAGTGAAAATGATACAGTGCGTACTTGATTGTCTGAGTAAATTATACACCCCTGTACTACAATTCAAATTAAAATTAGTGTGCATATGGACTGTATAGGCCTACGAATTCTAGCACCTCTCCGCAAATCCTTCTGAGAACTTATATCTAAGCCCCACAATGACTCCTAAATGTGCTGCTTCTTCTAAGCCTTCTGATGTCTAGAGGGCTCTAATAATGTTAAAAAACGTATTTAGAAGGTCATGAACAGGTTTTCTATGCTCTAAATGCGAAAATATTTGATTTATAAATAAAGAATCCTACTTCGGGAAATTCATTTATCGCAGTAGAGTCTGGAACTCATTAACTGCAATAAATGATGGCCGACTGTAACCAGATCTTGAAACTTTTGGCAAAATGATAATCTGGAATCATCAATGGTTTCAGTTGCCTTGCCATCCCTTATACACACCTTACTATATCTGAGTGTTTTTCCAAAGCATCCAGTTGAATTTATCACCTGCATTCACTATTTGTTACTTGTTAAAATTGATCTCTCCTGTGGTAGAAATCATCCCCATGAAAGACATGAAATGTCCAGTTGGGATTCTAGACAGGAGCTATACTGGGGATGAAGCAAGAATATTTGTGAATAATTTGATTATTGTTTTAAGTAAAGTAACCTAGTTTGGTTCTCAGGAGGCCTGTACAGGACCATGTGACTGGGGACAAGACTTATAAACTCTATTTCCCCAAATCTTTTCTTCTATTTAGTGCTGTAAGAGGTGTAATTAATGTTTGAATATGTAAGACCAGACTGAACTCTCACCCATGTGACAGTTTAGACACAGAAGTCATCAAAATCTAATATGCAGTATCTTTGGGGAACTTGATATACATGAATATTCCTGCAGAATGCAGAGAACCTCTGTTCTAGGGATGTTTGAAATAGCTAATTTGCCCTTCTAATAAAAAATATGAAGATTTTTAGTCATTAAATAACTTGTTTTGGTCAGCGTGTTCTGAAAAAGTACATGGCTGCCAATGACTTTAGGTTAGTTTTCTTTTCCATCGCCATTCTATGACCAAGACAGAGGGAAAATTTTCTTTAAACATTTCATAGCTAACCTAAAAATGAAAGGTGTCTCATTTTGTTATAGCCACATGCCCCCAATGTATGACAATTATATACACTGGTGATCTTTCATCAAGAAGGTGCTTTTAATTTTTATTCTTCTGAGATTTCCCTTTCTGTGATTATTGACAGAAGTTATGTATATTTTGCTCTCCAGATTGTAAATATAATCTTACCATGCTCGTTCTGGAAGTCCCTTTGTTATTGCAATGCTTTTTAAATTTTTCCTTGGGAGAATCCTCAGGGAATACTAGCCAGAAAAATGGCTGGGAATAGATATTTAGTTTTGCCAATCTCCCGCCCCTCCTTCACACACACACACACACACAACTAGAAAACTGAAGTTTTCATCTGGTTTTGCTTACTGAGTTTCTAGAGAAAAATTTTATTGGGTTTCAGAACAAATCAAAGACAGATTCAAAGCATCAGATTTAGTATCCCTGACACGGAACACAAGTTCTATTATCAACTCGCTCCAGACATCTGTCAGGTCTCTCAGCACTTCTCCCAGTATCCACCTACACAGCATTCCTTGCAGATCCTTGAATGTACCACACTTTCAAAAATCTAAATATGTTTCCTCTGTTTCTCAAATAGTATTTCTTTCCTGGGACACACCAGCTAACTCACTCCTACTCATCCCCCAGAACTCAAACATTTTGGACCTATTTTGAGGGCCTCTTTTCTGTGTTTCTACAGAATTGTGTGGATAATTTTGCCTAACACAACCTACAATGTCCTATAATCATATTAAAAGAGAGTGCAGGGCTTTTTTTCTCATGAAAGACAGAAAGAGGGCAGCTATCATGTCTAGTGTGTGTTTAATTTCCAGTACCTAACACCTTGCTGGGTACCTAGTATATGCTAGTGTCTGTACATGAAATAGATAGCAATATAGAATATTTTTTACTCTATTTCAATGTGTAGTTACTGGAATTTGCAGTGGGACATCATGCCACTTGGGTGCAGGTAGGCACTAAATGAGCCACCTCCAAGCTAGTGAGACCCCATCTTACTACTGATGGCATAATGCAGAAGGGGGGGGGGGGCATATAAGATTGTAAGAGCCACTCAGGAGGGATAGAGTTGGAGGAGGTCATTGAGAAGATGTGAGTACTGTTGACTTGTGAGCTGGACCCGGAAAATCAGAGGCTCCTCTCCCCTCCCCTGTCCTTAGGATGTGTGTGCTACCCAGCATTCCAGCACCTGAGCCACTTTGAGGACACAGCCTTGAGAGAGTCATGCTATTGGGGCCACCCGCACTGAGTACCTGACTGAAGCCAGTTAAGACCTCTATATACACACTTGTAAGATTCTGCAGGCCGGTGCAGAGAACTGCCTGTGTTATGGCTGCCCTAGTCAAGCCTCGTATATAATCCCGTGTTTACTAAGACTGTCACCTACCCATCTGGAGTGGTCTGTGGCTTTCTCCAGTCTCCCCTTGTCCTCCGTGGGGAAGGCCAGTTTTCAAACCATCAAGGAGCAGAGGCTAGATCCAGGAGCGGGAGCAGCTGTGTGGGCTTTAACTGTTGGCGCCAACTCCCGAAGTGGCAGGTGCTTGCTGTGGACCTGTGCATGGTCGCGAGGCGGCTGAAGGAACCCCGCCACATTGAGGTACTTGAACATTTGTGGGGCGGTCTTTTGACACGTGATTTGTGGGGTTGCAGGTGCTAGAAGAGAGCATGCGCGTTGGTAGTGGAGGCTAATTATGGAATCCCGCCAGATCTGGGTTCTTGAGCTGACAGTGGCTTGCAAGGCTGCAGGTGCACGTGGTGGTGGGCTGCTCACGGAATCCTGCCTGATTGCCCTCCAGCAGCTGAGGAGGAGGAGGAAAGGAGCAGGTCCGGACGCAGGCAGCCGGCTTGGAAGGGCACACACTGTGAGCTGTCAGCATCAAAAGCCGCAGGGTTCTGTGCTGACCACCGGTTTCACAGTGGGGAGTATTGCTGGTGTTCTATGCAGGGCAGCTCCTTGGGGTCCCCAGAGATGAAAGTTGTGGGTGTCCACACAGTCAGAAAGGGCTGTTGTAGTCCTGAGCTGCTGGAACTCCGAGCTGTGGTCTCAGCTAGCCACTCCTGCCACATGGCTAGTATCAGCTAGCCACTCCTGCCACATGGCTAGATCTCTCCAGAGTCTCAGCCACGCCGGCCTCTGGATGGTGTGAAACTGCAGCAGCTCTTCCTCGCAGAGCCCTGAGGCTGGGGAAGCTGTGCTCCCCAGGCTCGCTCCCCTTTTTCCAGTGCACAGCCTCTCCTGGCTCAGGCCTCCCCGTGGGTGCCCAGCAGAGCAAGTCTGGGGAGCGGGATGATGCAGGCACACTGAAAGGTCCTTCCCACCCTTTTTTTGTGAGGTATTGGGAAGAACTACAACCGAGCTGGGGTTCGCTTCTTGTGAACAAAGATCCAGGTAATGCACCAAGGGAAGTTACCCCACAAAGCAAGATTTATTTAAAGCAAATGAGTATGATAGGGAATAATTTCCAAAGCAGTATGGCTCCGTGAACTGGGAGCCTCCGTGCTTCTATCCTGTCAAATTAATACACATCTATGGAGGAAATTTCGGTCACAGCATGTGTAGTGTGTAAGGGGGCGGGGGGTGTCATACTTCTCCATACATCGCATGTTCAGAAAATGGTGTTGAACCCCGCCCAGAGGCAGGGATTTTGCTATAATAATGAACTCTGGGTTACTTTACGTTCCTAATTGGCTACCTCAACTGGTTTGAGCCCTATCCCCAAAAAGGCCCCCAGCAGCTTCTGGAGGCCCAGTCCTTCCCTGGAATATACCAGCAGCACAGTTACATCCTCCCTCGCCACTTCGGCTTCGACTTTCGCTGCTTCACTCTATCGCGTTTTTTCAAATATAGTAAATGTAGTATAGAAAAAACCCGATTGAGTGAAGCCGCGAATCGCGCCAAGCGGCGAGGGACGACTGTATATAAATAAAGAAAATTCATTTATCGCAGTAGAGTCTGGAACTTATTAACCGTGATAAAGGAGGGCCGGCTGTAATGGAAAATTTAGTAGCTTTTTTTTTTTTTTTTTAACTTAGCTTAGGGTGATAGCAATCTCAGGGTTTTTGCTCCACTATGTTGCTGAATCTTTGTAAGTAGACTCCTGATCTCCACCAGAGCTATTTTCACTCGCAGATACTGTCCTATTGTGGTTCTTTCTAAAGGGACTGAGGCTGTGGCCTCTTATTCCACCATCTGGTCCTGTCAGTCTCACCCACTTCCAAATGAATGTTAGAACAAGGTTTTCTATAGCTACAAATGAAACCTGTAAAATAGTGGGGAGAAATTATGTATTTATCTGGTTGAGTCTTCAAATATATAAACACAGTATGCATCTCCATTTTTTAAGATCTTTTATTTATCATTGTGTGGCAGTTTTCAAAAGACAGCCACTATATATGAATATGAACACACACACACACACATATATATATAATCTCACACACACACACACACACACACACACATTATATAATCTCAGATATAACTAAGTGAGTGTTTCATTTCTAGTACATAGAATATAGTAAAATTTTTGTGTTGACTTGCATTCTACAACCTTGATAAATTCACTTATTAGTTCTAGGAGATTTTTAAAATTAATTTATTTTGTTTTTCTTTGTTTTTAGGAGCCTTGGGATTTTCTACTTAGAGGATGCTGTCATTTTCAAATAAGGACAGTTTTATTGATTTCTTAATTTCAAGTCTGTATACCCTTTATTTTATTACCTTGTGATCTTGCACTGACTAAAGCTTCCTGTTTAATAGGATTGGTGTGCTTAATAGGATTAGTATGAGCTGATACACTTGCCTTGTTCCTAAATTTAGAGGAAAAGCATTTAGTCTTTCACCATAAAGTATGAAGTCAGATGTAGGTTTTTGTTTGTTTTGTTTTGATGGTAGATGCTGTTTATTAAGTTGAGTACATTCTCATCTATCTCTAATTTACAGAAAATTTTTATTAGCAGTGGATGTTGCATTTTGTCAAATGCATTTTTGTCGTGAATTGATGTGATCATGTAACTTCTTTTCTTCAATTTTTTAAAATTTGAAGTTATTGGGGTGATATTGGTTAATAAGGTTATATAGGATCCAAGCATACATTTCTATGGTACATGTTCTCTGTATTGCAGTAAATTTTCTTCTTTAGACTGTGACTCTAGTGGAATATGTTTATTTGTTTCCAAATATTAAACAAGCTTTGCATTTGCATGATAAAGCACGCATGGTTTATTATCCTTTCTATACTATGTTGACTCTTATTTGATGTTATATTGTTGAGGATTTTTGAGTTTTAATTTATTACATGGAAAACCTGCTTTACATGAATGGAGTTTTAAAAGCAGGAGTTGATACAAAAGCTCCAACAAGGTAAGTGGTGCTGGTTTCAAGTTTAATTTCATTGTAACCAGAGGACACAATTTATATGGGTTCTGATTTTTCAAATGTGTTAGGGTTTGTTTTATGATTCCAGATATGATCTATCTTGGTGTACTTACCATGTACACTTGAATGCATATTCTGCTGTTCAGTGAAATGCTTTATAAATGCCAGTGAAATCTGGTTGAAGAATGGTGTGTTCATTTTTTTATATCCTTGCTTATTTGGTGAGTATCAGTTCATATTAATCTTGATTTTTACTAAGAGTGTTGAAGTCTTCAATTATTATTGTGAAATTAATCTGTTCCCTCTTTCATTTCTGTCAGTTTTGCCTTGTGCATTCAAAAGCTCTGCAGTAATGTATATACATACTTAAGATTGTTACATTTTCTCAGTGAATTCACCTTTTTATTATTTTATAATGTCTCTATTGCTAATAATTTTCTTTGAATGGAAATCTACTTTGTGTGATATTAATATGACCACTCCACATTTATTATGATAAATCTTCAGGTGGTATGCCTTTTCCGCATTTACCTTTAGCTTACTTATACCATTATATTTGAAGTGCATTTCTTATAGGCAACATATGGTTGGGCCGTATGTTTTTAATGCATTTTCATAGTCTCAATTTCTAATTGGTATATTTAGATACATTACATTTAATATAATTATTGGTATGTTTGGATTAATGGTATAAATGCATTGCTTGATTTGTTTTGCCCCTTGGTGTTTTTTTGTTTGTTTGTTTCTACTTTCCTATTTTTATTTTTTTTACATGATTTTGAAAATACTTTTAGCATTTCTATTTAATTTATCTATTTTATATTTGGCAATAATTTTTTGGTATTTTAATGGATTACTCCAGATGTCACAATATAGATTCTTAATGTTTATACAGTAAAATTAGTATCAACATTTTATCAATTCCAATGGGATATAAAAATTTCACCATCACATAATTCCTTTACCTTCGTTACTTTATTTTATAGTTCCATATAAATTTAAGTTCTATACACTGAAAACCTCATATTGCAATATTATAATTCTTTGCTTTAAATTACCAAACACTTTAAAGATCTCACAATATTCTTTCATATTCCATCAAGATATTAACTCATTTATTGTTTTTACCCTATTCCCAATGTTTCAATTTTTTTCTGATACCATTTCTTTCTGTCAGAAGAAATTCTTTCCTTTCTTTTTTTATTTATTTAATTAATTTATTTTTGTTACAGATGTTTCTTCTTTTTTACCCACTGATACCAACCTCCCCCTCCCTACCAGTCCTGTTCCAAGCTTTGTTGTCTATGTTTATTGTTCATGCATACATGCATATAACATCTGTGGTTTATCACTCTCTCAACACCCCCTCTTCTAGGGGTTGTCAGTCAGTACCCCAATTCCACGTCTCTGGGAATACCCCATTCCTCAGACTGTTATGTTCATTATATTCCACAAATAAGTGAGATCATATGATATTTGTCTTTGTCTGTTCGGCTTCTTTCGCTTAGGATGACACTTTCCAGGTCCCTCCTTGTCGTCTCAAAGGATACGAGATCTTGCTTCCTTACAGCTGCATAGTACTCCATTGTGTATATGTACCACTGCTCTTTTATCCATTTGTCTACTGATGGACATTTGGGCTGTTTCCAGATCTTAGCTATTGTAAATAGCACTGCTACAAACATGGGGGTACATATATTCTTTCTGATTGGTGTTTCAGGCTTCTTAGGGTATATTCCTAGAAGTGGAATCACTGGGTCAAATGGAAGTTCAATTTTTAATTTTCTGAGATAACACCATATTGTTTTCCATAGTGGCTGCACCAGTCTGCATTCCTACCAGCAGTGTACTAGAGTCCCCTTTTCTCCACACCCTTGCCAACACTTGTTTGATGATTTGTTGATGGTGGCCATTCTGACAGGTGTGAGGTGATACCACATTGTTGTTTTAATTTGCATCTCTCTGATGATTAGTGATGTTAAGCATTTCTTTACATGTCTCTTAGCCATTTGTATGTCCTGTTTGGAGAGGTGTCTATTTAGTCCTTCTGCCCATTTTTTAATTGGGTTGTTTGTCTTCCTTTTCTATGAGCACTCTCTATATATTGGAAATTAACCCCTTATCTGATATACCATTGGCAATTATGCTCTCCCATACAGTGGGTTGCATTTTCATTTTGATGATTGCATCTTTTGCTGGGCAGAAGCTTTTTAGTTTGATGTAGTCCCATGTGTTCATTTTCTCCTTTGTTTCTATTGCCTTAGGTGATGCATCAGTGAAAATTCTGCTGCGTATGATGTCTGAAATTTTGTTGCCTATGGCTTCTTTGAGGATTTTTATAGATTCATGAGTCACATTTAAGTCTTTTATCCATTTTGAGTTTATTCTTGTGTTTGGTGTAAGTTGATGGTCTAGTTTTATTTCATTGGAGTTAGCTGTCCAATTTTGCCAACGCCATTTATTAAAGAGGCTGTTTTTACTACACTGTATGCTCTTGCCACCTTTGTCAAATATTAATTGAGCATATTGCCTTGGATCCATTTCTGGGTTCTTTGTTCTGTTCCACTGGTGTATATGCCTGTTGTAGTGCCAGTACCAGGCTGTTTTGATAACAATGGCTTTGTAGTATAACCTGAAATCTGGTAATGTGATCCCTCCAACTTTGTTCTTCTTTTTTCATGATTTCTGTGGCTATTCGAGGTCTTTTTGGTTCCATATGAACTTTTGAAGTATTTTTTCTAGTTCTATGAAGTATGTGTTTGGTATTTTGATGGGGATTGCATTGAATCTATAGATTGCTTTGGGTAGTATAGACATTTGAATGATGTTAATTCTTTCAATCCATGAACAAGGTATGTGCTTCCATATTTCTATATCTTTCTCTATTTCTTTTTTTTTTTCAATGACCTGTAGTTTTCTGCGAATAGGTCCTTTATTTCTTTGTTTAAGTTTATTCCTAGGTATTTTAATTTTTTTTTGCCGCAATGGTAAATGGGATTATTTTCTTACTTTCTCTTTCTGTGAGTTCATCCTTGGTATTTAAGAATGCCATCGAGTTCTTGACATTAATTTTGTATCCTGCTACTTTGCCAAATTCATTTATTAAGTCTAGTAAATTTTTGATGGAGTCTTTGGGGTTTTTTACGTATAGTATCATGTCATCTGCAAATAATGACAGTTTCACTTCCTCCTTTCCATTTTGGATCCCTGTTATTTTTTCTTCCTGTCTGTTTGTGGTGGATAAGACTTCCAGTACAATGTTAAATAAGAGTGGCAAAAGTGGGCATCCGTGCCCTGGCCAGTTTGGCTCAGCGGTTAGAGCGTTTGCCTGCGGTCCGGAGAGACCCGGGTTCGGTTCGCGCTAAGGGCACGTACTTCGGTTGCAGTTTGTCCCCGACCCTGGTTGGTCGTGCGGGTGGCAGCCACTCGATGTGTCCCTTCACGTTGATGTTTCTCTCTCTCTCTCCCTTCCTCTCTCTCCCTCCCACTCTATCTGTACAAAAAATGGAAAAAATATCCTCGAGTGAGGATAAAAAAAAAAAAAAAAAAAAAAAAGGGCATCCGTGACTTGTTCCTGTTCTTAACAAAAAATGCTTTTAGTTTTTGCCCAATGAGTATGATGTTGGCTGTAGGTCTATTGTATATGGCTCTCATTATGTCAAGATATGATTCCTCTATTCCCACGGTGCTGAGTGTTTTTTCAGAAATGGATGCTGGATTTTGTCATAGGCTCTTTAGGCATGTATTGATATGATCATGTGGCTTTTATTTTTCATTTTATTTATGTGGTTTATCACATTTATTGATTTGCGAATATTGTACCAGCCTTGCCTCTTTGAGATGAATCCCACTTGGTCATGGTGAATAATTTTTTTGATGTATTGTTGGATCCAATTTGCTTGTATTTTGTTCAGGATTTTGGTGTCTATGTTCACCAGGCATATATGCCTGTAGTTTTCTTTCTTTGTAGAGTATTTTTCTGGTTTTGGAATTAGAATTCTGCTGGCCTCCTAAATCGAGGTTGGAAGTCTTACTTCTTGAATTTTTTGAAATAGTTTGAGGAGAATGGGTGTTAAATCTTTTTGGAATGTTCGGTAAATCTCTCCTGTGAAGCCATCTGGGCTTGGGGTTTTGTTTTCTTGGAGAGTCTTGATTACATCTTTAATTTCCTTAGTTGTTATTGGACTGCTCAAGTTTAGTATCTTTTCTTGGTCCTGTTTTGGGAGACTTTGTGTTTCTTGAAATTTGCCCATTTCACTTATATTGTTGAATTTGTTGCCATATAATTGTTCATAGTATTTGTTCACGATCTTTTGTATTTTGGTGGTGTCAGTTGTTACTTTTACTCTTTCATTTCTGATTCTGTGTATTTGGGTTCTCTCTCTTTGTTCCTTGGTGAGTGTAGCTAAGGGTTCCTCAATCTTGTTTTTCTTTTAAAAAAACCAGCTCTTTGTTTTATTGATTCTTTGAATTGTTTATTTATTTATTTTTTTTTGGTCTCTATGTCATTTACTTCGTCTCTGATCTTTACTATTTCCTTCCTTCTACATGCTCTGGGGTTTTCTTTTTGTTTGCTCTCTATTTCTTTAAGTTGTGAGGTTAGATAGTCTAATAGAGATTTTTCTTGAGGTAGGCCTGTAGGGCTATGAACTTCCCTCTCAGAACTGCTTTCGCTGCATCCCATAGATTTTTGTTGTTGCATGTTCATTTTCATTTGTTTCCAGGAAGTTTTTAATTTCCTCCTTGATCTCCATGGTAACACATTTATTGTTCCATAACATGATATTTAGCCTTCATGTTTTCAAATGTTTTTGCATGTTCTTGTTGCAATTGATTTCTAATTTCATGCCACTGTGATCTCAGAAGATGCTTGATATGATTTTAATCTTCTTGAACTTGTAGAGACTGAGTTTGTGCCCTAACATGTGGTCTATCTTTGAGAATGTCCCATGTGCACTTGAGAAAATGTGAATTCTGTAGTTTTGGGGTGTAATATTTGGAGACATCTATTAAATCCATTTGATCCAGTGCTTCATTTAGAGTCTCTGTTTCCTTGCTAATTTTTTATCTAGAGGATCTATCCGGTGATGTCAGCAAGTGTTGTAGTCCCCTGCTATAATTGTATTGTTATCGACTTCTCCTTTGAAGTCTTCCAGAGGGTTTCTAATATATTTTAGTGCCCCTATATTGGGTGCATATATGTTTCCCAAGGTTATATCTTTCTGTTGGATAGATTCTTTCAATATTATGTAGTGGCCTTCTTTGTCTCTAGTTATGGCCTTCATTCTGAAATCTATTTTATCATATATAAGTATTGCTACCCCAGCTTTCTTTTCCTTTCTGTTTGCTTGGAAGATATATTTCCATCCCTTCACTCTCAACCTATGTGAGTCTTTTGTTTTAAGGGGGTCTCTTGTAAACAACATATAGAGGTGTCATGCTTTCTTATCCAATCAGCTACTCTGTGTCTTTTTATCGGAGCATTCAATCCATTTACATTTAAGGTAATTATTGATATGTACTTATTTATTGTCATTTTTGTTTTTTATGGTTATATTTTTCTTCCTATTTCTCCTGCTAATTACAGCAGTTCTTTTAACAATTTTTGCAGTGCTGGTTTGGTGCTAATATATTCCTTTAGCCATTTTTGTCTGGGAAGCTCTTTATTTGATCTTCTATTTTGAATGATAGCCTTGCTGGGTAGAGTAGTCTTAGATTCAGATCCTTGTTTTTCATGACCTTGGTTACCTCATGCCATTTTCCCCTGGCCTGTAGTGTTTCTGTTGAGAAGTCAGCTGAGGGCATTATGGGGTTTCCTTTGTTGGTATCGTGTTGCTTCTCCCTTGCTGCTTTTAGGATTCTCTCTTTGTTTTTAATTGTTGGCAGTTTGATTACTCTGTGTCTTGGTGTGAGCCTGTTTGAGTTCTTCTTACTTGGGGGTCTCTGTCCTTCTTGAACTTGAATGCCTCTTCCTTCACCAAATTAGGGAAATTTTCTGTCACTATTTCTTCAAATATATTTTCTAACCCTTGCTCATTTTCTTCTTCTTCAGAGACTCCTATGATGTGAATGTTATTACATTTCCAGTTGTCCCACAGTTCTCCTAAGTTGTCTTCCTGTTTTTAATGATTTTTTTTTCCCTTTTTGTTTTCTGATTGGTTAATTTTTTCTACCCTATCTTCTAATTCACTGACCCAGTCCTCAACTTTCTCTACTCTGCTATTTGAACCTTCCAGTGTGTTCTTTATTTCTGATATGTCATTCTTGATTTCTTCTTGATGGTTTTTAATTTCCAACTGGTTAATTTTCAACATTTCTATGTCTTTACTCATGGTGCTCATGTCCTTACACATGCTTTTGAGCTTCCTCATGATCATGGCTCTGAATTCTAGCTCTGTTAACTTGCTTAACTGCACCTCATTTATCTCATCTTCGGTAGAGGTCTCTTGTTCTTTCATTTATCTTTTGTTTCTGTGTTTCACCATTTTGTCCATCACAGTGGGCTTTGGAGCCTGCCAAATTTTCCATGTGGGTGTTCTGCTGTTTGTGGCTCCCTCTCCTGGGTTTGGATGAGCCAGGGAGGACCCACGTTAAACATCACTGTCAAGTCTTACTTTCCTGGTTAGATTAGCTAGCCCAGGGATGGTACAGTTATCCTCTAGCTTTTTGCCTGGAGGCTCTCAGTAGAGGTTTCCTGTAGAGCCTTGGACTCTCAGTTGAATGAAAAACTCCCTCAGGTGCTCAGTGTAAGAGGATTTCCCGAGGGTGGGGCAGATGCTGGTTGTTAATGGGCCTCAATTAGCATTTCAATGGCTACCTGGTTGGGTTGAATCTCCTAGGGAGGGTCCACTGCCTTTCCCCAGAGCCTGGGAAGGAGTAAGATGACCACTCAGTGGTCACAACTCAGCAAAAGCTCTGAATGCCCTTCAAATCCCTAGTGTTCCCACACAGTTCCAGTCCAGTCTGCCCTCCATCTGCTGGAGCCCAAAATGAGTGGCTGTGGCTATTTTACCCTCTTTCTTTGCTCTGCACTGTGAAGCCACTTGGGAGTTTAACCTGAGGGCGCTGCTCACAGCTAAGGCCTCTGCAGAACATAGGCTCCCAGCCCCCATCTTGCATCTCTGCAACCCTATCTGGATTGAGTCAGTATCCCTGGTTATGTAGTCCTCCAAAATGTTTTTCTGTTACTTTTTCCTGATGATTTTTCTGTATTTTAATCATAATTCCAGTTTGTTCCTGGGAAATGGTCTGTGCAGCTTCCATTCACTCTGCCACCATTTTGGAATCTCCCCAGAAGAAATTCGTTTCATTATTACTTTAGTCTTAGACACTTGACCACCTCATCCATTTTGTTGATTATTATTTTTTTCTTTATTGATTTTAGAGAGAGAGAGGAAGAGAGATGAAGAGAGAGATAGAAACATCAATGAGAGAGAACATTGATTGGCTGCCTCCCGTGTTCCCCCCACTGGGGATTTGGCCCACAACCTGGGCATATGCCTTGACCAGGAATCGAACCAGTGACCTCTTGGTGCATGGGACAATGCTCAACTACTGAGCTACACCAGGCAGTAACTCTTGGTGATTATTTTAGAGCAAGCTAGCTGTCAACAAATTCTGTCAGTTTTCCTTCCTCTGAGAATGTCTTTTTTCAGCTTCTTTCCTGAAGTATAATTTGGATGAATGTAGAATTCTGGGTTGCTATTTCCCCCCTTTTAACTCTATAAAAGTATTGTGCCACTTTTTTTTTTATTTAGCTCTATAAAAGTATTGTGCCACTTTTTTTTTTTTTTTTTTTTTATCTCCAAGGCTTTGATAAGAAATTGTTAGTCTATGGAACTATTGTTCCCTAATACTGCCCTGTTTTTCTGTAATTTTTATCATTGTCTTTAGTTTTCAGCAGTTTGAATATGTTTCAAGCAATGACTTTTTTGGGAGACTTATCCTGTTTAAATTTCACTGATCTCCTTAGGTATATATGTGTGTGTGTGTATGAATATATACATATATAAATATATTTCAATGTATGTGTATATAAAAATATATTTATATATAAATAATATTTATTATTAAAAATAGGATCATTTCTCTTTTTCTGGCATCATTTTTTAATTGTTGTTTTTCTGTGACTTTGATCACACAAATAATTTATCTTGGTATTAATCCATTGGTTTGTGAGGGGCTGTTTATTTAAAGAAAAATAATAACATAAATACACTTGGAAAATAAAAACTTCACAATTAACATGAAGATTTACAGGATTCAAAGGATCAATTAATACCAAGTAGAAACAAGAGAAGAAGTATACAATTAAAGAATAAAGTAGATATCTCTGGGAACCAGGATAGAAGTATTTAGAAAATAAACAATAATTATCTGATAATTTTCCTGATAGCTCTTGCCATTTGATAAGTAAATATTCATGGTGCTATCTGCTGCTGCCAAAGGTGAGTAATTCTTACAAAAATATTAAATATTAATAAGTTTTGTGCACTTGAGACAAATTCTTTGAGTGGTATTCCAAGACATAATTTTTGGAGGTGAATGTTTAAATAGAAAATTTCGCTGCATAAGTCTGTGAAGTGCTTTTAGTTTTGCAAGGAGTTCTGCATGTTATATTAATGAAATACTATTTAATAATGTTCACTGGGGTTTTCCATTGTTTGGCTGTTCACTGTATACTATTGACCTTTGAAAGAAGAAATGCACAGATAATATATGAATGTTTTTGAGGAATACTTCAACAAGGAATTAGAAAGTGATCTAAAATCTGAAGTGGAAAAAGAAATATAGATTTCAATGGCAAAATAAAAATCAGGACAAGTAGTCAAAATATTTTTATTATTAAAAAATGAGCTTATATGAAACTTCATATATATCATCATGTATCATACAGCAACTTATAGATAATTTTGAATTAATTCATAACATGCAGCCAACATCAATGCAAAATAAAAGACATTTTTCTATTTGGAAATTTGTTGTGAAAAAAGGATTAAGTCTGTGACACCACAATTAAGCTTTGTGAGATTTTAGCTTTTATTTTTTAAGGGTACCAACTTTTAAATATTAAATATCACTGCTATTATATTTTAATTTTAAATAGTTTTAATTGGCATTCGTTAGTGGTAATATTTTCCTCTTTAATATTTCTATTATTAAATATCTCCTTATTAGGTAGTCTTTATTTTGCATCCTATGGAAATATGTAATCTTGTCATAACAGTAACATTCAGTTGTATATTTTATATCAATTGTTTTACAAAAATCCTCCTGACATACTTGATGTAATCCTGTCCTAAAAATGTCACTGTTTAATTTTAGCTATTCATTATTCTTTTAAAACATATTTTAAAAGTGCTATGAAAATACATAATTATTCATGCTTTCAGAAATTCCTGAGAATTTCTGGGAATTCCAATTTCTCATCAAATTCCAAGTGTTAATATCTTTGGCAACTTGGAATGACTAGGTGGGTCCTGGGGCTTTCTCTAGCTAGAGTCCCAAGAACTCTGAGGAATAACATATAAAAACAACTTAATCAGGTGCTCTTAAGGACTATCAGGTGCCAAAGATATTAACACTTGGAATTTGATGAGAAATTGGAATTCCCAAAAATTCTCAGGAATTTCTGAAAGCATAAATAATTCCATATTTTCATAACACTTTTAAAATATGTTTTAAAAGAATAATGAATAGCTAAAAATAAACAGTGACATTTTTAGGACAGGATTATATCAAGTATTTCAGGAGGATTTTTGTAAAACAATTGATATAAAATATACAACTGAATATTACTGTAAACAAATATGTTATGATAAAATTATCTATTTCAATAGGATGCAAAATAAAGTCTGCCTAATAAGAAGATATTTAATAATAGAAATATTAAAGAGGAAAATATTACCACTAACGAATGCCAATTAAAACTATTTAAAATTAAAATATAATAGCAGTGATATTTAATATTTAAAAGTTGGTACCCTTAAAAAAATAAAAGCTAAAATCTCACAAAGCTTGGGTATTTTGAATTTACTGTCTTAATCCTCACTTCATCTGCATGCTCAGGGAGGAAGAACTGCACATTTAAACATTTTCTTTTTATGCTGAAGACCTCATCCTTAATTCAGGGCAGCTTTTTCTTCTGTGGCTTTTGAGGTTTATGTTTCTGCTGAGTGTTAATATTTCAAAGGTGAGAGACTATTTATTCACACTATGACCAATTTGTCTAACAGAAGTCTGACCGTTGTAATAAGTCTATTGCGCCTTTAGAGATTTTAACAAGGAAAAAAAAAATAAAAGACTCTTATTCTGATAAGTTAGCAGTGGGAAACCTTGCCTTGATTTCTGAACTTGTTTGTTCTTTGAGTTTTTATGTACCATCTGGAAAACTTACATTACATGAAAGGAATTTTAAGAGTGAGAATTAGTACAAAAGCTCTAAAAGTAGACTTATGAGACCTGGAAACACAAGTGAATTGAATGTGCTTAAGTTGTTGTTAAAATACTTCCTCCTATTTAATAGCTTGATGAATGAATCTCCTAATTCATCTGACCTCTGGTACAGGTTCTGAGTGTGAAATCCCTGCAGGGAAACAGAATATATACCACCTACAATGCAGTAAATTGGGAGAGAAGTGGAATCTGATTTGTGTCCTGCACAAATTGTGAACAGCACAGTTTTTTCCTTTTCCTGCACATTCAATTTCTGGCTTCCCACCCTCTAAGAAGTGGGAATTTACAGAGAGAAAGAAATTAGAAGGAGAGGAGCCAGTTCTCTGCTCATCTGTGTGTGCAGAATCTCAAACAAAGATGCAATCAATGCATGATAAAGTCCTCAGAGAGAAGGGAACCTGCGCATTTGAACTCCTGTTTTCATTTGTTTCAGACACATATCCTGCAGTGGTATTTCTGGATCTTATGGTAGTTTTTAGTCTTTTTAGGAAGTCCAAACTGTTTTCCATAGCAATTACACCATTTTGTATTCCTGCCAAGACTGTACAAAGGGTTCCAGTTTCTTCACATCCTCAACAGTTCTGGTGCATTTTTTTTTTTTTTACAGTAGCCATTCTAACAGGTGTGAGGTGGTATCTCGTAGTTTCTATTTACATTTCACTGGTGATATTGAGAATCTTTTCATATACCTGTTGATAATTTATATAGTGTCTTTGGGATCCCATGGTCTTTGAGGGATTATTTACAATAGACAAGAAGTGGAAACCATCTAAATATTCATTTACAGATGACTGGATAAAAGGCAATGTGGCATATACATACAATGACATATTATTCAGCCTTAAAACAGAAGGAGATCCTACAATATGCAGCATCATGGATGTACCTTAAGAATATTATGTAAGTGAAATAAACTAGTCACAGAGGACAAATATTATATGATTCCGCTTATACAACATATCTGAAATAGCCAAATTTAGAGATGCAAAGAGCAGAATGGCAATTGTCAGGGGCAATGGGGAAGGGAGAGATGGAGAGTTGTTCAGTTTTGTTTATTAGTAAGCTCTGGAGATCTGATATACAACATTGTACCTATGGTTAATAATATTGTATTTTGTTCTTAGAACTTTGTTAAGAGGGTACATCTCATGTCAAATATTCTTACTACAATAAAAAAAAAGAGACCTAGCTAGAAGAAAAGAGAGCTTTATATGTGTCAGAGTGCACTATTTGAGCATTTTCCAAGTAGGAATACCTAGAGTATTTTGGGGGTATGATGGAATAAGAAAGAAGAGGAAATACAATTTTACCAAATAACATTGTGACATGTATAATAGATAAATTTAATACACTTTGAGGTAATAACATTTAAGTCAAAAATCTTCTGATGAGTTTATTATTTTAACACAATTGCATTAGAATGGTATAGACTATGACATGTAATATCTATCTGTCTACTTTTATAAGGACTGTATCATTTAGTGTTATACCGAAGTACTTTCCCTCTCCTCTAGAAAAATACAAATAGACCTCAATCTCTTTTTTTGTAATTTGACCAAGTTAGTCCCTATTAATTCCTTATCACTTCCAGAAAGGCATTTTCTCCTGTCACTCCTTTACACATGATGTTCGCTATTTCTTCTGTGTGCATCAGTTATTTACGTCTTAATCTTTATTAAAACATTTGCTGTACAATTTCATAATCAGTGATTTCTGCCGTTTTATACTGTGTTCTGATCAGCAAACTCAACACAGAATCTGGATGGACAAATTTCCCCAAATTTATTTTAAGCGAATAGAGCAATAGATAAACTAACTAGTTAAAGTAGTTAAGAGAAGTGGTGTGGAAGACTATTTACGTTTAGTATCCATTTTTAGGGAGGAGACTCTAATGTGGAGGAAATATTGTCACTTTGAGAATTAAAATGGAAGGGATAATGGTACAAGTGAGAAAATCTCATTCTATTTCCCACTTACAGTCTCATCCAAATTGAGAAAACTCTCAAGAAATATATGAGAACTAGTCTAGTGAGATAAAGTTTGGAAACAAGTTTTGTTTAAGGGATGAAATCCTCTATATCTAAGGGGATCTAAGTAGAGTTTTTAGTAGGGGTAGGATATTCAAAGCAAAACAGACCTTTTTTTCTTTCTTTCTTTTTTTTTCTTCATATAGTTTGGCTTGTGGCTTGTATCTATCAAAGCCATTCTTTACATTGCTAAATATCTATACTCTTTCTAACACCATGGATATGTATTTCACACTTTACACATCATCTTTTCTAATCATTTGTCATGGGGTCTTTTCTCCCTTCCTTAATAGTATAGCAATTGTTAAATACTCTATTTCTTACTTTATATCTGTCATTTTTTCTTCATGTCTTGCCTTGATTATTTTTCATATACAATACTAAAGCAACACTTACTAAAACAGAACTTTATTGTTGGATATATAATCCCATACCCTAGTCTCAACTGCAATACTCTTAAATAAATTCTACAAAACTTCCTATTTGATGGCATCAAATTTGACAACATTTAAAAAAATTCTGTTTTCAGATAAAATTGTATGTTTAAATGGTAAAGTATGAAGTTAGTAAGACACTATTTGCTTATTAGTTTAAATACAACAGGCTGTTACTTCCTAAATAGAAGACAAAAAAAGAGGAAAAGTATATATTCATATTATTTTCCACTGGCTGTATTTACTTAATTTCATGCACTTAATATTTTTCATCCTTGGTGTTCACTATAATTAGTTGAACAAGGAATTTTAAATAATGCATTTTAATATAAACAATTATATAAAAGTTCTTTTAAAAATTAATTGACAGCGTAATGTAGCTTTTCTCAAACTGTATGGCTAGATATATAATGAAAATAACCTATGATTTAAAAACAAAAGTTTTCAAAATGCTGGATTGCACAAACTCAAATGCGTATTCAATGGTGAGATTTTTCAGAAAATATTGGCATACAACAATCCTAAATAAGGACATACTGGGAACCACATTATGAAATAATTTTTACCAGGTGTCCTCTCTCCTGTTCTTACTTTCTCTCCCCCAGTACTCTATATTTAGTTTTAAATTTCTAATGTTATGCTTGGAAATTGTTTAGGTTTTTTTTCTAGTCAGTTGAAAAGTGAGATCTAATACATAAAATTGTATGTTTGTGTTAAGTGAAGACAAACTAACGTCGTTGCATTATAAGAAATGAAGATTCCTCTGTGGTTTGAATGTTGGAAGGTGTCAGGGAACTTGGCTCATCACACCACGCACAGGCAGAATTCAGAGGAAACCTGCTCTCAGTCTAACCCACTGGCTCACACACCATACACACCCTCATCTTTCACATTACATTAACTCGTTTTCTTTGATAATGTATTTGTTTTAATCTATGATTCTGTTTCTATTGTAAACAGCTTTTTTGGGAATATAAGGATTTTACACATAAGATAAAGTTTGGCCCTGGTTGGTGTGGCTCAGATGGTTGGTCATTGCCCCATGCACCAAAAGGTTGCCTGTTTGATTCCCAGTCAAGGCACATGCTGGGGCTGCGGACTCGAGCCCTAGAAGGGGGTGAGCAGGAGGCAGCCTATGGATGTCTCTCTTTCTCTCTCTCCTTCTCCCTTCCTCTCTTTCTAGAAATCAATTAAAATTATTCTAAAAAGTAAAAGTAATGTTTGCATATATTTAAATAATTTTGTAGTGTTTTAAATCAACTAACAGGATGTTAAGAATCATTTTATTATTCTAGTTTTACACATGTCACATGATCGGCAGCATCTAAAGCTGCATATGTTCAGTGATGTTTGGTTTCCTAACTATTGACATAGAGCTAATAAGTCATCTGTGTTATTAAAACACATGTCAGAGATAAAAATAAGTTAATACTTAAATAAGTTAATTAAATAAATTAATAATTATAATCCCCAAAATAAACTAGCCCTTCCACTTTTACTCATCAAAAGAAAAACCTCACTTCACTTAAGGACATCGAGTTTCTTAAGAATAGACTTGTGGTCACATAATAAGTATACATTTTGGCAATTTCTGGCTGAATATTACATACGATCGAAACCATTCCTTTATGTATTTCCAAATTATAATGGCATATGTTTAACAGAGATTTAAAAATATATTGTTATGGACATATGTATTTTCAGAGACATAACCTGCATCAGAGTAGGAATATCTACCTGTTCTGCCAATTACTTTGTGATACAGAGCAAATGTTAAAAACATAAATAATAAAACTTTTTTAAAAGACTTCTCTAAGATTGCATAAAACAATGGTTACAGAGTGTTATTTTTTTCTCCACTAATTACTCCCTATATAAATGTAATGGTTATAATAAGAAATGGTTACCATTTTGGTTATTCATTCTGTGGATTTTGATTTTGACCTGAGATCTCTTTCGTCTGAGAAGAGCATTTAGTGATATACATCAAGGAAGAGATATATAAACTCCAAGTCTTAACTAAGTGTAACCTAAGAGGAAAATGTTGTTTTTTATTTGTCTGTTTTTATAAGACTGAATCCCCCTCATGCTTTTATGGCACACTGTGCACATTGGGAAGGTCATGGGTGAAACTTCAAGAGAAAACTGTTCAGGATAATGTTCAAATTAGTTCATTGCCATAGAGTATGTTTTCTTCTCATTTGAATTATAGTTTTCTCAAAACTAAAAACAGTTCTCTTATGTTTTGTAAATATTTCTTATTCTGTGAAATATAGTGTCTGTAAAAGGTGCAAAATAGATAAAAAGATTGAGAATCACCAACTACTTAAATTCACCTGAGGACATTTTTTTGCATTTCTCTTCAGATAGAGCGGGAGGGAGAAAGGGAGGAAGAGAGAGAGAAACATCGAAGAGAGAGAGAAACATTAACGTGAGAGAGGCACATGGAGTGGTTATCACACACACTACCCAACCAGGGCCAGGGACAGATTGCAACCGAGCTATGTGCCCTTAGCGGGAACTGAACCCGGGTCTCTCTGGACCGCAGGCCGACACTCTAACCGCTGAGCCAACTGGCCAGGGCATCAACTACTTAAACTGATAAGCATTTTAAGTATCTGTATATTTTCCCTTTGCTTTGATTGTGACTAATCCATATATTCGTCCGTCCTTCCACCCAACATTCTGGCAATAAAAGAATGGCAAGTGTAGACTCCAGCCTGTTACATAGTCACTGATTCGGTGAGTTTGCATGTCTGTTGAAACAAATCAATGTACCGTATCTTCAGTTGTATGACAATATCATCCTTGAGTTGTTTAACTGAGGGAGGGAAAATAGCTTGTGGGTGTGTCATTCAAGCACTAATGTTATTTTGTCATCACAAGAACCCCAAGAGAAAGTATTTTTACCAGAGATTATTCTGGGGTATCGCAGGAAAGGAATTTCAGGGACACACACAGGAGAATTTTAAGCAATAGTGGCAAGATTTATTGGAGTGGAAAGAGCACACCCTGGGAGAGGCAGAGCACAGGCCGGCTATGGCACTGGCTGCTTGGAGAGAGGCAGGAGAGTCCTCTGTGGCTGCTCGCTGGTCCTGTGCTTGCAAACAGCGTGGGAACCCTCAGGTTTTAGGAGAAAAGAAAGCAAAAAGTGCGTGCCTGAGAGAAGGGCCTGCGCATGCTCCAAGGAGGCACGCAGGACATAAATGCCCTCGATGAGGCACTTCCCCGGGGGGCGCTCAGCGTGTAGTATATGTTCACCGCCTCCAGGTACACCACATCCCATGCCTTATTCACAACCAGTGAGCTCAGCTTTGTCTCACTGTGAAAGAAGTCCAGCTTCGGGGGCACCTGGCCCATGCTTGTGCCTACTAGACTCAGGAGGTTCAGTGCCCAGAGCTGCAGTGCCATCACCCCCAGGGTCCAATAGTCCACTTCAATCTCTGCTCCTGGCTGGCATTGACAGTCTTAGCTGAGTGACCTTGGGCAAGTTACTTAACTTCTCTGTGCTTCATTTTCCCATCTGCATGTCCACCACCAAAACTCAATGGTGCCTGGGCTGCAGTTGGTGCTGTGCTCCAGCCTGTGTGGCTGACATGGAGATGGGCCTTTGTTCAACTTCTGTACCATGTATTTCCTTGGGTTTTGGGAAGAAGCAGGCTTTCTTTCAAACTACTCAATGTCTTTTTTATCTTTTCCTGGGCCATTACTGGTGCCTTTTTACCCCCTTATCCAATCTCTTTTTTGGATTTTCTGGGTTTTTGTGTCCTTATCCTATCTGATCTTTTCCCTAGATTTTCACAGACTACTCCATTTCTCATCCCCCACCCCCATTTAAAATTTATTTATTAATTTGAGAGAGAGAGATAGAAATATTGATTTGTTGTTCCACTCATTTATGCATTCTTTGGTTGCTTTTTGTATGTGCCCTGACCCAAGATTGAACCTGCAACCTTAGTTCATCTGAAGAAGGTTCTAGCTATCTGAGATACTTGGTCAGGGCCTCTCACCTTTTTATGGTCACCATTTTGGCTCGTGTATACCTCAGAGTTCTGCTTCATTATTTAGCTTCTACTATGCATGTACTTAGTGAAAAAAAAGGACCCTCCCGGTTGCCCCCTGGGGTGACAGAAAAGTGTCTTTCCTGCCTACCTGGATGCCCAGGAGTTGCCTTGAAACTGTCCTTTCCTAGTGAATCCTGCTGATTCTGTCTGCTCCCTTCCTTTTGTCAACATCTAACTGCTACAGTAACAGTATCACCATGCTTACTTTATAGTCCAGGTAACTGAAGCTTAGAAAAGTTAAGGGGAAATAACAAGTTATGCAGTAATTAAGTGGTAGCTCTGGGTCTGTGTGCAAACACAACCTCAGTATTTTAATTTTAAAACTTTAGTAGAGTTTTTTGAAATAGTTTTTTTATTGACTTTTTAGAAAGAGAGGAAGGGAGGGAAGGGGCAACCACCACTGCCATTTTCTTGTGCAAACTCTGTTCTGTTGTAAATATCTGCCTTCCCCAGCTTCATAAAGATAACTAAACTCTTGTCATATGAGAATCATCTGGGAAACCTGTGAAATTTTACTACTTGAAATGGGTTCTGTTTTTTTTCTTTCAATTTTATTTTATATTGATTACAGTTGTGTAGCTTAGTATTTACACAATCATACACTTTACACAAAGTTCCCCTCAATATTTCCAGTATCCTAACTGGCACCACACTTAGCTATCACAGTGTTACTGACTATATTTCCTATGCTTTATTTACTTCCCCATGAGTGTTTTGTAACTACCAATTTGTGCCTCTTAGTCCCTTCACTTTTTTACCCAGTCCCCTAACCCCCATTTCTCCTGGAAACCCCAGTTACCTCTCTGAATCTGAGTCTATGCCAATTTTGTTTGTTCATTTATTTTGTTCTTTCAATTCCACATATAAGTGAAATTGTATGATATTTGTCTTTCTCTGACTGGCTTATTTCAGTAAGTGTACAACCCTCTAGGTCCATCCATGCTGTTGCAAATGGTAAGATTTCATTCTTATATATGGCTGAGTAATATTTCATTGTGTAAATGTATCACAGCTTTTTTAACTACTTATCTTTTAATGAGCAGTTGGGTTGCCTTCAGAGCTTGGCTATTGTAAATTATACTGCATTCTTAATGGAACAAATAATCTCTAGAGTTAGAATCAATAAATCTGTATTTTTAAAGGTAGCCTCCATCCTCAAGTCATGAACCAGTCTGGATAGAGGCAAGTAACCTGAGTCCAATAAACTAGGTTCCATTGCTTCCAATGTCCATCGGTGGTCAGCAGGTGTTGACCAAGTTTAACCAATATTGAGAAGTAGTTCAAAGACATGAAAGATGTAGTACTAAGGAACCCCAAGAAGTGTCGGAAGCAGAACGGAAGTCTTGGCATCTGCAATCAAGTCTTTAAAGACGGAACAGCCTCTTGCCTTGTGCTTTCAGACTAAAACTGGGCAGAAGAGGGAGACTGGAACATTTCACTACAACACAAGTGAAATAAAATTTCAATAGTAGAGTGGCTCAAAAATATATTCACTCATTCTAACATTTCTTGGTTTTCACTATTTCCCAAGGTAGAGATTTGGGATATAGAGATAAAGTGGTCATAGGGCTTCCTTCAAGAAACTTGTAGTCCAGTAAAAAAAGACATAATACTGAATACTCATCATAATACAGCAGTGGCTGAATGCACACAGGCACTGGTGTGCCTGAGCCTGCTGTATAGGTGCAGAGTCAGATCTGATGACATCTCAGGCTTCTTTGATCTCTAAAATTCCAAGTACTATTACTGAGTTGTAAAAGTATACTATATATAAGGGGCAGTGTACATATAATATATGTGTATCAATTATGTACACATATGTATCTACAGTCGGCCCTCGTTTATAGCAGTTAATCAGTTCCAGACTCTACCACAATAAATGAATTTCTGCAAAGTAGGATTTTTTATTTATACAAGTTATCCTTCGCCACTTCGCGCTTCGACTGTCGCGGCTTCAATCTATCATGTTTTTTTCAAATATAGTATAGTATGTATTTGGAAAAAAACGTGATAGAGTGAAGCCACGGCAGTCGAAGCACAAAGTGGCGAGGGGCGACTGTATCTGAAAGACATCACATGTACTCAGTTTTCAACAAGCCCCTATTTATTCCTCCTTTTATACCACAGAGAAGAATGCATTAGGGCGTGGAAAAGGCAATGCTCTTTCCTCTCGTTCTGTTTTTGTTCCGATTATAAATCTTGGTTACTTTATTTTCAGGAAAAGAAAGTAACTTAGCTTTGCTTTAGCTCTAGCAATTCTTTCTTATTATTTGCAGTGAATGGAGTAATTTCCAGTTGGTGTGTTAGGGATCGATTGCAACTTTAGGGACCTGTCTCTACTATTCACCTTCTCTAAGGTTGGGATTAAGCCGTAATTATGAAGCAAACATGGTTTTGGTCCCTTTCCCTGCTCTTTCCTTGGTTTTGTAAAGCCCTTGCCTGTAGTCATACACTTCCTCTGTGCTCCCTGGTACATTCTCAAAAAACTAAGTTTATATTGTGAAACCTTGATTATCCCCTTTTTAAAGGCATGTTCATTGATTCTATATGACCAGCTATGTGCCAACCAAAGAACACACAAAAAGGCAGCCTTTTCCCCTCCCAAAGTTGACTGTTACATAGTAATGCAGTGGGGGAAAAGAGTTACCCTGGGGGAAATGCCCAAGAGGCCAGCAGAGGGAGGTGATGTTTAACTGATGGGACATTTGATTTCGGCTTTGAGATATTGCTTTGTAAAAGTGATGTCAGGTGAAGAGAACAAGAGAATCCCAGGTGTGAAGGAGCCATGTGTGATGTATGCATGTATTCTGGTTAATGCATCATGTGGTTTGGAATATATGGTGGGAAAAAGCAAATTATATACAGATATGGATGAAGATAAATCACTAAATGACTCTGAGATGATCTTTCCCCTTAATGTGAAACATTTAAACAAAAGAAAACCTTATGATAATGAGATGGGCATATTAAGTCATATATAGAGAAATAGAGCCTTTTACGTTAAATATTGAATTTCAGTGGTCTGACTATAAAAGCAACATAAAATTGTTACTTTGTATTTTCTTCTTTCTGTGTGTTTATAGTGCCCTGGCTAGAGGCTTTATCTCTTTTTTTAAACTGAGAAAGTCAGTTTTGTATGTTTGTAATAGAGTAATGAAGATAAGACTGAAATAACAATTAAAATAAAAATATGGAAGTCCTTGAATGCTAATTAGAAGCAGAACAGATTAAACAGCTCATGAGAAGCATGCTGCATGCTGTTCTATTTAATTTTAAATATAATATTTATTACAAAGAAAATATGTGGCAACTATAGAAAATTTGAAACCATACAAAAGTATGTAAGAGAACATGAGTCATCCAAAGTTCATTACTCGGAGATCGTAATTAACATAGTTCATGAGTTTCATTCAGTTAAATATGAATGCATAAGCCCCAACCCACATTTTGATACCAATAGTTAGTGTCATACTCCATGTACTTTTGTGTACTTATTCTAACTGTTAACTAGTGCATAAGAACACAATGTTCTGAGCTGTATGTAAATTGTAAGACTGATAGCAGGTATCCTTTGGTGTCAGAATGCTCTACATTTTCATTGCTCTAAAGAGATCTAAAGATACATAGAGAGAGAGATTTATTTTACTTCCATTTTAAATTGATCACCCGAATAAGGAGAGGCCTCACGGTTGGAGTTTGCCAACCATCCCATTATGTGGAATGCCCATGGAGTTCCACAGGGGAAGTAGGTTGTTGTCACTAGAAATGAGCCCATTTGCCAGTTGAGTGTCTGTTTCAATCTACCTTAGACCTGCTAGACTGAAGAAAGACAGCCTTACCCTGAATTCCAGGTTTATAGACAAGCTGGCAGATAGAATGAATACCTGACAACAATCTCCTACACACAGGCCTACCAGGAGCTTTTCTGACACCCTGTAACTACTGTCTTTCCCTGTAGCTGCTACTTTCTAGCCAGCGGTTTTCCAAATGTTCTAGATCAGGAGTAAAAGTAGCAATTGAGATCTTGATGTGGATGAGAAAGGAAGAGCCCTCAGGCAGTCTCAGCTGAAAATCATATACACTAGTAGAAGAGTGATTGCAGAGTTAATAAATATATCATTTCTGAACCAAGCTAAGAAGCATCAATAAAGAGGTGAAAGGATTCCCTAACATATCTGACTGGTGGATTTCTGTGCTTTCTTGCATGGCAAATGTGAGCTGCCAATTTCTCAGTTCTGTTCCAGTTCTTGTTCATTCCAGTCCTGACATTTCCTGGCAATAAGTAAGCCTAATGTTCAATATAGTTTTGATTTTTTTTTTCTTGCAGATTTGGTTATATATTATAGTATGAACTTTTTTAATGGGGCAAACTTTTATATGGCTATTTCAGAGACTCTTTCTCATCTGAATCTTGCTGTGTTTTTAGCTGCCTCCTCAACCCTGCCATGAAATGTGCCTCCAATTTTAGGGACTGGCTGAAGGACCTTTGCTTGTATCTGGTTTTTCCTTTGTTTAAATCACTTGGCATTGATGTTTATGACAGAAACTCTGGTTTTCTGGCCTGACCTTCATTCATGGATGCTGTGAGGCCTTTTAGACCGAGGCTGCATCTAGAGTTATTTAGTTTTCAGAACCAAGTATCAGAAATTTGGGTTGCCTTGGAAAAGAGATTGGGGGATTTTATGGGTTTCTAATTATTTCAGTAGGAAATTCAGAGAGGCTGAGCCAGCAACTCTTGGTTGCTCAGATGCCATTTAAAACTGGAAATGATTCCAATGAAGTTCGTTGTAGAAAGGAATGAATGATTGGTAGGGTACTTAAAGATAATAAAAACTTGGCTGCCATGTATGGAAAGCTTTAAAGGGGAACTGAATTTGAGAAAATCAGTTAAAAAAATCTCTATAAAACTTTAAGCCAGAGGTAATGAAGGCCTGAAATAGAATAGTTTTGTGACAACAGAAAAACTGACATTATCTGATTCTTGAATCAAAGCCAGGCAAAGAAATATTAGAAGAAATTCTGTGTTCTTTAGACAACTTGAAGAAATGATAGTGGACAACTTAGTTAAACATAGTGAGCTTCAATTTACATTTTAAATGATCTTTTCTTTCTTTTTTTTTTATTTTGAAAAGCAAATAAAGATTAAAATAATATTACCTGGATAAAGAAAATTGGGATGATTAAATCAAATTAAGTATTGGAAAAAATCTGGTACATAGTAGGTATGAAATAAACATGAACCCTCTTCCTTGTCATTTTTAGATTTATTTATACCTAACTGGTTCTATTTGGCTATTTTTATGTTTATCTGCCCATGAGTTAAAAAATATATATTTCTGTTGTTCTACTTTTATTAAGGTGGATACATAGTATTACTATCTTGCTTTGTTTCCTTGTCCCTGCATCAGAAATAAATGATGAACGTCACTATCTCTAGGCCCTTTGGGCATTATCTCTGGTTTTCAGAATTGTACGTCTTTCTCATGTATGTTTTCAAGCTGATCTGTCTCACTAAGATAACTCAATGTGAGCTGCGGAATTTCGATCTCAGTATCACCGAAGCTTCCTATCATTTGCCATGGCTGAAACAACCTGACATGAAATATAACACTATAAAATGTCAGGTGGAAAATTTAAACATTGCTTTTTCCCAAGGAAGAATAGAATCTTTATGTTTTAAACCACACTATTTCAACAGGGGGGAAACAGTTACCATACGGTATTGATTCTTCTAGGGAGTGAGTTAGCGAAAATCCCTTTCTACTTAAGAATTGTTCATTTCCCTCTTTTGACACAAGAACGATCCTAAACAAGTTGTTTTATGGCTAACTAAAATCCTTTAAAAAATATCCCAGGGAAACAGTCCAATGTGTACCAAACCAAACAAAATTGCTGTTTATAAAGGTCTTGTTAATCTCTGCTCTCACATTTTCCTCATAAAGTAAGTAATCAAGGGAATATGGGTCCTTAAAATTTACAAGTCACTCTTCTTCCCATTTGAACTGCAGAAAAGCAGAGTTAAAAGTAAAGCATCAAAAAACCATGGTGATAAACCTCATACCCCATCTGACACCATATATAGTTATTAGAATATTATTGACTATATTCCTTATGCTGTACTTCACATCCCCATGACTGTTCTGTGACTACCAATTTGTACTTCTTAATCCCTTCACCTGTGATCAGAAGTTATATAATGTCTTAGTAAGTTATATAGTGTCTAATCACTGGTGTACACCTGAAACTAATATAATATTGTATGTCAAGTTATTGAAAAGTAAAAAAAAAAAAAAAAAAGTTTCAAAATAATCAGCAGTGTAGGATGGAAATATAAAATAATATTTGCTCTGGCCAGTTTGACTCAGCAGTTAGAGTGTTGGCCCCTGGACCAGAGAGTCACAGGTTTGGTTCCTGCTAAGGGCATGTACCTAGATTGTGGTTCATCCCCAGCCCCAGTTGAGGTCGTGCGGGTGGCAACCAGTTGATGTGTCTCTCTCACATCGATGTTTCTTTTTCTCTCTTCCTCCCTCCGTCCCTCCCTCCCACTATATCTTAAGATAAATGCAAAAATGTCCTCAGGTGAGTATAAAAACAATAATAATAAATACATTAATTAAAATAATACTTTTTCATTAAGTAGAAAAAAGAAATGGCCTACAGAATGTTTAAATCTAGCACCCATATTTGATTAGCCTGGTCATCTTCATAGAGTAAGGGACCACACTTGAAAAGAATGAAGATTTACCAGTAATTGTCATCAATTTTGTATATTTATTCTTTTATATAAACATGAGTCAGGCTATTTCTGGGAATCAGTTACCAAGTTTCTGTTTCAAAATGTACTCAGGTCTACCCTGCTAAGGGAAGGAGAGAAAAGCAAAGGAGAAGTAATTCTCTGTAGATGTTATAAAGAAAGAATCAAAATTTGGCACCTACTTAAAGATAAGAAGAAAAGAAAACATAAAAACATGTAAATGTCAAGAATTTTGGGCTTTTTGTGTAGGGTGGGTGGGTTTATTTTTATGTTCTTGTAGGGCTATTAAGAGACAAGGAAAATAACTATATCCTTAGCATTGCATGAGTTGTTGCAATTAGTATCACTGAAAAAAAGACAAGGACATTTACAAGTTGAACTGTGACATAAAGAAGTGAAAAGAAAAGAAAAAAAAAAATCAAAACAGGAAACTAGACCATCAACAACAAAAAAAGCCACAACAGACACTATTGTTGATAAATCATCCTAGTTTTAGAGACTTTTTCCTTCTAAATTAAAAAATAACAAAGGCTTAGGCCAGGTAGCAGAGATTCTTATTCTTCCTGTTATCTCATAAGAGCTTGTAAAAAGTTCCATTAACCTGGAACCAACAATCAAAGCATAAGAAACAGAATCTGTAGTGAGTAGGTCCCTCATATTAACCAAATCAAACTTGGTTAGTAACCATCTTAAAGACTGATTTTAATTGTTTTAATTAACTTGATACATAGTTTGGATCACTGTTAAACATTTAAAACATCATTTTTTTTTCAGGATAACCTTTATTGTTCTTTCTTAAGCACAGAAGAATGTTTCTGTACAGTGGACAAACACTTGTTTTCTTGGTCCTCATTGTTTCCCGAAACTATGGGCTAAGCTGAAAAGCCATTAGGGCAGGAACCTCATCATTCTCGTCACTCCTGAAATCTATAAAACATCTGAAAAAAGTAAAACATTGAAAAGTAAATAAGAGCTAATTGTACAAGAAAGCAGAGTTGTAGATGGTGTATCATTTTCTCTGAAGTGATCTGTTTCTTACTATTTTTTTTTTTTCTCTCTCTCTGACTCCTTTTGCTATCTTATCTGCTAAGCATTCTCCTTGGCACAATCAGAAAACAGAATTTTATTTCTTTTAATAAAATTAATCTATGAATGTGCATTTGAGTTTTCTTTCTGAGTAGTGGCTTTTTCTATACCTGCTGTCACTGTTTTTATGTTGATGATCTTTTCTTGATCACAGGAGTCACTGGAGGTGAATAAAGTAGCAAATAATTACAAAGTGATGATGAGGATAATGGCATTGATGATGCTGATACAAATAGTTACCATGAGTATTTATGATGCACCGCAAACATGTTAAATATTTTCCAAGCTGGTGTGATCGTAGGAAGCACAATAATTCTATATGGTTGATCCATTTAATGTTCCCATTTCCTCACAAGGGGATTGAGGTTAATACAAATAAAAGTATTCTCTTGAATTATTCAGTCTTGTTAGTAACAGAACCAAAATGCACATCTTCTTTATTCTGACTTGAAATCTCATGTGCAAATCATCTGCCAAAATAAGATTCTGTAGTTAATTGGCATTGGTGGGTTAAAATGCAAGCTGCTTATGAAGATTATAATGGTATCAAAGCAGACTGGATTAGGATATGAATTTACAGTTGAATAATTGTAAATTTTAGAACACAGTTCACACTGCACCCTTTATGTGACTGACCAATTCATTGTACCTCAGTGTCTTCATTATATACTTTACTTTTGTACTATTGTCTTTGCAGGCCTTTTGTGAAACTTAAATAAGATAATTCATATCAAGTACTCTGTGTCATACTTATAAAGAAGTGAACATTCCACAAAAGCTATTTATGTATTTCCTTTTATCTCTGGAGCATCGGTCTTAGTCACTCTGGGGAAACTGACAGACACTAGATCATTAACAACAAAAAGAACCACAACAGACACTATTGTTGCTGATAAATTACCCTAGTTTTAGAGACTTCTTCCTTCTAAATTAAAAAATAACAAAAGCTTAGGCCAGGGGACAGAGATTCTTATTTTTTCTGTTATCTCACAAGAGCTTGTAAAAAGATCACACTTGAGAGGACTTCTTGAGGATATGTTTTACAATTAAGATTAAAATATGTATATATGTATATATGTATGTGTGTATGTGATTAATACCTTGTTTAGGATGGTTCGATTTTTACATACTGGTGGGAAATTCCAGCAGCATCTTCTATGTTCTAATTATTTCTTAGAATTTGCCCAGTCCACTAACAGTGTAGAGCAATGTTTTGTGTGGTGTCCAACAATATGTCAGTGACAGGAGGAGGAGGTAGGATTTGAATACAGTTTTGTGCTGATGCTGTTCCTACTTCCTGGAGTGCTTTGTGCACTCAGAACTCATTGTATTATCTTTTAAGACTCTGTCCATCCCTGGCCAGTGTGGCTCAGTTGGTTGTGCATTGATCTGTGCACTTAAAGGTTGCTGGTTTGACTCCTGGTCAGAGCACATGCCCCAGGTTTCAGGCTCAGTCCCAAGTAGGAGGCATGCAGGGAGCAGCAGATCAATGTTTTGCTCTTTACATTGATGTTTCTCTCTCCCTCTCCCTTCCACTCTTTAAAAATCAATAAAAAAAATATATATATATATATTTATATATATATATTTATATATATATATTTTATATATATATATAGTTGTTGTTAATCCTCACCCAAGGATATTTTTCATTGATTTTTGATAGAGTGGAACAGAGGGAAGGGTGGGGAGAGAGAGAGAAACATCTATGTGAGAGAAACATCAATTGGTTGCCTCCCACATGACCTGACCAGGATCAGTGATCGAACTTGCAACCCAGGTACGTGCCTTGATTGGGAATTGAACTTGCAACCCTTCAGTCCCCCAGCTGATGCTCTAACCACTAAGCAAAACTGGCCAGGGCTCAATAAAAATATTTTATGAAAAACCTCAGTTCAAAAACATGACCTTCCCAGGGCATTCCCTAACCCCTCCCATTAGTATAAAGATATATATTACCTTGTGTATATAACTATACATTACCTTGTGCCTATAACAAAATAATATTCAATAATAGAAAGTATTTATCGAGCCCTTTATTTTATGTACCAGGCATTGTGATACCTCTTTACGTTGATCTATATAAGAATCTCATGTGAAAAATATTATTGCTATGTCTGTTTTGCTGATAAGGAACTGAATGCTTAAAGATGTCATATAGTTTTCCCAAGGTCATAAAGCCAGTCTTGGGGTCTCCTCAGAGAAGATGGATGTGCTTTTCCCAGTTGTGCAAAAACTAGGCTCATTCCAGAATATTGGTAGAGTCAGTTAATGTTTTTGTTATAACCTCCCCAATTCTCTGGAATATTTGTCAAATACAGAATATTAGTAAATAATAAAAACACAGTGTACTAAATAATTAAACTCACAAAGGCCTGGTTTATCTTTAATGCTTTTAATGATATTTTTTCAAAAGGGAAAAGTTTTTTTTCTTTTTTTATCCTCACCCAAAGACAGTTTTTTTCCATTTTTGTTCAGATAGAGTGGGAGGGAGAGCGAAGAAGAGAGCGACAGAGAGAGAGAAACATTGACATGAAAGGGACACATCAAGTGGCTGCCTTCTGCACAACCCAACCAGGGCTGGGGACAAACTGCAACCGAGGTACATGCCCTTAGCAGGAACCAAACCTGGGTCTCTCTGGACCGCAGACCGACACTCTAACCACTGAGCCAAACTAGCCAGGGCAGGGAAAGTTTTGATATCATATGTTTGGGACAGCTGTTCCTTCTTATTGTTTATTCTTAGAGACTGTTGGTGGGAAAGCAAAATGTCAAGGACTGTGATGCTGTTGAAGTGATTGCTGAGTACATGTGTTTGGTGGTGTATTGTATTTTTCATCCTCTGCTAAGTTTTATTTCTGTTCCCTGTTATAAAGTCTTCTCAGTTGTGCATTTTTACAAAAAGAAAACCTTTTTAATTTTGAGGATTTTGTATGCCTGCTGAGAGTTCAGTAGATCAGTACTTTCAAAGTCCTTTATCATTAGGTCCAATGAAATTGAAATTATGGTATCCTTATTGTATTGCATGAATTTCTCCCTAAAGAGTTATCATAATAAAAGACAAAGGCAAAAAGAAATGAGCTATTAAGCCATAAAAAGACATGGAGGAAACCTTAAATTATATTACCAAGCAAAAGAAACCAATCTGAAAAGGCTGCATAATTCCAATTACAGAGTATTCTGGAAAAGGCAAAACTGTGGAGACAGTAAAATAATCAGTGACTTGGGGGCAGGTAACAATGAATAGCTGGAGTTCAAGAGATGTTCAGGGCAGTGAAACTATTCTTTTGGTGCTATAAGGTGGATACATGTCCATGTCAATATATGTTTATCAAACTCATATAATGTACTACACAAAGAATGAACTATAAAGTAAACTATGAACTTTGCTTGATAATGATATGTTAATGTGGGGTCACTTATTTTAACAAGTGTATCCTGCTGGTGTGGAATGGTGATGATAGAGGAGGGTCTGTGTGTGTAGTGTGTGTTTTGTGTGTGTGTGTGTGTGTGTGAACACTCGAGGCATAGGGAGGGTTTAGATTACAGGAGTATAATATATTATGGTTTAGAAGGTTCAGCTTTTTATCCTTTGAGGACCCAGATAAGAAAAATGATAAAGGTAATGACTACATAAGTTTTTTATTTTTCATCTCTTTATATAATGTTTTAAAAGGAAAGTCAATCCAATAGTGACATACACAGTGAAATATACAGGAAATGGGGATCCTCAAGTGATCTGATGAGCAGACTATTTAAACAGAAAAGAACTGTGGACTAATACATGTGGACTAGAGCTACAATATAGAGAGTGAAGATGAGGGGGAGGAATAACATATTTAGATATTTCTGTGAAAAAATCAATTGGACATGGCCAGAGGGTGATTACTCCATGTCTGTAATGTAACTCATAGCCTGAAAATACAAGAATTTCAAAGGGAATTAGGTGCTTTGTGGTGGGGAATGTACTGAAGTTCAGAAATGTGGAGATGAGGGTCCTGTGGGGGCAATTATGTGGACACAGATCTAGGAAGAAATTGTTAGACTGTGATAATTACTTCAGCCAAGTGAAGACAGGGTGAGGTAGTCTTCTGGGGTTTCCACAGGTATTAATGATCCTAATGATTGGGCAGAATAAGCATGGTTTGTGGTCTAGTAATATAATATTAATTACCATTTGGAGGTTTGGTGAAATAACATTTTACGAGTACTTCAGTGGAGCAGACAGTGAGTTATTATTTTTGTACCTGTGTAAAATCACATAAGTCTCATAGCAACAGAGATAGGCTGTCATTCTTTTCTTCAATAAATGTTTATTTAATGCATTTTGGATTTCAGATATACTGATAATCATTGGTTAATTATCTTTTGCTTTTAAATGTGAAAAGGTATGCTCAGAAAGATGAAGAGATTCATTGGAGTAACAAACTGGAGACTTGCAGAGATGAACCTGTGGTTTAATTCCCAAGTTGATACACCTTTTCCTGTACCACTGCTTTCAAGTATTCCACCTAAGAACAAGCCTGATTAAGAACTGGTTGATTGCATTTGGATGGAGATGCATTGTTTCAGGAATGGAGTCTGCCCTCTAATTAGGGTTGTCTATATCAAGAAGAACACCAGGGTTGGGCTTTTAAAGTTGTTTAATCAGGAATACAAACAAGAATCTATGTGGTCCAACAACCGACCCATGGAAATTTCATCCATAGAAACATATTGCTATCAGAGGCTTATAATAATGGGTAAAGGTGGCTCCTGAAGGTTGGAGAAAGTAATTGCAATACCCAGGTCAGGAACAACCAGAAATGCAGAAGAGTCTTCAACATCAATGATATTATCAGGAGGGAGAAGGACTTGGCTCATGGTGCTCACGATGCCAGGGAGCCTTGTCTCTGTAGGGTTCGTATGTTGATGATGGAGATAAAGGAGTTGAAGATATTGCAAAGTTCTTGTTTTGCTCCCTGACTCCTTCCTTCCTTTTCTCTCTCTTTACCTTCCTTCCTTTATTCTCTATCATATCTTCTACAAACACTAATTTATCACTTAGTATGTATGATGCACTTGGAATATAATAAAGGGGTATGGCATTGCCATGTGGAGCTTACATTTTAATGCAAAATGTAAAAAATAAAAATAGTTTAATTAGTGCTAAATTATATATATATATATAAAACAAAACAAAGCAAAACAAACCATGGAACCAAGCTGGAAGATCTATTTCACATAAGGAGTTCAAAGCAAAGATTTTGAGGGTTGATAGTGAACCCAAGACTTTAAGGATAAAATCATGTATCTTCACACTCATGGAAGGTTTCTGAATCTTAAGAAGAGGAACCTACAACCACCCAGTTGCTCAAATCTGAAATGGTGAGTCCTCTGTTCTTCACTCCCTTTATGAATCCATCACAGAATTACTGGCAGCCCAGGATACAAATAGGAAAATAAAAACCGTTCTGTGTACTAAGGCAAAAAAAAAAAGGGGGGGGGTGTAATTTAACAAGGAATTGGTTTTGTTGGTAATAGACAAGCAAAAAGCCAAAGAAAATATTATGATAGCAACCAGGGAACAGAGGAAGCTGCTACTATGCATAGACTATTGGGGGGAAAGTTAGGATTGTTCAATAAGGGCTAAGACATGAAAATCTCACAGCTACCTCTGAGGATGGAGCTGGGACACAGAATGGAATGGCAGAAGTGAAAACACTGCAAGTAGGTGAAAGTGTTTAACATACTGAAAACCCAGTGTGCTGCTGTAAACAAGTGAAAAACCACTGGCTCCAGGGGTACTCGTGTGTTCAAAGTCTCACTCTGCCATTTACTATTCAGATTATTGCTCAACCACTTGAGCTCCAGCTTTCTCCTGCTTACCTCATTGCCCTCACCACTTTTGAAATCTGGGTCAGCCTATGGACTGGCTTTAACAGAAAGTGGTGGGAGGGAATAATTTCAGGCTGAGCCCTAAGAGCATCACTGCCCTGAGAGTGCCATGTGAGGGAGCTTGTCTAGCCAGCTGGAGGGCAGGGCATCAGGCCACACAGAGGAAAATGGAGGTACCTTGGCAGCAGCACCAAGTACCAAACATGTGAAAGAAGATCCATAACCTTTTAGAATAGCCAACCCTCCAGATAAATGCAAATCAAAAATGAATCCAGTGGAGAATTTCTCATGTACCCCATATAAATAATATAAATAATAACTTGTTATCTATTAGCCACTAAGTTTTGGGGTGATTTAGATATAACAATAGTTAATGAAAACAGCCCATATGCTACCAAATGGTATGACTTCTTTATTATGTAAACACAAAAGCATTAATTATCAATGAAATTTATTAATGTCACTATTGACATAATACAATTATCACTTATAAAATTAAAATAATTCAAGGTATCATTATGTTTTAAGAGCTATTTCAAATACATATGGATTAAATTATGATTTCAACATTATATTGAGTGCAAGATTCAACTGCAGTTCGCAGTTCTAAGCCTCCCTTTGCCTCTACACTATTTAGAGTGTTATCTCATTTATAGTAGGTACACATACACATTATTTAACTTAAAGGTATATAGAAAATGTGCTTTTCTCAGAAATTAAAGTCTGTCTTCTTTTTAACATTGGCAAACATTTTATTGACCATCCTTTAATTTTAAGTCTACTAAGGAAAAATTCAAGTGTCATAGCACTTTTGTTGATGTTTGGAACAAAGACCAGGATTGCTGGTTTGAAGGACAAAGTTTGACCCCACTTGCCCTATGATCATCTCTTGCTCTTCTCTGGAAGAAAGCTCTTGAAACTCTTGTGTAGAGTCAAACTTGGAATGTCCTCATCTGAAAGGAGCTGCTTTCTGGGACTCAGACTATTTCTTTGCATATTAAATTATGAGAGACAGTTCCAGCTGGATCCATCAATGTATTTATAACTCTGTCACACAGTTTTCCTCCGGGCTGAAAACTTGGCAAGTGTGCTTCCAACCTGGCTGCAACTTTCAAAGATGAGAACAGGAAAATAATTGTGGCAGTTTTTTATCTGAATTCTTGTCTAAATTCTGAATCTAAACAGAGTTTCAGTCCCCCCTAGCATGCCACAAGTCACCGTCTCCACCAGAGAGTGAGTAGGGCAATTCCCAATTTCATAAGGAGTCAGAATATAACTTCTTCTGCCTCTCTTGGGTCTTCTCAGTGAATGATCTTTGGTAACAACCTTGCAAATATCCCTTGAATTCTGTGAAAGAAAGAAGTATTTTCATTTATTAATGACCTGGCACAGTCTCTAGCCCATAATCTATATCAGTGGGCTGGGTGCTTGAGACACACTGTCTCATTAATCAATAAGATAAATTTGATTTTCCTCATATAAGAAAACTTAGGTTATGACAGGTTAGTTAGCATATACAGAGCACAAATTTATTTCCTGTAATTTACTCATAGCTTTTTTTCCAAGGGAAATTATGTAATTACATACACACATAAGTGCTCTTATCTGAAAGAACATGCTTGTGCATGCTTATCAATTATATATATATTATATATTTTATATACATGTAGGGTTTTGTTTTTTTTTTCTTTATTGATTTTAGAGAGAGAGGAAGGGAAAGGATAGAGAGAGATAGAAACATCAATGAGAGAGAACATTGATTGACCACCTCCTGCATGACCCCCACTGGGGATTTGGCCCACAACCTGGGCATGTGCCCTGACCAGGAATCGAACCAGCGATCTCTTGGTGCATAGGTTGACGCTCAACCACTGAGCCACACCAGCCAGGCTATATCTGTATTTTTTATTTAGCATTTGACAAAATCAAACTCAAAGTGGTCTAAGTAAAAAGGCAATGTGTTTAGTCCTATAACTCAAAATTTAGAGGTATAGCTATAACCTGGTGATATCGTTAAGAAACTATAGTTCTCTGGCTGCCTCTGAAGTTGAAACACCCCTCCCCTGGTACTTCCAAGATTCCCATCCACTACCTAAAAACTCGAGTGCAAAATAATCTTCCATTTTCCAGAGGATTCCATTAAAACACCTCATGTGAGTCTCAGCAGCCTATTATAAGGCATTCAACCAGGTCTAAACTAATAGCTGTAGCCAATAGCAGGGATTTGACTGAGAAGCTCAACTTGAATCATGTGTCCTATAGTGAAATTCTCGTCAACCCCATATATTAATTTAATGTATCAATGCTAACCTTCTGATTTTGATAATTATACCATGACTATGTAAGATGTTTATACTAGGGGAAGCTGGATGAAGACTATGTAGAAACTCTACACTTTTAAAAACTCATCAGTCTAAAAGTATTTAAAAAATACTTTACATAATTGTATATTGAACCTAGGGGATTAGGACACTAAAGACTTTAAATGTGAATATTTGCAAAAGGCTTTGCCTACCAATGTCCTTCCATCATTTAGATCAGAACCTTGGTACCTACGGTTGGCCATCCCAGTTTACTGCTGCTTGCATCTTTGGGTTCATGAACCCCTTGTTTTTATATAGATAATGTTGACTACAAAAGCATGTGTTATAGTGTATGTGTTTGCATAATTTATCTTTCTACCTAGATTGTGAGAACCTTGAGGGTGAGGTCTGCAGGTTATTCATCTTTAAAATCTCAGAGTCAAATCCTGACTGGTTTGGCTCAGTGGTTAGAGTGTCGGCCCATGGACCAAAGAGCCGTGGGTTCAATTCTGGTCAAGGGCGCATACCTCGGTTACAGTTCGTCTCCAGCTCTGGTCAGGGTCTTGCAGGAGGCAACCAGTCAATGTGCCTCTGTCATATCAACGTTTCTCTATCTCTCTGTCTCTTCCTCCCCCCATTCTATCTGAAGATAAATGGAAAAATATGTGTGGTGAGGATTATAAAAAAAAAGAAAGAAAGAAAGCCTAATATAGGCAGAGAGCCCAATAGACCAGAAACTCATTACATGTTAGTGAAATACATGAGCAGGAGCATATCAGCAACTGGGATCACGGGCTATTTTCTACATTTGTTAAAGGTTTGGCTTTTAAGTAAGTATTTCAACACAATTTTAGTGTATAATGTTTACCAAATTTTTCTCTTTCCTAGACACCTTGTTATAACTAGAGAAAACATATCTCAAGTCTGTTTCTCAGGGGGGGAAACATGGGTAAAAAAGCTAATATAATTGCTGTCTTTACTGTGGGAATTGAGGGGTTGGGGTAAGGCAGTGGATTTACTTATGCATTTTCTACCAATATTGTTTCTCAATGCTGTTTTAGTATATGGTCTGTGCCATCCCACTTAAGAGATTAGTGAATTCATTTGAAGAAACAAGCAATTCAGTGAGGGAGAAAATCACCTTAAAGTGCAGCATATCGACAGTAAAGTCATAGTTCTTTTACCCCACCCCCTGCTATTGTCTCCTGCTGTCTTTGGAATGAACTAGTTTTCCATCAGCTCTGGTGTTGTCATATGATAATACATCTATCAGCAAACATGCACTGAACTCCTGCTGAGGGCAAGTGTCCTGGGATAAAATGTTATTGGATCTTGAAAATGCTCACCTACCTAGATATGTTTTATTGATGATTTTGTATACCCTATATGTGGTGTTTTTTACAAATTAAAATTTTTAAGGTGGACTATATGTAAGTATGTAGTAGGCAATGCAAGTGTAACTTTTAGCAAATAATATATACTCAAGTCTATTTCAGGGAAATGTATTTAATTGTTTTGTTGTAGTAAATATAATAAAAGCACAGAGGTCTTGTATCTGGTGAAATGCAGGAAGAAGGAATCAAGTTTCCATTTGCCTGATGCTGACCAAATGTTGTAGGCTAGAGATCCAGTGTACTGACAGTTCTCTGTTCATTTATATAAATACAAAGAGATTTTCTGAATAGACATAAAAACATTATGGGGATAAATTTCCATTGAGTTCCTAATAGTAAACCAAAGATTATGATTTTCTAGTATGTGAGGTTTAGTAACTGAGTTTAAGGACTAAATTTCTGATAACATACTATATAGAGAGTCTTAAAAGATTAATGATACATTCTGAATTTTTATGTCTTGTAGGGATCTTTTCAACTTTCCCATCTTTAACTATCTTACTCATTCTCAAACAGAAAAATGTGAGACTAGGTGATGTGGCTAATATTAAATGTTATACATGACCTTTGTATTTGAAGAACTTTTATTTAATGGGGACAAAATAATATGAATATAAAATGAAATATTTAAGCGATTTAGAGGAATGGCCAATGACTCTTTGCAATTATTGCCAGAGGGATAAGGGTTAAATTGGACCATGGTATCATGGGGACTGAAATGAGAATGAAGAATGCATCAAGTGGTTAAAATCCATGGATTGCTAGCAAACAGAATATTTTTGGAAGAAGAAGGCAGCTACTTTAGGCAAATTTCCTTTATACCCACCACGAGAGAATAAGGAAGACTGTTTGGGGCCATACTGGAAATAATTTTGCCTAACTAAAACAATATACACAGAAACAATTGGTCCAGTAAATATAATAACATGTATTAGGAATACTGAATTTGCAGCAGTTTATTATAGAGTGGGCAAGGTAGGTGGGGAGAGTTGGAGGCACAAAAGAAAATGATGTTGGAGGATTTGGATGGTCTTCAGCAACAACTGTCTTCTCCCACCAAGGCTTTATTGCTTACAGCATTCACAATAGGAACTAGTAATTTAACAGGAATTAAAGAGTCATTTTATTAGTCTAGATTAGAGAAGGCAAGGCAGGTGTTCCTTGCTTCAACCTTGACCTCTATGATGCTCAATTCCATAGATGCATTTGTGGTCCACTGTTATGGCCTTTTAGATCCTGAGACAAACCATACTTCTTGCAGTTACTGTGTCTTTGCACATTTGTACCTCTCTCTCCTCTCCCTGGAACTCTTTCTCCTATTGTGAATTCATACTCAGATTTTGCATTTCTGCTCAAATGTAACCATTACAAAGTGTCTTCTCCACCATCCTCATATTTAGGCAGACTTATTCTCTGCTTTTCCTTTTGTCTATTAACATATCTCAATTTATACTTGCATGCTTATTGTCACCATGTTGATTTATGTTTATCTGGTTCCACTAACAGGTAGCTTTTTTGAAAGCATGGGTATTATCTAGGGATGTAAGTACTAGGGATGCAGTGATGCACAAAAACAAATTACCCACCCACATTTGGCATTGAATAAATGTTTGTTGAATTTGTAACTTAATAAGTCCTAAAATAACCAGTCCATAGCCAAAATGTAGTGAAAACTAGACCTAAAATAGGTCTCTCTGAAGAGATGAAAAACCCTAAAATATATCTCAAAACAGTGAGATGACTGAGATATCTTATGAAGAAATTAAAAACCCACAGGCTTGGACCTACTTTGGTACCACTGAGACAAGATACCCTCCACCAAGATTTAAAATACTTCACCCTTAAAGAAACAGGCCACACCAAAAGTAACATTTTACTCCTAATTCAGACAATGGCAACTTTCTGACATCAGAGTTCGAAACAGAGATGCACAAAGATACAAGGGCAATGCTTGGAAGCCCACAAACCCTGAAAATTCTTTGGGTAGTCTCCTCTTTGCACAGATGAATGCCATGAGTCCACTGAAAGGAGTTTAGAGAACATCCCACAGCAGCACTAGAGTTTGCTAAAGTGACTGGTGTTGGCTTCAGCCTGACTCAAAGGCTGACAAGGAAGAGAGGAAGGGAAGGCTGAGTGAGATCTGAATGGTTGCAAAAGCCCAGGGTAGCAGAAAGCAAACATCTTCTGTAGTTATCAAGTGTTTGTAACACATAGCACGAGAGAACATTCTAACAGAGTAACAGCTAGTGATAGAAGCATCTAGCCCTAAAAAAAATATTCCTCTCCCCTTCCATTGTAAGGTCCGAAACAGTGGACCTAACAAGAATGAGTTATGGTTTTTTGATGTCTCATTTATTCATCTCAGAAGAGAAAGTTATAATAAAACAACAAATAATAAATAGTGCTTACTATACATCATACATTGTTCTAAGTGCTTATGGCAACTAATTTGATAGCCCAACAATTCTGTTATATTGGTACTATTATCAGCTCCCCCATTCAGGCAAGAAATGGAGGCACAGAGCATTGAAATGATTTGTCCAGAGGCACACAGCTAGTATTTGAAAGTCTAGCTCCTAAGGGCTTGTTCTTCACTCTGGCACTACATTCTCCCTATATGACAGTATATTAGTTAACATTTGTTGAATGTTTGCTGTGTGAGTTTCACATGCCTAACAGCTATCACGTGGCATCTTCAGTTTAAGCCCAGGAGAATGTTTTCCAGTGTCTTTACAGAGAGAATTGGGGCCCAGTGAGCTGGCATATTGAGAAGCAGTTATTGAGAATTTCCAATGTATAGTGATGAGATGCTAAATGATGAGCATATACAAAATTGAACATCCTGCTTACAATGAGCTTACAGTGTAAGGGACTAGGGAGTGGCAGAGTAATGGTAAGAAATGGGAATAAACATTTATTGACCACCTACCTTGTTGCAGGCACTGGGAAAGTCATGTTATCCATAATGTGTCATGCAATGTTTACATCTTTCCAATAGGGAAGGTCTAATTCTAACCCACTCTCCTATATTGTGTAGTTTTTATTATATACATATTATAAACACCCTGGAAGGAGCTGGGAAGTCTGCCTTTGCAGAGCTATTTGGTTGAGAAAGCTGAACATCTATCATTGCCCATGTCCTCACTGTCAGTGGGTCACAGGGACCCATTTAAAACTCACGTTTATCAATGTCAAGTCCATGCCACTTGGTTACAGCTTCTCTAGGTAAGACTCTAGCTCAATTCGCATCTTTAATCCTCATCTTTTCACAGTAAGCATATGTAAGGGACTCAGTGTTGATTAACAATATAACTGCAGATCTTTAGAGAACAATCCATTCTGAATGTTATTCAAAGTACTCAATAATTGATACAAATGACCAGGTGCTTGTTTCAATTTTTATTTTTTATATAAAACAATATATATATATATATATATATATATATATATATATATATATATATATTTGGCAGAGTATTTTTTAAAAGGACAGATGGGAACAGATTGAGAAAAAAAAACACAGAAAAATATATTTGCATAAAATATGAAAAACACAGACTTTTACACTCTTTCAGATGCCTTTGTAGGCAAAAATAGTTCTCTTTAAGAACAATTATGTATATTATAGCATTGGGTGCTTGGATTTTCCCTTGGAAATAAAATTGATAACTCATTGCATGGTGCTGAGTTCATCTCATCAGTTTTCTGAACCACAGTCTTCCTGACTTACAGTCCTGTGTATAGGCAACTCTGGCAATATTCAAATGAAACCTCTGTGACTAGAAGGCAATGAACTCCAGTGGTTCCCTGTGGCTTGCAAGATAAGATCTGAACTCTGCAACTTGAATCCTAAGGTGCTGAATTGGTTTCCACTCTCCAGTTTCCTGGCCCCCTTCATTTCCCTTTTTCTTTTTTTGAAGGCATTTTTTAAAAAATGTTTTATTGATTTTAGAGAGAGAGGCAGAAAAAGGGAGAAAAAGAAAGAAATATAGATCAGTTGCCTCTTGCATGCCAGCTACTGGGGATGGAGCTCACAACCAGGGAATATGCCGTGACCAGAATCGAACTGGTGACCTTTTGGTGCATGGAACAACACCCCACCAACTGAGCCATACTGGCCAAGGTGCCCCCTTCCTTTCTTAGCACCATCACCACACAGCCCTAACTCCAGGCACTATGACATGCGTGTTTTTGTTTGTTCAGGATTCAACCACTTTTCAGATGCTGTTTCTTGTTCTTGGTATATATGTATTTTTATACCTTTGCCTCTTTAACTAATATATATGCATCCTTGAGGACCCCAAAGTCCTATTCTGTGAGAAGAATGGCTTCCCCGAGATAAAACTGAAATGTGTGGTAGGTGAAAAATGTCTTCATTTGCAATCACCTAATTTCTAATAAAGTTCAAACTTTTTGTTATTATAAAATATTGTCTCTCAAGCTAAATATCTTTTCATAAGTGTAACACGGTTCATTCACTGTTTGAGTTAAGGTGTATTTCTCCTTTTTATGCTTCACTTGTAAACATCTGGGTCTTCAAAATGTACTTTTCAGATGTTTGTTACAGAGTGTCTCATGCAGACTTTCTAGGCAAAGTCAGGAGCTTTGTTGGGCTTCAGCAAGAATTTGCTCTGGTCCTTCCTAATAGTGATGTTTTGGTGGTAGTAGCTGTGTGAACCTATTGATAACTCTGCGTGATAGAACTCCTGAATGAATAGAGGGGATTTTTTTTCTTCTATTTTTCTTGTGTGTATGTGTGTGTGTGTGTGTGTGTGTGTGGTTTTTGTTTTTTGTTTTGTCCTAATTTGAAACTATCCATGGTTCTTTTCTACTACCTAAATGAGTGTATGAGGAACACAATCTTCATATCTTTTCCATTACCTGCTTCTACCTCTCTATCTGCAAAAGCTATTTTACTGCATATTTTATAATATAGCATCTAATCTTGGCTCCTTGTTTACTCCTAGAGTTTAGCTTCATCATATCTAGAATAAAATAGTGTTTGTGTGTGTTGGCTAGGAGAAACAGATTATGATGGACTTTCTGGTTGGTGGACTACAAATCTCTCCATCCTCTGATTTCTTCTCAGTTGAGTCTCTCCATACTGTAACTCATGGTAATTCTCTCAGAGGTATTTGAACAATTTGCATACTTCTCATTATTGTTGTACATTTGAGTCACTCTTTGTTTTATGGGCATTTTATTGGAAAGCTTATAGACAACAGGAGTGAATCAGCCTTAACTCACTAATCAGTAGATCATGTGAATCATATCTTAGCATTTAATTCTTTTAATTTATTAATACCTCCCACTGATCCCTAGGTCAGGCATTGTACTTGATTATATAATAGATGCTCAATAAAAAGTTGATCATTGAATTGATCATTCCAGTGTACACTTGGGTAATATGGAATATGCTAAATTCATTTTTTGTTACTTAATTAACCCAGCTAGAAGCTCAAATGTAATCCTGTCCCCATGGCAATCTCTCAAAATAGAAAGACCATTAACGTTGCCGACATGTGTAATCTCCACCTTGACTTAGTACCCCAGCTCCACATTTCTCAAATGGGTTTAGTTGATTAAATTAAACTATGTGGGACTGTTTGTTTCTCTGTCTGGCAGAATTTATGACTGAGTGGCCTCCTCATATTTCAATTCAGGCTTCAGTGGGTTTCTGAGAAAATATTGCCCTATTTTTTTTTTTTTTTAGAGAGAAAAGAGGCTTAATATTTTATATCAAGAAAGTATGCAGATGATTAAATGTACAACTTAATTGGAATAGTTTGTATTCACTAAATTTGAATTTCTTATCCCAAGTTATCTAGTGTACTTACAGCTTTTCATTCATTCTCTCATACGTATTAACCCCTGGAGAAAATATCCACCCTGAGGACAATCTCAAAAATTGTATCAGTGGAAATAATACTGTAATCTTTTTGCTTCTTTAATATTATTATTAATTTTCATCTTCTCAGCATAAAACAATTAAATTTTTAAAGTGTATTTTATCCTAATAGTACTTTAAAATTATTTAGGAACATAGGGGTGCATATAATCTTTCGATTGTGTACTGAAAATATCGGGGAATATTTTGTAAAGTGCATGATTGTCTACCACTATGTTATATTCATGAAACTAAAAATAAAATAATATTGACTATAAACCATAATTGGAAAATAAAAAATAATATAGACAAGTCCTCTGGCTCAAGAACAGAGTTTAAAGCAAGTAAGTTATTTGAAGTTGACTGATCACTCATCATCACAGTCATCATTTGAAGAAGTGAAGAGAAGAAGTAAAATTTCTGTTCCTCAGTTGGCTAGTTTTTCTACCAGAAGAGCAGTTATCCATTTTAAGGTTTAATGCCCAATATCTGACTGTATTATGTAAGTGGTACACCGGGTATTGTTTGTATTGAAGATACTTAGATGGGTCACTCAGATTCCTCTTCAAGAAAATACTTGTTATCCATCTGCATGGAGTGTGGCATCTGAGAGACTTCACTTGATAGTGTGTTTAGGGTCTTTTTCAGCAATTCTAGTTATATCACACTTCCTCTGGGGCCTCTGTCCAATTATGGAGCAAGATAGGGTAAAAAGTCTGACCATTCCAACTCAACATGGGATTTCTCCGATGGATAATCAATCCAGACTTGCTCGCTGGGTTGCCAGGGACTTTTTCAGGTCTGCCCTTCAGTCCAACAGCCTCCTCAATCCCCAACTCATACTTCCTATCACAGATGACTCCCCAATAAACCCTTTACACTGCTGTCTGTCTCAGCACTGGCTTCCTAGAGAATCCAATCTTTGGACAATGTGTTAGAAAGATCAATTAATAAGGTAAACCAAATAAATGAAACATCAAGAAGCCAGCTTTTTTTTCCCTCTTCTCTTATATAGAAATATATGAGGATGCTCTCTGAAATTTTAAGCAGCCATTTGCTAGTATGATTTGGATGTAGAGGAGGGAGAATTTCTTTCTTTTTGGGGTTGAAATTAGGCCAGCTGCTCACTTGCAAAGAGCCTCATGTTAGAGTTTGGAGAACAAGGCTATCTAATAATGATAATAAATAATGGTGTGATTCCCCTTTGATTTTATCCTTTTTGCATGCATCTCCCTTTTATAATAAGAAAGTATTGATAGGCCAAGAAAGAAATGAAGCCATCCTGGTCCCCTGGCCTACTGGCTTTCTTAATAAAAGCAGAAGGCACTGTCATCCTGAGTGATGAACAGTAAGAACTTCATCATCCTGTATATGCATATTATGCCTTAATATGAATTTATTGTCATGTAGGATCTCCCTTACACTCCTTTGATTATGCAAAATATATTCACCTAAGGACTTTATAGCTCAGGGAATGAAGATGGGCCTGACTTAGGTATTTCCATGATTGTTCTCATTAACTCTTACTGAGTATTTTGTATGTGGCAGATATTGTGTTGTGTGTTTTATATTAATTACCTAATTTAAAATAGTTCTATGACCTTGATATCACGAGAACCCACTTTCAGATGTGAAAACTAAGTCTAGAGGGTCTAAGTAACATGTCTAATGTCACACTGTCAATCAGTACAGTTTTGATATGCTCATCAGGTCTGACAAATGGATTCATTGTGCCTGGATCCAAGACCATTGCTCTTTTTCTTACATGGAAGAGCACAATAGGAGCACGAGAGAGACTTTATTACACTTAGGACAGATTGGGCTTTTCTTTCTGACATATCTTCCTGGCAAATATGAATGACACATATTTTATTGCATAGAATGTATTTTCACTTCTCAGATTAATCAGGAATTTCTCAGATTAATCAGGAATGTTTATTTTCCTTTTTTTTTTTTTTCTGGTGAAGAATGCAGACATTATCCTGATTTCTTTCTTTCTTTCTTTCTTTTTTTTTGTTTAGGTTCATATTATTTTCTGGTGTAACTATTTTTCCCACATAATACATATTTTCTTATTTGTGAGGTTATATTTTAATTAAACTACTACAATGTTGCTGAGTGGTAAGAACATGGACATCAGTGTGATAGATATGGCTTGGAATCCTGCAGCTGATGCTGATGTTCTGAGGACCTGACAGTTTATTGTGTATAAAATCTGGAGGAGAGCTCCTATTTTATAGGTTTTCTATGAAGGGTAAAATTAGACTATCCATTCACCTTTTGTTTTGTTTGTCAGTGACTGGAAAGACGGACATAAACAAGTAAATGGAACAAAACAGACCCATAGGTTATGAGGGAAGCATCAAGATGTATAGTAAGGCACTGGGCACAGGCAGCAATTAGACAGGCAGGATTTTCTGGAAGGCTTGGTATTTGATTTCAGGTTATAAGTATGAAGAAACATGGCTGAGAGAAGAATAAAGCGATGAAGACAGAGAATATCATTCAAAGCAGAGGGGGCAGTAAAAGCAAGTAAAATAAAGTCATAGAAAAAACATGCCAAGTTTGCTTTACTTAATAGTTCTCATGGGATATAAATTTTGGGGCAGTGGTAGATGGAGCGATGCTATTTGGACTTTCATTTGTGTGTGTTAAATATGTAAAGACTAGAAGGCTGTTTCATATATAGTGCTTACAAAATATTTTTCAATTTTATTTCTTGGAGACTTGTCTTTGTATATTTACTCCTTCCTTTTACCTTCTTTGTCCTCTATGATCTACATAATTCCTAATTATCAAAATCAGTGTCCGCTCATTTGAACTGCCATCCATTTGTCTGGATTCCAATCAATGAACCAAAGACATTTACCCGGTTTTTTCCCCCAAGATTTTTCACACAAGACCCACTGTTGTTTTTCTTTGTTTGTTTGTTTTTTAGTCCCATTGGCTGCCTCTTTAGTTTCTGTCTATCAGGTGTAATCATAGTTTAAAAAATGACATTATAGATGTCATAAAATGATTATCTATTTAGAAAGTTCTGGGGGAGGATGGAAACAGCATTAGGAATTTGTTTATTTTAAAATAATGAAAAGTATGCAACAAAAGTTAATTATTGAAAAGAAAGTAAACAATTAAACTATATCTATCTATTTGAAAAATAACAGGAAATACTACTTTAGTTCTCTTTTTCTACATTCTTTATTTTTGTTTTATTGTTCAATTTATTTGGGTTGATTGGAAACAAAGATGCGAAGAGGATTTTGTGAGAATATTTATATAATAAACTTATCTGTCAAAGTGGAGTTCTACAAGACAAAATTGAGGACAGAGAATCATATTCTTACAGGCTATCACTCAAATAATTTTAAAGGGACCTGCTATGTGCAAATGTAATTACATTTCTTATTTAATAGATATGTTTATGTGGCAAAGATAACTTTGCCAAACAACATTTGAGATCATTCATTTATTTTTTCATTCATTCATTTATTTCATCACTCATTTTACAACATATATTAATTAAGCACCTCCCACTAGTCATGATCTGTGTTAGCCATTCAGCATTTGAAGAAGAAAGGTAATCATATTTACCAAAACTTAGGATTTGATGGGAAGGCAGAGTCTACACAAATACATTCACTATGACATATAATGCTTAAAGAGCGGTCATGATTTGTTGCCCTGGGAGCAGACAGGTATGACACAATCTATATAGTAAAGATCAGTATTAAAGAATGAATAAAGTATTTCTGGGTGGACTACATAGGAGGAGCTTAAGTAATGATGTAGAGTGTCGAAGGTATACCAAGTGGAATTAAATGGCTCGGATTTTGGGTTATGGAGTCAAAGGAATAATTTAAAAACATTTTTGTATTATTCCTCTTCAATTTCTCATCCCCTCTTAGCTCTCTATCTGTATTGGGCATTGAGTAAGACATCTATCAGATCACCTTTAATGCTCGTGGTGGCCCTATGTCTTAAAATAATCTTACAGATGATACATCAGGCATAATTAGTTTGTGACAGGCTTTAGGTCACACAAGTATTAATAGGGATCTGGATCCATGTAGTTTGACTGTAACGCCAAACTTGGCTTCCAGGACAGCTAACATTATCCAATTTATTTGCTTCCTCTAAGATTTGCATATAAAGATCTTTGCATAAATGGGAACCCTGAACCATGAGTCAGGCTCTACATTAAGTATCTTCATAACATCAATAACAACAATAGCAATAACAACAAAACTGACTACTAAAAATTGACCATGTTTTTTTCCCCCCTTTTATTGATTTTAGAAGGAGAGGAGGTGAGAGGGAGAGAGAGATAGAAACATCAATGAGAGAGAATATCAATTGGCCACCTCCTGCATGCCCCCCACTGGGGATCGGGCCCACAACCTGGGCATGTGTCCTGACCAGGAATGGAACTGGCAAACTCTTGGTGCATGGGTCAACACTCAACTACTGAGCCACACTGGCCAGACTGACCATGTTTTGTCGAAGGCAATGCTTCAATCAACACTAAAACTTAGAAATGATTATTTTTATGCCATACACAAGAATACACTGAAACTAGATTTAAAAAAAAAAAGTTATGAAACCATACAGAAATCCTAGAGGACATCATAGGCAGTAAAAATCTCAGACATCTTTCATAGCAATATTTTTGCCAATATTTCTCCTTGAGCAAGGAAAACAAAGGAAAAAATAAACGGACTACATCAAACTAAAAAGTTTCTGTATAGCAAAAGAAACCATCAACAAAATGAAAAGGAAACCCACTTTATGGGAGAACACATTTGCCAATGATACAATGGATAAGGGATTAATTTTCTAAATATGTCAAGAACTCATACAACTCAACAATAGCGAGAAGACAAACAATCCAATTTAAAAATGGGCAAAGGACCTAAATAGACACTTCTCCAAAGAGGACACACAGATGGCCAATAGACACATAAAAAATGTTCATCAGAGAGATGAACATTAAAACCACAACGAGAAACCACCTCACTTTTGTCAGAATGGCTACCATAAATAATAAACAAGTGCTGACAACATGGAAAGGGAACCCTCATGCACTGTTGAAGAGATGCAGATTGGCGCAGCCATTGTGGAAAACAGTATGGACTTACCTCAAAAATGAAAAAAATAATTGCCTGGGGACAAAAAAAATGGCGGCGGAGTGAATGGAGTTACACAGACCATCTCCCAGGACAAAACTGGATTTACAACGAAAATAAAGACAGGAAAAGGCAACCGAAAGACACCGTGGAGGACCACATAACCAGGAACACCGACTCAATCCTAATAGGCTTGTGGGAGCCCACGGTCCGCAGCAGCCTGGACTGGGACCACCGGACTGGGCTGGGACCAGGGGAACTCCACGGGAAGCTGCTGCTGCTGCTTCGGCTGCAACCCCGCCTGAGTCCTGCGAACTCTGCTGCATACTATGCCCTCTGCTGGTGCCGCAAGGACTGGCTGAGATCATGGGACTGGGCAGGAAGCTGCTGTGACCCCGGCTGAGTCCTGTGAACTCTGCTGCATTCTAAGCACTAGGGTGATGTTGCACGGACTGGCTGAGACCAGGGGACTCAGAGGGAAGTTGCTGCTGCCTCGGCTGCAGCCTCGGCTGAGTCCTGCCAACTCTGTTGTGTGCTAAGTTCTCGGCTGGTGTCGGACGGACTTGCTGGGACGAGGGGACTCTGCTGGAAGATGCTGCCACCTCGGCAGTGTCCTGCTACCGCAGCTTAGTCCTGTAGCTTCTGCTGAGTGCAACACCCTAGGCTGGTGCCACAGCCTCAGCCGCCCTTGGCTGGAAGGAGCACCTCCAGTTAAAAGTCCCAGGAGGCTCCACGACGCAGAGTCTAGACAGAGGCTAAATTGGCAGCAGCCACTCACCTTGGGCTCCGGCAGAGGGAAGGCAGACTGTACTGGAACTGTGTGGGGACACTCGGGTTTTGGAGGGTGCTCAGAGCTTTTGCTGAGTGCAGCCACGCAGGACTGTGGTCATCTTCCTCCTTCCCAGGTCCATGGGGAGAAACGGCAGCCCCTCCTTCAAAGATTCAACGCCACCTGGTGGCCATTGAAATGCTAATTGAGGCCCACTAACAACCAGCAGCTGCCCCACCCTCAGGAAATCCTCTTACTCTGAGCACCGGAGGGAGTTTTTCAGGCAACTCAAAAACCAATGTTCTTCAGGTGACTTCTACTAATAGCATCCAGGCAAAAAAAGCTAGAGGATATCTACCATTCCCTGGGCTAGCAACAAAAACCAGAAAAGCTAAGACTTGACAGTGGTGCTTAAAGTGGGTCCTCCCTGGCTCATCCAAAACCAGGAGAGAGAGCCACAAACAGCAGAACACCAACACCCACAGGGAAAATTTGGCAGACACCAAAAGCCACTGTGATAGCCAAAATGGTGAAAAACAGAAACAAAAGCCAAATGAAAGAACAAGAGACCTCTACTAAAGATGAGATAAATGAGGCGCAGTTAAGCAAGTTAACAGAACTAGATTTCAGAGCCATGATGTTGAAGAAGCTCAACAACAGGTGTAAGGACATGCGCACCATGAGTAAAGACATAGAAAAGTTGAAAATCAACCAGTTGGAAATTAAAAACCACCAAGAAGAAATGAATGGCATATCAGAAATGAAAAACACATTGGAAGGTCTAAAAAGCACAGTAGGGGAAGCTGAGGACCAGATCAGTGAATTAGAAGACAGGGCAGAAATAATCAACCAATCAGAACACCAAAAGGAAAAAAAGATTAAAAAACAGGAAGACAGCTTAAGAGAACTGTGGGACAACAGGAAATGGAATAATATTCGCATCATAGGAGTCCCTGAAGAAGAAGAAAATAAGTGAGGGCTAGAAAATATATTCAAAGAAATAGTGACAGAAAACTTCCCTAATTTGGTGAAGGAAGAAGGCATTCAAGTTCAAGAAGCACAGAGAGCCCCAAGTAAGAAGAACCCAAACAGGCCCACAGCAAGACACACAGTAATCAAACTGCCAAAAATTAAAGACAAAGAGAGACTCCTAAAAGCAACAAGAGATAAGCAGCGGGTTACCTACAAAGGAAACCTCATAAGGTTCTCAGCTGACTTCTCACAAGAAACACTACAGGCTAGAGGGAATGCATGAAATAATCAAGGTCATGAAAAACAAGGATCTGAATCCAAGACAACTCTACCCAGCAATTCAAAACAGAAGGTCAAATAAAGAGCTTCCCAGACAAAAAAAGTCTAAGGGAATAGATTAGCACCAAACAAGCACTACAAAAAATGTTAAAAGGACTGCTGTAAATAGCAGTAGAAAAGGGAAGAAAAATAGAACCACACTAAACAAAAATGGCAATAAATAAGTACATATCAATAATCACATTAAATGTAAATGGACTGAAGGCTCCCATAAAAAGACACAGACTAGCTGATTGGATAAGAAAGTATGGCTCATCTATATGTTGTTAACAAGAGACCCACCTCACAACAAAAGACTCACATAGATTGAAAGTGAAGGGATGGAAAAAAAAACATTCCAAGCAAACAGAAAGGATAAAAACAGCTGGGGTAGCAATACTCATATCTGATAAAATAGATTTCAGAATGAAGGCCATAACTAGAGACAAAGAAGGCCACTACAAAATATTGAAAGAATCTATCCAACAGGAAGATATAACCTTGATAACCATATATGCACCCAATATAGGAGCACCAAAATATATTAAAAATCTTCTGGAGGTCTTCAAAGGAGAAATCGATAGCAATACAATCATAGCAGGGGACTTCAACACCCCGCTGACATCACTGGATAGATCCTCTAGACAAAAATTAGCAAGGAAACAGAGACTCTAAATGAAGCACTAGACCAAATGGATTTAATAGATATATACAGAGAATTACACTCCAAAACTACAGAATTCACATTCTTCTCAAGTGCACATGGGACATTTCAAAGATACACCACATGTTAGGGCACAGACTAAGTCTCTACAAGTTCAAGAAGACTGAAATCATATCAAGCATCTTCTCAGATCACAATGGCATGAAACTAGAAATCAATTACAAGAAGAACACACAAAGAAATTTGAACGCATGGAAGCTAAATCGCATTTTATTAAACAATGAATGGGTCATCGAGGAGATCAAGGAAGAAATAAAAAACTTACTGGAAACCAATGAAAATGAAGAAACAACAACACAAAATATATGGGATGCAGCAAAAGCAGTTCTGAGAGGGAAGTTCATAACACTATAGGCCTACCTCAAAAAAACAAGACAAATCTCTAATAGATTATCTAACCTCACAACTTAAAGAACTAGAGAGCAAACAAAAAGAAAACCCCAGAGTAAGGAAAAGGAAAGAAATAGTAAAGATCAGAGCAGAAATAAATGACATAAAGACCAAAAACAAACAATTCAAAGGATCAATAAAACAAAGAGCTGGTTTTTTGGAAAGATAAACAAGATTGATGGACCCTTAGATAGACTCACCAAGAAACAAAGAGAGAGAACCCAAATACACAAAATCAAAAATGAAAGAGGAGAGGTAACAACTGACACCAGTGAAATACAAAAGATCGTTAACAACTATTATAAACAATTATATGGCAAAATATTCGACAATCTAAGCGAAATGGACAAATTTCTGGAAACACATAGTCTCCCAAAACTGGACCAGGAAGAGATAGAAAACTTGAACAGACCAATAACCACAGAAGAAATTGAACTCAAGGCTTTCCCAGCAAACAAAAGCCCAGGCCCAGATGGCTTCACAGGGGAATTTTATAGAACATTCAAAGAAGAACTAATACCCATTATCCTCAAAGTATTTCAAAAATTCAAGAAGAAGGGAGACTTCCAAACTCGTTTTATGAAGCCAGCATAATTCTAAATTCAAAACCAGAAAAAGACACTACAAAGAAGGAAAACTACAGGCCAATATCCCTGATGAACATAGATGCCAAAATCCTGAACAAAATACTAGCAAATCGGATCCAGCAATACACCAAAAAAATTATCCACCATGACCAAGTGGGATTCATTCCACGGATGCAACGCTGGTATGATATTCACAAATTAGTAATCGTGATACACCAGATAAATAAAATGAAGAATAAAAACCACATGACTATATCAATAGAATCCGAAAAAGCCTTCGACAAAATCCAGCATCCATTTCTGATAAAAACACTCAGCAGTGTGGGAATACAGGGATCATATCTAGACATAATAAAGGCCATATATGAAAGACCTACACCAAACATCATACTCGATGGGCAAAAACTAAAAGCATTTCCCTTAAGAACAGGAACAAGGCAAGGATGCACACTTTCGCCACTCTTATTTAACATAGTACTGGAAGTCTTAGACACAGCAATCAGATAGGAAGAAAAAATAAAAGGGAACCAAATTGGAAAGGAGGAAGTGAAATTGTCATCATTGGCAGATGACATGATACTTAACCAAAGAAATAAAGGACCTATTTGCAGAAAACTACAGGTCATTGAAAAAGAAATAGAGGTAGATATAAAAAAGTGGAAGCACATACCCTGTTCATGGATTGGGAGAATTAACATCATTAAAATGTCCATATTTCCCAAAGCAATTTATAGATTCAACGCAATCCCCATCAAAATACCAACGGCATACTTCACAGAATTAGAACAATTACTTCAAAAGTTCATATGGAACCAAAAAAGACCTTGAATAGCCACAGCAATCTTGAAAAGGAAGAACAAAGTTGGAGGGATCACATTACCAGATTTCAGGTTATACTACAAAGCCACTGTAATCAAAACAGCCTGGTACTGGCACAAGAATCAGCATGTAGACCAGTGGAACAGAACAGAGAACCCAGAAATGGATCCAAGGCAATATGCTCAATTAATATTTGACAAAGGTGGCAAGTGCAAACAGTGGAGTAAGGACAGCCTCTTTAATAAATGGTGCTGGATAATTTGGATAGCTACTTGCAGAAAAGTGAAACTAGACCACCAACGTACACACTACACAAGAATAAACTCAAAATGGATAAAAGACTTAAATGTGACTCATGAATCCATAAAAATCCTACAAGAAACTGTAAGCAACAAAATTTCAGACATCATATGCAGCAGAATTTTCACTGACACATTACCTAAGGCAATAGAAAAAAAGTAGAAAAGGAACACATGGGACTACATCAAACTCAAAAGCTTCTGCACAGCGAAAGATACAATCATCAGAATGGGAAGGCTTCCCACTGTATGGGACAGCATAATTGCCAATGGTATATCAGATAATGGTATATCCTCACTAATCATCACTAATCAGATAAGGGGTTAATTTCCAATACATATAGAGTGCTTATACAACTCCATAAAAGGAAGACAAAGAACCCAATTAAAAAATGGGCAGAGGAATTAAATAGACACCTCTCCAAACAAAACATACAAATGGCTAAGAAACATATGAAGAAATGCTCATCATCACTAATCATCAGAGAGATGCAAATTAAAACAACAATGAGGCATCATCTCACACCTGTCAGAATGGCCACCATCAACAAATCATCAAACTACAATTGTTGGCGAGGGTGTGGAGAAAAGGGGACTCTAGTGCACTGCTGGTAGGAATGCAGACTAGTGCAGCCACTATGGAAAACAATATGGTATTACCTCAAAAAATTAAAAATTGAACTTCCATTTGACCCAGTGATTCCACTTCTAGGAATATACTCTAAGAAGCCTGAAACACTAATCAGAAAGAATATATGCACCCCCATGTTTGTATCAGCACTATTTACAAACAGCCCAAGTGTCCATCAGTAGCCGAATGGATAAAAAAGCTGTGGTACATATACACAGTGGAGTACTATGCAACTGTAAGAAAGAAAGATCCCTTATCCTTTGAGACTACATGAAGGGACCTGAACAGTATTATCCTAAGTGAAACAAGCCAAACAGAGAAAGAAAAGTTTCATATGATCTCACTTATTTACGGAATATAATAGTCTAAGGAAAGAGGTATTCCCAGAGACGTTGAAGTGGGGTACAGACTGACAATCCCCAGAAGAGGGGGTGGTTGGGGAGAGATAAACCACAGAACTTATATGCATGTATATATGAACAGTGGACATGGACAACAAACTGTGGAAAGGGCGGGGAGGGGGGAGGGGGGAATCAGTGGGGGAAAAAGGGGAAACATCTGTAACAAAAATTAATTAATAAAAAGAAAAAAGTAAAGAAAAAAAAAAAGGAATTTCCTTTTGCTCTGGCCAATGTGCTTCAGTGGTTAGAGTGTCAGTCCTCACCTCAAAGGGTCACAGTTTCAATTCCATTCAAGAGCACATACCTGGGTTGCAGGTTTGATATCCAGCCTTTGTCAGGCACATGCAGGAGGCAACCAATTGATATATCTGTCTCACATTCATGTCTCTCTCTCTTTCTCTCTCTCTCTCTCTCTCTCTCTCTCTCTCTCTCACTCCCTCCCTCCTTTCCACCCTCCCTCCTACTCTCTTAAAGAAATTAATGGAAGAAATATCCTCAGATTAGGATGAACAAAAAATCCAAAAATAGAAATGGAATTGCCTTTTGACCCAGGAATTCCACTTCTCAGAATATATCCTAAGAATCCCAAAACACCAATCAGAAAGAATATATGTACTCCTATGTTCATAGAAGCGTTATTTACAATAGCCAAGATCTGGAAATAGCCCACGTGGCCATCAGTAGATTAGTAGATAAAAACCAGTGGTACATTTACACAATGGAATACTATGCAGCTGTAAAAAAAGAAGTAGGATCTTTTACCTTTTGAGACCACATAGAGGGACCTGGAGATTATTATGCTGAGCAAAATAAGCCAGATAGAGAAATAAAAATACCATAGAATCTCACTTTTGTGTGGAATCTAATGAAGAAAATAAACTGATGAGCAAAATAGGAACAGAGGCATGGATCCATAGAACGGACTGACAGAGGTCAGGGTGGGGTGGACTGGATGAAAGAAGGTGAAGAGATTATCCAAAGAACCTACATATGCATAACCCATACACACAGACAACAGTGTGATGATGGCCAGAGGTGGAGTTGGGGTGGGGGCAGCAGCTGGGGGCAGGTAGTTAAAGAGGGAGATGGAGGACATCTGTAATAGATCAACAATAAATAATACAGAAAGAACTGATTATTTTTATCTGATAGTTGAAGAAGCTTTGGTTTAGTTAGTTGGTATAATTGTCCAATAACACAATTTGGTGGTGATAAAACAAACATAGAGTCCAGGTTTGTTCCTAGAGACCATGCATATCCAACCTCACCACACCACTCCCTTCTGCTTAGAAATGGGTTTGACCAAACTTCTCAGTGCCTCCTGGTTTTGCTCCCAGCACTGTTACATGAAGACCCAGAACATGCCTAGAGTGGTAGTGAGAGATCCTGCAATTATTCAGAAGCAACACTTCTGAATAATAGCACAAGACTGGAATGGTCATCTGGGTTGCTTGTCTAGGTCCTCAGAAAAAGGCAGCCATCAGGAAACTGCATCTAAGGGTGCATTGATTTGATTACCACTGTTATTCAGGTGAAAAAGGCGCTCCACTGAAGCCCCCTCCAAGGTGTACTGTGACTGTGGACATGCTTAGAAAACACTGGCACATTTCCTTATCAGCCCACTTGTCACTTACTTATGGGGAACTAAGAAGTTATTTTTTCCTTCAAGGTATGCATTGAAGCATGTGCCAGGTCATTGTTGGTCTGTTCTTCAGCTGCAAAATCTAATAATCATGGTTAGTTTTTCTTCTTGGTCTCAATTACTTTATTGGAGGTGTAATAAACGAGCATTAGGACATTTAACTAATAACTGTTATATGATAAATGTGGTGAATTAGTGTTACTGGTTCTAATATTTATTGAGTCTTCGCTGTATACCAATATTGTGCTGGTTTGTTTCATTGAATGCCTATGATATATCTAGAGTATTATTACTTTCTCACTTAACAAATTGGAAAACTAGTGCTTGATTATCTGAGTCCCTGCAAGTTGCTATAAGAGAAAACCATAGACTGGGGCGGGGGGAGGCTTATAGACAATAGACACATATCTTACAATTCTGGAGGATTGGAATGTGGTGAGGGCATGCTCCCTGGGCATGGATGACAGTCTTCTTGTTGTGTTCTCACAGGGTAGAAGGGCAAGGGAGCATTTTGGGATCTCTTTAATACAAGGACACTAATCTCATTCATGAGGGCTCCACACAAGCATTAGGTGTGTGACAAGCATGCATACTCTAAGGGGACTCCAATCAGTCACAGATGTGTATAATCTTATCTCCTTGAGTACAGACAGAACCTGTGACTTGCCAAAGATGAAGAAAAATTTTCAGATGTAATTAATGTTCCCAAACTTTTTATTTTGAATTAATCGAAAGAGAAATCATCTTGGGTGGTCTGATCTAATCAAAGGAATCCTATAAAAAGTACCATCTGTTCAACATAAGAAGAAATGTATCTTCTTTATAAGAACTTAGCATTTTAGGCAGACCCTAAATGAATAATTATAATTGAGTGTGATGCGTAGTACTTAAGCAGAAGTAGTGATTGGTCTTGGGAGCATGACCTGCTTGGAGTATGTCAGTACCAAAGGATGAATACAAGTGCTCTGGGTGGAGCACAAATGAGGGTTCTTGAGTCATGGTGATGGGGGGAGGGAGCCTTTAGGGGATGCACATATTCTGTGTGAAGTGATAGAAGCATGGACCCCAATGATGCCTTGGGGGAGTGCAAGAGGTATATAGGAAAATGCAGGGGAGGATATCAGAAGATGTGTGCTAAAAAGTCTGGTCTTCATCTATTACATTTAATGAACCATAAAAGAATATTTACAAGGAACAGCATTTACTTTGAATTTCATTTCAGAATGCTAAATTTTGTGGGAGAAAGATATCATATATTCACAGGAAGACTTTGTTGTGTAATTTGCTACTTTAATGAATACGCATTGTCATAAGACTTTAGTGTTCTCTTCCCTAAAATATTAGTACATGGTAACCCTTTCAACTCCATGCAAGGACTCTTTACTTAAAAACCAGTTATTCATTGTCACTTGCCTTTGTTGTTTCTGCTTTCTTCTTTCAGATAGCTGTAAATTATGCTGTTGTAAGCCATTGCTATCATTATCCACAATATTCAACTTCCTCTCCACCTAGATGTTTTGAATTATGACCAGTTAATATTTCCTGCGTTAACAGGCATGATGGTATTTAATGAGTGTTTACTCCTTGTTAGGAACCATGGTAAGTTATCTCACTTATTGTTAGAGGCAGTTGTATCACTATCAGTGCTTTTGCAATTTTAATGTGCCTGGGAATTAGGAGGGAATCTTGGTAAAATGAAGATTCTGATTTGAAGGTCTGAGGTTGAGCTGGATATTCTGTATTTCTTACAAGCTCTTTTTAAAAGTATATGTTTTTATTGATCTTAGAGAGAGAGGGAGGGAGACAGAGAAAGACAAACCTTGATGAGAGAGAAAAATATGTATTGGTTGCCTCCTATATGCCTCTTACTGGAGATTGAACCTGCAACCCAGGTATGTTCCCTGACTGGGAATAACCAGCAATCTCTGGGTGCATAGGATGATGCTCAACCAACTGAGCCACACCAGCCAGGGCTTTTACAAGCTCTTAATGTGATGTCAATGCTGCTGCACTGGTGATCATACTTTGAGCAATAAGCATGTAAACAACTTCTTTTGCAAACAGGAAAACAAGATTAAGATGATAATTTACCAAGAACACAGAGCCAGCAGGTGGTTGAGACAAAATCTGAACTCAGACCTCTCTGATCAAATAGTGAAGAGGCTACCCAGGTACTAGAGGATGCAGAGATTAGAGCCATCAGAGCATATTCTTTAAGAGGAGGCTGGCTTATCATAAATGGGAGAATTTACTGAGAACTGGTAGAAAATAGCATTGGGTAAGTTGATGATAACCTCTCAGTGGAATTTTTTGAAAGCTACTGAATGATTTTGGAATGATGAAGATGACTTCTAAAGCTTATCTTTGAGCTTAGGTTACTTAATGGAATGCCACAGTAAAGTTTTAGAGCTAAGAATAAATGACCTCAGAAATATCTAAGTCTTAAATGTTGCTTTCTAGATAGGAAAACTGAGGCCTAGAGAGGAGCCCTCAAGTGGCAATGAAAGTGAAGGGTCTAGCTGGGCCTCACTCATTGCTAGGGCTTGATAAGAGTTTCACTGTGAATACTTAAAGTTCTCAGTGAAAAATGCTGAACTTTCTAAAGAAATAGACAAAAGCCACAGAACATTTTCATATGTCTTGCAGTGTTCTGCTTTTCTATGTGTGTATGTTTGTATGTATATGCAGCCACTGTTTTAAAACTATGATAATTTCGTTCTTAAATAATTTTTTCTTTTATTGATTTTAGAGAGAGAGGAATGGAGAGTGAGAGAGAGCTAGAAACATCAATGAGAGAGAGCTAGAAACATCAATGAGAGAGAGCATCGATTGGCTGCCTCCTGCATACCCCCCACTGGGGATAGGGCCCACAACCTGGGCTGTGCCCTGACTGGGAATTGAACCGGCGACCTCTGGGTGCATGGGTTGACTCTCAACCACTGAGCTACACTGGTCGGGTGATAATTTTGTTCTTAAAAGTTAGTGAAACTGCCTGAAAATGACTTTAATAAAATAGCACTAAATATTGAGCTACTTCTGGGTAAATCTTGGTGCACACTAAGGGAAACATTATGCCTGGAGATGAGTGTATGTTTAGATTGGGGAGGGGGAATGATGTTCACCCTTTCACTTGAAAATAGCCAATGTAGGTGTTGCTGAAATTGACAGATTTCACCACAGGGCCATGATTTCACATTTAAGTTTTTGTATGTCAAGCTTTTCTGGCTTGTTAACACACACAAAGGGGAAATTGGCAAGCTCACAGAGTGTGGGAGAACTCCTGGGTGAGTGTAAAGTGTTCGCGTTTCTTTCAGAGGCAGACCGGTCCCTGCAATCCCATCTGAAACCCCAATGCCAAAATGAAATGGGGAACACCCTAGTTGCTCTGTGTAATTCAAGGCAGCCAAGCTGAAAGCTGTTTGGAGCTTTGTCTCTTTATAAGATTTGTTATTCATACACATGCAATCATTAGAGGTACCTCTGGAGTCCACAGCCCAGCTGTGGGACACAGCGGCCAGTACAGTGCTGCTTCCCACTTTCATTCTCAGAAGCACTGTCAGAGCTAATCTTTGAGTGGAGAAAACACATGATTTCAATTAATTTCCAGGGGATAGCAACCTGGAAACTCATTTATTCAATACCTTCAAACCTCAAAATGTTCTTTTGCTGCACAACCATGGAAGCTGAAGAAAACAGCCACTTTATCACTATCTTTATGTATCTATCTTCTGAGCTATAGTCAGAGCATGATAATAACACACATGTGACACACTCACACATGACACCCACACAACACACAACACACATGGCACACTCGCACATGACACATAACACAAATCGCACATCACACATGACACACACAACCCATGGAGCACATGGCACAGTATACACATGACACACAAACGCAGACCCATATACAACTCCCACAAAACAAATAACACGTGGCACATACAGGACATGTGACATTCACATGACACATACAATTTGTTGAAAGGGTAACAGAATTTCAGGGTATCCTAATGTCCCTGGCAAATATGTGTCCAGGTATTTTGAAATGCCCTTCTTTGGAGAATTGTTTTTGATGTACATAACAGACATTCAATGATACTATTATTTTGGGAGCTGGGAAAAAAGAGGGGTAACAAAGACATAAGTGTACACGTAAATCATATGTTTCTTCATTCTCTATCTTCTACCCTAGTACTTAGAAGTAAGATAATATTTGGAGATATTCTCAGTAAACTAGTACTAAGCAGCAACTGTTAGGAGTACAGTTGGGTTTCACCAGTCTGTCTACGCTTGTAAGAGCACAAATTCAGGACCTCAATATGCTAATAGGATCATTCCAAAAAAAAAAGGTATGTCTGAGAGATTCAGCAGCTTTCCAGCCTTAATTTTCTTTAATTTTTTATATTATTAATTTTTTTAATTAATTTATTTTTGTTACAGATGTTTCTCCTTTTTTCTCCCACTGATTCCCTCTTCCCTCTCTCTCCCTGCCCTATTCCTAGCTTTGTTGTCCATGTTCATTGTTCATGCATACATGCATAGAAATTCTGTGGTTTATCTCTCCCCAAACACTCCCTCTTCTGGGGATTGTTAGTCTGTACCCCACTTCCACGTCTCTGGGATTATCCCATTCCTCAGACCGCTATGTTCATTATATTCCACAAATAAGTGAGATCATATGATACTTGTCTTTCTCTGTTTGGCTTGTTTCGCTTAGGATGACACTTTCCAGGTCCCTCCATGTCCTATCAAAGGATAAGAGATCTTTCTTTCTTACAGCTGCATAGTATTCCATTCAGAATATGTACCACTGCTTTGTTATCCATTTGTCTATTGATGAACACTTGGGCTGTTTCCAGATCTGAGCTATTGTAAATAGTGCTGCTACAAACGTGGGGGTACATATATTTTTTCTGATTGGTGTTTCAGGCTTCTTAGGGTATATTCCTAGAAGTGGGATCACTGGGTCAAATGGAAGTTCAATGTTTAATTTTTTGAGGTAACACCATATTGTTTTCCATAGTGGCTGCAGCAGTCTGCATTCCCACCAGCAGTGTACTAGAGTCCCCTTTTCTCCACACCCTCGCCAACACTTGTTGTTTGATGATTTGTTGATGGCGGCCATTCTGACAGGAGTGAGGTGGTACCTCACTGTTGTTTTAATTTTCATTTCTCTGATGATTAGTGATGTTGAGCATTTATTCATATGTCTCTTAGCCATTTGTATGTCCTGTTTGGAGAGGTGTCTATTTAGTTCCTCTGCCCGTTTTTTAATTGGGTTGTTTGTCTTCCTTTTGTTGAGTTGTATGAGCACTCTATATATAATAGAAATTAACCCCTTATCTGATATATCATTGGCTATTATGCTCTCCCATACAGTGGGAAGCCTTCCCATTCTGATGATTGTATCTTTCGCTGTGCAGAAGCTTTTGAGTTTAATGTAGTCCCATGTGTTCATTTTCTCCTTTGTTTTTGGTGCCTTAGGTGAAGTATCAGTGAAAATTCTGCTGCGTATGATGTCTGAAATTTTGTTGCCTACAGTCTCTTCTAGGATTTTTATGGAGTCATGAGTCACATTAAAGTCTTTTATCCATTTTGAGTTTATTTTTGTGTAGGGGTAAGTTGATGTTCTAGTTTCATTTTTCTGCTTGTAGCTGTCCAATTTTCCCAGCACCATTTATTAACTAGACTGTCCTTACTTCACTGTATGCTCTTGCCACCTTTGTCAAATATTAATTGAGCATATTGCCTTGGGTCCATTTCTAGGTTGTCTGTTCTGTTCCACTGGTCTATATGCCTGTTCTTGTGCCTGTACCAGGATGTTTTGTTTACAGTGGCTTTGTAGTATAACCTGAAATCTGGTAATGTGATCCCTTTAACTTTGTTCTTCTTTTTCAAGATTGCTGTGGCTATTCAAGGACTTTTTTGGTTCCATATGAACTTTTGAAATATTTATTCTAATTCTGTGAAGTATGTCTTTGGTATTTTGATGGGAATTGCACTGAATTTATAGATTACTTTAGGTAGTATGAACATTTTAATGATGTTAATTCTTCCAATCCATGAACAGAGTATGTGCTTCCACTTTTTTATATCTCCCTCTATTTATTTTTTAAATGACCTGTTGTTTTATGCAAATAGGTCCTTTATTTCTTTGGTTAAGTTTATTCCTACGTATCTTAATTTCTTTGCCACAATGGTAAATGGGGTTGTTTTCTTAGTTTCTCTCTATGTGAGTTCAGCCTTGGTGTATAAGAATGCCATCGATTTCTTGATGTTAATTTTGTATCCTGCTACTTTTCCAAATTCATTTATTAAGTCTAGTAAATTTTTGATGGAGTCTTTGGGGTTTTCTTTGTATAGTATCATGTCATCTGCGAATAATGACAGTTTCACTTTCCTTTCCAATTTGGATCCCTTTTATTTTTTCTTCCTGTCTGTTTGTGGTGGATAAGTCTTCCAGTACTATGTTAAATAAGAATGGTGAAAGTGGGCATCCTTGCCTTGTTCCTGTTCTTAAGAGAAATGCTTTTAGTTTTTGCCCATTGAGTATGATGTTGGCTGTAGGTCTTTCATATATGGCCTTTATTATGTCTAGATATGATCCCTGTATTCCCACATTGCTGAGTGTTTTAATCAGAAATGGATGCTGGATTATGTTGAAGACTTTTTTGGCTTCTATTGATATGATCATGTGGTTTTTATTCTTCATTTTTTTAGTGGTATAACACGTTTATTGATTTGCGAATATTGTACAAGCCTTGCATCCCTAGGATGAATCCCACTTGGTCATGGTGGATAATTTTTTTGGTATGTTGCTGGATCCGATTTGCTAGTATTTTGTTCAGGATTTTGGCATCATCAGGGATATTGGCCTGTAGTTTTCTTTCTTTGTAGTGTCTTTTTCTGTTTTTGAATTAGAATTTTGCTTGCCTCATAAAACGTGTTTGGAAGTCTCCCTTCTTCTTGAATTTTTTGAAATAGTTTGAGGACAATGGGTGTTAGTTCTTCTTTGAATGTTCCATAAAACTCCCCTGTGAAGCCATCCGGGCCTGGACTTTTGTTTGCTGGGACAGTCTTGATTACATCTTCAATTTCTTCTGTTGTTATTGGTCTGCTTAAGTTTTCTATCTCTTCCTGGTCCAGTTTTGGGGGTCTATGTGTTTCTGGAAATTTGTCCATTTTGCTTAGAATGTAGAATTTGTTGCCATATAATTGTTCGTAGTAGTTGTTAATAATCTTTTGTATTTTTGTGGTGGCAGTGGTTACTTTTCCTCTTTTATGTCTGATTTTGTGTAACTGGGTTCTCTCTCTTTGTTTCTTGGTGAGTCTAGCTAGGGGCCCATTAATCTTGTTTATCTTTTTGAAAAACCAGCTCTTTGTTTCATTGATCTTTTGAATTGTCTTTTTGGACACTATGTCATTTATTTCTGCTCTGAATTTTACTATTTCCTTCCTTCTACTTGCTCTGGGTTTTTCTTTTTGTTAGCTCTCTTGTTCTATAAGTTGTAAGGTTAGATAGTCTATTAGATATTTATCTTGTGTCTTGAGGTAGGCCTGTAGCGCTATGAACTACCATCTCAGAACTGCTTTCACTGCATCTCATAGATTTTGTGTTGTTGTGTCTTCATTTTCATTGGTTTGCAGGAAGTTTTTAATTTCTTCCTTGATCTCCTCGGTAACCCATTCATTGTTTAATAACATGCTATTTAGCTTCCATGTGTTCAAAAGTCTCTGTATGTTCTTCTTGCAATTGATTTCTAGTTTCATGCCATTGTGGTCTGAGAAGATGCTTGATATAATTTCAATCTTCCTGAACTTGTAGAGACTTATTTTGTGTCCTAACATGTGGTCTATCTTTGAGAATGTCCCATGTGCATTTGAGAAAATGTGAATTCTGTAGTTTTGGGGTGTAATTCTCTGTAGATATCTATTAAATCCATTTGATCTAGTGCTTCATTTAGAGTCTCTGTTTTATTGCCAATTTTTTGTCTAGAGGATCTATCCAGTGATGTGAGTGGGGTGTTGAAGTCCCCTTCTATGATTGTATGGCTATTGATTTCTCCTTTGAAGTCCCCCAGAAATTTTTTAATATATTTGGTGCTCCTATATTGGGTGTACATATGTTTATCGAGGTTATATCTTCCTGTTGGATAGACCCTTTCAATATTATGTAGTGGCTTTCTTTGTCTCTCGTTATGGCCTTCATTTTGAAATTTATTTTATCAGATATGAGAATTGCTACCCCAGCTTTTTTTTCTTTCCATTTGCTTGGAAGATTTTTTTTCATCCCTTCACTTTCCACCTATGTGTGTCTTTTGTTGTGAGGTGGGTCTCTTGTAAACAACATATAGATGAGTCATGCTTTTTTATCCAATCAGCAACTCTGTGTCTTTTTATGGGAGCATTCAATCCATTTACATTTTAAGGTGATTATTGATATGTATTTATTAATTGCCATTTTTGTTTAGTGTGGTTCTATTTTTTTTTCCTATTTCTCCTGCTAATTACAGCAGTCCTTTCAACATTTCTTGTAGTGCTGGTTTGGTGCTAATGTATTCCCTTAGCCTTTTTTTTTTTTGGTCTGCGAAGCTCTTTATTTGACCTTCTATTTTGAATGATAGCCTTGCTGGGTAGAGTAGTCTTTGATTCAAATCCTTGTTTTTCATGACCTTGATTACCTCATGCCATTCCCTTCTGGCCTGTAGTGTTTCTGTTGAGAAGTCAGCTGAGATCCTTATGGGGTTTCCTTTGTAAGTAACTTGTTGCTTGTCTCTTGCTGCTTTTAGGATTTTCTCTTTGTCTTTAATTTTTGGCAGTTTGATTACTATGTGTCTTGGTGTGGATCAGTTTGGGTTCTTCTTGCTTGGGGTTCTCTGTGCTTCTTGAATTTGAATACCTCTTCCTTCACCAATTAGGAAAGTTTTCTGTCACTATTTCTTCTAATATATTCTCTAACCCTTGCTCATTTTCTTCTTATTCGGTGACTCCTATGATGTGAATGTTATTACGTTTCCAGTTGTCCCACAATTCTCTTAAGCTGTCTTCCTGTTTTTAATTGTTTTTTTCCTTTTGATTTTTCGATTGGTTGATTTTTTCAACCCTGTGTTCTAATTCACTGATCCGGTCCTCAGCTTCCTTTACTCTGCTATTTAGATTTTCTAATGTGTTCTTTATTTCTGATATGTCATTTTTTATTTCTTCTTGGTGGTTTTTATGTTCCAACTGGTTGATTTTCAACATTTCTATGTCTTTACTCATGGTGCTCATGTCCTTACACATGTTCTTGAGCTTCCTCATGATCATGGCTTTGAATTCTAGTTCTGTTAACTTACTTAAGTGCACCTCATTTATCTCATCTTTGGTAGAGGTCTCTTGTTCTTTCATTTGGCTTTTGTTTCTGTGTTTTACCATATTGGCTATCACAGTGGCCTTCGATGTCTGCCAAATTTTCCCTGTGGGTGTTGGTGTTCTGCTGTTTGTGGCTCTCTCTCCTGGGTTTGGATGAGGCAGGGATGACCCATGTTAAACATCACTGTCAAGTCTTACTTTCCTGGTTAGAGTTTCTAGCCCATGGAATGGTAGTTATCCTCTAGCTTTTTGCCTGGAGGCTATAGTAGTGGTCACCTAAAGGACCTTGGTTTCTGAGTTGCCTGAAAAACTCCCTAAGGTGCTCAGTGTAAGAGGATTTCCCGAGGGTGGGGCAGATGCTGGTTGTTAATGGACCTCAATTAGCATTTCAATGGCCACCAGGTTGGTTTAAATCTTCGAGGGAGGGCCTCTGCCTCTCCCCAGGGTCCTGAAAAAGAGTAAGATGAGCACAGCCTTGCTTGGCTGCAAACCAGCAACAGTTCTGAGCACCCTCCAAATCTTGAGTCTCCAAATATAGTTCCAGTCCAGTCTGCTCACCCCCTTCTGCTGGAGCCCAAGTTGAGTGGCTGCTTCTAATTTAGCCTCTGTCCCAACTCTGTGCTGTGGAACCGCTTGGGAGTGTAACCCGTGGCCGCCGCTTCCAGCTTAGGGTGCTGTTCCAAGCTAAGGTCGTCGCTCCCGGCCTAGGCCACCACAGCTCCCAGCCGAGGGTGCAGCTTCTAGCTGAGGGCACAGCTCCCAGCCGAGGATGCAGCTTCTAGCTGAGAGCGCAGCTCCCAGCCGAGGTCATAGGTCCCAACCGAGGCCGCTGTAGGTCCCAGCCGAGGCTGCTGTAGGTCCCAGCCGAGGCTGCTGCAGCTCCCAGCCGAGGGCGCACCTCCCAGCCAAGGCCACAGGTCCTAGGCAAGGCCACTGCAGCTCCCAGCCAAGGTCGCCACAGCTCCCAGCCCAGGCCACTGTGGACCGTGGGCTCCTGGCCCCCTCTTGCGTCTTCGCAAGCCTACCAGGATTGAGTCAGTGTCCATGGTTATGTGGTCCTCCAAGCTGCTTTTTGGTTGCCTTTTTCTGATGATTTGTCTTTATTTTAATTGTAATTCCAGTTTGGTCCTGGGAGGTGATCTGCGAAACTTCCATTCACTCCGCTGCCATTTTCAGTCTCTCTATTATTAATTTTTTAATCCTCATACAAGGATATGTTTTACCTTTACATTGATTTTAGAGAGAGACATTAATGTGAGAGAGAAACATCAATAGGTTGCCTCTGTATTCACCCCAGCTGGTGATCAAACTCGTAACCTGAGTATGTGCTCTGATCGAGAATCAAACCCGCGATTATTTGATGTACAAGATGATCCTCCAATCAACTGAGCCACCTGGCCCAGGCTTTGAATTTTCTTTTGAGCCATCCTTGCGATGTATGGATTCTTCCTTCAGTCCATTGTGTCATTTACATCACTTTCTCAGACTAACACCTGGAGTCTATACACTGAATGAACTGGTCATCCAGAATCAATTTGTCAGCCTATGTCATAGATCTACTTGACGCCTTTCTTCAGAAAAAATCAATTTGATAATGATTCCTTCCCTGGTCTTTAAAATTCCATCTTTTCTAAACATTTCCAATGGGTCTATACCCCATGGCTGAAGCTTAATATCTCAGATTCAGTCTCTTCAACTAATTATTGCTTCCTAATTTTTTTGTCACGAATCGCACAAGACAAATTAATGGACCTGACTCTGAACTGTACAATTATGCTGTTTATTTATTTAAAATCCTCTTTGGTGTGACCTTGGGAAAATCAGTTTATCTCTGAGGTTTATTATCCCTTATCTCTAAAGTTCAGGGATTGAAAATGTCGCTCTCACAAGCCTCTACCTAACTATGAAATTATAGTGCAAAGAAAGTGAGGGTGAAATGCAATATGCATTACCAGGTCAGAAAACATCAGACCTGAAAACCAAAACACCTTCAAAGAGTCAGTCTGAAGCTGATAAGATTAGACTTTCCCTATTTACATAATCAGAAATAAAAAAATCATCAATCAAAATATAGTACTACTTGTAGCATTTCCTTAATATAAAAGCTGAGTGAGCCCCAGTTGTCTACTCAGCCTCTGATGTACAGTTGTCCAGAAGATGTCTCTCTAGCAAGTACATGGTTATGGCCACTAAATGTAAACTTGGATTACTGAGATAACATAGGCAATTAATTCAGAAAGAGCCTCCTGAGAAACCTGTCTATAAGGTAGAACTTCTAGGATGTGCTTCAGAGAACGGTGATTGTCAAAGAGAAAAGTGGTAGCATTCCAGATATTTTTCAAAATTATAATTTAGTAAGGGAGCCTCTTCTGCGTGGCATTCAGTGGCTTGTGAATCCGTGCCATGAATTATTTCTAACATGGACAGTCCATACAAGTTAAAAAATTAAACATGGGTTCTTGACTGTGTGTTCTCCTAGATTACTTACATTTGACATGGAGCCATCCCCATATCTTCAGCCCTCCTCCACCAATCCACCCAATCAGCTACAAAGCCCTATATATTTTATCTCACAGATGCAAACTCTCAGGAGAGCCCTCCTGTAGTACTTCCTCTTAGGTCTCACCAAATCTGCTTGAGTTGTTGAGCAATTATTATATTTAGTCTTCTGCCTTTCCCTCTGTGTAACTTCTTTAATCTGTCATATGATATTAGCATACATTACTGAGAATTACATATCTGATGTCACCCCTGCCTAAAAGTGTCCAATGAATATTTATCATTCTTATCTGGGTCTATTATGCATTCCTTTTTATCTCCACCCTCTCTCCTATCTGAGCATCCCCATATCACTTTCCTTCTTCTAACTGAATGTTTAAGCAACATGATCTTCCCTATAAATATCATGCATCTCCATATCTTTTTGCCTCAATGCATACTGTTTCATCAGTGTATCATTTTCTTTACTTTTATACTTTGGAAATTCGTATTTTTCCTTTAAATCTCTTTCTTCTCTGTGAAATAGTTCTCAGGTTCCAGGAACAATTGAGTAGCCTTCCTCTGTAGCACCATGGTAACCTCTTGACTTATCTGTTAGTCTTCATGATACTGGCCACTGCAGGGGATTGAGAAGGGGACCCTGCCTAATCCAGTTTACAATCCCAGGTTTGTGCTGTTCCAAGAACATTCCAAGCACTAAGTAACTGGTGTATAAAGAGGGATAAGGGGGTAGGAGAGAACATTTCCAAAGAAAAAAAGAAGAACCCACATGATGGAATTTAGCTTAACAAGAGGATGATGTTCTGATCCTCCAGGAAAGACAACCCAGAACCTACTCAGAACATCATCCTCTTGTTAAGCTAAATTCCATTGTCTTTCCTGGAGGATGTTCAAGAGCATATCCAGAGATACATTCCAGTATTGAAACTCTGTGTAAACCAGCTGAAAGTGGTGTTCCTCTGCAGAAAGGAGTGCCTGGTTTTTGGTTCTCCCTGCTCAAATTACCTCTTCTGTAAGGATCTTTAGAACAAATGGGGATCTGAGACATAAACACACTGGAAATTTCTATGAGTAGAGTCATGTGGCTACTCCCAATCTCCATTTCCAGAGCCTTGCAATATTAATCACTCCTTCAAGTAATCAAATATTGGTTAGTTTCCTCTCTTTTCCAGGCAATCTTCAATGTGCTTATAGAGGTGCAGAACTGTACACAGGGAATGAATCTTAATGTTTAATGCTGGTAAGAATCACCTGGCAGACTGGTGAAAAATGCAGGTAGCCTGGCCAGACCACTAGAGATTCAGATATGGTAACTGTGAAGGGAAAGTGTTGGCTGCTCCGCCACTTATCTATTTCCTTTTCTTTTACCAATCCCACCTAGCTTTTTTATTTTAAAGGACCAGCCCTACCCTCAGCCCTGCAGCTTGTCTAGAATGGCACTTCTACACTGGTTTGTAGATGGATAGATATCTAATATGGAAAAGAGTGCTCTAGTGCTGCAGGAAATAACTTTACCTGCTTTTTTCCAGAAACCCTTTGTCCCTTGCAAGGTATGTCAGTCATTACCCATGTGAGGTTTGGAACTCTCCCATCCATTGTTGCCACACATAAAGGGTTGACCTCTAGATAAAGCCACATGCATGAACTTCCTATGTGCACTTAGAATGGAAAATAAGAAGCGGTATGTGTTTTGTTGAATATTTAAGAACACACGTATGTCGCAATGAGTAGTATACCCACATACCCTTGCATTATTCTAAAGTGGATCTCATGCTGCTCGCATTTGATATGGAATTAGAAAGGGGAAAAGTGCATATGTGCTTTGACTGAAACCCTCAAAATAGTTCCTATTATGTTAGTGCTTGATACTATGCTTATGTTGAAAAAATATGTTCGCGCCTATGTGCCTATGAAATGTTTTATTTTTTAACACAGTTTCATATATGTCAAAGTAGAATTTTGAACTGACGTTCATTACCAAGATTGAATCCTTGAGTTCAGTTCTACCTTATATCTCATTCTGAAGAAATTTTAAGTTTAAATAAGACTATATTCAAAGGTCAGTCTTTCTATTAAAACAAAAAGTATAATATAATCTCTTATGCACGTGATCCAATGATATTAAATTTGTATAGATATAATGGGCATTGTCGTACAAGTTAAAAACATATCCTTTTGCTGAGAGGCAAATGTGGTTATCAGATGAGAATCTTATTTTAAACATATTATCAAAATTGTGAAGAAAAAATATATTTTGACTTCAATTCAACCACTTCTATTAAATCAACCAGATCTCTTGCACATTTAGCAATTTTAATTATTAAATCTGAGTATTTCTAGGTAGTCTCTGTGAATTTTTCTGAAAGTAGGTCCACTAGTTGATGTTTTATATTCTGTGCTAAAAACTGTGATGATAAATTTAAAAACTAGATTTTAAGGTACCTCAGATATACTATAAAATGCAGACCTTTCCCCTAAAACTCAGATTGTGCCATGCTGTGGAAACAAAAAATAAATAAATAAGCAGTAGATATGTATACCTGCAATAGGCCTATGATTAATATGAAGTATCATTTCTGACAGGTATGCAAGGCACTACGAGATAGCCACCATCTATAATGACAACCCATCACAGTTTTTGTTTACAATACACAATTGGAATTGATTCCAAGTTATAAAGGACCAAGTTATAAGCAACTGAGAAATACTTGGCCTACAGGGGTCTTAAGGAAGGTTGGATAATCTATCTCTCATGTACCTTTTATTTTTGCTTTCTTGCCAAATCTCCACAAAATCTTTGCAAGAGTTCAGTAAAATGGGAGTCATTTTCATATCTCTTAAGATTAGGTCTCCTACCTCAACCTCCTTGCCAAGATTTCCCAGAGACATTCCTGAATATTCATTCCATCAAGCCATGATGCTGCTTTATTTTACCCATGCTAGCCAGGCAGTGCAGCAGAAAGCCATTCTTCACTGTCACACACATCACACAAACGAGACCTTGCTGACAGTTTAAGATAAGTAATATCTGCTGGAAGGTAGTCAAAGATGTAAATCCTTTCTGTGCCTTATGTACTACAGACTTGTCTAGCACAAGAGTGTCTCAAAGCTAGAGAAGTTGATCTCCTCCAAATGACTTACAAACTTCAAAATCACATTGGCAAAGAAGTAGGGAGTGTTGTTTACAAGAGACCCACCTCACAAAAAAAGACTCACATAGGTTGAAAGTGAATGGATGAGAAAAAAATCTTCTGAGCAAATGGAAAAAAAAAAGCTAGGGTAGCAATACTCATATCTGATAAAATAGATTTTAAAATGAAGGCCATAACTAGAGACAAAGAAGGCCACTACATAATATTGAAAGGATCTATCCAGTAGGAAGATATAACCTTGATAAACATATATGCACCCAATATAGGAGCACCAAAATATATTAAAAATCTTCTGAAAAACTTAAAAGAAGAATTTGAGAGAAATACAATCATAGCAGGGTACTTCAACACCCCGTTGATACCACTGGATAGATCCTCTAGACAAAAAATTAGCAAAATACAGAGACTCTAATTGAAGCATTAGACCAAATAAATTTAATAGATATCTACAGAGAATTACACTCCAAAACTACAGAATTCACATTCTTCTCAAGTGCACATGGGACATTTCAAAGATACACCACATGTTAGGGCACAGACTATGTCTCTACAAGTTCAAGAAGACTGAAATCATATCAAGCATCTTCTCAGATCACAATGGCATGAAACTAGAAATCAGTTACAACCAGAACATGCAAAGACATTTGAACACATGGAAACTAAATAGCATGTTATTAAACAATGAATGGGTTACTGAGGAGATCAAGGAAGAAATAAAAAAAAACTTTCTGCCAACCAATGAAAATGAAGACACAACAACACAAAATCTATGTGATACAGCGAAAGCAGTTCTGAGAGGGAAGTTCATAGCACTACAGGCCTACCTCAAAAAATAAGAAAAATCTCTAATAGATTATCTAACTTGAAAACTTAAAAAACTAGAGAGCAAAGAAAAGGAAAACCCCAGAGCAAGTAGAAGGAAGGAAATAGTAAAGATCAGAGCAGAAATAAACAACATAGAGTCAAAAAAAAAAAAAAAATTCAAAGGGTCAATGAAACAAAGACTTTGTTTCTCGAAAAGATAAGCAAGATTGATGGACCTTTAGCTAGACTCTCCAAGAAACAAAGAGAGAGAACCCATTTACACAAAATCAAAAATGAAAGAGGAGAAGTAACAACTGACACCAAAAAAATACGAAAGATCATTAACAACTACTATTAACAATTATATGGCAACAAATTCAACAATCTAAGCGAAATGGACAAATTTCTAGTAACACATAGTCTCCCAAAACTGGACCAGGAAGAGATAGAAAACTTGAACAGACCAATAACAACAAAAGATATTGAAGATGTAATCAAGACTCTCCTGGCAAACAAAAGCCTGGGCCCAGATGGTTTCACAGGGTAGTTTTACCGAACATTCAAAGAAGAACTAACACCCATTTTCCTCAAACTATTTCAAAATATTCAAGAAGAAGGAAGATTTCCAAACTCGTTTTATGAAACCAGCGTAATTCTATTTCCAAAATCAGAAAAAGACACTACAAAGAAAGAAAACTACAGGCCAATAACCCTGAAGAACATAGATGCCAAAATCCTGAACAAAATACTAGCAAATCGAATCCAGCAATACACGAAAAAAATTATCCACCATGACCAAGTGGGATTCATCCCAGGGATGCAAGGCTGGTATAATATTTGCAAATCCATAAATGTGATACACCACATAAATAAAATGAAGAATAAAAACCACATGATCATATCAATAGATGCCGAAAAAGCCTTTGAGAAAATCTAGCATCCATTTCTGATAAAAACACTCAGCAATTTGGGAATAGAGGGATCATATCTTGACATAATAAAGGCCATATATGAAAATCCTACAGCCAACATCATACTCAATGTGCAAAAACTAAAAGCATTTCCCTTAAGAACAGGGAAAAGGCAAGGATGTCCACTTTTGCCACGCCTATTTTACATAGTACTGGAAGTCTTAGCCACAGCAATCAGACAGGAAGAAAAAATGAAAGGGATCCAAATTGGAAAGGAGCAAGTGAAACTGTCATTATTCACAGATGACTTGATACTGTACATAGAAAAACCCAAAGACTCCATCAAAAATTTACTAGACTCAATTAATGAATTTGAAAAAGGAACAGGATACAAAATTAATATCAAGAAATCGATGACATTCTTATACTCCAATGATCAACTCACAGAAAGAGAAACTAAGAAAACAATTTCATTTACCATTGCCGCAAAAATATTAAGATACCTAAGAATAAACTTAACCAAAGAAATAAAGGACCTAATCACAGAATAATGCAGGCCATTGAAAATAGAAATAGAGCAAGATATAAAAAAGTGGAAGCACATACCCTGTTCATGGATTGGGAGAATTAATATCATTAAAATGTCCATACTACCCAAAGCTATCTATAGATTCAATGCAATCCCATCAAAATACCAATGGCATACTTCACAGAATTAGAACAAATACTTCAAAAGTTTATGAGGAACCAAAAAAGACCTCAAAAAACCACCGCAATCTTGAAAAAGACGAACAAAGTTGGAGGGATCACATTACCAGATTTCAGGTTATACTACAAACTACTGTAATCAAAACAGCCTGGTACTGGCATAAGAACAGGTATATATACCAGTGGAACAGAACAGAGAACCCAGAAATGGACCCAAGGCAATATGCTCAATTAATATTGGACAAAGGTGGCAAGAATATACAGTGGAGTAAGGACAGCCTCTTTAATAAATGGTGCTGGGAAAATTAGACAGCTACATACAGAAAAATGAAACTAGATCCTACACAAGAATAAACTCAAAATGGATAAAAGACTTAAATATGACTCATGAATCCATAAAAATCCTAGAATAAACTGTAGGCAACAAAATTTCAGACATCATACGCAGCAGAATTTTCACTGATACTTCACCTAAGGCAACAAAAACAAAGGAGAAAATGAACACATGGGATTACATCAAACTCAAAAGCTTCTGCACAGCGAAAGATACAATCACCAAAATGGAAAGGCTTTCCACTGTATGGGAGAGCACAATTGCCAATGACATATCAGATAAGGAGATAATTGCCAATATATATAAAGTGCTCATACAACTCAACAAAAGGAAGACAAACAACCCAATTAACAAATGGGCAGAGAAACTAAATAGACACCTCTCCAAACAGGACATACAAATGGCTAAGAGACATATGAATAAATGCTCAACATCACTAATCATCAGAGAGATGCAAATTAAAACAACAATGAGGTATCACCTCACACCTGTCAGAATGGCCGCCATCAACAAATCATCAAACAACAAGTGTTGGCGAGGATGTGGAGAAAAGGGGACTCTAGTACACTATTAGTGGGAATACAGACTGGTGCAGCCACTATGGAAAACAATATGGTGTTACCTCAAAAAATTAAAAATTAAACTTCCATTTGACCCAGTGATCCCACTTCTAGGAATATACCCTACGAAGCCTGTAACACCATCATATGTGTACCTCCATTTTTGTAGCAGCACTATTTATAATAGCTAAGATCTGGAAACAGCCCAAGTGTCCATCAGTAGACGAGTGGATAAAAAAGCCGTGGTACATATACCCAATGGAATACTATGCAGTTGTAAGAAAGATCTCTTATCCTTTGAGACTACATGGAGGGACCTGAATAGTATCATCCTGAGTAAAACAAGCCAAATAGAGAAAGGCAAGTATCATATGATCTCACTTATTTGTGGAATATAATTAACATAACAATCTGAGGAATGGGGTAGTCCCAGAGACATGGACTTGGGTACAGACTGACAATCCCCAGAAGAGGGAGTGGTGGGGGAGAGATAAACCACAGAACTTATGTGCATGTATGCATGAACAATGGACATGGACAACAAAGCTGGGTACAGTGCAGGGAGGGAGGGGAAGGAGGGAATCAGTGGGAGAAAAAGGAGAAACATCTGTAACAAAAATGAATAAATTAATTAATTAAAAAATATATATATAAAGAAAATATTAAAGGTTCAAAAAAAAAAAAAAAAAGAGTGGTTTTGGCATCATGAAGATTCGTTTTATTATCTATCCAGGATTTAGGGACAGGTGGCAGACAGAAGGGTTGCAGTGAAATACTCAGATTCTATAGTCGGATAGACCTAGATCTGACACTGAATAAGTTACTTACCTGTTTAAACCTCACTGGAATTCCAGAATCTCTGAGCATTGTGAGTATTAAATGAGATTATGCTTGGCCCCATATCTGGCATAGAAATGCTCTCGAAGGTTTGTTCTGATTGATCTTCTGTTGTATTTGTTTTTATACTTCTCTGTTCTCATCAGGAATATTATTAACTTTTACTGAATAAATCTCTCTGTGTAGCACTTACCCAGAAGAGCTCTATAAGAGTTGTCCATATGAAGAAGCACCCCAATAGTGAGTCATCGTCAACAATTAGGAATTCCTGTCTTATTTGCCCTGACCTTATTAAGTAAAATCTTATAGTATATGCCATCTAGTCTATATTTAAGTTAGACAATCAACCCCAAATATACCCTTAAAATAGGGTGATATATTTTGGACTAAGAGATAGGAACATGCCTTTACTTTTTTAGTTCAAGGTTCTGCCATGAAAGGACTTTTGTGCTCCGTGAGAGGGGACAGTCCCACTCTGAGGTCCCCAGAGCTGAGGCCTCATGGCACTGCCTTGGAAAGGCTGAGGCCTCTGGGATGAGGCCTACCAACTACTCTGAGTGCAAGTTGATCTCACTCTCTATTTGTTTTCCACTGCATATAACCCCACCCCAAGGGCAAAAGCTGCATCTTAGCACCAGAACATCTTAGCTAAAAGATGGACTTTTGGCCTTCTTCAGGGCCACAGAAAGTTCCTTTCAGGGAGCAAGGAAAATAAGGTTGAAAAATACTGCTGTAAGGCTACTGAGCTCTCCAAAATGACTCGCCATGCTCTCCTACCCAAGCATAAGATGTAGAAAGAACTGACAAGAAGGCCAGCTAGCGCCCAACTGGGTCCCAACAAAAGTCATATATTGAAGCCTTAACCTTCAGCCCACTGAAATATGACTGTATTTGGAGATAGAGATTTTAAGGAGGTATCTAAGGTTAAATTAAGTCATAAGGGATGAGCCCTAACTCAATATGAGTGATATTTTTTTAAGAGTAAGAGACAGCAGGAGTACACACACTCACACACACACAGAAGGCCATGTGAGGGCACAGAGAGAAGATGGCCATCTGTAACCTAGGGAGAAAAACCTCAGGAAAAAAACAAACCTTACCCTTCTCACACCTTGATCTTGGATTTCTATCCTCCAGGACTGTGAGAAAGTCAGTTTCTGTTGTTTAAGGCACCCAGTGCTGTATTTGGTTCAGGAAGCCTTATCAAGCCAATACAGAGCCAAAATATTAATTTTGTATCAGAAAGTTGATATTTTATATTGTCAGAAAGTGGACTTGCTAATCTTAAAACTCAAAGGGAGTTAGACTTACCTAGTCACAAGAAGTGATGCAAAATTGCACACTTCCCCATGCAAGGGCCTATGTGTGCAAAATTTAGTAGGACACGGAAGAAAAAAGGATAGAAGAACTGAAATAACTTTCAGGAGTTATGTGGCAAATGTGATTGGGCTATGTCTGCCCAATTTCTTCTTCTAAATGCATCAATCAGAATAAGTAATTTCTCCACTCATGCAAAGCAGTGAATGAGGAGTGGAAAGTGGTCAGAAATGTGAAATTGCTAGAGCCCCCTCTATGTAGAAGGAAACATCTGGATAGTGACCATTTCTGTCACTAGTCTATTCACTTTCTCAGAGGCAGAGCACTTTAGCATTTTCAAAATAGGCCTAAAATGATTGAGTTCAAACACTTGGGTAGCCAAGTTTAAGACTGAGTCATGAACCAAAAATCAGCTAGGTTAAAATAAAGAAGAGTGATATCATCATCATCATCGCAACTCATAATAAGTAATTCATCAAGGTGAATTGCTTATTTGCATTAAGTCAGATGCTCTCATAATTAGTGCATTCTCTAATGCAATTGGCACAATAACTCTGTTATAGGTATAATTGTTCACATTTTAAACATGAGAAAACTGAGAATCAAAGATATTAACATCCTATGCTCATTCAACTATTGTGTAAGAAATTCCAAATGAATAAACCTGGAATGCAAGGAATACAATAAAACATACTGTCTCCTATATTTTTTAGTGGATGAAGATTGACTTTTCCTGGATGAACTTCTGTAGACTCTGTGGCTGGAATGTATCAGTTATCACCAAAGCAAACCAAGGCATTAGGAACCAGGGAAGATAGACAGGAAAAATAATCAAGAGACTGGAGGAAATCTATAAAATTGTTGAGGTGAAGAATCTGAGTTAGATACATCATCAGAGTGTGGAGGGAAAGATTCTGTGCCCAGAAGAGTAGAGAAACTATTGTAAGAAGGTAAGAACAAATAGTTCATCAATGGTGATTGCTTACAATTGGGGTCGGTGATTATACCTTATTTTTCTGACATTCAGGATGGAAGATGAAGGGGGACTGATCATAGAATCAGTGGCTAAAGAGAAGAAAGGTGCAGTGGAAACCTAAAATCACACCAAAGCAAAAGAGTACAGTGAAATTCTACTGGGCATCATGGTACTGCTCTAACACAGAGAGGCCCTCAACAGCCTGGGTAGCTTCAGAACACCTGACAATTTGACTTGAAAAAATAAAAATGCTGCCCAGTTGGTGTGGCTCAGTGGATTGAACATCATCCCATTGACTGAGAGGTCCCAGTTTGATTCCTTGTCAGGGCACATGTCTGGTTGAGGGCTTGATCCCCAGTAGGGGGTGTGCAGGAGGCAGCCGATAGATGTTTCTTTCCCTCTCCTTTCTCTCTCTCTCTAAAAAAAAAAAAAAGAGAAAGAAAGAAAGAATAAAAATGCCAATTTGGGTAACTTATATTTACAACTCTTATATCTCATCCTTTTAACAATCGTATGAAGTATAAAGAGCAATGATGCACGTAATGTTACAGAAAAGGAAACTGAGGAGTGACTCACAGCAAGTAAGTGAAACCAGTTCTCTGATCTGAGAAATAAAGTCGTTAGGATAGGCATGTGGTAGGCACTTGCCTGATAAGTCTAGAACCCATCTGACACCATACATAGTTATTACAGTATTATTATTCTTTTTTCTTTTCATTAAATTTATTGGGGTGACATTGGTTAATAAAAGTATATAGGTTTCAAGTGTGCAATTCTATAACACATCATCTGTACACTGTATTGTGTGTTCACCACCTCCAGTAATATTGTCAATTGTGCCTTTGCCATGAATCCTTATGTCTCAGAGCTGCTTAGGTATCAAGAACAAAAAAGCAGAAATTTTCAAAAAGAAGTCAACTTATTGAAAACATATTGTTAGCATCAACCTAGCTGCCTTTTCCTACCACTCCAATTACCCTTGACTTAATGTACTGGGCCAGCACATTCTTCACTTTAGTTAAGGATTGTGGAAGGAGAAGGCAGGGCAGGAGGTAAACAAGACAGCCTATGCTAGAATTTGAGCAAACCATTAAGGCTCATAGGCAGACACTGGCTTTTTACCTCTCAGTTAAGTATAAACTAACATGCAGTGTTGGTTGTTGCCCTGGACTTCCATCTATGGAAATGTCTCCTTCCTGGATAGTCCTGCCCTTCTCATTTACCTGAACTCTGTTCACTGTAAAACATCTTCCACGGTAGTTATTGGGTAAATCCCTGTCCTTTCCTGGACTCACCTCCTGCACAAGAGATGTTATCTATTATGGCAGCTACTTCGCTGCCACATGTCCTCTGGTCCAACTATATTATGTAACCATTTGCCTACTGTTTGGGGTTATATAACACTCTTTTATTACCTTAGGATGTTAACAGATAATTTCTGTAAATATAAATGTATGCATGTATTTTCTACTAATTATTGTCACTGTATCAAACTTCCTCTCAAATCCTCCACCAAATGCAGCATTTTCAAAAAGTCTTGAATTAGTATCATAAAATTAAAATATTATGTGCAAAAAAGGATTAAGATCCCCCCTCAACTTCTCCATCTCATCAATTTACCCAGAAAAAAAGACCAGCTATATTTCCCTGCCTAGGATAAAATTCTTAGATTTTCCCAGCATATGATTTTTTTAAACAACTTGAGAAGGGAATAAATTCATAGTCAATACCCTTCTATGTTCCCATTTATGTAAGAAACTTAGCCTTTTTTCCTTTTTTTCCATCAGTTAAGTTTCCTTTGGTGGTAATAACCTTTCTTCCTCACTACCCCACCCATCCATAGCAAGCACTACCTACATATAGCTGTTCATTTTCAACATACCTTTGAAAGTTTAAATGTCACATTTGCATTTCATTCAATGTTTAAAATACAAAGAACTGAAAATGAAATGAAACCATAAGAGAGGGCCTTGCAGTGAAAGGAAAATAGTAATAAACCCAGTGTTCTGACCCCAAATATGGGTGTGCAACCTCCTAAGACCCCTTTCACTCATCCTGTTCAGTGGGTAATGCTGACACAAGCCCCACACCAGCTCCACACTCATGTCCTTCTGTCCCCATCAGAGTTTTCATGTGATTATAGGGTTCGGAGTTTCCTTTCAGTTCATCTTTGTATTCTCTAAGACATGGCCTTGAAGCAGAACAAAACCTACATCTTTTTGTGACTGTGGTGGACTTTAAACCTATGAGGATAACAAGGACAGAGCTGATGTGTTTTGATACAGGGAGAATCCTTTCTACTAATTTTCAAAAGCAGACACATTGTCGATTAATAGTGCAACCGTTTTTCATCCTTTTCATGGAATTAGCAAGATTATTTGTCACTAAAAGTAACAAGCAGGCATGGAGAAGAAAGGAGATTGCTTCACAAACAAGATCTTATAAATAAAGTGTCTTTGGAGCCAGGTAAAGATGAACTAAAATATTGTCTTTATCACTGAGTGGGAGAGTGACTTTCAGACACAGCTCATCTAAGCCTCAGAGTTTTGTCTGTAGAAGGGGCACAGTAATATATGCTTTAAGCTTTGTTGTAGGATTAATTGAAAGAATATATATAAATTTTTCTTAATCTCTAAGCATTCAATGCATTGTTATTATTACTACTGTTATTACCCACAATAATATTGAATAACAGTAGCATGCTAATTCCGTTTTGCTTCTATCGACCTGTCTCGATTGTGAGAGTCACTCAAATGGAGATCTTGTTTCTTGAAAATTCCAACTTTGCAGGAAATGTATAGTCTTAAGTATATTCTTAGGCTCAGGAAAGTTTTAGGGAGTATACTTAATTTATTATTTCAACAAATACTGTTGAGAGGCCTAATCTCTGCCTCATATTCTACAGGGTGGGCATTCAGTAATGAATACAGTAGATGAATTTTTTAGAGCTTACATTCCAGGGGAGGAAATGGAGAAAAAGACACAATTAAATTTATTATAGAATCATATGTTTTATACAGAAAGTAAAACAGAAGAATGTTATTGTGGGGAGATTAATTTGGATTGTGTGGTCAGGGAAGAGAGTAATTACATACTAGAGATGATTTTAAGTTTATTCCTGAATTCCAGGTAGGATCCAATCATGGGAAGGGTTGGGATGTAAAAATAGGATATTCTGGATAGGCAGGGAAAACCATTAAACCTTCACTAGAAAGAAGGCCAATAGACAAAGGGTATTGAGAGATAAAGAGGAGTAGGAGGCAGGGAAATATTGTGTTACCCTCTCTGGGCCAAAATAAGGGATTTGTATTGTTCTATACTTGGGAAGTGGGGAAGTGAGACTGGTGAGTCAATTCTTACTGATTTCCAGTTGTTAACATGATAATATCTTGGACTAGGTGATGTCTAGTAGTATAGATGGGATTAGTGGATAGATCAGAATATAGAGCTGATAGGCTTTGTTTCATTAATATGTGGAATGAGAGGAAGAATAAATTATTTGTAAATTATTTTTAGTCATAGCACTGAGGGAGATAGATGTGAAATCTTCAGACAAAAAATAAATCTCAGTAATTATAAAATTATATCTGGGTATGGAGTCAGATCATTGGGAGTTGAATGTTGATTATTCAATTTAACCATTGGCCATAGGCAAATAATGTGTCTCAACTTTCATCTTCTATAAAATGGAGATAATAAAACTACGTTTGCCTATCTGAAAGAGTGTCTTTATAGTCAAATAAAATAAAACCACTATAATTTTATAGTAATATTTTATTCAGTGTTTAATATATACTATGCACTATGCTGAGTAATTTTAGTTTACTGCTTAAACATGAGGCAAAGGACATTTCTTCCAGTTCCACTTTACATGTAGGCACAAAAAGATTTAAAATTCACACATGATCAAATAGGTAAATCATGGGTTTAGTTTCCATGCATTCTTTTTTTTTTTTTTTTAATCCTCACCCGAGGACATTTTTCCATTTTTTGCACAGATAGAGTGGGAGGGGGAGAGCGGAAGAGAGAGAGAGAGGGAAACATTGATGTGAAAGGGACACATCGAGTGGCTGCCACCCTCACGACCAACCAGGGCTGGGGACAAACTGCAACCGAGGTAAATGCCCTTAGCGGGAACCGAACCCAGGTCTCTCTGGACCGCAGGCGGATGCTCTAACCGCTGAGCAAACCGGCCAAGGCCCATGCATTCTTTTTTGTTGTTAATCCTCACCCAATGATATTTTTCCACTGATTTTGAGAGAGAGTGGAAGGGAAAGAGGGAGATAGAGAGAGAAACATTGATGTGAGAGAGACATATCAGTTGGCTGCCTCCCACACAAACCCACCCAGGGCAGAGATCACTGTAACGCAGGTATGTGCCCTTGACCAGAATCAAACTTATGCCCCTTTGGTCTGTAGGCCAACACTTTAACCACTAAGACAAACCAGCCAGGGCTTCTCTCTCTCTCTCTCTCTCTCTCTCTCTCTTTTAATGAAACAAAGTTACTGTTTGGTTTAATGATTAAGTTTGGGCTTATATTTAATTTCAGTATTCTTACTTTAATAACACAGAAAATGTTAATTTATCATTTTTTTTTACAAATAAGTATTCATGCCTTTTTTAAAACTGTGTATGCCATTAAGTATTATCTAAAATGTCACTTAGTAAGTCCTATAAAGGTTACCAAAGATTATAAATGAAAATTATCATTAATATCATTAAGAGGGCCCTGACCAGTTTGGCTCAGAGTGTTGGCCTGCAGACCGAAGCATTATAGGTTTGATTCCCTGTCAATTGCATGTGCCTGGGTTATAGATTTGATACCAGGCCCCAGTGGGTGTCGTGCGGGAGGCAACCAATCGATGTGTCTCTCACATTGATGTTTCTCTCTCCCCTTCCCTCCCTTACACCCTATCTAAAAATCAATAGAAAAATATCCTAGGGTGAAGATTCACACACACACACACACACACACACACACACACCATTGTTAATAGGAATGGGAATAATGTTTATTTTTATATTTTTTTGTGTTTATTTTATTAATTAATTTTTGTCACAGATGTTTCTCCTTTTTGCCCCACTGATTGCCCCCTTCCCCTCCCTCCCGGCCCTGTCCCCAGCTTTGTAGTCCATGTCCATTGTTCATGCACACATGCATATAAGTTCTGTGGTACATCTCTCCCCCAATATCCCCTCTTCTGGGGATTGTCAGTCTGTACCCCACTTCCACGTCTCTGGGACTACCCCATTCCTCAGATTGTTATGTTCATTATATTCCACAAATAAGTGACATCATATGATACTTGTCTTTCTCTGTTTGGCTTGTTTTACTCAGGATGATACTTTCCAGGTCCCTCCATGTCGTCTCAAAGGATAAGGGATCTTTCTTTCTTACAGCTGCATAGTACTCCATTGTGTATATGTACCACTGCTTTTTTATCCACCCATCTACTGATGGACACTTGGGCTGTTTCCAGATCTTAGCTATTGTAAATAGTGCTGCTACAAACATGGGGGTACATATATTCTTTCTGACTGGTGTTTCAGGATTCTTAGGGTATATTCCTAGAAGTGGGATCACTGGGTCAAATGGAAGTTCAATTTTTAATTTTTTGAGGTAACACCATAGTGGCTACACTGGCCTGCATTCCACTAACAGTATACTAGAGTCCCCTTTTCCACATCCTCGCCAACACTTGTTCTGACATATGTGAGGTGATACCTCACTGTTGTTTTAATTTGCATCTCTCTGATAATTAGTGATGTTGAGCATTTCTTCATATGCCTCTTAGCCATTTGTATGTCCTGTTTGGAAAGGTGTCTATTTAGTTCCCCTGCCCATATTTTAATTGGGTTGTTTGTCTTCCTGTTGTTGAGTTGTATGAGCACTCTATATATATTGGAAATTATCTCCTTATCTGATATATCATGGGCAATTATGCTGTCCCATACAGTGAGTAGGCTTTCTGTTTTGATGATTGTATCTTTCGCTGTGCAGAAGCTTTTGAGTTTGATGTAGTCCCATGTGTTCATTTTCTCCTTTGTTTCTATTGCCTTAGGTGATGTGTCAGTGAAAATCTGCTGCGTATGATGTCTGAAATTTTGTTGCCTAAAGTTTCTTCTAGGACTTTTATGTATTCATGAGTCACATTTAAGTCTTTTATCCATTTTGAGTTTATTCTTGTGTAGGGTGTAAGTTGATGGTCTAGTTTCATTTTTCTGCATGTAGCTGTCCAGTTTTCCCAACACCATTTATTAAAGAGGCTGTCCTTACTCCACTGTTTGCTCTTGCCAACTTTGTCAAATATTAATTGAGCATATTGCCTTGGATCCATTTCTGGGTTCTCTGTTCTGTTCCAAAGGTCTATATGCCTGTTCTTGTGCCAGTACCAGGCTGTTTTGATTAGAGTGACTTTGTAGTATTACCTGAAATCTGGTAATGTGGTCCCTCCTACTTTGTTCTTCTTTTTCAAGATTGCTGTGGCTATTCAAGGTCTTTTTTGGTTCTATATAAACTTTTGAAGTACTAGTTCTAATTCTGTGATGTATGCTGTTGATATTTTGATGGGGATTGCATTGAATCTATAAATTGCTTTGGGTAGTATGGACATTTTAATGATGTTAATTCTCCCAATCCATGAACAGGGTATGTGCTTCCACTTTTTATATCTTCCTCTATTTCTTTTTTCAATGGCCTGCATTATTCTGTGAATAGGTTCTTTATTTCTTTGGTTAAGTTTATTCCTAGATATCTTAATTTTTTGCTACAATGGTAAATAGGATTGTTTTCTTAGTTTCTCTTTCTCTGAGTTCATCACTGGTGTATTAGGATGCCATCGATTTCTTGATGTTTATTTTGTATACTGCTACATTTCCAAATTCATGTATTAAGTCTACTAAATTTCTGATGGAGTCTTTGGGGTTTTCTATGTATAGTATCATGTCATCTGTGAATAATAAGTTTCACTTCCTCCTTTCCAATTTGGATCCCTTTTATTTTTCCTTCCTGTCTGATTGCTGTGTCTAAGACTTTCAGTACTGTTAAATAAAGTGGCGAAAATGGGCATCCTTGCCTTGTTCCTGTTCTTAAGGGAAATGCTTTTAGTTTTTCCCATTGAATATGATGTTGGCTGTAGGTCTTTCATATATTGCCATCATTATGTCTAGATATGATCCTTCTATTCCCACACTGCTGAGCGTTTTTATCAGAAATGGATGCTGGGTTTTGTCGAAGGCTTTTTCAGCATCTATTGATATGATCATGTGGTTTTTATTCTTCATTTTTTTATGTGGTGTATCAGGTTTATTGACTCGCAAATATTGTACCAGCCTTGCATCCCTGGGATGAATCCCACTTGGTCATGGTGGATAATTTTTTGGTGTATTGCTGGATCCGATTTGCTAGTATTTTGTTCAGGATTTTGTCACCTATACTCATCAAGGATATTGGCCTGTAGTTTTCTTTCTTTGTTGTGTCTTTTTCTGGTTTTGGAATTAGAATTATGCTGGCTTTATAAAAGAAGTTTGGTAGTCTTCCTTCTTCTTGAAGTTTTTGAAATAGTTTGAGGAGAATGGGTGTTAGTTCTTCTTTGAATGTTCCGTAAAACTCCACCGTGAAGCCTTCCTGGCATGGGCTTTTGTTTTCTGGGAGAGTCTTGATTACATCTTCAATTTCTTCTGTTGTTATTGGTCTGTTCAAGTTTTCTATCTCTTCCTGGTCCAGTTTGGGAGACTATGCGTTTCTAGAAATTTGTCCATTTTGTTTAAATTGTCGTATTTGTTGCCATGTAATTGTTCATAGTAGTTGTTAACGATCTTTTGTATTTTTGTAGTGTCGGCTGTTACTTCTCTTTCATTTCTGATTTTGTGAAACTGGGTTATCTCTCTGTTTCTTGGTGAGTCTAGGTAAGGGTCCATCACTCTTGTTTATCTTTTTGAAAAACAGCTCTTTGTTTCATTGATCCTTTGAATTGTTTTTTTGGACTCTATGTCATTTATTTCTGATTTGATTTTTACTATTTCCTTCCTTCTACTGGCTCTGGGGTTTTCTTGTTGTTTGCTCTCTAGTTATTTAAGTTGTGAGGTCAGATAGTCTATTAGAAATGTTTCTTGTTTTTTGAGGTAGGCCTATAGTGCAATGAACTTCCCTCTCAAAACTGTTTACACTGTATCCCATAGATTTTGTGTTGTTGTGTGTTCATTTTCATTGGTTTCCAGGATCTTTTTAATTTCTTCCTTCATCTCCTCGGTAACCCATTCATTGTTTAATAACATGGTATTTAGCTTCCATGTGTTCAAAAGTCTCTGTATGTTATTCTTGCAACTGATTTCTCGTTTCATGCCATTGTGTTCTGAGAAGATGCTTGATATGTTTTCAGTCTTCTTGAACTTGTAGAGACTTAGTTTGTGTCCTAACATGTGGTCTATCTTTGAGACTGTCCCATGTGCCCTTGAGAAGAATGGGAATTCTGTAGTTTTGGGTTATAATTCTCTATAGATATCTATTAAATCCATTTGGTCTGTTGCTTCATTTAGAGTCTCTGTTTCTTGCTAACTTTTGTCTAGAGGATCTATCCAGTGATGTGAGCGGGGTGTTGAAGTCCCCTGCTATGATTGTATTGCTATCGATTTTTTCTTTGAACCCTCCAGAAGATTTTTAATATATGTTGGTGCTCCAGTATTGGGTGCATATATGTTTATCAAGGTTATATCTTCCTGTTGGATAGATCCTTTCAATATTATTAGTGGCCTTCTTTGTCTGTAGTAATGGCCATCATTTTGAAATCTATTTTATCAGATATAAGTATTGCTACCCCAGCTTTTTTTTTCTTTCCTTTTCCTGGAAGATTTTTTTCTATTTCTTCACTTTCAACCTATGTGAGTCTTTTGTTTTGAGGTGGGTCTCTTGTAAACAACATATAGATGAGTCATGCTTTCTTATCCAATCAGCTACTCTGTCTTTCTATGAGAGCATTCCATCCATTTACATTTAAGGTGATTATTGATATGTACTTATTTTTTGCCATTTTTGTTTTGTGCGGTTCTACTTTTTTTTTTTCGACTTTTCCTGCTAATTACAGCAGTCCTTTTAACATTTCTTGCAGTGCTGGTTTGGTGCTAATGTATTCCCTTAGCCTTTTTTTGTCTGAGAAGCTCTTTATTTGACCTTCTATTTTGAATGATAGCCTTGCTAGGTAGAGTAGTCTTGGATTCAGATCCTTGTTTTTCATGACCTTGATTACCTCATGCCATTCCCTTCTGGCCTGTAGTGTTTCTGTTGAGAAGGCAGCTGAGAGTCTTAGGAGGTTTCCTTTGTAGGTAATCTGTTGCTTCTCTCTTATTGCTTTTAGGATTCTCTCTTTGTCTTTAGTTTTTGGCATTTTGATTACTATGTGTCTTGGTGTGGGCCTGTTTGCATTCTTCTTACTTGGGGCTCTCTGTGCTTCTTGAACTTGAATGCCTTCTTCCTTCACCAAATTAAAAAAGTTTTTTGTCACTATTTCTTCAAATATATTTTCTAACCCTCGCTCATTTTCTTCTTCTTCGGGGACTCCTATGATGTAAATGTTACGTTTCCAGTTGTCCCATCGTTCTCTTAAGTTGTTTTTCTGGTTTTTAATTATTTTTTTCTTTTGGTTTTCCGATTGGTTGAATTTTACTACCCTATCTTCTAATTCACTGATCTGGTCCTCAGCTTCCTCTACTCTACTATTTAGACATTCCAATGTGTTTTTTTTTGTGTGTTTTTTTTTGATATGTCATTCTTCATTTCTTCCTGGTGGTTTTTAATTTCCATCTGGTTGATTTTCAACATTTCTATGTCTTTACTCATGGTGCTCATGTCCTTACACATGCTGTTGAGCTTCCTCAACATCATGGCTCTGAAATCTAGTTCTGTTAACTAGCTTAACTGCAACTCATTTATCTCATCTTCGGTAGATGTCTGTTGTTCTTTCATTTGGCTTTTGTTTCTGTGTTTCACCATTTTAGCTATCACAGTGGGCTTTGGTGGTTGCCAAATTTTCCCTCTGGGTGTTGGTGTTCTGCTGTTTGTGGCTCCCTCTCCTGGGTCTGGATGAGGAAGGGAGGACACACTTTAAACACCACTGTCAAGTCTTAACTTTCCTGGTTAGCGTTGCTAGCCCAGGAAATGGTAGTTATCCTCTAGCTTTTTTGCCTGGAGGCTATTAGTAGTGGTCACCTGAAGAACCTTGGTTTCTGAGTTGACTGAAAAACTCCCTCAGGTGCTCAGTTTAAGAGGATTTCCAGAGGGTGGAGCAGATGCTGGTTGTTAATGGGCCTCAATTAGCATTTCAGTGGCCACTGAGTGGGGTTAAATCTCCAAGGGAGGGGCCACCGCCTCTCCCCAGTGCCCTGGGAAGAAGTAAGATGACCACAGTCCTGTGTGGCTGCACTCAGCAAAAGCTCTGAGCACCCTCCAAATCCCGAGTGTCCCCACACAGTTCCAATCCTGTCTGTCCTCCCTCTGCCGGAGCCTAAGGTGAGTGGCTGCTGCCAATTTAGCCTCTGTCAGGGCTCTGTGCTGTGGAGTCTCCTGGGACTTTAACCCGAGGGTGCTCCGGCAGCTCCCAGCCGAGGGCGTAGCATCCAGTTGAGGTGACAGGACCCAGCTAAGGCAGCTGCAGGTCCTAGCTGAAGCAGCTGCTGGTCCCAGCCGAGGCCACAGGACCCAGCCAAGGGCGCTGCTTCCAGCCCAGTCCGTTGGTCCCAGCCGAGGCCGCAACTGGTCATAGCTGGGGCCACAGTTTGGAGCCGAGGCCGCTGATCCCTGCCGAGGCCACAGCAGGTCTCAGCCGGGGCCACAGGTCCTAGCAGAGGCCACAGCAGGTCCTAGCCCAGGCCAGTGCGGACCGTGGGCTCCCAGCCCCCTCTTGCGTCCTCGCAAGCCTACCAGGATTGAATCAGTGTCCTGGTTATGTGGTCCTCCAAGCTGCCTTTCGGTTGCCCCTTCCTGATGATTTGTCTTTATTTTCATTGTAATTCCAGTTTGGTCTTGGGAGATGGTCTGCGTAGCTTCCATTCACTCCGCCGCCATTTTTTCTCACCAATTTTTAAAATCACAAGATAAATCACGTATGTGTAAAAGTTCAAATGGCTAGCTTGTGATGAGAATTCAACCTGGAATGAGATGATGTGATAAGTTATGTTAATCCTTTCAATAAGAAAGAAAAAAATTTAGCCTGCTACCAGTGACCCTATCTGACATTTATCTGATATTTGATATTTATTTGCTATCTTTTGTAGCACCTAGCATCTAGTAATAATAGGTTGTTACATGGGTGTTTAATAAACTCTTAAAACATACTAAATAGATATTTTGGGCAGTAATCTGTATATTTCCATAATATAAATTTCTCTTTTTAAAAATATTTTTATTGATATTTTTAGAGAGAGAGAAAGGGAGAGAGAGAGATAGAAACATCGATGAGAGAGAAACACCAATTGGCTGTCTCCTGCACGCCCCCTACTGAGGATTGAGCCTGCAACCCCAGGCACATGCCCTGACTGGAATTGAACCGGGTCCTCTTAGTCCATGGGATGACTCTCAATCCACTCAGCCACACCGGCTGGGCTATAGTATAAATTTCTAAAGGGCAAAGCCCTGTCTATTAATTATTTTCTTGTCTTATTTTGTCTTCCTTCACAGTTTTTAGTATAATCGAGTTCCACTGCATTTATAATTTACCAAATAAAATAAGCTCTTACTTTTAGGCACTAATGAGAAGGAACATGAGGACAGAAGGTAGAATAGTGACAATAAGTCAATGACTGTTTTCATCCCTATCCTGAAGCAAAGCAATGTCCTATCTTTGGAGCCTATGGTCCAAATCTGATCTGAAAAGGGGCTTGTTCTATTTTTATTTTTAGCTTATTTTTATTTTTTAACTGGTTGAATTTTCGTGTAAAAACATGAGATCTCAGAGCACATGGAGTCTTGACGGTTTTTCCGTTTACTTAGTGGATTTTGTGCATAGCCACATTTCTCGTCTGTCACATTGCTGAGCTTGGAAGGTGCGTGTATGCCCGAGATCAGGATATTACTGTGGAAAGCTAGGGAACATTGTTGAGTCACCACTCTCCATGGCCCCCACCTAGACTAAGTCACATTGCTCTGGAATGTGTTTTTATATGTTTTATTTCCTCGGCATTAGTACATTTTACTATTTGTATCTTTTTATTTATTTATTTAGTTAGTTAGTTATTATTTGCACCTTGCATGTCTATCACTCCTGAATTTGGGAAAAGTCAGGTTGGTGTTACAGCTGGGAGGTCACTTGTGTAGCTGCCCTTGGATGGGGGCTGGAGGCAGAAGAGTAAGTAGTTGAAGCAGATGGAGATGTCATCTCTGTCTCTTCAGGTCATCTCAGGTAGTCTCCATGTTTTGTCCCAGCATGGACCTGTCTGGTCTTCCTCACAGTGGTGGGCTCAGAGTAGTTAGACTGATTCCATGCTAACCACCTTCATGACCTGCACTGGGAAGTCACATACTCACCTAGTTGACTCTTCGCCAAGGTCAGGCAGAATCGAAGGGAAGGCTTATAGGTTCCACTTTTTTGATGGGAGGGGCATCAGAGAATTCAGAGATATTTTTTCAAGTTACCACAGTGGATTCTATAAAGTACAATTTTTTTCTTTTAGGCATGTTTCTGAAATCCCTGACTGTCTTCCCTCTTCTGTTTTTCAATCTAGTTCTTCCTCCTACTCCAAGGGACAGCCATGTGTATGCTGATGGGGCTAACACAGTCCATCAAACAGAAATTACTTACTTATATAATGGGAGCGAGACCAGTTTCCACTGACCTCTACATGAAAAGGAGAGGGATTTGAAAACATTCTTTCTATTTCTTTTCTGTAGTCTGGAGACTCCGGCAGGCTGGGTTATTTCAGGAGAGACACAAATGAGCAGAGTTGTATGAGCTGGCTGGTGGAAGGGGGAAGCCTGTCTCGGAATCCCATTGTGAGTGGGAGAGAACAGATGTGTTGGCAGCTGTTCAGTGATATAATGGGTAAGCCCCCAGTGCACGTGGATCATCTACAAGACAGCTAATCCATTCACAGATAATCAAGAATTGACCATATGTCACAGCTGGACTGTATATGAACATAGCACATGAGGAAAGAGGAAAAACATGAATTTGTCATTTGAAAAGAAAAAAAAATCAACAACACTCATAATTATGTGTAATAATAGTGGCCCATTCACATAAGTAACATTTATTTTTATTGAAACATTATTAAAAGCTCTCTTTAATTGGTTTCCTTGTGAAATAGACAAGGTAGAGCTCTCTATTTTTTATTTTTTGAAATGAGAGTCCTTAAAAAAGGATGGGAAAGTAAAAGAGAGAGAGCAAACATTTACTGCTCACTAACTCTGTGTAAGTCACTGATATTTGATCAGAACTGCAGAAATAATTAGTAATATGACAGACAGACTACTGGCATTTTAACTAGCAATCCAATTCTCATGGAGCACAATATCAATTATCTATTGCAAATCCAATAAAACACGATTTTCAGTTGTCAATATTTTTTATTCTGTGCATCCTTAAATCACAAAAATACATGCTAACCTCACAGAATCCCTGTCATCATTCTGCTTTGAGTTTTATTCGGAGGTATCTCATGGTGTATTTGCAATACACTTATAATTTCCTTAGTATCATCAAGCATGCTTGTGAAAAATTCAGATTCTCAGAACCTTCTCCCTAGTGAATCTGATTTAATTTGTTGTGAGAGGGGACAGGGATCATCACAACCTGGGGTAATTTTATCTCTCAGGGGACATTTGGCAGTGTCTGGAGATATTTTTGTTTATCATAATTGGAGAAGGTATACAACTAACTGGTATCTAGTGGGTAAAGGCCAGGCATGATAGTTATTCTACTATGAATAAGGCAGCTTCCCACAACATATATGGCCCAAAGTTTGTGTGTATGTATATATAATAAATATATGCATCTGTGTGTGTGTATCTATATATCTATCTTATTTAGAGAAAAATTTTTCTTTGAATATATGCAAACCATGATTTTTCATACTAAGTAATGTGAGCTTAACTTACTTTCTTCGATGAAAGCCTGAACAATATTTTACAAATTTTAACTGTATCTAAAAATGTTTTATTTTGTTTTATATTGGAGTATTTCAATTACAGGACAGAAAATGAAAGGCATTCCTTATATTAGAGATTATTTTTAATTCCTTGAGTAAGACTGAACAGCCAATCCCATTTTCAGTCCTTCAATCTGGACATGCAAATTGGACAGTGAACTTGTAAAACTGAGAAATTGTAAAATGTGTCTTCATTATGTTAAATAAACAATCACATATTGGGAAAAATCAGTCTGAAGTGTACCAATATGTATGTGACTGATTACTGCCTATTTAAGTTTTGCTACTTGGGCTGTAAACTAATATACATAAATTATTCTGAAATATTCTCATTTGCAGTAGAAAGGTAAAGTAGAGGAAGAGGGGAAAGAACAGAGCTTTTGTAGAATAAGACTTCCTATGAAGTTAAATAAGAGCTTATTTATGAGAAAGAAATAAAAAGGAGATGCATTATTTCAATGCTGATGATTTTTTTTCAACTATTAATTATTTTTACCACCCAGACTTCTGTTTTCTGAGACACCCACATTCCATACATCCACTGGGTACATCTCCTTTGGCTATCTTTCAATAAACAATGACAGTATTCCCCACTTCCCAGTCTTATACTTCCTTTATCCAAGCATCAGGCTGATATACACAGACTACATTCATCTGACAAATGATAGCTCTTATAGTTATGCTATCATTCCAACCCTGTGAGGTTAATACAAGTGAACAACTCTTGGTTACTTCTGAAGTTTGTTTATTTCAATAATCCATTTAATCATGCATTCAACAATTATTTATTGAGTGAAGAGTATGCATAGGCTTTCTTTGAGATGCTCTCAAAAAAAGAATAAATTACAGGACAAAGTTCTGACCTTCTTCTTGCCTCTTGGTGAGCTATGGAGTAGTAGACCAAAAAACAAAAATACGAACATTTTAAGTAGGAGAACATAGCAGGGTAACATGAAAGAAGGATGCAGAGAAGTGCCTTTTCTGTGTAGAATGGTCAAAGGAGGTCCCAACTGGAAGGTTATTTTTCTGTGGAGACCTTTTGTGCCATGGTTCTTAATTATTCCACTCTTGTATCCTTCCAGTGTGACTCTATTTCCATGTTCCACAAGCACCTTAATGACAAATACAGAAGACATTCCAAAGTCAAGTCTATAGAACTGCCATGAAACTTTCCAATCAGTCAATAAAAGGTGGCCAATTTAGGGCAGGTGAGACCCTAATGCAGCCTTCTAATCATAATGCACCTGTGCCTGCCTACTGTCTTGCAGAAGCCAGGCTCTAATTATTCTCTTCTGTATAAACAAGCAAACAAGTTCAATTACCTTTTATTAATATCCAGATTATCGTGATATCATGATGTAGTAAGATGAGAATTTAAAGTAAAAAAAAGCTGACTTGAAATTTTGACTAACCACATACAATTTTGGCATGTTATTTAATCTTCCTGAACCCCATGTTCCTCACTTATAAAATGAAGATTGTATTGATGGTGGCCATCCTTCCTATCCCTAATCATTTCACACAGTTACCTTTTTATTAAAACTTTCTGTCTTTTGTTTCTATGCAATTACACATTCAGGGATTTCCTTCTACTCTTCTGCCTGCAACTGATCAGTCTTCTTTGCTATAAATATTACTTAGAAGCTGTTGATTTAAATTTTTTTTCTCTAATATGGATCCCTCATATCACCTGCAGACCTGTGTGTGGCTACATATGTGTGGGTGTGTAAATATAAAAATGTGTAGTTGGTGTCCACCCTTTGATTTCTTACAGTAATGTCAGGCTTAACATATTCAAAGTAGGATAGCAAAATTGGTTTCCTTAAGGCTATCATCATTAGTAAAGTCTCAGCATATGAGCCAAGATTTTCTAGGTACTTCAGATCCCCCAGCTAGTCTTTAGACCCCCAAATCTCAAGTTACCATCATGTGAACTGTTGAAGTAGCCTTATTATTCAGTAGCCTCACTTTAACTACAATATTGCACACAGAAAATAGAGTCATCTTAAAATAAAAATAGTATCAGTTGATGCTTTGCCATTGGTTTTAGAACTAAATTCAGAATCTTTCACATGACCTCAGTAATTCATATTATCTGGTCTATGTTTTCCCACTTTTCTGCTATTTTTTTTTTTTAATTATCACCCAAGGATATTTTTTTTTCTATTTATCTTCAGATAGAATGTGAGGATGTGAGGAGAGAGAGAGAGAGAGAGAGAGAAATGATGTGAGAGAGACATATCTATTGGCTTCCTCCCGCATGACTCTGACCAGGGCCGGGGACAAACCACAACTGAGGTACATGCCCTTACATGCCCTTGACCCAATGGGCCATCTCCCAGGTGTTTCACACCTGCTCTTTCCTCTGCCTGGAACATAGCTGATTTTTCTTCTTCACATTAAATGCTTCTTTCTTGGGAGGTTTTCCCCTCCCCACCCCTCACTTTCAGTTTAGGTTGGGTTCCCCTGTTATAAAACACTTTTATTTCTTTCATATAGCATAACATAAATATAAATATTTTCTAATATATGTGTTTTTCAAATTAATGTATACTTCTCCCATAAGAATATATAACTGCTAAAGAGAGAGACTTAGTCTGTTCCATTGTACACTAAACATATGAGTAATAAGTCCTCCCCAAATCTAGCCATCTTATTCTTACTCTGAGCAACCATGATATCTCTTATAACAAGACAATTTTATTTTATTTATTTATTTTTAACATATTTTTATTGATTTTTTTTAGAGAAATAGGAAGGGAGAGAGAGAAAAATCGATGTGAGAAACATCAATCTGCTGCCTCCCACACGCCCCCTACTGGGAGGTCAAGTCCACAACCCAGGCCTGTGCCCTGACCGGGAATTGAACCTGGAGCCACACTGGCTGGGCAAGACAATTTTATTTTAAATAGTCTGTTTTTAAAGTAGTTTTATTACATTGTTATGATTTCAAATCATTCTCAAACTTCTTATAAATAATTTATAGTATAATTTATTGCTTCTTTCATTCACTAAGTTTGTTTTGAGTACCTCTAAGTCTCAAGCACTGTGTTAGGCCCCAAAGAAACAAATGTCAAAGAATGTTTCTATTGCCCTGCTTGAAGAATATTAATGTGTTTGTGGTACAAATATAGGGGTAGGCATAAGTAAGTTAAATTACCAGTCATTATTCCTAAAAGATGAGTCATAAGTAAGAATATGAAATGACAATAATAACACAAATAAATAATATAATAATTAATAAATAATACAAGAATGAACTCTGTTTTACATACTCACAACTGTAAACTGACTTTTGCCCATCCTTTTATTTATCAATCAAAGACATCAACTAAAATATTGTCATAATAAAAATAATAGATACTTACAAATCATATTTCTAAAGTAAATAAAAGGAGTCTCTCAGTGCAATATTTTTTAACTATCCAAGGGCAAATCTGAGGCTTGGAGAAAATTCTTGTAGCCCAAAGAGAGCAAGACAAAGGTCATTTAGTTATTTTAATTAAAACAATTCATTTGATGACAAAAGGACCGAATCTGTAGAAGAAAGAGCCCCACACTTCAAGGCCTGCTGTCCGTGGTGCATGCCACCTCGGAATGAGAAGGGTCAATTCCTACTCTAAGCTAAAAGCAAATAACTGTCATTAAGCCTAGCTCAGAGTCCAAGGTTGGGAGAACTTTTTAATAAAAAGAGATCACATGAATGAGGAAAATTTTATTCACAACCTCACCAGGCTATTTTCCCCCTTCTTTTGAACTGCCTTTGACAGTTTCTTCCTCATATTTGAGAATAAGAGATGACAGAAAGCAATTCTGGCCTGTGGCTCAAAGGTTTGATATGAGAATTGGCCATGGCACTACAAACGTTCATGGCGATAGTTCGGATGCAGAGTAATCAATTTAATAGTTGTAGGGCTGCAGTACTTCTCAAGGAGAGACTAATTTTTTCTCCTCCTTTCATGCAACAAATAAACAGGTAGCTTGTGCATGTTTACCAGGACCCGGCACTGTTCTAGATTCCAGAGTTGGAGCAGAATACATAAAGGAAATTTTAAAAATTATGGAGTATGTATTATAATGGCTAGAATGGCATAAAATAAAAAATAATATGCCTAAAAATAATATTACATTAGAATGTAGAGTATATTAGATGACAAAATAAAATACAAAGTAAAAAGAAATATTTAAAATAATAGGTGAAGGGGAAAATCATGCTGGGTATGGGTGGATGTTTCAGAAAGAAACATCACGGAAGCAATTCCAGTGAGAAATCCCTCAAGACTTCAGGTCCTTCTGTTGAGCTCCAGCCTTGGAATGAACCTAGGTGCTCTCTCTGCTCACATTTCACAAAGCCTGCAATTCCAAGTAGTCTAATGTGGGTTAGAGACAGAATCTTCTGTTACATCTGGAACAGAATTGTAACACAAATGTCATCTAATATTCAATGTTTGTCTGAAGCATCACTTTTAGTAACTAAACTCACCACAACAAAACTATAAAGAAAGTCATACTGAACGTATTGGGCCATTAAATACAAATATTGAGCTATAAGGTGTTTGTACATGGTGTCCATAAACACATGTGCAGGTTTACTAGAGTAGCCTGGAAACACACACACACACACAACCATTTCTAGAGACTGAATGTTTGCACCACCCCCAAATTTGTATCTTGAAACCTAATTCTCAATGTACTGGTATTTGCAGGAGGTGGGTCTTTGGGAGGTGATTAAGTCATGATGGTAAAGTCCTCATGAATGAGATTAGTGCCCTTATAAAAGAGGTCCCAGAGAGCATCCTCATTCTTTTTGCCCTGAGAGGTTATGTGAGACAGTGGCTGCCTATGAACCAGAAAGCAGACCCTGACCATATACCCAATCTCCCTGCAGCTTGTTCTTGGAATTCCTAGCCTCCAAAACTGTGAGAAATGAACCTTTGTTGTTTATAAACCACACAGTCTATGGTATTTTTGTTATAACAGCTCAAACAGACTAAGACACATCTTATTATTAGAAGATACATGAGTGGGTACAGTAGGAAAGCAGTGGACTTGGAAACAGAGAATCTAGAATCAGTCCTAGATCTGTTATAGTTTAGATGGTGATTTTTGCAAGCATGGTTTTGTCCTCTGTCAGGTGGGAATATTGATACCTCAGGTATTTGTGAAAGGACTAAAGTACTTAGAACATCCCAAAAATGTTATGCAAATACATAAATGTTGGTGGAACTGAATTATATCTATTGAGTGTCATTTTTAATATATCATGACTAGTTATGAGTAAAGTATTAGGAATTATTTCTGTAATTCCAAGAATGGAAGATAATACAGTATCAGAAGCAGAAAACATCTAGTTAAATTGTATGCTGTAGTATACCTTTTTAATTGAAAGAACACAATTGATTTGTTTTCTGTTTTGCTAATCATCTATGTCATCAAACGATAGAGCATAAGTTATAATTTCATGTGTCAATATTAAAGCATAAAATCTTGTTAACAGCTGGTGTAGTTGTCTCAAAATGTGAGCCTTGCTGGGTAAATATACGCTTAAGGAGACAGAGCACATGGCCTTCCCAGAGTCATGCTTCTAAATGTTACAGCGATTCTAACATACTTTCAATTAAATAAAAATTAAAGCTCAGAAAATGTCACAAAAGGGTAACCTAATATTTAATCATTAATGTGCTTATGCAAAGAGATATTTACAGCTGTGTGTTCAGAAGCGATCAACTCCCCTTTCCAAGAAAGGACTTTTCAAGTTCCATGAAACCAAAATTTAAGAAAATATTTGGAGAAACATTTGAGCCAAGTTTCTAGGTAGTCTGTGCTCTGTAGACAATCTCTACTGATGTTTATTCTAATAAAATGCTGAGAAGTGTTTGCATTGTAGTTTTCTCTTTTTTTTAGCTCAAAAACCAAAACCACTCATAATTAGAATCAGTGAAGTTCTTGTCCAAGATCACAATAGATCATGTCTAAGTTATAAAAGGATGAAAGGATGAATTCATTAATCTCTTCCAAATAGATATATTTGAACCACTTGTGTGTCCAGAAATGTTAGAATTGGCATTAGACTCTAAATATTAACAGTTCTCTTCTCTATTTAAACTAGAGCAGACCAGTCCCTCTCCCACCTCCGGCGATCTAAGTGCCTCTGCTGCTTGCTCAGCAGGAAGGGTCCTCATTCTTTGTGATAGGCCAGCATGTCCCTCTAGACAGCTGCTCCACTATCTGGAAACATTCACTGCTTACATTCATTTCTTCAGCTTTTTCTCATAGGTCTTATTCGCCAATACTTTAATCATTGTGAATAAGAACTTTTTCACATTTTCCACTTCTAATACATCTATTTCCATAGAACATCGTGTTACCTCTTGGTCTAAAACAAACCATTTATGCTGGTGTCTGTAACAAAGGGAAAAAAAAGAATTATCTTACAAGGAAAGATGAATGAAATGAAATGTTGTGGCACCATTGTATCTTTTCAGGTCTGTGTCATACCAAATGGGTACAAGCCACTTCTCTCTGGGAAGTTCCTCTTTGTTTCCTGTCAGTGTGGTAGAACCCAATATGGCTCCCCCACTATAGAGTTATACTTTAGAAATAAAAAAATCTAAATGAGAATAGAAGGTGTCCAATTTGATAGCAGTGTTAATGGATAGAGCCCATTTCAGTATATGCAGATTTTCAAATAACAGATGTTGCACATTATATCCAATTGCACATTATATCCAATTTCAAAGTTTTCCACCCTGCCTCTGAATCTGTGTTCATTTATATAAGGTGAAAACCAAGCTGTAAAGACATGAACACATGTGCACATGTGTGTGTTTAGTATAACAAATGTGGAATATCTTTGTTTCAAGTGAAAAGAAAAAGACTCATTTTAGAGTTTACATTGGCAGGAACTGCCTTTTCTCCAATAGAAAGGTATTTGTTTCTCAAACTTTTTTATATCATACTCTCTTCTAGGCCCCGTCCTGATGATGCTTGTGACAAAGAAAGATGAGTAATGCAGTCTCTACTCCCAGGAAGCTTGCAGTCGAGACCTCTTTGCATAACAAAGTGTATTTATCATTTGATATTCTTTCTTAGGAAAATCACTTTCATAGAACAAAAACAGTACAAGGGACCCATCTATTGACTTAAGACATGAAACTATCTCTGGTTTAGCTTTAAAAAAAAAGTATATATATTTTTCAAATCCAGAAGCAGAGGCTGTATTTTCTTAGGAAGATCAGATTTTCAGTATTTAAAGTCCTAGATGAATGCTTCACTTCTTCTTAACTTTGGGTACTTTTATGAAAAGATTAACAGCTGGGGGGGGGTCCAAATTAGAGTCAATTATATTTTGATTGAAGGACATTGGCATTTAAACACCTAGAAAAATAACACCAAAAAAAGGTTATTTCTTTTTTTTTTATTAATTAATTTTTGTTACAAATGTTTCTCCTTTTTCCCCCACTGATTCCCCCCTCCCGACCCCTCCCCGCCCTTTCCCCAGTTTCTTGTCCATGTCCACTATTCAGGCATACATGCATATAAGTTCGGCGGTTTATCTCTCCCCCACCACCCACCTCTTTAGGGGATTGTCAGTCTGTATCCGACTTCCACGAATCTGGGACTACCCCACTCCTCAGACTGTTAAGTTCATTATATTCCACAAATAAGTGAGATCATATAAAACTTGTCTTTCTCTGTTTGGATAGTTTCACTTTGGATGATACTTTCCCGGATGATACTCTCCATGTAGTCTCAAAGGATAAGATTTCTTTCTTTCTTGCAGCTGCGTAGTACTCCATTGTGCATATGTACCACTGCTTTTTTATCCATTCGTCTACTGATGGACACTTGGGTTGTTTCCAGATCTTAGCTATTGTAAATAGTGCTGCTACAAATATGGGGGTACATATATTCTTTCTGATTGGTGTTTTAGGCTTCTTAGGGTATATACCTAGAAGTGGGATCACTGGGTCAAATGGAAGTTCAATTATTAATTTTCTGAGGTAACAGCATATTGTTTTCCATAGTGGCTGCAGCAGTCTGTATTCCCACCAGCAGTGCACTAGAGTGCCCTTTTCTCCACACCCTCGCCAACACTTGTTGTTTGATGATTTGTTGATGGTGGCCATTCTGACAGGTGTGAGGTGATACCTCATTGTTGTTTTAATTTACATCTCTCTGATGATTAGTAATGACGAGCATTTCTTCATATGTTTCTTAGCCATTTGCATGTCCTCTTTGGAGAGGTATCTATTTAGTTCCTCTGCCCATTTTTTAATTGGATTCTTTGTCTTCCTTTTGTGGAGTTGTATGAGCACTCTATATGTATTGGAAATTAACCCCTTATCTGATATATCATTGGCAATTATGCTCTCCTATACAGTGGGTAGCCTTTCCGTTTTGATGATTGTGTCTTTTGCTGTGCAGAAGCTTTTGAGTTTGATATAGTCCCATGTGTTCATTTTCTACTTTGTTTCTATTGCCTTAGGTGATGTGTCAGTAAAAATTCTGCTGCGTGTGATGTCTGAAATTTTGTTGCCTACAGTCTCTTCTAGGATTTTTATGGATTCATAAGTCTTTTATCCATTTTGAGTTTATTCTCATGTAGGGTGTAAGATGATGGTCTAGTTTCATTGTTCAGCAAGTAGCTGTCCAATTTTCCCAGCACCAATTATTAAAGAGGCTGTTCTTACTCCACTGTATGCTCTTGCTACCTTTGTCAAATATTAATTAAGCATATTGCCTTGGGTCCATTTCTGGGTTCTCTGTTCTGTTCCACTGGTTTATATGCCTGTTCTTTTGCCAGTACCAGGCTGTTTTGATTACAGTGGCTTTGTAGTATAACATGAAATCTGGTATTGTGATCCCCCCAACTTTGTTCTTCCTTTTCAATATTACTGTGGCTATTTGAGGCCTTTTTTGGTTCCATATGAACTTTTGAAAGAATTTTTCTTATTCTGTGATGTATGCCGTTGGTATTTTGATGGGGATTGCATTGAATCTATAGATTCCTTCAGGTAATATGGACATTATAATGATGTTAATTATCCCAATCCATGAACAGGGTATTTGCTTCCACTTTTTTATATCTTCCTTTATTTCTTTTTTCAATGACCTGTAGTTTTCTGTGAATAGGTCCTTTATTTCTTTGGTTAACTTTAGTCCTATGTATCTTAATTTTTTTGCTGCAATGGTAAGTGGGATTGTTTTCTTAGTTTCTCTTTCTGTGAGTTTATCATTGGTGTATAAGAACGCCATCGATTTCTTGACATTAATTTTGTATCCTGATACTTTGCCAAATTAATTTATTAAGTCTAGTAAATTTTTGATGGAGTCTTTGGAGTTTTCTATGTATAGTATCATGTCATCTGCAAATAATGACAATTTCACTTCCTCCTTTCCAATTCAGATCCCTTTTACTTTTTCTTCCTGTCCCATTGCTGTGGCTAAGACTTCCAATACTATGTTAAATCGGGGTGGCGAAAGTGGGCATCCTTGCCTTGTTCCTGTTCTTAAGGGAAATGCTTTTAGTTTTTGCCCATTGAGTATGATGTTGGCTGTAGGTCTGTCATATATGGCCTTTATTATGTCTAGATATGATCCATCTATTCCCACAATGCTAAGCGTTTTTATCAGAAATGGATGCTGGATTTTGTCGAGGGCTTTATCAGCATCTATTGATATTATCATGTGGTTTTTATTATTCTTTTTATTTATGTGGTGTATCACATTTATGGATTTGCTAATATTGTACCAGCCTTGCATCTGTGGAATGAATCCCACTTGGACATGGGGGATAATTTTTTTGGTGTATTTCTGGATCCGATTTGCTAGTATTTTGTTCAGGATTTTGGCATCTATGTTCATCAGGGATATTGGCCTTTAGTTTTCTTTCTTTGTAGTGTCTTTTTCTGGTTTTGGAATGAGAATTATGCTGGCTTCATAAAATGAGTTTGGAAGTCTTCCTTCTTCTTGAATTTTTTAAAATACTTTAAGGAGAATGGGTATTAGTTCTTCTTTGAATGTTCGGTAAAACTCCCCCGTGAAGCCATGCGCGCCTGGGCTTTTGTTTGCTGGGAGAGTCTTAATTACATCTTCAATTTCTTCTGTTGTTATAGGTTTGTTCAAGTTTTCTAGCTCTTCCTGATGCAGATTTGGGAGACTATGTGTTTCTAGAAATTTGTGCATTTCACTTAGATTGTGAAATTTGTTGCCATTTAATTGTTCATAGTATTTGTTAACGATCTTTTGTATTTCTGTGGTGTCAGTTGTTACCTCTCCTCTTTTATTTCTGATTTTGTGTATTTGGGTTCTCTCTCTTTGTTTCTTTGTGAGTCTAGCTAAGAGTCCATCAATCTTTTTAAAAAACCAGCTCTTTGTTTTATGCATTCTTTGAATTGTTTTTTGTGGTCTCTATGTCATTTATTTCTGATCTGATCTTTACTATTTCCTTCCTTCTACTGGCTCTGGGGTTTTCTTTTTGTTTGCTCTCTAGTTCTTTAAGTTGTGAGGTTAGATAATCTATTAGGGATTTGTCTTGTTTCTTGAGGTAGGCCTGTAGTGCTATAAACTTCCCTCTCAGAACTACTTTCGCTGCATCCCATAGATTTTGTGTTGTTGTGTCTTCATTTTCATTGGTTTCCAGGAAGTTTTTGATTTCTTTCTTGATCTCCTCTGTGACCCACTCATTGTTTCATAACATGCTATTTAGCTTCTATGTGTTCAAATGTCTTTGTATATTCTTGCAATTGATTTCTAGTTTCATTCCATTGTGATCTGAGAAGATGGCTGATATGATTTCAATCTTCTTAAACTTGTAGAGATTTAGTTTGTGCCCAAACATGTGGTGTATCTTTGAGAATGTCCCATGTGCGCTTCAGAAGAATGTGAATTCTGCAGTTTTGGGGTGTAATTGTTTGTAGATATCTATTGAATCCATTTGGTCTAGTGCTTCATTTAGAGTCTCTGCTTTCTTGGTAATTTTTTTTCTAGAAGAACTATCCAGTGATGTCAGCGTCATGTTGAAATCTCCTGCTATGATTGTATTGCTATAAATTTCTCCTTTGAAGTCCCCCAGAAGGTTTTTAATACATTTTGGTGCTCCTTTATTGGGTATATATATGTTTATCAAGGTTATATCTTCCTGTTGGATAGATTCTTTCAATATTATGTAGTGGCCTTCTTTGTCTCTAATTATGGCCTTCATTCTGAAATCTATTTTATCAGATATGAGTATTGCTACCCCAGCTTTTTTTTCTTTTCTGTTTGCTTTGAAGATTTTTTTCCATCTCTTCACTTTCAACCTATGTGAGTCTTTTGTTGTGAGGTGGGTCTCTTGCAAACAACATATAGATGAGTCATGCTTTCTTATCCAATCTGCAACTCTGTGTCTTTTTATGGGAGCATTCAATCCATTTACATTTAAGGTGATTATTGATATGTACTTATTTATTGCCATTTTTGTTTACTATGGTTCTATTTTTCTTCCCATTTCTCCTGGTAATTACAGCAGTCCTTTTAACATTTCTTGCAGTGCTTGTTTGGTGCTAATGTATTCTCTTAGCCTTTTTTTGTCTGAGAAGCTCTTTATTGCACCTTCTATTTTGAATGATAGCCTTGCTAGGTAGAGTAGTCTTGGATTCCGATCCTTGTTTTTCATGACCTTGATTACTTCATGCCATTCCCTTCTGGCCTGTAGTGTTTCTGTTGAGAAGTCAGCTGAGAGCCTTATGGGGTTCCTTTGTAGGTAACCTGTCGCTTATCTATTGTTGCTTGTAGGATTCTCTCTTTCTCTTTAATTTTTGGCAGTTTGATTACTATGTGTCTTGGTGTGGGCCTGTTTGGGTTCTTCTTACTTGGGGCTCGCTGTGCATCTTGAACTTGAATGCCTTCTCTCTTCACCAAATTAGGGAAGTTTTCTGTCACTATTTCTTTGAATATATTCTCTAACCCTTGCTTATTTACTTCTTCTTCAGGGACTCCTATGATGCAAATGTCATTCCGTTTCCAGTTGTCCCACAGTTCTCTTAAGCTGTCTTTCTGGTTTTTTAATCGTTTTTTCCTTTTGGTTTTCTGATTGGTTGATTTTTTCTACCCTGTCTTCTAATTCAGTGATCCGGTGCTTAGCTTCACATACTCTGCTTTTGAGACCTCCCAATGAGTTTTTCATTTCTGATATGTCATTCTTCATTTCTTCTTGTTGGTCTTTAATTTTCATCTTGTTGATTTTCAACATTTCCATGTCTTTACTCATGGTGCTCATATCCTTACACATGCTGTTGAGCTTCCTCAACATCATGGCTGTAAATTCTAGTTCTGTTAACTTGCTTAACTTCACCTCATTTATCGCATCTTCCGTAGAGGTCTCTTGTTCTTTCATTTGGTTTTCTTCCTGTTTTTCACCATTTTGCCTATCACAGTGGGCTTTGGAGTCTGCCAAATTTTCCCTGTGGTTGTTGGTGTTCTGCTGTTTGTGGCTTCCTCTCCTGGGTTTGGATGAACCAGGGAGGACCCACTTTAAACACCACCATCAAGTCTTAGCTTTTCTGGTTAGTGTTGCTAGCCCAAGGAATGGTAGTTATCCTCTGGCTTTTTTTGCCTGGAGGCTATTAGTACAGGTAACCTGAAGACCCTTGGTTTCTGTGTTGCCTGAAAAACTCCCTCAGGTGCTTAGTGTAAGAGGATTTCCCGAGGGTGGGGCAGCTGCTGGTTCTTAAAGGGCCTCAATTAGCATTTCATTTAAATGGCCACCAGGTGGGGTTGAATCTCTGAGGGAGGGGCTTCTGCCTCTCCCCAGGGCCCTGGGAATGAGTAAAATGACCACAGTCCTGTGTGGCTGCACTCAGCAAAAGCTCTTAGCACCCTCCAAAACCCCTGTGTCCCCACACAGTTTGAGTCCAGTCTGCCTTCTCTCTCCCAGAGCCCAAGGTGAGTGGCTGCTGTCAATTTAGCCTCTATCTAGACTCTACATAGTGGAACCACCTGGGACTTTTAACCCGAGGGCACTGCTTCCAGCCAAGGGCGGTCGTGGCTGTGGCACCAGCCAAGGGAGTTGCACTCAGCAGAAACCCCAGGACTAAGCAATGGTAGTGGGACACTGCCAAGGTGGCAGCATCTTCCAGCAGAGTCCCCTGGTCCCAGCGAGATCGTGCGGCACCAGCTGAGGGCTTAGCAAGCAGAGTTCGCAGGACGCAGCCTCGGTAGCAGTGTCCCCTTAGTCCCCTGGTCGCAGCCAGTTTGTGCCAGTTTGTGCAGCACCAGCCAAGGGCTTAGCAGGCAGCAGAGGTCGCATCATAGGAGTCACCGAAGAAGAAGAAGAACTAGAGCAGGAGTTAGAGAATATATTTGAAGAAATAGTGACCGGGAAATTCCCTAATTTGGTGAAGGAAGAAGGCATTCAAGTTCAAGATGCACAGAGAACCCCAAGTAAGAAGAACCCAAACAGGCCCACACCATGACACATAGTAATCAAAAGGCCAAAAACTAAAGACAAAGAGAGAATCCTAAAAGCAGCAAGAGACAAGCAACAGGTTATGTACAAAGGAAACCCCATAAAACTCTCAGCTGACTTCTCAACAGAAACACTACAAGCCAGAAGGGAATGGCAGGACGTAATCAAGGTCATGAAAAACAAGTATCTGAATCCAAGACTACTCTACTCACCCAGGCTATCTTTAAATTAGAACGTGCAATAAAGAGCTTCCCAGACAAAAAAAAAAAAAAGGCTAAGGGAATACATTAGCACCAAACCAGCACTGCAAGAAATATTAAAGGGACAGCAGTAATTAGAAGGAAATACGAAGAAAAATATAACAACATTAAACATAAATGGCAATAAATAAGTACATATCAATAATCACCTTAAATGTAAATGGTTGAATGCTCCCATAAAAAGACCCAGAGTAGCTGATTGGATAAGGAAGCATGACTCATCTATGGGTTGTTTTCAAGAGAACCAAGTCTCAACTCAAGACTCACATTGGTGGAAAGTAAAGGGATGAAAAAAATAATCTTCCAAGCAAACGGAGAGCAAAATAAAGCTGGGGTAGCAATACTCATATCTGATAAAATAGATTTCAAAATGAAGGCTATATAACTAAAGACAAAAAAGGCCACACAATAATATTGAATAATCTATCCAACAGGAAGCTATAAACTTGATAAACATATGTGCACCCAATGTTAGAGCACCAAAATATATTAAAAATCATCTGGAAGACTTCATTGGAAAAATTGAAGATGTAATGCAGACTCTCTCAGCAAACAAAAGCTCAGGTTGGAATGGCTTCATAGAGGAGGTTTACTGAACATTCAAAAGAGAACTAACACCCATTCTCCTCCAACTATTTTTGAAAATTCAAGAAAAAGGAAGACTTCCAAATTCATTTTAGGAGGCCAGCATAATTCTAATTCCAAAACCAGAAAAAGACATTACAAAGAAAGAAAACTACAGGCCAATATCCCTAATGAACATAGACACCAAAATCCTGAACAAAATACTAGCAAATCAGATCCAGCAGCACATAAAATAAATTATTGACCATGACCAAGTGGGATTCATCCCAGGGATGTAAGGCGGGTATAATATTCACAAATTAATATATGTGATACACCACATAAACAAAATGAAGAATTAAAACCAAATGATCATATCAATGGATGCCAAAAAAGCCTTCAAAAAACAATCCAGCATCCATTTTTGATAAAAGGGCTCAGCAGTGTGGGAATAGAGGGATCATACCTCGACATAATAATGGCCATATATAAAAGACCAACAGCCAACATCATACTCAATAGGCAAAAAATTAAAACCATTTCCCTTGAGTACAGGAACAAGACAAGATGCCCACTTTCGCCACTCTTATTTAACATAGTACAGGAAGTCTTAGCCACAGCAATCAGAGAGGAAGAAAAATAAAAGGGATCCAAATTGGAAAGGAGGAATTGAAACTGTCATTATTTGCACATGATATGATACTATACGTAGAAAATGCCCCAAAGACTCAATTTAAAATCTCCTAGACTTAATAAAAGCATTTGGCAAAATAGTAGGATACAAATTTAATGTCAAGAAGTAGATGACATTTTTATACACCAATTATGAACTCACAGAGAGAGAAACTAAGAAAACAATCCCATTTACCATTGCCCCCCCCCCCCAAAAAAAAAATTAAGATACCTAGGAATAAACTTAACCAAAGAAATAATGGACCTATTCGCAGAAAACTACAGGTCATTGAAAAAAGAAATAGAAGAAGATATAAAAAGTTGAAGCACATACCTTGTTCATGGATTGGAAGAATTAACATCATTAAAATGTCTTTACTAAGCAAAGCAATATGTAGATTCAACGCAATCCCCATCAAAATACCAATGACATACTTCACAGAACTGGAACAAATACTTCACAGAACTAGAACAAATACTTGAAAAGTTCATATGGAACCATAAAAGACCTTGAATAGGCACAGCAATCTTGAAAAAGAAGAACGAAGTAGGAGGGATCCCATTACCAGATTTCAGGTTATACTACAAAGCCACTGTAATCAAAACAGCCTGGTACTGGCACAAGAACAGGCATATAGACCAGTGGAACACAACAGAGAACCCAGAAATGGACCCAAGGAAGTATGCTCAATTAATATTTGACAAAGGTGGCAAAAGCATAGAGTTGAGTAAAGACAGCCTCTTTAATAAATGGTTTTGGCAAAATTGGACAGCTAAATGCAATAAAACAAAACTAGACCATCAACTACTCCCTACACATGAACAAACTCAAAATGGATACAGGACTTAAATGTGTCCTGAAAATCCATAAAAATCTTAGAAGAAACTGTCTAGGCAACAAAATTTCAGACATCATATGCAGCAGAATTTTCACTGATACATCACCTAAGGCAACAGAAACAAAGGAAAAAATGAACACATGGGACTACATCAAACTAAAAAGCTTCTATACAGCAAAAGAAACAATCATCAAAATGGAAAGGCAACCCACTGTATGGGACAGCATGATTGCCAATGATATGTCAGATAAGGGGTTAATTTCCAAAATATATAGGTTGCTCATACAACTCAACACAAGGAAGACAACAAAATCAATTAAAAAATGGTCAGATGAACTAGACACCTTTCCAAACAGGACATACAAATGGCTAAGATACATATGAAGAAATGCTCAACATCACTAATCATCAGAGAGATGCAAATTAAAACAACAATGAGGTATCATCTCACACCTGTCAGAATGGGTGCCATCAACAAATCATCAAACAACAAGTGTTGGCGAGGGTGTGGAGAAAAGGGGACTCCAATGCACCACTGTTGGGAATGCAGACTGCTGCAGCCACTATGGAAAACAATATGGTGTTACCTCAAAAAATTAAACATTGAACTTCCATTTAACCCAGTGATCCCACTTCTAGGAATATACCCTAAGAAGCCTGAAATACCAATCAGAAAGAATATATGTACCACGATGTTTGTAGCAGCACTATTTACAAGAGCTAAGATCTGGAAACAACCCAAGTGTCCATCAGTAGACGAATGGATATAAAAGCAGTGGTACATATACCCAGTGGAGTACTATGCAGCTGTAAGAAAGAAAGATCTCTTATCCTTTGAGACGATATGGAGGGACCTCGAAAGTGTCATCCTAAGTGAAACAAGCCAAACAAAGAAAGACAAGTATCATATGATCTCACTTATTTGTGGAATATAATGAACATAACAGTCTGAGGAATGGGGTAGTCCCAGAGATGTGGAAGTGGGGTATGGACTGACTATCCCCAGAAGAGCGGGTGGGGGGAGATATAAACTACAGAACTTACATGCATGTTTGCATGAACAACGGACATGGACAACAGAGCTGGGGATAGGGTGGGGAGGGAGGAGAAAGGGGGAATCTGTGGGGGGAAATGAGAAACATCTGTAACAAAAATAAATTAATTAATTAAGAAAAAAATGTCGAAGTAATGTTAAATAATTAGGATGATATAGAGTATCTCAATTTCTGGTTTGAATTGATTTGCTTTTAGTGGTTTTCTGTTTAGAAAAATTGTTGCTCTAGTATCTGGTAATTCATCTTTAGTATATTTAGGTTGTTTATTTTTTTTTAGAGTTTTAAAATTAAAAAACATTGCTATTTTTTTCCATTTTTATTGAGATATAATAAGATCTCTCTTGGAAGTTTTCAGTTGTATAATACAATGTTGTTAACTACAGTCATCATGCTGTATATCCCATGTAGTTATTTAGGGTTATTTTTACATTGCAGTGAGATGATTAAGTCTTTAAGTTGTCTAAAAATACCATTCTGTGGATTTTTCCTTTTTATATCATTTTCAATTCACATTTTATTGTATTTGCTCTTCTCATTTTTTAAAATATAGGCATGCTGAGTTGGGGAACATGAATTATGACATGGGAGTTTTTTCAAAGGAGACTGAAAAGAAGTGAAAAGGAAAGTAGATAAATCATGTTAAGAGCCATTTAAGGAACCAGAAGGGATACATTTGGAGTTGAGATGCCTCAAACATACTGACTTTCCTCAAATATTTAAGTGACTGCCTTGTGGGAAGGATGTGGACCTGACCATTTTTCTTTTAGGAAACAAATACCTCCCGCATTACCACCACCACCACCACCACCACCACCACCTTCACCATGATCACAATGTCAACACAATAGTTAGCCCTTCTGTATACGGAGGTTAGAACAAAGTCAAACTGTGGTGGGTCATATGGTTCTAAACAAATGTTGACTGAAAGGAAAAATGGCGGCGGAGTGAACGGAGCTACACAGACCGTCTCCCAGAACCAAACTGGAATTACAACTATAACACAGACAAATCGACAGGAAAAACCAACAGAAAAGCAGCTTGCGAGGACCATACAACGAGGGACACTGACTCCATCCCGGTAGGCTTGCGAAGGCGCGAGACGGGGCTGGGAGCGCACGGTCGGCAGCTCGGCAGCAGCCTTAGCTGTAAGCGGCGCCCGCGGGTTACACTCCCAGGCGGCCCCACAGCGCAGCCGGGACTGAGGCTAAAACAGCCACAGCCACTCACCTTGGGCTCCGGCAGAGGGAGGGCAGACTGGACTGGAACTGTGTCGGGACACTCGGGGTTTGGAGGGCTCTCGGAGCTTTGGCTGAGTGCAGCCACTCAGGACGGTGGCCACATTGCTTCTTCCCAGGGCTCTGAGAGAGGCAGCAGCCCCTCCCTCGGAGATCCAACCCCACCCTGTGGGCCATTGAAGTGTTAATTGAGGCTCACTAAGGACCAGCATCTGCCCCACCCTCCTGAAAGCCCCTTGGCTGAGCACCAGAGGGAGTTTTTCAATCAACTGACAACCCAAAACTCATCAATTAACCTAGACTGCTAGCTTCCAGGCAAAAAGCTAGAGGATAACAGTACGTTTCCTGGGCTGGCAGCTTTAACCAGGAAAGTAAGACTTGACAGTGGTGTTCAACGCGGGTCCTCCCTCGCTCATCTAAACACAGGAGAGGGAGCCACAAACAGCAGAACACCAACACCCACAGGGAGAACTTGACAGGCTCCAAAGCCCAGAGTGATAGCTAAAATGGTGAAACACAGAAACAGAAGCCAAATGAAAGAGCAAACCACCTCCACCGAAGATGAGATCAATGTGGAGCAATTAGGCATGTTAACAGAGCTAGAATTCAGAGCCATGATCTTGAGGAAGCTGAACAGCATGAGTAAAGACATAGAGACACTGAAAATAAGCCAAATGGAAATTAAAAACCAACAAGAAGAGATAAAAAATGACATATCCGAAATGAAAAACACATTGCAAGGTTTAAAAAGCAGAGTAGGGGAAGCTGAGGACCGGATCAGCGAATTAGAAGACAGGGTAGAAAAAATCAACCAATCAGAAAAACAAAAGGAAAAAACTATTAAAAAACAGGAAGACAGCTTAAGAGAACTATGGGACAACTGGAAACGTAATAATATTCGCATCATAGGAGTCCCCGAAGAAGAAGAAAAGGAGCAAGGGATAGAGAATATATTCAAAAAAATAGTGAGAGAAAACTTCCCTAATTTGGTGAAGGAAGAAGGCATTCAAGTTCAAGAAGCACAGAGAGTCCCAAGTAAGAAGAACCCAAACAGGCCCACACCAAGACACATAGTAATTAAAATGCCACAAATTAAAGACAAAGAGAGAATCCTAAAAGCAGCAAGAGATAAGCAACAGGTTACCTACAAAGGGAACCCCATAAGGCTCTCAGCTGACTTCTCACAAGAAACACTACAGGCCAGAAGGGAATGGCATGAAGTAATCAAAGTCATGAAAAACAAGAATCTGAATCCAAGACTACTCTACCCAGCAAGGCTATCATTCAAAATAGAAGATCAAATAAAGAGCTTCCCAGACAAAAAAAAGCTAAGGGAATACATTAGCACCAAACCAGCACTGCAAGAAATGTTAAAAGGACTGCTGTAATTAGCAGTAGAAATGGGAACAAAAATAGAACCACACTAAACAAAAATGGCAATAAATAAGTACATATCAATAATCACCTTAAACGTAAATGGACTGAATGCTCCCATAAAGAGACACAGAGTAGCTGATTGGATAAGAAAGCATGACTCATCTATATGTTGTTTACAAGAGACCCATCTCTCAACAAAAGACTCACATAGGTTGAAAGTGAAGGGATGGAAAAAAATTTTCCAAGCAAATGGAAAGCAAAAAAAAGCTGGGGTAGCAATTCTCATATCTGATAAAATAGATTTCAAAATGAAGACCATAACTAGAGACAAAGACGGCCACTACATAATATTGAAAGGATCTATCCAACAGGAAGATATAACCTTGATAAACATATATGCACCCAATATAGGAGCACCAAAATATATTAAAAATCTTCTGGAGGACTTCCAAGGAGAAATCGACAACAATACAATCATAGCTGGGGACTTCAACACCCCGTTGACAGCACTGGATAGATCCTCTAGGCAAAAAATTAGCAAGGAAACAGAGACTCTAAATGAAGCACTAGACCAAATGGATTTAATAGATATCTACAGAGAATTACACCCCAAAACTACAGAATACACATTCTTCTCAAGTGCACATGGGACATTCTCAAAGATAGACCACATGATAGGACACAAACTAAATCTCTACAAGTTCAAGAAGACTGAAATCATATCAAGCATCTTCTCAGATCACAATGGCATGAAACTAGAAATCAACTGCAACAAGAACATGCAAAGACATTTCAACACATGGAGGCTAAATAGCATGTTATTAAACAATGAATGGGTCACCGAGGAGATCAAGGAAGAAATCAAAAACTTCCTGGAAACCAATGAAAATGAACACACAACAACACAAAATCTATGGGATGCAGCGAAAGCAGTTCTGAGAGGGAAGTTCATAGCACTACAGGCCTACCTCAAAAAACAAGAAAAATTTCTAATTGACTGTCTAACCTCACAACTTAAAGAATTAGAAAGCAAACAAAAAGAAAACCCCAGAGCAAGTAGAAGGAAGGAAATAGTAAAGATCAGAGCAGAAATAAATGACATAGAGACCAAAAAAACAATTCAAAGGATCAATGAAACAAAGAGCTGGTTTTTCGAAAAGATAAACAAGATTGATGGACCCTTAGCTAGACTCACCAAGAAACAAAGAGAGAGAACCCAAATACACAAAATCAGAAATGAAAGAGGAGAAGTAACAACCAACACCACGGAAATACAAAAGATCGTTAACAACTACTATGAACAACTATATGGCAACAAATTCGACAATCTCAGCGAAATGGACAAATTTCTAGAAACACACAGTCTCCCAAAACTATTCCCGGAAGAGATAGAAAACTTGAACAGACCAATAACAACTAAGGAAATTGAAGAGGTAATCAAGACTCTCCCAGCAAACAAAAGCCCAGGCCCAGATGGTTTCACGGGGGAGTTTTACCGAACATTCAAAAAAGAACTAACACCCATTCTCCTCAAACTATTTCAAAAATTCAAGAAGAAGGAAGACTTCCAAACACGTTCTATGAGGCCAGCATAATTCTAATTCCAAAACCAGAAAAAGACACTACGAAGAAAGAAAACTACAGGCCAATATCCCTGATGAACATAGATGCCAAAATCCTGAACAAAATATTAGCAAATCGGATCCAGAAATACATCAAAAAAATTATTCACCATGACCAAGTGGGATTCATTCCAGGGATGCAAGGCTGGTACAATATTCGCAAATCAATAAACGTGATACACCACATAAACAAAATGAAGAATAAAAACCACATGATCATATCAATAGATGCTGAAAAAGCATTCGACAAAATCCAGCATCCATTTCTGATAAAAACGCTCAGCAATGTAGGAATAGAGGGATCATATCTCGACATAATAAAGGCCATATATGAAAGACCTACAGCCAACATCATACTCAATGGACAGAAACTAAAAAACATTTCCATTAAGAACAGGAACAAGACAGGGATGTCCACTTTCGCCACTCTTGTTTAACATTGTACTGGAAGTCTTAGCCACAGCAATCAGACATGAAGAAAAAATAAAAGGGATCCAAATTGGAAAGGAGGAAGTGAAACTGTCATTATTTGCAGATGACATGATATTGTACATAGAAAACCCTAAAGACTCCATCAAAAATCTATTAGACTTAATAAATGAATTTGGCAAAGTAGCAGGATACAAAATTAACGTCAAGAAATCGACAGCATTCTTGTACATCAATGATGAACTCACAGAAAGAGAAACTGAAAAAACAATCCCATTTACCATCGCTCCAAAAAAATTACGATACCTAGGAATAAACTTAACCAAAGAAGTAAAGGACCTATTTGCAGAAAACTACAGGTCATTGAAAAAAGAAATAGAGGAAGATATAAAAAAGTGGAAGAACATACCCTGTTCATGGATTGGAAGAATTAACATAATTAAAATGTCCATACTACCCAAAGCAATCTATAGATTCAATGCAATCCCCATCAAAATACCAACGACATATTTCATAGAACTAGAACAAATACTTCAAAAGTTCATATGGAACCAAAAAAGACCCCGAATAGCCACAGCAATCTTGAAAAAGAAGAACAAAGTTGGAGGGATCACATTACCAGATATCAGGTTATACTACAAAGCGACTGTAACCAAAACAGCCTGGTACTGGCACAAGAACAGGCATATAGACCAGTGGAACAGAACTGAAAACCCAGAAATGGACCCAAGGCAATACGCTCAATTAATATTTGACAAAGGTGGCAAGAGCATACAGTGGAGTAAAGACAGCCTCTTTAATAAATGGTGTTGGGAAAATTGGACAGCTACATGCAAAAAAATGAAACTCGACCATCAACTTACACCATACACAAAAATAAACTCAAAATGGATAAAAGACTTAAATGTGACCCGTGAATCCATAAAAATTCTAGAAGAAAATGTAGGCAACAAAATTTCGGACATCATACGGAGCAGAATTTTCACTGATACATCACCTAAGGCAACAGAAATAAAGGAGAAAATGAACACATGGGATTACATCAAACTAAAAAGCTTCTGCACAGCAAAAGAAACGATCATCAAAATGGAAAGGCAACCCACTGTATGGGAGAACATCATTGCCAATGATGTATCAGATAAGGGGTTAATTTCCAATATATACAGAGAGCTCACACAACTCCACAAAAGGAAGACAAAGAACCCAATTAAAAAATGGGCAGAGGAGCTGAATAGACACCTCTCCAAACAGGACATACAAATGGCCAAGAGACATATGAAGAAATGCTCAACATCACTAATCATCCGAGAGATGCAAATTAAAACAACAATGAGGTATCACCTCACACCTGTCAGAATGGCCGCCATCAACAAATCATCAAACAACAAGTGTTGGCGAGGGTGTGGAGAAAAGGGGACTCTAATACACTGCTGGTGGGAATGCAGACTGGTGCAGCCGCTATGGAAAACAATATGGTGCTACCTCAAAAAATTAAAAATTGAACTTCCATTTGACCCAGTGATCCCACTGCTGGGAATATACCCTAAGAAGCCTGAAACACCAATCAGGAAGAATATATGTACCCCCATGTTCATAGCAGCACTATTTACAATAGCTAAGATCTGGAAACAGCCCAAGTGTCCACCAGTAGACGAATGGATAAAAAAGCTGTGGTACATATACACAATGGAGTACTATGCAGCGGTAAGAAAGAAAGATCTCTTATCCTTTGAGACGACATGGAGGGACCTGGAAAGTATTATCCTAAGTGAAAGAAGCCAAGCAGAAAAAGACAAATACCACATGATCTCACTTATATACGGAATATAATGAACAGAACAGTCTGAGGAATACAGTAGACCCAGACACATGGAAGTAGGGCACAGACTGACATCCCTCAGAAGAGGGGATGGGGGGTGGGGGGGTGGGAAGAGATAAACCACAGAACTTATATGCATGTATGCATGACCAATGGACATGGACAACTAAGCCGGGGACAGGGTGGAGGGGGTGGGGTGGGGGGTGCCAATGGGGTAAAAAGGTAAAATATCTGTAACAAAAAAATAAATAAAAATTCATAAAAAAAAACAAAAAAACAAACAAAAAAAAAAACAAATGTTGACTGAGAGAAGTAATCCAAGATGTTACTCCTCTTTATTCACTGCTCTGATTCAGCACACAAAATAGTACTAGTTATATAGCTGATGCTCAAGAATATTTTTTTTTTCTTTTAAATTTTTTGTTGTTGTTGTTCAGATGTTTCTACTTTTTTTACCCCATTGGCACCCCCCTCCCCATCCACCCTGCCCCATCCCCAGATTTGTTGTCCATTTCCATTGGTTATGCATACATGCATATAAGTTCTGTGGTAATTCTCTTCCCACCTCCCCACCCCCTCTTCTGAGGGATGTCAGTCTGTGCCTTACTTCCATGTTTCTGGGACTATCGTATTCCTCAGACTGTTATGTTCATTATATTCCGTATATAAGTGAGATCATGTGGTATTTGTCATTTTCTGCTTGGCTTATTTCACTTAGGATAATACTTTCCAGGTCCCTCCATGTTCTCTCAAAGGATAAGAGATCTTTCTTTCTTACAGCTGCATAGTACTCCATTGTGCATATGTACCACTGTTTTTTTATCCATTCGTCTACTGATAGACACTTGGGCTGTTTCCAGATCTATTGTAAGTAGTGCTGCTATGAACGTGGGGGTACATATATTCTTTCTGATTGATGTTTCAGGCTTCTTAGGGTATATTCCTAGAAGTGGGATCACTGGGTCAAATGGAAGTTCAATTTTAAATTTTTTGAGGTAACACTATATTGTTTTCCATAGTGGCTCCACCAGTCTGCATTCCCACCAGCAGTGTACTAGGGTCCCCTTTTCTCTACACCCTCGCCAACACTTGTTGTTTGATGATTTGTTGATGGCAGCCATTCTGACAGGTGTGAGGTGATACCTCATTGTTGTTTTAATTTGCATCTCTCTGATGATTAGTGATGTTGAGCATTTCTTCATATGTCCCTTGGCCATTTGTATGTCCTGTTTGGAGAGGTGTCTGTTCAACTCCTCTGCCCATTTTTTAGTTGGGTTCTTTGTCTTCCTTTTGTGGAGTTGTATGAGTACTCTATATATTTTGGAAATTAACCCCTTATCTGATGTATCATCGGCATTGATGTTCTTCATACAGTGGGTTGCCTTTCCATTTTGATGATTGTTTCTTTTGCTGTGCAGAAGCTTTTTAGTTTGATGTAGTCCCATGTGTTCATTTTTTCCTGTTTTTATTTCCTTATGTGATGTATCAGTGAAAAGTCTGCTGCGTATGATGTCCGAAATTTTGATGCCTACATTTTCTTTTAGAATTTTTATGGATTCACGGGTCACATTTAAGTCTTTTATCCATTTGAGTTTATTTTTGGGTATGGTGTAAGTTGATGGCCTAGTTTCAATTTTTTTGCATGTAGCTGTCCAATTTTTCCAACACCATATATTAAAGAGCCTATATTTACTCCACTGTATGCTCTTGCCACCATTGTCAAATACTAATTGGCATATTGCCTTGGGTCTATTTCTGGGTTCTCTGTTCTGTTCCACTGGTCTATATGCCTGTTCTTGTGCCATTACCAGGCTGTTTTGATTACAGTGGCTTTGTAGTATAACCTGAAATCTGGTAATGTGTTCCCTCCTACTTTGTTCTTCTTTTTCAAGATTGCTGTGGCTATTCAAGGTCTTTTTTGGTTCCATATGAACTTTTGAAGTATTTGTTCTAATTCTGTAAAGTATGCTGTTGGTATTTTGATGGGGATTGCATTGAATCAATAGATTGCTTTGGGTAGTATGGACATTTTTATCATGTTAATTTTTTCAATCCATGAACAAGGTATGTGCTTCCACTTTTTTATATCTTTCTCCATTTCTTTTTTCAATGTTCTGCAGTTTTCTGCACATAGGTCCTTTACTTCTTTGGTTAAGTTTATTCCTAGGTATATTAAGTTTTTTGCCACGATGGTAAATGGGATTGTATTTTCAGTTTCTCTATGAGTTCGTCATTGGTGTATACAAATGCCGTCGATTTCTTGACATTAATTTTGTATCCTGCTACTTTGCCAAATGCATTTATTAAGTCTAAGAGATTTTTGATGGAGTCTTTAGGGTTTCTATGTATAATATCATGTCATCTGCAAATAATGACAGTTTCACTTCCTCCTTTCCAATTTGGATCCCTTTTATTTTTTCTTCCTGTCTAATTGCTGTGGCTAAGGCTTCCAGTACTATGTAAATAAGAGTGGTGAAAGTGGACATCCCTGTCTTGTTCCTGTTCTTAAGGGAAATGTTTTTAGTTTCTGCCCTTTAAGTATGATGTTGGCTGTAGGTCTTTCATATACAGCTTTTATTATGTTGAGATATGATTCCTCTATTCCCACATTGCTGAGCGTTTTTATCAAAAATGGATGCTGAATTTTGTCAAATGCTTTTTGAGCATCGATTGATATCATGTGGTTTTTGTTCTTTATTTGTTTATGTGGTGTATCACATTTATTGATTTGTGAATATTGTACCAGCCTTGCACCCTGGAATGAATCCCACTTGGTTGTCGTGAATAATTTTTTTGATGTATTGCTAGATCTGATTTGCTAGTATTTTGTTCAGGAAAGCCACAGCCACTTACCTGGGGCACCGGCAGAGGGAGGGCAGACTGGACTGGAACTGTGTGGGGACATTTGGGATTTGGAGACCACTCATAGCCTTTGCTGAGTTGCTGCCACACAGGATGTTTGCCATCTTGCTCCTTCCCAGGGCTCTGGGAGAGGCAGCAGCCCCTCCCATGGTGATCCAACCCCAACCTGTGCGCCTTTGAAATGCTAATTGAGGCTCATTAACAACCCTTATGCTGAGCACCTGAGGAAGTTTTTCAATCAACTGACAACCCAAAACTCTTCAAGTAACCTAGACTGCTAGCCTCCACACAAAAAGCTAGAGGATAACAGTACCTTGGCTGAGCTAGCAACTTTAACCAGGAAAGTAAGACTTGACAGTGGTGTTTAATGTGGGTCCTCCCTCGCTCATCTAAACCCAGGAGAGGGAGCCACAAACAGCAGAACACCAACACCCACAGGGAAAACTTGACAGGCTCCAAAGCCCACTGTAATAGCCAAATGGTGAAACACAGAAACAAAAGCCAAATGAAAGAACAAGAGACCTCCACCGAAGATGAGATCAATGTGGAGCAGTTAGGCAAGTTGACAGAACTAGAATTCAGAGCCATGAACTTGAGGAAGCTCAACAGCATGAGTAAGGACATAGAGATGCTGAAAATAAACCAATTGGAGATTAAAAACCACCAAGAAGAGATCAAAAATGACATGTCAGAAATGAAAAAACACATCAGATGGTCTAAAAAACAGTGTAGAGGAAGCTGAGGATCGGATCAGTGAATTAGAAGACAGGGTAGAAAAAATCAACCAATCAGAAAACCAAAAGAAAAAAACGATGCTCAAGAATATTATTTGAATTATTGAAATGCAATGAACATGCCAATTATGTGGTACATTTCAATTAAACTCCATTTTTTTTTTTAATTATGTCAAATTAAGTATAGGATGAAGCCACCTCAAAAAATAGTGTGTTTGTGGTCAGTAGACATCTTCTTACAAAGATTTTAATAAACATTTTATACTGAACTCAAGAACTGGGATGTGGTACTAGCATCCAAGGACCAGGAAAGTGGTTGGAACAGGTGATCTTTTGAAAAGGCACTTCTATGCTGATTTTCTGTTATTCACTTAATTTTTCCAAAGTTTTATGTTTGCCAAGCAACATACACATGTGCATACATGCACTCATACAATGCACACACATATATTTTATTCCCCACCAATGATTTGTTCTCATTAAAATGACTATATGGTTTTACAGAATTTTTCAAGATTAATTTTATGCACTACACAAATGTTTGAAACTCAGAATATGACTGCCTTTGGCTTAATTATTTTAAATAATTCTGTAGCTTTTATGTAACATAATAAATGTGGACTTTATTTGCTTCTAGGGAAAAAGTTCAATTTTGCATGCATTCATAACTAACTGAAGTACAAAGTAATTAACACTTTTCAATGGTTTCTGATAAGTACAGCCATAACAGAGCAATTAAGCCCTCAAAACCCACAAAGAAGATACAGGAAATTATAGCCTTTAAATTCTATATCAAAATTTGGAAATCTGTTTTAGGAGTCTATAGAGCAAGCATGTGTGTATTAGGCAGAGTGAAAAAGGAAGTCTGATTTAGCTGGAAGTTTACATTAGAGAGCCTACCATCAGGCAGTACTAAATAATTGTTTAAAATGTACGAGTTTGTGAGTTGAATGAATTTTACTGATAGAAATATCTTAGTAACCTTAATTATAGAACTAAAGAAGCTCTTAAAATAGTTTAACATATAAACTGAAACCTCCAGCACCAACTCCACTTCTATTTTATAAGTAACTGTATAAATTTTATCTAATTGAATGATTATAAGTATTTAGTCTAAAAAGGTAGTAGGCCCGACCAGGTAGAGCGAAATCCCGATCCACCAAGGCCATGGGTTCAATCCCAGGTCAGGGCACATACAAGAATCAACCAATAAATGCATAAATAAGTGGAACAAATTAATATATCTCTCTCTCCCTCCCACTTTCCCTCCCTCCTTCCCTTAGGTCAATAGATAATTTTTTTTAAAGTGGTGCTATGTGTTTTTTTATTGTTTTGCTTTAGTATAATTTATGATAACATTTATATAAAATAGATGGAAATATAACAACAGTAATGATTAATAATAATAAACAATCCTGAGCTATAAATTTGCTTGCAGTGGGACATGACATGGGATCTATGACAAACATTGTTGATTTACCCACTGATCAGGAGGTTAAAGGGCTACACCTCCAATTTCTCTCCATCTCTCTTAGTGCAACATGCTGCATGATAAAATTGTATCATAGTAATATGCTAAAACTATAGATTAGAAAATTAAAGCTAAATTATTAACAGTATGATACAATTATAACAACTTGAAGTATATTTTTCAAGAAAATTAATTAAGCCTTATAATATGATTTTAATAATGATATACTAAATATATATGATATTTTTTATTTTTAAAGTTATTTCTCTGTTTTTTTAAAAATTTTTTTTATTGATTTTTTTAGAGAGAAAGGAAGAAAGTGAGAAATAGAAACACTGATGTGAGAGAGAAACATTGATTGGCTGCCTCCCACACATCACTCACTGGGGATCCAGCCCACAACCTGCCCAGACCAGGAATTGAACAGGGACTTTTCAGTCCATGGGACAATGCTTAATCCCCTGAGCCACACCGGCCAGCCTATTTCTGGTTTTATTACTTTAGCTATGTGGTCTTGATCAGTGGATGGTCTCTCTGTGCTTCAATTTTTTACCTATAAAGGGTGGGGCAAAAGTAGGCTTATAGTTGTTTGTATGGAAAATCATACAATCATTAATAAATAATAATACAAAGAATAAACTGTGTTTTGAGAACTCACAACTGTAAACTTGCTTTTGCCCCACCCTGTATAGTATGGATATTGATGACATGAGATAAGAATATTTTAATCCACCCTGGCCGGTTTGGTTCAGCGGTTAGAGCATCTGCCTGTGGTCCAGAGAGACCCGGGTTCAGTTCCCGGTTGCATGTACCTCGGTTGCAGTTTGTCCCCCGCCCTGGTTGGTCGTGCGGGTGGCAGCCACTCGATGTGTCCCTTTCACATCGATGTTTCTCTCTCTCTTCCTCTCTCCCCCTCCCACTCTATCTGAACAAAAAAAAAAAAAAAAAAGGAAAAATGTCCTTGGGTGCGGATAAAAAAAAAAAAGAATATTTTAATTCAAGTGCATTGCTTAGACTATTGACTGGCACTTTATATATTCTCAGTAAGTGTTACATAATATTCTTTTATTTTTTATGATACCCATTTCAGTAGACTCAAATGGAGTTTGTTTGTTTTTTAATCACAAGCATGAAATATCAGAGAATATTATAGTGAAAACGTTATAATTAATCTACCACAAATCTGAATCCCAGCCTCAGTTTGTATTTTATAAATTAGAATAAAAAGAAACTTTTCCTAAGTTGACACTGTTGAATTTTATCTTTTGAGTGGGTTGTAAACTACAGGATATAATTACTAAAGGTGTCATTATATTTAAATTATAAAAAGATTATGTATATTACGTATTATATATACTTATACTTGTGTATATATGTATTTACACACACACACACACACACACACACACACACACACAATGACCTTTTTAGGCCTTGTGTTTGATTGGACAGTTTCTCTTGCTTTTTTCCCAAATAAAAAGGGAAAGAATTTGCCATGTGGGAAAGACAGGAGAGGTATAAACAGGCTTTCTCAAAGTTGGTTTCTAGTAATCCATTTATATGGAATATTGAAAAGGTCAATGTAATACAGCGTGCTCTCTAATTCTTTGAAAATACGAGGCATTAAAATTCTGATGCCTCATTCAAGGTTGTAATGAGAACATAACATAAATTGAACCTATTATTTTGACAGTGATAGTAATGAGAATGGAAAATGAAATAAACTGAATGATACTGCAAGTGATTTTTTTATTTCAAAATTTCTGAACTTTCCTGCTATTTTGCAAAGGGAAACCATAATATACATATAAATACTCAATTCCTTAACATTGAAATACCCTATAAAAGAGGAGACCAATAAAATATTTATACACTAAAATAAAAATGTATGACAATTGTGTAATATCAGACCCATGGAAGATCTCAATATTTTTTAATGGTGATTCTATTTTAGTAGGGCAAATTTTCTGAAAATTTTCAAAATAAAAGCGTCAAAGATTACATAGAATTATAAAACTTAGAACTATAAAAGTAATTAATATGTGTTCTCTTTCATTAAGTGAGGTGAAGAAATAAGATGAGAGACATTTTTAAAACTATGGTAACAGGGTTCAGCTCTCTCATCTGTGTCCTGTGCCTCACTCATCTCCCTTTTCAAATAATTACTGACTTTCTACTTTGTGCCAGAAACCATCCTTTTTTCTTTCTATTCATACAATACAATAACATAAAATTTTGTCCACTTCTACAAGGAATCACCAGATAATTGTGAGGAAATTCAGCTGTGGAAGGACAAAGAAAATCCCTTCTTTCTTTTAATTTCATTAACAACCAGTAACTGTTTGGTTACTATATATTCAGAGCTCAGATGTTGGCTGAGTAGAGAGAAGGGTTTCTGCTGGTGAATTAGCTTAAGCGGACAACAAAGTTAGATGTCTTTATGCCCAAAGTGTACTTTGCAGCCCATGAGGTCTGGTTAAATGGACCTTGTTGATCAAATTTGGGTTCTACACATGGCTAAGCTGTGATGACTTTTCTTTTTCTCACTAAGTGTGTATTCTGTGCATTTATTTTGTACTTTGTCTCACCTCCCATTTCAACTTAAAAAAGGGTGGTTGGTGAAAAGGTAAACTTGAATCAGGATACTGTACTTCTTAAGTTGTCAAAAACAAAAGTACTTTTTATTCTTGTACCCTTATGATATTAGGTCCTAATTTTATTTATTTACTCACAAACATTGTGTCAAAGTGTTGTAAGCTTTGAATAAAAAAATGCACAAAGGCACTTATGCTTGGTGTCTTCAGTGAGAATAATGATAGGTGGGATGGTAAATATGAAAGTATTACACTAATAGAAGTTATATTACACCAGGGATAAGTTATGCAGGAGAGCTACAAGGAACGATGAGACTATATTACAGGACAACTTGTTTGCTCTATCAACCCCACATCTAAGACAGTGTCTGGCACATAGTGAGCACTCAGTGAATTTGTGTTGAACAAATTTGACCTGGTCAAGGCTGGCTTTCCTAAGAAATTTCTGCTTGCATTCTGCTTGGGTTGGGGAGTGTGCAGAGAGTTAATTTTTTAAGAGGGTAGAGTAGAGAAAAGCCAAAGAAAAGGCTCTGTGGATCAAGAATCATGACAAGTTTAAAGGAAGGTCATTGTTTCCAAGATCTAGAGGGATTGTATATATAATAACACCAATAATATGTGCACACACATATATGTATAGATGAGAGAGAGCAAGAGGGAGAGAGGGAGAGAGAGAAAGATGCAGGGGCAAAAGATAAACTAAGTTGGGGAGAATGATAGGAGCAAGATTTTGCAGGGTGTTGTTGGCCATATAAACGGAGACTATCCCCAAAGAAATGGGTAGCCTTTGCAGTGTTTTAGGTGGGGGTAAAAATGAGTGACCTCATTAGATTTACTCTTCCATTTTTAAAAATTAATCCATGGGAATAAAATTCAATCCAAACTTTTAGGTCAGTTAATGTGAACACTCCTCAGTGCTGAATTGATACCATTGTGCTCGATTGGTCCCTGAAAATACTGGCAAGCATCTTTGTTCTCATTTTCAGCAAAGATGGTATCTTCTTAGACTTTAGGAAATATTAAAATGTATTAAGACTTTCATAAATAGATATAAATTCCCACTGGTTTAGAATGTTTAGAATAAGACCTAATGGATTGAAAGTAACCTGGATTGCCCTGGCCAGTTTGGCTCAGCAGTTGGAGCATTGGCCTGTGGACCAGAGAGTCCTGGGTTCAGTTCCCACTAGGGGCACATACGAAAAACAAAAGTAACCTGGATCTCTACATGAAAACTTGGGTGCTGAAAGTATTGTTGAATAAGAGAAGCGTGAAGAGCTTTGGAAATTAGTAAGTAGCAGAGCTGGAGGAACCTAGAAGGAAATAATAAAACAAAGTGATCTCAGTGTTGGATAGAAAGACATAACCTAAGACTAGGAGATTTAAGGAGTTTCTACTGGCATGAATCGAGACAGAAAATGGAGAATCACAGACAAAAACATTTTACTAGTCTTACTTGTATTCAGTTAAGACAGAGAGAGACAATTCATAATCATATCAAATTAGAACAACTCCTAGAATTAAAATCATGGTAAGAAGCCATATAAAGAAAAAGATGAATCCCATCCAATTGGGTAGTAAACAGGAAACAAATGTATACTCAATGGTAACTAAGAATATTCTCAAATACTACAATTAATTATTGATTAATACATTCATTAAGAATATTATTGAATGTTCAACATGTTCCAAGAACAGTGCTGAATTAAACACATTTGATTCTCCTGAGTATGACACCCTGCTGTAATCTGGATGTTTTTAGATGCCCTTTCAATTAAGAGCAATCCCCTTAAATAATTGAAACTAATGAGCCTTAGATTTCTGGTACCTCCACAGGGCAACAAAATCATAGAAAATGAGAGATCTAAAATAGTCTTTTTTAATTAGGCCTAATCTGAACTCCATATACATACAACTGCCCTATCCTCAAGTCCCTGCCCGGGTCAGCCAGTCAGCTCATGCATCCTAGGGTAGTCCTATCAATCTACATGTTCAGCTTGCCACAACTCTATATATTTATTCTATAATTGTGCTAAGATCCCCTGATTCTGTTTGTGGAGAAGGTCTGCAGCCCTCTGCAGGATACAGCTCTTTACTGAAATTTAACAATTTAATGAAGATTCTCACACCAGGCCCAGCCTTCCCCTGACCTCTCCTTTCCCTGGGATGGATCATTACTTATAGGCCTAGGTGATATAGGGATCTAAAATCACATAACCAACCCTGGGTTATAAGATAGCCTTCCATCAGCACTGCGTGCAGTTTTGTCTTTTTGGGCCCCATTCAGCATGTGAGACTCCTTTGGACATTCACACTGGCCAGAGTAGAATCCTGAGCATTGTGCTCTATTACATATTGCTGATTACTGCAGTGGGTCTCACTTCTGTCATCCTTAACCTTCTCTTCAGTCACGATCCACATTGTGCTTCCTGGGAACTCCAAGACTGAGCTTTTTAGTCATTACATATAGGTAGCCCTACTTTAGTTGTTGCTTCTCTCTTTGATCAGCTTATTAGAATGTTCTGACCTTCTACCATACACAAACACATTTATCATATATACACATACACTACTAGAACTCAGAGAAAATTGTTTTAATTCTTTTTCCTAGAGGAACACACAATGCAGTATACAAATGATGTATTATAGAATTGTACAGGTGAAACCTATATACTTTTATTAACCAATGTCACCCAATAAAGTCAATAAAAAATTTCACATCCTGGATGACATGAGTCTAATTGGCCCTTGCCCTGGAGGACTGCTTGTATTTTATTCAACTCTATATCCTGAACTCCTACCAGCCATTAAGCTTCTGGGATTAAATATTGAGCAGAGGGACCCTGGACAATTTGGCTGTATGTTTAGAGTGTCGGCCCACAGACCATAGAGTCTCGAGTTTGATTCCAGTCGAGGGCACGTACCTCAGTTGCTGTTTGGTCCCCAGCCCTGGTTGGGGTCATGTGGGAGTCAACCAGTCAATGACCTCTCTCACATCAATGTTTCCCTCTCCCTCTTCCACTCTGTCTGAAAATAAATGGAAAAATTTCCTCAGGTGAGAATTTAAATATATATATATATATATATATATATATATATATATATATCAAAAGAGAGCAGAGGGTTGGATGGAATGATGACTGAGATGCTGTGGAGTAAGATAAGTGTTTTGTAGGTTAACAGTTAATCTTGTAATCAGCTGACTATTCCGCTTTGGGTTGATGGACTTGGCATTGGATTGTACCAGCTCCAGTGCCACAATAGTCCCCATGTTACTCTGTTGTCGGAAGTACAGTGGTTTTCATTGGGGGTATCTGTATTTCAAACCTTGCTCTGCAATTCTCTGAGAGATACTGAACAAGCCTATTTGTTTCCTCTAGTATATTTGGTTTCAACTGTCCAATGAATGGGTTGGAGACACGTGTGTGTGTGTGTGTGTGTGTGTGTGTGTGTATAAATTTATATATATTTATACACACACACACACACCAAACACATATATATATCTTCTCCTCTGTGGCATTTTTAGAGTAGGTCCTCATGATTATAACATGAAGCACCACTGGGGATCTTTGTTATACCATAACAGTGTCAATGTTGCCCAAGTCTCTACCACTAAGGAATTTCTCCATGTACTCATTAGTCCTCATGCTTATTGAAATGTATTAATTAACCAATGTAAAGTTTTTATTAAAATAGATTTTACTACTCACCCCCCCTCCTTTTCTGTAGGAATGCTATTATCTTTTTTTGGAAAATACTCTATTCAGCTTTGCCCATCTAATTTCTACTTATATTAATGTTTTTTAACTTGGAGATTTCTTCTTCCATAAAGTTAAGACTTGGTTAGAAGCATCATGTCTGTGTCCTCAAAGCACTCTATATGTCTCAATCATTTCATTGATAACTTATTTATCTGTTCGTCCACCTATGTTCCTTTCAGTGTAATGATTTACTTCTTTGTATCCCTCAGTCTGAGAGCCAGGACTGCTTGTATTTTATTCAACTCTATATCCTGAACTGCTATCAGCAGACTCAGAATAAATTAGTTGATGTTTTGAATGCATTATCTGTGTCTGTGTGTACAATATATTTTATATGTTTATATATGTACACATATATAAACATATAAATACATATGCAAAATAAAAATATGCAGATATATAGACATATATGTGTATGTCTATTCAGTATGAATAACTCAGTGTAGTTACTGATATCCTTTAAGGGAAGAAAAATGTGAATTTTTAGTTTTGCCTCTTGGTGATACAAATAATGATTTTTTTAAATTAAAATTAAAATAAACTGTAAAATAGTCTCCAGAGCCATAACTGCATTTTTGGGTATCTCAGGTTCAGAAAGGCACAGATTGGAAACCACTGGATCAGTCAAGTTTCAATTCTGTTGTGTTATTTTTCCAGGAGTGAGTACTTTAAATATATTTTAGTGAAAACTACTTTGTCTGAAAATAAAAGGTTGTTATGTTTGCTATGTTTTCCATTTATTGCACTCAAGTAAAATAATAAAAGAAAGGCAGTAAATATTTGTTTGCTTTATTTATTCCCCTTTAAAAAGCCAGTCTGACTTGGATGCATCTGGTATTATAAGGAAGCTTTCCTAAGTACTTTCCTAAATTAAATACTTAACATTAAGACCTCTTCTTTTGATTATAAGCTATTAAACAATTTCTTCCTATACATAGTGACCTTGTTTTGTGTTCTAAAGCAGGATAACAATTATAGTAATAATATCTTCCTTTTGAATAGGGCATTAGAGGAAGTAACCAGACAATATTACCCCATAAAAATTTCTTAAAATGTACTTATTTACATATAAGTAAATAAATGAATGCTTTTTATTTATAATAATTCAAACAAAATGTTCATTTAATGCTATTTAAGAAATTATTAAAAACAAAATAAAAACCTAAAATATAAAAAGTAAATAAAATGGTAAGATATGTGTGTGTGTTCAAGTATAAGGACATAGCTCAGTGGTTTAGCATCAACATGCATCAAGAGGTTGCCAGTTTGATTCCTAGTCAGGGCACATGCCCAGGTTGTGGGCTCAATACCCAGTGAGGGACACGCAGGAAGTGGCCAATCAATGTTCTCTCTCATCAATGTTTCTATCTCTCTCTCCCTCTCCCTTCTTCTCTCTCAAATCTATAAAGGGGAAAAAAAGAGGAAATATGCAAATAATGGTTTACAAACTTTGTAATAATATAAAAATAATAATGCTAATAAAATCCTAATATGCATATTTTTAGAAAACTCAGTAGACATTCAGTGAGAAAATTTAAAAATAGAATATAAAGACAGAGAAGTAAAGCAGAACCTAATATTCACCTCTGTTCTACTTTACCAAAATTTTAGGAAAACTTAGTATCTTGGTTTTGTTTTTACTCAATACATCTAAGTGTGAAAATGTAAGCTAACCTGAATCAAGCTTCTGTTGTGATTTACTTACCTTAGGTGATTTATATTGACTTTTTTCATTTAATCCTATGTATTAGTAGGCTAAAATTATAGAAGAGAAATGTGAGGTTAAGAAATCTCATAACTTGTAAAGGTCAATTAATAAGTGGTGGATATAATAAGCCAACTCAATTTCTTTTTTCCTGGTTTTAAAGATTTACTTACAATTCTGAATTACATTCCTAATATGAGTGGAGCTAGAGCGATATATTACTCAACCACTTGTCTTTAATCTGGTCAAAAATTAATACATTGCTACTTATTTGGCCATCATTGAGAACTTGACACACTTTCCAACTGTCATTGATCAGGAGATCTTTGTAACTAGTTCAAATGGGGACATCCTCAATAGATACAACATATAAACAAATATGAAGAGTCTGTTTGGTGTCAGGTAATTTGATATTGCTTAGGTTTTTGCTTCTCTCAGTGACTTTGTGTAATGCCTTACCATCTTATTTCAAGATGAGGAAACTGAAAAGGACCCACACATCTAATATATAAAACTGGGACTCAGGCTCAGCTTTTGTGATTCAATAGTTTATGGAGGACTCCCCACTGTTTTATCATGTTCAAACCATTCGGTCATTGAAAAATAATGTGAAAATGCCTTTTGAAATGGTCCCCAAATCTGAGTATAACTTTGGAAAAAGATGAAAAAGAAAATATTGGTTATTGTCAAATTACATATGAATTTAGACATATCTTCCCGAGATAGTGTTTTTTAATCAGTAAGAGAGTGATAACACTACTTACTTTCAAGACAGATAGATAAAAAAAATGATAAAACAAATTGCCTAGCAATCATTTGACAATATTTTAAGCCTGCAATGTGCACTACAAGGTGCTACCTATTTGGAATACAGGAAAGTAAAATGCAGATATTATCTGATTCCTTAGAGAACTTATACATAATAAATAATATCTATTGTTACTTGTATCATCTCTAGTTCACCGTTATTCTAGAAGCAGTTACTACAAATAAGTATGTATAAATAGTAAAATCCTGTGCAGAAAATGGATGGTTAAAAGGGTAACATTTCTTCTCTAATTATTACCCTTCCAACTTTTTAAATAGATTTTTGTACTGTAAGTCAGTTTAAATGACAGCAAAGTGCTGGTGAAAAGACAAGACTCCCATTTAAAGTTTTAAGTTTGCAGGAATAAACACAATATGCTGTTTTGACTATTGTTTCCAGGGGTGCATTTTCCTCATGTTAAATTTCTTTTAGAATCCATTGCCTCACAACTGGGGATGCAGTTGCCAAGTAATGTAAGCACTCCAACCCCAGGATTATACTGTAGAACAAGAGCAACCCGTATTTCTGACAGATGCAAACAATTGTTAACAATATGTCTCCTACATACTATTAGTTTATGTGAAAATGATTCTTGACATAGACGACTGAGACTGGGAAGAGCAATCAGTATGTGCAGTGACAGATTTGGAAAAAATAAACACCTACAATGACGATTTAAATGAGATAAATGTATTATTTTAATTCTTCATTCTGTACAGGATTGGAGCTGAGGAGCGGTAGATGTATGTACATAGTTTACTATTAGATCCAACCAATTTTGCACTGGATGCTTTGTGATATCTGATAAGTTACAGGATCATAGTTAAGACAGCAGACTTTGGAATCAATCAAATTCAGTTTTGAATCCAGGCTCCTTGACCTAAAGCAATGCAATTAACTTCTCTGAGCCTCAGTTATACAATTGAGACATAAAACTGTCTCACTCACATATTGTGATGAATCAAAAAGACAAAAAAAATGATATACAAAGAATATTAAACTCAATGTCTGATACATAGTGAATGATACATATATTAATGTCATTAGTGTCAGGTGTTATTTTTGTCTATGATAACTAGAGATGTTCTTTACCCTGGTCATGAAGAAGGAACCAAAATATGATAGCAATCATTTAACTGCATCATGTCTGTGTAAGGAATCGGGGGCGCCGCCGAATAAAACAGAGAAGAGACTGGAGAGCCAATCAGCCGAATAAACAGGGATCAGGCTTTATTGGGTGCACTCCGGGCGGGTTCACAGACTCCGGGGGTTGAGTCCTAGAAGCCGCGCTCAATGTAGGGGCTGGTGTCTTTTATATCTGCCTGTTGTAGCTGGAATTTGTCCCTTAGGGTTTGGCCCTGCGGGGATTATGCATGGAGCCTCTGGAATATGAATAGATAAGATGGGAGTTAATCTATAGCCTAGAGGCAGGCCGTTCAGGGTCGGAGACAAGGCTGAGCAAGGAGACAATGGTCGAGCACTTTGCCTGGCGCCAGTCCCCCAGGCCATCGGACAGTCTGGATTTTCTTTTTTTTTTTTTAATTTTTTTTTTTATCCTCACCCGAGGACATTTTTCCATTTTTTGTACAGATAGAGTGGGAGGGAGAGAGAGGAAAAGAGAGAGAGGGAAACATCGATGTGAAAGGGACACATCGGGTGGCTGCCACCCGCACGACCAACCAGGGCCGGGGACAAACCGCAACCAAGGTACATGCCCTTAGCGGGAACCGAACCCGGGTCTCTCCGGACCACAGGTGGACGCTCTAACCGCTGAGCCAAACCGGCCAGGGCTTGTCTGGATTTTCAGCTGCACCTCACATATAAATATGTGAGATTTACTGTGTTAATATTTATCTATTTTGTTGTCTAGTGGTTAGTGAGTTAATAAACGGTATACATGTGTTTAGATGCACATATTAGGTGTATGTGTGTATATGTAGTATTTCATATACTAACATATAGTATTATACAAAAAAACAATATTATAATTTTATATTTATACTAAAATCTTAAAATGTGTATACTAAAATCTTAAACTGTTTATATACTCTAATAAGTCAGATAAGTTAGTGGTTAGTATTTGTTTTGTTTGTTTGTTTTGTGTTAAGAAATAAGCAAATGGATTGAGTAGTGATCAAGATGATGTGCTTCGTCTCAAGGAGTTTATATGCTGGGAGGAATGAAGGGACACAGGCAATACTCATTTAAGTAGTAATTTAATAAAGTACATGCACAGACTGAAAGGTTTAAGGGAGATCACGGGACAGAAGATGTGAGGAGATATTTTAGCTTTGCCAGTTGGGCAAAACTTTTTTGAGAAAATAATAATTGAGATGAGGAGGATTCTGTCTTGTTCAGTTGTCCCTTTAGTCACTGGCCATGGGAACTGTGGGATAGGAGACTGGGGAGTAGGAGAAGAACCACACTGGTCAGGTATGGAAAGTGTCTACCAAACAGGGAAACAAATGCATGGGGTTGGAGAGAAAGGTGGAGAGTAGCTGTGATTTGTGAGGAAAATAGAAAAAAAATTATTACTTCAGACCTTGTGCCCTTTTATGGCATTTGAAAACCACAAAATGCATGAACTATTTTAGAATCATGTGGTTTTTCTTTCTCTCTATAATAGTGACCTTGTTGAAGGTAGGAGTGCGGGACCTGGAATTGAGGCCCTGGGTTTAGATAGAGGCGGAGTTACCTCCTATTCCTGCAGCCTTATTTTCCTCAGCTATCAACTGGGGAAAAGAAAAACACCAGGCAGTCTTGTTCTGAGGATAGAATGATTTAATATTTGTGAATGCTTTAAAAACGATTTGACATATAATTGTTAAATAAGTGTTAGCTATCATTTGATTGTTAGTGTCTGTGAAAGTGTTTGTGCTGATGAATGCATTCGCTCTATAAAATTAATTACTTTCACCTGACAGCTTCTGTGCAATAAGGAGTTTTTTCCTGATTGGAATTCTCCTAAATATCATTCCCCAATTTCAGAAAGCTGTTGTAAATACCATACAACTTATTCAACTATCAGTTATATTTGCATAATTTGATCACATAAGAGTCAACATCATTTAGTTTATAAATACAAGTATCCAATAACTAGTTAAAAGCTAGAGGGAGAAGAAACTAATTAACAACTTCATAAATGCAAAGAGACATAAGGAGACTAAGACAAAACAAAGAGTTTGATGATCTGTATTTTAAATGAGATTTTTTATCTTTTTTAAATAATTGGATTTTAAAAAGTTCTTTCACACTGTGTAAATCCAAGTTATACTGTTTTATGACTGCTATGTTTTCATATTTTATATATTTATTTATCACCTAGTGACTTTCAGAATCTGTAGAGAGAGAAATGATAAATGTATGGTTCTCCTCCAGGGGTCATAGTTTTATCAGGGGAAAATAAAACATGCATAATTAATGATGTCACAACGTGAGGAGGGCATTGTAAAGATACCAATAAAGAGTTCTGAGAACAGAGATAAGTGCAATTAATAAAAGTTATCAGCAGGGAGGCATGTGAGTTTGGCCTTGAAAGATGAGTTAGGTGAAATTACCTGGTGGAAAAGGAAGGAAGAAATAATTTCAGACTTTGATGCATGGGAGCTAAGCCCTGGAGCACACAGAAATCGGGGAAAATGCTAGTATGGGGGAGATGAAAGGAATGGCCAGGTCACTGAAAGTTTTCTGTGCTATGCCAGGGACATTGAATTTTGTTTATTTCATTTAGTAGAGCTATTTAATGGTTTTAAGAAAGGACAGGTCATAAATATAATCATCTGTAAAAATAATTATTGTGGACATTTCTTCCTGGAAAGGACAGATAGGCCAGGCACTGGATTTTTCCTGGCTGACAAAATAATTTTTCTGGGGACTGATAATATCAAGAAAGGTTTATACAGCCCTTCATAGATACTCCATATGATGCTTTACATGTTTTTATCTCATCTCAATTTTATCATAAAACTATTAAGCAGAGACCATCATTATGTCTAATATATGCGAAAACTGAAATTCAAATTCTCAGTATGTAACCCAAGGCCTCACAGATAATAAAACTCTCTTTTGTGTGTCTACAATATAGATAGCACCTATTTCCAAATGTGGGTTTTGACACTGAAAATAGAGCAAAGCATGCATATATAGACCAAAATATCTCATTGGTTATTACTAAGAATTGACAAGGTCAGAGGATGTGGCATTAGATTCTTGGCTAGATGGGCTTACTATTCCTTGAACCCAAAATTAAATAAATGGATTCACCCAGTCCTAAGCAGGTATGTACCAGGAAAACAGGCTAACCGCCTAGAGCAATTTCATTGGACACATTGAAGTATTGAGCTCCAAGAGGAAGAATTATGATACAAAGTTGAACATATCCATTCTTTATATATTTGCCTGTGTGATTGTCACTTCAGATTCTCCAAGATAAAGAGCATGAAGAAATAGAGAATACCCAGAACTGTAGCACTGGCATTCCTTGTATCCCCCGTCTGACAGTCTTAGAACCAGTTAGCTACTCTGGATCTCATGTGGTTTTTATTATAGCCCACTGCTAATAATTCTGGTTTCTTGCTCCTCATTCTCCTCCTCCCTCAAGCTAAGGGCTTCTGGCTGGAGGACAGCTGAGTTTAGAAAGAGAGTAGTTAGCTCTCGAATTGCTGGAGGCTTAGAAATGAAGACTCTTGGAACATTGTTCCAATGCAGACATTAGGCTAGACATGCTGGGTAGAGAATGCACTGTGGTCTTTCTGCAAAAGCTCTTTCTGAGTGAAAGCTGCTAGGGAGTGTTAGTGGCATCCAGGCAGAGAGCGATTATGCCGCCTGCTGCACCTTTTACAGGGGGAGATTTTGAGGATTCAACTTTAAAAAACACACAACTTAACCACATCATTGACTTTGTTAAAATTTAAAGTCTGGTGTTATGTTTCTGTGTGGACATTTTTTGATGGGACAAGAGGGGAAAGGTATTGCATCAATGATGTCTGTATTACATATGGAGAGTGGACCAAATGCAGGACGTCCCTTCTTCCTAAATACTTGTACCTCTATGCATACTTTATGCTGCCTCCGCTTAGAAAATCCTGTTCTTTTTTATTTTAGCCACACAATGAACTTGAAGTGTGCACAACCAAAGAGGTTACTAATTTGAGCTGCTTTTTAACCAAGAATTTTTTATACTACTGCACCTCCATAGTCTTTAACACACTGACATTATGTAAATTAAATGTTAATCCGCCACTCTGTGCAATCTTTTCCCATTTAAACTTCCCCCCCTTTTGTTACCAAAGAAAAGAAACAAAAAGAAAAAAAAAAGTAAGAAAAGACTCCTGCCAAAAATAATAGCTATGCTTATTGTTTTTCCTTGTTTCTCATTGTTTAAAATGTGCTTTTCCTGCCAAGGTCTCTTTAAAGTGCATTACCTCCACATGTTAATAGACTAATTAAAATATGAATGAATAAAGAAAACATTTACTATAAGCTTTTTTTCACCTTTTCTGGTGAACTTGGAGTGAGTTTTTATGAACTTGGAGTAATCAAGAAGTCTTTACTGGATTACATTCTTGCTAGGAAAATGTCAACTAATACCCCATCTTCTGTATGAACCCCAAACTGGATAGTGTTCCAGTGAATTAAAACAAAAATGTTATTCAAGCTCAAGAACACATTGGGATCTTGGATGTGCAACCTTGTTCTTAGTGTGTGTTAACTTCTCTGTGCCATAGTTTTCTTTGACATAAAATGGATATAAATTTACCTCTTGTCAAAGGGGAATTATAAAGAAGAGATGATGGTTTAGACAACGCTTTCCTTTCAAACACTTTGGTAGGTAGTTAGTTGATATAAAGAATCCAGAAAAGAGGGAACTGAGTATCATGCATCAGAATTTCCCTTGTGGTAAGAGATAGGTCCATAGGATCTGCGGGTGGCATACCATAGAGTTTCATAGCTCAGAAAGTCTTGGGCAAACATCTAGTAAGTAGATTCTCCTGACTATGGCCTAGGACAGAAATATATTTTTTCTTCATCTAACACTTTAATGTATTTTAGAAAGACAGGGATGACCAAATTTATTCTATAATGTTTGACTTTTCTCACATATAGTGTCATTGAGAAATTGAGTGTAGTGTCTACATGATTATGACTGCATAATTTGACTAAAATTAAAATCTCCTCTTCCAGGAACACATTTTTGTTCATAATGCTTTGTGTGTGGGATCTTACTCTCATCAAAGAGACAGATTTATGGCACAACTGCAAGAATAAAACAAATGTCTTTTTTCTAAGCTTCCAGGCCATGTCTATGGGTTCCTGGAATAGTATGTAAGTTTTCCTGAGAAAAGGAGAGGAAATTAAATTAAAGAGAGTCAGTTTTGGGGTGCAGAAATCTAATTTGGCAGCCTCAAACTCAGGACAGCTCTTGGTATCAAAGTATAAATACCACTCCTTCTTACAAGTTTAAAATTGTGTTAAGCCTTTTTCATGACCCATATACCCCCCGCCCCCCATTCACTTATTCATTCACCAAATATTTCAGTGACTACTCTATTTAGTCACAGTGTATCACAATCGTGATGTATTAATAAATGAAACATCTGTGGTTCATGCTCTCAAGGAGCTTGCAATCTGTTAGAAGAGATAAGCAATGACCAAGTAAAGAAATAATTCATGATATAATTACTCATTGTGAAACATTCACTGGGGGAATCAAAGAAGGTTTTGTGACAGAATAACAAGACAGACCTGTTATATATGAGATAATATTTAAAACTATAAGCTGGAAAAAAGAATCAGCTTTTTGACAAGGGAAGATGAGTTTCCAGGCAGCGAGAATACAACATAAGGTAGAAATTCCATGTCTTCCTTAGGAAAGAAACCCTCCTTTACTTGGGCAATGGCTGAGTTTTCAGGCACTAGTTCATGGCTCTCTATTTCTTCTGGGCTATCATTTTTTTTTTTTTTTTCTGTCTATTTGCTATTGATGCCCACATCTTTGTCTCTACCCTACACCTCTCCCATGAGTTTTAGATTTTGGGTCCAATTTGTTCACTGAGCACCTCAAACCAGGTAGCTCACAGTTTTTCCAAGTGACCACTACCAAAATAAAATGCTTTATTTTCCTCTTCAACCGTCCACTTGTCCTGTATTCTCTGACCCCCTTTTCTTCTTCATTTTCATGTATATTTATCAAGCCAAGTCCCTCAGTTTATCCTTAGATGTTCTTCTCCTACATGTTCCCCACCTCCCTACCCTATAGCTCTTTTCCTCTTAGTTGTCTCTCCAAACCTGCTCTTCCTCTCTACTCAGGTTTCTGTCATCTTGTTCTTGATCGATTATACTACTTTTTATCTGGTATTTCTTTTGATAACCTCAGAATAATTTTCATTAATTCCAGATCTATTATGTCACATCACTACTTAAATGGCTAGTGATTTCTCAAGGCCCCATTATGAAGTTTAAGTTCTTATTGTTCTTAAGTTCTTATCTATCTGGAACCAGAATATTTTTCTTGACTTTTTCACGAATACTTCTTTATTCTACAATTTATTATTTTAATTTATTTTTCTTTTTTTAAATTTAATTAATTTATTTATCTTTTTAAAGATGTTTGTCTTTTTCCCTCCACTGATTCCCCCCTTGTTCTCCCTCCCATCCCTTGCCCCAGCTTGGTTGTCCATGTCCCTTGTTCATGCATACATGCATATAAGTTCTGTGGTTTATCTCTCTCCCACCACCTCCTGTCCTGGGGATTGTCATTCGGTACCCACTGCCACGTCTGTGGGACTACCCCATTCCTCAGACTGTTATGTTCATTATAGTCTACAAATAAGTGAGATCATATGATACATGTCTTTCTCTGTTTGGCTTGTTTTCCTTAGGATGACAATTTCCAGGTCCCTCCATGTCGTCTCAAAGGACAAGAAATCTTTCTTTCTTACAGCTGCATAGTACTCCATTGTGTATACATACCACAGCTTTTTATCCATTTGTCTACTGATGGACATTTGGGCTGTTTCCAGATCTTAGCTATTGTAAAAAGTGCTGCTACAAACATGGGGGTACATATATTCTTTCTGATTGGTGTTACAGGCTTCTTAGGGTATATTCCTAGAAGTGGGATCACTGGGTCAAATAAAGTTCAATTTTTAAAGTTTTGAGGTAACCCATATTGTTTTCCATAGTGGCTGCAGCAGTCTGGATTCCCACCAGCAGTGTACTAGAGTCCCCTTTTCTCCACACCCTCGCCAACACTTGTTGTTTGATGATTTGTTGATGGCGGCCATTCTGACAGGTGTGAGGTGATACTTCACTGTTGTTTTAATTTGCATCTCTCTGATGATTAGGGATGCTGAGAATTTCTTTATATGTCTCTTAGCCATTTGTATGTCCTGTCTGGAGAGGTGTCTATTTAGTTCCTCTGCCCATTTTTTAATTGGGTTCTTTGTCTTCCTTTTGTTGAGTTGTATGAGCACTATTTATATATTGGAAATTAACCCCTTATCTTATATATCATTGGCAATGATGCTCTCCCGTACAGTGGGTTGCTTTTCCATTTTGATGATTGTATCTTTTGCTGTGCAGAAGCTTTTGAGTATGATTTAGTCCCATGTGTTTATTATCTTCTTTGTTTCTGTTGCCTTAGGTGATGTGTCTGGAAATTCTGCTGCATATGATGTCTGAAACTTTGTTACCTACAATTTCTTATAGGATTTTATGGATTCATGAGTCACATTTAAGTCTTTTACCCATTTTGAGTTTATTCTTGTGTAGGGTGTAAGTTGATGGTCAAGTTTTATTTTTTTGCATGTAGTTGTCCAATTTTTCCAACACCATTTATTAAAGAGGCTGTCTTTACTCCACTGTATGCTCTTGCCACCTTTGTCAAATATTAATTGGGCTTACTGCCTTGGGTCCATTTCTGTGTTCTGTTTTGTTTCACTGGTCTATATGCCTGTTCTTGTGCCAGTACCAGGCTGTTTTGATTACAGTGGCTTTGTAGTATAACCTGGTAATGTGATCCCTCCAACTTTGTTCTTCCTTTTCAAGATTGCTGTGGCTATTCGAGGTCTTTTTTGTTTCCATGTGAACTTTTGAAGTATTTGTTTTAGTTCTGTGAAGTATGTCATTGGTATTTTGATGGAGATTGCATTGAATCTATACATTGCTTTGGGTAGTATAGACATTTTAATGATGTTAATTCTCCCAATTCATGAACAAGGTATGTGCTTCCACTTTTTTATGTCTTCTTCTATTTCTTTTTTCAATGACCTGTTGTTTTCTGTGAATAGGTCCTTTATTTCTTTGGTTAAGTGTATTTCTAGGTATCTTAATTTTTTTTCTGCAATGGTAAAAGTGATTGTTTTCTTTATTTCTCTTTCTGTGAATTAATCCTTGGGGTATAAGAATGCCATCGATTTCCTGACATTAATTTTTTATCCTGCTACTTTGCCAAATGCATTTACTAAGTCTAGGAGATTTTTGATGGAGTCTTTGGGGTTTTCTACATATAGTATCATGTCATCTGCGAATAATGAAAGTTCCACTTCCTCCTTTCCAATTTGGATCTCTTTTTTATTTTCTTCCTGTCTGATTGCTGTGGCTAAGACTTCCAGTACAATGTTAAATAAGAGTGGCGAAAGTGGGCATCCTTGTCTTTTTACTGTTCTTAAGGTAAATGCTTTTAGTTTTTGCCCATTGAGTATGATGTTGGCTGTAGGTCTTTCATATATGGCCTTTATTATGTCAAGCTATGATCCCTCTATTTCCACATTGCTGAGCGTTTTTATCGATAATGGGTGCTAGATTTTTTTGAATGCTTTTTCAGCATCTATTGATATGATCATAATGTTTCTATTCTTTATTTTGTTTATGTGATGTATCACATTTATTGATTTGAAAATATTGTACCAGCCTTGCATCCCTGGGATGAATCCCACTTGGTCATGGTGAAAAAGTTTTTTGATGTGTTGCTGGATCCGATTTGCTAGTGATTTGTTCAGGATTTTGGTGTCTATGTTCATCAGGGATATTGGGCTATAGTTTTCTTTCTTAGTCATGTCTTTTTCTGGTTTTGGAATTAGAATTATGCTGGCTTCATAAAATGAGTTTGGAAGTCTTCTTTTTTCTTCAATTTTTTGAAATAGTTTGAGAATGGGTGTTTGTTATTTTTTGAATGTTTGGTAAAACTCTCCCGTGAAACCATCTGGGCCTGGGCTTTTGTTTGCTGGGAGAGGCTTGTCTACATCTTCAATTTTCTTAGTTGTTATTGGTCTGCTTAAGTTTTCTATCTATTTCCGGTCCAATTTTGGGGGACTATGTCTTTCTAAAAATTTGTCCATTTCTCTTACATTGTCAAATTTGTGGCCATATAATTATTCATAGCAGTTGTAAATGATCTTTTGTATGTCTGTGGTGTCAGTTGTTACTTTTCCTCTTTCATTTCTGATTTTGTGTATTTGGGTTCTCTCTCTTTGTTTCTTGGTGAGTCTAACTAAGGGTCCTTCAATCTTGTTTATCTTTTCGAAAAAAACAGCTCTTTGTTTCATTGATCCTTTGAATAATTTTTTTGGACTTTATGTCATTTATTTCTGCTCTGATCTTTACTATTTCCTTCCTTCTACTTGCTCTGGGGTTTTCTTTTTGTTTTCTTTATAGGTCTTTAAGTTGTGAGATTAGATAGTTTACTAGACATTAGTCTTGTTTCTTGAGGTAGGCCTGTAGTGCTATGAATTTCCCTCTCAGAACTGCTTTTGCTGCATCCCATAGGTTTTGTGTTGTTCTGTGTTCATTTTTGTTGTTTTCCAGGAAGTTTTTAATCTCTTCCTTGATCTTCTCAGTAACCCATTTGTTGTTTAATAACAGGCTATTTAGCTTCCATGTGTTCAAATATCTGCATGTTCTTCTTGAGATTGATTTCTAGTTTCATGCCATTGTGATCTGAGAAGATGCTTGCTATGATTTTAATCTTCTTGAACTTGTAGAGACTTCGTTTGTGCCCTAACATGTGGTCTATCTTTGAGAATGTTCCATGTGTACTTGAGAAGAATGTGAATTCTGCAGTTTTGGGGTGTAATTCTCTGTAGATATCTATTAAATCCATTTGGTCTAGTGCTTCATTTAGAGTCTCTGTTTCCTTGCTAATTTTTTGTGTAGAGGATCTATCCAGTGATGTCAGCGGGGTGTTGAAATCCGTGCTATGATAGTGTTGCTATCAGTTTTTCCTTTGAAATCTTGCAGAAGATTTTTAATATATTTTGGTGCTCCCATACTGGGGGCATATATGTTTATCAAGGTTATATCTTCCTATTGCATAGATCTTTCAATATTATGTAGTGGCCTTCTTTGTGTTTAGTTATAGCCTTCATTTTGAAATCTATTTTATCACATATGAGTATTGCTACTCCAGCTTTTTTCTACTGTCCGTGTCCTTGAAAAATTTTTTTTCATCCCTTCACTTTCAACCTATATGAGTCTTTTGTTGTGAGGTCGGTCTCTTATAAATAACATATAGATGAGTCATGCTTTCTTATCCCATCAGCTACTCTGGGTCTTTTTATTGAAGCATTCAATCCATTTGCATTTAAGGTGATTATTGAGATGTATTAATTTATTGCCATTTTTGTTTAGTGTGGTTATATTTTTCTTTCTATTTCTCTTGCTAATTACTGCTGTCCTTTTAACATTTCTTGCACTGCTTGTTTAGTGTTAGTGTATTCCCTTAGCCTTTTTTTGTCTGGGAGGTCTTTATTTGACCTTCTATTTTGAATGATAGCCTTGCTGGGTAGAGTAGTCCTGGATTCAGATCCTTGTTTTTCATGACCTTGATTACCTCATGCCATTCCGTTCTGGCCTGTATTGTTTCTGTTGAGAAGTCAGCTGAGAGCCTTATGGGGTTTCCTTTGTAAGTAACTTGTTGTTTGTCTCTTGCTGCTTTTAGGATTCTCTCTTTGTCTTTAATTTTTGGCATTTTGATTACTATGTGTCTTGGTGTGGGCCTGTTTGCGTTCTTCTTACTTGGGGCTCTCTGTGCTCCTTAAACTTGAATGCCTTCTCCCTTCACCAAATTAAGGAAGTTTTCTGTCTCCATTTCTTTAAATATATTCTTTATCTCCTGCTCATTTTCTTCTTCTTCAGGGACTCCTATGATGCGAATGTTCATATATTTCCAGTTTTCCTACATTTATCTTCCTGTTTTTTTTATTGTTTTTTCCTTTTCATTTTCTGATTGGTTGATGTTTTTCTACCCTATCTTCTAATTCACTAATCCATTCCTCAGCTTCCTCTACTCTGGTATTTAGGACTTCCAATGTGTTCCTTTTTTCTGATATGTCATTCTTCATTTTTATTGGTGGTTTTTAGTTTCCAACTGAATTATTTTCAACATTTATATGCCTTTACTCATGGTGCTCATGTCCTTACACATGCTGTTGAGCTTCCTCAAGATCATGGCTCTGAATTCAAGTTGTTATCTTTCTTAACTACACCTCATTTATCTCATCTTCGGTAGAGGTCTCTTGCTCTTTCATTTGTCTATTGTTTCTGTGTTTCATCATTTTGGCTATCACCATGGGCTTTGGAACCTGCCAAATTTTCCCTGTGGGTGCGGGTGTTCTGCTGTTTCTGGCTCCCTCTCCTGGGTTTGGATGAGCCTGGGAGGACCCACTTTAAACACCACTGTCAAGTTTTACTTTCCTGGTTAGAGTTGCTAGCCCAGGTATGGTACAATTATCCTCCAGCTTTTTGCCTAGAGGCTATCAGTAGCAGTTACCTGAAGAGCCTTGGCTGCTCAGTTGAATGAAAAACTCCCTCAGGTGCTCAGTGTAAGGGGATTTCCAAGGGTGGGGCAGATGCTGGTTGTTAATGGGCCTCAATTTGCATTTCAATGGCCACCAGGTTGGGGTGAATCTCTGAGGGAGGGTCCTCTGCCTCTCCCCAGAGCCCTGGGAAGGATTAAGATGACCACAGTCCTGCATGGCCGCAACTCAGCCAAATTTCTGAGCGCCTTCCAATTCCCGAGTGTCCCCACACAGTTCCAGTCCAGTCTGCCCTGCCTATACTGGAGCCCCAGGTAAGTGGCTTTGGCTATTTTAGCCTCAGTCCTGGCTCTGCCCTGTGGAGCCACTTGGGAGTTTTACCCCAGGGAGCTGCTCTCAGGTAAGGCCACTGCTCCCAGCTAATGCTGCTGCTGACCATAGGCTCTCAACCCCCTGTTGTGTCTCTGCCAGCCTTCCAGTATTGAGTCAGAGTCCCTGGTTATGTGGTCCTCCAAGCTGCTTTTGTGTTGCTTTATCCTGACGATTTGTCTTTATTTTTGTTGTAATTCTAGTTTGGTCCTGAGAGGTGGTCTGTGTAGCTTCCATTCACTCTGCTGCCATTTTGGAATCCTACAATTTATTATTGTATTACTTTGTTTATTAAATTTTTTTTCATATTAAATATACATACTCTGTCCATTAAGTAAAAAAGAATGCTTTAACACCTCTGGATTTTTGCACCTGATTGTGGTAGGTTTATAAGGCCCATCGTACTTCTCATCATACTTCAGATCCCTTTTTGTATATTAGATTGAGTACTTAGAGGCTATATCTCTCATAGCAGTTTGTTCATTGCATCGGGCTATAATTATAGCTGCTTTTTTTCCCCTCATGCCTATCACTGTTGTGATTCCAGAAATTGCCCTTTTATTATTACATCTTCTAACCATTTAAACACATGGCAGAATATTTGGTACAACGTGAGTTCTAGAATGAATGGGTGCATGAGTTGTCAGTGGACAAACATGTCTTTTAGGAACCATTTTCCTGATTTTGATTACTTTAAGTGAAATGACACAGACATCTCTACAACAGAGAAATTACCTTACATACACGTCAAGCTGTCATTAGATAGAACTAGTTAAATTGAGAAGAATGTATTTGAAATCAACAAGCACATGTCTTTATGCTCAAAGGGCTGTGATGAGAACAGGGGTTGACAATCTCTGTCTGTCTGAAAAGCAGGACTTCCCATCAGACATCGTTGGTTATTTGGTAGACAGTTACAGCAACAGGGCTGCAAATAGAAAGTTCTGGAAGGATTTAGTCTCTGAGTGACTGAACCTTATTATTTAGTCAGCATCATTCAAAAGTACATTATATTTGTTGAAAAACCATACACACAGTTTAGAGCTAATTTTTAATCTACCACGCTCTGTAGAAAGGAAAGCATACTCTAACTAGTTCCTACTGGGCACATACTAGTTCCAAGTTGATTACGGCAAGAAAAAATAAAAAGCAAAGAAAAATTCCCCTCTTAGACTCTCTAGAGCAGTGATTCTCAATCAGGGTGATTTTACTTACCAGGAAATATTTGGCAAAGTCAACAGACACTTTTATGTATCACAAGGTGGATGCTACTGGCATCTAGTGGGTAGAGGCCAGAGTTGCTGCTAAACATCCTACAAGGTATAAGATGATACCCACCCCCCAAACAAAGGGTTATCCAGCCCAAAATGTCAGTGGTGCTGAGGTTAAGAAATCCTGCTTCACAGTCAGTGGCATTAATTAATTCTGTGACCTTAAAAGAGTCACTTATAATCTCAGGAGCTCATTGTGAAAGAAAGAGGCTGGACTAGATGGCTATTGAATTTTCTTGGATGTTTGGTCTTATGTAAGACATAACCTAATATGAGATAGAAATAGGAAGACAGTGTGAAATAGAAAGCAACAACTGGCAGGAGTAAGATCACGAGGCAACGGCAAACATCTACATGGATTTGACTCATTTGCTTGGAAACATAGCATGTAGTTGATGGAAAATGGATCATGCAGGTGTTCTTTTGCAAAATAAAATCTCTGAGTCTCACATGAGGAGGAATTATACAACAGAATTAAAAAGATACCAAGCAGAATGTGAGATTCATAAGAGCTTCTCTCTCTGCAGATTTAGAATGACCGAAGTCCCAGTGAAAGATGGTTTGATGTGAGAAGATAGCAGTGTGTGCCACTCATAAAGACAGACTCGGGAACATGGGTATGGTTTGGTGAATGATTGAAATGAGGTATTGGTGCAGACAATTCACTTTCCTTTCAGTTTCAAATTTTAGTACCATGCTCCACTTCATCCTGCCCACAGTGTAATGACTGTGACCCCAATTCACAGCTAGAATCTCCCAGTACTGACAGTAGTGCATCTTTTAATGAATGGCCTTGCATTGCTAGGTCAAATGGTGCAGTGTGGGAAAGAGATAGGAAGAGAGGAGGGAGAAAGACCTGCTGACAATCCCTCAATTCTTCTAACCCCATAAGTGTGAAGAAATTGACACTCTGTTCTGGTTGTATATTCTGGTAAAACAAGCTACAAAAGCCATCAGTTTTGTATAAATAGATCTCAAAATTTGGTGGGTCAGATCACATCAGGGGCCACTTGGCTCTGTTCCATGATGGTCTGGGGTTTTGTGGAAGCTGGAATGAAGTACTTTGTGACCTTTCTCTCTCTTTCCCTCTCATTGGCCCTCTCCCCCATACCACTTTTCCCTGTGGCTTACTTGGGCTTTCTTGCAACAATGAAGCCTCAGGGTAGTAGCTTCTCACAGTCTCCAAGAGCGCAGGCCAGAAGCTGCCTGTCGTCTTCATATCTGGGTGTGGAGCTGATACAGTCTCACCTCTGCTGTGCTCCACCTGTCCCTGCAGTCACTGGCCCGCTCACATTCAAAGGGTGTTGAGATCCTCATCTGTCAGTGTGAGAAGTGTCATAATTTTCATGACTGTTTTTTTTTTAATCACATTTATTGTGTAACATTGGTTAATACTATCATATAGGTTTCAAGTGTACATTTCTGTGATACCATGATCTGTATATTGCATTGTGTGCCCACCACCCAAAGTCAAATCTGCTTCTGTCACCATATATTTGACCCTCTTTACCCTTTGCTACCCCCCATCACTCCTCCCTATGTAACCACCATACTGTCATCTGTGTCTATGAGTTTTTTGTTTTTTTTTTTATATCTGTTCATTTGTTGCCTTCAGTTTTATGTCCTGCAGAGGAGTGAAATCATATGGGTCTTGCTTTGTCTGGTTTGTTTCACTTAATGTGATATTCTCAAGATCCATCCACAGTGTTGCAAATGACAGTATTTTATTCTTTCTTACACATGAGTAGTATTCCATTGTATATATGTATGACATCTTTTTTTATCCAGTCATCTGCCTCACCCAAGTTAATTCTGTAAAAATACCAAAAGTATGTTCTAAATGATCTGTTAGCAGCATCAATATTTGACAGGATTGGATAAGGGGAGAAAAAAGGTGAAGGGAAATTAAAAAAAGGAGAACAGTCAAAAAAATAAAATAAAATCTGCCCATATGACACTTAAATTTATTGGAATAATTTATTTTTAATTTATTTTAAAGTTAACGTTTATAATTTGGGTTCCCCTAGTTCAATGGTTCTCAACTTTTCTAATGCCGTGACCCTTTAATACTGGTCATGTTGTGGTGACCCCAACCATAAAATTATTTTTGTTCCTACTTTATAACTGTAATTTTGCTACTGTTATGTCTTAGGCGACCCCTGTGAAAGGATCATTAGACTCCCAAAGGGGTCGCAACCCACAGGTTGAAAACCGCCGCTCTAGTTGAATTTGTTGGGCCCTTATTTCTGCTCTTACAGAATCATTTATATAAACATTATAGTTGCAATGTTTGTATTAATCTTCATTAAAGTTTAAATGATCTAGAAACTATGTCTCACTCAGAATTTACACTTGCCCATTATTAATTACCCTAAGAAGCTACATTGATCACTCTCAGTTTCACAGTCCTCACCTGTAAAATAGGGATAATACAGAATTTACCTCATCGGATTGTTGTATAGATGACATATGATACGTTACATAAAATGACTGTTGTTGGACACAGCAGAAATCTATGAAAACATGTTGAAGTAATTTACAGCTTCTCAGATTAAGGGCCACATTGGCAATATTCAAATGTTTTGGAGGAGGAGGGTGATCAAATATGTATAAATGAAATAAACCTTTCAGTGGCTTAAAGGGATTAGCAGGGAAAGGTGTCTTAGTCATCTCTCTTTATTCTCTATTTTACTGTCTTGATAGTTGATATTGTCTACCTCCTTGGTATAAATGATCAATGTGTGTCTATAAAATTTCTTTCTCTGGTGCAGACTTAACTTTTAAACTCCAGACTGCCATATGTACAAAAGTTCTTTAAGTCTCCATGTCCAATATTCAATTCATGTCATGAGGATTTTTTTAACCTTTAGTTTGATCATGCAATTCAAGAAATAGAGCAATAAATAGAGCAGAGAATAGAAGCTCCACTAACTTCGTCTTCAAAAAACAAACACAGATTTTGGTATGTATACTTCCAGGTGTATTTCTCTTTATGTGTATCTAGAGATGGAAATCTAGATGGTGAAAGACATAGAAGAACTAAATAGGTTTATTTGACAAACACAAAAAGAAAGAGAGTAATATTTCATATGATTTGAAGATCAATTACAAGACACAATGTGAAAGTGGCTGTTGCACAGAAAATGTTTGCTTTTACAAAATTATCTATTACAGTATACTTCATGTTGAATTCCTGCTCTTTCACTATGATTTTGCATTTTTATCATTTCAATGAATAATGTCTTAACTTACAGAATAAAATTATTGTTCATTCCATGTATATACTATGTGTCTTTAAGCGCTAGATATGCATAAAGTAATACTTTCTGCTTTTTTGGTGAGTGTTCGGTAAAATTCCCCCGTGAAACCATCCTGGTCTGGGCTTTTGTTTGCTGGGAGAGTCTTGATTACATCTTCAATGTTTTCTGTTGTTATTGGTCTGCTCAAGTTTTCTATCTCTTCCCGGTTCTGTTTTGGGAGACTATGTGTTTCTAGAAACTGGTCCATTTTGTTTAGATTGTCAAATTTGTTGCCGTATAATTGTTCCTAATATTTGTTAACAATTTGTTGTATTTCTGTGGTGTCAGTTATTATTTCTCCTATTTCATTTCTGATTTTGTGTATGTGGGTTCTCCCTCTTTGTTTCTTGGTGAGTCTAGCTAAGGGTCCTTCAATCTTGTTTACCTTTTCAAAGAACACGTTCTTTGTTTCATTGATCCTTTGAATTGTTTTTTTGGTCTCCATGTCCTTTATTTCTGCTCTGATCTTTACTATTTCCTTCCTTCTACTTGCTCTGGGGTTTTCTTTCTGTTTGCGTTCTAGGCCTTTAAGTTGTGAGGTTAGATACTCTGTTAGAAATGTTTCTTGCTTCTTGAGGTAGGTCTGTAGTGCTATGAACTTCCCTCTCAGAACTGCTTTCGCTGCATCCCATAGATTTTTGTGTTGTTATGTATTCACTTTTATTGGTTTCCAGGAAGCTTTGAATTTTTTCCTGGATCTCCATGCTACCCCACTCATTGTTCAGTAACATGCTATTTAGCCTCCATGTTTTAAATATTTTTGCATGTTCTTGTTGCAATTCATTTCTAGTTTTATGCCATTGTGATCTGAGAAAATGCTTGATATGATTTCATTCTTCTTGAACTTGTAGAGACTTAGTTTGTGTCCTAACATGTGGTCTATCTTTGAGAATGTCCCATGTGCACTGGAGAAGAATGTGAATTCTGTAGTTTTGGGGTGTAATTCTCTATAGATATCTATTAAATCCATTTGATCTAGCACTTCATTTAGAGTCTGTGTTTCTTTGTTAATTTTTTGTCTAGAAGATGTATCCAGTGATGTAAGCGGGGTATTGAAGTCCACTGCTATGATTGTATTGCTGTGGATTTATCCTTTGATGTCCTCATAAGATTTTTAATATATGTAGATGCTCCTATATTGGTTGCATATATGTTTACCAAGGTTATATCTTCCTGTTGGATAGATCCTTTCAATATTATGCAGTGGCCTTCTTTGTCTCTAGTTATGTTCTTTATTTTGAAATCTACTTTATTAGATATGAGCATTGCTACCCCAGCTTTTTTTGCTTTCCGTTTTTTTCCATCCCTTCACTTTCAACCTATGTGAGTCTTTTGTTGTGAGGTGGGTCTCTTGTAAACAACATATATGTGAGTCATGCTTTCTTATCCAGTCAGCTAGTCTGTGTCTTTTTATCAGAGCATTCAAACCATTCAAATTTAAGGTGATAATTTATATGTATTTATTTATTGCCATTTTTGTTTAGTGTGGTTCTATTTTTCTTTCTGTTTCTTCTACTATTAACAGCAGTTCTTTTAGCATATCTTGCAGAGCTGGTTTGGTGTTAATATATTCCTTTAGCCTTTCTTTGTTCGGAAAGCTCTATATTTGACTTTCTATTTTGAATGATAGCCTTGCTGGATAGAGTAGTCTTGGATTCAGATTCTTGTGTTTCATGACCTGGATTACTTTATGCCACTCTCTCTTGGCCTGTAGTGTTTCTGTTGAAAAGTCAGCTGAGAGCCTTATGGGGTTTCCTTTGTAGGTAACCTGTTGCTTATCTTGTTGCCGTTAGGATTCTCTCTTTGTTTTTAATTTGGGGCATTAATTACTATGTGTCTTGGTGTGGGCCTGTTTGGGTTCTTTTTACTTGGGGCTCTCTATCCTTCTTGATCTTGAATACCTTCTTCCTTCACCAAGTAAGGAAAGTTTTTTGTCATTATTTCTTTAAATATTTCTCTAACACTTTTTCATTTTCTCCCTCTTTGGAGACTCCTTTGATGCGAATGTTATTACGCTTTCAGTTGTCCAACAGTTCTCTTAAGCTATCTTCATGTGTTTTAATTATGTTTTTCCTTTTTGTTTTCTGATTGGTTGATTTTTTTTTACCCTGCCCTCTAATTCACTGATCCAGTCCTCAGCTTCCTCTACTCTGCTGTTTAGTCTTTCCAATGTGTTCTTTATTTTGTTATGTCATTCTTCATTTCCACTTGGTTGGTTTTCAATGTTTCTATATCTTTTCTCATGGTGCTGATGTCTTTACTCATGCTGTTGAGCTTCCTCAAGATCATGGCTTAGAACTCTTCCTCTGATAATTTTCTTAGCTGCATTTTATTGATCTCATCTTCGATAGAGTTCTCTTTTTTTTTTTCATTTGGGATCTGTTTCTTTGTTTCACCATTTTGGTTATCTCAGTGGGTTTGGAGCCTGCCAAATTTGCCTGTGGGTGTTGGTGTTCTGCTGTTTTTGGCTTCCTCTACTGGGTTTGAATGAGCCAGGGTGGACCCTAGTTAAACATCAATGTCAAGTGTTACTTTCCTGGGTAGATTTGCAAGCCCAGAAAAGGTTCAGTTATCCTCTAACTTTGTCCTTGTGGCTTGTAGTCTCAGTTTCCCAGTGCCTTGGAATATAGCCCTGGTGTTATGCTTAAGAGTATTTCCAGAGGGTGGGATAGGTGCTGGTTGTTAATGAGCCTCAATTTGCATTTCTTTGCCTCACCAGGGAAATGCTGAATCTCCAAACGGAGATCTGCTGTTTTTCCCCACAGCTTGGGGAAGGAGCACCCTGGCCACCATCCTTTGTGGCCAAAACTCAGCAAAAACTCTGCGTGCCCTCAAAATCCCAGGTGCCCCACAGAGTCCAAGCCCAGTCTTCCCTCCCTCTGCCATAGCCCCCAAGTGAGTGGCTGTGGCTATTTTAGAGCTTTGTCCTGGCTCTCTGGGCTGTGGAGCAGGCTTGTTCTTTATTCCCCAAGGGCGCTGCTCACAGTTAAGACTGCTGCTGTCCTTGGGCTCCCAGCCCACCCCTCTCTCATGCCTTCACAGATCCTACCAGTTTCCCTGTCCTGCTGCTTTACCAGTTTATATGGTCCTGTCCTGCTGCTTTTCTGTTGCTTTTTTCTGAGGATTTGTCTTTATTTTATTTGTAATTACTGTTTGGTCCTGGGAGATTGTCTGCATAGCTTCTATTCACTCTGCCTCCATTTTTCACATCTTCTAAGCCTATCTTGTGCACAGCTGGGTGGCACAAATCTTTCTGGTGCCCCAGGACCCTGCAGGTCCCGATGGCACAGTCCCTCTGGGGACCCAGTTCTATGTCTGCTATGAGCTGCTGAGTCACACAGGCCTCTCGGGTGCTTTATCACCCCACTGGTCCTGCAGGTAACTGGATGGCACAGTCCCTGCTGGGTCATGCAAGCCTCTCTGCTGCTTCAGCACCCCACAGGCCCCATGGGTATCTAGATCATGCTGTCCCTTCTTGGTTGCATAGGCCTCTCTGGTGCTTCAGCACCCCACAGGTCCCCCAGGTATCTGGATGGCAGAGTCCCTGCTGGGTCACACAGGGCTCTCTGTTCTTTTAGCACCCCACAGGTCCCATGTGTAATTGGATGGCACAGACCCTGCTGGGTCACAGGGGGTTCTCTGGTGCTTCAGCACCCAGCAGATCCCTCCTGTAATTGGATTTCACAGTCCCTCCTAGGTTTCAGGAGGCTCTCTAGTGCTGCAGCACCCCACAGGATCTGTGGGTAACTGGATTGCATAGTCCCTGCTGGGTCGCACAGGCCTCTCTGGTGTTTCAGCATCCCAAAGGTCCCATGGGTAACTGGATTGCACAGTCCCTGCTGGGTTGCACAGGCCTCTCTGGTGCCCTCACACCCTGCAGTTCCTGTGGGGGGCAGTTGGATCACACCAGTCCCTCTTGGGCTTGGGCTTCCCAATTCACTTGTGAGCTACTGGACTGCACAGGCCTCTGTGGAGCCCCAGGTCCTGCTGCTGGCAGCTGGGGAGTGCTGCTGCCCCATGGGGCTCAACTCCTGCTCAGCTTTTGCTGTAGGTTTTAGGGATGGGTCTCATCTTCTGGTCTGTGCTTCTGTTGCCTAAAGATGGATGTCTGCTCCAAGCCTCTGTTGCTGGGGGTATATCTCGACTCTGATTGGGTTGCTACTATGGGGGATGGTGCTGGGCCCTGGGCTGTTCATGGCTTCTGCGACTGGCACCTTGGGAGCTCCACTACTGTGCACCAGTCTGTGTTGACACAAAGTGTCCACTGGTCCAATGGTGCCTGGTGCGCTGTTGGGCTCAGGTTTCTGGGCCCTGGCTGCTCCCACTGCCTCCTCCCAGGGAATACCTTGGATCTTCCAAAACGGCAGCACCTCCCAGCAGTGCAGAGAGAAGAACCCTGAAGGGCCACTGCCATGGTATCCTGCTGCTCTGTCCACAGCACAGAAACTTTCTGCTCAATGGCTCTGCACTGCAGGGGTTTGGTGGCCCACCTTCACATCCACTCACACTCTCTCACACACTCACCTTCCCTTCAGTCCTGCCCACTGCCATCTTCTCTCCTGATATAAATTTTATAATGCTAGCTTTGCACACGATTCTGAGTACTCCATAATACAATAATAATAATTTGTATTATTATATAAGGCAATTATCCTCCATTTTTATGGATAGCCTTCACATATTTGTAAGACTATTCTTTAGAAAATAAAAATAAAAGCAGTTCTCTAAATCAAAGGGGCTTGCCCTGGTCAGGTGGCTCCATTGGTTGGAGTGTCATCTGGTACACCCAAAGGTCATGGGCTCAATTCTGGTCAGGGCACATACCTAGGTTGTGGGTTTGATAGAGATCAGGGCATGTACAGGAGGCAACCAATTGATGTTTCTCTCTCTCTTGTTCTGCCTTCCTCTCCCTCTAAAACATCAATGAACATTTCCTTGGGTAACAATTTTTAAAAATGGAGATAAATCAAATGGGCTTAACTTATTTTATGATGTACATATTGACATTATTTTGACCCCTGTATCCAAGTGAACCTTGGATGTGAACCTCAACAATTGTCTTGATACTTGTCAAGTCATAAAATGACAGAGTTGCTGAGTTGTCAGAGAATAATTGTTCACCTCACAATAATTCTGTAGAAGTAATTCTTGAAAGTCCATTTCAGAGTTTGAGCCCATTGAAGCTAGTGCCATCTGTTCATGAGCAGCAGACTTCAAGGGTTGGGGCAATCAGTATCCAGCTACAGAAATACACTGAAGATTTAATGAGACACAAAACAGATAATTTTGGCTGTGGATCTGAGAGCTAAGGTGTAGAGTCCATGCATGACTGAACAGGAAAAATTTCTTCCTTTCTATGGCATGTTACAGGACTGCCAGATGAGTCTGATTAAGGCAATTTTCATGTGAAATTCGATTAAGAATAAAAGGATTCCCCTTGTTTCTGTGCAAGTTATGTGAGCGAAATCTGTGAGTGGCCTTAATTAAAAATAACTGTTAGCTGATTGGCAGTTGGGCATTCATTTGGAAACTGGCAGCCGCTAATGGGAGAAGAGATGGAAAATTAATGACAAGTCAATAGCTTTGTCAGAAAAAAACGACTGGGTGCTGGCTGTTAGTCATACATCCTGTGCTGCTGTCATCAATAATTCTCCTGAGAATGCAGCCTGCTAGGCTAGCTTCTGCTTTATGGCAATCAATATCATGCTTTCAAACACAGCATCTAATGTGATAGGGGACTTTGCAACACTGTGCAAGCAAGATGAGACAAAGTTCTATCTTTCCCATTACCAAACAACTCACTCTTTTCTGCATATACAATTTCCTTTTCAAGTCACACTATAACAATTATTGTCATACTCCTACTTTGATAATGAGGAGGAGGGGAAGGAAGATGAAGGCAATAGAAATCCCTGGAACATTTTGAAGGTCACTTAACACTTAATAGTTTTGTGTTTTAAACTCACTGTGATAACATGGATTTAATGTCAAAATGAAAGCAGATAAATGAACAATCTATCATTAACAACAAACTGTTACAGTAATATTAATGAGAATAAAATGAAGCTTAACATTAACTTTTTAAAAAATTTATCCTCACGCAAGTACATTTTTTCATTTTTTATTCAGAAAGAGTAGGGGGGAGAGAGAGAGAGAGAGAGAGAGAGAGAGAGAGAGAGAGAGAGAGAAACATCGATGTGAAAGGGACACATTCAGTGGTTGCCACCCACATTAACATTTTATATTTTAATACTGCATACTTTTTATCTTTTTGTATTGTACACACATGTACCATCCAAGGTAAATACCACGAGATAGGTGTTAATAGTACTATTTTAAGTATTTTAAAAAGCAAAACTGGAAGGAGAATTCCAAAATGGTGGTAGAGTGAATGGAAGCTACACAGACCATCCCCAGGACCAAACTGGAATTACAACTAAAATAAAGACAAATTGTCAGAAAAAAAAGCAACAGAAAAGCAGGTAGAGAGGACCATATAACCAGGGAAAGAAAAAGAGGACACTGAATTGAGCCTAGTAGGTCTATGGAGGTACGAGAGGGTGGGCTGGGAGCCCACGGACAGCAGCTGTTTTAGCTGCAAGCAGCTCCCTCAGGGATATAATTCCAAGTTGGCTCCACAGTACAGAAGGCCAGAACAGAGCATTAAATTAGCTACAGCCACTCACCTTGGGCTCTGGAAGAGATAGGGCAGGCAAAACTGGAACTGTGTGGGGACACCCGGGATTTGGAGGGTGCTGAGAGATATTGCTGAGTCACAGCCACACAGTGGCTGCACAGGGAGTCCCTTCCTGGAGCCCTGGGAAGAAGCAGGAGCCTCTCCTTTGGATATTTAATTCCACCCAGCTGGGCCAGAGAAATGCAAATTGAGGGTCATTAACAAGTGGTATCTGAAAAATCCTCTGGAAATTCTCTTATGCTGAACACCGGAGGGAGTTTTTCATTCTTCTGAGGGCTACAACACAAGGCTCATCAAGTAACTGAAACTAATAGCCTAAAGGCAAAAAGCTAGAGGATAATTGCAGCTTTACTAGGTTTGCAAATCGACTCAGGAAAGTTAAGACTAGACAATGGGGTTTAACGTGGGTCCTTTCACACTCATCCAAACTCAGTATACCTAACCACAAACAGAAGAACACCAACACACACAGGGAGAATTTGGCAGGGTCCAAAGCCCATTGAGATAGTTAAAATGGTGAAACAAAGAAACAGAAACAAATCCCAAACAAAACAACAAGAAAACTCTACTGAAGATGACATAAATGAAAAGCAGTTAAGCAAGTTACCAGAGGTAGAGTTCAGAGCCATGATTTTGAGGAAGCTCAACACCATGAGTAAGGAACTCAACACCATTAGTATAGATATAGAAACACAGAAAATCAACCAAGTGGAAATGAAGAATGACATAGCAGAAATAAAGAACACATTGGAAGGAATAACCAGCAAAGTAGAGGAAGCTAAGGACTGGATCAGTGAATTAGAAGGCAGGGTAGAAAAAAACATAAACCAATCAGAAAAACAAAAGGAAAAAAAAAAAACAATTAAAAAACAGGAAGACAGATTAAGAGAATTGTGGGACAACTGGAAACATAAAAACATTCACATCATAGGAGTTCCAGAATAAAAAGAAAATGAGCAAGGGTTAGAGAATATATTTGAAAAAATATTGACAGAAAACTTCCATAATTTGCTGAAGGAAGAAGTCATTCATGTTGAAGAAGCACAGAGAGCCTCAAGTAAGAAGAACCCAAATAGGCCCATACAAAGACACATAATAATTAAAATGCCAAAAAATAAAGACAAAGAGAGAATCCTAAAGGCAGCAAGAGATAAGCAACAGGTTACCTACAAAGGAACCCCCATAAGGCTCTCAGCTGACTTCTCAACAGAAGAAACACTACTGGCCAGAAGAGAGTGGCATGAAGCAATCAAGGTCATGAAAAACAAGGATTTGAATCCAAGACTACTCCATCCAGCAAAGCTATCATTCATTTATTTATTATTCATTATTATTTTTTTATTTAATTTTATTTTTGTTACAGATGTTTCTCCTTTTTTACCCCATTGACACCTTCCTCCCCATTCCCCCCTGCCCTATCCCCGGCTTTGTTGTCCATGTCTATTGGTTATGCATACATGCATATAAGTTCTGTGGTTTATCTCTTCCCACCCCCTTCTACCCCCTCTTTTGAGGGTTGTCAGTCTGTACATACTTTCATGTTCCTGGGTCTACCCTATACCTCAGACTGTTAATTCATTATATCCCATATATAAGTGAGAGCATGTGGTAATTGTTGTTTTCTGCTTGGTTTGTTTCACTTAGGATAATACTTTCCAGGTCCCTCCATGTTGTGTCAAAGGAAAAGAAATCTTTCTTTCTTACAGCTGCATAGTACTCCATTGTGTATGTGCACCAAAGCTTTTTTATCCATTCATCTACTGATGGATACTGGGGCTGTTTCCAGATCTTAGCTATTGTAAATAGTGCTGCTACAAACATGGGGGTACATATATTCTTTCTGATTGGTGTTTTAGGATTCTTAGGGTATATTCCTAGAAGCAGGATCACTGGGTCAAATGGAAGTTCAATTTTTAATTTTTTTGAGGTAGCACCATATTGTTTTCCATAGTGGCTGCACCAGTCTGCATTCCCACCTCCAGTGTATTAGAGTCCCCTTTTCTCCACACCCTCACCAACACTTGTTGTTTGATGAATTGTTGATGGCGGCCATTCTGACAGGTTTGAGGTGATACCTCATTGTTGTTTTAATTTGCATCTCTCTGATGATTAGTGATGTTGAGCATTTCTTCATATGTCTCTTAGCCATTTGTATGTCCTGTTTGGAGAGGTGTCTATTCAGCTCCTCTGCTCATTTTTAATTGGGTTCTTTGTCTTCCTTTTGTGGAGTTGTATGAGCACTCTATATATTTTGGAAATTAACCCCTTATCTGATGTATCATTCACAATGATGTTCTCCCATAGAGTGGGTAGCCTTTCCATTTTGATGGTTGTTTCTTTTGCTGGGAGAAGCTTTTGAATTTGATGTAGTCCCATGTGTTCATTTTTCCCTTTGTTTCTGTTGCCTTAGGTGATGTATCAGTGAAAATTCTGCTGTATATGATGTCCGAAATTTTGTTGCCTACATTTTCTTCTAGAATGTTTATGGATTCATGGGTCACATTTAAGTGTTTTATCCAATTTGAGTTTTTTTGTTTGTTTGTTTTGTTTTTTTTATCCTCACACGAGGACATTTTATCATTTTTGTTCAGGTAGAGTGGGAGGGAGGGAGGGAGAAAGAGGGAGAGAGAGGGAGAGAAAGGGAGAGAGAGAGAGAAAGAGAGAGAGAGAGAGAGAGAGAGAGGAAGAAACATCAACGTGAAAAGAACATATCGAGTGGCTGCCACCTGCAAGACCCAACCAGGGCCAGGGACAAACTGCAACCGAGGTACGTGCCATTATCAGGAACCAAACCTGGGTCTCTCTGGACCGCAGGCCAATGCTCTAACCGTTGAGCAAACCAGCCAGGGCTTGAGTTTATTTCTGGTGTATGGTGTAAGTTGATGGTCTAGTTTCATTTTTTTGCATGTAGCTGTCAATTTTCCCAACACCATTTATTAAAAAGCCTGTCTTTACTCCACTGTATTCTCTTGCCACCTTTGTAAAACACTAATTGAGCATATTGCCTTGGGTCCATTTCTGGGTTGTCTATTCTGTTCCACTGGTTTATATGCCTGTTCTTATGCCAGTACAAGGCTGTTTTGATTACAGTCACTTTGTAGTATAACCTGATATCTGGTATTGTGATCCCACCTACTTTGTTCTTCTTTTACAAAATTGCTGTGGCTATTTGGGTTCTTTTTTGGTTCCATATGAACTTTTGAATAATTTGTTCTAGTTCTGTGAAATATGTCATTGGTATTTTGATGAAGATTGCATTGAATCTATAGATTGCTTTCAGTAATATGGATATTTTAATGATGTTAATTCTTCCAATCCATGAACCAGGTATGTGCTTCCACTTTTTTATATCTTCCTCTGTTTCATTTTTCAATGTCCGGTACATTTCTGCAAATAGGTCCTTTACTTCTTTGGTTAAATTTATTCCTAGGTATCTTAATTTTTTTGCCATGATGGTAAATGGGATTTTTTTTCAGTTTCTCTTTCTGTGAGTTCATCATTGGTGTATAAGAATGCCGTCAAGCCCTGGCCGGTTTGGCTCAGCGGTTGGAGTGTCGGCCTGCGGTACAGAGAGACCTGGGTTCGGTTCCCGCTAAGGGCGCGTACCTCGATTGCAGTTTGTCCCCGGTCCTGGTTGGTCATGTGGGTGGCAGCCACTCGATGTGTCCCTTCGCATCGATGTTTCTCTCTCTCTCTCTTCCTCTCTCTCCCTCCCGCTCTATCTGAACAAAAAATGGAAAAATGTCCTCGGGTGAGGATAAAAAAAAAAAAAAGAATGCCGTCAACTTCTTGAGATTAATTTTGTATCCTGCTACTTTTCCAAAAGCATTTATCAAGTCTAGTAAATTTTTGATAGAGTCTTTGTTGTTTTCTATGTATAATATCATGTCATCTGCAAATAATGACAGTTTTACTTCCTACTTTCCAATTTGGATCCCTTTTATTTTTTTCCTCATGTCTAATTGCTGTGTCTAAGACTTCCACTACAATGTTAAATAAGAGTAATGAAAGTGGACATCCCTGTCTTGTTCCTGTTCTTAATGGAAATGTTTTGAGTTTATGCCCTTTGAGTATGATGTTGGCTGTAGGTCTTTCATATATGGCTTTTATTATGTCGAGATATGATCCCTTTATTCTGACTTTGCTGAGTGTTTTTATTGATAATGGGTGCTGGATTTTGTTGAATGCTTTTTCAGCATCTATTGATATGATCATGAGGTTTCTATTCTTTATTTTGTTTATGTGATGTATCACATTTATTAATTTGCTAATATTGTACCAGCCTTGCATCCCTGGAATGAATCCCACTTGATCATGGTGAATAATGTTTTTGATGTACTGCTGGATTCGATTTGCTAGTATTTTGTTCAGAATTTTGGCGTCTATATTCATCAGGGCTGTTGGCCTGTAGTTTTCTTTCTTTGTAATGTCTTTTTCTAGTTTTGAAATTAGAATGATGCTAGCCTCATAAAAGGAGATTGGAAGTCTTCCTTCTTCTTGAATTTTTTGAAATAGTTTGAGGAGAATGGGTGTTAGTTCTTTTTTGAATGTTTGGTAAAACTCCCTCGTGAAGCCATCTGGGCCTGGGCTTTTGTTTGCTGGGAGAGTCTTGATTACCTCTTCAATTTCCTTAGTTGTTATTGGTCTGTTCAAGTTTTCTGTCCCTTCCCAGTCCAGTTTTGAGAGACTATATTTCTAGAAATTTGTCTGTTTTGCTTAGATTGTCGAATTTGTTGCCATATATTTGTTCATAATAGCTGTTAACAATCTTTTGTATTTCTGAGGTGTCAGTTGTTACTTCTCCTCTTTTATTTCTGATTTTGTGTATTTGGGTTTTCTCTCTTTGATTCTTGGTGAGTCTAGCTAAGGGTCCATCAATCTTGTTTATCTTTTCAAAAAAACAGCTCTTTGTTTCATTGATCCTTTGAATTGTTTTTTTGTTTTTTTTGGTTTTTTTTGTTTCTAGTCATTTATTTCTCCTCTGATCTTTACTATTTTCTTTCTTCTACTGGCTCTGGGGTTTTCTTTTTGTTTGCTTTCTAATTATTTAAGTTGTGAGGTTAGATAGTCTAGTAGAGATTTTTCTTGTTTCTTGAGGTAACTCAGAAATGCTTTTGCTGCATCCCACAGATTTTGTATTGTTGTGTGTTCATTTTCATTGGTTTCAAGAAAGTTTTTAATTTCTTCCTTGATCTCCTCGGTAACTTATTCATTGTTTAATAACATGCTATTTAGCCTCCATGTGTTCAAACGCCTTTCCATGTTTTTGTTGCAATTGATTTCTTGTTTCATGCCATTGTGACCTGAGAAGATGCTTGATATAATTTCAATCTTTTTAATTGTAGAGATTTAGTTTGTGTCCTATCCTGTGGTCTATCTTTGAGAATGTCCCATGTGCACTTGAGAAGAATGTGAATTCTGTAGTTTTGGGGTGTAATTCTCTGTAGATATCTATTAAATCCATTTGGTCTAGTGCTTCATTTTGAGTCTCTGATTCCTTGCTAAGTTTTTGTCTGGAGGATCTATCCAGTGGTGTCAACAGGGTGTTGAAGTACCCTGCTATGGTTGTATTGCTGTCGATTTTTTCTTTAAAATCCTCCAAATGATTTTTAATATATTTTGGTGCTCCTATATTGGGTACATATTTGTTTTTCAGCTTATATCTTCCTGTTGGATAGATCCTTTCAATATTATGTAGTGACCGTCTTTGTCTCTATTTATGGTCTTCATTTTGAAATCTATTGTATCAGATATGAGTATGGCTACCCCAGCTTTTTTTTTTTTGCTTTCAATTTGCATCAAAAAATTTTTTCCATCCCTTTATTTTCAACCTATGTGATTCTTTTGTTGTGAGGTGGGTCTCTTGTAAACAACATATAGATGTGTCATGCTTTCTTATCCAATCAGCTACTCTGTGTCTTTTTATGGGAGCATTCAATCCATTTACATTTAAGGTGATTATTGAGATGTACTTATTTATTGACATTTTTGTTTAGTGTGATTCTTTTTTTCTTTCTATTCCTTCCACTAGTTACAGCTGTACTTTTAACATTTCTTATAGTGCTGGTGTAGTGATAATGTATTCCCTTAGCCTTTTTTGTGTGTGTGTCTGAGAAGCTCTTTATTTGACCTTCTATTTTGAATGATAGCCTTGCTGGGTAGAGTAATCTTGGATTCAGATCCTTGTTTTTCATGACCTTGATTACCTCATGCCACTCCCTTCTAGACTGTAGTGTTTCTTGTGAGAAGTCAGATGAGAGCCTTATGTGGTTTCCTTTGTAGGTAACCTTTTGCTTATCTCTTGCTGCTTTTAGTATATTCTCTTTGTGTTTAATTTTTGGCACTTTGACTACTATGTGTCTTGGTGTGGGCCTATTTGTGTTCTTCTTACTTGGGGCTCTCTGTGCTTCTTGAACTTGAATGCTTACTTCCTTCACAAAATTAGGGAAGTTTTCTGTCATTATTTCTTTGAATATATTCTCTAACCCTTGCTCATTTTCTTCTTCTTCGGGGACTCCTATGATGTGAATATTATTACGTTTACAGTTGTCCCACAGTTCTCTTAAGCTGTCTTCCTGTTTTTTAATCAATTTTTCTTTTGACTTTCTGATGGGTTGATTTTTTCTACCCTGTCTTCTAATTCACTGATCCAGTCCTCAGCTTCCTCTACTCTGCTCTTTATACCTTCCAATGTGTTCTTTATTTGTGATATGTCACTCTTGATCTCTTCCTTGTGGTTTTTAATTTTAAACTGGTTTATTTTTAGCATTTTTATGTTCTTACTAATGCTGTTGAGCTTCCTCAATATCATGTCTGTGATTTCTAGGTCTTTTAACATGCCTAACAGCTCCACATTGATATCATCTTTGGTGGAGGTCTCTTGTTCTTTTATTTGGCATTTGTTTTTGTGTTTCACCAATTTGGCTGTCACTGTTGGCTTTGGAGCCTGCCAAGTTTTTCCTGTGGGTATTGGTGTTCTGCTGTTTGTGGCTCCTTCTCTTTTGTTTAGATGGGCGAGAAAGGACCCACATTAAACACCACTGTCAAGTCTTACTTTCTTGGTTAGAGTTGCTTGCCCAGGAATCATACTGTTATCCTCTAGCTTTTTGCCTGGAGGCTATCAGTCCAGGTTACTTGGAGAGTTTTAGGTTGTCAGTTTATTAAAAAACTCCCTCAGGTGCTCAGCATAAGGAGATTTTCCAAGGATGGGGCAGATGGTGGTTGTTAATGAGCCTCAATTTGCATTTCAATGGCCCACTGGGTGAGGTTGAATCTCTCAGGGAGGGGCTGCAGCCTCTCCCCAGAGCTCTGGGAAGGAGCAATATGGCTAACGTCCTGGGTGGCTGCAACTCAGCAAAAGCTCTGAGCGCCCTCCAAATCCCAAGTGTCCCCACACAGTTCCAGTCTAGTCTGCCCTCCCTCTGCTGGAGCCCCAGGTGAGTGGCTGTGGCTATTAATTTAGCCTCTGCCCTGGCTCTTCTCTGTGGAGCCACTTGGGAGTGTAACCTGAGTGTGCTGCTCACAGCTAAGGCTGCTGAAGAGCAAGGCTATCATTTAAAATAGAAGATAAAATAAAGAGCTTCCCAGACCAAAATAAGGCCAAGGGAATACATTATCACCAAACCAGCACTGCAAGAAATGTTAAAAGGACTGCTATAATTAGTAGAAGAAAGGAAGAATAATATAACCACAATAAATAAGTATATATAATTAATAACCTTAAATGTAAATGGATTGAATGCTCCAATCAAAAGACACAAAATAACTGATTGAATAAGAAAGCATAACTCACATATATATTGTTTCCAAGAGACCCACTTCTCAACAAAAGACTCACATAGGTTGAAAGTGAAGGGGTGAAAAAAATCTACGCAAAGAAAAAAGTCTGGGGTAGCAATACTCATATATGATAAAATAGATTTCAAAATGAAGGCCATAACTAGAGACAAAGAAGGCCACTACTTAATATTGAAAGAATCTATCCAACAGCAAGATATAACCTTCGTAAACATATATGTACCCAATATATGAACACCAACATATATTAAAAATCTTTACAAAGACTTCAAAGGAGAAATCAACAGCAATACTACCATAGCAGAAAAATTCAACACCCCACTGACATCACTGATAGATCCTCTTGACAAATATTCAACAAGAAAACAGAGACTTTACATTATGCACTACATCAAGTGGATTTAATTGATGTCTACAGATAATTACAACCCAAAACTGCAGAATTTACATTCTATTCAAGTGCACATGGGACATTTTTGAAGACAGACCACATGTTAAGGCACAAACTACATCTCTGCAAGTTCAGGGCGACTGAAATCACATCAAGCATCATCTCAGATAACAATGGCATAAAACTAGAAACCAATTACAACAAGAACATGACATAACATTTGAACACATGGAGGCTAAATAGCATGTTATTTAATAATAAATGGGTTACCAAGGAGATCAAGGATGAATCTAAAAACTCCCTGGAAATCATTGAAAATGAATACGCACAAACACAAAATCTATGGGATACAGCTAAAGTAGTTCTGAGAGAGAAGTTCATAGCACTACAGGCCTACCTCAAGAAACAAGAAAAATTTCTAATTGACCATTTAGCCTCACAACTTAAAGAACTAAAAATCAAACAAAAAGAAAACCCCAGAGCAAGTAGAAGGAAAGGAATAGTAAAGATCAGAGGAGAAATAAATGACATATAAACAAACAAACAAAATCAATATATTAATGAATCAATAAGCTGATTCTTTGAAAAGATAAACAAGTTTGATGGACCCTTAGCTAGGCTCACCAAGAAACAAAGAGAGAGAACTCAAATACATACAATCAGAAATGAAAGAGGAGAAGTAATAACTGACACCGTAGAAATACAAAGGATCATTAACAAATACTATGAACAATTACATGCCAACAACCTGGACAATCTAAGCAAAATGGACAATGTTTTAGAAACACATAGTCTTTAAAAACTGAATGGTGAAGAGATAAAAACCTTAAACAGACCAAAAACAACTAAGGAAATTGAAGATGTGAACAAGACTCTTCCAGCAAACAAAAGCTCATGCCCAGACAGCTTCACGAGTTTTTTTTTACCATTCAAAGATGAGCAAACATCCATTCTCCTTAATTTATTCCAAAAAATTCAAGATGAAGAAGGACTTCCAAACTTGTTTTATGTGGCCAGCATAATTCTATTATTATTATTATTTTTATCGTCACCTGAGAACATTTTTTCTTTTTTTTTTTTGTTCAGATAGAGTGGAAGGGAGAAAGAGAGAGAGAGAGAGAGAGAGAGAAACATCGATGTAAAAGGGACACATTGAGTGGCTGCCATGCACACAACCCAACCAGGGCTGGGGACAAACTGTAACCAAGGTACTTGCCCCTAGCAGGAACCGAACCCTGGTCTCTCGGGGCTGCAGGCCAACGCTCTAACTGCTGAGCCAAACTGGCCAGGGTGCCAGCATAACTCTAAGTCCACAATCAGGTAAAGACACTACAAAGAACAAAAACTACAGGCCAATATCCCTGATGAACATAGATGCCAAAATCCTGAACAAAATACTAGCAAATCAGACCCAACGATACATTAAAAAACTTATTCACCATGATTGAGAGCGATTCATTCTAGGGATGCAAGGTTGGTACAATATTCTCAAATCAATAAATATGATACACCACATAAACAAAATGAAATATAAAAACCATATAATCATATCAATAGATGCTGAAAAAACATTTGACAAAATCCAGCACCTATTTCTAACAAAAATGCTCAGCAATGTGGGAGTACAGGGATCATATCTAGATATAATAAAGGCCAGATATGAGAAACCTACAGCCAACATCATACTCAATGGGCAAAAACTAAAAGCATTACCCTTAAGAACAGGAATAAGATAGGGATGCCCTGTTTCACCACTCATATTTAACATAGGAATGGAAGTCCTTGCCACAGTAATCAGACATGAAGAAAAAATATAAGGGATCTAAATTGGAAAGAAGAAAGTTAAACTGTCATTATTTGCAGATGAAATGATATTATATATAGAAAACCCTAAAGCCTCCATCAAAAATTGGCTAGATTTAGTAAATGGATTTGGCAAGGTAGCAGGATACAAAATTAACATCAAGAAATCAATGGTATTCTTATACACCATTAATGAACTCACCGAAAGAGAACCTTAAAAAAATCCCATTTACCATTATGGCAAAAAAAAAAAAAAAAAAATTAAGATACATAAGAATGAACTTAACCAAAGAAGTAAAGGCTCTATTTGCAGAAAACTATAGGACATTGAAAAAAAGATATAAAAAAAGTGGAAGCACATGCCTTGTTCATGGACTGGAAGAATTAACATCATTAAAATGTCTATACTACCCAAAGCAATCTATAGATTCAATACTATCTCCATCAAAATACCAAGGACATATTTCACAAAACTAAAACAAATAATTCAAAAGTTCATACGCAGAGAGATTCCAAAATGATGATGGAGTGAATGGAAGCTACACAGACCATCTCCTAGGACCAAACTGGAATTACAACTAAAATAAAAACAAATCATTGGGAAAAAAAAACAAGAGAAAAGCAGCTTGTGAGGGCCATATAATTGGGGACACTGAATAAATCTTGGTAGGATTGTGGAGGCACCAGAGAGGAGCTGGAAGCCCATGGACAACAGCAATCTTAGCTGTGAGCAGTGCAGTTGAGGTTAAAATCTGAAGCAGCTCCACAGCACAGAGAAATGGGACAGAGCATTAAAATAGCCACAGCCACTCACCTTGAACTCCGGCAAAGGGAGGGCAGACTGGAAGAGTGTGGGAACCCTCGGGATTTGGAGGGTACACAGAGCTTTTGCTGAGTTGTGGCCATGCAGGACAATGGTCATCTTACTCCTTCTCAGGGCTCTGTGGAGTGGAGCAACCCCTCCTGCAAAAATTTAACCCCACCTGGTGGGCCATTGAAATGCAAATTCAATCCCACCCTGTGCACCAATGAGAATGGTGGCCCAGTCTCTTTAACAACCAGCATCTGCCCCATCATTGGGAAATCCCCTTACTCTGAACAACTGAGGGAGTTTTTCATGCAACTGAGAACCAAAGGCTCTTCAAGGAACCATGACAAATAGTCTCCAGGCAATAAACTAGAGGATAACTTAACTTTCCTGGACTTACAACTCTACCCAGGAGAGTAAGTCTTGACAGCGGTGTTTAACGTGGGTCCTCTCACACTCATCCAAACTCAATAGAGGGAGCCATGAACAGCAGAACACCAACACCAACAGTGAAAATTTGGCAGGTTCCAAAACCCACTGAGATAGCCAAAATAGTGAAACAAAAAACCAAATATCAAGTGAAAGAACATGAGACCTCTACCAAGGATGAGATAAATGAAATGCAGTTAAGCAAGTTAACAAAGCTATAATTCAGAGCCATGATCTTGAGGAAGCTCAACAGCATGAGTAAGGACATCAATGCCATGAGTAAAGACATAGAAACATTGAAAATCAGCCAATTGAAAATTAAAACCACTAAGAAGAAATGAAGAATGACATAGCAGAAATAAAGAACACATTGGAAGGACTAAACAGTAGAGTAGAGGAAGCTGAGAACTAGATGAGTGAATTAGAAGACAAGGTAAAAAAAAATCAACCAATCAGAAAACCAAAAGGACAAAACAACTAAAAAACAGGATGACAGATTAAGAAAACTATGGGACAACTGGAAACATAATAATATTTGCATCATAAGAGTCCCTGAAGAGAAAGAAAATGGGCAAGGGTTAGAGAATAAATTTAAAGAAATATTAACAGAAAACTTCCGTAACTTGGTGAAGGAAGAAGGCATTTAAGTTCAAGAAGCACAGAGAGCCCCACCTAAGAAGAACCCAAACAGGGCCACACCAAGACACATAGTAATTTAAATGACAAAAATTAAACAAAAAGAAAGAATCCTAACAGCAGGAAGAGATAAGCAACAGCTTACCTACAAAGAAACCCCCATAAGGCTCTCAGCTGACTTCTCAACAGAAACACTACAGGCCAGAAGGGAGTGGCATGAAGTAATCAAGGTCATGAAAAACAAGGATCTTAATCCAAGACTGCTCTACCCAGCAAGGTTATCATTCAAAATAGAAGGTCAAATAAAGAGCGTCCAGATTAAAAAAATAATAATAAAGACTAAAGAAATACGTTAGCACCTAACCAGCACTGCAAGATATGCTAAAAAACCTGCTGTAATTAGTAGAAGAAATAGGAAGAAAAATATAACCACACTAAACAAAAATGGCAATAAATAAGTACATATCAATAATCACCTTAAATGTAAATGGTTTGAATGCTCCAATAAAAAGAAACAGAGTAGCTGACTGAATAAGAAAGCATGACTCATATATATGTTGTTTACAAGAGACCCACCTCACAACAAAAGACTCACATAGGTTGAAAGTGAAGGGATGAAAAAAATCTTCCAAGCAAACAGAAAGAAAAAAAAAAAAAAGCGTGGGAAGCAATACTCATATATGATAAAATAGATTTCAAAATGAAGGCCATAACTAGAGACAAAGAAAGCACGACATAATATTGAAAGGATCTATTCAACAGGAAGATATAACCTTGATAAACTTATATGCATCCAATATAGAAGCACCAAAATATATTAAAAATCTTCTGGAGGACTTCAAAGGAGAAATGGATAGCAGTGCAATCATAGCAGGGGACTTCAATACCCTGCTGATATCACTGGATAGATCTAGAAAAAAAAATTATCAAGAAAACAGAGACTCTAAATGAAGCAGTAAATGAAATGCACTTAATAGATATCTACACAGAATTACATCCCAAAACTACAGAATTCACATTCTTCTGAAGTGCACATGGGACATTCTCAATGATAGACCATATGTTAGGACACAAACTAAGTCTCTACAAGTTCAAGAATATTGAAATCATATCAAGTATCTTCTCAGTTCACAATACATAATAATAGAAATTTGCAACCAGAACATGCAAAGACATTTGAACACATGGAAACTAAATAGCATGTTGTTGAACAATGAATGGGTTACCATGGAGATCAAGAAGAAATTAAAAACTTCCTGGAAACCTATAAAAACAAACACACAACAGAACAAAATTTATGGGATTCAGTGAGGAAGGAAGGAAGGAAGTTCATTGCACTACAGGCCTACCTCAAGAAACAAGATAAATTTTTAATAGACTATGTTACCTCAAAACTTAAAGAACTAGAAAGCAAACAAATAGAAAACCCCACGTCAATTAGCAGGAAGGAAATAGTAAAGATCAGAGAAGAAAGAAATGACATATAGACAAAAAAACAAAAAAATCAAAAGATTAATGAATCAAAGAGATGGTTTTTCAAAAAGATAAACAAGATTGATGGACACTAAGCTAGACTCACCTAGAAACAAAAAGAGAGAACCCAATTTTACAAAATCAGAAATGAAAGAAAAGAAATAACAACTGACAACAAAAATACAAAAGATTGTTAACAAATACTATGAAAAATTATATGGCAAAAAATTAGACAATTTAAGCAAAATGGGCAAATTTCTAGAAACACATAGTCTCCCAAAACTGGACCAGGAAAAGATAGAAATCTTGAACAGACCAATAACAGCTAAGGAAATTAAAGAGGTAATCAAAACTCTCTCAGCAAACAGAAGCCCAGACCCATATGGTTTCATGGGGGAGTTTTACCAAACATTCAAAGAACTAACACCCATTTTCCTCAAACTATTTCAAAAAATTCAAGAAGAGGGAAGACTTCCAATCTCCTTTTATGTGGCCAGCATAATTCTAATTCCAAAACCAGAGAAAGACACTACAAAGAAAGAAAACTACAGACCAATATCCTTGATGAACATAGATGCAAAAATCCTCAACAAAATACTATTAAATCAGGTCCAGCAATACATCAAAAAAATTATTCACCATGACCAAGTGGGATTCATCCTAGGGATGCAAGGATGGTATAATATTTGCAAATCAATAAATGTGATACACCACGTAAACAAAATAAAGAATAAAAACCACATGATCTTATCAATAGATGCAGAAAAAGTATTCAATAAAATCCAGCACATTTTTCTGATAAAAATGCTCAGCAATCTGGGAGTAGAGGGATTATATCTTGAAAAAATAAAGGCCATATTTGAAAGATCTACAGCCAACATCATACTGAATGGGCAAAATTAAAAGCATTTTTCTTAACAACAGGAATGAGACAGGGATGCCCCTTTCACCACTCTTATTTAAGATAGTACTGGAAGTCTTAGCCACAGCAATCAGACATGAAGTAAAAATAAAAAGTGTCTAAATTTGAAAGTGTAAAGTGAAACTGTCATTATTTGCAGATGACATGATTTTATACATAGAAAACCCCAAAGAATCCATTAGAAATCTACTAGACCTAATAAATGAATTTGGCAAAGTAGCAGGATATAAAATTTATGTCAAGAAATTGACGGCATTCTTATACACCAATGATGAACTCACAGAAAGAGAAACTAAAAAAAAATCCCAGTTACCATCTCGGCAAAAAAATTAAGATACCTAGGAATAACCTTAAACAAAGAAGTAAATGAAGTATTTGCAGAAAACTACAGGACATTGAAAAAAGAAATAGAGAAAGATATAAAAAAGTGGAAGCACATACCATGGATTGGAAGAATTAACATCATTAAGATGTCCATATTACCCAAAGCAATAATGAAACAAGACCATCAACATACACCACACAAGAATAAACTCAAAATGGATAAAAGACTTAAATGTGACTCATGAATCTATAAATATCCTAGAAGAATATGCAGGCAACAAAATTTCAGACATCATTTGCAGCAGAATTTTCAATGATACATCACCTAATGCAACAGAAACAAAGGAAAAAATGAACTCATTAGACTACATCAAATTAAAAGGCTTCTGCACAGAAAAAGAAACAAGCATCAAAATGGAAAGGATAGCCACCTTATAGTACAGCATAACTACCAATGATACATCAGATAAGGGGTTAATCTGCAAACTATATAGAGTGCTCATACAACTCTACAAAAGGAAGACAAAGAACCCAATTTAAAAATGGGCAAAGGACCTGAATAGACACCTCTCCAAAATAGACATACAAATGGCTAAGAGACATGTGAAGAAATGCTCAAAGTCACTAATCATCAGAGAGATGCAAATTAAAACAACTATGAGGTATCACCTCACTCCTGCCAGAATGGCTGCCATCAACAAATCATCAAATAACAAGTGCTGGCGAGGGTGTGGAATAAAGGGGACTCTAGTACACTGCTGGTGGGAATGCAGACTGTTGCAGCCACTATGGAAGACAGTATGGTGTTTCCTCAAAAAATTAAAAATTGAATTGCCATTTGATCCAATGATTCCACTTCTAAGAATATATCTTAAGAAGCCTGAAACACCAGTCAGAAAGAATATGTTCCCCTATGTTCATAGCAGCACTATTACAAGCACTAAGATCTGGAAACAGCCCAAGTGTCCATCAATAGAAGTCTGGATAAAAAAGCTGTGTTACATATGTACAATCGAATACTATGCAGCTATAAGAAAGAAAGCTCTCTTATCATTTGAGAGGACATGGAGGGACCTGGAGAGGATTATGCTAAGCAAAGCAAGCCAATCAGAGAAAGACAAATACATGATCTCACTTATTTGTGGAATATAATGAACAAGGTGAGCTGATGAACCAAATAGACCTGGAGACATAGACAAGAGTATGGTTTAGACTGACAAACCTCAGAGTAGGGGGGTGGCGGGTGACGGATGAGATCAACCAAAGGAGTTATATGCATATATGAGTAACCAATGGACATAGACAACAATGCTAAATTAATAAAAATTGGTGGACATAGACAACAATGCTAAATTAATAAAAATTGGTAAAAAAAAAAAAAAAAAAAAAAGCAAAACTGGAAAACAGTAGGGTTAAAAGGATTTTCAACTATAATGAGTGTATGGTGTAGATTACATTTTTTTTTTTTTTAATTTAAATCTCTTCCTCTCAGCACTCCCCCCCCCACCCACACACACACACACCTCTTTCCGTAGTCAATTATTTCTCTGCTTCTGCCAACATATGGCCAAATATGGCTTTTGGAGACCTAGATTCATATCACCTCTGATTTAATAATCTGATGTAAGATCAGGTTAATGAATTTCAGAATTAGAGTATGAACTGAGAATTATATTGGAAATTCAGAAAAATTAAAATTTTTATATAAATAAGAACTAAACATTTTCTCCCCTAATATAAGAAATAGGAATAAATAAACTGGGAGGAGTTGGTATGATAATACAATGTAACAACAGTGCTGAAGATAAATTACACAGAATCATGAGGGACCTGCTGTGAATTCTTATAATGTCATATTAATACATAATCTTTCCCAGAGATCTTCCAATTCTAATGTGGCTTTGAAATTTCTGTTTTATGAAACACATAATCATGTATGGAATAAAACAAAATTTGAAGTTTCTATAGGCTTCTATTACCTAGAAATGCTATAGGGAATATATTAGATAGGAGATGAAATTACAAACCAATTAGTAGGTGTTCAATAAATTTGTTGAATGGCTGAATTGATGTGATCTCTCTAGGACATATCAATGATTTGGATATTTATTTCTGTGTTTGAAATAAAACCCATAGTATCCAAAACATTTAAATAGGTTTGGTGAGACTTGACCAGTCATGAGCATAAATGATATTTCTATACCACTACAGGTAATAAATAAATAAATAATAATTTGTGTAAAAATAAAATAACTAGTGAAGAAATAAAAATAATACTTAGGCTCTGGCTGGGTGACTTAGTTGGCTGGAGCATTGTCCCAAAAGATTTTGTGTTTGATTCCCGTTCATGATACATACCTAGGTTTGGGGTTTCATCCTTGATCTGGGTGCATATAGGAAGCAACCGCTCAATGTTTCTCTCTCACATTGATGTCTCTCTCTCTCTCCCCACCCTTAAAACCAATCAAAACTGACCCTGGGTGAAAATTTAAAAAATAAAAATAAAAATAATTAATAATACTTAGAATTATGTGGAAAGAATAAACAGGGAAGGTCATTCAAGTTGCATGGATTGAATGCCTTTATGGACACACATTCCTCTGTAAGGGCTTCAGTGTGAGCTGACAGATAAACAATTTAAATGGAACTTCTCTAATTTTATTTTATTCCCCCTCAACCTTTATTCTCCTTCATAATACTCATCTCAGAGTTCGGCACTGTTGTGTCAGTTTTTCAGAAAAAGAATCTATGACTTAGTGCCATGAAACAACTTGCCCTAAGTCTCAGGTACTAAGTCACAGAGTTGGAAGCTGTACCTCACTTGGTCTGCATCCAAATCACACATTCAAAAATATGTCCTCGCTTCTCAAATTCTGGCCCGTTTATCCAATTTTGTCATTTTCTGGATGGAGATATCAAAGTCTGGTTATTGAATTGCTGAGGAGTCCAATTTACTTTTAGTTTGAGAATTGCTAACATATGAGTCTAAATATTTCAAAAAGCCTACTGCCAATATATCAAAGCAGACTTTATAAAAATGGTATATTTTTCTAACATGATTCTTCAGGATTGAAAATTTATGTGAGTCAAATCTACAGGTTTGTCATCGCTCTGTCTAGTGCCAATTCTTTCAGAAGTTGCCTGGAATAAGGGGCATAATCCTTAGAGAGTAGCTTAAACAGGAAAGCCACTTGGGTCTCCCCTGAGCCTGAAAACGAAGAGCTAAATGCTATTGGATTGAAGGATACTGTGTTCTTCTGAAGACACAGTAATCTCTTATCACTAAAATTCTCTTTTTCTCTTATTTCTTTCATAATCAATTGCCTCTGCTTTTTATTTTATTTTTTACTTCTGAAAACACATGGCTAAATATGGCTGCCCCAGACTGTAAAAGAAAAGACACAATTGGTCCCTCAGTGGGCAGAAGGTGTGCCTCTGATCCAATCAGCAATAGACTGGGACGGGGTCCGGTGACCTCCACCCATATGGTTGAGGTTGTGATGGTCACCTGAGAAGGTAATGGAGGCCTCTACAATGAGAGTGAAGGATTGGGGAACAAATCCTCTCTAGGTCAAATGTTGTCAGATATAGAAGTATGGTTAAGATAAGGATCCTAAGAGCTCTGAGAATGCAGGACAGATTAGCATACGGCAAAGGTACAAGTAACTGAAATATACAGTTTAACAAGCTTGTTAATGTGTGAATTCTTATTCTCATTCCTCAACACGTTTTCAGATCTACTTAAGAGAATATGGCCATGGCCTTCACAGTTGCCTTCAGCCCTTCCTCTGGGTCTGCCAGATAAATTTCTGAGGAATGAATGAGAAAGAGTAGCAGAATGAAGAAAAGAACGTAGTTTGCTTAGAGGGTGGGGGAAAATAAAAGGGAAACAAAGTTGAACTGAACCACATAGACAGGGAGATCGGACAGAGAGGAAAAATGGACAGAGGGGCACTGTAAGGGAATGAAAACCCCAGGAAGTGCAGGTATAAAGAGGCAACATACAGTGTTGCTGGGTTTATAAATTTAATATTTTAATAGTTTCTAACTTCTTAATGAAAGACAGGATCATTTTGATAAACTGTGGGATAATTGATATTGAAGTTTCTGGATCTAGGATTCATAGATAAAGATCTGACAAAAGGAAGTGGCTATAGATATTTTTCAAATATGAAGAAAGAACATCTGTCTGAGGAAAAGTGGGATGCTCCAAGGACTTAGTAGACTTGGACTTGATCCTTAAATGAGCTTTAGGGGTGTGGACTCCAGATGACCTGGCTGTGGTAGTTAAAGGCAAAGAAGATAGGAGGTGAGGTAGCATTGAATTCCTTCTGCGTCCCAAAATGCTAAATAGACCTCCTATGCATTTATTTCTTCCTGAATCCTTCTGAGACCATTAACTCCACTGAGGTGCAGCAATGTTATGTCCCATAGCTCATTAGTTGCCAGGTTTTAATGCAAATCCTTCCTAATCAAAAAGCTTTGTTTATTCCAGTTTACCAGCCTTTCTCTCAGAAGATAAAAACAAAATAGTTTTTATTATTTTCATTTATTTTAAAAGTGTAATTGGTCTCATCAATAAATTCACAAACAGCCTGACTAGAGTGGCTCAGTTGGTTGAATGTTGTCCTGTGCACCAAAAAGTTGCCAGTTCGATTCGATTCCCAGTCAGGGCACATACCTGGGTTTGGGTTTGATTCCTGGCCGGGTATTTATAGAAGGCAACCAATTGATGTTTCTCTCTCACATTGATGTTTCTCTTCTCTCTCTCTCTCTCTCTCTCTCTCTCTCTCTCTCTCTTCCTTCCTCTCTCTCTAAGGATGTCCTCGGGTGAGGTTTAAATAACAAATTAAATCAATACAGAACAAGTGCTGGCAAGGATGTAAAGAAAAGTGAACCCTTGTGCACTGCTGGTGAGATTGCAGACCAGCACAGTCACTGTGGAAAACAGTATGGAGGGTCCTCAAAAAAATAAAAATGGAACTTCATTATGACCCAAAAATTCTATTTCTAAGTATATACTCAAAGAAACCCAAAACACTAATTTGAAAGAATATATGCACACCTAGGTTCATTGTATCGTTATTTACAATAGCCAAACTATGGATGCAACCCAAGTGCTCATCAATAGACAAGTAGGCAAAAAAGCGGTGGTACATGTATGCAATGGAATAGTACTTGGCCATAAAAAAAAATAAAATAAAATCTTACCATTTGTGACAGCATGGATGGACCTAGAGGGTATTATGATAAGTGAAATAAGTAAGTCAGAGAAAAAAATACCATGTGATTTCATTTATATATGGAACCTAAAGAACAAAATAAACAAATAAAATTGAAACAGACTCATAGACACAGAGAACAGAGTGATGGCTGACAAAGGGGAGGGGAGTTGCGGGATTGAGTGAAAATGGTGGCGAACTTAAGAAGTAGAAATTGGTAGTTACAAAGTAATCATGGGGATGTAAAGTACAGCATAGAAAATATAGTCAATAATGTTCTAATAACTATGCATGATGACAGATGGGTGCTGGAAATATCAGGGGGAACACTTTGTAAAATATATGATTTTCTAACCACTATGCTGTACACCTGAAACTACTAAAAAATAATATTGAATGTAAATTGTATTTGAAAAATAAAATATAAAAAATATATAATTAGTTAAAATTTGACCTCTTCTTTGCATAATTTTCTCCAATGCAATGAGTCAGAAACTCTGATTTATATTCCAGAGATTCTACCTGTCTTGGATCATGAATCAATCACGATATGAAATGCTATGGTATCCATATGTTCTTAGCTCTTGGCTTCTATATTTTAAATAGAAAGATTCTATTTTAAGTTATAGAAATAAAAAACTTCCTCTATGCTATGTTTGGCAGTGAATCTTCTTTTATAAGACTAGAGACCTTGGTAGGATTTCGGAATGAGAAAGTTTGACATATGTTGGGACATTTATGAGTTTGTTCAGAAGTAAAAGGAAGAAGTTTAACAATAAGGCTAGAATTCTTTCTGGGACATTTTGAAGAGGTTTCAAAGAAAATGTGTAGAACTGGCAACAAACTGCAGAGAGGAATTCCCCAAGAGAACTTTTCTAAAAGCACCAGATTCAGAGGAAAATGTTAAAAGTTTGAGCTGCTGAGTGGCTGGCTCCAAATCCTGGCTTTACAGCTTCTCAACTGTGGACCTGAGGGAGAAGGCCCTCCCTCCTGGTTCCCATTTCCTCATCTACAGAATCGGATAATGCTATTATTATTGCATAAAGCTATAGTGGGATTTAAAAGAGTTACAATGTGATAAGCACTTACACCAAAGCCTAGGACATAGCAAGGGTCCTACAATTCTCTCTATTGTCATCATTCTCCTGTATGCCCTTTTCCTCCCCACATCTCCATTTTACTTCTTTAAAGACATTCCGGTGAAACTGGATCCTATGAAGCAGAGATCTAGGCATGTGGAGACCTAGTCTGGAACCACACTTGGGGGAAAGAAGCTGAGAACAGCATGTAGAGATGGCAGGAAGAGTGGTAAGGCCAAGCCAGACTCAGCTGGAACCCTGAGGACTATAGGAAGAAAGGAGGAGGGAGGGAAGGAAAGAAGGGAGAAGAGAAGGGAGATGCACCAAAAGAACTGGAGTTTCCTTGAGAGGTTCCGTGCTGTATTGATATGTTTCCCTAATGTATCATAATAGTTATTTAAAAGTGAAACTAGTAACAGATGATCTTTTTTTTAAAACTGTGTTTTAGAAAAAATATATAAGTGAAGCATCATCACCTGTACTTTAACAAACAGTATTGCTATTGCGTAAGATGAGGCAAATTGCATTTAAGTTAAAAAGTGGGGATGGGGGATTGCATAATTTAATTATAGCTCAGGTGGTACTCAGATGATCAGAGTTTACTGAACACTGATAAAGTGGGTAAGAAAAACCCTGTGCCATCTGATCGTCTTGGGTTTGAATTCCTACTCTACCCCTTTACTAGCTCTGTAAACCTACACAAAAGACCCTCCCTTGTGAAGCGTCTGAGTTCTGTAAAAAATAATCATATAAAATATAATAGTAAATTTGGACTGTGTATGATTATACAGTAGGTTGCTGTGAGGATTAAGTGAGATCAGGCATGTAAAGCACATGGCAAGTTCTCATCAGCATCTCCCTTCTGCTCCCCAGGGAGCACCAGATCTAGGCTGCCCTCATCAATCATTTTAAGGCAATTTTGTGACACTCAATCTGCAATAGTAGCATTTTCCTTCAGTTAGAGCTGCTTGAACAGAATTTTCCAGGGCTGCTGTGCAACCCCAGTGCTCAGCTGGTATTGAAAGCAACCCCCACTCTGCACAAACCAGGTCAGGCCACTGGCTTGGCCCCAGCACCCGGCTTGGCAGGTATAATCTGTTACCTCCCTGACCCTGCAAAAAGTCCTGTGTGATCTTTGAGGACTCCCTCCCCACAGTAAGTCCACTACAGCTTATAGAAGCTTTCATTTCAACACCTGCTTGCCTTACAGAAGAGCAGGGCTGCTTGCTGTGTCTGACCGTGGCTATAAGTAGGGCTGGCACAGCACCTGGAGAGCCCTGGTCTGACCGTGGCTATAAGTAGGGCTGGCACAGCACCTGGAGAGCCCTGGTCTGACCTGGACTAGAGTAGGGTTGGCACAACACCTGGTCTGATCCGTCATGTGAGTTCCTGGAAGCCCTAGTTCCTCTGACTTTAAAGACTTTGAATCAGGACATATTGACTTATCTGCTCAAAGCCATCTGTGGGTCAGGAATTCACATTAAAATACTTTCTTCCTCATTTCCCACACTTTTGTTGAACCATGAACCCAGGAATGAAGTCCCGGAGGCCTTGCAAACTACATGCTTTCATCATTGTTACATTGCAGTTAGTGAAGACTTGACTTTTTTTTTTAATCCTCACCCGAGAACATTTTTCCATTTTTTGTTCAGACAGAGTGGGAGGGAGAGAGAGGAAGAGAGAGAGAGAGAGAAACATCGATGTGAAAGGACACATCGAGTGGCTGCCACCCACATGACCAACCAGAGCCGGGGACAAACTGCAACCGAGGTACGTTCCCTTAGTGGGAACCAAACCCGGGTCTCTCTGGACCCCAAGCCGACGCTCTAACCGCTGAGCCAAACTGGCCAGGGCGAAGACTCGACTTTTTAAGAAAACAATCATTGTATTCACTTTTTCACAAACAACAGATTCCCCAGTTCTAGGGTATGAAATACAGTAAATTAGGGTATTGAGTATTTTTAAGTATCATACAACAAACATATGGAGCACATTAATAAGAACACTATTTCTGTGCCATTTTTAAAGAAATAATAAATTTAGATACTTCTTAGACACTATGTAAAACAGACATAAAATCGTTATAGGGTTAAATAAAATAATTATAGTATCTTCAGTTGACAACATATGTAATTGGAAGATCTGGGAATTATTTCCAAGCCTCCTAAATTCCAAGACCTGCTTTTTCTACCATGACCTAAAAATGCCACCCAAACTCAGAGCATTAGTAAAGGGAGTATCCGTTTAATGGTATCATGAACTGATATAAAGGCCAGGAAAATTAAAGCAGAAAAGGATATCATTAATATAACTGACTCTATTCTATTGCTATTCTTCTGCAAACTCCACAGACTGAAAAAGTGGGGAAAGACCCAACAATCATATAGTCCAGAGACTAGGATTCAGTTGGCCTGAGTGGGGGCCAGGAACTCAGCTATTTTAACATCATCACTGAGACCTAATAATAAGACCAGAGCTGCAGTTCTCAAAGCAGCCCAGGGAGCCTGCTGGACATGCCCTTTCCCAGGCCCTGCCAGAGTACCTGAGAGCTACAAGTGGGCAGCTATTTTTACAAACCCTCTAGATTATTCTTAAGCCTGCAAAAGTTTAAGAACCATGACTCGAGGGTACAACGAACAGTAGAACTGGGGAGGCAGGGAGAGGGGCATCTCGTGTCTTCTTTTCCCTCTTAAACTCAGTAGAAAATAATACTGTAGGGTCTGTTTGCCCTTTGTAGGATCTACTCTCTCTCTCTCTCACCCCAAAATCCCTTTTGGTACACCTGGAAAGAAGCAGTTCTACAAACACAGAGAAATACTGTAGTTGACCATGCTCGATGTCTGTCTTGCCTCGAAAGAAAATAAAGGAAGAAAACAGATAATTTACAGATGTCAAACTTCAGGATGACTTGGGTTTGAATACTGGCTTAGCTACTTAGATGGTGACATGGGCAAATGGTTTGACCTCTCTGAGCCTTGGGAGATGGGGATACTGCAGTCTACCTGGCAGCTGCAGTCCTGATGTGTGCTTCAGGGAGGACCAGGGAAATGGGCTTCTTCTTCACTTGGACAGAAGGGAAGAAAGGGAAAGGGCCAAACTCAATGGTCAGGAAGGTCATCAGAACCTATCACAACACTTTTGTGAACTTCACCTGCACACCAGTCATACACTATTCTCCAGTAGAGATGTATATGTTCTTTTACTCAAAGCGCTTGAAACAAGACCTAGTAGGGGCAAAGCAACATCTGGGATCTCTTCAATTTAATTTGTCCTTGTATCACCCAAAATGGGTGGAGGAGAGTATACATAACTCATATTTTAAAACTTCTGAGGTTTATCCCTATGGACTATCCCCCATCCTCTAACTCTCTCTAACTCCCCAAACTCTCCCATCATTTCCTCCATCCATTCTTATTTAAGACCATTTTTCTCCTCTTCCCCAGGAAAACTCAATGCTTCATAGCTGGGAACGAAAAAGTCCCCAGCCATCTATTCTTCCTTATTCTCATAAGCCCTGCCATCTCCAGCTTTGAGAAAATGGTAATTGAGGGTTTGCTCTTCCCAGACTTTGAAGAAGGTAAGTCCTGTATGGTGGAAATAATTCAGAGGCTTCTCATCCACTCATCTAGTCAAGGATCTGCCCATCCATGGTTGTGGTCAGGTTCTTCCTGAAATTCTGAAGAAGAGACCCATCTGGATAGAGAGTGGCTATTCATTTGTTCTGAAGTCAATACACTCTACTTCTAAATGAGGAAAGTATGTTCCTGCTATTAATGTGATTTATGACCATTCTCCCTTTTTGAAAAAGAAGAACTCCAGCATCATCAAGTTACTCTGGCTGCACCCCACAACTAACAGGGAAGATTTTGAATAATACCAATGTGCCCTCTCTCCTCCTGAGGCCAATCAAATGAGAATCTCTGGGGGTGGGTTCTTATCATTAGAGCTATTTAAAATGATCCACAGTGGTGGAAAATTTATGTTTAAAGAACATTTACTCTATGTCCTGGTCTGATTTTTTAACAAAGCATGCAAGGAGGCAAAAAAATTCCTGATTTACTTCATCATTCCTGAATAAATTCTTTCTGATCCCCAACATTTCTTAGAAGGGTGAGGCAGGGCAAACAGTTACTATGTGGTTTAAGTAGATTATGTATACATATTAGGAAAACTAGTACCAATACCTTGCATATAGATGGTACTTACTTGATTGTAAATGTACCTGACCATCTTTTCCTCTAGCACTTTATGGGAAAGAGAAAAGAAATGAATTGGCATTGACCTACTCTTGGTAAAGGACTTTGACGTCATTTCAGGATTATGTTCAAGTTCTTCCTCTGTCCACAGCACTGACCGGCAGTTTCCTGATCTGCAGGATTAGTTTAATAAATCTATTTCATAGGATTTAATGAGGAAATTCCACAGTCACAGGAGGAGCTCAGTAAATACTGGTGACTCTTTCCTATGCACCCCATTTTTAGGGCTGAAAGAGCCAATGTTAACACTTCCATTTTTTGTGGATTTAACATCTCCCAGAATACTGACGAACAGCACTTCCCCCTGGTTATTTATGGTGGCTCTAATTCTTGTTTATCTAAGCTCCCAGCTAGTGCTTTTAACACGTCCTAATAATCACAGCCTCTGCATCCCCATAAGGAGCTCTGAAATGGTTTCTTCTTTCCTCAAATATTTGCCGTACAGGTTGGTGAAACAGTCTTCATGGCAGTGAGACCAGGCTTCTGGGAGGAGTTTCATACTCAAATTTACCATGTGATTTTCTCAAATAACAGTCTGTGTTCCTAATAAAAGTATCTCTCTTTCTATTAATGAGCTTATATTTTCCTTAAGAGAATGACATTCATTCAGTCACACAGATTTTGCACATCCATGCCAACATTCATTCTTGCATGTATTCTGATTTCCCCTCTAATAATTTCAAGACTCTAAATCTGGACTGTTGGCAGACAGGCTTGCAGTGGCCAGGAGGAAGTCTTATTAGCTCAATGTTGTTTTTATAATTTTTAGGCTCCATTTTTTCTCATCTTAGTTAGGTTATTTCCAATACTCTGTCCAAGTTATAACCAAGTTTCTTATCAGGACTTTCAAGACCCTGCTTGGTTTGTTGTCAGCCAACTACTCAAATCCACTTGCATCCATGTGTCCCATGTATTGGAAGAATACTTGCTTCTCTCTCAACCTTCTGAATCATGGTCATTTTTTAAGACCTGCATCATTTGTTTCCAAAAGTACTTTCTCTAGATTCCATCTTTTGTCTTATCACACTCTTAGCCAATGAGCTATCCCATTCTTAACACCACCTGTAGTTGTTTCAATGCTAATCTATCTTTTTGGCTAAACTAGAAACATCTTAAACAGAGATCATGCTTGGTAGTCTCTGTATGTTTCACACATTGGTACAACCAAGCTCTATAAAGCTTGTTGTATTGGATTTTTTCAAATAACACCATTTTTTTCCCCTCAGTGACATCATCATTGTGGACTTCAAGCTGAGTATTGGTTGAGCCCACAGAGCACTCTGCCCTCTGTAAACTCTGATTCTTTTTCCTGGTTATTTCATGATCCTAGCTTTCAGATTTGATTTATTCTCTCTTCATTCTCCTTTTCAAGAGTTTGCCCTTCCTTCTCATCTTCGTCTAGAGACTCTTCTTCCTCTTTCGTTCTCACTGATATCATATTATTTTCTAGAGCTTTTAATTATAATGGCTTTCTTATTCACTGTTCACTTTCCTTGGGCACTGTGAGTCATCACTACCGTTTTGATTATAGAAGCTGATATCTCCAAAATCTATACCTCCAGGCCACATCTCTTCTCTGAATTCCAGAAAGTGTCCCAGGGTCTAGAATAAAGCTGATGTTTATTTAAGTGTTTTATAAATAAATGAGTCAATGATAGCTTAAGTGTGTGCCTAGTTATAGAGGGCTGTACAAATTCGAATGAAAGTTCAAACTTGGTGGTGCAGAGCAGCATCATGCAACAGAAAATAATGTGAGCCCCATATTTAATTTTAAATGTTTCCAGTAGCCACATTTAGAAAGCAAAGAACACAGGTACAATCAATTTAATTATATATTTTTCTTAGCTCAGTATATTAACATTTCAACTTATGATCTATATAAGACATTATTAGTGTGATATTTATATATTTTTCTCATTAAGTCTTTGACATCCAGTGAGCATTTTCTATTTTATACTTGCAGCTCATCTAGATTTAGGTGCTAAATTCAGTTCCCCTGTCTCACTGAACTGTATTTCTGGGGCTCATTAACCACACTGACTTGTGGCAACTGTATTAGACATCACAGCTATAGTGAATGGAAGTCATCGCTGGTTCTAGGTTAGTAGATGGATGTCAGAAAATGAGTTTTATGAAGTAAGATAAAAACAAATCCTATCCTTACTTAACCATTACCATTAATCTTTTCTGTTTGTTTTAAACAGATATTTAGCTATCTTTTGCAACACACCAAAAAGACTGCACCAGCAGGAGAAAATAATCACTATTAAACCTGAAAATGTAAATATTATGAAATACTCTGCCAATTTGAGACTAATTTCTGTCACAAACTTAAATACCAGGACTTAGCTTTTCTTTTCCCATTCTTCCCATTTGACTCATATATTAGTATTATCTGTATTTATGTATCGGATTTATTGCATTCAGAGTCTTTTTTACTCAAGTCCTCTTTCATTTACTTTTTTCCTTCTCCCTGCCATTGCTTATCATATCCTACAAGGGTTCAGACAGGACATTGAGAACCAACATGACTTGATCTGACCTGATTGTGTAAAGCCATATTTGCAGGCTTAAACAACAAAAGAAAGACCATGTCGTATAAAGTGAGTCTGTCTCTTGCTAGATGGGCTGCCAACAACCTTGATAAAAATAGCGTTTTCTCTTGCTAAATAGTATTGGGACTGAGCCAGTGTCTCAGAACCATCTGAGAGTCTTCCTGAGGTTTGCTGTACAAGTCACAGGGATGCAAAATGCCTCTGGCCTGCAGCTTGCCTCCTGGTTTTTTACCTTGGCTTTGTCCTTCGTCCCATAGGTCAGATCAAGAAAACCAGGGAACAGCTTGAAGGAGGCAAGGCGTGTAATAGAAATACAATGGAATCTCTGCCTAGATAACTGCTGTATTTCCTCCAGGGCTTTGAGCCACAATGCATTGATTTTTTTTTCCATCCATGAGCTGACTTCACACAAATTCCACTGGATTTATATGACCTTTTTCAAGCCACTAGGATACCAATTAACAAAGTGCTAATGCAAGTACAAGACCAAGTGGCCTGACACAATTAATGCAGCTCTGTGAAGGCCTAAATCCTGAGAAACGGTTTATGCTCTAGAAAAAGCCAGCTAATTCTTTCTGTGAGGGTGGAACAGCAGATTGTTTGGGGTTGGCGCTTTTCCTTCCCTCCTGCTGCTCCTGAGGCTTCCCTTTCAATGTGGGTCACCTCTTGCTTATTTGTGATGAACTCTGGAGAATAGAAATGGAATGAAAGTAAGCCCTGCTCCTTGTACCATCAGTGTGGGTTTTAGAGAGGAGGCTGGGCAGTGGAGGGTGGGGGAAGGCTCTCTTGGCTTCTGGCTTCCTGTCAATAAAAGAAAGGATCTGCCCTCGCCTGTGTGGCTCAGTTGGTTGAGCATTGTCCCATGCACCAGAAGGTTGCTGGTTCGACTCCTAGTCAGGACACATGCCTGGGTTGCAGGCTCAATCCCCGGTAGGGCATGTGCAGGAGGCAACTGTAAAAGCATATTTTTAAAAAGAAAGAATTCCACAGCTTCTTCAAATTAATCATCATTATTTTAACCTACACTTTGTCCTTAGTCATCGATACAATTTCACTGAGAAGAATTCTCTCTCATAAATAGTATTTTTCATGTCTGTATGGAGCTGTAAATAGTCTGATCACTATCTCTGAGGAAAAATAACTAGGAAATGAGTAGGAGGAGAGGTGAACAAGCTTTGGGGTAAGGGTGGCTGTTTATCACTATCTGAAGAACAATGCCATGGATATTCTTAGATGCCATGCACAGCAATGAAGTGGGAGTTTAAGGAAGGGAGAGTTTCTCTAATACAAACAGAACATTGACATTTGAGGGCCTTCTCCCTTACACCTTCCCCCTGCACCCACCTGCACCCCCCAAAAAGGCTAGCCTTAAGAGAGGGATATTAATGGAGTCATTCAGGAAGAGATAAGAATCCATATTTGGGGAATATTAGAAGAAATTTAAGTCTCATAAAGGCATTGCCATAAAAATACTTCCTTTTCCTTTTAATCCTGAAATTGTGTGATTCTGTGGTTAGAGCCATCTTTTACTCTCAGAAATCCTAAGCCAACTTGTTTTGCAGTAGAGACTTGTCTGGGGAAGAAAGCTCATTGGTGACTCAAGGGTAACATTTTGCAGCAGTCCCATTGGGAAATGATCTCCAGACGACGCATGGTATGAGACAGGGCTGAGGACACCCATCTCATGTCTATGGAATCTCTGAACCAGTGATATGTCAAAGAAGAGTTATCAGGTGTCTCTCAGAAATTGCCCTGCATTGTAATATAAGAATAACTATGTGGTGTGAAATGGCATGGTAAAACACAGAAATAGCACTATTGATGAGCCCAGCCTGAAACTTAAACAGAACTGATTAAGGTTGGCAGAGGGAAACACTCCTTTTCTAGAGCCATCAGCATCTGCTCAATCAGATGACCTAATAAAAACAACACGCAGATGCCTTTGATGACCTGGGGGTGTTTTCTGGAGAATGGATGAGACAGAGCTAATTAAGGCCAGGCAGTCAGCTTAAAGCCTATGCTGGCCCTGGGTGGCATGCCTAGCCAAGAAAAGCTCACTAACTAAATGGCAAAGAGAACAGATGAGTCCTGTAATTGGCAAAAGGAAGATGTATTTGGGGCAGCAATAAGATTGGCTGAGTTGAGATAATAACAAATTTCAGTGTGATCTGTCTCACATACTCTGTGGTGCTAGGGTTCAGTGGGGGTGATTCTAGAATGAAATAAAGCAAAATAATAGTTGGGGAGCAGATAGCTCAAATCCCCACTCTTCTGCTGCATTGGTTTCTAAGACATCCTTGACACATAGTTCAGTCTCTGCTGACTATGTACATCAACATCATTTTAAATTCCACAACTGTTCATTCAGTGTCTTCTATGAGCCAGGCTTGAATGCAGAATGAGGGATATAATTAAGAACATTTCCTGTTCTGCATGTTGCTTTCAATGGATGGAGAAAGAAAAATAAATAAATAAAACAAATGAAAACAATCAATCCCTAATCATGCAAACAAATACATTAGTAAAATAATCTCAAAGGGTTCTAAGTATTGTGAAGGATACTGTGTCTGAAATAAAGAGCTATATAATGGGAAAAATTACTTTGATTTGGAGGTCAGGGATGGACAGAGGAGACATTTGACTTTAGACTGAAAAGTGATGAGGTGTCAGGGATGCTTTTTGAGCTATCTGTTTTAATTATATAAACTTGTGTTTGTGAGATATATTTTTTTTTCTTATGGAGTTTTTATCAGTACAGCAAATATTGCATTTAGAGAGAGTCAATGGGTCAGATGTACCAGAGCACACATTGCTCTTCTCTGTTGAGGCTTTGTCAGGAAGTAAAAGTCAATGAATACCATGCATTGTAATATGTTAGAATCTTACAGCAAGTACAAATTTAGCACAGTGGAATGTGGGATTAACTTTTCCCTTGGAGATTTAATAGAGAATTAATGGCTAAACACTGCCACAGAATTAAGACCCATTATGGGAGAAGCCCAACAAGTGCAAAGGGATAGGTGTGTTTGCATGGACAACAAAGGGTTTCAGTAACTGCATGTGGTGTTGGAAATTAAATATATGATGGCAGAGGGGAGGGGAGGAAGATTTGACTAGAGAGAAAAAGTCAGAAGTAGTATCAAAAAATGATGGATATGGGCTTTGGGAATCTTTAGAGGGCTTTAAAATTTTTAAATAAGGAAAGGGAATAATAATAATAGAAGAAGTAGAAGGAGGAGGGGGAAGGGATGGGAGGGAAGGGGGAGTGGAGGGGAGGAAGAGGAGGAGGGGGAGGAGGAGGAGAAGGAGGAAAAAGAAGGAGAAGGAGAAGGAAAGGAGGAGGAGGAGGAGGAGAAGGAGGAGGAGGAGAAGGAGGAGGAGGAGGAGAAGAAGAAGAAGAAGAAGAAGAAGAAGAAGAAGAAGAAGAAGAAGAAGAAGAAGAAGAAGAAGAAGAAGAAGACAAGGAGAAGTTAGAGAAAGAAATAACATTTATTGGGAACTTAATATATGTCAGGACTTTTCATCATAAACTTCATTTGTAATAACTAAGTCCTTGCAAAAATCACCTGAAGAAACTGTGGCCAATGTATGTTAAGGACTGAAGAACTATGTATGTTCATTATATGTTTAAGAATCACATTAAATATTATATTAAGGATGCAGTCTTCGGAACATTGCAATAATCTAGGCATTGCAATAGATGATTAAATCTACCTATAATAACAACAACAACAAAAATCACATCTGATTTACATTAGCTTGGGCAATAGGAGGAATATATACAAACAAATATATTAAGATTCCACTTATATTAAATTTAAAATAGGAAAAGCTATACTATATTGTTTAGATCAATGTATATCATATTATTTATAGATAGTATAGGTCTATATAGTATATTGATTACTGGTGGTTAAACTATAAAGGAGAAATGGTAATCCCATAGATCATGAAGGAAACACGTTTGAGGGCTAACTTTCACAGGAAAGTGGCGAAGCTGATGTCAGGTGAGTGCGTGGGGAGATGCTGTGATGCTGACCATTGTTGTTTCTTGAATGATTGTTATTACAGTTATTTGTTAAACTGCAGGTATGTTTATTCATTTTTGGGTACATTTTAAAAAATATTTTTCCATTAAAGACCAAAAAAACAGTTTTTGCTGCACCCTCTTTGGAGTATGGACTTTTAAGTGAGAAACACTTATGATTCTTGCTCCATGGCATACGATTTGAGTGGCAATGGGGAAATTGTTTCACCTTTTTGCCTGTCATTTACCTCATCCCATAATTCAAATAGTAAAATAATGATGAATGTGATTAAAATAGCAAAAGCAATAATGTTAACAACATTATAATATTGTGAAATCAAATGTGACTGCATGTAAAAACACCTCATCATTTAGTTGGCTTATAGTGTTAAACAGACTATAACTTTTTGCATTTTTTTCTGATAATGATAATAAAAAAAAGATTCATTGAGAACTATATTGCTTCTGTCTTGCTCTCTGCCAATACTAGGCCCTTCTTTTTGAGTTCTTTTAATTAAAATATAAAATTAGCAAAATTAATGGTAATTTGGGCACACGTAAAGTTTTAGGACCTGCGTTCATGGCTGCAGGTTGAATATGTAAAAGGAAATCTAGGCTTTAGTGAGTTCCCCAGAGAGACTGCAGCTGTCCCTCAGAGCCCATCTACTTCCAGTGCCCAGGCCTCAGAAGATTGTTCGTGTTATGATAAAACTGTGTAATGTCTTTGTGCAATATTATCACATGGTCTTATAGGTTCAAAAAATTTTCAAAATGAAAATATTTTAACGACCACTGACATAAACCACTTTTTTACACTCCTGACGTGCTTGCATCACACTGTGTTTCTCATTGGTGGCTTGGGAGTAGTTGTGGGCACGGTTGTCATCCAGTGTCAGCAATGCAATTGGGAAGATATTTATTCTAAGGAAATTGAATTGAAGACTATATTTAATTTATATTTAAGGAAAATATAGTTATGTAATTTACCATCATTTCTAAATATAATTCAGTTAGTTCCAGCCTTCCATTACAGGAGAGGCTTCCAGGAACGCTCCTCACAAACTGCTGACTGGACTGGGCACAGCAGAGGTGCTGGGCTCGATGCCATGTCCTGGTCTGCATATGCATCACCAATCCTAGCCCTCAGGGTCTGTGGGCCTTGGGGAGAAAGATTTGAAATTTGTGGATCCAGAAGCTGGTCTATGAAATACTGAATGGTCCAAAACATCGTGATGCAAAATAGTAAGCACAAAATTAAATTCTCCTTAATAACTGGTTAAATGGAACCTCTCTCCTACCAGAAATACCAATTACTTATCATATTAAATAAATATATGGGATAATAGATACATAGACAGATAGAATGATAATAGATAATTTGATATAAACAACACATCTTACAGTTTATTAGTACCCCGATACTGGGAGCAGTATTACATTCAATGAAAGGTTTGCATTTTATGTTTTATGCTTCCCAAATATCAATAAAATTCTTAAATAGGTTGGAAAAAAACTGTGGAAGAGAATTAGTGATGTATATTTCTCCACATAAAGGAATATTCAAATGTTCTATTCTTATCTGAATAGACACATATCCAGATAAGATAAACAAGTAGTGAATAAGCTCATGAAAAGATGCTCATCATCATTGGTTCATTAGGAAAATGCAAATAAAAACCGTAATGAGATACCACATCCTCTCTATTTTGATGTTTATTATAAAAGAGACATCCTCCTCGGCTTTTCAAAGATGTGAAGAAATTAGAATATTCATGTATTGATTGTGGGAATGTAAAATGACACATCAACTTTGGAAAATATTCTAATCATTTCTTTAATCATTTCAACGTACAGTAATCATAACAATTCCACTCCAGGTTATAAGCCAAGAGAAATGAAAATATATCTACAAAGAAACTATTACATGAGCATTGAATGCAGCAATATTCAGAACAGGCAAGAAGTAGAAACAACCCAACTGACTTTCCATCAGTTGATGAAAGTGGTATGATCATACAATAGAATATTCTTTACCAAAAAAAGGGGGGGGGGGGCTGATACATGTTACAACATGAATTAATCTTGAAAACATTATTCCGGTGAAAGAAGCTAGTCACAAAAGACCTACAACATAGTAAAACACACACATAAAAAGGATAAAATATGGAAGATACAGAGTAAAGAGGAACTTCTAAAAATGAAAAATATAATATGCCAGACAAAGCATTCCTTAAATGGATTTAACAGCAGAATAAACACTGCAGGAGAAAATATTAATGAGTGTGAAGAAATAGTAATTGAAGAAATTTAAATTGAGTCAAAGAAAGAAAAAGAAGAAATAGAATATCAATGACCAGTGAGAGAATATTAAGTGGTCTAACATACATATAATTGAAGTACCAGAAAAAAAGGGAGGATGAAAAATATTTGACAAGATGTTAAAAATATTTCTATTGCCCTGGCTGGTTTGGCTCAGTGGTTAGAGCGTGGGTCTGCGGACCAAAGAGTCATGGGTGTGATTCCAGCCAAGAGCATGTAACTCCATTGCGGTTCGTCCCTGGCCTTGGCTGGGTCGTGCAAAAGACAACCAGTCAATGTGTCCCTCTCACATCGATGTTTCTCTCTCTTTCTCTCTCTCTTCCCTCTTTCCCTTCCCCCTACTCTATCTGAAAATAAGTAGAAAAATGTCCTTGGGTGAGGATTAAACAATATATTTATATAAATAAATAAATATAAATATATATATAATTAAAAATAAAATACTATAAATTTGAGAAGCTCAGGTAAATAACAGGATAAAAACAAAGAACACAAGAAAGAGCCTTATAATCAAATTTATAAAAATCAGAGATGGGGATAATGTCTTATAAGATTTAAGAAAGAAAAAGGACACATTTAGTACAGAACAACAGAAAAATTATACTCACAAATAACGTACGCTAAAATACAAAGAAAGAACATATTTAAAATGATGAAAGAAAAATGAAGTGATGACTGAATTCTATATTGAATTAAAATTTTCTTTAAAATTCAATGCAACACATAATATTTCAGATAAAAGTTGAAAGAATTTGTTACCAAGAGACTTAAAAGAAAATAAAAGAATGACATCTGAACATGGAAGAACATAAAATAATCAAGAAAGAATACTGAGGCCAAGAATAGAAATAAAGAGTGCCAGAAATGGATGTGGGTACATATGTAATCATTTATCTCACTTAAAAATTTTTGAAAGCTTATTTTCAGCATAAAAAAAATTGTTATGAAGTATTTTTTAATATAGTAGTATTTTAAAATGCTTATTCAGATTTAATTTAGATAGCATACAGCTCATTTTCCTTAAAGTACACAATCCAGTGACTTTTAGTACATTCACAGAATTGTGCAACCATCACTATTATATAATTCCAAAATAGTATGCTGATATACAAAAACAAATAAGACATTGTGCCTATGGGGATAAAACAGAGAAAATCCACAAAGTCCTCAACACTTTAGATACAAGCCCATTTTGTAATTGTCTTGTCTGACAGTCCCTCCGTTTTGCAGGCTTTTGTGAGAAGGCTTGCACATAGGGGCTGTTGTGGTTAATTTCAGTTCCCAGCAGTTCACTGACAGGGCTATTTAAACAGTCTTGAATCCACAGTTTCCATTAACAATGGCAGGTGCCACCTCAAGGTGCCTTGGGCAATTCCACTGAAAGGTCAGCTATAAACACATTCATTCCTGTAATTTCTATTCTTTTCTCCTCACAGCACCAAGCCCAATTACTTCTGATCTGTAAGTCAGTACCTGCCTGGGTATCACACAGCAGAAGGCACAATACACTTCGGTGACAGTTTTTGGTTGGCAGCGGATCTGATTAATGAGACAAGGCTGAAATTAATTTTTCCTCATGTCACATACATTTCCCAAGTCATGTAAATGTCCCCTCATGACACTACCCATTAACATCTTCACCACCAATAACCATATTGAAAGAGAATATACTTTTTACTGAAGTAGGCATCCATCTATGTCCTATTATTCCTATAAACAAAATGTGACATGATTTGATATTAACACAGACAAATTTGTCCACTTAGAGAGCTCTTTCACCAGTACAATATTTTCTGATTGCATGTCTCATACACATATATATGCAGATGGACATATTAGGTTAAAAATAGTAATAGGTACATCTTGACAAAAAGGCAATATCGAGTAAGGCAGAAATCTTTGACAGGTAATTATTGTGAATGGCAGTAGTGCCATATACATTTTTAAATAATCAACCAAATAACCAAAGGCAGAATGCCTTCTCCATTTAAAATTAATTTTCCAAAGAAACTGTTCAGCATGCTGAAATTGTTTTCTGAACTCAATAATAAAAATGGCAAGTGCTCTAATTCTTCTCCTTTGTGTATCTATATTTGAGAGAATCCATTTGTCCCAGGCCCACAGAGGTTGACAGCAAATGTTGCATATTATCATGAATTAAGAAAAATAAATCAGAAATCTGCTAATAGAGAAAGTGGTTATATTAGAATTAGTTGGCCAGAAAATAGGTTTTTCAAAAGGTTAAAACTATAATTACTAATTTTCTTATTTCTACATGAAAGCAGTATTATTTTTAAGATATTATCCTAAATAAAAATAGTCAATACACATACAATTTACAACCTGGAAGCAATTAGATAAATTTAATGGGTAAGGATCTCTAGATTATTTGATTTTGAATAATATAGGGACAAAACAGAATCTATTTTATGAGGTTTTATAACTATTAAATGAGCTTTTACAAATGAATCCCCTAAGAGAGCACTAGTCTACTTGCAGCACTCACTACATGTTAGCTGTTACTTAGTGTTGTTATTAATATTTCAAACCTGCCTTGTGAGGTCATGGTGCCATGCTTTCTAGTCTGATTTATAGAACATATAATCTGTTTTTGCTATTGAGTAATTTTTAGTCTCAAGCAAATTAGCAAGACCTTTCTGAGTGTCTTTTACTTTCCTTTTTATGAAAAATCTTAGTGTAGATAAAGACCCTTTTCTGCTCTCACGCACTATAACTAAGTCACTACCTGATGTACATCAAAATGTTTCCAGAACTAAGAACATATTTGCACTTGCACAATGCCTATGATGATCTCATACAAAACACGATTGATTGCTACTTTGATTTCAGATGTTTTAAAAGAACGATGGCTTTAATATCAGGGGATCCAGGTGCATTCCCATGTCCTCTCTCTAAATCACATCTGGATGCATTTGTATCAGCGGATGGCCATCCTCCATTCTTGTTCTCTCCATGTGAAGCTGGGCCCAACAGATGTGTAGGGAGCACCCAATGCCTGCTGTCCAAATGCTAATTATTAGTCCTATTTGGCAGATGCATAAACTGAGGTTTATAGAGAATAAATGAGTTGCCTGAGGACTAACACTCTAGGAAGATCAGTTACAACCTCCTTCCTCTTTGTAAGTGTAATTTTAACTCTCATTAAAGAGATCAAATAAAATAAATTAATATTAAAAATTTCAAACCCCTACTTTTTATCTGTAAATCCTACTCTCTCAGTTTTCCAGTGTATTTAAAAACAATAACAAATGTAACAACAAAGACAAATAGATATAGACAGACAGATGGACCTAGACTTGTTCAGATCACATCTATCTATATTTGTTGTTATTGTTTTTAAATAAACATGAAGAGGGAAAGAGGGAGAAAGTAGGAAAAGAAAGCTATCTGAAGAGAAGAAAACAGAAAAGAAGCAAGGCAAAAGATTTTTTTCTTAATTTGTTTGATTTTGGGGTCAATGCAAAATGGAGAGGCAGAAGGCAGGGGAAGCCAGTCAAGATGAGGTCTAATGGTGGCCAGAGGAGAGGGGGTTGGGGGATGAGTGAAAAGGATGAAGGGATTAAGAAATACAGATTGGCAGTTACACAGGTCTCAGGGATGTAAAGTACAGCGTAGGGAATATGGTAAATAATATTGTAATAACTACGAACAGTCCGGGTGAGTACTAAGCTCACTGGGAGGGTCACTTTGTAAAGTATATGACTGCCTTAGTACTGTGCTGTACATCTGAAACTAATACAAAATAATACTGAATGTAAAATGTTGTATTTGTGCCAAAAAAAAAAAAAAAGTTCTGAAACCAATTCTAAAGTCTAAAAGCAGCTCCTATCTGTCCTGGCATGATCGCCTTGCCCTGTCCACGCAGTTTGCACACAACCTGCCCTGGAGAGTCGTCCATCCTGCGAACACCACTCCCTCCTCTGAGCCCAGGGACACCTCGGAAGAGGGTCAGACTCCCTGGAAGGGGACCTGAAGCCTTGCCATGACCACCGGCTCAGTGTCTGCACAACCAGCTTCTCTCCCTTTCATGGGCTGCAGACACTGTCATGAAATTAAGAGATCAAACCTCATAATCAAGATAATTTCTTTTAGCTCTGCCATAAAAAGGTTTCAAAAATTACCATATGATCCTATTGGCCTACTGTGTATAAAGCATTTTTCCAAGTATAAATAAGTCTCCATTTAGACTGTAATCAGGGCCATTTGTGTTCACAGTAGCACTCAGTAGTGTCTATAAGCTCAGTAGGGCCAGCATATCCTCATGACAGCCCAGTGCAGGGAAGAAAGCAAGTTTTCAGAGAAGGCCTGTGGAACTCCATGGAGATGTCCCCAAGGAAGATTACTGTTTGACTCACTCCAGTGCACCAACCTTGAGTTAACGTGAAGTATGAGTCATTACAAGTGTCAGTGATACATTTATCAAAATTTAACTAATTTATAAAAATGCATATTTATAACTTATGGTCACATTAAATTATAAAAGTCTAAAATTTTTGTAAAACCAAAATTAGTAAAACGTTTTCTCTAACTCCACCAGCTATAGCCCTGATCTTGACATTGAGACAAAGGTAGACAAGGGCCCGGACTGCAATCATCACTTTGTTTTCAGCAAACAATGTGGCTGGGTCTGTGCAATGAGTGGCAGGTTAGAAAGTGATGAAAAGCACAGAGATAGAATCAGACGCCGAGTTTTGACTTTTCAGTGCAGTCCACTTGTTATCTCAGTCTTCCTTATTTTCAGCGTAAAGCATTTACACAGCAATAATATGTAGTAGGCATTTAATTAACTTGTAGCTGCTATATTTTTATTACTGTTATTTATTATAGACTTCATCAGATTCTATTTTATAACAACTAATGATATTTATAATATAATTAGTTCAAGAAATATGCAGTTTACAGTTTCTTTGTTGAGACATAGGATAAAAGTTGGGGGACTGTGAGATAAAATTAAAATTACTCAGCTGACAATAAAACCCTCTCATAGTTACTGAATGAGTCACTCCACCTTTTAAGGAAGAATCAAACGTCCTTAAATTGAGAGGCGAGGAGAGAGAGAAGAATACATGAGGGAGCTGGCAGTGAGAAAGGGGAAAATATATATCATTTGCAATTTCTGATTGCTATAGTTGCTTTTAAAGAACATGGACTAAACTTAATTAAATATTTTGTCTCAAGGTTTGGAAACTTCAGTGCACTTGTTTCTCACTTTTAAGTTTCTTGCTTTTGTGTTCTTTTAAAAAAATAATAATTCTTATCAAAAACACCATCACCGCCCCACCTTTTCCTCAGGTTAGTGCTCAGGCAAGTGTGACAGTCAATGTACTAAAATGGATAAACCTCCCATGTGAATTTAAATATCTCAGGTGTGTGCAAAGCCATGGACATGTGGCAGCTATCTGTGAACACTAGGGAAGGGAAAAGACAGAATAGGGAGAGGTACTAATATCTATTTAGTACTTTTTCTTTTTTTCCGACTTTTTATGTTTCACATAAAAAAACTGTACAAACGATATTTACTATGTCTACATATTACAGATATGAAACTTAAAAATCAAAGAGGTAGGGAATGGCTGAGCCAGACACAAATACAGGGCTCTGGGACTCCTGTTGTTCCTATTGTTTCCCCTCTGCCAGAGCTGCTAAGTGAGGATATGGATAATATCATGAATAAAATAGCAAAAATAATATGTTCTGTGATGGGAAAGACTTCCTGCAAAAGGACACTGTGACCTTGGATTTTACCTTTCTTGAGACTACTGTATTATCTCTAAAATGGGAGCAAGCATTCTAGTCTCTGATGATACCTGTGAAATGAAAACAAGATGGGTACAACTGTGTTTTCTTAACTCCAAAGCACGAGAAAGTTTTCAGAAAGGAAATAATTTGGTAAGCTGAAACTATTGGTTGAGATTCTTCTAATAATACTAATACTAACCTTCCTTCTGATATATTGAATGCATATTTCCATATTTAGGATGCTGAAATTTTTGCAATAAAACAAACAAAATGACACTTCTCATTCAATATTTTATAATTTTATTCAATAGAAATAAAAATGTGTCAATATGAATAAAAGTATTGAATGAAAATGTCCTAGATTAAAATCTCACCTCTAACACTAGCTATGTTACTTTATGCAACCTATCAAATCCCTGTGAGTTGATTTGTGCTCATCAGATGATTGGGTAATCCTGTTGCTGAATAGTTGAGGCAAATATTGCATATACAGTATCTTATGCAATGTCTAGTGAGCAGTGAGCGTTCGATAAATATTAAATGCTCCCCTCTCCTTCCCTCTGCAGAATATGTATGTCTGTTGCAACAGACAGATAATTGCCTTGGAGAAAAGCACTCTGTACCTGATACATTTGCCCTGTGTGAACAGAGTTTGTGACAAATCCTGGTTTTAGGAAGGAAAGAATTGCAAAGCTCTTTCTGTAATGCTGGCAGGCACCCATCCCATGCTGGGAAGCTACCAAGAAAGAATGCTGCAACTCAATACTCCCATGCCATTTAAAATTTTCCTTTTCATTAAAAAAAAAAAGAACCTAAATTTAAAAGAACCTTAAATCTGTAAAAGAAAAAAAAAAAAGATACAAAATTGCTTCTGTGTTTCACCTCTAACACACCAGGACAACAGAAATATCTGGAATTGCATTCTCCTTATCACACAGGCCCACCCTGGTCTTTCCCAGCCTCGCCCTCCCACGTCCTCCCTCCTCCATTTCTTTAGGATCCATATTTGAAATTCATTCATATTTACTCAATAGCTTGGGTTATCTCTTTTACTTATGCTGGAATTCAACATGAGAAGGAATGAAGCATGATCTTTCACGTTTCATAGACACTTTATTATTTGCCTTTGGTATTTGAAGACAACAAAACAAAACAAAGCATATTCTTACAGCATCTCCTCAGTAATTACTGCTAGTGTCAGTTTCAAACTGCTCTCCTGCCAGCATCTGAAATACCAACAGAGAGAGACAAAGACAGAAGTTATCCATTTTTACTCTGTTCACACTGGAAAGATAATCTAAAATCAACTCAGCTGTCATTGCTTTCTGGAAAGCTCTCAGGCCAAGTGTGCCCTTCCTATTTTGGAGTTCATCCTCCTGAAATCAGAGGTGGACAGAGGGCCCAAGGAGCCAGCAACAGAACTGAGCCAGTCATTTTATCAAAATAACAACTGCCCTTTAAAATGATGCCTTTCTTTAATGGCAACATCCATGTACAGTACAATTATCCTCACTGCCTTTGCTTGCTGTTTCCCAGAATGTGTTGGTTTTACATGTATCTTTGCATCTATGTTTGCAATGACACAATGTAATGAACACATTTGATTACACAATCTTCCCCTTCCCACCTCAGATAAATTACATCAGGACTTGCTTTTTAAAATTATTATTACATTGTTTCCACATGCAAAGAAAGAGAGAGTGGGGGAAGAGAATTTATCCTTTAGTACTGATAGGCATACTACTTTTACTACTATTTTCTTGTTCACAACCTTGAATGAACAGCGCATTTCTATATCTTAGTTTCTATCATTGGTAAATGGGGAAAAATATACAACCATCTTTTCTTAAGATCAAAAATGAATATTTTAGGGACTTCCCATCAGTCAAGAGGCATAGACTTTCGTTGCTCGTATGGCATAGATATCTCCCTGCTCTTTGCAGAATAAAACCTGGAAATAACACAGGAGACTGCAAAAGGCAAACTCTGGAAAGATGGTAAGAAGGTGAACTGGTTTGGAATCCCAGCATTGAAAGAACAGGAGAGCATCAGGGTGAACCCCACGGAGGTCTGTTGCTACTTATTGTTATTAAATACGTACAGTAAGGGTCCCAAGAAGGTTGGTGAAAAGGAATGTTGGTAGCAAAGTGAAAAGGAAAGTTGTGAGAATAGCATAGGTGTCTGGAATTAATTAATTCAATGTACATTATTTCTAATGGGAGAAAAAAAGAGATTCAGTTTTCCAACAAATTGTTTCTCAAACAACTGTTCAAAACAAATTAAGTTTGAGAACTGGAGGTTCCACCACACTAACCAATACAGTATAGGAGGTTGTGGAAGGGAAAGCATATGGGTTAGTATAACAGAGGACCCACACATAAACTCACAGATATATGCTCAACTGATTTTGACCAAAATGCAGAAATAATTCAGTGGAGAAAGGGTAGTCTTTCCAACAAATGGTGCTGAAGCATTTGGACATCCAGGGGCAAAAAAGAAAAGAAAAGTTTCAACCTCAACGTCACAAGAATCAATTCAAAATGAACCAAACATTTAAATGTAAAAGTTCTAGAAAAAAAAATATTGGAGACTATCTTCAGATCTTATGTAGGCAGAGTTCTTAAACTTGACACTGAAAGCATGATCCATAAAAGAATCAACTGACCTATTGGACCTCATTGAAATCTTTAAAACTTTCCTTTTGTGAAGCCCATGTAAAGAAGATGGAAAGAGAACCTACAGATGGGAGGAAATGTTTGCAAATGACATATCTGTCTAGCATCAAACATGTATTTTTTTAAACTCTCAAGCTCCAACAACAAAAACAATGTTTTCTAGCAATCAACTTAGACTAGGGGCAGATGACGTGAATAGACATTTTACTGAAAATGACAGACAGATGGCCAATAATCACATTAAAAGATGTTCAACACCCTTCGCCATGAGAAAAATGCAAATTAGCGCCATAGTGACAGATACATGTCAAAGATAGAAATAGTGACAGCTGCAATGCTGATGTGGATTGAAGACATTGAGTCAAGTATATGCTGCTTGCGGGAAAGCAAAAATGATACAACAACTTTGGACAATTTCTTAGGAAACTAAACTTAACTACCATATATCCCAGCAATTGCGCTGCTTGTCATTTATCCCCCCCAAATGAACATTTATGTTCACACAAAAGAAACCTGTGTATATAAAAAAACTGATCTTAGTAATTTTATTTGTAGTAGCCCCAAACTGGATTCAGTACAGATGTATTTCAATAGGTGGTTCAACAAACATGATGTGACACAATTATAGAGAACTAAGTCACACACGCACACACATCCATACACATACACTCACACAAGTACAAGCACAACAGAAAATCTGAATAATGTGGGCGATTGTACTCACGTTGTTAGCCTGATTGTGATTTTATAGTACAGTTTTCCCTCACTAGAGGCAACAGAATAAAGTGTACAGGGGCTCTCTCTCTATTATTTCTTATAAATACATGTAAAAATGATCTCAAAACAAATTTTGATTTAAAATAAAGTTTTAAAAAAGATATTTTAAGCAAATGATCTAATGTACATTAGAGACAAAAATAAGACATACTGTTATTATGCTAGAATTTTACCTTTAGTTATGATTGTTATTCACTAGAAATCTACCTTTCTCCATTTTTTTCCTCCTTTTCATAACCATATATGCATTCATTTTTCATTCAATAAACAATTCTAACCAGCACACTTATATGAATCATACATTTTAAAAATATGGAACTTATAATGAAAGAGTCAAAACACTCCTGGAAAAAATTAAAATAATATTAAAATTTTGAATAAGTCTAAAGTAGTCTTCTGGTCTCATATAACTTTATTACTATGAAGACTTACTTGTCACTTTCTGAATATTTGATTATTCAGATCAGCAGTATGTACCAGGACTCATAGTGAAAGTTATTGGACATTTTAGTCTTTGGCTGTAGAACTTGAGCCATTATAAAAAACTTATGTTTAACCAACCAATGCAAAAATGTGTATTTTTAAAGAAATTTATGTAACGAATCTTATTACATATTTTTTATACCTAAATTCCAAATAAACTACCCTGCAGAATGTTTAACATGCTCAGGCCTCTTCTTTATTTTTATTTTTTAGTAGTTTCATATTTTCATTTATGTTGGAGTTTCTATTAGTAATGGCAGTAAATAATGCATTATTCTTTGAAAATGTTGTTAGAATAAGTGTACCGTATCAATAATGTACTATGAGATATCCATTGTTTTGATTTAAATTTCAAAACTCATTTATTATTGACCAGTTTGGGGGAAAATTAGATTATCTTTTACTTGATTTGTCAAGTGCTTCATATAGTATCAGTTCTGGGTCTCTGGATAGTCAAATAGCACAACAAATGCTAGATCAGCAGTACTTGTGTGTCTACACACACACACAACATTCAGTCCTGAATTTTAAGCATGTCCCACTACAGTGATCATCTATTTTTAATGCATCATTTTCATACTGCCCATTTGTGCGGTTAACTGAAATGCAAAGTTTGCACTTATATGTAAATCCATGCTGATGAAAGATAGTCAAAGCCACTGTAATTCCCAGTTTTATTATAATCTTGTTAAATTATATAAACCCTATTTGTGAAGAAGGCTTTGGTTTACTGTATTGTTTGACTAAAAGTTCATCACAAGGACATACACATTGTTATTTTAAGAGAATCTTTTGAAATAAGAGATTAGAATTTGTGTTGCTAGTAGACTAATAATATTTATCTATCATTGGTCATTCAGTTTAATCCAAAAAGGTAAGGGAGAAACACAGATAGCTTAATATTTTTATTTATTTATTTTTTAAATTCTCACCCGAGGATATTTTTCTATTTATCATCAGATAGAGTTGGGGGGGAGGGGAGAGGGAGAAACATCGATGTTAGAGAGACACATTGACTGAGTTGCCTCCTGCATGACTTGACCAGGGTTGGGAACAAATCGCAACCCAGGTACATGCCCTTGACCAAATCAAACCTGTGATTCAATTATCAGCGGGCTGACACTCTAACTGCTGAGCCAAACCAGCCAGGGCAACTTAATATTTTTAATTGCTTATGATGTGCATGGTACATTCCATAAATTAATTTATTGCAATACCACCTGGAAGAATATATATAATTCAATATCCAAACTTTTCTTTGCTGGAATCAGACTGTTAGGACCAGAACTAGGTTCTTTGGTTCACTCTCTGTATCTCTTTGTGAAATTAGTTTAATGCTCTATGCAAGAGTTTCTTCATTTGCAAAATGCAAATGCAATAGATAATGATAGATGCCATCTGAAGAGCTGCAGCTAATATTAAACTTGATTATATTTACATATAAAGCTATTATAGGGACTGGAAATTGGTCAGCACTCAATATTTTTCTCAAATTATCACGGTGTTTTGAAACTCATAGAGGCTAAATCACTTGCTTCAGATCAGACAGGAAATAGCAGAGCCAGGCCTGAAACACGGATGTGTTGGGCTCCAAAGCTTTACCTCTTTCCATTTTCCCTGCCTTCTCTGGGATTTGATCAGGTGGAAAAGAAATCTCACTTCACATTCTATGTGTACCGGCTGCTTGGAGTGATGCTCACTCTTTCTCACAGCTAAATATAAACTTTGTAAACCACCAGCTGTAATTGGTATAACCATGGTGCCTCTCATTTTAAGATATTTCGATCTGCTTTGTGTACTTTTATTATGATTGCAAATTCTAGATGTGGAAGTGGTAGTGGGATAATGAGAAAATTTGGAGAAATGGTTTTAGGTGAACTCATTTGAAATATATTTTGCAACCACTAGCCACTGAAGTTGTTATTGATAGAAACATTTTTCTACCTTCCAGGTAAAAAAGATAAGAAATGAATTGATCAGTCTTCATGATTACTTTACTCTGACAATATCACTAGAATCAATCAATCCAGGCTCAGAGAGGATTCCAGTGTTTCTTAAACTATATTAGGAATCATATGCTGATTCCCAGGGTTTTGACACTATTTGGGTAGAGACTGGAACTCTTCACTGTTATAAACAGTTCACATTATACATATGAGACAAACTTCATCTTATCTCTGGATGATGCTGAATGTAGCATGATATTCCAATGCTCAAAACAGCATACTTAGCATTGTGTGTGTGTGGCAGGTGGGGGAGGCTCAGTCTTTTGGTATTGTTAAACATCTCTCTTTGGTTTTTTAACCCAGTTCCCCCCCCATAATTATATGTTTGTTTGTTTTTTATATTTTATAATTATAATCAAAGTTTCACTGGGGGAATAACAGTGAAGAGTCCCAGTCTCTACCCAAATAGTGTCAAAACCCTGGGAATCAGCATATGATTCCTAATATAGTTTAAGAAACACTACCCTTTGCTGGGCCCTTAGAATGTGGCTTCAGAGCTTGATATATTGCAATTATAATCTCAGCAAGGACAACATAGCAGGACTATGTACTCCACTGTGTTCTCATAAATTTCATAAAACATTTCTCAGTGTTCCTGTCCCAGTGATTTGAGAGGTTAGCAATGCTCATATTCTTAAGAGGTTAAATTTTTATTGTCTACCCATCAAAACTTATTACAATTTTAATACAATTAGCAAGCAAAATAAACATAGGGCATCACCTTATCTATTTGACTAACTCAAAACAGTCTGTTTATGCGGTATGCTGAACATCACTAATCTATTGTTCAATGCACAGCCTCAGGGTAGGGTATATTGCTTTAAGCCTTTATAGTTTACTTTTCTGATTGCTTATTTGTCTAATGCATAGGAATCTCTGCTGGAATAACCTTGTAAAGATTGCTTTCTGTAGGAGCAGCTCTTACTTGATTCTAGGCACTAGAACACTACTACTTAATTAAGTAGAGCATACCCAGAGTCTTAGGTTGGGCCTGGAAACAGAGCCTGAGACAAGGTTTCTTGTGAAAGTGATTATTTTGAAAGAGAGCTCTCAGGAGTAATCTATAAGAGACAAGGGAAGAGGTGAGGATAGGAAAACAACCTAGGGAGAGATGTGGTTTCCAGAGTTCAGTTTCAGCCTCATATCACAGGAATTTCTGAAAATAAGTTGTTTTACAGATGTCCCTTTGTATGTTTTATTTTTTAAAATAAATTTATCAGGGTGACATTGGTTAATAATATTATATAGGTTTCAAGTTATATTTTTGTGATACCATGATCTGTATATTGCATTGTGTGTCCACCACACAAAGTGAAATCATCTTTCATCATCATATATTTGGTTCCCTTTACCCTTTACTACCCCGCATCTCCCTTCCCTCTAGTAACCACCATACTCTTGTCTATGTCTAGGAGTTTCAGTTTCATATCCCACATATCAGTCAAATCAGGTGGTTCTTATCTTTTTCTGACTGACTTATTTCACTTAGCATAATCTCAAGTTCCTTCCATGTTGTCACAAATGGCAGTATTTCACCTTATGGCTGAGTAGTATTCCATTGTATATATGTACCACATCTTCTTTATCCAGTCCTCTACTGAAGGACACCTCAGTTGTCTTCATGACTTGGCCACTGTGAATAATGCTGCAATGAACATAAGGGTTCACATTCTTTGCAAATAAATGTTTTCAAATGTTGTGGGTAAATACCCAGAAAAGGGATTGCTGGGCCCTATGGTAACTGCATTCATAAATTTTTAAGAAACCTCCATACCGTGTTCCATAGTGGCTGTACCAGTTTACATTTCCACCAGCAGTGAATGAGGGTTCCTATTTGTCCATAGCCTCTCCAACACTTGTTATTACCCGTCTTGATGATAGTAGCCATTCTAACAGGTATGAGGTGGTATCTCAGGTAGTTTTGATTTGCATTTCTCTAACTGGTAGAGAAGTTGATCATCTTTTCATATATCTTTTGGTTATTTGTATGTCTTCTTGGGTGAAGTATCTGTTCAGGTCCTCAGTCCATGTTTTAAATTGGGTTCTTTGGTGTTGAGTTGTATGAATTCTTTATATATGTTAGATACAAACCCCCTTCTCAGTGCTGTTGTTTGCAAATATCTTCTCCCATTTAGTTTGCCTTTTTGTTTTGTTGGTGGTTTCTTTTGCTGTGCAGAAGCTTTTTAGTTTGATATAGTTCCATTCGTTTATTTTTGCCTAAGAAAAAGGTCTATAAGTTTAGTACCTATGTTTACTTCTATGTAATTTATTAGTTTGGATCTTATATTTAGGTCTTTGATCCATTTTGAAATAAGTTTTGTACATAAGGACAAAGTATAGTCTAGTTTCATTCTTTTCATGTGCATTTCCAGTTTTCCCAGCATTGTTTATTGAAGAGGCTTTCTTTTTCTCCATTTTATATTTTTAGTTTCTTTGTCAAAAATCATTTGCCCATATACATGTGGTTTTATTTCTGCGCTCTCAATTCTGTTCCATTGGTCTGTGTGTTTCTGTTTTTCAACCAATACTATGCTGTTTTGATTATCACTCTCTATATTATAATTTGAAGTCAGATAGAGTGATACGTCCAGCTTTGTTCCTTTTTTTTTTTTTCCCTGAGGATTGTTTTGGCTATTTGGGGTCTTTTGTGAGTTCATGAAAATATGAAGGTTTTTTTTGTTCTATTTCTTTAAAAAACATCATTAGGATTTTGATGGAGATTGCATTAAATCTGTGGCAAGTAGGCAAGACTACTATGTTACAACATAAGTCACTCTTTGTCTATGATCTGCGTGAGGTGTATAATCTCCAGACATCTCTTGACAAGTCAGCTCCTTTTAGCTAAAAGCATTGCTCTGTGTGCAAGTATTGCCACTCAGAGTCAACACTAAAAATGGCTGGAGGATGGAGGAGCTATCCTGGTAAAGTGGAACCTGATTGGTGAACCAATAGCATCATCGTCACTCAGTGCATATAGCAATCAGAGGAACTTCTGAGGTACTTTATTGCCAGGCTTTATGACTACAAGAAAAAATAATTAAGAATAGATTCTGAAACCATAAGAGTAAGTACTTAAAATTCAAACTATCTTTTCTTATGGAAAGCTTAAAATTACAATTACAGAATTTTCTCAATCTCATATTGCAGTTATTTAATAATCACACATTATATTTGAAATTTTCATCTGCAATGTTGTCCATTTGTGATTATGAAAAACCAAACTTTTAGAATCTACTATTTCTATCCATCAGTATAAATGACTAAATTGCTATTATGGTTTCCACATAAATACCTAGTAAGCCTCTTTGTTTCTAATACCTGTGTCTGAGCAGTATCCATTATTTTCTCAGCCTTGAGACATGTTTGTGGGCACTGTAGAAAATTTCTGGATCTCTGTGTTAGTATGTGAAAAGGCAACATATTCTATATTAAGAAGAACCTGTTATAGTAGAGTAGTAATTTAACATGAAGCCTTGTCCTGCTCATATGCAGAAAATCACTCTGTGATCTGCATCAAGGTGGAGATTTACAGTGTAACTCTCCTTGTCAATTATGTTCTGGGTTGTGGTAGGTAACACTGCTATGCATCAATATATGCTTTTCATTTACTTCTGAATCCATAGGAATAACTGAGTTTCCCAATTCTCAAAGTTGTATGTATACTCATATGATTTGATTTCAAATAATACAACATAAGTACAAATTATATGCATCATTTTCAGGTGGAGCATTTAACGGTTGATACTCAACTCTCTAAACCATGCTTCCTTTGCAACAATGTTTGTGGAAACATTCATTCAAGTAGAGGCAGCCAAGGATGCTGAGATAACAGGTAGAGGACAGCTGTCTAGAGAATTACCTGAACCAGTCATTAATGTTGCATGAGGCAGCCATTTGTTTTGACATGATGCTGACACTTTGGGATTACTTGTTAATCCAGTATGACCAGAGCTATCCTGACTAATGTAGAGATTGAATCACTTAATTCTGTCGTAGGCATAAATCATCACTTAGAATTATGCCAAAGGTGCAAAACTGATGCTAGGAAGTTTCATAATTTCACTAAAAATAAAGAGAAAATATGTGAAGAAAAAAAGAAATCTAATATTCTCTAAGCTCAGGACAACTTTCTACCACTTGTATGATGGAAAACAGAAGTATTCTGTATTTCCTCATTCCAGTGGATTTAGTGATGTGATCATCCCAGGGTCTAAAGACCGCCAGTGAAGATATACAACCATTGATCTTCATATCTCCTTAAATTCCAATATTTTTTTTTCTTCAAGGAAGATTGGAAACATTTCAGATTATTTAGAAAGAATCATAATTATCAGTGTATTCACAATTCTATAGAACTAAATATCCTGGACTCCAAACAATAATTCAAATCTAAATTACAGAATTCAGAATCTAAATAACAAAAAAATAACAAAACAACTGCTTCTTCTTGACTTGCTATACTTGTATTATTGTCATCACTGTGTATCAGTCTTCTTGACTAGTTACATATTGTATAAATTAATCTTCCTCAAAATATTATAACTCAGATATTGCTACTCACAATTTTACAGTTAAGGAAACTGAAAATCAGCCAATTTAAATGATCTGCTGAAGGTCATAGAGCTTCTACGAAAGAGCATTTAAATAAAATTTCATCTGATTTGACCTAATGAAGGGCCAAGCTTGTAACATACCTTAACCACTTCCTGGATGATCTCAAGCAAGTCTTTTAACTACTTCTTCACTCTGTTTTTTTGTGTGTTTTTTTTTGTTTGTTTTCATATGAAATAAGAATAATAATATCCCTCATAGATTTGTTGTGGGTATGAAATGAAATGACTTATAGGAAAACATTAGTACATTATAAGAACTCATACAAAGCAATATACTCTTATTATTATTACAAACAATTATGGGAATACTTTAAAGGTTATTATGAATCTGGGCCTCATACTTGGTTCACTTATATCATATACCATTTCTTTTAGAGAACAATGGGCAAGTATAATTGATGAGTTAACCCTGTTGCTTATTTTTTGTTTTGTTTTTTTCTTTTTAGTTTTTTTAAGTGTATTTCTAGCAAATAGCTGCATAACTCATTGGAGTGATCAAAATTAAAAATGTATATGTGAGGCTTAAATACTCAAAAATATCTCCCAGTGAAACACATCGTACTGCTTAAAAATTTAAAAAGTGCAATTATCCTTTTTTTTTTTGGCAATCTCTGAATATTTTCTAGATTATTGGTAGATATAAAATGGTTTTAAAAAGTAGTTTTTACAAGGTTATGTTAAAATTGAAATACAGATAGTTATGTTATTTTTCTCTTTTATTTTAATCTCTCCTGCAATTTCTTCCTGGAATATACATACTCCCTGAAAAATGGATTCATTAAGTCAATTTCAAAATTTTGAAATAGTGGTAGGTAAATATAAACTCAGTACTTACAAATGTATAAAATGAAATAATTTTGGACGATCCATCATACTTGCAAACACCTACACACACAATTGCATTTTTTATTATGTCATATAATAAACTTTTTATTAATCGCAAAGTTCGATTAAAATTTGAACTTTATTACTTATTAATTATTACTAGTAGTGATAGCATAAAAAATTTAGAATGTAAAATAATTTTTCTTACTCAAAAATATTGGAGGAAAAGATGATAAAAATAAATGGCAATACTAGTAAACATGTGGTATAATATTTATATGTGTGTTTCTAAGACTTGTATATATTGGGCACCTACCAAATATATGAGGCATTGTTCAACTTCACACTGCTCAGAAATTTCTGTATCACTTTCAGAATCTTATTACACTCAAGTTATCTGAGATTATTAATTTTGTGTCAACTTGAGTAACTTGCCAGAAACAGAATCTACTCATATTCTGATCATGAACTTTCTAGCCTCCAGAACTGTGAGAAATAAATTCTTGTGGTTTATCTGTCATCTAGTCTTTGGAACTTTTGGCTGAGACACTTAGCCAAACGGTGACATCTAATTGTGTATGCTGTGCACTTCTTATTGGGACAGTCACTTACTCTACATATGGATTTGCTTTCCCTGCATGCAGTGTTTCTGCCAATACTACTGACTGTGGACTTACAGAATGCCTTATCCACTATCATGATACTCCACCCAGCATTGTTTCTGATGACAGAACTCACTTTATAGCATAAGAAATGTGGCAAAGTTGCCTTTTAAAAATTTAATTACTGTGCCACCTAGGTGGCAGTACCTTTATGGGCTGCAGCAAGATTTTCCACAAGGCTACTTGGGCTCTGAATCAACATCAAATTTACGGTGCCTTTTTTCTTATAATCAGGATCCACGGATCCAGGAACCATGGAATGGAAATGGGAGTGGTACTACTCACCACTACCCCAAGTGACCCACTAGGAAATCTTTGGTTTCTGTTCCTATGACTTTATGCTCTGCTGGCCTAGGGGTTCTTAGTTCTAGAGGGAGGAATGCTTCCACCTGGAAACACAGCAATTATTTCACATTAAGACTGCTACTTCATTACTCTGGGCCCCTCATGCCTCTAGATCAATAGGCAAAGAAGAGATGTACAGTACTGGCTGGATGATTGATTCTGCCTACCAGGAGAAAATTGGACTACTACTCCACAGTGGAAGTAAGGAAGAGTATGTGTAGAATATAAAAGGATCTTTAGCATGCCTAGTGATTAAGGTCAGTGGAGAACTACAATCTAGACAGTCTAGACAGAGCTACTGATGTCCCAGACCCTTCATGAATGAAGGTTTGGATCACCCCACCAGGTAAAGAGCCACAACCACTTAAAATATTTGGTGAAGGTGAAAGGTATACAGAATGGGTAGTGGAAAAAGGTAATTGTAGGACCAGCTTTGACTATGTGACCAGTTACAGAAAAAGGGCTACAATAGTCATAAGTATTTCTTTGTATCGCTTTGTTTTCTTTCTTATTTCCTTATCATATAACATAAGATGCATTGATCTTATATTATAGTATTTAAGTATTATTAATTTTACATCATAGTATTCAAGCTATGGGACATCAAGGAGAAGAGTAAATTTCCTTCAAGGACTGTAACTCCTCTTCTGGGGAAGCAGTTAATCCATTTCTTGTGTACAGGATAGTTGTATCATGTGAGGTGGAATTATGACCTTGTTATTGTCTTTATTTGGAAATAAAATATGGTTTGTGAAGATGTGCCATGTTGACGGAAGTTGGATTTGTAATAGTTAATTGTTTTTGTCAACTTGGCTGATCTCGGGTTCCAAGATTAAACATTATTTCTGGGTATCTCTGTGAGGGTGTTTCAAAATGACATTAGTGTTTGCATCAGTGAGTTCAGTACAGTGAATTTTCCTCCTTGTCATGGTCCTGAATGAACATCATTGAATCCATTGAGGGCTAATAGAACAAAAGGCAGAAGGAGGAGGAATTTGCCCTTTTCCCTTGTCTCACATCTCATCTTCCCTTGTTGTAGTACCGAGGTTTACATCATAAGCTCCGCTGATTCTCAGGCCTTAAGACTTGGCCTGAATTACACCTCTGGCTTTCTTAGGTCTCAATCTTGCAAGTGTCAAATTGTGGGATATGTCAGCCTCCATAATCATATGGGCAAATTCCTCATAAGACATCATATATGTATATAAAATACCTTTTGCAATAATGGAAATATTATCAGTGCAGCTACAATGGAGCCAATCATCTCCATCTTTTGTTCTACTCTGTCTTCTGAGTTACCAATTCCAGTGAATGTCAACATCATTCTTCTTCTTGTCTCTTGTATAATATCTGCATCATTTTTAGATGCTGTCTTTCAATATATGCTATCTTGTCTTTTGGATTTATCTCCCTTTCCTAATCTCCACTATTATCACTCTAGTTTAGCCCTTCATAAAAATATGGCCAGTATCATATGGTTGGTGTCATTTATTTCCTCATGTCTAACATGTAGGGGCTCAGGCCTGACCAGATGTGTTATTGCTGCTAGTGGCTGGGTAGATCGTGATAGAGGGTTAATAAAGGTCAGACAGGCATCATCAGAGAAAACTAGCCAGTCTGAAATAGGGAGAACTTTCAAGATCCAAAGTTGCAAACTGAATCAGTGCTGATGGTGATGAGGCTAAGCAGTATGGTTGCTGATGAAATACTGAAGCTATTCCTGAGTTTATGGGCTGGTGCCTTTAGTGACTGTTTCTTGCCATGTGTGTAACAGTGGTCATGAGAGACATGAAAAGAGAACAAACATCCACTATTTTACGCATTTATTTAGAAAGTATGATTTGAGTTTCCATTATATTTCAACATTAAATGGTATAAAATAATTGGGGGGTATGGTCTATGTTAAATGGTATGATCAGAGAAGGTTACTGTGAGAAAATGGCATTTTAAACCTATACTATACAGTAGACAGTGAGCATTAGAAGAAAAGAGAATGATTTCCCTGTCAGATGTAACAGCCTCCTAGCTTTTCTCCATCTCTTGCCTTACCCATTGATAGAGAATTTGTCCCTAGAGTAAGTGGTGATGATAATGATAACAATGATGATAGGATCATGATTAGGACAGTATATTGATGATAAAAATATGAGGTTAATGGTGACAGAATTGATATAAAAAAAATTCCCATGAGGGCAGAGATCATGAGTCTATTGTTTGCTGCTTTATCTTCAGCATCTATCACATGCACAACATTGATATTCAATAAGTGTTTATTGAATGAACAAACAGAAGCATGAATGAAAGATGATGGTAATGACTAGGAGTAGTTCAATTCAATTGAGTTGATGATAGAGTATTATGTACCTCAAAAAGAGAGATTGTCAGTTTTTGTCTGTGTCAATGATCTTTAAGGAAATGAACCATTCCAGTGATAGCATATCTCAAACAATTAATTTTCACCTTATTCTGTTGAACATTATCACCTAGTATTTAGCACATTGTTAATTATCACTCTGTAACCATTTGTAAAGTGTGAAAAAAGCCTGCTGCACAGACTCCTTTCTTCTACTAATTGTGTTTCTCTCCAACCCCGAGCAGTGACAAGCAGAAAAAAACAAACAAACCAGCATTTATGGTAACATATCTAAAATAAGTTGATTATTACCGTCTTCTTAACAAAATAAAATGGTAGTAATTCCTCTACATGTACTGATAAAAGACAAAAAGATCTATAGAGTATTGAATGCTCCTTTGAAAAATTCATAATAATGTGTTTTTAAAAAGAGAAAGAAAAATGGGCTTGTAAGACAGACTTGATTATGACATCAAGAATTTGTCCCAAATGATTTATAGCTATACTTATTTATAATTTTATTTTAAAATTTGCTTGCATTTGAATGTTAAGGACAAGGTACTTGAGATGATGGGTAGAAAGTGATATGCCCTGAATTTTTTTTTTTTACTGTACTCTCATTCATGAGTTTTGTCTTTTATATGTGTTTTGCTTAATACAATGACAAATCAAGTGTGTATATTGATACATCTATGTCAATATAATACCTATCTACAGGAAGGAAAAATTACGACTTTGGAATCTATTCACGATTGGAATCTGAACTGTGATACTATCAGAGTGATCTTGGGCAGATTATGTAAATACTCTGTTTTGTTTCATCACCTGTAATGATTATGAGGATTAAATTACATCCAACATACAGTAGGTTCTCACTGGATACCACCCACCCAGCACTTTCTACGCTCAACAAAATGTCATATCAGAGCAATTGTTGAGCGATGGGTAGCACTGAAACTTATGATTGTAACTACTCAAATAAGCTCTTACTTTTATTATCCTTTACACTTTTTGCATATACAGTTTAGTGATAGGTATTTTAGAAGATATATCAATGAATAAAATAATGGGTCTTGGCATAAGCTTATAGTCTATTAATATAATTTTGTGTATCAATAAATATGAATCCATGTTTATTTAAATGAAAGTAAAATTAAATTCTAAGAAACGACCATTATTATTGTTCTACTTCTTTGTAATTATTTCATGCAACAATGAATCTATGCTTAAATATCTTATTTTTATAGATTAAAGCTGTTATATAATGGTAAACAGATACAATTTTTTATATATTTCCTAAAGGGTCACTGTTCCTCTCTACGCTTTTCTCCCTTTCTGGTACCAGAAATGTGTCATCCACAACTTAATATAGAGTTACAGCTACTGAGAACATATACAAGCCATATTTTGTTTCTTGATCTGTGAATACCAAGACATTGTAAGGACCAGAAGCTGAATTATAACAACATACAATTTTAAAAGTCCGGGGATAATCTGAAAGTTTACCGTTCAGACTGTATGAAAATTATTATGTCTACTCTATGTTGGTTATTTTTATCTTCAACCTTTTATTATTTTCTTCACAAGTTTTCATGAAAACTTTAGGCTAGGTCATAATTTTTCTATTGAAACCAAGTCTATCTGACCTAAGGAACATGCTCAACATGCTAACTCCAATTCACATATTTCTACTTCAACGAGTGACTGTCTTAAAGGAATGCTGGATGTTACATTTTCCAGGTGGTCATCCCCAGTAATGCTCTTCATTTAGAAAAAGTTTCTCAGTTTATATATTATTTTGCAATTGTAATTTTGTAATAGGATTGCTGAATTAAAAAAGGGCAATTGTGTCCAGCCTTTTATTTTTCATCTAAAGAGGTCTTATTTCAAACATTACATGCCTACTGGCTATCAAAACTGGAACTCTAACTCTGGTCTTCTAACTACAAAGTGATTGTCCTGACAACTACAAATATTTACAATCACCTGTGTACCTACCGAGCGTAAGCTGGTGTAGACAAGATGAGGGACAGTCTCACATCTTGACTGATTAGAGTCTGCACATTAATGGTGCAACTCCAAACTAAAAGTTTATTTATAAACCTGTGATAAAGATTTTAGACCTTACCTTTGAAAACCGATAAGTAATCATCCTTAGACAAACTCTGACAAATAATTTAACAAACTATAATGCTTCTGCATTAATTTACAACGAAGATAAAATGTGGCAGAATCACCAGCTCCATGCTTCTATTTATTTTATTGCACACACATCGATTACTTATAATGTTCGCAGTATAGAAGTGGACACTGTGGGTAACAGGCTTGGATACCACTCAGTCAAGTCACAGTATTGATTTTAGTGCTACAGAGCAAAATAGGCAAAAAAGCTCAAAAGATAGGTCAGTCAATATTGGGGAGCCCTTGAATAGCAGAATAATAAAATAAGACTTAATTTCTTTGACAATAAGAAGATGTTGAATGTTGTAGAGTAGGCAAATTATATGATGAGAGTTACATGTCAGGAAAACGGATTTCACAAATATGTTATAGTTCCAAACACTTTTTATTTCCCTGCCTAAGATTGATTCTTCTATCATCTCAGGGAAGAGCCCATTTTTCTTTACGAAACCACCCAAATCCTGGTGATAAAAGTGCTTTTATTCCATTCAAGGGAAAAAGAGGTAATAGCTAGGATTGTTTTATATAAATTTCACCAGGACAAGAAAGAAACATTGATGGTTTTGATTCTAAGTAATTAGTCAATGAAGAGCTACAGGGAAAGAAGGAAATAAAGGATACAAAGGATGTCTCCTGTTGATCTTGGGAGATGAGAAAACAGTAATGACAAATATTTAATTGTGTCTGATGGAAAAGTTAATTTAGAAAATCAAGAGATTAAGATCCTTGCCCTGCTGTGCAGTTATGTGACCTTAAACAATTCCTTTACCTTCTCTATTCTTTATATGTTTTACTGTGAAATGATAGAGTTAAGAAAATTATCTCAAAATTTAATCCAGATCTAAGATCTATATTGTAACTGAAATGATCATTTTGATTTTATTATGGAAGATTCAATTTCTTGGATGATTACTCATTATTTGAGATCCTTATGTGAGCATAAAGTTCATTTCATACACTATTGCAGAATTAGATTCTAATTAAACCTTAGAACTCAGAATCATTGCATTAAGTTCAATTTATGATAGCAACAACTTGGAATGAGTATTTTGCAATATAGTAATAAATGCACTACTGCATTGTTAGTATCCATAATCTTTTACCCCTAATACCCCTCCTCTTTCTGTGGGGGACCCAGGAACCCAAATATAGAGTAGTGAAACCTCAATTCTATGACTATAGAGTGGACTGATATAGGCTACTATTTTAATACTCTGAGGGGGGACTTACTCTTAATTAAACTATCTTGATAATCTGGTCCTCATTGTAGAAACTGTTTATCTCTTTTATATTTGAGACCAAGTCAAGCCATAGAACAGTAAAAATATAATCTCAATCAAGTACTCTGCACCTGAATCTATTTGATTCACTATCATATACACAGCACCATGAAACATTAGTACAAGTTAGAGCCTTACAATTTGATTTAGTAGATGAATTAATGCTGGGTCTTTGTGTTGATTAGTTGTCTAGAGGCCAGACAATGTCTAAAACATGCTTTTTTTGTTCTGATGGCATTGCCACTGTCCCAATGTTCTCCATTGAATCTCTTGATCTGCATTGACTCATCATTATGTAGTACTCTCCACAATGAATATTTTGGGTTCGATAGACATAGATATTGGTAGCCTTATACCCTTCTATTTTAGCTTCTCTCCCTCAGCATATTCCACCCTAACTTATTTGTGGTGCTTGAACATTTTGTTGTTGTTGTTTTAATTGTATATTTTTATTTAGTTTCTTCACAGGCATCCTTCAAAAAAACTAAAATTAATTTGACTTATAACTGCTCTTTGCTTTCCCTTTGAGCACCACCCCCCCCCCCCCCGTGTGCCAGTTACTGAGGATGGAATCTAAATAAACCACAGTTGTTACAGGTCCAGAAATTCTCAACACATCCACCTCTCACTCAGGTCGTAAATTAAATCATCAACATGTTGCTTGAGTTTGATGAAATTGAAAATGTTTAGAAAAACAGCCCATTGACTAGCTTTTGATCACTTTGGGAAGTTTTACTTTCATTCTGGACCTGATTTTCCCTGATTCTTAAATTAAGAAGCTTGTGTAGATCTTTCTGAACTCCTTTTCAGTTTAAATTTAGATGATAGATAGATGATAGATAGATGATAGATAGATAGATAGATAGATAGATTTCCAAAATGATGTTACAAATTATTTTTGTTTGTTTTATTTTCTTGAGAGGCTCAAAAAACTCAAAGGAAAAACTGTTCTTTCCGCTGTTGACTACTGATAGCCATGATGTGGACTTACTTCTTGCTATCACAGATCTTTCCATGGGATTTTTATTAGAGGAAATTTTATACTGTGTGCAAAAGCAATCAGCTGGCAGGCAGGTGAAATTGGTTTCAGCTCATTGTTCCAATATATACTGTGTACCTTGGACACATACCTTGACCTTTCTAAGCCTCAGTTTACAAACACATTAAAGGTAAATTACAATATTACCTAATTTATGATTTATAGTTAGGTTCAATGAGATGTTGAATTTCACCCAGTATCAGGCACATGAAAATGTTTATTACATGTAAATATAATAATTAATTATACAATTAGGGGAAATATTCCTTCTAGTGTTTGTGCAAATGTCCATTCTGGGAGCACAAGGGATGATCATGAATATTACTGCTGCTTAATTTTATTAAAAAAAATTACAATTACAGTTGACATACAATATCATAATAATTTTTGGCATATAGCATAGTGGTTAGACATTTATATCACTTATAAAATGATTTGCCCTGACTGGACTGGAACTGTGTGGGGACACTCGGGATTTGTAGGGCACCCAGAGCGTTTGCAGAGTGCCAGCCACCAAGGACTGTGGCCACATTGCTCCTTCCCAGGGCTCTGAGAAGAGGCAGCAGCCCCTCCCTCGAAGATCCAACCCCACCCTGTGGGCCATTGAAGTGCTAATTGAGGCTCATTAACAACCAGCATCTGCCCCAACCTCCTGAAAGCCCCTTGTGCTGAGCACCTGAGGGAGTTTTTCAATAAACTGACAACCCAAAACTCTTCAAGTAACCTGGACTGCTAGTCTCAGGCAAAAAGCTAGAGGATAACAGCACCATTCCGGGGCTGGCAACTTTAACCAGGAAAGTAAGACTTGACAGTGGGGTTTAACGTGGGTCCTCCCTCGCTCATCTAAACATAGGAGAGGGAGCCACAAACAGCAGAACACCAACACCCACAGGGAAAACTTGACAGGCTCCAAAGCCCATAGTGATAGCCAAAATGGTGAAACACAGAAACAAAAGCCAAATGAAAGAGCAAGAGACCTCCACTGAAGATGAGATCAATGTGGAACAATTAGGCATGTTAACAGAGCTAGAATTCAGAGCCATGATCTTGAGGAAGCTGAACAGCATGAGTAAGGACATAGAAACACTGAAAATAAGCCAACTGGAAATTAAAAACCATCAAGAAGAGATAAAAAATGACATATCAGAAATGAAAAACACATTGGAAGGTTTAAAAAGCAGAATAGAGGAAGCTGAGGACTGGATCAGTGAATTAGAAGACAGGGTAGAAAAAAATCAACCAATCAGAAAAAGAAAAAAAAAGGAAAAAACTATTAAAAAACAGGAAGACAGCTTAAGGGAACTGTGGGACAACTGGAAACGTAATAATATTCGCATCATAGGAGTCCCCGAAGAAGAAGAAAGTAAGCGAGGGCTAGAGAATATATTCAAAAAAATTGTGACAGAAATCTTCCCTAATTTGGTGAAGGAAGAAGGCATTCAATTCAAGAAGCACAGAGAGTCCCAAGGAAGAAGAACCCAAACAGGCCCACACCAAGACACATAGTAATTAAAATACCATAAATTAAAGACAAAGAGAGAATCCTAAAAGCAGCAAGAGATAAGCAACAGGTTACCTACAAAGGAAACCCCATAAGGCTCTCAGCTGACTTCTCACAAGAAACACTACAGGCCAGAAGGGAATGGCATGAAGGAATCAAAGTCATGAAAAACAAAAATCTGAATCCAAGACTACTCTACCCAGCAAGGCTTTCATTCAAAATAGAAGGTCAAATAAAGAGCTTCCCAGACAAAAAAAGGCTAAGGGAATACATTAGCACCAAACCAGCACTGCAAGAAATGTTAAAAGGACTGCTGCAATTAGCAGTAGAAATGGGAAGAAAAATGGAACCACACTAAACAAAAATGGCAATAAATAAGTACATATCAATATACACCTGAAATGTAAATGGATTGAATGCTCCCATAAAAAGACACAGAGTAGCTGATTGGATAAGAAAGCATAACTCATCTATATGTTGTTTACAAGAGACCCACCTCACAACAAAAGACTCACGTAGCTTCAAAGTGAAGGGATGGAAAAAAATTTTCCAAGCAAATGGAAAGGAAAAAAAAGCTGGGGTAGCAATACTCATATCTGATAAAATAGATATCAAAACGAAGACCATAACTACAGTCAAAGAAGACCACTACATAATATTAAAAGGATCTATCCAACAGGAAGATATAACCTTGATAAATATATATGCACCCAATATAGGAGCAACAAAATATATTAAAAATCTTCTGTAGGACTTCCAAGGAGAAATCGACAACAATACAATCATAGCAAGGGACTTCAACACCTCGTTGACAGCACTGGATAGATTCTCTAGGCAAAAAATTAGCAAGGAAAGAGAGACTCTAAATGAAGCACTAGACCAAATGGATTTAATAGATATCTACAGAGAATTACATCCCAAAACTACAGAGTACACATTCTTCTCAAGTGCACATGGGACATTCTCAAAGATAGACCACATGATAGGGCACAAACTAAATCTCCACAAGTTCAAGAAGATTCAAATCATATCAAGCATCTTCTCAGATCACAATGACATGAAACTAGAACTCATTGCAACAAGAACATGCAAAGACATTTCAACACATGGAGGCTAAATAGCTTGTTATTAAACAATGAATGGGTCACTGAGGAGATCAAGGAAGAAATTAAAAACTTCCTGGAAACCAATGAAAATGAACACACAACAACACAAAATCTATGGGATGCAGCGAAAGCAGTTCTGAGAGGGAAGTTCATAGCACTACAGGCCTACCTCAAAAAACAAGAAAAATTTCTAATTGACTGTCTAACCTCACAACTTAAAGAATTAGAAAGCAAACAAAAAGAAAACCCCAGAGCAAGTAGAAGGAAGGAAATAGTAAAGATCAGAGCAGAAATAAATGACATAGAGACCAAAAAAACAATTCAAAGGATCAATGAAACAAAGAGCTGGTTTTTTGAAAAGATAAACAAGATTGATGGACCCTTAGCTAGACTCACCAAGAAACAAAGAGAGAGAACCCAAACACAAAACCAGAAATGAAAGAGGAGAAGTAACAACCAACACCACGGAAATACAAAAGATCATTAACAACTACTATGAACAACTATATGGCAACAAATTCGGCAATCTAAGCAAAATGGACAAATTTCTAGAAACACACAGACTCCCAAAACTGGACCCGGAAGAGATAGAAAACTTGAACAGACGAATAACAACTAAGGAAATTGAAGAGGTAATCAAGACTCTCCCAGCAAACAAAAGCCCAGGCCCAGATGGCTTCATGGGGGACTTTTACCAAACATTCAAAAAAGAACTAACACCCATTCTCCTCAAACTATTTCAAAAAATTCAAGAAGAAGGAAGACTTCCAAACACGTTCTATGAGGCCAGCATAATTCTAATTCCAAAACCAGAAAAAGACACTATGAAGAAAGAAAACTACAGGCCAATATCCCTGATGAACATAGACGCCAAAATCCTAAACAAAATATTAGCAAATCTGATCCAGAAATACATCAAAAAAATTATTCACAATGACCAAGTGGGATTCATTCCAGGGATGCAAGGCTGGTACAATATTCGCAAATCAATAAATGTGATACACCACATAAACAAAATGAAGAATAAAAACCACATGATCATATCAATAGATGCTGAAAAAGCATTCGACAAAATCCAGCATCCATTGCTGATAAAAACGCTCAGCAATGTGGGAATAGAGGGATCATATCTCGACATAATAAAGGCCATATATGAAAGACCTACAGCCAACATCATACTCAATGGACAGAAACTAAAAACATATCCATTAAGAACAGGAACAAGACAGGGATGTCCACTTTCACCACTCTTATTTAACATTGTACTGGAAGTCTTAGCAACAGCAATCAGACATGAAGAAAAAATGAAAGGGATCCAAATTGGAAAGGAAGAAGTGAAACTGTCATTATTTGCAGATGACATGATACTATACATAGAAAACCCTAAAGACTCCATCAAAAATCTACTAGACTTAATAAACAAATTTGGCAAAGTAGCAGGATACAAAATTAACGTCAAGAAATCGACGGCATTCTTGTACACCAATGATGAACTCACAGAAAGAGAAACTGAAAAAACAATCCCATTTACCATCGCGCCAAAAAAATTAAGATACCTAGAAATAAACTTAACCAAAGAAGTAAAGGACCTATTTGCAGAAAACTACAGGTCATTGAAAAAAGAAATTGAGGAAGATATAAAAAGTGGAAGCACATACCCTGTTCATGGATTGGAAGAATTAACATCATTAAAATGTCCATACTACCCAAAGCAATCTATAGATTCAATGCAATCCCCATTAAAATACCGACGACATATTTCATAGAACTAGAACAAATACTTCAAAAGTTCATATGGAACCAAATAAGACCCCGAATAGCCACAGCAATCTTAAAAAAGAAGAACAAAGTAGGTGAGATCACAATACCAGATATCAAGTTATACTACAATGCGACTGTAACCAAAACAGCCTGGTACTGGCACAAGAACAGGCATATAGACCAGTGGAACAGAACTGAAAACCCAGAAATGGACCCAAAGCAATATGCTCAATTAATATTTGACAAAGGTGTCAAAAGCATACAGTGGAGTAAAGACAGCCTCTTTAATAAAATGGTGTTGTGAAAATTGGACAGCTACATGCAGAAAAATGAAACTAGACCATCAACTTACACCATACACAAAAATAAACTCAAAATGGATAAAAGACTTAAATGTGACCCGTGAATCCATAAAAATTCTAGAAGAAAATGTAGGCAACAAAATTTCGGACATCATACGGAGCAGAATTTTCACTGATACATCACCTAAGGCAACAGAAACAAAGGAAAAAATGAACACATGGGACTACATCAAACTAAAAAGCTTCTGCACAGCAAAAGAAACAATCATCAAAATGGAAAGGGAACCCACTGTATCGGAGAACATCATTGCCAATGATGTATCAGATAAGGGGTTAATTTCCAATATATATAGAGTGCTCATACAACTCAACAAAAGGAAGACAAAGAACCCAATTAAAAAATGGGCAGAGGAGCTGAATAGACACCTCCCCAAACAGGACATACAAATGGCCAAGAGACATATGAAGAAATGCTCAACATCACTAATCATCAGAGAGATGCAAATTAAAACAACAATGAGGTATCACCTCACACCTGTCTGAATGGCCGCCATCAACAAATCATCAAACAACAAGTGTTGGCGAGGGTGTGGAGAAAAGAGGACTCTAATACACTGTTGGTGGGAATGCAGACTGGTGCAGCCGCTGTGGAAAACAATATGGTGTTACCTCAAAAAATTAAAAATTTAACGTCCATTTGACCCAGTGATCCCACTTCTAGGAATATACCCTAAGAAGCCTGAAACACCAATCAGGAAGAATATATGTACCCCCATGTTCATAGCAGCACTATTTACAATAGCTAAGATATGGAAAAAGCCCAAGTGTCCATCAGTAGATGAATGGATAAAAAAGTTGTGGTACATATACACAATGGAGTACTATGCAGCGGTAAGAAAGAAAGATCTCTTATCCTTTGAGACGACATGGAGGGACCTGGAAAGTATTATCCTAAGTGAAAGAAGCCAAGCAGAAAAAGACAAATACCACATGATCTCACTTATATACGGAATATAATGAACATAACAGTCTGAGGAATACATTAGACCCAGAAACTTGGAAGTAGGGCACAGACTGACATCCCTCAGAAGAGGGGGGTGGAGGGAAGAGATAAACCACAGAACTTATATGCATGTATGCATGATAAATGGACTTGAACAACTAAGCCGGGGACCGGGCGGGGGTGGGGTGGGGAGGGGGGTGCCAATGGGGTAAAAAAGGTAAAATATCTGTAACAAAAAAATAAATAAAAATTAAAAATAAATAAAAATTAAAAAAACTAAAATGATTTGCCCTCATAAATCTAGTACGCCCCTGATATCATATATAGTCATTACAATATTAGTGACTGTGTTTCCTATGCTATACTTTACACCCCCGTGACTATTTTGTAACTGCCAATTTGGACTTTTTAATCCTTTCACTATTTTTGCCAAGCCCCTAAACTCCCCTCTTACTAATGCTTTAATTCCTAGAGTCCTATAAAAGTCTATAAGAGCATTAATTTATCTTTCATAGATAGCAGTTTATTTTTTGAAGACAGAATATTTTCCTCAAATTTATACTTCTCACTACCCTTGCTACAGACCCCAGCTCATCATATGTGTCTTGCTTAATATCTATTTATGACATCATCTTGCCACTGTACTGTGGCTAAAGAAACACTTCATTTTTCTTTTAAAGTTGATTTCCAGTGGTGAACTTCAACAAATGTCACCACCTTGTACATCAGAGTCTGGAGAGGATACTATAACGTATCCATCCCATGATGTGCATACATGGCACACCTGTATCTTGGCAGACCTATTAATAAATAGCATTTTTTCTATAATCTTTACAGACATATTTTCAAGAGTATTGCACAAAGACATTATCAATGTAAGAGAGGGATTGAAACCTCTTTCACAATCTTGATCTCATTCTCTTATTATATTAATTTTAAAAGTGACAACCATGGAATTTAAGTGACTTTGCTTCTGGTCTCCCAGAAGTTATAGAATTGAGGGACTGTGGAGAGTGAGATGTTGAAGGAAAAACAGTGACATTTATTACTTATGTCTTGTCAAGTCATGGCATGTGTAATATGGATTCACCTTCACATTACCCTAATAACAGTGGCTTTTGTTTATAGATGAGGATACATTTGGGAAGCAGTAGTGCTGAAACTTGAGCCCAAATTCTCAAAATCCTTTTTACTTTATCATTTTCTCCCTTAACCATGCAACCAAACCACATCATTTTGCAAATAAATGTTTAACTCCCAGAGTTCTGAGATTCCGTGGTTTGTTCAATATTATACATTAAGTTAATAGCAGGGTTGGGTCTGTTTCTGAGTAAGAAAGTGTTCATTTGCCAACCCTAGCTGAAGTCTTCACCCTGATGTTTTCTTTCAAAAAAAGGGGGAACATAGGCGTGGTCTCTACTGAAAATATTTACTTAAACCAAAAGATGGGTTAAGTCAAGCTCTTGATACATTGTTGTAAGAGTTTAGATTTGAGCCGTGGCAGGTTCAGTTCCCGCTAAGGGCATGTACTTCAGTTGCAGTTTGTCCCCGGCCCTGGTTGGGTCGTACAAGCGGCGGCCACTCAATGTGTCCCTTTCACATCGATGTTTCTCTCTCTCTCTTTCTCTATCTCTCTCTCTCTCTTCCTTTCTCTCCCTCCCGCTCTGTTTTTGTTTTTTATCTTCACCCAAGGACATTTCTTTCCATTTTTGGTTCAGATAGAGTGGGAGGGAGAGATAGGAAAAGAGAGAGAGGGAATCATTAACGTGAAAGCGTGAAAGGGACACATCATGTGGCTGCCACCCGCACAACCAACCAGGGTGGGGACAAACTGCAACCGAGGTACGCGCCCTTAGCAAGAACTGAACCCGAGTCTCTCTGGACCTTAGGCCAACACTCTAACCACTGTGCCAAACTGGCCAGGGCCCTCCCACTCTATCTGAATTAAAAATGAAAAAATGATGAGGATAAAAATTAAAAAAAAAGAGTTTAGATTTGAGATCTCCTTATAGTGAGTCTGCAGAGAACACTTCCAGTCACCTGATGCCTTCAGGGCTTCTTTTGATGCCTCTAGAGGTATGCTATGTGTGCTGTGACAGTTCATCCATTTGTTTTAATGTTCTTGACTCCAGTTGTCCCAAGCAAAAATGTTTTACAGTACATGTTAAAGAGGACAAGTCTTAGCAGGTGCATTTCCTTATTAGGCAAACTAAGAACACACACACACACACACACACACACACACACACACACACACAGCCAAATAGGTCTGTGTTTCCTTTGGAAAATGTTGTTTCAGGCAATTTTTATACTTTAAGCACAGCTTCCCATGTTTAATTCATCTACCACCAAAGAGACACACTTTAAGGATAATGAACATCAATGTAGACCTCTTCTGCAAAACAGCCTAGTATGTGGCAAATTACTTTGAGCTCTAGTGATTCCACTAGTATACTTTCTAATGCAAACCCAGCATAATTGGGGGCAGATGAGGACCACAGAAGATCCGTTAATATATTTCTCTGTCATGTTAGCAAGGATATTGAGCACTAACTGATGTAAGCTATATCTAGAAAACCTTTCTGAAGCGTTTACCCTTGTCATTTGATATTTTGATGGTTGATCTCTAGCCAGGACCCCAAACCAGAGAACAGCAAATGCAACAATGACACCAGGAGACAGTTTTACCTGGTGGCAAATTATAGAAATTCTAGGGCTGTCTCTTAACAACAAAGAAGAAATTCTATTCTTTCTAGTTCTTAGGTTGTCATATAAGGCAAAAAAAATTACATATCTAATCTTTATTTCTTTATCTCCACAATTGGGATAATAATAATGCTCAAGGAAGGTTGAATTTTCCGAATGAAAAAAGGTTTTTTTTTTTACAGTACTTGACATAATGCCTTGCAATAATAAAAGTTCAATAAATAATACCTACTGTACCACACAAGGCACTTGCTCCAATGCTCAAAACAACTCCGAGAGAGTAATCATTGTCCTCATTTTATAGACTGAAAAAACAACAACAAACAAACAAATAAAAATGAGCCTCAAAGTGGTTTTGTAATTGAAAAACTATTAAGGGGTCAAATTAACTCTAGTCTGTTCTGTTCCAAAGCCTACGGTTTTCCACCCCACCAAGCATGACATTACTGAAACATTCAAGAAGTGGCCATAGGAGGTAAATAAACCTGTTAGCAAGCCACCATTAGAAAAAACATCTCAGTTTCAACCCTGCCAAAACTCTAACCATGGTGTTTGGCAGGCATGCTTCAACTTCCAGATGGATAATGTTGAGCTAAGGCACAAATCAGGTCAGTAGGTCAACCCAGAGTAAGTGTTTTTGCAGCTAATATATCCTGGCAGGTCTATCAAAATGCGCTCATGCTCAAAATCTGGTGTCTATGGGACACTTCAAGGGGCAGAGACAAAAGATGAAAAGTGCCTGTCTTCAAAATACCCCGTGTTAAGATCACCTTTCTCATGCTTCATGCAACAGAACTGCAGGCATCAACAATATATTTTCACAAAACTTGAAGATTTGAAGCCCTGCCCCAAAGAAACATTTTGGAAGAAGGTATTCTTGCCAGCTTCTGGGCAAAGTGCATATCAGGAATTTACTCTATAGAATAATGTAAAGCATGTTTATTTAGGAAAGAGGTACAGTGAAAGAAAATAGTGTGTGCTTAGTACATGGGCCAATGTGGTGTTATTCCTGGCTCTTGTTACTTGTGATTTTGGGCAAGTTGCTTAACTCTACTGAGTCTCGGTTGCATCATATGTAACACTGGAGTAATAACCTACTGTATAGAGTTGCCATGAGTAATAAAAAGGAAAAAAATGTTTAAAGCTATTACACAGTCATTGGTGCATAGCACAATTTTAATTCATCTGCCTTCTCATTACCATCTTGCAATTAAGTTACTAAATTCTGACATCTTAAAAATTGCCATATAATCAGACATTCTTTACAATGCATTGAAGCTGATTTACTGAAACTGTACCAACTGTATGTGTAGAAGTCAAGAAACTCAGCAGTAATTGATTTGACCATAAATTAACGGTTACCAAAACCAAATGGGTCCTCAATAATCTAACAATCTTGCTTTGTTTATCTACCTTATCTTATTACTTAATCATTTTCCATGACTATATTAAAACTTCTTCAGTGTCCTCAAAGGTCTATTGCTTACTTGTCCACCCTCATAGCCTTCACCTTGAACAGATGACCCAAAATATATTCTGAAAAACATGTCATAATATCTGCACATATCCTTTTTGATAGCAAATATACTCACAATTATTTACTGAACACTGTTGTTTTGTTAAAATAAATTCTAGGTGCCTACAACCAGTTCTGAAATGGAGTAGATCTTCAATACAGATATACTAAATGCATGAACAATAAGTTTCAAGAAATAATGAGCTAGGTAATTGGACCTTTTAAATTTGGGTTGAGAGAAACACCTCCTTCTAATCTTACTGTTCTTTTTTATTATTATTATTCTCACCCAAGGACATTTTTGCATTTATCTTCAGATAGAGGGGGAAGGAGGGAGGAGGAAGAGAGAGAGAAACATCAATGTGAGAGAGACTCATTGAGTGGTTGCCACCCACATGGCCCCAACCAGGGCTGGGGACAAACTGCCACCGAGGTACGTGCTCTTGGCGGGAACTGAACCCAGTACTCTTCAGTCCACAGGCCAACACTTCAACCACTGAGACAAACCGGCCAGGGCTAATCTTACTGTTCTTTATGTAACGTGGAATATTTTATTTCTGTAATAATACCCAACTACTCGGTATTGTAGGCAGGTCACATGTTATGATTTCAGGTAGATGTCAGTTCAGAGACCATAAGTAGCTTTCCAGAGAGGATTATTTATCTGGGATTAAATATAGGTCTTCTTTTCCCCATTCATTTTTTTCTCATATACAACATGAAATTATAAATACTTATCATGAAGAACAATGCCTATTAGATTCATCAAACCCAGAGCTGTCTAAAATGGAAAGAAAGCTTATTTAATATTTAAAGGTAGTAAATGTCTTGTCAACACATATTGTCTCCTAGGTTTGTTCAGTCTAACAGGTATGGTGGCAATGCTCAGCTTGTTCAAGGCTCAATTACTTGAAAATGATGCCTCTTGTAGGATATATCATGATCTGTCCTATCATGTTTGGTGTACTGCTTTTAGATCCACAACCAGCACACTTAAAAGGTATGTAAGTAGACCTCTAATAATGCTTTCCAGGTAGTAATTGTATCTTGTTCTCCTCTCCATGGTACTGCTTGTTAATATTCATGGGTTTCCAAAATAGGAGAAGCATTATCTTAAGGGATGCTTACTTTTTTTTCTTCAGTGTTTTTAATGTCAATTATATCCACTCCCAGTATGTCTGTTCTCGAAATGTAAGGGAAATTAAAGTCTCATCTTTTACCATACACACAAAAATATTGTTGCATTTGGCAGCAGCAATATTATAGGAAAATATAGGATGTAGAGAGCCCACAATTTACTTGATCGATGACCTTAGGAAATATCTCTGTGAAACAGGGCCAGTAATAACTTATCTCACCTGGTTATTGTGCATGTGTAAATAGATAATATCTATGAAGGTAATAAAGATAGTTATGGCCAAGAGACATATGAAAAAATGCTCAACATTACTAATCATCAGAGAGATGCAAAGAAAAACAACAATGAGGTATCACTTCACACCTGTCAGAATGGCTGCCATCAACAAATCATCAAACAACAAGTGCTGGCGAGGGTGTGGAGAAAAGGGGACTCTAGTACACTGCTGGTGGGAATGCACACTGGTGCAGCCACTATGGAAAACAACATGGTGTTACCTCAAAAAGTTAAAAATTGAACTTCCATTTGACCCGGTGATTCCACTTCTAAGAATATACCCTAAGAAGCCTAAAACACCAATCAGAAAGAATATATGTACCCCTATGTTCATAGCAGCACTATTTACAATAGGTAAGATCTGGAAACAGCCCAAGTACCTATCTGTAGATGAGTGGATAAAAAAGCTGTGGTTCATATACCCAATGGAGTACTATGCAGCTGTAAGAAAGAAAGATCTCTTATCCTTTGAGACAACATGGAGGGACCTGGAGAATATTATCCTACATGAAACAAGCCAAGCAGAAAAAGACAAATATTACATGATCTCACTTACTTCTGGAATATAATGAACTAAACAAATTGATGACTAAAATCGACCCAGAGACATAGAAGCAGGGTACAGACACATTCCTCAGAAAAAGGTGGGGGGAGGAATAAACCATAGAACTTAAATGCATGTATGCAAAACCGATGGACATAGACAACAAAGCTGGGGTGAGGTGGGAGGGGATAGGGAGGAGGGAGTCAATGTGGGTAAAATGGTGAAACATCTGTATCAAAAATAAAGTAATTTAAAAAAGGAAAAAAAGTACTTATATAATGCTCATGACTTAAATTTACTTATCTTAAATGTACTATTTCTAAATGAGTGTATATGTTTATTATTCTATCTCCACATCTCTACTGATGATTCTGACACATTGGACCTAAGGAAAATCAGTCTGATTCCCCTGTGTAAACATCTTTCGGTTGTAGAAATCCATGAACATAGATTTCTGTCCAAAACAAAGAATTATTGACACTAAGTCCTTCATGCCTCACTGTTTATAGCACTCCCTTGAGGCTTATGATCTGCTTTTTTTTTTTTTAAGGCTCTTAAATTCTTGCCTGGTACCATGTGATCTCACTCTAATGAGCAAAATAAACCAGCAAACAAAATTGAAACAGACTCATAGATACAGAGAATAGACTGACAGCTGTTAGACGGGAGGGGTGTTGCAGGGCTGGGTGAAAAAGGTGAAGGGATTAAGCAAAAAACACACACACACAAACCTCGTAGATTCAGACAACAGTATGGTGATTACCATAGAGAAAGGGGGGTGAGGGAGGTAGAAGAGGGTAAAGTGGGGATAAATGGTGATGGAAGGAGACTTGATTTGGGGTGGTAAACACATAGTACAATATATAGATGATGTATTATAGAATTGTATATCTGAAACCCATATAATCTTATTAATCAATGTCACCCCAATAAATTCAATTTTTTAAAATTCTATTTTTCTGTTAAAAAGACAGATTGTTTGTTATAGGTTCTTAGCATTTGTAAGCCAGAGAGGACTTACATTGGATAGCTCAGTAATTCACTGTCTGCTTTAGGCTGAAGGAGGCTGAACTTGCTATATCTTCACTTCCGATGAAAGAAGTAAGGACAAGAAAAGGAAAGAGAAAGTAAAATAAGCAGGTTAGCAGAGTATGTCTCTGCAGGGGTTAAAGCAAGAATTAATTATGGGCACACATCTTATTGCATGGTCCAAATCAGGCAATGAGGATTTACTAATCCTACCTCTCATCTGACAAATAGAAATATAGGAACTTAAATGCCTTGATTAATCACATATATATTAATGGAATGAAAACTAGAAGCTAGAAGTTCTACTTTACAGAAAAGTGGTCTTACTACCTAGCCACCCTCTGCACAGTCTCATGTGAACCTTAATTAAAGCCCTCATTATGCATTTTTTTTAGTGATTAGATGTGCAGACTGCTGTTAAATGAGGGATACTTCTTATTTTCCTGGACCTCTTTAAAATATTTTAAGTCTAAGCCAGGGACTACAAATTAACACTAAGAGGCTTAATTAGTCAAACCTAGTTATATATCATATATATGAAAGAATAGATTAAGCATAACCGAAATTTTAAAAGTAGCATTAATGATATCCCAGGAAAAAGTGGAGGAAAGGGAATAAAAACCATGAGTATTGGAATGGCACTGTCCCCTGCAGGACATGAAAAGTGGCCAGTGCAAATTCAGGTGTATGTCAGTCCAGTATATACATGCTTTTCTACAATATATGTGTTAATACTTTCAAGTTTTTATATTGATTACATGTCAAAAGTTAATGTTTTGGATATATTAGGTTAAATAAAACATTAAAATTACATTCCCCTGTTTAATTTATTTTCTTAGTGTGGCTACTAGAAAATTTATAATTACACATAGAACGTGCTTTGTGGCTCATATTATGTATGTATTGGGAAGGTTGGCATAGGGTTTCAGATCAGAGGAAACATCAGCAGCTGGAAGAACTCAACAGATGAGAAGCAGATCTTGGAGGCAGCAATGGAGTTGACTATTGGAAGTAGCAAGAGAGGAGGCTGGAGATCGGGTTGGGACACACCTAGGACTTGTGTCCAACACTAGGATATTCTTGCTTCTTCAGGCAATCAACCATCAGGGTTCCCATCATCCCAAGAGCTCTGGAATACATAGATTCATGTTCCTTGAGTTTACATTCCCCAAAATTAGCTTCTCACAAAGAATGTATCAAAACCTGGAAACATGGGAACGACCATTCACCTCTGCCAATTCCCAGAAAGAGCAAGGTGTTTTTTGGCCAGGGATGGAGCACTGGGAAAATTATATATATTAATGGTTACCCTAAACTTTCTCTTTTTTCATCCCTTCTCCATGGTCTGACTGCTTTTTTTTTCTAGTGACAGTTCTCAGACAAACTCCATTAAGAAGACTGCCAGGGGTCTACTCTCATATCTCCTGTACTAAATCCTACCACTTCCAAAAGGAACAAATCCTATTTCAAAACAATGCATGAATTGTTCTAGAGCTCATTACATTTTTCTTTGCATTTTAGCTGTATTATTCTTTTTTTTCCTCTCTGGGATAAACCAAGGGAATTGACCAAACAGAAATAATACTAAATGAATGCTACAGTTATTATCATAACTAAGTAAATAAGTAAAAAGAGAGAGAAAAGAAAGCATTGAGGGAATATTTAAAATACAGTAAAACATTGTATAATGTATATAGACTATTTATTTTGTGTTCCTTTGTGGAAAACTCTATGTTTAAAAACTCTATGTCTTTGTGTGTGTGCCTATGACCACGGTACAAGAGGAGTTGAGGTGTCAATGTGGACAGCTGTGCTTTTCTGTCTCATTAGCAGTAACTCAAGCATGTTTTCTGGATTTGAAAGGGAATTTGCACTGGAGTCTTCCTCTCTGAGTGTGTAAGAGCTAAAGTGACCTGTGTCACTTTTACTGATCAGTGTCTACCATTTAAATCAAAGTCTCGTTCAAAATTAACTTTCTTCAAAAATTTATCCAGCTAGTTCTTATGCGGATAGAATGCATTTGCTTTGAATTTTCATAAGATGTATTGTGGGATTTCCTATTGCTTTTATACCAGAGTTGTTTGGATGGCCCTTTGCAGTACTTTTACCTATCTATCTCACTATTTTATTGTTGTTTTTTCTTTCTCTTCACCACCCTCTCTCTCCTGTTAGCTTTTCACATAGTAAACAAAAATTTAATGGCTGTTATTCTACCACATTCCCTGAACATGGCCCTGAGTCTGTCAAATTCAATTTACCGAGGAAGATACTATGTAAACACACTAGTTGCCACAGCTTTATTGTGGAAGCATGGTCGTGGTTTGGGTTCAGAATGAAAAAGAGCAGAATTCATGAAAGAGTTACTGTTTCAGGCAATTCTTGATAAATAAGCAAGCGCTTGTTGTTAAAATGATGAAAAGAAATCCTAGACAGAGAAATTGGAACTGAGCAAAATTTTAGAATAGTGAAAAAAAATCACATTCTGTGAAATAGTACTTCCGTGGATCTGGAACATAGGACATAAGGGTATTAGCATTGTGAAGATGACAGGGGTTCAACTAATGTCATAGTAAATGAATTAGGCTTTATCCTATACATATAGACAGACACCAAGACATTTAAAACAGTGGCATGTGATTAGCTTTGTGTTTGAGAGAGTATCCTTAAAGTACTAGAGAGATCGCGTCCTATGTGTGCTACCTCGTTACTTATTTCTAAAAATTCTGAAATTGTGAATTGCTTCATTTTCCTAGGAACCTAGTATAACCCTCAGCATATGATAGGAACTTATTCATATCTATCGAATATAACTAAATCGTGTTAGAGCACGTTTCTTGAATAAGTACAATGTGTTCTTTGGCACAACACAAACCAAAAAGAATAACCTGTTTATACTTCTTAATAGTTGCGTATCATTCTTGAACCTTAGTCTCCTCACCCATCAAAATGAGAATGTAAGCACCAAACTCCAGTGTTACTGTGAGAAGTTTGCTTGGTGCATAGAGACCCCTCAGTCACATCTTGGGTTTCTACATCGGTGTACGTATATAACAGTTTTCATGGATTCTTAAATTATTTCTCTCTCAGAGTACATTTTCAAAATGCATGCAATGAAATGCTGTTAGAGTTAGATTGCCATAAAAACAAAATGACCAACTACCACTGAAAAGAATTTATTTTGAACTTTATTTGTACAATATGCCAGCTACAGAAAAGAAAGAAGATTTTAGTGCCACCACTTTAAATCCCAAACAATGCCTAGTAAGAGTTTAGAGCACGACTCAAAGCCTAGTTGCACATTAGGTTTTAAGCATACTCTAACTGACCCTAAACAAAAATTCAAATTCTCTTCTGCACAGATGGCAGAAAGCAATATCCCTGTGCTGCCAAAAATATGTGCTCATGGAGACGAGAACTAGACGACTTATTAAAATTGTTCTTTCAGCCCTGGCCGGTTTGGCTCAGCGGTTAGAGCATCAGCCTGCAGTCCGGAAAGACCCAGGTTCGGTTCCCGCTAAGTGCATGTACCTCAGCTGCAGTTTGTCCCCGGCCCTGGTTGGTCGTGCCGGTGGCAGCCACTCGACGTGTCCCTTTCACGTCGATGTTTCTCTCTCTCTCTCTTCCTCTCTCTCCCTCCCACTCCATCTGTGCAAAATAAATAAATAAATAAATAAATAAATAAATAAATAAATAGTTCTTTCAGCATCACCTTTGATGAGGGTGTCAAGACATTTCCAACTAAATGAAAAAAAACAAAAAACAAAACCTGCAGTGACTTATCATAAAATGGAAAATGAATGTAGGATGCTAATGCTTTGGCAAGACATTATTCCCAATGTAGAAAAATATTTCTAATTGGATTACTAGGTAGAGACACAAAAGCCCAGAGTGGAAACTGCTAACCATCTCTGTCATCTGAACTGGGGAGATAAGGTTGGGAAGTTTCCCAAATGGTGGCAGCCTTGCCCAGTTTCCACCCCATCCTAAGTTCTTCCTTGGGAAAGTGCAATTATTTCTGGGAAATCCCGGATCAAAATTTGCTCAGCACAAAACCCTGGCTGGACCCAGAGTTGCTGACTCGCGGGGGCTACGTCGTCCTGGTTGCCAACCAATGATGCTTTCTCAGCACTCGCATTGGCTGAATTATTTAAAACATTTACGTTTAAATGATATTTTGAAGTTTTTTGATGTTTAATTGGTTCACTGAGATAGGGGGCCAGATGGCAATGAATGCTGCTGCTGTTCATTTGAATAAATAAAAATAAGAGGTCAGGCAGATCTCCAAATGCTCTGTGTGAAGCAAAGCATAACATGAACCCCTTCACTTTTTCTTTCTTGTCTTTTTCTTTATAAAACATTCAACTTACATGGAAAATCAACTAGCACATCTTGAATTCATTTACCCTCAACATATAAGAATTTTTTGTAAGTGCTGGTTGGTTGATGTCAGAGAAATATGATGAAGACTTGTGTAGGCAGTTCCAGCCTTTGGTTTTGGAAAGTGAAAAGTTGCCCTTAATGTTTAGTGCAAAGGCCTGAAGAGGTGGATTCCAATGCTGTACTTGAACTCCACAAGTGATAATTACATCCAATCGCAGCAAAATGTATTTCTCCATAGACACTGTTATGATATGCAGTTTTGCAAGGTATAATATCATCTTGCACTCTCCTTTGTCATGAAAGTAAGAGGGTAACAGTTGGGTGGTGGAAAAGGATTAAACATTGAAATAACAGAACCAACTTTGAACATAAAAATAATTTTTGAAAAAGTATGTGTTGAAATTGGATGGTTTTATAATTTGTGGCCATTGACATTGATATATGTTCATGAATTCAGAATCTACAAACACTAAGGCTTGGGTGGACAAGAACAGACAGAAACCAGAAAGTTTTGTTTTAAAGTCCAATATTAGGGTCAGTTAATCAACCTGTATCAGTCAAGATAGACTCAGTTAAATGCAAGTAACAAAAAACTATAAAATCTCAGCTGCTAACATTGGGTGAGTTAAAATAGGCGTTATATTTGTTATGGCAATTCAGGGATCCAGGAGAAAAGGCATTTTATCTAAACATGCTTCTCCATTACCCACTTTGGTATAAAAACAACTCTGATGAATTGTGGCTTCCCTCTTTAAAGTTTTATCCAGAAGTGATGTCACTTCATCTCTCATGTGTTTGACCAAAAAAAGTCATATGCTTCCCCTGGCTGGTTTGGCTCAGCGGTTAGAGCACTGGCCTGCAGTCCAGAGGGACCCGGGTTCGGTTCCCGCTGAGGGCGCTTGCCTAGGTTGCTGTTTGTCCCCGGTCCTGGTTCGGTCTTGTGGGTGGCGACCACTCGATGTGTCCCTTTCACGTCGATGTTTTTTTCCTCTCTCTCCCTCCCTCCCACTCTATCTGAACAAAATATGGAAAAATGTCCTAGGGTGAGGATTACAAAAAAAGTCATATGCTCATACCTAGTTGCAAAGGGAATGGGGAAGCTTAGTTCACCATTTGCCTAGACTGCTAAGGTCCTGAAATATTTGGTCAATTTCACTTAAATCTGTAGTAACAAAAGTACCCAATAAGAGAAGAACCAAAGAGAATATGCTAACAAAAATTCTGAGCAGCTACCTAAAGTCAAAATCCAAAAAGAGCAGGGTTGAAGCCAAAATAGGGTAGGATTGAAACAAAATGGAAATATCATTTCCATTTTGATATCAAATGTCATATCTTATCTAACTATTTGTTAGATAGTTGTACTTGTGTCATAGTTTATAGCTTCAATTTAATTAACTATATAATTCTTTCCCCACTTAAAAACAACGACGACAACACTTTTTCTTTCTAACCAGTAAGGGGTGGGTGAAGTTGCTAAAACTTAGCTACAGAAATGATGAAGTCAAGTCCCTTTCTCATTTGAATGAAGTGTTCTAACAATAGTCCCAGTTTTGCCAGATGTAAATTCCCTGACTTTCCAGTTTTGAAGAAGCTTTCTATACGTAGAAACTTCATTCTTCTTTTCTCATCTTTGCAACCCATTTATGTCAAACTTTAAGCCACCATGGAAAGATCCTGGGCTCCAAAGTCAAAGGACATAAACTTGATTAAGAACCAACTCTGCCACTTTTAACTATGAGCTATCCTAGTTTTTGTCTTAGTTTTATCATACACACAATGAAGATGATGGTAGTTATTTTACATTGTTTTATAAAGATATAAAATATTATCTTAAAATATGGGTCAAAGTTTGAAAGATAATAGACATGCATTAAATATTTGTTAACTGCCCAAACTTTAATGACAGTATTAGAATTCAAAAGTGCAGACTATAGAATTAGACTGCCTTTGTTCAGATCCTACTACAGCTACTATGTAAACTTAGGCAAATTAGTGCCCTGGGACACATCTTTCCCATCAGTTAAATTGGGATGATGTACAAATGCCAACTTTATGGTATTGGTGCCTAACAGACAGTAAGTCATTAAAACATGTTACTGTGTTTAATGTGTACAAGTGTGTTATAAGTTATCATATGATGCAAATGTTAGTTGCTACACCATTGTTATTGTCATATTTTATTGCTTAAAAAAATCATATTAACCCTCTCAGTCTTCATAGATTTGTGATAGCTACTCAAATTAATGTGCACAAATAGTAATGATTTTATAATTGATACTCTAATTCTTAGAGAAGAAAGGAACTTTGTAGGTTTGTGGTTTTCAGTGTATTTCTGGAAGTGAAAATATTTTTGCTTTTCCCCAAGTGAACCAAATAAAACCCAATCTTAAAATTTTTTAACTCAAAATTGTATGTGGAGGGTTGGTTTTAGAAAAATGTCTTAGTGTCTCTGTTTTGAACAGTCCCTTATCTATATATAATGTACTTTATTCTTCTTTGTTGTCCTGAATCACTCATGAGCTTATTAATATAAACCATGTTGTTCAAGTCAAATGAGTTAAGATAACTGAGAAATTATAGAACTAATATCAAATTAAAGACTGATCTTAAAACATACTAAGCCATTTCTCTGCCTCTCGGTCTATCTGTCACCTCCTCACAGACAAATGTAGACACACATGCTTTTTCTATTTCACACACAAAAAAATGGTTCCTATCTGTAATAATAGTGACTAAGATAACATTCTATACTTTTTTTTCTCAGATACAAATAATCTATTATATTTCCCCAAAAATCACATTTTAATTTTAAATGCTTCAGATATTATACTCACAACTGGAGATCTGGGATTGGATAAGTGTTCTGGCCCAGAACAGCTGTATGACAATTCTGTTGGAAGGGTAGGCAAGCACGCAACTAAGGCTAAGAGACGCCAGTGCAACGAACATTCCAAATGATGCGTGAAGCAAAGCGCTGTGTGTGCAGGACAGAAAGAGTGATTAATTCAGGAGGAGGGCATCAGGAAAGGTTTCATGGACGCATTCCACTACCATTTGTGTGGTGTGGGTGAAGGAGTATAGCTACATCTAGGTTCTTTATTTTTGACTTCCAGCTGGGCTCTAATTAATTTCCAGGGGATTCTCTGTTTGGATCAACTCTTCCCTTCAAAGAACAATCCCCACCCGCACCTCCCAACCTTTTAATTGTTCAGGCATTGATTGTGGAGGAAACTTGACCAAAGGATGAGCAGTTACTCATGTCTCTGCAATTCCTGGGCACTGGGTGTTTCCATTGACATTTTCTGTACAGCGGAGATTTCCTCCAAGGCACAGTCCATATTTTTAAAAAATAGCTTTTTGTTTTGTTTTCTCTTATTCCACTTCTCTGGGCAATATTTGTTCAATTGTTTCACAATGTTTTGACAAACAATTTTTGTTTCTTTTTAATCCTCACCTGAGGATATTCTTACATTGATTTTCCTAGATAGAGTGGGAAGGAGAGAGGGAAAGGGAGAGAGAGAAACATTGATATGAGAGAAACACATCAACTGGTTGCTTCTCACATGACCCCTATGGGGCGGGGGGATTGAACCTGCAACTGAGGTATGTACCCTTGACTGGGAAGTGAATCCATAGCTCTTTGGTCTGCAGGCTGACATGTTAACCACTGAGCCAAATAGGCCAGGGCTGACAAAAATTTTAGTAATATAATTAAATCAATGTGTCATTCATCAGAAAAAAAAGAAAAAAAAAGGAAAAAACAGGTAACTATAAATACAGAGTGTCCCCCAAAAAATGTACACAGGGTGTCTATAGATTGTATTACATTTTGAAAATGAAATGTATTTTTATAAACTCTGGCTTTACATTTATTCAAAGTTGTGTACACATTTTGGGGGGGGTATTTTATATACGTAAACACAATGTCTTGTGCTATTACGCTTGTAGGGGAGGTAAACATGCAAATAAGTAAATAAGTAACTAATTAAATAACCTGTAGAAAAACAAGATACAAATTGAGCTCAGATAAAAAACTGACAAGCTAGAATTAAGTTCAGTCACATTTTTCCACCCACCCCAACCTACCCCTGACATTCAAAACACTTTAAGGCTTATGCAATGTTAGAGTTTATAAACAAATAATGTTTATTTAGAACCTGTTTTTGTGTCTTTGTTCTTAAATTACCAACTAGGAAAAGACGTTTGAATTCAGTTAATCTTCAGAGAGAATCTAAGCTTACATGGTTATGGTTGTAAATACACCAGAGTCTGTCCGATGGTATAGATTCTCCTGTACCTTCCTAGTCAGCTGTCCCTTCCTGTCTTCTTTCCCTGGACACCCAGAAGTCCCTTTGCCCAGTTTCTTTTTCTTTTCCTACTTTCTTCTCTTTCTTTATTTAGGGCCCAGGTCTGTTGTGCTACTTTGTACATGAGCTAGTATGTTCCATTTCTTTCCACAGGTGCTTTGAGTGGAGTTGGTGGGGACTTCAGTGTGGAGCACCTAGCACACCCTCCTCACTCCATACATAACATAAGTTCCATCAGTTCCTATGCTTAGATGATGATTTTCCAAACAAAAGTGAAGATGGAGTGATCCCAAGGGATGGAGACAGAGAACTCTGTCCACCCCACTGTATTTGCAAACATTCGATAAGCTATTAGATAGCCATGAAAATTATGTTTTCAGGAATTGTAACCCCTTGAGAACAAGACTGTGTTATAATATTAATTTCAAATAGCATGATACAAAGTAGAACACACACATTCTGGAAGAAATGGTAAAAACTATGGGTGCCTTTTTTCCTACTTTCTCTCTCTCTCTCCCTCCCTCTCTCATACACACTACCCATACCTTACTCACAATGCCTATATCAGTAATAGCATTATTAAAGGGACACAATCAATTAGCAATAAATATTCTTAATTTTATAGCCAAATGCATAACTGATCCACTCTTTCTTTCTGGTTTCCTCAAATTTATATATAATGATACTACTTGTTTAAAATGTTATTTAGTTACTTTAATACACACAAAACATGTAGTGTTATAACTTTTTTCTAAGCAGCAATTACAAAAGAAAGTCAATTTGAATTGTATATATTGCATAAAAATAGATTGCTGAGGTCAAAACGTTACTAGGTATTATCAAAACTATACTGATTAATTATTTCTGCTTTGGGGAGTAAAATCAATATGTCAACCTGGAAGGGAAGGAGAGTAATGATTTCACAAGTGTTTTAAAATATGATTCAGGTAGCAGCAGACAAGAATTTCTTTTGTCTTCTTCCTTACATTCATCTCCTTTCAGTGGAACACAACTGGCAAGAAAGACTTAAAAATCTCCTCCTTAAAGGTAAAGGAAAAACCTTCACAGAACTGGTTTCCACATTTTCACCTGCACAGTGCTTTCCTCTTCCCTTCGCCTTGATGTTATGTGTTTAGAACAACTGAATTATGACTTTAATTTCCAGTCAAATACTATTGAGGCACAGAAGACAAATGGGTAAACTATGCTAAATGTAAGGCTCATCATTCAATTGTCTGAAGTCCATCTTGCAAGAGCAGTTTGTACAAGCAATAAAAATTTGAGGCAAACTACAAGGAATGCTCCATTTTCCATTTTGTTTTGTTTCTTGGAGACAGTTTTACCCAGTAAATATGGTTTGCATTCTTTGAATGTATTGCTTTTTGAGCCAAATGTAGAAACTGTCTGGGTTTCCAAATTTGATGGTTTAGCATCTATATAAAAAAATGAATATTCCTTTTTTTTTTTTTTTAATGAAGATTGTTTTTATGTTGTAGGATAGCATTTCTGACCCTGAATTTGTACAGGGAACTCTGACTTCTTGTGTACGTCATTCACTGCCCCCAAAATCTTACATTTAGCAACTCCTATATTGAATATGTTTTATATGCAGGATGCAATTATATGTTCAATGTATGTTTTGTTAGATAAAATATATATTTCAATATCTTTTGTGTTCATTCTTTAGTCACTGTGTTAAGCAGGGGGCCAAGTACGTAGTCTAAGCACATAACCAATACCCAGGAAATACTTGAGAATTAACTACTGTACTCAATAAATAGTATTTGTAGAGTTTCAACTGTGGTCCAGAAAATGTGGTTAACATATAAGAAAAAACAACAGAAAACACAAATGATTAACTTTTATTGAATTGTTAATATGTGCTGAGAATTATGACAAGTACTTTATATTCATTTTCTCATTTCATTTCCAAAATAAGATTAAATAATTGGGGCCATCATTTTTTAAAATTTTACATATAAAAATGTTGAGGGGAAGGCAGGTTAAATAAATTTTCTCATCACAGGCTAAGAAGTGGCAGGACTAGACTCACACAGTGCTGCCTCTACGGCATCATCTCATCTAGTCTTTATGCTGAGGACACAGATGTTGTTTTAAGATGATAAAATGGAAACTTACAGAACTGGAGAATACTCTAGATGATATTTGTGATGAAAGAGGGCAGTGAAAAAAATATTGAACCTAATTCTGAATGCCTCCAAGCTTAAGGCTCTTGTCTTGTGAGGTGAGTTTTTTGAAATTTTTAAGGAGAATTTAAAGATTGAACCCTCACTCATGGAGCTTACAATTGTGAAGAGGTAAAATACACAGAAATAGCCCAAATCAGGAAGTGATAATGCAGTGATGGAAATACAGAGAGACAACAACATCTAATGGGAGTTATAAGGAAAGAGGCAGAATCATGAATAGCTTCGCCAAAGAAGGGGCATTCAAAATTCCCTTAAAGACAGGTGGATCTGAGCATGAAAAGAACGAGTAACAATGAGCCATAAACCCAAAAGTTTGGACTGAGCATATGTTTGTAAAGGGAAGAAGAGAGATACTATACAATGCTATGAACTTCAGTTATGCAATCTCTCAGGAAAGTGAAGCTTTCTCAAACAAGTAGTTCATAGAGATCTTAATATGTGATGTACAACAAACCAACTTTCTTCCAACTATTTTTGTCAATAATACAAAGAAAAATATAAAAGAAACTGACAAGGCAGCTGTTAATTGAACATCTACCCTGTGGAGGGCCCTGTAGTAGAGACAGTTCTGGAGTAGATGGGGAGGAATAGCCAAAAAGTCAGATCTGGAAGGGGACTGATGAGACCATGATTACTTGAAGAGTGGACCTTAGGCCCAAACAAAATAAAAAACTAAGTGGCCTATACAAAAATTGAATTTACAACTGGCCTCATTAGTGCTGTGTTCTAGCTAATTGAGCCAGCTGTATGTTAATGCACCAGGCAGGCAACAATGTTGGAAGATAAATAAAAACGCTCCTTCCTCCAACTTCATGGATATATAGAGTACCAGATGGTGGCACATTATAAAGGAAATGAGTCATTCTGGAGGTACGTTTGAAGTGTCAATAAATATGGAATTCACATAAACAGAAGTTTATTTACAAATGCCCTCTCTAAACAGAGGTGGAGAAAGGAGTCAGTTGTGATTTCAGACAGAGTACTGAATTGATAATTAGGGCACAGATTTTCAACACTGCTGAGCACATTCCCACATATTCTTTTCTGTCTTTGGAGTTTTTTCTCCCAAAATTTTGTAAGCATGACTCCTTTTATTTATCATCTTATTTCTCTTTCCTCAAACATCATTCCCTCACTAAGATATTTGAAGTTAATTTTCCCTCATTATCATGAGATCCAAAAGTGAAAATTTAATTTCTCTGTTTACTTGTTCACTATTTTTTGCATACACTAAAATCTAATCTCCATAAAGGTGGGGATTTTTTTTTATCTTGTTCACCAACGTATCCCCAACATCTAAAATAACACCTGGCACCCAGCCGCTGTGGCCCAGTGGATTGAGCGTTATCCCACAGACTGAGAGGTCCCAGTTTGATTCCCAGTCAGGGTATATGCCTATGTTGTGAGATTGATCCCCAGTAGGGGGTGTGCAGGAGGCAGCTGATCAATGTATCTCTCTCACATCAATGTTTCTATCTCTCTCCCCCATCTTCTCTCTCCAAAATATCAATAAAAAACATTTAAATAATAAAATGACACCTAGCACATGGTAGATGCTCACTAAATATTATTGAATGATGAAATTGTAGCTTTCCCCTCCACTACTATCTGACTTAAAAAAAAAAAAAAAAAAAAAAAAAAACATTTGATCTACTGTATTGCTGTTCTTTTAATGAGAATAAAAATAGTGACCTTGTGTGCTGTTATGAAGATCAGAATTGTCCAATAATCTAAAGGCCCTTCACAGTTTATATGGGATAATAGAATATGAGTTTGCCTTTGGCATCAGTAAAAGAACAGTGAGAAGAAGATAAAATGTAATGCTGTAAATGCGGTAACAGTCTTTTTTTTTTTTGATAAATTAGTAAGAAATTGTGTGTCATCAGCCAATTCTGTTCCCTAGTCTGTGTTTCAATTATTTCTCTAATCTGCGAGGTCCCTCACAATTCTAGAACACTATGATTTGCTGACTATACAACAATCTGATTCCATGAGTATGTACCTAAGTGGTGGACTTAAACAGCCATTGGTTGCTGTGTTTAACAGAATAAAATTTCCCTACATTCCATTTCTCAGGCCATATTTTAAGATGCCAACACAGAAAAGGTGTGTGTGTGTGTGTGTGTGTGTGTGTGTGTGTGTACACATTTCATGTTCATATTCTTAGTCATTCAGAACTATTACAATGTCGGTGTTCAAAAATATACTGTTAGATTGAAAATAGCGGCAGGCAGGACTGGAGCAAGGGTGAGTGTGTGAGAGTGTGAGCAAGTTGAGAGAGTGTGAGTGAACATGAGTGCAGATGACTAACCTTGAGCAGTGCAGAAATGTGGGGCAGAAGGAGGATGGAAAGCAGCCAGCTATTGCAGTAACTGGCACATCAGGGATCATCTCCCTGTGTGGCCAGGAGGCCCCGCCATTTTGGAAGATCCCAGGTCTTCGCTGGGAGGAGGAAGCAAGAAGCAGCTAGGGCCCAGCAACCTGAGGCCACCAGAGCACCTCGCACCATCAGTCAACATGGATCAGCACATAGTAGTGGCACCATCAAGGTGCCGGCTGCAGTAGCTGCAACTGGATGGGAGAAGAGCACCATGTCCCATAGCAGAAGCCTGATAAGAGCCCAGAACCTTCCCCTACAGCAGCAGTGACTGGGCAGGAGTGGAGCCCCACCTCCAACAGGCAGTAGCAGCTCAGATTGGCAGCTGAGATCCATCCCTAGCAGTATGAGCAGAGGCTGATCAGGAACGGGGCCCCAGCCCAAGCAGCAAGGCTTGGGCAGCCAAGAACTTCCCCTGACAACTGCAGCAGTGGGATTTGGAATGACACCCCTCCTTCCAGCATCAGCAAAATCCCAGGAGCAGAGCATCCTCAGCACCCTCAACAAAGAACTAGAACCTGAGAGCACCCGCTGGCAAAAGCAAGGACAGTAGCAGCATGAACCAGGAGCTGATACTTGCCCCCAGCAGCAACTGATCAGGAGCTGAGCCCCACCAGGCAGCAGACTACCCCAGCAGAACACCAGTGGGACCCACACACCATAGTAATGTACCAGCAGGACCCATGCACCCCAGAATAACACCAGCTCAACCATGCACCCCGTCAGCATACCAGTGGGACCCTCGCAACCCAGCAGAGCACCAGCTGGATCCACACACCCCAGGCAGCAGCAGCACAGATTGGAATCTGAGAAACATCCCCAGTGGCATCAGCAGAGGCTGATCAGGAGCAGTATCCCAGACCCAGAAGCTGCAAGACTCAGGGAGTTGAGACCTGCACAACAGACCAATACCAGCTGCCAGTTGTCAATCTTCTGGGACCCACAGCAGGCAAGAGGTGCCATACACCAAAATAGTCTGGGAGGCACAGCAGCCTTATTTGATACACCCCAACCTGCCTACATACTCCAACATCCCTCACCGGACCTAGAACTACCAGACTGCTGAAATGGTGAGACAAAATACAACACCAAATAAAAGAAAAAGAGGAATCACCAGAAAAACAAACAGACAAACAAACAAAAAAACTGCAGGAAATGAAAGAAAGCAACTTGTCAGATAAAGAATTCAAAGCAACGATTTTTAGGGTGCTCAAACAATTTGGTAAGAACTACAAGCAACTTAATAAAAATTATAAAGAGCTCACTGTGAACTACTTTAGCCTAATAAAAGAGGTAGAAGCTATGCATAAAAATCAAGAGGAAATAAATAATGACATAGCTATTATAAATAATAACTTAGAAAGTTTCAATAGTACATTAGAAGAAGCTGAAGACCAAATCAGCGACTTAGAAGACAAGGTAGAGAAAAACACTCCAATAGAGCAGCAAATGGGAAAAGAAATTAAAAAGCAGGAGGAGAGTTTAAGGGAACTGTGGGACAACACAAAATGTGATAACATTCACATTATAGGGGTACCAGAAGGAGAAGAATCAGAGAAAGGAATAGAGGACCTGTTTGAAGAAATAATGACAGAAAACTTTCTTAAATTGGTGAAGGAAAAAGTCACCCATGTCCAGGAAACACAGAAAGTCCCAAGCAAGATAATCTCCAAAAGACCCACGGCTGGACACATCATAATAAAAATGACAAACATTACAGACAAAGAAAGCTTCTTAAAGGAAGCAAGAGAGAGACAGGAAGTTACCTACAAGAGAGCTCCCATTAGATTGACAGCTGATTTCTCAATAGAAACACTGCAGGCCAGAAGGGAGTGTACAAAGTAATGCAAAGCAAGGGCCTGAATCCAAGACTACTCTATCCAGCAAGGCTATCATTCAAAATTGAAGAAAAAACAAAGATTTTCACAGGTAAAAAAAAAGCTAAGGGAATTTACCACCACCAAACCAGCACTACAAGAAAGTCTGAAGAAACTGTTGTAAGAAAAAGAAACAGAGAGAAAGAGAGGAACACAGGCATAAAATTAAAATGGCTACAAATAACTATCAATATTAACCTTAAATGTAAATGGCTCAAATGCCCCAATCAAAAGACATAGGGTAGCTGATTGGATTAAAAAACATGGCCCATCATATATATGCTGTCTACAAGGGACCAACCTCACAACAAAAGACTCACACAGGATGAAAGTGAAGAGATGGAAAAACATTTTCCAAGCAAATGGAAATGAAAAAACAGCTGGTGTAGCAATACTTTTATCTGACTAGATAAGTTTCAAAATGAGGGCCATAATAAGAGACAAAGAAGGTCACTACGTAATATTAAAAGGAGCAATCCAAGAGGACATAACCCTGGTAAACATATACACACCAAATACGGGAGCACCAAAATATATTTTAAAACTTCTGGAGGACTTCAAGGAAGAGATCAATAGAAATACAATCATAGCAGGGGAGTTTAACACGCCACTGACACCACTGGATAGATCTTCTAGACAAAAAATTAACAAGAACATAGAGTCCTTTACAAGACAAACTAAATCAGTTGCACTTAATTGATGTTTACAGAACATTTCACCCCAAAGCTGCAGAATATACATTTTTCTCAAGTGCACATGGGTCATTCTCAAAGATAGATCACATGTTAGGACACAAAGTAAGTCTCTACAAATTCTAGAAAATTGAAATCATATCAAGCTTCTTCTCAGATCACAATGACATGAAACTAGAATTCAATTACCACAAAAACACACAAAAACATTCAAACACTTGGAGGCTAAATAGCATGTTATTAAACAATGATTGAGTTACCAAAGATAAAGGAAGAAATTAAAACCTTCCTGTAAACCAATGAAAACAAACACACAACAACACAAAATCTATGGGATGCAGCAAGGCAGTCTTGAGAGGGAAGTTCATAGCACTATAGGTCTACCTCAAGAAACAAGAAAAATTCCTAATTAACTTTCTTAACCAACAACTTAAAGACCTAGAAAGTAAACAAAAAGAAAAACCCAGAGCAAATACAAAGAAAGAAATAGTAAATGTCAGAAGAAAAATAAACAACATAGAGACTAAAAAAAAAAACACAAAACAAAAAAACAATTCAAAAGAACAATGAGAAAAAAGATGGTTCTTTGAAAAGATAAACAAGATTGATGAACTTTTAGCCAGACTCACCAAGAAACAAAAAGAGAAGACCTAAATAAACAAAATCAGAAATGAAAGAGGAGAAGTAACAACTGACACCACAGAAATACAAAGGATCATTAAAATATACTATGAACAATTATATGCCAATAAATCGGACAATCTAGGTGAAATGGACAAATTTTTAGAAACATAGCCTCCCAAAACTGAGCTAGGAAGAGATAGAAAACTTGAACATAACAATAACAACTAAGGAAATTGATGATGCAATCAAGAAACTCCCAGCAAACAAAAGCCCAGGCCCAGATGGCTTCACAGGGGAGTTTTACTGCACATTCAAAGAAGACCTAATACCCATTCTCCTCAACTATCCCCCCCAAAAAACAAGAAAATGGAAGACTTCCAAACTCATTTTATGAGGTCAGCATAACCCTAATACCAAAACCGGATAAAGACACTACAAAGAAAGAAAACTATAGATCAATATCCCTGATAAACACAGATGTCAAAATCCTTAACAAAATACTAGCAAATCAGATCCAGCAATACATCAAAAAAATTATTCATCATGACCAAGTAGGATTCATTCCATAGATCCCATAGATGCAAGGCTGGTACAATATTTGCAAATCAATAAATGTGATACACCACATAAACAAAATGAAAGATAAAGACCATACGATCATATCAATAGATGCTGAAAAATCATTCAATAAAATCCAGCACCAATTTCTGATAAAAATGCTCAGCTATGTGTGAATAGAGTGATCACAGCTCAACATAATAAAGGCCATATATGAAAAACTTACGGCCAACATCATACTCAATGGGCAAAAAACTAAAAGCATTTTCCTTAAAAACAGGAACAAGACAAGGATATCCACTTTTGCCATTCTTATTTAACATAGTACTGAAAATCTTAGCCACAGGAATTAGACATGAAGAAAAAATAAAAGGGATCCAAATTGGAAAGAAGGAAGTGAAACAGATGACATGATATTGTACCTAGAAAACCCTAAAGATTTCATTAAAAACCTACTAGAGCTAATAAATAAATTTGGCAAAGTACCAGGATACAAAATTAACGTCAAGAAATCAGTGGCTTTCTTATACACCAGTAATGAACTCACAGAAAGAGAAACTATAAAACAATCACATTTACTATTGTGGCAAAAAAATTAAGATACCTAGGAACAAACTTAACCAAAGAAGTAAAGGACCTCTTCAGAGAAAACTACAGGTCATTGAAAAAAGAAATAGAGGAAGATATAAAAAAGTGGAAGCATATAGCATGTTCATGGATTAGAAGAATTAACATCATTAAAATGTCCATATTACCCAAAGCAATCTATAAATTCAATGCAATCCCCATCAAAATATCAATGACATATTACACAGAACTAAAACAAATACTTCAAACGTTTATACAGAACCAAAAAAGGCCCTGAATAGCACAGAAATCTTGAAAAAGAAGAACAAAGTAGGGGGGATCACAATACCAAATATCAGGTTATTACTACAAAGCCACAATAATCAAAACAGCCTGGTACTAGCACAAGAACAGGCAGATAGATCAATGGAACAGAACAGAGAACCTGGAAATTGACCCAAGACAATATGTTCAATTAATATTTTACAAAGGGGGCAAGAGCATACAATGGAGTAAAGACAGCCTCTTTAATAAATGGTGTTGGGAAAATTGGACAGCTACATGCAGAGAAATGAAGCTATACCATCAACTTACACCCTACACAAGAATAAACTCAAAATGGATAAAAGACTTAAATGTGACTCATGAATCCATAAATATCCTTGAAGAAAATGTAGGCAGCAAAATTTCAGACATCATACGCAGCAGAATTTTCAGATACAATACCCGAGGCAAGAGAAACAAAGAAAAAAGTGAACACAGGAGACTACTTCAAACTCAAAAGCTTCTGCACAGCAAAAGAAACAACCATCAAAGTGGAAAGGGAACTCATATGGGAGACCATAATTGCTAATGATACATCAGATAAGGACATCAGATAAGGGGCTAATTTCCAAAATATATAGAGTGCTCATACAACTCAACAAAAGGAAGACAAAGGACCCAATTACAAAATGGGCAGAGGAACTAAATAGACACTTCTCCAAACGGGACATACAAATGGCCAAGAGACATATAATGAAATGCTCAACATCACTAATTATCAGAGAGATGCAAATTAAAACAACCTCACACCTGTCAGAATGGCTGCCATTAACAAATCATCAAACAACAATTGTTGGCGAGGGTGTGGAGAAAAGGGGACTCTGGTACACTGCTGGTGGGAATGCAGACTGGTGCAGCCAGTATGGAAAACACTATGGTGTTACCTCAAAAAGTTAAGAATTGAACTGCCATTTGACCCAGTGATCCCACTTCTAGGAATATATCCTAAGAAGCCTGAAACACCAATCAGTAAGAATATATGTACCCCTATGTTCATAACAGCACTATTTACAATAGCTAAGATCTGGAAACAACCCAAGTGTCCATTAGTAGATGAGTGGATGAAAAAGCTGTGTTACATATACAGAATGGAATACTATGCAGCTGTATGAAAGAAAAAGCTCTTATCCTTTGAGACAACATGGAGGGACCTGGAGAGTATTATCCTAAGCAAAACAAGCCAATCAGAGAAAGATGAATATCACATGATCTTACTTATTTGTGGAATATAATGAACAAAATAAACTGATGACTAAAATCGACCCAGAGACATAGAAGTAGTGTACAGACTGACAAACCTCAGAAAAGGGGGTGGGGGGAAGGAAAAGATAAACCACAGAACTTATATGCATGTATGCATAACCAATGGACACAGACAACAAACCTGGGGAAGGGGGGGCGCAGTATAGGGAGGAGGGTGTCAATGGGGGGAAAAGGAAGACCATCTGTAACAAAAATAAATTAATAAAAATAATTTTAAAAAATAAAATAAAATGTTAAAAACTTACTAGGGCCAATACAGGCAAGCCCTATGAGGAGACAAATTTTGACATTTTAATGGCATGCAATCCAGCAAAAATTATAAGAAGTTAACTGTTTGAAATAATAGTGCATATTGCCTCATCACAATAGCTTTATTCTGAAGTAATAAAGATTAAATTGTGTAGCATAGCAAAGGTGGAGAAGAACATAACAACAAAACTGTTTTCACTTATCTTGTTCACAGAGAGCTTATTGATGAGTCTAAGAAGACAGAGGCAACCACCAGAGTCTGAGAACGAACACATCTGAGTCAAAATAACAGGGAAATTAGCCAGAGGTTGCCTTTCTAAATAACATACAAGAGACACCAAACTCCAAGCAGGGAAAATGGTAGAAAGCATGCATGGGGAGGTAGAGGCTATAAAATCCACGAACAGATGGAGGAAGAAGGAAAAAGCAGTGAACATATACTCTGCAGTAGAATTCATACTTTGTCTTCAGGAATCTTTGCACTGGAGTTATTTGTGGAGTTTAGCCAAGGCCACACTGCTGACATGTGACATGCTACTTTTGAATCTGAAGGAGATATAGGAAGTTTAGAATGCTAGTGTAAAAGCAGGGTTTATTTATATGAATATCACTTTTGTACACTTGTAACAAAATCTTCATGTAAAATTTTAACTGTTCAAAAGTTAAACAAACTGAGTCTGATGTCCAGAGTTGTTATGGCACTGCAGTAAATTGGAAAAGTCAGCTCTGAAAGGAGATTGCTAAACATTTCCCTGACTAGGCCACAGGACCGCCTGTTTAACAGAAGAGGTGCAAGGAAAACCATACCTTCTACAGTGAGTTTCCCAAACACGAAATGGTGCAAGTTCCTTTCTATGTATCTTGGTCCATATCTTAAAAGTTAATTTGAAGCAAAAATATGTAACATAGGCACATTCAAACTGCTCTTTTAATAATAGCAGATTAACTTTAAAAATATAAAATTGATAAAAAATATATAAGTAAAATGATGAACAAATGTAGAAAATAAGCTGGTTAAAAGAGTTTTAATATTTTTATACCTTACAATTAATAATGCCTTAGTTGGCTTAATATTTATATAGAGACTCCTGCAGCATTGTTTACTGTATTTACTTAAAAAATATGAGCTTATTCTCTTTCTGTGACAGGCACTGTCCTTGATGGTAAGTGTTTAAAGATACATATGAATGTCCTTATCCTCGTTGAGTTCACAGTCCAGTGAGTAAGAAGGAATTAAATAATAATTCCAATTCAGTACATTAAAAAGCACAGTAAGTTTGGACGAAGGGTGACCACTTTTGACAGGTGGCTTCACAGAGGATATACCATGAAGTTTTTCTTGAGTTGACATGAGCAAACAAAGAGGTAATGCAGATACCACAGCCTTTGCCAATGCATGGTGGGGTAGGCCACAGACAGAAAGAGAAGAATGGCATGTGGCTGGAGCTTGGCTCGTCTGCCAGAGTTACAGGAGACAAGACGGAAGTTGTTCAGTTACCAGTATTGAAGGGCCATGGATGTCAGGCCACTGAATTTGAATCATCATCTCATCTGAAATTTGATCCTACAGAGTCATTTTCTCTTAGAATTAGCCTGAATAAATCTAAAACAGTGGTTCTCAACCTTCCTAATGCTGCCACCCTTTAATACAGTTCCTCATGTTGTGGTGACCCCCAACCATAAAATTATTTTTGTTGCTACTTCGTAACTATAATTTTGCTACTGTTATGTCTTAGGCGACCCCTGTGAAAGGATCGTTCGACCCCCAAAGGGGTCGCCACCCACAGGTTAAGAACCGCTGAAAGCCAAGGATCCAGGGAAAACAGGCTGAAGTAAGTGTAATACATAACTGAATATTTCACTCAGAAGAAAATAACATGACAGAGTTCAGCAGTGTGTGGTTGAACAGAAAGCATTAGCAATGATTATATATCAGGCTGAATTTTCAGGCTTATATGACAGCAGAGATAGATAAATCTGATTTTTAACACCTATGACATTTTTAAACAATAAAGTATGCCATTTTGAAATGTTTAACATCTTTCAGTACTTGCATTCATGATATCAGTGGTTTGCAGGAAGCACTTGCTTAGCAATAATGCTCTGGAGTTCAGGGAGTCACTCACTGTCTACAGCCTAGAAAAAAATCTTAGGGTTCCAGGATTTTCCCTTCAGTGAATGCATGTATACATTCCTAACTGTGCCATAGGTACTGAAAGAGACAGATAAACAAGCACATATTCAACACTCCATTTCTTCTTTCTCCCGTTCTTTCTTCATTTCTCATTTTATTCCTTCCTCCATCCCTCCCTAGTTCCCTTCCTTTAACAAACATTTTTGAGAATCTGACTTTTGACTAACATGGCTGGTATGAGTGACTAACACAGTCTCTTCCCTCCATGAGTTCACATCCTGGGGAAGGTGTGATGGAGTACAAGACTAGATAGTAAACATACGATTCATCCAACACTGATACGTAAGAACTACGCATTGAATCAGTCTACTTCACGGCCATTTCCAAACCAACTTGTTCTGGTTTGTTTCAGATTTTTCTACTTTTAGCAGTGAAAGTCTCATGTCCCAGCAGTGCCCCCATTCCCAGATAAACCTGGACAATTAGCCACATTCCAGGTTTCATGAGCATGTTGCAGTATTAATATTGAGCATCACCTGTGAATAAAGTGGGGGACGCTTTGAACAGAAGTCCACAGCTTAAGCCTAAACTGCATTTCCTCAGGATACTGTTAATCTAAGCTACCAATAGGGAAAGTTTGTCAGGTGTTTGTTTATGTGACACATCATAAAGCCTTTGGGAAATAACTTGTCCAGAAGTAAAAAATAATATTTAGTCATAAATGTATGTTCCAGTATAGTGGAGCAAAGGTAGATGTAAGAGATGAGAGAGTCTGCTAAGGCTAGCCTGTGGTTTTAACTCTGTACTTCTGAGTGAGGACACCTCCATGACCCCTTAGGGAAGCATAGGTAAGACCAGCTCTAGGGCAGAGAAATTCTGTACGTGATAGAAGAAGAGAAGGTAAACAAGTTGTCAGAACAATTGGATAAAGGGGTAGGACAAAATATACGTCTTGTGATCCTACTTACTGCTATGTTGATACATTTAAAGACACATTGATCAGTATAATGCAGTCAGTAACTATTTAGAAATTCACTTATTCAGCAGTTTTTAATGACCAATAAAAATTGGTTTATTTTTTATGAACACAGCATTAAAAGAACTAATCTAGTATACATAGGTAAAGTATGCCTTTGTGTGTTAAGCATTTATCTTGAGCCAGATAGTTTGTATAATTTGTCTTTTAAATTCTTTCCAGAGATTTAATAAAAATATATTTCCCTGTTTCACAAATCAGGAAACTGAGTTAAGAATAGCCCTGGCCAGTTTTGCTCAGTGGATGGAGTGTTAGCCCACAGACCAAAGAGTAGCGGGTTCGATTCTGGTCAAGGTCATGTACTTCAGTTGTGGTTTAGTCCCCAGTCCTGGTCCAGGTGGTGCAGGAGACAACCAATCAATGTGTCTCTCTCACATCAATGTTTGTCTCTCTGTCTTTTCTTTCCACTCTATCTGAAGATGAATGGAAAAATATCCTCAGGTGAAGATTAAAAAACAAACAAACAAACAAAGAACATAGGTTGACTTGGCCAAAAGTTACACACTAATGAATGCCTCTACAAAATTTCAGTAAAAAAACCTCAGATATCAATGGTATTATAAAAATTGTGCCAGTGGGTGTGAACCAAATCCTCTGGAAGCACTGGGAAAAGGGTGGCTGATTCTGCATGCAGTTCTTAGGAAAGGTACATGACGCATATTCAGGAACCACTTTGGGGAACGCGGTCTTGGGTACCACTTTATTATGAAAACAATAATGATCCTGAGTCAACATAAATTAATACACATTTTTTTTTATATAAATGCAAAGGCTTTATGATACATTTATGGAAAAATTTTATGTAAAACCTGAGAAGTTTAAAGCTCATCATAGGCACTGGAGATGCATAGCAGTTTGAAAGCTTCCTTTTTACCTGCTGCATTTTGGAGAGTTTTCAAGGACAAGCAACCAAAAGAGAAAGGCAAGTGAAACCAGAAGGAGAAAACATACTATATTCAATGATCTTAGGAAAGTCACCATCTGGATGGTGAGACAGATCTTGAACTAGGTGGAAGGAGGCCCGGGGTTTGATCCTGACTTTGTCAACAACAAACTTTGATCTTTGTTCAGTTTCTTTAACCACTATGGACATCAGGATACGTATCATTTAATATATCAGTAATATAATATATGTCCTCATTTCATCACTTGGAATTTTTTTTTAAGAACAAATGAGAAAAAAATATATAAAATAGGTGTGAAAATAAAGAGATTTTAGCAAGTGACAAATAAAAGAAATGTTTTATGTTATTTAAATAATAAGCCATTAATATTTAATAATATAAAATAGTATCAACATTTTGATTTTTATATTTTAGAAAACATTGACATTCAATAAAATATACTATTATTGTAATTTTATATTAGAAATGATTTTTTTTGTTTTTTTTTAAACATTAGAAACTAAGATGGTCCATGGTTTACCAGCCTGGTATTAAAAATAAAAATAAGCCTGGCCAGTGTGGCTCAGTGGTTGAGCATTTACCCATCCTCCAAGAGGCCGCTGTTTCAATTCCCAGTCAGGACACATGCTCAGGTTGTGGGCCTGATCCCCAGTGGGGGGCTTGCAGGAGGTGGCCTACTGATGTTCTCTCTTATCAATGTTTCTATTTCTGTCTCTCTAAAAATCAATAAAAGAAGAAAAATTAACAATAAATAAATAAAATAAAACAATATTATTGTCCCCCTAAAAGACCTAAAAAATGAATATATATATATTTGTATATACATATGTATGTGTATATTAGTCATGTACATGTTTATATATGTATTCTTATATGTATATAAAATGTATATAGCTTACATATATGTATATAACATATGTAGTTAAAAGTATGTACTATACAGGATTGGCCAAAAATAGGTTTACAGTTGTGAGTATGTGAAACAGTTTATTCTTATATTATTATTTATTAATTAATGTATTATTAATTAATGTATTTTCCATGTGAACAGCTGTAAACCTACTTTTGCGCCAGCCTGTATAGTAGAAGCAAGGATTTGTTTTTGTGGAGTTATCTCACTTGGTTTTGCATTACAAGTAGAAGCTAAGGCTCAAGACATGCCTGAGCCCTGGCCTGTTGCTCAGTGGTTAGAGCGTCAGTCTGACAATCAAAGAGTCGCTGGTTCAATTCCCAGTCAAGGACATGTACCTCAGTTTCAGGTTCAATCCTGGCCCTGGTTGGGGTCTTGCGGGAGGCAACCAGTTGATGTGTCTCTCTCATATCGATGTTTCTCTCTCTCCCTCCTTCCTGCTTTCTCCCTTCCACTATGTCAAAAAAATAATAATAATAATAATAATAATAATGTAAAAACATCCTTGGGTGAGGATTAAAAAAAAAAAGACATGCCTGAGGTTACATTAAATATATTGAATGGCACTCAGGTTAGAACAAGTGCATCAGAGTCCCCACAATACACTTTCCACACCACACAAAAAGACCTGCTAGCTTATGCTCAAAGAAGGTGTGGAAGTGAGTAAGGAAGCCTAGCCTACAGCTGCCCTGTATGGGTCAGGCTGCTTAGGAGTGACTTGGAGACATACTTCTCAGAGGTTTGCTTTTGGTGTAATGAGATTTTAGCTTCACGGAATACATGCCTGTTTCATCTGGAGCAGGAACAGACTAAAACTTCCTGGTCGCTTTCTTGTGTCCTCTGCTTAAAATCATTGTAATCTGGACAGTCTTGCATCATCTATTTCCAATTTGATTGGATGCTTTGTGTCCAGGGATTTGGTTTTATATTTCTCTGCCCCTACTCCTCATACCTATGCACAACTATGCTATAAATGTTGGTTATTTTTATAACTGTGCAGTGCTAAAAATGAAGAGTAGAAAAGATAAACAAAACTTCGGAATTCTCTCCCCTTGAAAACACTCTTGCCCAGAGGAGGATCTGAGGAGTCAAGAAGTTGTATGTGCCCACTCTCCCTGATGGAAGTCGGATCTTCAGAGCATACCCAATATTTAAGCTCTGGCAGAAATAGTAAACTAATTATCTTTGGAAGCAGCATTGTGCATGTTTATTTTGTGATTTAATAAAAAGCTGACGTAGTGGCCATTAGCTTCCCAGAGTGTGCTCCATTTAATATGCAAAACACACAGAAATTAACATAGTAATTATGTTAGAACTACCAGGATACAAGCATTTTAAATGGATTTAACACATTAAATAATGCCATGTCTTATGTGGCCCTAGTGTCTTTTACAGATGGTCACAACATTTGCTAATTTGTTCTACAGGTAGTGTAAATTAATGTGATTTTCATTGACTCTCACTCTTTTTTAATGTGGACAGATAGCTTTATTTTTACTTGAAATCATAGCTACTCTGCTTAATGTGTTTTTAGTTCCTTTAACAAAAAAGATCTATGTCCTTTTTCAGAATGGTGGCTTTCTTTGCATTTGAGTGTTTGGCAAGGGAAAGGAGGTTAGTGAAAATATATTCTTTACTATCTTGGGTAGTACAGATGTTAATGTCGCTAATAATACTCAACTAGGAACCATTTATTCCTACTTGTTGCAACATTTTTGAGACACCAACTATTCACAGTGTACTCTACTAGCTGCTGAGGAGGGCGCAAGGATGAATAACATATATTGGGTCTTCAATATCTTTACAGTCCATAGGGAATGATAAAATAAGACTTAGAAAATTACTTTTCTTTCCATTTTCTTACTATAAACAATTTTAATAGAAGTTCAAGAAAATAAAATATAATTACCAGTTAAACAGTAATAGATAAAGAAAAGTAATAGGTAAATAAAGGACGCTCCTTGGAGAAATACCTGATTCTTTGCCTAGGTAGGAAATATAAAGAATGAACCCGGAAAATCTCTTCATACAAAAAAAATCAAGGATGTAGTCAAAGACTACCCTAGTCCTATCAAAAGTAAAAGAATTGGGGGCAAAACCAAAGAGGCTGTGTTGGCCAAGGATAAGTTAATTTGATCAATGGGAATAATAACTGCAATGCATTAAAATTCATAAAGTATAATTTAACTAAAGTCCATTACTATGAAAATATAACAAAAAAAAAGTTACCAGTTCTGATCACCTTTAGAGAATTTTAGAGCTTATTCTTTTATATCCTGAGAACAGGGGAAGAAAGCATCATCCTGCCTTTGTTATATACACTGTATCTCAGACTAACCAACTAATGAAAGAAACTTTTCTTTAATGAAAGTATTCCAGCTAAGCAACAACAAATGGAAGAAATGCTAGAACTAGGAAGTCACTGTTTTGCAACCCTTAATGATGCTACAGATTTGAAAAATGGTCATTGATGGCTGTCACCATCACTGAAAGAGATAACTTATGAAAAAGAACCAGCATCGCCTATGAATTCATTTAAAAATTAATAATAGTAAATCAAACAAGAACAACAACAAAAACTAAGCTGTAAATTTGTACTTCTTAACCAGGTGATCTTTCCCCAGTAGACATCTGGAGAAGTCTGGAGACACCATTTTATTGTCACAGTTGGGTGGGTGCTACTGGCATATATTGGGTAGAGGCCAGGGAGGCTGCTAAATATCCTACAATGCACAGGACACCCCCCACAACAAAGAATTATCCAAATGACAATACAAATAGTCAATAGTACTGAGGTTGAAAAACTCTGATCTAGACCTATCTATAGTTTACAGAAAATATACAATACAGATGGTCATTTTAAGTGATACAATATGGGTGCAATCAGCAAGATACGAACTGAGGAAAACACTAGAATAAAAGACCTGGATCTTCAAGAAATAAATTGCAAGGAGAGAGAAGAGAATAAAAGAGACACAGAGAAAGAGATGTACCTAGGGCAGAGAAAGAGGAAGAACAGGCATAATTAATAGATTAATAAGATTTAAGAGACTAATCACCCTTATCATATTTAACATAGTCATAAAACCACACTGTAGGAATACAACGTTAATGGGGTAACTGGAGATTTTGAATACTGACTAGGTATTTGATAATGCTAACAAATAATCATTTGATATGTGATAATGGCATTTAAAGATAAATTAGTATGTCTGAAATTTGTCTCAAAATAATCCAGAGAGGGAAGAAATATATTGAATGTAAACATACATGAAGCAAGTTATCCTTAAATGCAAAACTTGATCCTAGATATTGGTTACCTGAGGGATTGTTAAACTATGTAGTGTTTAAATCATCTCTAACAACATTTTAAAGAGTTATTGAAGCAAAGAGTTTATCCCACTATTTCAAAAGTAGTGCGAAGCTCAAATATCATTTCTCAACTCATTCAGTCATTTATTTATTCATATATTCATTTGATTTGACTTACTTGATGAAAATCCTGGGCTTTTGAATGAAACACTCTTGGATTTGATATCTAGTTCTAGCAATTAATAGCTGTGTGAGATTGGTGAAGTTTTCTCACCCTTATTATCATCATTTTTAGAAATATCCTTAATTCCATAGAGCTACTCTTCCCTGGTTTAAATTTCTTTTGTAATTTATTCAGTGATGTGGTTTCCTTGGTAAAGCTGACTGTTTATGACTTTGCTGACCTTAAAATCTCTCAACTGTCTTTAGAGTGACTAATTATTGATTTTGTGTAAGCACTATTTAATTAAATAGCTACCAGGAAAGAGATAGCATTTCTAGATAGGGAGAAATGGCTGAAGGTGATTATTAAATGTTTTCCTTGTGGAATCTCAATAAAGTCGTTGTTTATTTATATTTTCTTCCTTGGGACATGACTATCCCCTCATTTGCCTCCTTTTCTGACCATGTAACACCACCGGGATTGTGACTGTTTATTTGAGATGTCTCACATTTCTCAGAGTTGGCTTGACACACATGTATGAATAAAGATCAATTATTGAAAGATTAATAGTATACCAGGAAAGACCATGTATGAGAGAATGGCCTATGTTTTAATATTTGAAACTTATTTAAGTGGTTAAAATAAATTAACCTGCCTTATCTGCTGGTACTCACTACCATGGTCAATTCAGACCCTAATCCACAGTGCAAATCCTCTAAGATATATACCTCTATTACAAACATTAAGTATTTTTATCCCATTGTAAAATTTTTATTGAATGAGTATTAGGTTCCAAGCATTGTACTAGGACCTAGGAATGTTCTGGTGAATAAAATGTAGTGAGTGTCTTCTCTCAAAGATTACACAACCAATTGAAAGAGTAGGTAGCACAGTTTGTAAATAATAGAAAGGAAGCAATTTTAGGTAGAGTAATGACCTAGAGAAAGAGGATACCATGGGACTCATGGTGTAAAAGAATTACTAAAAATATCAACACATGAGCTAGTATCTAAAGTTTGTTCTTTGTTATCCAAACTCTGCCCTATGGTCTCATGGATGCACTAGTCCAGTCTAGATGTACGTGATGGTGTTAGGGTTAGAAGATGGGACTTTACACTTGTGAATTCTTTTATCTTATCTCTAAGAGTCATATAACACAGGGGACAATAAATTATTTACTGCTTCCTAAGATTTTTATAAAATAATTCCTTATTATAACCTAAAAGCCCCTCTCAAAACTGCTCAGGCTGAGCTCTCCACTTTTACCTCATTCCACCTCTGTAACTCAGAACATCCCCACCACCGCTACTCTACTAGCTGTCTCTTTCTGCATAGCAATATTCCCATACACTTAGCAGATCACGGTAACCATCATTTGCTTCAAAATGTCTGTGGCTCAGGGGAAAAGACAGAGCTTAGCTGGATGCTCTCTTCAAGATCTCTGAGGAGCCTACAACAAAGGTTTTAGATAAATCTGGGGTTTCACCTGAAATCTCAGCTAAGGAAAGACCTGGTTCTATAATACCTGGATCTTGGCAAGCTGTAGTTCCTGGCAGCCTGTTGGAATTAAGATTTCAGTGCTTGCTGGCTGTTGGCCAGTGGCCATCCTCTCTTCCCCTTTAATTATTGGCTCTTAGCCTGTTGCCATGTGAGCCTCCCCAGTAGGGCCTCTTGCTTCATCCAAGTCAGCAAGAGTGAGAGAGTCAACAGGGAAACTCTGCCAGCAAGACAGAAGTCACAAGTTTGTTCACAATACATCCCCAAATAGTTTCTATATTCTGCTGGTCAGAAATAAACCCCAGTTCCCACCCACACGCAAGGAAAAAGGCTTATACAAAAGCATAAATACTAGCAGGTGAGATTATTGGGGGTCATTTGTCCACCACACTTATTTTCTGTTTCTTCTTTGAAGAATAAAAGCTTTTGAATTTCAGAGAGTTTATGTCTTTCTTCTTTCTCAAATGCCCTTTTACTACCTCGCTGTATAGAATACAGCTTATCATCATTTACTTCCCCATTCAAACACCCTCTCTTTAGGTAGGTCAGGGTTTGCCATCATTAGGCATCATTCCTGGTGCTTAATAGATATTTTTGAAGTAATACATCCAAGGCTGCTTAACGTACATCTGTATTTAATAGGAAATGGGGTTTGGATGTCTATTTTTCTGTAGTCCTAAACAATTTTATTTTTCAGCACACTTTATATTTATTCTCAGATAATAATGGAAAGTCCAAAGCAGGTAATAACAATCACCTTAATGTATGTTTAGAATAAGCAGGAGTCAGGTTGTCTCTAGCAAGATGTAGTAGATGGTGCAGGTTATTGCCTACCAATGGAGTGCTTGAAATCCAGATTCCTCCATTTCTTGGCTAACATTTGTCACCAGGGCTTACTAATGGTATGTGACAGTTGTTAGAGAAATATATATATAACAAATAAAAAAGGAAAGAAGGAAGACAAAAAGGAGTAAGGGGGTGAAGAGAAAAAGGGAGGAAGGGGGGAGGGAAGGAGGAAAGGACGGTGGGAAAGAGAAGGAAAGATAAACAAACATTTTCTGACCCTGTTTCTTCATGTACTAAGTGGGCTAAGCCACATACACTCCCAGTGTATAAAATATAGATCACAGTTTAAGGAAAAATTATAATTATCATAGTTTACTATTTTATAAAAGATAGTCCTATATTCATGTTCAGAGTCGATCATATTGTGGAACTCTATGTTAAACAAATGTAAAATGTTTTCCTTACTCAGGGAAATCTTTGATGTGAGCATCGTTGATTTCCAAGTGGAATGGGAGTAAGTCTGGAGATTAAAAGCTGCATTTTGCAAACATTTTTTATCTGCAACTTTTCCTCCCTCACTGAGAATCCCACAGGACACCAAGAACCCTATTAAAGTGCAATGCAAGAATTGATCTCCATTACAATAACCTTGATCATTAACATGCACTGTAATGTTTTCTAGACTCATGACTATAAGTTTGGCAATTTAATAGCTAAGTGTTTTTTCTCAGAATTGAACATTAGATTCTATGACCTGCCCACCTGCTATATCAGCAGCCACAATAAGGATGAGACCCTTTGGTAATGTTGGTGTGAGATGAGAAGACCCTCCTCTTAGGCCAACTTAGCTTTTATCAAATGGAATTATATTTTAAATGTATAATTTAACTTTTAGTATATCATTTAGTATATGTTATAATGGGGTTCTGTTTACTAGAAGAATTCTTTTCTGTTTAAATTAGCATAGATCATTTTCTATTCCTCATTCTCACTTCATTTCAGTGTTTCACATATCAATGTTTTATTTGTTCCCTCAAGATCACTTCTTCCATTATTCAGATCAATAAACTCCTTTTTATAGTCCTCTAGGGTTTTCCACACATCTCACAATGCTACTTTATCCCACATACTTCCTCAAGCAAGTACTTATCTGCAAACAGTATGATAAATGTCTTCAGGGCTTCTAATGCGTGGGTGACGTGGAGGAAGACTGCAATCACTTTTGACATAGATGAGTACAAACTTTATTTTATTTCTCTCTTGTACATACACATAACTATCTAGGACTAAGAATTAGTCTAAAAATAATTATTTAGCAAAGAACTAGAGCTTATCTGTATTAAATTTAACCTTATGACATTTGTATTCGGCATAATGTTTCCAATATTGAAGAACTTCCTAAATATTATTGTAAATAAGATTGGAAGGATTTGGTAAATCATAGTGTAAATATGATTGTACAATATGTTCTTTCTCTTGGATCCAAGTCTTTGTATCTACTGTCTCTTCTGTTTGAATCAACTATTGTGGTTTCCCCTTCTCTCACCTCAGGACAATCTCTATCAATCACAGTTTATATCTTAGGTATTATTTCTTTAAAAACAAAATTCTTCCTTGATCACAAAGTCTGAATTAGGTATATGTATTAATGTTCTACTGTTACTGTATGAAATTCCACCAACTTAGTGGTTTAAAACAATGCAAATTTATTATTAGAGTTCTGTAGTTCAAATGTTTGACAGTTCTCATTTGATTGAAAAAAAAAGTATTGGTAGGACTGTGCTTCTTTTTGGTAGGTTATGTAGAAGGATCTTTTCCCTTGTCTTTCCATCTTTAAAAGTCCACCCTCATTGCTTGGCTCATGGTCCATTACCTCTGCCTTGGAAACCAGCAATGGCCAGTGCAATTATTTCCAAGTTGAATCTCAAACTCTTCTTCCACTCTTAAAGGATCATGCAATTAGATTGGGCCCTCCTGGATAATCGAGGATATTCTCCCCATTTTAACATCATCTGCTTATCAACCATAAATGCATGTGTAACTAACCTTAATTCTGAGGATTAGAATGTGGGCACTATTTGGAGGCCTTTATTCTGCCAACCACACTACTTCTACAGTGGGGTCCCTTTCTAATCCATATGCAATGCATGATAGCATTTGTCACACTCTATTTTAATTTTCTGCTTCCTCGTCTATATTCCATACTCACACACTCAATCCCTACCCTCTCTAGACTGTGAGCTTTTAATAAAATCGATATTAGGCTTTCTGTTTCTCCAGCGAATAAGACAATACGAGTGAATAACAGCCCTAGAATGTTGTAGATTTTAATACATCTTGGTTGCACTTTGACAAAGGTGTGTGTGTGTGTGTGTGTGTGTGTGCGCGTGTGTGTGTGTGCATGTACTTTGGTTAATCCTGACAGTAATTAAGTTTTGTGTAACTGGAAATTAACAATTAACAAGTAGAATACTGCTGCTTTTATTGGAGGTGAAAATGATGTCCAAATAAATATCTTCTCTGAATTACTAATCATGCCTCCAACTTCTTTTTATCTTCATTTGGATATCAAAATTAGCATGTTAGAAAAGAATCACCAATTCCCTTAACTGCATAAAGTGCTTTTCTTCCATCTCTCTCTGAGTCATTGATGGTGCCACCGTATTCCTGTAGAGCTGTTATCACCACTTGTCTTTCTCTGAACACTGTGTCTAATTCACTAGGGGTAGAAAGCTCTACCTTTAAAATATATCTTAAATCTGCCAACTTCCCTCCATTTCCACTTTCACCACCACTTTCTCTACTTACCAGGTTACTCAATAACCTTTGCCTCAGTCTGCTTAGGTTGCCGTAACGGGTACCATGGACTGGGTAACTTGAACAATAGAAAATAGCTTTCTTACAACTCTGGAGCATGAAAGTCCAAAATCAAGGTGCCAGCAGGGTTGATTTCCACTGCAACCTCTCTTTCCTGGTGCAATGGCTACCTTCTCCCTGTGTCCTCATGTGGCCTTTCCTTTCTGCGTGTACTTCCTCCTGGTTTCTCTTCCCTTTCTGATATGTGCATGGGTCCTGGTGGAGTAGGACCCTTATTACTTCATTTAACCTAAATTACCTCCTTAAATACCTGATGTCCGGTTACCGGCACTTCAAGAGTTAAGGCCTCCACACATAAATTTGGAGAATACAATTCAGTCCTTACACTCCTACAACCCATTTTCCACTTAGCAGGTTGGTGTTTTTCTTGACTTAATTTGCATGATTAACAGTCCTTTGATTCAGTCCTCTAAACTTTTAAATAACCCATGGAATAAATTCCTAACAACTTGGCCAAGTCTGAAAAGCCCCTTTCACCTGGTGCCTGCCCAAGTCTCTGAACTCGGCTTGCTCTGCGTTCTCCTTTGCTCAGACCCCTAGCTCGTCCTTCACCAGGGCTACTTCAGTCACTGCTCCCCTTCTCAGAAAGTTCTTTACCTGGATCTTTATGTTTTCAAATCTAAGGTCAAATGTTACTACTGTGGCTTTTTTACCATGTTGTAAAAGGTAGATACCCTCCAACTACATGGAAATCATTGGAGCTATGTTTCAGGTGGTACATGATGACATTTATCTACAAGCTGAAAAGTGGATGATGTGACCCTCAGAGTCACTTTCCAAAATGATATTCAAATATTTTCATATTGCCACTAAGAAAACAAGTATTTATAAATAGATGTTTCTATTCTGCTGAAATACATCCAAGCTAAGTAACAGAAGGTAATTAGCAAAGAATCTAATCAGCAGCAGTGCTTTAGTGCCCATCATTAAAAAGCTTAACTGTTGCACCATTTTTCTTTCTTGCTTTATGAAGAGCTCATTTATGCACCATTTCAATGATATTGTAATTGTGAGTGAGTTTTATGGGGGGATGAAATTACTGGCCTCCATTTTATAACACAAACATTACCTGAAGCCTTCTATAACCCAGCCACAGGAGAACACAGATAAAAAAAAAAAAGGAAAAAAATATCATAAAAATGCTGATGCTGAAACTGAACTTTGATGCTCATTGGTTTGATTGATCTGAGGCACCACATTAAAATTTCAAGCCATGTGTTATAAAATCTCCTTTTATTTCATGACTTATTTTTTTCTGACAACTGATTCTTAATAGCTACACACCAGGGAGGACTGATGTACCTAGAAGGACTGAATATTTAAAAGACACAAAATGTCAATGTGTAAATTTTTGAGCATTTGGATGACATCTTATTTTAAGGATGGAGTTGCCCAAAATGCTGTCACTAATGAAAAAAAATAAATAAATCCTCAAGTAATTCACATAGCTGGAGGCAACTATAGCTATCTTTGTAGAGAAAGTCAGTGTCTTAAGGTGAATAAATTCATTCAATACATTATTTGCCATTTTTTCTTCTAACTATATTAAATACATGTGAAAATCATGTGATTCAGGACTTTTTCTAGAATGAGAAGGTAGATTTTTCTTTTAAGGACTGTTCATTTCAACTGACCCCCCAAAGAGACAAATCTGCCCTTCGGTTTGTCAAGCAACATTTACTTTACAAGTTTATGGCAGGGTGTTCTTTGTCTTGATACACATAAAATTTTTTCCTTCATTCTTTCTTTTATTAGAATAAAATATGGATGTTGAGGGTAAGATTCATCATAAAATATAAATATTGTTTATTTATTCCTTTACAATTCACATTTTATTTTAAATTTTATTATTAATATAGTCTGCATAATAACCTCTTTGATTAGAAATCACTGTCCTCATCACACACTTAGGAAAGGATTTCTGCATTGTATAGCTTTCAGTCAAGGAGATTAAGTCTCAGGCGGTTAAGTGACTCATGCACAACACACAGCTACTAAGCTGTGGAATCAGTGTTGAGAAGACTAACAGAGAACTATCCCAAACACCTAACAGTGGACATAAAATTATCAGGTGAAATGTAGTTATGAAAAGAAAAATATCTGCAGTGATTACCGTCCACATAGAATATGATAGCTGTTGTCTGGCCAGTGTGGCTCAGTGGTTTAGCATCAACCCATCAACCACTAAGAGGTCACTGGTTTGATTCCTGGTCAGGGCACATGCCCAGGTTGTGGGCCCAATCCCCAGTGAGGGGCATGCAGGAGATGGCCAATCGATGTTCTCTCTCATCGATGTTTCTATCTCCCTCTCACTTCTTCTGTCTCTAAAATCAAGAAAGAAAAAAAGAATTATATATAAAAAAATAGAATATGATAGCGGCACACACAGAAAGAGATGGAGAGACAAGATAGCTGAACCGGAGAGGTAGTCCTAAAGATAAGAACAGACGAGCGTGTTTGTGGCAGGAAAAGCAGCTCATGAGAGTCAGCGATACATTTGGAAAAAACTGCATATTCTTTCACTGCTTTGTGTGACTTGGCTTCCAGGGCCTCAGGTTCTTTGGTTGAAAAATATAAGGACCTAGGAGACAAGGGAATTTGTTTCTTGAGACCTCCCAGATTTTATAAGGCATCATCAACTGAATAGCCCTAAATGGACTCATATTTATCCAACATTTTACAGTCCTTCATCCATAGTCTTATTGTAACAGAAACACTGAGTTTGTTGCTTTAGGCGGGAATCTTAAAAATTTAGATCGTCAAATTAAGTATTTCCTCTTGATCAAGAATTTTAAAATATTTATATACTGTTGCAGTGAGGATCTGCGAAATGAACAAAAGACACAAACACACAAAAAGACAGACAAGACTGCAGCCCTGAAGTCCTGCAGCAGTTTACTTTTAGAGCCAAGGAGATGGGCGCTGTGGTCTCAGTTCCTTTCAAGATAACTAATCTAATTATCACCCCTGCTGGTTCTTATCCACCCCCATTCAAAGGTTAGCGCTGTTCTTAAGAACAACCGGTCCTTCCTGTTTGCAGGCAAGGAGGAGCGAGCCTGTGTGCAGGACAGGCTCTGAGTTGTTCCTAAGAGTTGAGCAGCACTCCAAGGCATCTGTGTGCAGAATATCCTTGTTAACCTTTGCGTGAGTCCATCTATGTGCGGAATAAACTCACATACAATCTACAATATACAATTTTGAATTTCATCAATTATTCATTTATTTATTTACTTGAACACAGATTGTGAGTCTCAGACACTAGATATGCAACAGTTAGGAAAGGATTTCTGCTTTGTACAGCTTTCAGTCTCACTGAAGAGACATAAACTGATTAAATAACCAACTTCATAGAAACAAATATACAATCTGTAATTCTGTAGTGTGATATTTAGGCACCTGAATAAAAGTGTATGCATGCCCAGGGATGGAGAACCATTCCAGACAGCTAGATCCTGGCAATGGTACGTGGGGCAGATGGACTGAGAAGGTGAGCTAGAATCAGGTTTGTGAAGGGACTGGGAAGACATGCCTGAGTTCTGTAAGCTTTGCCTCCCAGAAATGCTGTTTTAATAGGTCATAGAGCTCCAGCATTGTTCACAATACTTCAAAAGTTTACAACAGGGTGAAGATATCTCATTACTGAGGAGAGGAAGATTAAAGCAACTTCGTAGCACAGTTGAAGTGTTACAAAGTACTAAGTTCATTGCTGAAATGCTAATGAAGTTAGTAGTAATTCAGTATATAGTCTGAAACACAAGACTGCTAATGTTTTGTCCCTTTTTAAAAGATACAGCATCATTCAACTGTGTGGGCATCAGCATCTATTCATACGCACATACACACAAAATCACAAAAATATATGCACATATTTTAATGTACCTGTACTTATTGAAAATGATTGTATAATCACATATGAAAGTCAATAGATGCATAGAATAAGTAGAAGCAAATTAATGATGTGTTAAATGGGATGAGCAAATTGTTAGTATATTCTAAGGTTACTATTAAACATGGACATCAGAACAAACACAAATGGAAATTTACCTTGTCAATTTGCAAATGAATATATGTTTAAGTTCTAGCAGGAGAAAAATATGTTTTCTCTTGCCCTGGCCAGTTTGGCTCAGCAGTTAGAGCATCGGCCCACAGACGAGAGACATCCAGGTTCGGTTTCCACTAAGGGCACGTACCTCATTTGCAGTTTGTCCCTGGCCTCGTTTGGGGTTGTGTGGGTGGCAACCAGTTGATGTGTCTCTCTCACATCGATGTTTCTCTCTCTTTGTTCTTCCTTCTCCCTTCACTCTCTCCCTCCCACTTTATCTGAAGATGAATGCAAATACATCCTCAGGTGAGGATTAAAAATACTGATTAAAAAAACTATGTGTGTATATGTAGATACACACACACACACACACAAATACACACACACACACATACATACATATATATGTTTTCTCATAACTTACATAATGATGAAAAAAATTAATTTATGACACTGCAATATTTCAAATCTAGTTGTTGCATTCTTTGTGCTTCCAATTCACAAATCTGCAATGTATGAGTAGAAGAAGAGAATGAAGCATCAGTACAAAGGTGGTAACTGCTGGAGCCAGTACCTAATGGTTTCACTGAAAATTTCTTCTTTGCCCATGTGTATGCAACTGGGTGGGGGTGAGCCAGGGCCCTGGGGTTGATAGGGTAGAATGTGTGGTCAAGGAATGTATGGAATTCTAATAAATTAGGTATGAGGCTAGACGTTAAATTCAATAATAACTTTCTTTTCTTCTTCTCAAAAGTATTGCTATGGTTAACCTGTGAAGTTACCCTCACACACCTCAACATCTTCTTCTGGTTTGAGTTGTCCCAAATTCACTACTCTGTCCATCTGTCCATCCATCCATCCATGCATCCATCCACCCACCCACCCACCACCCATCCTGTAAACATTTATGTAATAAGATATTTTGGAAAACCTGCCAGATGCTGTCATTTAAACCTGGCAGTAATTCAGCAAACTAGGTGGTATGACCCTCATCCCAATAATGAAGAAACTAAAGTTCAAAGAACTTAATTCTTAAGAGGAAAGCTGGTAAATGCCAAAACCAATATTTAGTGCCACTTATGTTTGTTAATTGCTTTGTTAGTTCAACAAACACATAGTTGTGGGAGCAATCTGCTAAGTGTGCGGGTTGGTGGAGACCGGGGTTGAGTGATCCCTAGCATTGTGGACTTCACAGTCTACTGTGATTATTTGGTGCCAAAATCTGTGGCTGTTTTTCTTTATTACACATTTTCCTTTCAGCACAAAGGCACATGTTGAGCACCCACTCTCTGTGGGGCACTAACTGCATTTCAGTTCATATAACAACCACAATATTCCCTTTAGTGTATTTCCTTCACAATATGCCCTGTATTACAAATAAAAAAGCAAAGACTTGTTTGCAAATAATACTGTGATATGTACTGTGGCAAATATATGTAGAACCAGAATAGCTCAAGACTTGGAGCTTGACACGAAGATCATGGAAACATCTATGCCTCTTTGTCTTTTTCTATGAAGGGTAGAAATGAGGATGGGTGAGAATTTTACTTCCTGGTGAGATTTCTGCCATGTAAAGCATAAAGTTCCAGGATTTCTTCTTGATATTAAACTTAGTTGGGGTAGAGAGAAGAAAAATAAAAGCACACATTTAACAAGCCAGCGAAGATAAACATCCTTAAGCATACGCTGACCATTTCATGCTCTCAGTGTTGAGCTGTGGACCACCTACATACCTCAGAGAATGGTGTAGGCCAAGTGAAGAAACTTTACGAACAATATGAAGTTCCTGGGGAAGAGTGTGGGAGACTGCAGAACACGTGCCGCAGGAGAAAAGTGGCATCAGTTTGGGAAAACAGATCTGGGGTTGGCAACTGGCTTCAGGAGCTAGGAAATCCACTGCAGCACTATGAAAACTTCTGTTTTAAAGCCCACAGAGATTGGCTTGACAAAAATAGGCAGAGAGTTTTGAAACAAGAGTCTAGAAGCCAGGGAGTCCATTTGAGAAATTATGGAAATTTTTAGGTAAGACATAGCAAGGGTATTTTGAAAAGAACCAGTAAACTAACACACTTTCTTTTTAAATATAAAGACTAGTCACAGTGTGTTCTCAGTCCTGGGACTGCCCAGTGAAAACTCCCAACCATCTGATTATCATCTCCATACTTTGGAATCTGTAGTGTGTAGAATGATAGTACAGATATCAGTTTGAAAATAATGAGCAGAAACCAAATAAAATACAGCCTCAGAAGTGGAATTCAAATTTGGCAATTTTCCTTACCTTTTATAAGCCCCTCCTATCATGTTAAGTGCACATTTAATTTTTTCTGTATCACTGAAGAAACTATATCTCTTTTACTGTGGAATGGTACATACGTAATCATTGATATGACAATGGATGAGAAAGAGACACTCTCACTGAGGGAGCTATTCAAGGCCAATTTCACCCACCCCAGAAAATGGCATTACTTTTTCTTGCCGATGTTGATTTTCCAGGAAACAATTTGTTTCCAAAGGGAGGTCGTTCCTGTCTGTTTCGCAAGTATAGATTCTGAGGTTGATTCGCGATCTGTGGACGTGAGTACAGGATGAGGAGCACTGGTTCCACTGCCCTCTAAGTGGTACTCACTGTGTCCCCTGCTCCTGTTGCTGGGCCTCAGAGACCAAGGGGTTTGTACTTCAGAAATGGGAATAGCCCTGACTGGTTTGGCTCAGCGGTTAGAGCGTCGGTCTGTGTTCCGGAGAGACCCGGGTTCGGTTCCGCTAGGGCATGTGCCTCGGTTGCAGTTTGTCCCAGGCCCTGGTTGGGTTATGTGGGTGGCAGCCACTCGATATGTCCCTTTTGTGTCTATGTTTCTCACAAAATATCAAAAAAATGTCCTCGGGTGAGAATAAAAAAAAAAAAAAAATGGGAATAAACAACATGCTTTAGCAGGCCCCTTTTATTTTATTTTTTACCTTTTTTTTTTATTATTATTATTTTGGAGGGAGAGAGAGAAAAAAATACCCATCAGCTGCCTCCTGCACACCTCTCCCTGGGGATCGAGCCCACAACCAGAGCATGTGCCCTGACTGGGAATAGAACTGGCGATCTCTCAGTGCGTGGGATGATGTCCAACCAACTGAGCCACACAGGCCAGGGCTAGCACATCCTTTTTAATGGAAAAATGTCTTATGCATCTGTTAAATAGATTTTTGGTGTAAAATATTTTGTCATTTCTCAAAAATTATCCCACATTTAGGCAGAACTCAATTACTTGCAAAGTCCCAACTGTGTTCTATGCATTGCTCCTACGCCATGCTGGTCTCACAGAGTAAAATGTCCTTCCCCACCTCCATTTCCCTTCTGTGAGCCATTTTCTTGGCTGACGTTTCTCTATTAGTTAATTCTCTAGTCAGTTGTGACTTCCTCCAGAAAGGCTCCTCAAATTCCCGGAATGGTGCTGCCTCTTGGGCTACCAGAATCACTTAGTCTTAAATCAGAGTTAGCCCTGGAATTTATATCCTTGAGGTCAGGGGCATTGTCCTGTGTGCAGAGGAAATGGCTTAAAGAATAGTCAGATCAAGGTTGGGTTAATATGAACAGTATTGGTTGGTGGAGGGGAGAAAAGTGATATGCAAGTGATTTGCCTGAAGAACTTTAAACCTGCTTCTATCTTAATTCCTAATTCCATTCCCCTTCACTGCTGTGCTTTTTTTCTCCAAAACACTATATCCTCCAAATTGAAACCAAACTGATTGTGAAAATGGGACTTCTCTTTAGTCTTTCATGCACTTTGTTGTTTTGTTTCTAGCCTGAAAACATACACACATTGTTATTTGGCATTTGGAGATTTTGTTTCTCAGCAGTGGGCACTTCGCAAGCACCTGGGAAGGCTTTAGATGCTAGTGTCAAGGCTGTACTTCAGTTTCTAGCAGTGGAATCCAGGTATTAATATTTACTAAACTCCTCAGCTGATTTTTATGTGCAGACAAGGTGGAGCAAACTGCCTCAGAAATACACAGACATGTAAGGAGCGTGCGAGTGTGTATGTGTGATGTTATTTCTGTAGTAAGAATTCTGGGGGCATGTTTCCTCTTGCCTAACTATCAGATTATTCATTGCAGTACTGCACGTAGTAGCATAAGACTGGGAGCAACTTAAATACTTAAACATCCACCAGTAAGGTAGTGTTTAAATATATTGTAGCGCATCTGCAAAATGAATGTTATACAACTTCAAAATAAAATGAAGGTGCTCTTTAAGTCCTAATATAAAAAGATTCTAAGGATTGGTCGTTAAGTGACAAAAAGCAAAGTGAAGGACAGTGTATGTAGAATGATATCATTTGTACTTTTAAAATAGTACATGGATATATATTTTGAAATCTCTGGAAGTATATACAAAAAAACTAATAATGCTGGTTTTGTTTTGTTTTGTTTTGTTTTGTTTTTGAGGAGAGAAACATTCATGTGTCAGAGGGACCAAGGTGGGAGTCTGACTTCATTGCATGTCCTAGGGTACTTTTTGGTTTTTGAACCATTGGACTAAATTATTGAATGTATTCATTTAACCCAATAATTATATAGTCAATTACAAGAAAGTACACAGACAAGAATTTTAATACCAGCTACTAACACAATCCTGGTAGTCGTGGGGAATTTACTTATATAAGCCTTAATTTTCTCATCTTTAAATGAGAATAAAATAGCTACTTTTCAAAATTGTACAGATGATTTATAATTTTTGTGTGAAAGCCTTTCGCTCACAAATAATAGATACTCAGTAAGTATCCATGTCCCTTCCTGTACTATTCTTTAGAATTTGGGGTAATATCCACTTAAAAAGTTCAGGGATTAAGAAGGCACATGAGTTGCATTGTCTAAATATGCTTTATCTGTTCCTTGACTGGCTCTTTTTTGAGAAAACATATTTAGGGGTTAGGATAACCCCTAAACCCAGCATAACAGGGGAACAAGAACATTTCAGAAACCTTATCATAGTGAGCACTGAGCTCTGACTACAAGGTGAGTCTATGGGAAAAATGATAATCATGTATGAAGTCCCATTAATATTGTTGCATTCTCCAGAGTATTGAATAATTAAGTTGTCACTCTCAAGTCTATAATAAAAGTCACTTGTATTGAAGAGTTTCACCAGAAAAATAATCTCAACTAGAGTTCTAATTGGTCTTCCTTAAGAATGGCAAAGAGTTGTCTAGGCTTGAACTTTCATTTCTTTCAGACAGGCATCTTACAGGAAGCAAGAAACCCTTCAAACTGGGCATAGGTATGCTTCCAGAATCTTCTTCAACAGAGTGCCCCTGGAAGACACTCTCAGTCTCCCACAGGTAATATCTGGATTACTCTTTATTTCTAACTGAAGTAGTTCCTTGAAAGAGGACATGGAGGTGAGCCTACACCCTCCCTGAGGACTGAATCAGTGGCCATGAGAGCCTGTACTTCAAGGGAAGAGTGGGAGAAGATGGTACATATTCTGTGATCTTAACTGGGCTGTGTGAAAACTAATACCAAGGCAGTCAAAAATAAAACATTTGCAGTACCATTCTTGGATGACTCCTTAGGGGATATTTAATCTCAATAATAAATCCAAGGTTTTGTTTTCTAGGATTTCCAAAACAATGACAGAGTTTATTATACATACAATGAACTCTGTATGTATAAATAGATAATGAGATACATAAATAAATTATTCTTTTGTATATGAATAAATAATAATGAAAAGAAAAGTTATTTCTGTGGAGATTTATGCTTAATGACATCTGTAAATGCAGTGTTAAATAAAATTAACTTATTTTTTCCTAAAGAAGGCCCCAGGAATTTTCAGAAACATTAAACTCTTAAAGCTGATTGTGATTCTCCAAAGGTAGGCTAAAAAGAATTAACATCACTGAAATATATTTGATTAGGGTATTTTTTTGTTATAGATTATTTTGTGTGATTACTGTTTTGGGGAATTCAGTTTGACAACTGCTGGTATAAAACATTCTTATTGATTAATCTTACTAATTTTTTAATTAAAAATATAACTGGTAGGCTGTTGCAAAGAGATTAGATTGATAGATCTATAGATAGATTGATGATAGATATATAGATTGACAGATAGATAGATGATAGAGATAGATGACAGATAGAGATAGATGATAGCTAGCTAGCTAGCTAGATGATAGATAGATAGATGATAGATAGATAGATAGATGATAGATAGATAGATAGATAGATAGATGATAGATAGATAGATAGATAGATAGATAAAGTTAGAAAGAAACAGGAAGCCTGAAGCATCAGAGTATGTCTGAGACAGAGAAATGATAAGGAAGATGTATTAGCAGGTAGACATTTTAGACTGAGATCATCTGTGCTGAGATATGTTATGCTTCACCAAGTTGAAAGTGAGGCTGGGATTTTGGGATATGAATGGATTTAAGGGAGACCTGCCAAGACAGACATCTTCAGTCACTAAGCAGAAAATAACTCACCATTGCTTTCTAGATCTGAAGGTAATACTTCCTTCCAGGGTCTGTGTCTTGTTCCTTATCTGTGAATTGGAAAAACAGAGTTCCTTTTTTTATTGGGTAACTGTGACAAAGATGTAATGTTTGAAACTGCTTAACATAGCTCTCTGCATATAGTAAGGGCTTAATTTATATTGCTTGTAATTGTAGCAACAACCTGTGTTTAACTTGTTACTTCCTCTACCAATCTTCCAGCATAAAACCTATGAGCAAGTGCTTGGCCTGAAGCTATAATATGAGCTGTGGATGTGGACTAGGAACATCTAATCAGAGATTCTATTTCCAGCTCATCAAAGCAAAGCACTTTTCACTCATCATGAATGCCTTTTATGCAACATTATTACTATCTCCCTGACAACTTCTGAGTTTCCTGCATGGGTGTGAGGGGTTTGAATCCTCCATGACTAGAATAAAGAATCATGTTCTCAGTGATTGAGACATACACAAGTAATCACATGTTATAATGTATGTGAAAATGGTAGATAAATCACAAGCACCAAGTTAAAATAAAGCTTACTGTCAATAGATGCAATTTGATAAGAGAAAATTAAGTTATAATAGTTTTACCCATCATGCATATGATTACAAATTTAATTAAGACCTCTTTATGTAGAAAATAAGTAATATTTAAGAGATGGTTATATCTGTGTTTAACTTTAGGCTGAAACAAACACTGTAACAAATTCATTCAAACATTGCTATTTAGAGAGTGGGAAAAAAATAGAGAGTTTAGAAATGTAAACATTTTTTACTCCCCAGGAATACTAGCACACTAAGGGATATTTTGAGGCTTCCTTCTTTTTTATGCTTGGTTCAAATATATAGTTTGGCCCAACAGTTTGTAAAATGTTTTCTCTATTTATTTACTTGGTTTAGTGGACAATGCCACTAAATTGCACTTATTTGTGTGCATCAGTAAATGGGAACAATGCTTGCTCAAGAATCTGAAACTATCTCTAAGGTATAAAGGTACTTTCCTGTTGAATAAATTCAAAAGGAGCCTGAAGGCTTTGGCTAGAAATGAGTGATAAAATTTTTTCAGTGGTCTTGGAGTTTGCAGATTGAGAACACAGCTGGGGAAAAAACCCAGAAGTGTTCAAAAAAAGAAAGAAAAATGAAAAGTTCTTATAATACAGTCTTGAGAATCAGCTGTCTTTCAGTCTTAGTCCTAGGGTTGGTTATAAACCAGATGTCAGGCAACTTATTGGGTGCCAAGTGGTCTGGTCATATCCGGTGGTCTGGATGTCAAGTAGATGTATATTTGAATCCTTCAGGGGGTCAGCAGAAGGTCTGGATCTGTGATTTCATAATTGGAGAGTTAGCTAGACGTCCAGATGCAGGGCTGGAAAATTGTTTTTCTTCAGGCCTCAACCTCCATAATGTCAATACTTTTAGTAGATAGGTTGACTTTAGTTCATTTTACATATACACTACCTTCACTCTTCCCTGAATCCCCAATCCTACTGCTTCTTACTTCCCTTGCTACAGGCAATCAGGACACAACAAGCCTTCTGCTCCTCCCCCAAAACCCAGATTCATCATAGAACTGAAATCTCCCAGACATCCCCTCTTCACTGCCTCTGGAGACAAGTACAGGAAATATAGTAAAGACATGCAGGGAAGCTCATTATTGCATAAACATTTAAATTACATTGGAAAAAAATTTATTGCATTGCAGTGTATACCTTTTTAAATGGAAGAATCATAAAAATAAGACTCAAAATATGAAATACAACCAACATGGTATTTATAATAAAATCCAAATGTTTAAGTAATACTATTACCAGGCAAAAAAGAACACAAATAGGTGGGTTCCTTACAAGTTATACTACAAAACACACTAAGACAGTATTCTATTCTATGGGATGGCAAAAATACAGAGGAAAATAAGGACTTGGTACAGCTAAACAGAAAGGAGTGGAAAACAAATACATGTATTGAAAATAATAAAATTGTCACTCTTTAGGAAAATAATCATCAATAAGCTAGATGATATTCTAGTAAAGATCTCAAAGAAATCTGTAGTTTACAAAGACACAATAAGAAATAGAAGTAGAAATATAGAAGGCATTTAAAAGCTAAAACAGGAGATTCCAAAATGGTGGCGGAGTGAATGGAAGATACACAGACCATCTCCCAAGACCAAACTGGAATTACAACAAAAATAAAGCAACATAAAAGCAGCTTGGAGGACCATATACCAGGGACAATAACTAGATCCTGGTAGGCCTGCAGAGGGGTGAGAGGGGGACTGGGAGCCCACAGACAGCAGCAGCCTTAGCTGTGAGCAGTGCCCTCGGGTTAAACTCCCAAGTGGCTCCACTGTGCAGAGCATGGACAGAGGCTAAAATAGTCACAGCCAGTAACCTTGGGCTCTGACAAAGGGAGGGTGGACTGGACTGGAACTGTGTGGGGACACCTGGGATCTGGAGGGCACTCAGAGCATTTGCTGAGTTGGGGCCATGCAGGACTGTGGTCATCTTACTCCTTCCCAGGGCTCTGGGGAGAGGTGGTGACCCCTCCCTCAGAGATTCAACCCCACCAGGTGGCCATTGAAATGAAAATTAAGGCCCATTAACAACCAGCATCTGCCCACCCTTGGGAAATCCCCTTATGCTGAACACCTGAGGGAGTTTTTCATTCAACAGAGAAGCCAAGGCTCTTGAAGTAACCACTACTAATAGAATCTAGGCAAAGAGCTAGAGGATAACTGTACTATTCCTGGGCTAGCAATGCTAACCAGAAAAGCAAAACTTGACAGTGCTGTTTAATGTGGGTTCTCCTTGGCTCATCCAAACCCAGAATATGGAGACACAAAGAGCAGAACACCAACACCCACAGGGAAAATTTGGCAGGCTCCAAAGCACACTGAGAGCACCAAAATGGTGAAACACAGAAACAAAAGCCAAATGAAAGAGCAAGAGACTTCTACTAAAGATGAGATAAATGAGGTGCAGTTAAGCAAGTTAACAGATCTAGAATTCAGAGCTATGATCTTGAGGAAGCTCAACAGCATATGTAAGGACATGAGCACCATATGTAAAGACATAGAATGTTGAAAATCAACCAGTTGGAAATTAAAAACCACCAAGAAGAAATCAAGAATGACATATCAGAAATAAAGGACACATTGGAAGGTCTAAACAGCAGAGTAGAGGAAGGGGAGGACCAGATCAGTAAACTAGAAGACAGGGTAGAAAAAATAAGCCAATCAGAAAACAAAAGAAAATAAAAAACAATTAAAAAAACAGGAAGACAGCTTAAGAGAACTGTGGAACAACTGGAAATGTAATATTCGCATATTAGAAGTCCCCAAAGAAGAAGGAAATGAGCAAGGGTAAGAGAATATATTTGAAGAAATAGTGACAGAAAACTTCCCTAATTTGGTGAAGGAAGAAGGCATTTATGTTCAAGAAGCACAGAGAGCCCCAACTAAGAAGAACCCAAAGAAGCTCACACCAAGACACATAGTAATTAAAATGCCAAAAATTAAAGACAAAGAGAGAATCCTAAAGGCAGCAAGAGATAAGCAACAGGTTATCTACAAGGAAACCTCCATAATGCTCTCAGCTGACTTCTCAACAAAAACACGACAAGCCAGAAGGGAGTGGCAGAAAGTAATCAAGGTCATGAAAAACAGGGATCTGAATCCAAGACTACTCTATTCAACAAGGCTATCATCAAAATAGAAATTCAAATAAAGAGCTGCCCAGACAAAAAGAAGCTAAGGGAATACATTAGCACCAAAACCGCACTGCAAGATATGTTAAAAGGACTGCTGTAATTAGTAGGAGAAATAGAAAGAAAAAATATATATAATATATATAACAACACGAAATAAAAATGGCAATAAATAAGTACATATCAATGATCACCTTAAATGGATTGAATGCTCCAACAAATAGACACAGAGTAGCTGATTGAATATGAAAGTATGACTCATATATATGTTTTTTCCAAGAGACCCACCTCACAACAAAAACCTCACATAGGCTGAAAGTGAAGGGATGGAAAAAATCTTTCAAGCAAACAGAAAGGAAAAAAGGCTGGGGTAGCAATACTCATATCTGATAAAATAGATTTCAGAATGAAGGCCATAACTAGAGACAAAGAAGTCCACTACATAATATTGAAAGGATCTATCCAACAGAAAGATATAACCTTGGTAAACATATATGCACCCAACATAGAAGCACCAACATATATTAAAAATCTTCTGGAAGACTTCAAAGAAAAAATCGACAGCAATACAATCGTAGCAGGATACTTCAACATCCCGCTGACATCTCTGAATAGATCCTCTAGACAAAAAATTAACAAGTAAAGAAACTATAAATGAAGCACTAGACCAAATGGATTTAATAGATATCTACAGAGAATTACACCCCAAAACTACAGAATATACATTCTTCTCAAGTGCACATGGAACATTCTCAAAGACAGACCACATGTTAGGACACAAACTAAGTCTCTACAAGTTGAAGAAGATTAAAATTATATCAAGCATCTTCTCAGATCACAATGGCATGAAACTAGAAATCAATTGCAACAAGAACATACAAATATATTTGAACACATGGAAGTTAAATTGCATGTTATTAAACAATGAATGGGTTACTGAGGAGATCAAGGAAGAAATTAAAAACTTCTTGGAAACCAATGAAAATGAACACACAACAACACAAAATCAATGGGATGCAGTGAAAGCAGTTCTGAGAGGGAAGTTCATAGAACTGCAGGCCTATGTCAAGAAACAAGAAAAATGTTTATTAGACTATCTAACCTCACAACTTAAAGAACTAGAGAGCAAACAAAAAGAAAACCCCAGAGCAAGTAGAAGGAAGGAAATATTAAAGATCAGAGCAGAAATAAATGACATAGAGTAAAAAAAAAAAAAAAAAAAACACTTCAAAGGATCAATGAAACAAAGAGCTGGTATTTCAAAAAGATAAACAAGATTGAAGGACGCTTAGCTAGACTCACCAATAAACAACCAGAGAGAACTCAAATACACAAAATCAGAAATAAAAGAGGAGAAGAAACAACTGACATCACAGAAATACAAAAGATAGTTAACAACTACTATCAACAATTATATGGCAACAAATTCGACAATCTAAGCAAAATGGACAAATTTCTAGAAACACATAGTATCCAAAAACTGGACGAGGAAGAGATAGAACACTTCAACAGAACAATAAAAACTAAGAAAAGTGAAGGGGTAATCAAGACTCTCCCAACAAACAAAAGCCCAGGCCGGGATGGCTTCACGGGTGACTATTACTGAACATTGAAAAAAGAACTAACACCCATTCTCCTCAAACTATTACAAAAAATTCAAAAAGAATGAAGACTGCAAAACTCATTTTATGAAGCCAATGTAATTCTAATTCCAAGACCAGAAAAAGACACTACAAAGTAGGAAAACTACAGACCAATATCCCTAATGAACATAGATGCCAAAATCCTGAACAAACTACTAGCATATCTGATCCAGCAATACATCAAAATATTATTCACATGACCAAGTAGATTCATTCCAGGGATGGAAGACTGGTACAATATTCACAAATCAATAAATGTGATACACCACATAAATAAAATGAAGAATAAAAACCACACAATCATATCAATAGATGCCGAAAAGCCTTTGACAAAATCCAGCATCCATTTCTGATAAAAACGCTCAGCAATGTGGGAATAGAGGAATCATATCTCAACATAATAAAGGCCATATATGAAAGACCAATAGCCAACATTGTACTCAATGGGCAAAAATTAAAAACATTTTCTTTAAGAAGACAAGGATACCCAAATTCACCACTCTTATTTAACATAGTACTGGAAGTCTTAGCCACAACGATCAGACATGCAGAAAAAATAAAAGGGATACAAATTGGAAAGGAGGAAGTGAAACTTATTATTCGCAGATGACATGACACTACACATAGAAAACCCCAAACTCCATTAAAAATTTACATTTTTAGTAAATGAATTTGGCAAAGTAGCAGGATACAAAATTAACGTCAAGAAATCTATGGCATTCTTATACACCAATGATGAACTCACAGAAAGAGAAACTTAGAAAACACCATTTACCATTGTGGCAAAAAAAATTAAGATACCTAGGAATAACCTTAACCAAAGAAATAAAGGACTAATCGCAGAAAACTACAGGTCATTGAAAAAGAAATAGAAGAAGATATAAAAAAGTGGAAGAACATACCTTGTTCATGGATTGGAAGAATTAACATCATTAAAATGCCCATACTATCCAAAGCAATCTATATATTCAATGCAATCCCTATCAAAATAACAACGACATACTTCACAGAACTAGAACAAATACTTCAAAAGTTCATATGGAACCACATAAAAAACCCAAATAGCCTCAGCAATCTTGAAAAAGAAGAACAAAATAGGAGGGATCACGTTACCAGATTTCAGGTTATACTACAAAGCCACAGTAATTAAAACAGCCTGGTACTGGCACAAGAACAGGCATATAGACCAGTGGAACAGAACAGAGAACCCAGAAATGGACCCAAGGCAATATGCTCAATTAATATTAGACAAAGGGGGCAAGAGCATACAATGGAGTAAAGACACCCTCTTTAATAAATGGTGCTGAAAAAATTGGACAGCTACATGCAAAGAAATGAAACTAGACCATCAACTTACACCATACACAAGAATAAACTCAAAATGGATAAAAGACTTAAATGTGACTCATGAATCCATAAAAATCCTAGAAGAAACTATAGGCAACAAAATTTCAGACAACATACTCAGCAGAATTTTCACTGATACATTACCTAAGGCAACAAAAACAAAGGAGAAAATGAACACATGGGACTACATCAAACTCAAAAGCTTCTGCACTGCAAAAGGTACAATCATCAAAATGGAAAGGCAACGCACTGTATGGGAGAGCATAATTGCCAATAATACATCAGATAAGGGGTTAATTTCCAATGTATATAAAATGCTCTTACAGCTCAAGAAAATGAAGACAAAGAAGCCAATTAAAAAATGGGCAGAGGAACTAAATAGACACCTCTCCAAACATGACATACAAATGGCTAAGAGACATAATAAGAAATGCTCAACATCACTAATCATCAGAGAGATGCAAATTAAAACAACAATGAGGTATCACCTCACACCTGTCAGAATGGCCGCCATCAACAAATCATCAAACAACAAATTTTGGCGAGGGTGTGGAGAAAGGGGACTCTAGTACACTGTTGGTGGGAATGCAGACTGGTGTAGCCACTATGGAAATCAATACGGTGTTACCTCAAAAAATTAAAAATTGAACTTTCATTTGACACAGTGATCCCACTTCTAGGAATATACCCTAAGAAGCCTGAAACACCAGTCAGAAAGAATATATGTACCTCTTGTTTGTAGCAGCACTATTTACAATAGTTAAGATCTGGAAACAGCCCAAATGTCCATCAGTAGATGAATGGATAAAATAGCTGTGGTACATGTATACAATGGAGTTCTATGCAGCTGTAAGAAAAAAAGATCTTGTATCCTTTGAGATGACATGGAGGGACCTGGAAAGTATCATCCTAAGCGACACAAACCAAACAGAGAAATACAAGTATCATATAATCTCACTTATTTGTGGAACATAATGAACATAACAATCTGAGGAATGGAGTAGTCCCAGAGATGTGGAAGTAGGGTACAGACTGATAATCCCCAGAAGTGGGGGTGGTGGGGGAGAGATAAACCACAGAATTTATATGCATGTATGTATGAACAATACACATGGACAACAAAGCTGGGGACAGGGCGGGGAGGGAGGTGCAGGGGGAATCAGTGGGGGAAAAGGAGAAACATCTGCAACAAAAATAAATTAAGTAATTAAAAAACAGTTTCAGTATAAATTCTAAGTAATTGTAGAATTTGTTCAATTGAAATAAAAGAAATTATGGCAAGGCAGAAGAAATGTCTTCAGAACAAACTTCAGTGGTAAATTAAATACATTTGTTTTGCATTTTAATGACAATGAATTTCATGTACCTAGAATTATATGGTTTGTAAAGTAGTACTATACACATTATATCATAACATTGTTATATTTCAATTCATGAATAATATTCCCTATTATTTTTTAAGTAAAAAGATTGCAGCCCCCCCAAAATGAATGAATAAATAAATAGATAAATAAAATAAAAACGAAAACAAAATACTCGTATATACTTGTTTACATTTTAAAAAATTATAACATTTTAAATGTGTTCTTGGCATTTTGCAAAGTGTAAGCCATAAAGCCTATATCTGAAAACAAACAAACAAAAAAAAACAACAAAAAAAAACAAATCTAAAAACAAAAACAAACAAAAATCCCCACAAATATATGGAACTAAAAAAACCAAAAAAGTAGTTAAAAATATATCCCTGCCCATCAACCCATATCCATCCACCATTCATCCTCAAAAACAATGTTACCTATTTATCTACATCAATTATCTGGTAAAGGGATTTTTATCAGGAGTTCTTTTAAGAAATAAATAATTCAGATGGTCACTCATAACACTCCCTATGTAAAAGCTTTCAGTGGAATTTATTATTTTTTTTTCCTGGTTTAATAAGGACGTGTTTATTTTGAGGAAAAAAGGTCCCAAACATCAGGTTGTTCACAAGAATAACCCACATATCTACTTTAGAAAACAAATCTTAAGACTATTATACTAATTATTTTCCTAGAGGATGCATTTGACATGCCAACTCTCATTCACAAAAAAATACACTGTTACATTTGTGTTGAACAGCCCCACATAGCACTTTTATGTGGGGTATAACACATATCTCTAACTCAAAGCTGCTCTCAGGTGCTACTCAACTAATGAGATTGCCTTTGCAGTTAGGGAAGCAACTGCTGAACTCATATTATGAATGAAATGAACTGTACTCCCTGAATAACAAGAGATTATTTTGGAGACAGTTGATAAAAGCCATACATCCTTTTTATTGTTAAGTCATAAAGAGGTATCAAAATTAAAAGCAAAAATTACAGGGTAAGACTTAACATAACTACTAGGAGGGTCAGAGGAAGTGAAAGTGGGACTAGGTGCAGGACATTATGAATGAATGAACATGAGGGACAAAATGAGGAGAACAGTGAGCATGTGCTGGAGATACTAGGGAGAGGATCTGGTGAAAATTTTGATCTTAGACAAACGCCTAGGTAAAGAAATAATGGGACATGATTTCTAACCCCCGCTATGTGCTTAAGAGTCATCCTCGCCATTGGCGCTGTCTCTGTCATCCTCTCCTTCCTCAGCCTCTTCTTCATCATCCTTGATCAACTCCAGTTGTGAGAAACAGACACAAATAGGATGGAGTTAGAGGCACTCCATGTGTCCCTGATCCCCCCTCCACCACCTCTTTCTTTCCTTTCCCGTGGTTTTCACCTGGTCATCCCCCCGATCTTCATTATCATCATCATCCAGTAGGTCCCCCTCCTCAGCAGAGTCATCTGCACCCCACTCAGACTCCATCTTCACATTAGGCTCATCTTTCTTCAGGGAGATGCTGATCGGTTCCTCTTCCGATTTATCATTCTTCATCTCTACTGCTTGTTTGCTCTGCTCCTTTTCAATTTTTTCCAGGCTTTCCAGTAGATAATCCACTTTTTGTTTTATTTGGGTCAATTCCTTCTTAATGGCCTGAAGGTCATCTCCTTTCAATTTTCCAGACTTGGAAGAAGATCCTTGCTGTCCACTCTTAGAATTGAAGCCACTTTTGCCCATTCGTGATGTGTTTCCTGATGTACGTTGGCGTTTCGAGGGCACCACAGCCCGAGCAATCGGAGGAGGAGGAGGAACACGCACTGGGTAACTGTACATCCTGGATTTCAGGTTCAATCCCCAGCCCCCGTCAGGGCCTTACAGGAGGCAACCCATCGATGTCTCTCTACCCACACCCATCTTCCTTCCACTCTGTCTGTCATAATAATCCCGTTGAAAGTCATAGTCCAAGTCAAAAGAGGAGCTGAGTAGAGGGGACGGAGAAGGGTGTTCTGGTACTGATCCGTACATCTCCGCTGCAGATCGTTTCACACCTGGTTTTCCTCAGTTCACATTTGGTTCTGTGGCCAGATTAATATCTAAAACCTGGCCAGCAATCATTCTGCCATCCTCTCCTGCCACAGCAGCTCAGGCATTTCTCTCATTAACATATTGCAGGAAAGCAAAGCCCTTATGAACAGAGCAACCCACAATTTTGCCATATTTTGAGAAGATAGCCTGCACATCAGATTTCTTGACCACAAGAGTATTGAGATTCCCAATGAACACATGGGAGTTCATGGAGCGAGGATATGTCTTGTTGATAACATTGCTGGCCATTTTCTTTGATGATAAGGTTCCTCACAACGCCCAAATGTAGCTGAAGATCAAAAAAATCTCACTCAAGCAAAGTTCCACTAACTTATTTATTTCAAGTGATTTGTAACCCAGAGGGAGAAGGGAGAAGAGATTTGATTCTGAATCTCCTACTCCTGGGTTCTACGTGAAGCCGACTGCTGCTCGAGGTCAGCAACGTGTACACAACCGCTCAGCCTTCGTCTCTTCACAAAATCTCAGTGGACTTTCATTGTTCTCTGAATAAAACCTAACATCTTACAAAGAACTGTAAATTTCTGAATATTCATTATCTCCTGGCTTCCTTTTTGTCCTGTTCCTAAACTGTATGCTCCTTTTCACCAAGCTCTAGCCTCAGTGATACCTTTTATAGGTCCAGTTGACACTTTTTAAAATTTTTTCAATTTTTTTATTTTTGTTACAGATGTTTCTCCCTTTTCCCCCACTGATACCCCCCTCCTCTACCCTCCCCACCCTGTCCCCACCTTTGTTGTCCATGTCCACTGTTCATGCACACATACATATAAGTTCTGTGGTTTCTCTCTCCCACCGCCCCCTCTTCTGGGGATTGTCAGTTTGTACCCCACTTCCACGTCTCTGGGCCACTTCTGCTTTTTAAACACAGGATCCTCATTATTCCTTTCATAATTTTTAATAAAATTTCCATTTCATTGGTGTGAGTCCTTGTTATATAACTGGAATGGTTATATATAACACAGGCACTGGACCATGTTAGATTATTAGAAATTTTCTTTAGAAACACAGATGTCTTTTGTTTGCTCACCCTATATATTCTCCACCCAGCTCTATGCCCTGGAAAGCAGACCCTCACCAAGGTGTCATGGACCTTTCTGCTTTCTGGTTCAGATTGAATGGGGAGAAGAATGTGGGAGACAGGAAGAAACTGAGGCAGGAGGATTTACTTTACTGACTGTCTTCATTCAATGTCAATGTTGGTTTCCTGAATCTCTCTAACATGGGTCACATCTCTCGCCAAGCAATCTTCTTCGTGTAGTTACCTCCTCTTCTTCCTTTTTGCCCATTCAAACCTAGCTCACAACTAGCTCTAGACCCAGGATACTTGCACTACCTCTAGTTGTTCTTAACCCTGGCCATTGTTTGTAAATGATCTCTTTATTGCACTCTCCTCAACTGTCCAGTTTGATCCTGTAACTAACTTATCAAATGAACAAATAAAACATAGATGGTGAAGTCAATGATAATGTAATACTGGGACACAAATTATTATAATCAATCAATAGAATGGGTCAATAAAAATGACTCATATGAATAGACATTTTAAAAATTTAAAGCCTATACCTACTAGAAACTGTTAGTAGTGATTGTCAATGGATGTAAAAATGGATGTTAGGAAAGGAATGTACAAAAGCATTATTAATAATGGTGAAACACTAGTTTACAAGCAGTCTCATTAATTCTAAAAATAATTTTGAGAATGAATAAAAGTATCATTACTTTTGAATTGTAGTCTAGCAGTGATCTTCAATAACATCAGAAAATATAACCAAATTATACTTTTTTGAAAGTTAAGAGTATAGTGGTGAATACACAATGCACTATACAGAGGATGTAATATACAATGTTTCACTTGAAACTTATAAATTTTATTACCCAATGTCACCCCAATAATGAATTTAAAAAATAAAAGATCGATTTCCGGTCAAGATGGCGGCGTAGGTAAACGTGGTATCGCGTCCCCCCACAACCACATCAAAGTTACAACTAAACTACAGAACAACCATCATTCAAAACCACCTGAAATCAAGCTGAATGGAAGTCCTACAACTACAGAATTAAAGCAGCAGCCACATCCAGACTGGTAGGAGGGGCAGAGGCGCGAGGGGTGGCGGCTGGCGGCAGCAGCAGCAGCGACGGCAGCGGAGGCGCGATGGGCTGGTCCCACACCCAAGTGTGGCGGATAAAAATCAGGAGGATACCTTGGCTGGGAAGGTCCTTCCTGAGGACTGAGGGGTCCCTGTCCCACACCAGGTGCTCCGCTTAGGGTTCCAGTGCCAGGAAGAGAAGTCCCCATAACTTCTGGCTGGAAAAACCATCAGGAACTGAGGCTCAGGGAAGCTGACGTGGCTGGAGCCCCAGGCAGCTGCCTAAATGGCCGGTGCACAGACTTATCGGACTCTCTCCCTCTAAGCTTGGAGGGGAGGCAGCTCGAGGGGCACCAGAGACATACAGGGAAGAACTGAGCTGTTTGGCACTGGAGTGAGGGTTGGAAAGGGGGCTTTCTCTGGGACAAACGTGCTGTAAGAGGCCTTTGTTCCTTTGGTGAGCCCTTCCCTGGGGCGGCAGACAGTCACCATATCTGGGACTCCAGCAACCTGGCTCACACTGGTGACTCCCTGAGGCCCTTCCCCACCCCACCCAACTTTCAAGCCCACCCAAGCTGTTGCCACTTGCTTAACCATAGGATTGGCCTGTCTTGGATCCTGCTTCAGGTTTTTCGTAAATTCTTTCAAACGAGCAGCATCTGGTCTCAGCGAGCCCCATACCTCTTATTCACTGAAACAAACACAGGGAGGCAGCCAAAATGAGGAGACAAAGAAACAGGTCCCAAATGAAAAAACAGAACAAAACCCCAATAAAAGAACTAAGCAAAATGAAGATAAGCGACCTAACAGATGCTGAGTTCAAAATACTGCTTATAAGGATGCTCGATGAACTTAGTGAGAACCTCAGTGAACTTAGGGAGGGCCTCAAGAGCATAAAAAAGGACCAGTTAGAAATCATGGATGCACAGTTAGAATTGAAGGAGGCATTAACTGAAATAAAGAATAATTTACACAGCTTCAATAATATAGTATGTAAATCCAAGGAGCAAACCATCGATTTGGAATATAAGGAAGCAAAAAATGCCCAATCAGAACAGCAAAAAGAAAAAAGAATCCAAAATAATGAGGATAGTGTAAGGAGCCTCTGGGACAACTTCAAGCGTGCCAACATTTGCATCTTGGGGGTGCCAGAAGGAGAAGAGAGAGAACAAGAAATCGAAAACCTGTTTGAAACAATAATGGCAGAAAACTTTCCTAACTTGGTGAAGGAAACAGACATACAAGTCCAGGAAGCACAGAGAGTCCCAAACAAGATGAACCCCAAGAGGCACACACCAAGACACATCATCATCAAAATGCAAAAGGTTCAAGACAAAGAGAGAATCTTAAAAGCAGCAAGAGAACGGCAGCTAGTTACCTACAAGAGAGTTCCCATTAGGCTGTCAGCTGATTTCTCAAAAGAAACTTTGCAGGCCAGAAGGGAGTGGCAAGAAATATTCAGAGTGATGAAAAGCAGGAACCTACAACCAAGATTATTCTATCCTGCAAAGCTGTCATTTAGAATTGATGGCCATATAAAAACTTTCCCAGACAAGAAAAAGTTAAAGGAGTTCATCTCCACCAAACCGTTATTATATGAAATGATGAAGGGTCTTTTTGAAGAAAAAGATAAAATATATGAACAAACAAAATGGCAATGAATGCATATCTATCAACAATGGAATCTACAAACAAAATGAACAGGTAGAACAGAAACATTCTCATAGATACAGAGAACATTTTGTTGGTTGCCAGTTGGGAGGGGGGTTGGGGGAATGGGTGAAAAAGGTGAAGAGATTAAGAAGTACAAATTCATTGCTAGACTGAAACCTCAAAGGGAAAAGTGTTGGGGGGGTGGGGTGGAAAGAAATAAACCAAAGAACTTATATGCATAACCAATGGACACAGACAATGGTGTGGGAAAAGGCAAGAGGGGGGCGGGAGTGGGGGGGAGGGGGTCAATGGGGGAAAAATGTGGAACATCTGTAATATATTTTACATCCAACAATAAAGATTTTAAATAAATAAAAATAAAATAATAATTTGCTAATCATATGCAGTTTCACCTGGGAAACCCAACAGAAGCAGCTGTAAAACAAAAATGGACACAAATAATTAGTAAGCTCAATAACAGAGTTGATAACAAAGTTTGTGTACCATCAATGATATTCTTATATACTCTCAAATGACAGTGTAAGAAATGTAATGCATTCCCACTTTCAATAGCAGTAACTAAAAACAATAGCACTCAATTCCTGGTATAGAACTTTAAGTATTTACCAATAAACTCTTGAGACAATACTTTAGAATGTTTAAGACTGTGGAGTGAAGAGGGATGAGGAAGTCCCAGAGATTAAGTGATACACATAAAAATACAGAGATGGAATGGCTTAGTGAACACTAAAGTGCTATAAAATTTTGTTTCACAGAGTTCTCCCCATGAGATCATGTGCCTTTATAATTAAAGGCTGTTTTTCACATCATTCCCAGAATCTAACAACTAATGCATGATAGGAGTTAAATTTACGTTTGTTGTGTGAATGATACATGTGAAGTAGTAATTGAAGATATGAATGCAAAATGAGTGATGTAGAAAACATTCAATTTCAAGTTCAGACTGCCTTTCCCTGAAAATAAACATTGCATATAAAATCATTTAGTGTCCAAACACTTGAGATTGTACATCTCTGTGAAAAATAGAAAGGATCTACAGTGGTTGCTTTATGACCTCCAAAGTCAATGCATATCTAGACTAAAATAAGAAGCCCCCCAAAATGTAACTTGGGAGCTTTATATCCAGTAAACCTTTTAGAAAACTCATTCAAATCCTTTGCTCATTCCCAATTCCCCTCTGGTTCCCTTGGGAGACCAGATGCTGCTGGAAGCCACTGTAGATGTCAGAGGGAGACAGTCATTTGAACTGAAGGATGCTAAAAATAAAGTGAGCAGTGGGGCCACGTGAAGGATTAGCCATAAAGGACTCGGGCTTTCCTCAGAATTACAGTTATCTCTGAAAAGCTGTTTGAACTGATACTATAAGTGGGAAGAAATTCTGACAACACATCATAAGGGATTTTCATAGAGATTAACTACATTGGTTCATGAAATTCAGATATGTCCAGTGGGTATAGAAAAGGTTAGAGATTTTAAGTCTTATTGAAAATAAAACTATTTAAATGATCAGATCCAAGTTTGGTAATAAGTAATACATTTAAAATCCAACATTTAATTATTTATTATTAAGGCATGAGGTAGGGTGAGACTTACTCTAAACCCTGGCAAAGATTATATGTTTCAAAACCAGAAGACCAAATATAAAGTCCAGGCTCCATCAATGAGCTATATGGCCTTTGGTAGTTCATTTATCTATCCCAGGCATCCCTTGTCTTATCTAAATTATGAGAGTAATAGGCCACATCAATAATAATACTAGAGCAGATCCTTTAGGCAGCTGTAAAAGAAGAATAAAAGAAAACAGATTGTAAATATTCCCTTTAGGAAAGAATGTCTCTGCATGGATTTTGGCATTACATTATATTGAACATAATTGGATTTAAAAGAACTGTACACAGCAGCTTCTGCCCACCAAGATCTTAACTCTAGTTTGGAAAGGCATTTTTTTTAATCCTCATCTGAGGACATGCTTAGGGAGAGAGAGGGAAGGAGGGAAAGAGAGAGAGAGAAAGAGAGGGAGGGAGATGTGAAAGAGAAACATCCATCGGTTGCTTCCATATGCTCCCAACTGGGGATCTAACCCACAAGTCAGGTATATGCCTTGACCATAAATCGAACCAGCAACTTTTTTTTTTTGCATAGATAACACTCAACCAACTGAGCCACTCTGGCCAGCAGAAAAGACACATTTCTTTCACAAAGACCCTCCCTCTTCTTCCTTCATCCTTATTTGTTCCCTGTCATCTTTCTTTGCCTACTCCCACTTACATGTCAATTTAGTGCCTGCTATGCATTAGATCTTGAGCAACATGAACAAGGTATCCTCACATACACTTCCAAAGCCTCTCATTCACTCTCATAGCTTGGATACCTAGTTCATCACAGTGCAATTCTATCATGTTCTTAAGAAGTTGATAGCAATTCTTGCATTTCCCCCATCACCCTCTTTTAAACTTCCAGCTTAAGTTCTAAGTCCTTATACGCTATACATATATCTCATCCTTATAACTTAATATAGTTGTACCTGTGTGCTAAAGGAAAATGAATAGAACAGTTGTCTAATTTAACAACAAGGGTAATATTGTATTTTCATTTACAAACATTTCATTCATGCTTCAATGGTTGGAAAAGTGGCAGATTTTAATGCTTTACAGACTACACTTGTATAAAATGATCAGTCTCTGAATCCTAATGCGTTCATTAGCAGCTGTGTGACAATAGGAAGTTTATTTAGCTCCTGTGTCTTAGGTCTCTTAAAGAAAAAGTGGGCAGATGAATTGTGCCTAAACTTAGAGTCTGTGTTTAAAGTTCTTGAAGTAACATAGGTAAAGAGCAAACAATACTGTTGGACACATAATAAGAATAGTAAATAATTATTATATATAATTAAATTATAGTTATATAGATTTTATAAATTAATTTTAAAGTAGGCATACATTATATATGCACATAATGTGTGTGTGTGTATTTGTGTAAAATTAAGGCTGTTAACTAATTTATAAATTGTGTCCACACTCAGTAGTTTCTGTACAATGAGAAAGCAGAGGAATTCCAAAATGGTGGCAGAGTGAATAGAAGTTACACAGACCATCTCCCAGGACCAAACTGGAATTACAACTAAAATAAAGACAAATTGTCAGAAAAAAACAACAGAAAAGCAGCTTGTGAGGATCATAAAACAAGGGACACTAAATTGATCCTGGTAGAATTGCGGAGGTGCGAGAGGGAGGCTGGAAACCCATGGACAGCAGCAATCTTAGCTGTGAGCAGTGGTCTTAGCTCTGAGCAGCAGTCTTAGCTGTGAGCAGCACCCTTGGGGTTAAAATAACAATCTGGCTCCACAGCGCAGATGGCCTGAACAGAACATTAAATTAGCCACAGCCACTCACCTTGGATTCCGGCAGAGGGAGGGAAGACTGGACTGGAAATGTGTGGGGAGACTCGGGATTTGGAGGGTGCTGAGAGTTTTTGATGAGTTGCAGCCATGCAGGATGGTGGCCACCTTACTCCTTCCCAGGGCTCTGGAAAGAGGCAGTGGTCCTGCCCTTGGAGATTCAACCCGACACAGGTATGCCAAGAAATGCAAATTGAGGCTCACTAACAACCAGTATCTGCCCCACCCTTGGGAAATACTCTTACACTGAACACCTGAGGGAGATTTCATTCAATAGCGAACCCAATGCTCTTCAAGTAACCTAAACTAATAGTCTTCAGGCAAAAAGCTAGAGAATAACTGAACCATTCCTGGGCTTGCAAATCTACCCAGGAAAGTAAGACTTGACAGTGGTGTTTAATGTGGGTCCTCCCACATTCATCTAAACCCAGTAGAAGAAGCCACAAACAGCAGAACACCAACACCCACAGAGAAAATTTGGCAGGCTCCAAAACACACTGAGATAGCCAAAATGGTGAAACAGAAAAACAAATCCCAAATGAAAGAACAAGAGACCACTACCAAAGAGGAGATAAATAAAATGCAATTAAGCAAGTTATGACAGTTAGAATGAAGAGCTATGATCTTGAGGAAGCTCAATAGCATGAGTAAGGACCTCAACACTATGAGTAAAGATATGGAAATATTAAAAACCAATCAAGTGGAAATGAAAAATAACATAGCAGAAATAAAAAACACATTGGAAGGATTAACCAGCAGAGTAGAGGAAGCTGAGGACCGCATCAGTGAATTATAAGAGAGGGTAGAAAAAAATCAACCAATCAGAAAACCAAAAGGAAAAAGCAATTATATAACAGGAAGATAGGTTAAGAGAACTGTGGGACAACTGGAGACATAATAACATTCACATCATAGGAGTCCTCGAACAGGAAAAAAAAAAAAAAAAAAAAAAGGGCAAGGATTAGAGAATATATTTGAAAAAAATAGTGACAGAAAACTTTCCTAACTTGGGGAAGGAAGAAGGAATTCACGTTCAAGAAGCACAGAGAGCCCCAAGTAAGAAGAACCCAAACAGGCCCACACCAAGACACATAGTAATTAAAATGCCAAAAATTAACATCAAAGAGAGAATCCTAAAGGCAGCAAGAGATAAGCAACAGGTTACCTACAAGAAAACACCCATAATGCTCTTAGCTGACTTCTCAACAGAAACACTGCAGGCCAGAAGGGAGTGGCAGAAAGTAATCAAGGTCATGAAAAACAAGGATCTTAAAAGGACTGCAGTAACTAGTAGAATAAATAGAAAAATAATATATAACCACACTAAATAAAAATGGCAATAAATAAGTACATATCCATTATCACCTTAAATGTGGATGTTTTAAATGTTCCAATAAAAAGACACAGAGTAGCTGACTGCATAAGAAAACATGACTCATATATATGTTATTTACAAGAAACCCACCTCACAACAAAAGACCCACATAGGTTGGAAGTAAAGGAATAGAAAAAAAGCTTTCAGGCAAACAAAATTGAAAAAAAAGCACAGGTAGCAATACTCATATCTGATAAATTAGACTTCAAAATGAAGGCCATAACTAGAGACAAAGAAGGCCACTACATAATATTGAGAGGATCAATCCAACAGGAAGATATAACCTTGGAAAACATATATACACCCAACATAGGAACACCAAAATATATTAAAAATCTTCTGGAGGACTTCAAAGAAGAAATCAACAGCAATATACTCATAGTAGGGGATTCAATACCCCGCTGTTATCACTGGATAAATCATCTAGACAAATAATTAACAAGGAAACACAGACTCTAATGAAGTGCTAGATCAAATGGATTTATTAGATACCTACAAAGAATTACACCCCAAAACTGCAGAATTCACATTCTTGTCAAGTGCACATGGGATATTCTCAAAGATAGACCACATGTTAGGGCACAAACAGTCTCAAATGTTCAAGAACATTGAAATCATATCAAGCATCTTCTCAAATCACAATGACATAAAACTAAAAATCAATTTCAACAAAAACATGCCAAGACATTAGAAAACATAGGGCTAAATAGCATGTTATTGAACAATCAGTGGGTTACCATGGAGATCAAGGAAGAAATTTAAAACTTCCTAGAAGCCAATGAAAATGAACACACAACAACACAAAATCTATGGGATGCAGCAAAAGCAGTTCTGAGAGGGAAGTTCATAGCACTAAAGGCCTACCTCAAGAAACAAAAAATATTTCTAATAGAATATTGAACCTCACAACATAAAGAACTAGAAAGCAAACAGAAAGAAAACCTCTGAGCAAGAAGAAGGAAGGAAATAGTAAAGATCAAAGGAGAAATAAATGACATGGAGACCAAAAAACAATTCAAAGGATAAATGGAACAAAGAGCTGGCTCTTTGAAAAGATAAACAAGATTGATGGACCCTTGGCTAAACTCACCGAGAAACAAAGAGAGAGAACCAAATTTCACAAAATCAGAAATGAAAGAGGAGAAATAATAACTGACAAGACAGAAATACAAAGGATTGTGAACAAATATTATGAACAATTATACGGCAACAAATTTGACAATCTAAACAAAATGGACAAATTTCTACAGACACATAGTCTCCAAAAACTGGACCGGGAAGAGATAGAAAACTTGAACAGACCAATAACAATAAAAAAAAAAAAAAATTGAAGATGTAATCAAGACTCCCCAGCAAACAAAAGCCCAGGCCTAAATGACTTCACGTGGGAATTTTACCAAACATTCAAGGAAGAACTAATACCCATTCTCCTCAACTATTTCAAAAAAAAATCAAGATGAAGGAAGACTTCCGCACTAGTTTTAGGAAGCCAGCATAATTCTAATTCCAAAACCAGAAAAAGACACTACAAAGAACGAAAACTACAGATCAATATCCCTGATGAACCTAGATGCCAAAATCCTGAATAAAATACAAGCAAATTGAATCGACCAATACATCAAAAAAAATTATTCACCAAGACCAAGTGGGATTCATCCCAGGGATGCAAGGCTGATACAATATTCAAAAATCAAGAAGTGTGATACACCACATAAAATGAAAGATAAAAATCATATGATCATATCAATAGATGCTAAAAAAGCATTCAACAAATCCAGCACCCATTTCTGATAAAAGCACTCACAAACTGAGAATAGAGGGATTATATCTCAACATAATAAAGGCGTTATATGAAAGACCTACAGCAAACATCATACTCAATGGCAAAAACTGAAAGCATTTCCCTTAAGAACAGGAACAAGACAAGGATGCCCACTTTCCACACTCTTGTTTAACATAGTACTGGAAGTCTTAGACACAGCAATCAAACAGGAAGAAAAAATAAAAGGGATCCAAATTGGAAAGGAAGAAGTGAAACTGTCTTTATTCGCAGATGACATGATACTATATGTAGAAAACACCAAAGACTCCATTGAAAATTACTAGACTTAATAAATAAATTTTTCAAAGTATTAGGATTCAAAATTAATGTCAAGAAATTGACAGCATCCTTATGCACCAATGATGAACTCACAGAAAAAAATACTTTAAAAAATTGCTATTTTCTATCACGGCAAAAAAATCAAGATACCTAGGAATAAACTTAACCAAAGAAGTAAAGTACCTATTCACAGAATACTTCAGGACATTGATAACAAAAATAAAGGAAGATGTGGAAACGTGGAAGCACATATCTTTTTCATGGAATGGAAGAATTGACATAATTAAAATGTCCATATTACCCAAAGCAATCTGTAGATTCAATGCGAGCCCATCAAAATACCAATGACTTACTTCACAGAACTAGAACAAATACTTCAAGTTCATGTGGAACCAAAAAAGACCCCAAATAGCCACAGCAATCTTGGAAATAAAGGACAAAGTAGGTGAGATCACAATACAGGATATCAGGTTATACGGCAAAGCTACTGTAATCAAAACAGCTGGGTAATGGCACAAGAACAGATATATAGACCTGAAACAGAACAGAGAACCTGGAAATCAACCCAAGACAATATGCTCTATTAATATTTGACAAAGGTGCTTAGAGCATACAATGGAGTAAAGACAGCCTGTTTAATAAATGGTGCTGGAAAAATTGGACAGCTACACGCAAAGAAGTGAAACTAGACCATCAACTTATACCCTACACGAGAATAAATTCAAAATGGATAAAAGACTTAAATGTGACTCATGAATCCATAAAATCCTATAAGAAACTGTAGGCAACAATGTTTCAGACATCATATGCAGCAGAATTTCCAGATACATCACCTAAGGCAACAGAAACAAAGAAGATAGTAAACACATGGGACTACATCATACTCAAAAGCTTCTGCACAGCAAAAGATACAATCATCAAAATGGAAAGGCAACAACCCTCTGTATGGGAGAGCATCACTGCCAATGATATATAAGATAAGGGGTTAATTTCCAATATATAGATAGTGCTCATACAACTCAACAAAAGGAAGACAAAGAACCCAATTAAAAAATGGGCAGAGGAGCTAAATAGACCACTCCAAACAGGACATACAAATGGCCAAGAGACATAATAAGAAATGCTCAACAGCACTAATCATCAGAGAGAGGCAAATTAAAACAACAATGAGGTATCACCTCACACCTGTCAGAATGGCCACCATCAACAAATCTTCAAACAACAAGTGTTGGCGAGGGTGTGGAGAAAAGGGGACTCTAGTACACTGCTCGTGGGAATGCAGACTGGTGCAGCTACTATGGAAAACAATATGGTGGTTACCTCAAAAAACAATATGTTGTTTCAAAAAATTGAAAATTGAACTGCCACTTGACCCAATGATCCCACTTCTAGGAATATACCCTAAGAAGCCTAAAACACCAATCAGAAAGAATATATGTATCTCCATATTCGTAGCAGCACTATTTACAATAGCTAAAATCTGGAAACAGCCCAAATGTCCATCAGTAGACAATGGATAACAAAGCTGTGGTACAGCCCTGGCCAGTTTGGCTCAGTTGTGGGAGCGTCGGCCTGTGGACCAGAGAGTCTCAGGTTCGGTTCCTCCTAGGGGCATGTACCAAAAGAAAAAAAAAAAAAAGCTGTGGTACATATACACAATGGGGTACTATGCAGCTGTAAGAAAGAAAGATTTCTTATCCTTTGAGATGACATGGAGGAGCCTGAAGAGTATTATCCTAAGCGAAACAAGCCAAGCAGAGAAAGACAAATATTACATGATCTGACTTATTTGTGGAATATAATGAACATAATAGTCCGAGGAATAGGGTAGACCCAGAAACATGAAAATAGGGTACAGACTGACAACCCTCAGAAGAGTGGAGTTGGAGAGGAGGAAGAGAGAAACCACAGAATTTACATGTATGTATGCATAACCGATGTCCATGGATAACAAAGTTGTGGACGGGGTGGGGGAGATGGGGAGGAGTGTGTCAATGGGGAAAAAAGGAGAAACATCTGTAACAAAAATAAATTAATAAAAAAAAAAAAAAGAATGCGGAAATCAAGTAGAAAGATATACAATGAATCATCCAAATGCAGAGAAAACCATTTTATATGAAAATATCTCTAGCTATCTTTTTCATTTTCCAGGATACATTATGTTGTTATAGAATGAACAGTTTTACAGAATAAATGAGATTATATACTAATGATTTAGCTCCCTAGAAAGATAATTATCAGTGTTAAATCCATATAAAGCACTTCAGAAGAAACCGTATAGTGATTGGTATAGTAGTTATCAAAGCTAATCTGAGCTTGGAATTTGGCACCAATGCAAGTGCATAATGATTCCTGAAACCATGCCCTTCTCCCCAAATTGCCATGGCATGCATAAAACGTTTTCACTAAATTCCATTAGCTAAGTCTGTAGAACTCTCATAGGAGATATACTGATTTTTAGCATATTTCTCAAATTGGATAATTTGGAGAATAATTTAAGAGTTTTGAAATAATTAAGACTACAATTATATAGAGTCTGCATCACAATTACTACTTTGAATTTTTCATCTATGTTAAAATTAGCCTACAGCTATATTATTTGTAACTGTAAATAAAAACAAAATAGTTATTTTTTTTCTTCTGTTGGTGCCTTGCTTTACAAGGAGTGAAATCATGGTTATTTATTAGTTACTGCCTTTCAATTTGTAGGAAACAGAAAGAATATTTATTAGAAAATACATATTTATAAAATATAGATCTGGTTCTACAATTTGACTAAATTTTTAAATATATACTCTGTCTTCTAATTGTCTTTGTAGAAAATCAATATTGCTTGCTTTATAAAGTTATTTTCTTTGATCACAGTGCTATATTTTTTCTTTGATCGATTTGTTTTATTTTTATTTTCTCCTATATGCTTCATTTAGCTAACACCTGGTTATTTTCTTCACTCTCATTACATATTGCTAGTTCCTAGAGTAAAATCAGTTTTCTTGGCTTTGGTTTGTTATGCTCTCAAGCTTTTTTTGATACCCCCCCCCCTTTTTCTTTCTCTTTTGTACATAGAAATTCTATTATTTTTGAATAAACAAAATTAAATGAAAGAGACTTTCCAAAGAGCCTCCATGCTTATAAATAAGATATAAGTTAATGTCCATTCAATTTAATGGGAAAAAAAATCTTGTCTATCTACTAATTTTAAATGGAAAAGACAATTCAGGATACCACAAAATGTTGGCAACACATATACAGAAATTCAAATTCTTGCTTTACATTAACCGTTCTTATTAAGATGTAAAAAATTATAAGAGCCCATTGCTTTCACCAGTATCATGGGGCAAGTCTAATACGTAAGCTACAAAATCATAGGTTTTAAAAAAAAGAAAAAGAGAGCGCTGAGGACTTATATATAAACTGATGAGCACTTCCTAGAAAAGAAGGAATCTATCTCTGTTTTCATCTCTGGTGGGGTGTTGGGAGGAGGAGTAATTTGCCATGAAAAATGCCAAATTTTATCAAACTTTTCATGGTCATGTATGTGCTGGCAGGAACAATGAGAAGTAAGCTTGCAAAGAGCCATCACTTCATTCACTGAGTTTACAAAGTCTAGTGGAGGAAAAGAGAAATGATAGAGATTTTCTCTGACGCATGAAGAGCCATCATCAAGAGGAAAGGCAACAGCCACCTGAATGTTAGGAGAATGGTGGTAAAACACAAGGAAACCCTTCTGAGGGACATCAATTCTTTTCCAAGGATATTGCAGGATCCCTCCAAAGTCTGAGCATATAAGAAATTGGTCACCAGGTAACAGAAAGTGAAGAACAAAACAAGAAGAAAAATGTATCAGCATCCCTAAGATAATATGTAGGTGGTAAAACACAAGAGAGTCCCTGTTTCAGGGACTTGGGGACTGTGACTCAGAGAATAAAGAGATACCCAGTATGCCAGTGTTGAAATCTCATCCTACCAAAGGAAAATCACTGATCCTACCTTCAAAATAGCTTAAGCCAGTGAACTGAATCCAGCAAAAAACACTACAAACTCTATGTACATCTTAATACAGATTAGACTGAGCCACCCTTCAAAAGAGCAGTCTGAAATAAAAAGGGACATAATGGACCATATTCTTTACAGGGGTTAAATTCAAAATGTTCCTGTCTCTACTGTTTTTTGAGACATACTGTCTGATATACAATAAAAAAAGGATATTATACAAAAAAATTAACCAACCAAGGATGTGTACTCGAAGTCAAGAGAGTATATAGTCTATAAAAGTAGGCACACAGGCCCTGGCTGGGTGTCTCAGTTGATTGGAGCATTGTCCTATACACCAAAAGTTTGTGGGTTTGATTCCTGGTCAGGGCACATACCTAGGTTGTAGGTTCAATCCCCAGTCAATGTTCACGGGAGTCAACCAATCAATGTTTCTCTTCTTTCACATCAATGTTTCTCTCTCTCTCTCTCTCTCTCTCTCTCTCTCTCTCTCTCTCTCTCTCTCCAATAAAAACATATGCTTGGGTGAGGATTAAAAAACAAAAGTAGTCTGGCCAGGGTGGCTCAGTTGTTGAGCGTCAACCCATGCACCAAGAGGTCGCTGGTTCGATTCCCAGTCAGGAAACATGCTCAGGTTGTGGGCCTGATCCCCAGTGGGGGGGGGGGGCATTCAGGAGATGGCCAAACGATGTTCTCTCTCATCAATGTTTCTATCTCTCTCTCCCTCTCACTTCCTCTCTCTGTAAAATTAATAAAGGAAAAAATATTTAACAAAAACAAACGTAGACACACAGGTAGAAGATAATGGAATGATCACTTTTGAATTAGAAAATAACAATGACAAGTAAATGAAAATTAAAATTATCTAGGAGATATGGTGAACCACTTGCATGAATAGATGGAAAAACTGAATATGGGGACACAAAAGAGAATGTCATCAATAATAATAATATATTAGAAATGAAAAACTCATTGGTGGTATTTAGCATCACATTAGACCCAGCAGTGGTAGATAACTACATATTAGATTTCTATTGCTGTTACACAATTAGCTGCTTAAAACAACACACATTTATTATCTCATGGTTTCTGGTTTCTGTGAACCAGAAACTCAAGCATGGCTTACAATAGTCCTCTGCTCGGGGTCTTCTTATAGGGCTGCAAAAAAGATGACAGAGCTTTGACAGAGAAAAATTTCTGTTTCTAAGCTTCCTCTGGTTGTTTATATAATCAATTTTCTTGCAGCTGTAGGATTAATGCTGCTGTGTCTTCCAAATCAGCACTCAGTCATGGGGAGGGGCATAGAGAGCGACTCTAGCATGATGAATATTAAAGTTTTACATAATCTCATGCAGATTAGTTAGAAGCAAATCACAAACCTACCAGAATACCCAAAGGTGTGAATACCTGGAGGAGGGGCCACCTTTAAGTCCAGGCATAACTGTCAAAGACAGGTTCATAGAAAATATCCAATATAAAAGACAAAGAGAAAACTATTTTCAAGATGGTAGATTAATGTCAAACTGTCCAGCAAATGTGGAACTGAAACTCCCAAAACAGAGGAAAGAGAAGAAAACAGAAAACATCTGAAAATATAATAATCAAAAATTTAAAAACCTGATGAAAAATAATGCACAGGGAAAAAAAGGTTCAGCAGACACTATGCAGTATTAACACAAAGATAAAGAAAACCAGTCACATTATTAATAAATTGCTAAAAATTAAAGATAAAGAGAACATCTTAAAATCATCCAGAGGGTAGAAAATGACACATTTCAATCAGGGAAACAATAAGAATGTCAATTAGCTTCTCACTTGGGGGTGGAGGGGAATGTAGTACAAAAAACAGTGAAAAAAATCTTTAAATTGCTGAAAGTTGTTATTAAACAAAAATTCAACTGAAAAAATTTAAAGATCTACTCAGCTTTTTTTTTAAATTTTATGAATCGGGCAGCATCCCATCTAGTCAATAGAGAGGTACTCCAAGGTGTTGTACATAATGGAAGCTTTTCACAGGCAGAAGGAGATTGGGAGGATAGGAGTAGATTATTTCAAGGTCACCTTCCCTGAGGGATAACGCATTGTAATAGATCATATCTCCTGTTACATTGACTCAGTCTTTCCTTGATTGTGATGACTTTGTCACTTTTAAAAAATAATAGTCAGATATTTTGTACACTGACCCTCAACTTGAGTTTGATTTTTTTTTCAAAAGATAGGAATTATTTATTTATTTATTTGGGTACAGAATACCACAGATATTGTTTATTTCTCATCACATTGTATCAGGATATACATTATGATATCAAAAGAATATCACTGGTGATGTTAATTGTGATTATTTAGTTACTACATGATACTTTGGGTTATAATCTAATACCACATCATTTATTTTGTTGCTTGAATTATCCAGGCTTGGCCACTGAACAGTCTTTCAGTTTTGCTTCTGTCTTGTTGGCATGTTCCCATCCTTTTGTTTTTTAGGATTTTCTTTCTTTTGGCAGTGCCAGATATTGCAGGTTTATTATTATGTTTTCTGCCCCAGCCTAAGAGTCCCACTTCTCCAAGGAGGATTGGTTTCTGTCATTTATGAATAGCGCTTAGACACCAACATGCTACGAAGGCTTGAGGCTTCTGGAGTGACACTGTTTCTAGGTCTTTTCAGTGGATCCTTGCAGTGGGCCTTTTCAGGGCTAGAATATATAGGCATTTACTCTAACTCAAGTTCACAGGCATCTGAAATCATTCATCTATCATCTATATATCTATCTACCTACCTATCTATCTATCTATGCTGAACATGAGTTCATGCTGTCTCCAAATCAAACCCAGTACCACAGGGGTTTATTCTAACCTTCTCCCTTGCTTATATTTACATCTTCCCTCTCCAACAGTGAAAAACTGGGTTTTGCCATCTATTAACATATATGTTCAATCCTAGTACCCATGTATTCCAGCATATAACAGTTGACTCAGAGCCCCTTATAAAGCAAGTTGCCAACTAGAGTACTGTGTTTACGTATAGTTCCTTTTTACTTAAGTTACTTTTTACTTAAGAGTGGATCTTTGTGTCAAATGTACATTCACAAAAAATCCTATATACAATTTTTTATAGCAAATTTATTCATAATTTCTGGAATCTGGAAGCAAAGTGTTCTTCAACATGAGAATGGTGGGACAAAGTATGTATTCATACAATAGAAAACTATTGAACAAAAGAAAAAAAATGAATTGATTTATATAGCTACATGTGTGAATCTGAAATACATTTTTACTAAGTGAAAGGAGCTGAACTCCAAGGTCAATATGTTATTTTTTAAAATTAATTTATTTATTTTTGCAACAGATGTTTCTCCTTTTTCCCCACTGATTCCCCCCCTTCCAATCCCTCCCAGCCCTATTCCCTACTTTGTTGTCCATGTCCATTGTTCATGCACACATGCATATACGATCTGTGGTTTATCTCTCCCCCAACACCCACTCTTCTGTGGAATGTAAGTCTGTACCACACTTCCATGTCACAGGGACTACCCCATTCATCAGACTGTTATGTGCAGTATATTTCACAAATAACTGAGATCATATGATACTTATCCTTCTCTTTTTTTTGTTGTTGTTGTTGTTTTTATCCTCACCCGAGGACATTTTTCCATTTTTTGTTCAGATAGAGTGGGAGGAAGAGAGAGGAACAGAGAGAGAGAGAGAAACATCGATGTGAAAGGAACACATCGAGTGGCTGCCACCTGCACGACCGACCAGGGCCAGGGACAAACTGCAACCGAGGTACATGCCCTTAGCGGGAACCAAACCAGGGTCTCTCTGGTCCACAGGCCGATGCTCTAACTGCTGAGCCAAACAGGCCAGGGCTGTCCTTCTCTTTTTGGCTTGTTTCGCTTAGGATAACACTTTCCAGGTCCCTCCATGTCATCTCAAAGGATAGGAGATCTTTCTTTCTTACAGCTGCAAAACTCCATTGTGTATACATACCACAGCTTTTTAAACAATTTTTTTACTGATGGACATTTTGCCTGTTTCCAGACCTTAGCTATTGTAAATAGTGCTGCTACAAACATGGGAATACATATATTCTTTCTGATAGGTGTTTCAGGCTTCTTAGGGTATATTCCTAGAAGTGGGATCATTGGGTCAAATGGCAGTTCAATTTTAAATTTTTTGAGGTAACAGCATATTGTTTTTCATAGTGGCTGCACCAGTCTGCATTCCCACCAGCAGTGTACTAGAGTCCCCTTTTCCCCACACCCTTGTCAACACTTGTTTGAAGATTTGTTGATGGTGGCCATTTTGACAGGTGATACCTCATTGTTGTTTTAATTTGCATCTCTCTGATGATTAGTGATGTTGAGCATTTCTTCATTTGTCTCTTATCCATTTGTATGTCCTGTTTGGAGAGGTGTCTATTTAGTTCCTCTGCCCATTTTGTAATTGGGTTCTTTGTCTTCCTTTTGTGGAGTTGTATGAGCACTCTCTATATATTGGAAATTAACCCCTTATGTAATATAATATATCATTGAAAATTATGCTCTCCCATAAAGTGGGTTACCTTTTTATTTTGATGATTGTATCATTTACAGTGCAGAAGCTTTTGAGTTTTATGTAGTCCCATGTGTTCATTTTCTTCTGTTTCTGTTGCCTTAGGTGATGTATCAGTGAAAATTCTGCTGCATATAATGTCTAACATTTTGTTGCCAACATTGTCTTCTAAGATTATTATGGATTCATGAGTCACATTTAAGTCTTTTATCCATTTTGAGTTTATCTTGTGTATGGTGAAAGTTAATGGTCTAGTTTCATTTCTTTGCATGTAGCTGTCCAATTTTACCAACACTATTTATTTAAAAAGCTGTCTTTACTGCACTGTATGCTCTTGCCTTCTTTGCCAAATATTAATTAGGCATATTACCTTGGGTCCATTTCTGGGTTCTCTGTTCTGTTCCACTGGTCTATATGCCTGTTCTTGTGCCACTACCAGGCTGTTTTGATTACAGTGGCTTTGTACTATGACCTGAAAGCTGGTAATGTGATCCCTCCACCTTTGTTCTTCTTTTTCAAGTTTACTGTGGCTATTCGAGGTCTGTTTTGGTTCTATATGAACTTCTGAAGTATTTGTTCTAGTTCTGTTAAATATATCATTGCTATTTTGATAGGGATTGCATTGAATCTACAGATTGCTTTGGGTAGTATGGACATTTTAATGATGTTAATTCTTCCAATCCATGAAAAAGTTATGTGCTTCCACTTTGTTATATCTTCCTCTATTTCTTTTTTCAATGACCTGTAGTTCTCTGCGAATAGGTCCTTTATTTCTTTGGTTAAGTTTACTCCTAGGTACCTTAATATTTTTGCCAGGATAGTAAATGAGGTTGTCTTTTTAGTTCCTCTTTCTGTAAGTTCATCATTGGTGTATAAGAATGCCATTGATTTCCTGACGTTAATTTTGTATCCTGCTACTTTGCAAAATTCATTTATTAAATCTAGTAAATTTCTGATGGAGTCTTTGGGGTTTTCTACGTATGGTAACATGTCAACTGCGAATAATGACAGTTTCACTTTCTTCTTTCTAATTTGGATCACTTTTATATTTTCTTCCTGTTTGATTACTGTGTCTAAGATTTCCAGTACTATATTAAATGAGAGTGGTGAAAATGGGCATCCTTGTCTTGTTCCTGTTATTAAGGGAAATGCTTTTAGTTTTTGCCCATTGAGTATGATATTGACTGTAGGTCATTCATATATAGCCTTTATTATGTTGAGATATGATCCCTCTATTCCAAGATTGCTGAGCATTTTTATCTGAAATGGGTGCTGGATTTTGTCAAATTCTTTTTCAGCATCTATTGATATGATCATATAATTTTCATCTTGTTTATGTGGTATATTACATTTATTGATTTGTGAATATTGTATCAACCCTGCATCACTGGAATGAATCCCACTTTGTCATGGTGAATAATTTTTTGATGTACAGCTGGGTTTGATTTGCTAGTATTTTGTTCAGGATTTTGGAATTTATGTTTAGCAGGGGTATTGGTCTGTAGTTTTGTTTTCTTTTTTGTTTTTGTAGTGTCATTTCTGGTTTTGGAATTAGAATTATGCTGGCCTCATATAACTAGTGTGGAAGTCTTCCTTCTTCTTAAATTTTTTGTAATAGTTTGAGGAGAATGGGTATTAGTTCTTCCTTGAATTTTTGGTAAAACTCCCCCGTGAAGCTGTCTGGGCCTGGGCTTTTGTTTGCTGGGGGAGTATTGATTACATCTTCAATTTTTTTTATTGTTATTGGTCTGTTCAAGTTTTCTATCTCTTCCCTGTCCAGTTTTTGGAGACTATGTGTTTCTAGATATTTGTGCATTTCACTTAGGTTGTCGAATTTGTTGCCATATAAGTGTTCATAATATTTGTTCATGATCTTGTGTATTTCTGTGGTGTCAGTTATTATTTCTCTTCTTCATTTCTGATTTAGTGTATTTGGCTTCTCTCTCTGTTTCTTGGTGAGTCTAGCTAAGGTTCCATCAATCTTGTTTATCCTTTCAAAGAACCAGCTCTTTGTTTCATTGATCCTTTGAATTGTTGTTTTGGTCTCCATGTCATTTATTTCTGCTCTGATCTTTACTATTCTGTTCCTTCTACTTGCTCTGGGGTTTTCTTTCTGTTTGCTTTCTAGTTCTTTAAGTTGTGAGGTTAGATAGTTTATTAAGAAATTTTTCTTCTTTTTTGAGGTAGGCCTTTAGTGCTATGAACCTCCCTCCCAGAACTGCTTTCACTGTATCTCATAGATTTTGTGTTGTCGTGTGTTCATTTTCATTGGTTTCCAGGAAGTTTTTAATTTCTTCCTTGATCTCCATAGTAACCCATTCATTGTTAAATAACATGCTATTTAGCCCCATGTTTTCAAATGTCTTTGCATGTTCTTGTTGCAATTGATTTCCAGTTTCATGCCATTGTGATCTGAGAAGATGCTTAATATGATTTCCATCTTCTTGAACTTGTAAAGACTTAGCTTGTGCCCTAACATGTGGTCTATTTTTGAGAATATCCCATGTGCACTTGAGAAGAATGTGAATTCAGCAGTTTTGGGGTATAATTCTCTGTAGATAACTATTAAATCCATTTGATCTAGTGCTTAATTGAGAGTCTGTGTTTCCTTGTTATTTTTTGTCCAGAGGATCTATCCAGTGATCTCAGTGGGGTGTTGAAGTCTTCTGCTATGGTTGTACTGCTGTTGATTTTTCTTTTGAAGTCCTCCAGATTGTTTTTAATATATGTTGGTGCTACTTTATTCGGTGCATACATGTTTACCAAGGGTATATCTTCCTGTTGGATAAATCCTTTCAGTATTATGTAGTGGCCTACTTTGTCTCTTGTTATTGCCTTCATTTTGAAATCTACTTTTTCAGATATGAGTAGTGCTACCCGAGCTTTTTTTTCCTTTCTATTTCTTGAAAGATTTTTTTTCATCCCTTCACTTTCAACCTATGTGAGTCTTTGTTATGAGGTGGTACTCTTGTAAGCAATATATATGCAAATAATGCTTTCTTACCCAGTCATCTACTCTGTGTCTTTTTATCGAAGCATTCAAATTATTCAAATTTAAGGTGATAATTGATATGTACTTATTTATTGCCATTTTTGTTGAGTGTAGTTTAATTTTTCTTTCTATTTCTTCCACTAATTACAGCAGTCCTTTTAGCATATCTTGCAGTGGTGATTTGGTGTTAATATATTCCCTTAGTCTTTTTTTGTCTGGAAAGCTCTATAGTTGACCTTCTATTTTGAATGATAGCCTTGCTGGATAGAGTAGTCTTGGCTTCACCTCCTTGTTTCTCATGACCTTGTTAACTTCATCCCACTCCCTTCTGGCCTGTAGTGTTTCTGTTGAGAAGTCAGCTGAGAGCCTTATGGGGTTTCCTTGTAGGTAACCCATTGCTCATCTCTTGCTGCATTTAGAATTCTCTCTTTGTCTTTAATTTTTGGCATTTTACTTACTATGTGTCTTGGTGTGGGCCTGTTTGGGTTCTTCTTACTTGGGCCTCTCTTTTCTTGAATTTGAATGCCTTCTTTCTTCCCAAGTTAGGAAAGTTTCTGTCACTATTTCTTCAAATATATTCTCTAACCTTTGTCCATTTTCTTCCTCTTTGGCGATTCCTATGAGGTGAATGTTATTACGTTTCCAGTTGTCCCACAATTCTCTTAACCTGTCTTCCTATTTTTTAATTGTTTTTTTCTTTTTGGTTTTCTGATTGGTTGATTTTTTTTTTTTTTACCCTGTCTTCTAATTCACTGATGCGCTCCTCAGCTTCCTCTACTCTGCTGGTTCGTCCTTCTATTGTGTACTTAATTTCTGCTATGTCAGTCTTCATTTCCACTTGGTTGGTTTTTAATGTTTCTATATCTTTACTCATGGTGCTGATGTCCTTACTCATGCTGTTGAGCTTCCTCAAGATCATGGTTTGGAACTCTACCTCTGATCATTTGCTTAGCTGCATTTCATTGATCTCATCTTCAATAAGAGTTCTCTTGTTCCTTCATTTGGTATTTTTTTTTTGTTTCACCTTCTTTGCTCTCTCAGTGGGTTTTGGAGCCTACCAAAATTTCCCTGTGGGTTTTGGTGTTCTGCTGTTTGTTGCTCCCTCTGCTGGGTTTGGATGGGCCTGGGGAGGCCCATGTTAAACACCACTGTCAAGTCTTACTTTTCTGGGTAGGTTTCAAGCCCAGGAAAGGTTCAATTACCCTCTAGCTTTATCCTGGTGGCTAGTAGTCTCAGTTATGCAGTCCCTTGGAATGTAGCCCTGGTGTTCTGCATAAAAGGATTTCCATAGTGTGGGATAAATGCTTGTTATTAATGAGCCTCAATTTGCATTTCTCTGCCTCACCTAGGAAAGGCTGAATCTCTGAGTGGGAGGCTGCTGCTTTTCTTCACAGCTTGTGGAAGGCACACATTGGCCACAGTCCTTTGTGGCCGCAACTCAGTCATAACTCTGAGTGCTCTTCAAAATCTGGGTGTCCTCACAAAGTTCTTGCCCTGTCTTCCCTCCCTCTGTCGTGGCCCCCAGGTGAGGGGCTATGGCTATATTAGCACTCTGTCCTGGCATTCTGTGCTTTGGAGTGGTCTTGGACTTTATTCCCCTATGACACTGCTCACAGCTAAGACTGTTGCTGTCTGTGGGCTCCCATCCCGCCACCCTCTCTAGCCTCCACAGCTCTTACCAGTGTGCCTGGTTATACGGTCCTGTCCTGCTGCTTTTCTCTTCCTTTTTCGTAGGATTTGTCTTTATTTTAGGTGTAATTTCTGTTTGGTCCTGGGAGATCGTCTGCATAGCTTCTATTCACTTTGCCTCCATTTTCACATCCTCTACACCTATCTTGTGTGCAGCTGGGTCACACAGGCCTCTCTGGTGCCTCCGCACCCTGCAGGTTCTATAGGAGGGCAGCTGGATCGCATCAGTCTCTCTCTGGCCCTGGCTTCCCACTGCTCTTGTGGACTACTGGACCACACAGGCCTCTGTGAAGTCTCAGGTCCAGCTACTTGCGGCTGGGGAGTGAAGCTGCCCCGTGGAGCTCAACTCCTGCTCAGCTTTTGCTGTAGATTTTGGAGATGGGTCTCACCTGCTGGTCTGTGCTTCTATTGCCTGGGGATGGATATCTGCTCCCCAGCCTCTGTTGTTGGGGTATATCTTGACTCTGATCAAGCTGCTACTATGGGGTATGATGCTGGGCTCCAGACTGTCTGTGGCTTCTGCAACCCAGACCTTGGGAGCTCCACTACTGTGCATCAGTCTGTATTGACACAGAGAGTCCACTGGTTCAATGGTTCCAGGTGCACTGGTTGGCTCATGTTGATGGGCCCTAGCTGCTCCCACTGCCTCCTCCGAGGGAAGAACCTGGATCTTCCAAAATGGTGGGACCTCCCTGGTTCAGGGCAGAGCACCCTGAAGGGTCACTTTCTGGGGTACCCAACTGCTCCAGTCCACAGCACAGGAACTTTCTGCTGCATACGTCTGCATTGCTCGGGTTTGGTCATCCACCTTCATGTCTACTCACACTCTCTCACACACTCACTCACTCTCTCCCACACTCACCCTCCCTCTGTTCCTGCCCACTGTCATCTTTGATTACTACAATATGTTCAAGGTCAATATGTTACTATGATTCCCCTCACATGGCATTTTAGGAAAGGGATTCAGAAAACAGGTTGGTGTTTGCTAGATGTTTTGACCATGGCAGCAGGAGGTGGATGATAACAAAAGAGATGGGCGGGACCTCTTTACGATGAGGGAACTATTCTGTATGGTATTGGGGTGGTGAATCCTATATGTTTGATTAACTCCATAGAACCATTTATCACAACGAGTAACTTGCAAATTTAATGGAAATAGTTAACCATGATGTCAGAGGTCCTAGGAGTCAAAGAAGACTTTGACCTTCCCCATATTACAAATTGTATTAGTTTGCTTGAACTGCCATTACCAAATACCACAAACTTCATGGCTAAACAACAGAAGTTTATTTCTCACAGTTCTGGAAGTTGGGAAGGTAAATCAGGCATCACATGACTTGTTTTCTGGTAAACTCTCTCTTCATGGATTGCAAACAGCCTCCTCTCTGTGTTCTCATGTGATCTTTCTCTGGTGCATCTGCACTGACAGGTGTGAGGTGATACGTCATTGTTGTTTTAATTTGCATCTCTCTGATGATTAGTGATGTTGAGCATTTCTTCATATGCCTCTTAGCCATTTGTATGTCCTGTTTGGAGAGGTGTCTATTTAGTTCCTCTGCCCATTTTTTAATTGGCTTCTTTGTCTTCCTTTTATTGAGCTGTATGAGCACTCTATATATATTGGAAATTAACCTCTTATCTGATGTATCATTGGCAATTATGCTTTCCCATAGAATGGGTTGCCTTTCCATTTTGGTGGTTGTTTCTTTTGCTGTGCAGAAGCTTTTGAGTTTGATATAGTCCCATGTGTTCATTTTCTCCTTTGTTTCTCTTGCCTTAGGTGATGTATCAGTGAAAATTCTGCTGTGTATGATGTCTGAAATTTTGTTGCCTACATTTTCTTCTAGAATTTTATGATTTCACAAGTCACAATTAAGTCTTTGATCCATTTTGAGTTTATTCATGTGTATGGTGTAAGTTGTTGGTCTAGTTTTATTTTTTTGCATGTAGCTGTCCAATTTTCCCAACATCATTTATTAAAGAGGCTGTCTTTATTCCATTATATGCTCTTACCAACTTTGTGAAATATTAATTGAGCATAATTGTTTGGGTCCATTTCTGAGTTCTATGTTGATTTCATTGATCTATGTGCCTGTTCTTGTGCTGGTACCAGGCTGTTTTGATTACAGTAGCTTTGTGGTATCACCTGATATCTGGTATTGTGATCCCACCTATAAACTGAAATTCTTAACTTTTTGTTTTTTCAGTGTTGCCATGGTTTAATCAATCTCTATCTCACTTTATTACCTAGTTAACATGTGAATTATTTTTTAACTTTTATATTAAACAGTTTAATTGAGATATAATTTGCATATTGTATACTTTTCTTATTTAAAGTATATAATTCAGTATTTTCAATAATCAAACAAGGCCTAAGAGTCCTTTTAAATTTTATTTCTTGCCAGACCAGTGTGACTCAGTGGACTGAGCATCATCCCATGAGCTGAGAGGTCCCGGTTTGATTCCCAGTCAGGGCACAGGCCCAGGTTGTGGGCTCAATCCCTAGTCAGGGGGTGGGGAGACATGCAGGAGGCAGCTGATCAATGTTTCTCTCTCACATCAATGTTTCTTTCTCTTCCTTCATCTATCAATAAAATATATTTTTAAAGACTTATCTCTTGGAGAAGTAGGATTTACACTTTAATGGGTGAATATAAGACACACTCTCTCTAGGACATATGTGTGTGATATTTCTTGCCTTATAGATTGTCAGACCTTTAAACACATGATTGTATATGATGCATATAAACTTTAGAAAGTATTAATTTTATTTAATTATAAAATGTCCAGTCCTTACTGTTTTTTAATATCATTATGTTAAAATCATATCATCGTATGAGTTTTTCGCAACAGAATTATTCATCCAGAAGATAAATTAAGTGGATATATGCCTGGCTGAAACATCCATGGATATATTACAACAATAATTTATAAATAACTTTATGAGTTCAAAATAATCTACTGTTAACATTTATCCTCCACTTTCCTTCCAAATAAGTATTTAAAAACAAAAGCATCTCCTGGAATAAGCCAGAATCTTAGATAGCTTGCATGAATTCCTGGTAGTGGCTACTATTTTAATCAATTATTTGAGAACAGTAGGTAATGCTTAACTGTAGAAATGTCTCACACAAGTATTATTCAGATGATGAAATAGTCTTGCATGAAGCAAAAAATGTACTGTTTGCCATTATTTTTAAAAGACAATTGTCGATTCCAAAATTGCGGCAGAGTGGATGGAAGCTACACAGACCAACTCCCAGAACCAAACTGGAATTACAACAAAAATAAAGACAAATTGTCAGAAAAAAGCAACAGAAAAGCAGCTTGGAGGACCATATAACCAGGGACACTGACTCAATCCTGGTAAGATTACAGAGGCCCTAGAGGGAGTCTGGGAGCCCACAGACAGCAGCGGCCTTAGCTGTGAGCAGTGCCCTCGGGCTTAAACTCCCAAGGATCTCCACAGCGCAGAGCCAGTACAGATGCTAGAATAGCCACAACCACTCACCTTGGGCTCCAGCAGAGAAAGGGTGGACTGGACAGGAACTGTGTGGGGACACTTGGGCTTTGGAGGGTGCTCAGAGCTTTTGCTGAGTTGTGGTCAGGCAGGAAAGTGGTCACCATATTCCTTCCCAGGGCTCTAGAAAGAGCTGACAGCCCTTCCCTCAGAAATTCAACCCCACCCAGTGGTCATTGAAATGCAAATTGAGGCTCATTACCAACCAGCATCTGCCCCACCCGCAAGAAATCCCATTATGCTGAACACTTGAGGGAGTTTTTCATTCAATAGAGTATCGAAGTCTCTTCAAGTAACTGCAACTAATGGCCTCCAGGCAAAAAGCTAGAGAATAATTTATCTAATCCTGGGCTGACAACTCTTCCCAGGAAGGTAAGACTTGACATGTGTTTAACATGGGTCCTCCCTGGCTCATCCAAACTCAGTAGAGGGTGCCACAAACAGCAGAACACCAACACTAACAAGGAAGATTTGGCAGGCTCCAAGGCACACTGAGAGTGCCAAAATGTTGAAACAAAGAAACACATGCCAAATGAAAGAACAAGAGACCTCTACCGAACATCAGATAAATGAGGTGCAGTTAAGCAAGTTAACAGATCTAAAATTCAGAGCCATAATCTTGACAAAGCTCAACATCATGTGTAAGGACATGAGCACCAGGAGTAAAGATATAGAAATGTAGAAAATCAACCAGTTGAAAATTAAAAACCTCGAAGAAATCAAGAATGACATATCAGAAATAAAGACCACATTGGAAGGTCAAAACAGCAGAGTAGAGGAAGCAGAGGATCAGATCAGTAAATTAGAAAACAGGATAGAAAAAACCAATTGGAAAACCAAAAGGAAAAAACACGATTAAAAAACAGGAAGACAGCTTTAGATAACTATGGGACAATTGGAAACATAATAATATTTGCATCATAGGAGTCCCCAAAGAAGAAGAAATTGAGCAAAGGTTAGAGAATATGAAAAAATACTGACAGAAAACTACCCTAATTTGGTGAAGAAAGAAGGCACTCAAGTTCAAGAATACAGAGAGCCCCAAGTAAGAAGAACCCAAACAGACCCACACCAAGACACATAGTAATTAAAATGCCACAAATTAAAGAAAAAGAGAGAATCCTAAAGACAGTAAAAGTTAAGCAACAGGTTACCTACAAAGGAAACCACATAAGGCTCTCAGCTGACTTCTCAACAGAAACACTACAGGCCAGAAGGGAGTGGGATGAAGTTAACAAGGTCATGAAAAATAAGGATCTAAATCCAAGACTACTCTACCCAGCAAGGATATCATTCAAACTAGAAGGTCAAATCAAGAGCATTCTAGACACACACAAAAAAAGGCTAAGGGAATACATTAGCACCAAACAATCACTGCAAGATATGCTAAAAGGACTGCTGTAATTAGTAGAAGAAATAGGAAGAAGAATATAACCAAACTAAACAAAAATGGCAATAAATAAGTACATATAAATAATCACCTTAAATGTAAATGGACTGAATGCTCCAAAAGAAAGACACTGAGTAGCTGATTGGATAAGAGAGCATGACTCATCTATATGTTGTTTAGAAGAGACCCAACTCACACAACAAAAGACCCACATAGGTTGAAAGTGAAGGGATGGAAAAAAAGCTTTCAAGCAAACAGAAAGGAAAAAAAAAAGCTGGGGCAGCAATACTTATATCTGATAAAATAGATTTCAAAATGAAGACCATAACTAGAGACAAAGAAGGTCACTACATAATATTGAAAGCATCTATCCAACAGGAAGATATAGCCTTGATAAACATATTATGCACCCAATATAGGAGCACCAAAATATATTAAAAATCTTCTGGAAGACTTCAAAGGACAAATTGACAGCAATACAATCATAACAGGGGACTTCAACACCTGCTGACATCACTCTGCACAAAAAATTAGCAAGGAAACACAGACTCTAAATGAAGCACTAGATCAAATAGATTTAATAGATATCTATAGAAAATTACACTCCAAAACTACAGAATTCACATTCTTCTCAAGTGCACATGGGACATTTTCAAAGATAGACCACGATAGGACACAAACTAAATCTCTACAAGTTCAAGAAGATTGAAATCATGTCAAGTAGCTTCTAAGATCACAATGTCATGATACTAGAAATCAACTGCAACAAGAACATGCAAAGACATTTGAAAACATGGAGCTAAATAGCATGTTATTGAACAATGAATGGGTTACCATGGAGATCAAGGAAGAAATTAAAAACTTATTGGGAACCAATGAAAATGAACACACAACAACACAAAATCTATGGGATACAGCAAAAGCAGTTCTGGGAGGGAAGTTCATAGCACAAAAGGCCTACCTCAAGAAACAAGAAAAATCTCTAATAGAATACCTGACCTCACAACTTAAAGAACTAAAAAGCAAACAGAAAGAAAATCCCAGAGCAAGTAGAAGGAAGGAAATAGTAAAGATCAGAGCAGAAACAAATGACATAGATTCCAAAAACACTTCAAACGATTAATGAAACAAAGAGCTGGTTTTTTGAAAGATAAACAAAATTGATGAACCCTTAGCTAGACTCATCAAGAAGCAAAGAGAGAGAACCTAAATGCACAAAATCAGAAATGAAAGAAGAGAAATAACAACTGATACAACAGAAATACAAAAGATAGTTAACAACTACTATGAACAATTCTATGGCAACTAATTCAACAATCTAAGTGAAATGGACCAATTTTTAGAAACACATAGTCTCCCAACCCTGGTCCAGGAAGAGATACGACACTTGAACAGACCAATAAAAGCTAAGGAAATTGAAGATGTAATCAAGATTCTATCAGAAAACAAAAGCGCAGGACTGGATGGCTTCAAGGGGGAGTTTTCCAAACATTAAAAAAAAAAAAAACTAACACCCATTCTTCTCAAACTGTTTCAAAAAATTAAAGAAGAAGTAAGACTTCTAAACTCGTTTTAGGAGGCCAGCATAATTCTAATTTCCAAACCAGAAAATGACATTACAAAGAAAGAAAACTGCAGACCAATATCCCTGATGAACATTGATGCCAAAATCCTGAACAAAATACAAGCAAATCAGATCCAGCAATAAATCAAAAAAAAATATTCACTATGACCAAGTGGAATTCATTCAAGGGATGCAAGGCTGGTACAATATTCGCAAATCAATAAATGTGATACGCCAGATAAATAAAATGAAGAATAAAAAACTCATGATCATATCGATAGATGCCAAAAAAGCCTTCGACAAAATCCAGCATCCGTTTCTGATAAAAATGCTCAATAACATGGGAATAGAGGGATCATATCTTGACATAATAAAGGCCATATATGAAAGACCTACAACCAACATCATACTCAATGGGCAAAAACTAAAAGCATTTTCCTTAAGAACAAGAACAAGACAAGAATGCCCACTTTTGCCACTCTTATATAACATAGTACTGGAAGTCTTAGCCACAGCATTCAGACAGGAAGAAAAAATAAAAGGGATCCAAATTGAAATGAGGAAGTGAAACTGCCATTATTTGCAGATGACATGATACTATACATAGAAAATCCCAAAGACTACATCAAAAATTCACTAGACTTAGTAAATAAATTTGGCAAAGTAGAAGGATACAAAATTAACATCAAGAAATTGATGGCATTCTTATACACCAATGATGAACTCACAGAAAGAGAAACTAAGAAAAGAATTCCATTTACCATTGTGATAAAAAAATTAAGATACCTAGAAATAAAGTTAACCAAAGAAATATAGGACCTATTCGCAGAAAAAAGAAATAGAGGAAGATATAAAAACTGGAATCACATACCCTTTTCATATATTGGAAGAATTAACATCATTAAAATGTCCATACTACCCAAAGCAATCTATAGATTCAATGCAATCCCCATCAAAATATCAACAACATACTTCACAGAACTAGAACAAATACTTCAAAAGTTCATATGGAACCAAAGAAAAACCTCAAATAGCCACAGCAATCTTGAAAAAGAAGAACAAAGTTGGAGGGATCACATTCCCAGATTTTAGGTTATACTACAAAGCCACAGTAATCAAAATAGCCTGGTACTGGCACAAGAACAGGCATTTAGACCAGTGGAACACAACAGAGAACCCAGAAATCTACCCAAGGCAATATGCTCAATTAATATTTGACAGCGGTGGCAAGAGCATACAGTGGAGTAAAGACAGCCTCTTTAATAAATGGTGTTGGGAAAATTGGACAGCTAAATGCAAAAAAATGAAACTAGACCATCAATTTTCACCATACACAAGAATAAACTCAAAATGGATAAAATACTTAAATGTGACTCATGAATCCATAAAAATCCTAGAAGAAACTGTAGGCAACAAAATTTTGGACATCATACCCAGCAGAGTTTTCACTGATACATCACCTAAGGCTACAGAAACAAAGGAGAAAATGAACACATGGGACTACATCAAACTAGAATGCTTCTGCACAGCAAAAGATACAATAATCAAAATGGGAAGGCCACCCACTATATGAGAGAGCATAGTTGCCAATGATAGATCAGATAAGGAGTTATTTTCCAATATATATAGGGTGCTCATACAACTCAACAAAAGGAAGACAAAAAAAACAATTAAAAAATGGGCAGAAGAACTAAATACACATCTCTCTAAATAGGACATACAAATGGCTAAGAGGCATATGAAGAAATGCTCTTCACTAATCATCAGAGAGATGCAAATTAAAACAACAATGAGGTATCACCTCACACCTGTCAGAATGGCCACCATCAACAAATCATCAAACAACAATGTTGGCAAGGGTGTGGGGAAAATGGTTCTCTAGTACACTGCTGGTGGGAATGCAGACTGTTGCAGCCACTGTGGAAAACAATGTGGTGTTACCTCAACAAATTAAAATTGATTTGCCATTTGACCCAGTGATCCCAATTCTAGGAATATATCCTAAGAAACCTGAAACACCAATCAGAAAGAATATATATACCCCGATGTTTGTAGCAGCACTATTTACAAGAGCTAATATCCAGAAACAGCCTAAGTGTCCATCAGTAGACGGGTGGATAAAAAAGCAGTGGTACATATACACAGTGGAGTACTATGCAGCTGTAAGAATGATTTCTTATCCTTTGAGACAACATGGAGGGACCTGGAAAGTATTATCCTATGCAGAACAAGGCAAACAGAGATAGTCAAGTATCATATGATCTCACTTATTTGTGGGATATAATGAACATAATAGTCTGAGGAATGAGGTAGTTCCAGAGACATGGAAGTGGGGTACAGACTGACAATTCCCAGAAGAGTGGGTGGTGGGGGAGAGTAAACTGCAGAACTCATATGCAATTATGCATGAACAATGGACATGGACAACAAAGCTGGGGACCGAGCAGGGTGGGATGGGTATGTGGTAATAGTGAGGTAAAAAGGAGAATCATCTGTAACAAAACAAATTAATTAATTAAATTTAAAAAAAGACAATTTTCAAGAAATAATTCTAGAAATATGTACTATTTACTTTTATTTAAAGTGATGTTGCACTTTTGCTCACATTGATAATGGAAGCATAAACTAAAATTATAATGACAAGCATAGGAAAACAGTACATTCCTATGATTACATTTCACCCTTTATATGAAGTAATGCAGAGTCCATGCATTGGGATCAGACATTGGTACAAACCCACTGGGATATAGACAACCAGTCAGTAAAATTATCTGTATTTATGCCTTGTTTTTTCAGAAAGGCAACTTTTTAAGGGATGGGAGCTTAAGATTTGATGTTCACTGAATATTGATTTATTATATATTTGAAATAAAACAATCTTATGTGTCATTTCCATCTTTTCCATTCACACGCCTATGATGTTTGCATCTTATGAGCAGGTGAAGCATATTTCTTTGAAGGTTGTGTGTCAGCATTAATAAAAGTGTCTTGATTTCAATTTTATATTTTATCCTTAAGACTATAGTTTAAAAGAGAAAAGGAAGAGAAAGAGAGAGACAGAGTAATAGAGAGTGAAGGAGAGGAGAAACAGAGGGAGGAGAGAGAGAGTAGTCTATAGAGTCAATAAACCAACACTGAAAATGAGCAAAAGGTTAAGATTAAGTATGATTATCCAGTGACTGTTGCCTCTGTGCATGGTACATACTAAAATGAAAACAATATGGTAATGACTAAGAAGATTTATACTGGACACAAACCCTCCTTGATAACCCTCCACAACCACAAACCCCCAAAACCTACGTAAGATGCTCCTTCTATGTTTTCCTCAACATTGGTACAATTTTCTCTTTGTTTGACTTGAACATGCACCAGATTGTGCACCAGGCTGTGAGACAGAGGCAGAGTCTCTGACTTCTCCACCACCGTATCTCCAGCTTTTAGCCCAGACTGCTTCAGATAGATTTAACAAATATGTATTGAATAAGTTCTGAATAAATACTTCAGGTAAGGTGGATGCAGAGGTCAGTGCAATGAAATGGGGATATGAACAGGGACATTTTGGGAATGGAAGATATCCAACTAGAGGAAGTTAATTATATGTGTAAGAAATCATGAAGGCACTTCTAGTGAACCTAATGTTTTTGTTTGCAAAGCAGAAAAGAAAATTGAAATGTCATTCAAATTAATGTCTTAAATTGTCACTTCCTCAAATCCACCCACTCTAAATGCTTGAATATTAGTATTCTGATGTCCCACCTTTACATTCCCATCTGTCCCAAGTTCTGATTAGGTAGAAAGCCCACCGTAGGAAGGAACTTACACTCAATCACATAACCTTAGGTCTGGTGCTTGCCTGTTACTCACATGGCATCTAATAATAAACATATTTCTAAAATATTAGCAGTGGATTAGGAGGGGGAAATCCCTTTTAATAAAGCAAATATTATTACATAATACATTTTTTCAGGTAATTGACAGTAAGTATTAATTGATTATATACATGTAATAATGCATATACAAAATATACATGCATGATTAATATATACATGCAAAATATTGCTATTAATGTAATTTGAAGAAAACTATGTCTCATATCAGATTACTATTATTACATCTTAGATAATTGGTGACACTGATATGAAATAAGAAGAGATAATTTGCAGCACTTTCTCAACACATTCCACCAAATGCTGTCTGCTAAATAATGACAGTGTTTTACTCATGCACAAATCCAACATTCCTAATTCTTATGCTCACTAAATTAACTATTTTAGTGAGATAATCTCTGATCACTTGAATTGGTTATAAAAGCTTGTTCGAGGGAAATCATTGTCCTAGGATGGATAGATTTGACTCCTATTCTATTCAAAAAGGTTCAGTGCTGTGCAGTGTTTGATTAAACTAAACTCTGCCTTGCATTTTGAAACCTCCAGCCCCCCATTGTGAGTGTTGTAATTGACCTTATTTCTCCTCCCGGAATAAGACCACTAAGACTGTCTATTACATTCTAATACATGTCTGTACCGCATTCCAGTTAAATAGTTAAAGCTGTCCATAAAAATATTACAACTTTTAAGATTAGTTGATGGATATGCTTGAATGTGCTTGAATATGAGCATTAGAACACACATAGACAATGGTGAGGGTTTTTAAATACTTCTGTCTAGGGAGCCATGTCTTTCTGCAAGCTTCCTTTTTGTTGCCTGCTTACAGAGAATAATCAGTCAATATTATCTGCTAAAAGAAAAACACTTCTGTAAGAGTTACTTCTCAAATTCATTAGATACATTTTCATGGTTAAAATCATTACCTGTTTAAATGGTCATCTCATATAAGAAAAATTTTCCAAACATAGTGTTTGTTATAGACTCTGTGTTGAATGAAGCCTTGTAAACTATTCCTGGGCAGCATTCTTGCCTGAGTACAGTATTCTCTTGCAACATTTAGATCAATTATAAAATGCAGATTTAGACCCTGCTCATGTTGACAATCATAATTAATATTTAAAAATATTGAAATATCTAGAAATACAAAGCAAGTCTTTTTTAAAGTCTGAAATCATACATACCATGATTTACAATCACAGATACACAAACACATATATACATTTCTGTAAGGAATCGGGGGGCGACGCCGAATAAAACAGAGAAGAGACTGGAGAGCCAATCAGCCGAATAAACAGGGATCAGGCTTTATTGGGTGCACTCCGGGCGGGTTCACAGACTCCGGGGGTCGAGTCCTAGAAGCCGCGCTCAATGTAGGGGCTTGTGTCTTTCATATCTGCCTGTTTTAGCTGGAATTTGTCCCTTAGGGTTTGGCCCTGCGGGGGCTATGCATGGAGCCTCTGGAATGTGAATTGATAAGAGCAAGATGGGAGTTAATCTACAAGCTCGAGGCAGGCCGTTCAGGGTGGGAGACAAGCCTGAGCAAGCGAGACAATGGTCGAGCACTTTGCCTGGCGCCAGTCCCCAAGCCATCGGACATTTTCTATGTATCATACACATATATTCTTACATATTCTAATTTCTAAGAAAATTAATATTCATATAGTCAGTAGTTTATTAAGCTACTATTCTATTTCAAGTAGTAAGTACAACCCATTTGTTTAATGAAAAGGGCACTGTCGAGAGAGGAAAAATGGCGGCGGAGTGAACGGAAGCTACACAGACCGTCTCCCAGAACCAAACTGGAATTACAACTATAACACAGACAAATCGATGGGAAAAAGCAACAGAAAAGAAGCTTGGAGGACCATATAATGAGGGACACTGACTCCATCCCGGTAGGCTTGCGAAGGCGCGAAACGGGGGCTGGGAGCAGCTCGGCAGTGGCCTTAGCTGGGAGCAGCGCCCTCAGGTTACACTCCCAAGTGGCTCCACAGCGCAGAGCCCGGACAGAGGATGAAACAGCCACAGCCACTCACCTTGGGCTCCGGCGGAGGGAGGGCAGACTGGACTGGAACTGTGTCGGGACACTCAGGATCTGGAGGGCGTTCAGTTCTTTGGCTGAGTGCAGCCACTCAGGACAGTGGCCACATTGCTCCTTCCCAGGGCTCTGAGAGAGGCAGCAGCTCCTCCCTCAGAGATCCAACCCCACCCTGTGGGCCAATGAAGTGCTAATTGAGGCTCACTACCACCAGCATCTGCCCCGCCCTCGGAAAATCCCCTTGTGCTAAGCACCTGAGGGAGCTTTTCAATCAACTGACAACCCAAAACTCATCAAGTAACCTAGACTGCTAGCCTCCAGGCAAAAAGCTAGAGGATAACAGTACCTTTCCTGGGCTGGCAACTTTAACCAGAAAAGTAAGACTTGACAGTGGTGTTCAAGGTGGGACCTCCCTCACTCATCTAAACACAGGAAAGGGAGCCACAAACAGCAGAACACCAACACCCACAGGGAAAACTTGACAGGCTACAAAGCCCATAGTGATAGCCAAAATGTTGAAACACAGAAACAGAAGCCAATTGAAAGACCAAGAGACCTCCACCGAAGAGGAGATCAATGTGGAGCAATTAGGCATGTTAACAGAGCTAGAATTCAGAGCCATGATCTTGATGAAGCTGAATAGCATGAGTAAGGACATAGAGAAAAAGAAAATAAGCCAATTGGAAATTAAAAACGAACAAGAAGAGATAAACAATGATATATCAGAAGTGAAAAACACATTGGAAGGTTTAAAAAGCAGAGTAGAGGAAGCTGAGGACCGGATCAGTGAATTAGAAGACAGGGTAGAAAAAATCAACCAATCAGAAAAACAAAAGGAAAAAAAGATTAAAAAACAGGAAGACAGCTTAAGAGAACTATGGGACAACAGGAAACGTAATAATATTCGCATCATAGGAGTCCCCGAAGAAGAAGAAAATGAACAAGGGATATAGAATATATTCAAAAAAATAGTGACAGAAAACTTCCCTAATTTGGTGAAGGAAGAAGGCATTCAAGTTCAAGAAGCACAGAGAGTCCCAAGTAAGAAGAACACAAACAGGCCCACACCAAGACACATAGTAATTAAAATGCCACAAATTAAAGACAAAGAGAGAATCCTAAAATCAGCAAGAGAAAAGCAACAGGTTACCTACAAAGGGAACCCATTAAGGCTCTCAGCTGACTTCTCACAAAAAAACACTACAGGCCAGAAGAGAATGGCATGAAGTAATCAAAGTCATGAAAAACAAGAATCTGAATCCAAGACTACTCTACCCAGCAAGGCTATCATAGAAGGTCAAATAAAGAGTTTCCCAGACAAAAAAAAGGCTAAGGGAATACATTAGCACCAAACCAGCACTGCAAGAAATGTTAAAAGGACTGCTGCAATTAGCAGTAGAAATGGGAAGAAAAATAGAACCACACTACACAAGAATGCCAATAAATAAGTACATATCAATAATCACCTTAAATGTAAATGGATGAATGCTCCCATAAAAAGACACAGAGTAGCTGATTGGATAATAAAGCATGACTCAACTATATGTGGTTTACAAGAGACCCACCTCTCAACAAAAGACTCACATAGGTTGAAAGTGAAGGGATGGAAAAAATTTTCCAAGCAAATGGAAAGCAAAAAAAAGCTGGGGTAGCAATTCTCATATCTGATAAAATAGATTTCAAAACGAAGACCATAACTACAGACAAAGACGGCCACTACATAATATTGAAAGAATCTATCCAACAGGAAGATATAACCTTGAGAAACATATATGCACCCAATATAGGAGCACCAAAATATATTAAAAACTTCTGGAGAACTTCCAAGGAGAAATCGACAATAATACAATCATAGCAGGGGACTTCAACACCCCGTTGACAGCACTGGATAGATCCTCTAGGCAAAAAATTAGCAAGGAAACAGAGACTCTAAATGAAGCACTAGACCAAATGGATTTAATAGATATCTACAGAGAATTACACCCCAAAATTACAGAATACACATTCTTCTTAAGTGCACATGGGACATTCTCAAAGATAGACCACATGATAGGACACAAACTAAATCTCTACAAGTTCAAGAAGATTGAAATCATATCAAGCATCTTCTCAGATCACAATGGCATGAAACTAGAAATCAATTGCAACAAGAACATGCAAAGACATTTCAACATATGGAGGCTAAATAGCATGTTATTAAACAATGAATGGGTCACCGGGGAGATCAAGGAAGAAATTAAAAACTTCCCGGAAACCAATGAAAATGAACACACAACAACACAAAATCTATGGGATGCAGCGAAAGCAGTTCTGAGAGGGAAGTTCATAGCACTACAGGCCTACCTCAGAAAACAAGAAAAATTTCTAATTGACAGTTTAACCTCACAACTTAAAGATTTAGAAAGCAAACAAAAAGAAAACCCCAGAGCAAGTAGAAGGAAGGAAATAGTAAAGATCAGAGCAGAAATAAATGACATAGAGACCAAAAAAACAATTCAAAGGATCAATGGAACAAAGAGCTGGTTTTTCGAAAATAAACAACATTGATGGACCCTTAGCTAGACTCACCAAGAAACAAAGAGAGAGAACCCAAATACGCAAAATCAGAAATGAAACCGGAGAAGTAACAACCAACACCACGGAAATACAAAAGATCATTAACAACTACTATGAACAACTTTATGGCAACAAATTTGACAATCTAAGCGAAATGGACACATTTCTAGAAACACACGGTCTCCCAAAACTATTCCCGGAAGAGATAGAAAACTTGAACAGACGAATAACAACTAAGGAAATTGAAGAGGTAATCAAGACTCTCCCAGCAAACAAAAGCCCAGGCCCAGATGGCTTCACGGGGGAGTTTTACCGAACATTCAAAAAAGAACTAACACCCATTCTCCACAAACTCTTTCAAAAAATTCAAGAAGAAGGAAGACGTCCAAACACGTTCTATGAAGCCAGCATAATTCTAATTCCAAAACCAGAAAAAGACACTATGAAGAAAGAAAACTACAGGCCAATATCCCTGATGAACATAGACGCCAAAATCCTGAACAAAATATTAGCAAATCGGATCCAGAAATACATCAAAAAAATTATTCACCATGACCAAGTGTGATTCATTCCAGGGATGCAAGGCTGGTATAATATTCGCAAATCAATAAACGTGATACACCACATAAACAAAATGAAGAATAAAAACCACATGATCATATCAATAGATGCTGAAAAAAGCATTAGACAAAATCCAGCATCCATTTCTGATAAAAACGCTCAGCAATGTAGGAATAGAGGGATCATATCTCAACATAATAAAGGCCATATATGAAAGACCTACAGTCAACATTATACTCAATGGACAGAAACTAAAAAACATTTCCTTTAAGAACAGGAACAAGACAGGAATGTCCACTTTCACCACTCTTATTTAACATTGTACTGGAAGTCTTAGCCACAGCAATCAGACATGAAGAAAAAATAAAAGGGATCCAAATTGGAAAGGAGGAAGTGAAACTGTCATTATTTGCAGATGACATGATACTATACATAGAAATCCTAAAGACTCCATCAAAAATCTACTAGACTTAATAAATGAATTTGGCAAAGTAGCAGGATACAAAATTAACGTCAAGAAATCGACGGCATTCTTGTACATCAATGATGAACTCACAGAAAGAGAAACTGAAAAAGCAATCCCAATTACCATCGCGCCAAAAAAATTACAATACCTAGGAATAAACTTAATCAAAGAAGTAAAGGACCTATTTGCAGAAAACTACAGGTCATTGAAAAAAGAAATAGAGGAAGATATAAAAAAGTGAAAGCACATACCCTGTTCATGGATTGGAAGAATTAACATCATTAAAATGTCCATACTACCCAAAGCAATCTATAGATTCAATGCAATCCCCATAAAAATACCAATGACATATTTCATAGAACTAGAACAAATACTTCAAAAGTTCATGTGGAACCAAAAAAGACCCTGAATTGCCACAACAATCTTGAAAAATAAAAGAACAAAGTAGGTGGGATCACAATACCAGATATCAGGTTATACTACAAATCGACTGTAACCAAAACAGCCCGGTACTGGCACAAGAACAGGCATATAGACCAGTGGAACAGAACTGAAAACCCAGAAATGGACCCAAGGCAATACGCTCAATTAATATTTGACAAAGGTGGCAAGAACATACAGTGGAGTAAAGAGAGACTCTTTAATAAATGGTGTTGGGAGAATTGGACAGCTACATGCAAAAAAATGAAACTAGACCATCAACTTACACCATACACAAAAATGAACTCAAAATGCATAAAAGACTTAAATGTGACCCGTGAATCCATAAAAATTCTAGAAGAAAATGTAGGCAACAAAATTTCGGACATCATACGGAGCAGAATTTTCACTGATACATCACCTAAGGCAACAGAAATTAAGGAGAAAATGAACAAATGGGACTACATTAAACTAAAAAGCTTCTCCACAGCAAAAGAAACAATCATCAAAATGGAAAGGCTACCCACTGTATGGGAGAACATCATTGCCAATGATGTATCAGATAAGGGGTTAATTTTCAATATATATAGAGTGCTCATACAACTCAACAAAAGGAAGACAAAGAACCCAATTAAAAAATGGGCAGAGGAGCTGAATAGACACCTCCCCAAACAGGACATACAAATGGCCAAGAGACATATGAAGAATTGCTCAACATCACTAATCATCAGAGAGATGCAAATTAAAACAACAATGAGGTATCACCTCACACCTGTCAGAATGGCCACCATCAACAAATCATCAAACAACAAGTGTTGGCGAGGGTGTGGAGAAAAGGGAACTCTAATACACTGCTGGTGGGAATGCAGACTGGTGCAGCCGCTATGGAAAACAATATGGTGCTACCTCAAAAAATTAAAAATTGAACTTCCATTTGACCCAGTGATCCCACTGCTGGGAATATACCCTAAGAAGCCTGAAACACCAATCAGGAAGAATATATGTACCCCCATGTTCATAGCAGTACTGTTTACAATAGCTAAGATCTGGAAACAGCCCAAGTGTCCACCAGTAGACGAATGGATAAAAAAGCTGTGGTACATATACACAATGGAGTACTATGCAGCGGTACGAAAGAAAGATCTCTCATCCTTTGAGATGACATGGAGGGACCTGGAAAGTATTATCCTAAGTGAAAGAAGCCAAGCAGAAAAAGACAAATACCACATGATCTCACTTATATACGGAATATAATGAACATAACAGTCTGAGGAATACAGTAGACCCAGAAACATGGAAGTAGGGCACAGACTGACATCCCTCAGAAGAGGGTGTGGGGGAGTGGGGGGGTGGGAAGAGATAAACCACAGAACTTATATGCATGTATGCATGACCAATGGACATGGACAACTAAACCAGGGACAGGGCGGAGGTGGGGTGGGTGGGGGGTGCCAATGGGGTAAAAAGTTAAAATATCTGTAACAAAAAAATAAATTTAAAAAATTCATAAAAAAGAAAAGAAAGAAAAGGGCACTGTCAGGGGACAAATGATCTTGGTTTAATTAGCTGTTTTGCTGTTTACTAAATTTAGTTCTTGGTGAACTTCTTTTAGTTAATATCTGTACTTCAGTTTTCTTTTTATGTGAAATGGGGGTAACAAACCCTAACTCAAAGGGTTTTCACAAGGATTAAATAAAATTTTATCTGTAAAATACTTGGCAGAGTAACTGGAGCATTATAAGAACTCAACAAATGTAAGTTTACTCCGCTCATGAGTTATGAGAAAGTCAATAATATATATAAGACTTGGCTTCCGGCTCAAAATAATATACTATCTGCTGATACAAAAGTCAAGGAAGAATCATTGGATAAATCAAAAAGTCACTAGGAGGCAGGCAATATTCTTATTTTATTATCACCTGAGTAGTGAATGTTCCCTCCCAACTACAAATTAAAGGAAAAGAGCAACAGCTCTAGAATAGTTTGAGGTAGCCCACTGGAGAGGAGGTTTATAGTAAATGGAAAATATTTGCTTAGGTAAAAATAAGTAACAACTGAAGTCATACATAGAAAAGTTAAACATCCATTTTAGATCATAGTCATAATCTTCTATTCACTTTTCTATTGATAATTAAAAGCCAAAACTTTTCTTCAAAATGAGTTGGAAGGAGTTTGTTTCTCTAGAATGTTAATATTTGAGATGTTTTTGCCATGTACTATATTCGTGGCTATGCCACAAAGGAAAAAAGGCCAGGTAGGGAAAGGCCAATGGAGGCTCCCTAGCTATACCACAACTCTGCTGATAAGCTCTGATTAGCCCTGGTATCTAAGTGCTGCTTCCTCAGCCACACTTTGAGCTTAGAAATAATAAACAAATAAAAAAGCTTTAGTTTTGTTATCTGTAGAATGAGTTGGTTGCAATTCAGAATTTCAGAATCATTTCCTGTTTAGGACTCTTTTAGTATAAGCCTGGCTCTTCTATGGCCAGAAACTTGTGAGTATCCAGTGAGGTGTGAAAACAAAACCTATTTGAAATTGGAACATCGGAGAGAGGGTGAGATAATTAAATGAAAAACACAGTAGGGAAGAGTTAATAGGAAACACCATGAGTCAGAAAACTGGGACTTAAACCATGGAATTGCTTCTAAATGAACAAAAAATTAAATTAAAACATATTTTCATAATGGCTTTTAGGGACAGTGAGAAAAACTTGGTTCGTTTTTTCGCTAGTGGTCAACACTGAACAAGAAACCACAAAACAAGAGTAATGGGCTCCTAAGTTCCTCATTAAGAAAAAGGATGGGCATCTATAATACTTTCAAAAATAAAGATATATTAATTCTAAAAAACTTCATTTAAATTATGTTAATTTTTTTTAAAATGACACCTGCTCATCACTTCTTTTTATGCTCGCTCTCTCTCTCTCTCTCTCTCTCTCGCGCAGACATTGCCTCATAGTTAATACATTTTATTAGTTTGACTAGATTTAATGTAGTTAGCCTCTGGAGATGATTTAGAAGTTGCTAACAATGTGAGAGGAAGGAGGATTTCTTCATCATCTTCCTTATTTCCCACCCTTCTAGAAGCAGCCTTAATACTATTCCCCAAAACATGAAAAATACTAATAATATTCTAGTGAAGTTGACTCAATAACCACAGGTAGTCATCCCCCAGGGAAAAATGGCTGAAGTTTTATAGGCTATTCAAATGTTATCTCTTATGTCTCCTCTTTCAAGTACCCTATAAAACTTATAGATTGCAATTGTTTTGCCCACACAGTACATACAATTAAGTGTAGGGAAAAAACGGTCAAATTCACTTAAAGATCAATATTTTGTTAAGATTTTAGTGGTAGTATCATGGATCTGCTTTTGTCATTAGAGGCACTTAGAACTCAAGTCATTATACTTTCTTTTTTATTTCAATATTCATAGATTTTGGTGTTTTATATCAAGACCAAGACTTGGCCCCCATATCTGTTTTCCCTCATTACATAAATAATTTTATTGGCCTTTTATTTTTTGTTATAAACCCCTCAAATTTTGTCACAGTCATTTGGAAAAAAAAATTTCTTATTCTGATTCCATTCATTGGAATGTGTCTATGTTATATTTTGTTTTTAGGTTACAGACACTAAAATTTGAATTTATCATGCCTCATCTTTCCGTTCGTTACTATAAGGATTCATGCTGGATTTATGTTCCACCTGCATTTCTGGAGGTGAGGGGAATAGTAGGTTGAGACACAGCAATAAAGCATCTTAAAGAACAAAGGAATTATTTATGTCTTTCCCATGTCATTGTCTTGAGTTAAACAAGCCAGGTCAGTGGGTTAGATGTATTCCTCACAATTTGAGGGCCCAGCTTTTTTTTTTTTTAGTTATTGATGAGCCACACACAGGCTAAGCATCATCTGCATGATGTAAGCTGAATCCTGACCATGTTTGGTTTCTAGCAGGTGGACCATGAAAATAAATCATGGGAAAGTATGCCCATTGTCTTGATATAGAAGCCAAGAATTGGCACACATTATTTCCTACCAAATCCTTTAGGAGAGGTTCTTGGGATAACCCATGATTATATGGGGCAGTGTGGGATAAACTTTTGGATATTGACATAACACATGACAGGGACAACACAGAGAATGTGGCTTGGGCAACGGCAAATGCCAACAGCCAGACATATGAGCGAACTCAACTTGGATCACCCAGTCCAAATGGAATCTCCAGATAACTGCAACCACAGCACTGACCTCAAGTGATAACCATCAGAACCACCAGCCAACAAAGAGCCTAAATTTTAGAAAGGAGTATGAGAAATAATATCCATATGTCTAGCTAAAATTCTTTATCTCTGAAAGATGTGCATTTTTATAGGCAATTAGTAGTCTCTATTACATCTTCCATAGCAGATTAGCTGGTAATAAGGATAGTTCTGACATTAGGCTAAATGGGAAAAGACAGAAGAATATTTTCTGATTCTCCAGGCTGATGGATCCCCTCTTCTGAGTCTTAGTTTCCAGAGAATGTCCTATTTCATTAAATCAATTGGTCAGGATTTAGCACAGATTAATGAATAAAAACATTTAGGAACAACTTTTTATCTAAGTCAGTTGATATGAACACAGAGAGAATTTAGAAACAAAACAGAAAGGAGATAAACAGGAGAACGTAGGTTTTGGGAAAATCTGAACGATCATAAATGAAAATTCGCTGCCACAAGACAGTTTTTTAGGAATAGGAAAAAATATTTGTTGGGCTAGATCTTGTAGAGCTGGACAAGGTACATAGGCAAGAGCCGGGATTATTTGATCTTCATTTAGGAGCTCAGAATATGAATTACTTGTGGGCAGAGTGAGGAGATGCTTATGGAAAGGGAGAAGGGCTTTATATCATATTTTGGGTGTTGGAATTGATCCCCCGGTCAATATCATAGAATTTATCATGTTAGTACCATGTTGGTCATCTGGGATAATTACTTCTTGTCTGAAGTGTGTGTGTGTGTGTGTGTGTGTGTGTGTGTGCATGTGTGCATATGTGTGCAATTGTGTGAATGGCTTGTGGATCTGTTAAAGTGCATTCTTTCTCATAGGGGTAGAAGAAAAGAAAGGGAAAGTGGAACTTCTAATTTTATTAAATATCTACTCTGACCTTGGCACCATGTTCAATTTTATACACAAGACTCACTTAATTCCTACGGATAGCAAAGTCATACATATTACTTTATTTTCCTGATGAAAAACAGAAAGTACATAGAGGTTGAGTTACATGCCCAAGGTCATTTAGGAGTCAACAAATTATGACCCTCTGTTGCTAAATCTAATGCACTTTTAATCCTAGCATGTGGTCTCATGCTTGCACTGTTCAGTCCAGGAACTGAACCTGCAAACAGGGACATCTAGACACTGATATGAAAGGCAGAAAGAGAGCTGAGAACAAAAGGAAAGAACTATAAAAACAAACAGCAAACCTCTCAATCTCTTCAGCATTATGAATTTTGGTTTTAAATAAGTATACTGCAACCTAAATTGTACTTTTAAGACAGTCAACATCTCAAGATGTCCTTATAATGATATTCTAAAAATGAGTATTATCATTTATTTTGCATAATCTTCTTTCTGTTCTCATAACTTCTGTAACATTTGAAATAATGATAACATAAAATGTGTGGTAGAGAAAGAGTGAGACATCCTGGTTTATTCACTATTTCTGTGTTCAGATTTCAGAAATACACTATCACATGTACCTTTCATTTAAAAAAATTAAGACAGCATTTCAATTATGTGAGGATAGTATTGTGGCTTTGTAGAGGATGTCTGAGTAACCAATTTCTTACAGGTCAGTCTCTGTATTTGACAATTCCAACATCTCACCCCATGCTTCTACCCTGGGCCGTAATTTACTCAGGGACCTAGTGAAGATTCTCTGAACTGCTGATTCACTAGCCCCCTTATCAATGAGTCACATGAGCTAAATCAGATGAAAATACAGGTTTTACCTCAAGTACACATAAAGCAGAAGGTCACAGAAATAGGTCATTTGCTAAGGAAACTAGAAATTTGAGTAATAGGATTATCAGGTCATACCTTATAAAAGACATATATGAGGTGAAGTCTAATGTGAGTTTGGGGCAAGTATAATTTATCTGAGCAATTAGGTAAAATAGAGACAATAATCTATATGCGTATGTGTGTGTGTGTGTGCGTGTGTGTGTGTGTGTGTGTGTGTGTATTCTCAGGGGATAGAAAATATATATATATATATATATATATATATATATATATATATATATTGCTCAAGAACAAATCAAATAAACATAACCTTTGCTTAAATATTTCTAATAGTAGGGTATAATACTGGAAAACAATACTCCAACCCCACTACCTGACTTCAAATCCTGACACTTCTTTTTACCACTTTTCGATGTTGAGCAAGGTAGATATCTCTCTCACTTCATTTTACCATGCATAAAATGAGATAATAATAGCCTTTACCATATACTGTTGCCATGACAAGTTAATAAGCTTAAAACTCATAAAACTGTGCCTGTCACACATTAAGATCTATAACATTTTTGTTACCGAACTCGAGGGGTCTGTTTGCCTGCAGAGCTCACAGGAGTTTGCAGCAGAAAAAAATAAAGGTTTATTTAAGAAAATGTCTCTAGCCTGGAGTGCAGGTGAGCTGATGGTCTAAAACCTGGCTCCCGAGGCCCTCTAGGGGATAGATTATAGAGGGAGAAAATCATTAGTCATGGTGACTAAAGGAGTTAGAGTCATGGGCTTTACTGATAGGTATGGATCAGTGTAGAGAGTAGCTGATTATTGTATTAGGTCCCGGTGTCAGCCCCAACATCATGCTGTCTGGTTTTATGAGGGTGTGGTTGGTAGGGTCCTTCTGCTTTCATGGGTCTGGGGCTGAAACACAACTGAGGTCAAGATATTATCTTTAATTTGGACAACATTGTTTTTGTGGTCAATGTACCTGAGGCTTTGTTCTAAAGACAGTTTGACACTGACCAGAACCTATTGCTCTGAGGGCTTAATGGTTAAGGGAGTGGACGTGCAGTTTGTGCAAAGGTGGAGGGTTCTGGTTGAAAGGAGGCAAGTGAGTCATAGAGTTGTTAGACTGGATAAGACTAGCTTGAATTTAAAAAATGAAGTTCTTGTGTGGTTACATACTTATATAATATACATGTTATTTTTTTGTGTTAGTTAGATTAAAGGTTAAGGGTCACAATTCTGGGTGCACATTTAATCACCTGAAATATTTTCTAAGTTACTGATGCCCTGCGTCTGCCTTGAGAGTACTGCTGTCTAATAAAAATACTGCAAGTCAAATATGTAATTTTAAATTGTCTCATGGGCAACTTAGAAAAAAAATGTAAAAAGAAACAGATCAAATTAATGAATATATTTTATATTACTATATATAGTCCAAATATTTTCAACATGCTATTTATAATCAAATTATTGATATATTTTATAGTCTTTCATATTGTTAAAGATAAATTATTCGCTGCACCGGTTAAGTATGGCAAAACAGATAGTATTTGGGACTATCGCAATAGGGAAGAGAAACTGAGTTCAACTCTGAATACAAGGAAGACAACTGGAATGGGTCAGTGGATGGAAAATTACCAAGAAGAGACACCAAGGGTGCGGGGAGCCTCTTGCTAAATTGACCTGACAAAATTCTTGTCAGTGGTGACAGATGAGGAACTTGATCAGATATCAAGTGTGGAAGTAATTCTAGCAAAACTAACAGCAGGAGTTTTTTAAAATGGGTTGGCAGGCCAAAGACAGGGCCAAGTATGATGTCTCTTTGCAAAGAGATCATAAAAGAGCCTGTCTCTAGTCTGGTCAAAGAGAGGGTCTTTGTCAGTATGTTTGTTGGCCTCATAGTAGATAGTTAAAATCCACTGTGTATTTTTCACTCATAGCACATCTTAATTTGACCAGCCACCTTTTCAAGTGCTTAGTAGCATCATGAGGCTAATGGCTATCATATTGAACAGTGCAGCCCAGAAACTCTAATTTCATTTACCTAGGCAAGTCCCGGGCATCTCTATTTTTTTTTTTCTTTATTGATTTTAGAGATAAAGAAAGGGAGAGGGAGAGAGAGATAGAAACATCAATGAGAGAGAACATCGATTGGCTGCCTCCTGCATGTCCCCCACCGGGGATCAGGCCCACAACTTGAGCATGTGTCCTGACTGGGAATTGAACCAACGACCTCTTGGTGCATGGGTCAATACTCAACCAATGAGCCACATCGGCCAGGTCTATTTTATTTATTTATTTATTTATTTATTTATTTATTTATTTATTTATTTATTTAAACTATTGAAATGATACCATTGTGCAGCCAGATTTGAGAATAAGGATTTAAGGGCTTGTTTGCTCCGCTGTGTATTCTTCATTACTACTTTTATGAGTTTCTGGGATTTCCTAAACTCCCAAGTGATTCCAAAGAAAACATCACTAAACATTTATTAGCACATTATTGATTTTCTGCCCTCTTTCTGGATTATTTAATGACATGCATTATAATATATGTGTATGTGTGTGTGTGTGTGTGTGTGTGTATAAAGAATAGAAGTTATTTTAGTGAATCAGCATCTCTTGAACTTTTTTTTGTGTGTGTGTGTGGTATGTGCCCCTAGCAGGAACTGACCCTGGGGCTCTCTGGTCCACAGGTCGATGCTCAACCACTGAGCCAAACTGGCCAGGGCTCCCTTGAACTCTTTGAACTCTTATTTAACACCAAGCATATGTGTCAGAAAATAAAGTAAAATGTGGCTTTGATAAAAAAAGACAACGTTGAATAAATCGACTGTTTGATACCAAAGACCAAACTGAGAATTATATTTTAGATATTTAAAATGCCCTTTTGAATAAATTTTCATAGAAATCTGATTCTCAACTCAACTCAACCTGTGATGCACAATTCATGAATTGCAATTTCAATATTATTGCTTTTTAGGCTTTCAAAACTTTCCTAATCATTCCAATGTAAATATCAACTATGTAGATATAACCTATGGAAAACTGTCTTTTTGCCTCAAAGCTGGAGTTGTGTTTCCCAAGCCAGTACAAAGGCTGTTTTATACAAGAGCTGCTCCTAGACTTTAAAAAAGTCACAAGAAAATGTAACTGTACACAAAAGCCATTACTATTCCACAGGGAAGATTTGTGTTTTATGTTTGAGGCAGCTCACATTAAATTCAAGGTCTTAACACTCCTTTGAGGCTTCCCAGGTCCCTTGGTGACTCTTGAAAGGCTTTTATTTCTTCAACATATGTAAATTGCAAAGGGTGAAGTCAATGTGATTTAAAGCTAACATCTCCTTAAGAGCTCAGAGGAAACAAAGGTTTTATTAAATAAAATGGTAGAGGAAATTGAAGTTCCAACATTTCAATATGTGATCATGAAGATGAAAAATAATATTTAGTGAAATTAAATGTTCAGGCTCAGAATGTACATCACTCTTAATCTGCATCTGTTCCATTTATCTGACATGCTTTCTTCCTTTCAAGGGAACTCTCAAACAAGATCTAGTGGATAAAGAATTATTAGTGAGATGGCCTTGTGGGTCACTTTTTAAAATATGCTAATCAGACTTAGATGGGGGTAAATTTTCAGAGATATAAAGTTTTATCTAATGCACATGCATCTTCACCACAGCTTTACCTTGTCATTTCACATAATATAAACATTTATAAAGATATTCTTCATTTTATTATTGCAAATTTCCTCAAATAGAAGAATCAGTGTACTTCATAAAGATTTGAGCTACACGATAGATAGATGATAGATTAAATAGATAGATGGATAGATAGATAGATGATAGATGATAGATAGATAGATGATAGATAGCTAGATAGATGATAGATAGATAGATAGATAGATAGATAGATAGATAGATAGATAATCCATCGATCCCAGGTATGAATTACTCTCATTTGAAGAAACCATTGTATATAACATTCAGTGAGAAATTGGCTAAGTTAAAATGTGTATTTTTTAGGGGTAACGAGATGCTAGTGTTGATGTATCTCCTGGACTTAGCATTGTCCTATATCATGAACTAGGAACCTTAACCTAGCAGCAGTGTGTTTGAGATACTGTGTTGTGTGCTAAAGAATGACGGAAGCCCTTTATCTTATTTCTAGTGGAAGGACGCAAAGAAATAAAAAAAAATTTTAAAAAGAGCAAGATCTGCTTGTGTAGACTTTCCCTCCTGCCTCAAATGCATTACAAACAAATGTAACCATTCCTCGAGAAGGGTGCAGAACAGAATCCTCAGTGATGTGTTTGGGAAACTAGAAGCTTTATAAGCATATCTGACTGAACACAATGATATAATTTTTAAACTGCATCTATTATATGTGAAGATGATGAACTGATTTCAGTACTATTGATGTATTTGTTTTTTTGGTTTTTTTTTTCATTTTTTAAAGAAGTATTTCATGTATACCTACTATGAGTCAGTGTCAGAAATGAGTTTAGGAAATTGCATTTTAAAAGTCCACCAGGTAAATTTCCTATATCTCTGGAGCTAGCAGCCCAGAGGAGGAAAGCACATAAATAAATATGTAATTACAAAGTACTAAATAAAAGGAAAGCATCTGGGGCCATAAGTATGTATAAAATGGCCTGGCATACCCTAGGGAAAGTAAAGAAGTCTTCCTTGAGACAATGACTTTTAAGATGAGTTCAGAAGGCTTAGTAGAAGCTTTCAAGCACTTATTAAGAGGCGATTTTTTAAGGTCCCAAGATTTGGGGGTCTTAAAAATTGCCTCTTAATCTTTTTTTTTTTATTGATTAATTTTTGTTACAGATGATTCTCCTTTTTTCCCCCACTGATTCCCCCCTCCCCCTTCCCTCCCTGCCCCTTCCCCAGATTGTTGTTCATGTCCACTGTTCATGCATACATGCGTATAAGTTCTGTGGTTCATCCCTCTCCCACCTCCCCACTCCTTAGGGGATTGTCAGTCTGTACCCCACTTCCGCGTCTCTGGGGCTACCCCATTCCTCAAACTGTTATGTTCATTATATTCCACAAATCAGTGAGATCATATGAAATTTGTCTTTCTCTGTTTGGCTTGTTTCACTTAGGATGATACTTTCCAGGTCCCTCCATGTAGTCTCAAAGGATAAGAGATCTTTCTTTCTTACCGCTGCGTAGTACTCCATTGTGTATATGTACCACAGCTTTTTGATCCATTCGTCTATTGATGGGCACATGGGCTGTTTCCAGATCTTAGCGATTGTAAATAATGCTGCTACAAAGATGGGGGTACATATATTCTTTCTGATTGGTGTTTTATGCTTCGTAGGGTATATTCCTAGAAGTGGGATCACTGGGTCAAATGGGAGATCAATTTTTAATTTTTTGAGGTGACACCATATTGTTTTCCATAGTGGCTGCACCAGTCTGCATTCCCACCAACAGTGTACTAGAGTCCCCTTTTCTCCACACCCCCGCCAACACTGGTTGTTTGATGATTTGTTGATGGCGGCCATTCTGACAGGTGTGAGGTGATACCTCATTGTTATTTTGATTTGCATCTCTCTGATGATTAGTGATGATGAACATTTCTTCATATGTCTCTTAGCCATTTGTATGTCCTGTTTGGAGAGGTGTCTATTTAGTTCCTCTGCCCATTTTTAAATTGGATTCTTTGTCTTCCTTTTGTGGAGTTGTATGAGCACTCTATATGTATTGGAAATTAACCCCTTATCTGATATATCATTGGCAATTATGCTCTCCCATACAGTGGGTAGCCTTTCTGTTTTGACGATTGTATCTTTCGCTGTGCAGAAGCTTTTGAGTTTGATGTAGTCCCAGGTGTTCATTTTCTCCTTTGTTTCTATTGCCTTAGGTGATGTGTCAGTAAAAATTCTGCTGCGTATGATGTCTGAGATTCTGTTGCCCACGGTCTCCTCTAGGATTTTTATGGATTCACGAGTTACATTTAAGTCTTTTATCCATTTTGAGTTTATTTTGGTGTAGGGTGTAAGTTGATGGTCTAGTTTCATTTTTCTGCAAGTAGCTGTCCAATTTTCCCAGCACCATTTATTAAAGAGGCTGTCCTTACTCCACTTTATGTTCTTGCCACCTTTGTCCAATATTAATTGAGCATATTGCCTTGGGTCCATTTCTGGGTTCTCTATTCTGTTCCACTGGTCTATATACGTGTTCTTGTGCCAGTACCAGGCTGTTTTGATTATGGTGGCTTTGTAGTATAACCTGAAATCTGGTATTGTGATCCCTCCAACTTTGTTCTTCCTTTTCAAGATTGCTGTGGCTATTCGAGGCCTTTTTTGGTTCCATATGAACTTTTGAAGTAATTGTTCTAATTCTTTGAAGTATGCCGTTGGTATTTTGATGGGGATTGCGTTGAATCTATAGATTGCGTTGGGTAATATGGACATTTTAATGATGTTAATTCTCCCAATCCATGAACAGTGTATGTGCTTCCACTTTTTTACATGTTGCTCTATTTCTTTTTTCAAAGACCTGTAGTTTTCTGCGAATAGGTCCTTTATTTATTTGGTTAAGTTTATTCCTAGGTATCTTAATTTTCTTGCCGCAATGGTAAATGGGATTGTTTGCTTAGTTTCTCTTTCTGTGAGTTCATCATTGGTGTATAAGAATGCCATAGATTTCTTGACGTTAATTTTGTATCCTGCTACTTTGCCAAATTCATTTATTAAGTCTAGTAAGCTTTTGGTGGAGTCTTTGGGGTTTTCTATGTACAGTATCATGTCATCTGCAAATAATGACAATTTCACTTCCTCCTTTCCAATTTGGATCCCTTTTATTTTTTCTTCCTGTCTGATTGCTGAGGCTAAGACTTCCAGTACTATGTTAAATAGGAGTGGCGAAAGTGAGCATCCTTGCCTGTTCCTGTTCTTAAGGGAAATGCTTTTAGTTTTTGCCCATTGAGTATAATGTTGGCTGTAGGTCTTTCATATATGGCCTTTATTATGTCTAGGTATGATCCCTCAATTCCCACACTGCTGAGCGTTTTTATCAGAAATGGATGCTGGATTTTGTCGAAGGCTTTTTCAGCATCTATTGATATGATCATGTGGTTTTTATTCTTCAATTTACTTATGTGGTGTATCACATTTATGGATTTGTGAATATTGTACCAGCCTTGCATCCCTGGGATGAATCCCACTTGGTCATGGTGGATAATTTTTCTGGTGTATTGCTGGATTCAATTTGCTAGTATTTTGTTCAGGATTTTGGCATCTATGTTCATCAGAGATATTGGCCTATAGTTTTCTTTCTTTGTTGTGTCTTTTTCTGGTTTTGGAATTAGAATTATGCTGGCTTCATAAAACGAGTTTGGAAGTCTTCCTTCTTCTTGAATTTTTTGAAATAGTTTGAGGAGAATGGGTATTAGTTGTTCTTTGAATGTTTGGTAAACCTCCCCCGTGAAGCCATCCGGGCCTGGGCTCTTGTTTGCTGGAAGAGTCTTGATTACATCTTCAATTTCTTTTGTTGTATTGGTCTGTTCAAGTTTTCAATTTCTTTCTGATCCAGTTTTGGGAGACTATGTGTTTCTAGAAATTTGTCCATTTCGCTTAGATTTTCGAATTTGTTGCCGTATAATTGTTCATAGTAGTTGTTAACGATCTTTTGTATTTCTATAGTGTCAGTTGTTATCTCTCCTGTTTCATTTCTGATTTTATGTATTTGGGTTCTCTCTCTTTGTTTCTTGGTGAGTCTAGCTAAGGGTCCATCAATCTTGTTTATCTTTTCAAAAAACCAGATCTTTGTTTTATTGATCCTCTGGATTGTTTTTTTGGTCTCTATGTCGTTTATTTCTGCTCTGATCCTTACTATTTCCTTTCTTCTACTTGCTCTGGGGTTTTCTTTTTGTTTACTCTCTAGTTCTTTAAGTTGTGAGGTTAGGTAGTCTATTAGAAATTTTTCTTCTTTTTTAAGGTAGGCCTGTAGTGCTATGAACTTCCCTCTCAGAACTGCTTTCGCTGCATCCCATAGATTTTGTATTGTTGTGTCCTCATTTTCATTGGTTCCCAGGAAGTTTTTTATTTCTTCCTTGATCTCCTCGGTGACCCATTCATTGTTTAATAACATTCTATTTAGCTTCCATGTGTTAAAATGTCTTTGTATGTTCTTGTTGCAATTGATTACTAGTTTCATGCCATTGTGATCTGAGAAGATGCTTGATATGATTTCAATCTTCTTGAACTTGTAGAGACTTACTTTGTGCCCTAACATGTGGTCTATCTTTGAGAATGTTCCATGTGCACTTGAGAAGAATGTGAATTCCGTAGTTTTGGGGTGTAGTTCTCTGTAGATATCTATTAAATCCATTTGGTCTAGTGCTTCATTTAGAGTCTCTGTTTCCTTGCTAATTTTTTGTCTACAGGATCTATCTAGTGATGTGAGCGGGGTGTTGAAGTCCCCTGCTATGATTGTATTGCTATCGATTTCTCCTTTGAAGTCCTCCATAGTTTTTTAATATATTTTGGTGCTCCTATATTGGGTGCATATATGTTTATCAAGGTTATATCTTCCTGTTGGATAGATCCTTTCAATATTACGTAGTGGCCTTCTTTGTCTCTAGTTATGGCCTTCAATCTGAAGTCTATTTTATCAGATATAAGTATTGCTACCCCAGCTTTTTTTTCTTTTCCATTTGCTTGAAAGATTTATTTCCATCATTTTACTTTCAAACTATGTGAGTCTTTTGTTGCGTGGTGGGTCTCTTGTAAACAGCATATAGATCAGTTTTGCTTTCTTATCCAATCAGCTACTCTGTGTCTTTTTATGGGAGCATTCAGTCCATTTACATTTAAGGTGGTTATTGATATGTACTTATTTATTGCCATTTTTGTTTAGTGTGGTTCTATTTTCCTTCCCATTTCTACTGCTAATTACAGCAGTCCTTTTAACATTTCTTGCAGTGCTGGTTTGGTGCTAATGTATTCCCTTATCCTTTTTTTGTCTGGGAAGCTCTTTATTTGACCTTCTATTTTGAATGATAGCCTTGCTGGGTAGAGTAGTCTTGGATTCAGATCCTTGTTTTTCATGACCTTGATTACTTCATGCCATTCCCTTCTAGTCTGTAGTGTTTCTTGTGAAAAGTCAGCTGAGAGCCTTATGGGGATTCCTTTGTAGGTAACCTGTTGCCTATCTCTTGCTGCTTTTAGGATTCTCTCTTTGTCTTTAATTTTTGGCAGTTTGATTACTATGTGTCTTGGTGTGGGCCTGTTTGGGTTCTTCTTACTTGGGGCTCTCTGAGCTTCTTGAACTTGAATGCCTTCTTCCATCACCAAATTAGGGAAGTTTTCTGTCACTATTTCTTTGAATATATTCTCTAGCCCTCGCTTAATTTCTTCTTCTAAGGGGACTCCTATGATACGAATATTATTCCGTTTCCAGTTGTCCCACCATTCTCTTAAGCTCTCTTCCTGTTTTTTAATCTTTTTTTCCTTTTGGTTTTCTGATTGGTTGATTTCTTCTAGCCTGTCTTCTAATTCACTGATCCGGTCCTCAGCTTCCCCTACTCTGCTTTTTAGACCTTCCAGTGTGTTTTTCATTTCTGATATGTCATTCTCCATTTCTTCCTGTTGGTTTTTCATTTCCAGCTGGTTTATTTTCAACATCTCTATGTCTTTACTCATGTTGCTCATGTCCTTACATATGCTGTTGAGCTTCCGCAATATCATGGCTCTAAATTCTAGTTCTGTTAACTTGCTTAACTGCACCTCATTTATTTCATCTTCTGTAGAGGTCTCTTGATCTTTCATTTGGCTTTTGTTTCTGTTTCTCACCATTTTCGTTATCACAGTGGGCTTTGGAGTCTGCCAAGTTTTCCCAGTGGGTGTTGGTGTTGTGCTGTTTGTGGCTCCCTCTCCTGGGTTTGGATGCACCAGGGAGGACCCACTTTAATCCCGCCAAGTCCCCTGTTCTCCGGGAGTCTGTGTGGCTCCAGCCGAGAGCTTAGCAGGCTACAGCGTTCCCAGGGCCCGTGCAGGGTGGCAAGGGAGGCGGTGGGAATAATTTCCCGCTGAGTTCCCTGGTCCCGCCGAGTTCCCTGGTCCCGCCGAGTTCCCTGGTCCAGCTGAGTTCCCTGGGGCCCTCGAGTCTGTGCGGCTCCAGTGGAGAGTTTAGCCGGCTACAGAGTTCCCAGGGCCCATGCAGTGTGGCAAGGGAGGCGGTAGGATTAACTTCCCGCCGAGTTCCCTGGTCCCGCCGAGTTCCCTGGGGGCCGCGAGTCTGTGCGGCTTCATCGGAGAGTTTAGCCGGCTACAGAGTTTCCAGGGCCGTGCACGGTGGGAAGGGAGACAGTGGGATTAACTTCCCGCCGAGTTCCCCGGTCCCGCCGAATTCCCTGGGGGCCGTGAGTCTGTGTGGCTTCAGCGGAGAGTTTAGCCGGCTACAGAGTTTCCAGGGCCGTGCACGGTGGGAAGGGAGACGGTAGGATTAACTTCCCGCCGAGTTCCCCAGTCCCGCTGAGTTCCCTGGGGGCCGCGAGGCTGTGCGGCTTCAGTGGAGAGTTTAGCTGGCTACAGAGTTTCCAGGGCCGTGCACGGTGGGAAGGGAGACTGTAGGATTAACTTCCCGCCGAGTTCCCTGGGGGCCACGAGTCTGTGCGGCTTCAGTGGAGAGTTTAGCCAGCTACAGAGTTCCCAGGGCCGTGCACGGTGGGAAGGGAGACGGTAGGATTAACTTCCCGCCGAGTTCCCTGGCCCCTGCCCAGGCCGCTGCGGACCCTGGGCTCTCGGTTTCCTCTCCCGTCCTCGCAAGCCTACCAGGACTGAGTGGGTGTTTCTGGTTAAGTGGTCCTCCAAGATGTCTTTCGGCTGCCCTTTCCTGACGGTTTGCCTTTATTTTCGTTGTAAATCCAGTTTGGTCTTGGGAGATGGTCTGGGTCGCTCCATTCACTTCACCGCCATTTTTTCTCCTCCTTGGGCTCCGGCAGAGGGAGGGTAGACTGGACTGGAGCTGTGTCGGGACACTGAGGGTTTGTAGGGTACTCAGAGCGTTTGCTGAGTGCCAGCCATGCAGGATGGTGGCCTCATTGCTCCTTCCCAGGGCTCTGAGGAGAGGCCACCTCTTAATCTTTTATCATAAAAAAATTGACACCTGAAACCTATATGATCCAATTAACCAATGTCACTCCAAAAAATTTAATAAAAAATAAAATAAAAATGAAATTGAAAACCTACTGGGGTAACAGACATTTGCATAAATTATTACATTGAATAAAAGGAATATTATAATTGAGGTATGAAACAATATTCAATGGAGATGATGTTTTATTTCATTACAAAAAAAAATTTTAACTAGCACTGTTTCAAACACATTATGTTAAAAATCCTCCTTAAAAATATTGTGTCATTTCTATGTCCGTGCTGAGCCATCTAGCTGACATTATTGTGCCCCTTGCCCAGATCTCCCTATAATTTAATATTATCTAATTTATTCTATTCATACTCACACAGAACAGTAATTTTCAACCAGCATGCTGCAAAAAATTTTAAAACATGCAGTACCTGACTAGTCAGGGGCACTGACCTCTTTTCTCTTAGATGGTCAAATAAAAGAAATGATAACACCTAACACAACAATAGCTGTCTGGTATAAATTAATCAAAAGTATACCTATTTTTTAGTCAGATTGGCAAAAAATATATTTTTTGGTGTGCCGCATAATTTTAGTAATTAGTTTATGTGTGCCATGAAATGTAAAAGGTTGAAAATCGCTGACGTAGCAATCTCTTTCTCTTTTCAAGGTCGTTGATAACTTGGCCAACTGAAAGCTTATGATGAAAATTAAATGGTGCATAGAGGCATGAGAATTACTATTTACTAACATATGCATTATATTTGCCTCAAAATATCTTTAGTAAAACGCCACTGCCTATCAGAAAATTTTTTAAAGGACCATTTGAAAATATTAAATAAACTGACATACTGACCTTGAAATCCCTGAGCCAAGTCAGCTAAATGTTAGGTATTAGAATCCATGTGTAAAAGATAGAACCAATGAACTCATTCTTCAGCCTAAATATTTAGTTCCACTAACATTGTTCATAAAATATTTCCCTGCTATTGAGAAGGATGGCCCCCCCAATTCTATAAAGAGGGAACAGCTGCATTATTACATTTTACAAATAACTTTTGACAAAATATTGACATTTTAAATGTTTAAAAAATAATCTTATCACTTCCACTGGTGAGTCTTAAAATAGATATGAGTATGGAGAGCTGTATATTTAATTAAAAATTTTTAATAAAATAGGCTTTATTTTCTAAATAATATATTTATTGTTCTAGAATAAAGTCTATTTTAGAGATAATTTGTTATGATCTCTATGTTATAAACTTGGCTCAGACAAGTTTATGGACATGACTGGTATTATTTTGTTCATTAGCAACAGAATCAGAAAGAGAACTCTGGTCTCCTGTCTGCCTGATGCTGCCCACTTGACACACTGCCCCCCTTCTCTTTATTACGTAGTTCAGAGTCCCCTTGGGAAAAACAATTGATAAAACAGAGGAAGGGTGATTGGCTGAGCAGTTTCAACATTGCAAAATCAAGCAGCATTGATTCTCCCTAAGTAGAACACAGTAAATATTTGTATTATTTAAAAAAAAACAAAAAACAAAACAAAACAAAACAAAAAAAACGACATTTGATAACTACTTTTTTTTTCACTGTTTAATATACTTTTTTACAAAAAAACTCATCTTTATTATTGAATGTATTATAGCTTTCCACACTCTTTTTCCCCACTGACCCCCTCCTCCCCAATCCTGCCCCCCTCCTGCCTTCCCCACACTATTGTTGGTGTCCATTGGTTATGTATATATGCACAGAAGTTCCTTAGTTTATCTCATCCCACCCTCTCTCTCCCCTTCCCTTTGAGGTTCATCTGTCTAACAACAAATTTGTACTTCTTAACTCCTTCATCTTTTTCACCCATTCCTCCAGCCCCCACCCATCTGGCAAGCAACAAAAAGTTCTCTGTATCTATGAGTCTGTTTCTGTTCTGCTTGCTCATTTAGTTTGTAGATTCAATTGTTGATAGGTATGTATTAATTTCCATTTTATTGTTCATATTTTTGTTCTTCTTCACCTTCATGAAGACCCTTCAGAATTTCAAGTAATACTGGTTTGGTGGTGATGAATTCCTTTAGCTTTTCTTCTCTGGGAAACTCTTTATATGTCCATCGATTCTAAATGATAGCTTTGCAGGATAGAGGAATCTTGGTTGTAGGTCGTTGCTTTTTATCACCTTGAATATCTCTTGCCACTTCTTTCTGGCCTGCAAAGTTTCTTTTGAGAAATCAGCTAACAATCTTATGGGAGCTCCTTTGTAGGTAACGACTGATTTTCTCTTGCTGCTTTTAAGATTCCCTCTCTGTATTTAACCTTGGGCATTTTGATGATGACGTGTCTCGGTGTCGACCTCTTTGGGACTTTTGGGACAACTTGTTTGGGACTCTCTGTTCTTCCTGGACTTGTGTGTCTGTTTCCTTCACTAAGTCAGGGAAGTTTTCTGTCATTATCGTTTCAAATAGGTTTTTAATTTCTTGCTCTCTCTCTCCTTCAGGCACCCCTATGGTGCAAATGTTGGCACACTTGAAGTTGTCTCAGGGGCTCCTTACACAATCCTCATTTTTATTTCAGTTAATGTGTCTTTCATTTCTGACTGGTCCTTTTTTATGTTGTTGATGTTCTCACTAAGTTCCTTGGGGGTCTCCTTAAGTTCCTTGAAGGTCTCACTAAGTCTCTTGAATATCTCACCAAGTTCCCTGAGCAACCTTATAACCTGTGTTTTAAACTCTGCATTTGATTGATTGCTCATCTCCATTTTGTTTAGTTCTTTTCCTGGGTTTTATTCTTTTCTTACATTTGGGACATGTTTCTTTGTCTCCTCATTTTGGCTGTTTCCCTGTGATTGTTTTTATGTGTTAGACACAGTTGCTATGTCTCCTAGGCTTTATAGGGTTGTCTACTATTGTAGAGTCCGGTAGGATCCAGTGGCACAGTCTCACTGATCACCCTAACTGGGCCCTCGAGGTGCACCCCTAGTGTGGACTATATACCTTTCTGTTATATTTGAGTCTTGATTGCTGTCGGCACACCAATGGGAGGGATTTACTCAGACTTATCAGCTTCAAGGACTGGCTGTGTCCACTGACCACTAGCCTCTGACTCCCTTGGAGGATCAGCGGTATAGGGGCCCACCACACAGAGCAAGACTTACTTCATCAGGGCTCTGGTACCCATTGAGTGTGTCACTTTTAGAGGTGGTTGGGTTATCTGAAGCTATCCACTGGGTATGCTGGCTCTGGGGCAAGGTCAGCCACTGCCTGTCTTCTATCCAGGACCACCTGGCATAAGCTACAATGTAATCTACAGATGGCTGCTTCTTGTGCTGGGCTTGGAAGGGCCCAGGAAAAGCCAAGTTGTGAACCAAGGCTGGCTGTTTCTAGTGCCAAGCCTGGGGCCACTTAACGAGAGATATGGGGCTCTCTGAGACCAGATGCTGCTTGTCTGAGAGATTTTAGGAAACTCTGAAGCAGGATCCAAGACAGGCCAATCCTATGGTAAAGCCATTGGAAACAGCTTGGGTGAACGGGAAAGTTGAGTGGGGCAGAGCCTCAAGGAATCACCAGGGTGGGGCAAACAGTGTGGGCCAGATTACCGGAGTCCCAGATATGGCACCCATCTGCTGCCCCCAGGAAGAGCTCACTAAAGGAACATCAGCTTCCGCCAGCATGTCTGTCTAGGAGAAAGCTGCCCCTCCAGCCCTCGTCCCGAGGCCAAACAGCTCAGTTCTTCCCTATATATCTCTGGTGCCCCTCAAGCTGCCTCCCCTCAGAGCTCAGAGGGAGCAAGTCTGAGTAAGTTTGTGTGTGGGCCCTTTAAGAGGAGTTGCCTGTTGCTCCCGCTGCCAAAGCCTCCCTCAGCCTCAGTTTCCGCTGGTTTTTCCGGCCAGAAGTGATGGAAATTCTCTTCCTGTCACTGGAACCCTGAGCTGGTACCCTGGTGTGGGATGGGGACCCATCGCTCCTCAGGGAGGACCTTCCTAGCCGAGGTGTCCATCCTGATTTTTATCTGCCACACATGGGTGTGGGACCAGCCTGTCCGTGCTTCTGCCCCTCCTACCAGTCTTGATGTGGTTTCTTCTTTAATTTAATAGTTATAGGACTTCCATTTGCTCAATGTTAGGCAGTTCTGAAAGATGGTTGTGCTGTAGTTTAGTTGTAATTTTGATGTGGTTGTGGAAGGAGGCAAGACCGCATTTACCTATGCCACCATCTTCTTTTTAATATTGGTAACTTCTTTAACAATCTTCCAAAATTCTCAAAAAGATGGATGTAGTCTCTCCTATTCATTCTGTCAAATTTGACAAGAAATTCAGGCAATTTAGATAAACATCATGGTTCTAGATTTTGTAAATCTGTACTGGAGGGCATTTTTACGACATGAGATTCAGTATTGCTCAGAATGTAACATGTAGTGAGATGAATAGGTTTAAACCATCAAAGGCAGTCCTGTCTTCCTTATTGAAGAAGAAAGGTAGGAACAGGCGCTAGGCCAGGACTGAGCTAATTGGTAAAAGGTAGAATCAAACAGAACTAGTTTGCCCAAATCTTAGAGGACCCTGTGAGAAAAGCCTTTGCTTTACTGACCATAATGCTCACTGTCTCTCTCTGTCTGAGTATTACTTACTTTTCTAGTTTTTACTTTTATAGCATAAACTGGTGACACTGACACCAATCTCACCCCTCCAACTTCACACATACACTAACATCTCCATGGATGTATGTAGGTTTTTTAACTTTGTCTTTTCCATGCAGCCCTGGCCTCTCCCTGTATCTACAATTATACTCAGAAGTTGACCCATTTCTTTTCTTTCAGTTCTCACATTTATAACTTGTCCAGGAGGCAGTCTAAACCAGTGGAGGAGAACACAGGTTCTAGAGTTAAGCTTCCTGCTTCTGATACCACCTATACCTGCAGTTTCCTGTGTGAGTGGTCTAAGCAATAAAAACTAGGCTCACTCACTGGTGAAATGCATATTTTAGAGTTATAGAAACCAATGACATGATGGAATGGGGTTGCATCAGCATTATAAAATGATGATAAATATGTCATTTTTAATATTTTAAAAATCTTGTCATTCCAATTATTATCCATATTGACGTTTATTTTGTGTGTGTGTGTGTGTGTGTGTGTGTGTGTGTGTGTGTGTTTGCTCAGCAAATATTGTAAAACTCAGACCTTGCCGATCCTCTACACATGCACAAAAATAAATTTGTATTTTTAATCCTGAGCTTTACGGTAAAATTTCTAAGTCCACACTTTAGGGCCCTTAGATGAGACCTGAAAATAAACCACTGGTTATGTATCACGGGTCTACATTAAATCTTTGAGTAATGCTGGCTGGAAAAATAAGAGAAAGCAGAATGGCTGCAGTGCAGACTCGTTCAGGTTGTAGACATGTCCTCGGGGTGTACTGCCATTAAATGTCACACCCGTTAGACGCTCCCAAGTCAGCATGGTAGCCTGGGGTACGTTAATGTGCAAAGGGAGGGGACATATATAGAATTCCATGTAAAATTTTTATATATTTTTTACAAGTCCACTTTTTTTTTTTTTTACAATTAATATGAGGGATCATAGTTGGAGTAAAGCCTGTGAACTCAGACTGGGCTGCAGGGTGGGTGGTATAAAAATAGAAAGTACACATTCAAGGCTTCTCAACCAAAGTAGTGAAGTGTTGGTCCATTTAGTTTTGTTTTTATTTTGTCATTGTTGTTGTTGGCAACAAAAACTGTAGCTAATTCAAGGAAGGGACCAAAGAGAGAAACACAAAAATAAAAATAAAGTTAATGTAAGTTTATGGGAAAGTTCAAAAAGTCCTAATGAAGCTGAAGAATCAGATTTGTAAGGACAGCGGTTAGGAATCTGGATGGTTTGGGGTTTGGGATGGGGATGTCAGGGCAATCTCATCGTGTACCATCTGGGATAAAGCAGTTTCAAGGCATGTGGCCTTTGCTTTCTCTGCTCAAGGTGCACATTTCTGGGCAGGAGAATCGAATTTTCCAGTCATGCCTCATATGCATACATTTAACCAAAAAAGATCTAGGCCTTTTTTTTTTGCCATTCCCACCAAGACCTTAAGCACATGGGGGAGAGGCAGTTCTCCAAGAGAACAGAGCTACTGACAGTGGAAGATAAATGGGTTGTAGGCCAGATCACACAACAGCACAATGGTGTTCATGTGGGTGTCTGCGCCTTCCAGGAAGTGTCGTCAGCTCCCACAATTTCTCCGAAGTAGTCAGTGAAATATTGCACTGGTGAAGCCACATAATTATTGTTTAAGGGAGGCCACAGAATGAAGAGTCAACTCGTACAGTGACATTGTAGCAAATTTATTCATATCCCCTTATTATCTTCAGAACTCATATATTAATTTAGGTTATAGTATTAACATCCAACAAACAAGAAATATATCCAAACTTTCTTCAATATTTATGATAATGGGCTGCAAGGAATCTCACTGCTAGCCTCACAGCAACAGGCAAATCATCAGGGTTTGCCAGGACAGTGTCCATACTTCCAAAAGACGTGCCATATGGGAGGCAAGTGGATAAACAAGCAGAAGCATGGACCCTGAATTAAGACACCACCAGGTTCAAATCCACATAACCCTTGTGTGAAGTTGTGAGTAGCTTACAATCTCCTAGCATTACTAATTTTATAAAATGTGAATAATGCCTACTTAATATAACTTATAATTAAATGGAGTAATGAATGTGTGGATCACACACACACAGTTATAATAATAGTGATTCTATCTCTTCTCTGTGAACTACAGAAACACAGTGCTGGGTGGCATCTAAGGCTGCAACTCCAGGCCTGGAAGTCAAAAGGCAGAGGCACAAATGGAGAACCAGAGCCTCAGATGATGTGGTCTGTTACTTATGAGGGCAGTGATTTAATTTTTTTCACTTAGCTGCAAATATGTAGGTCTTGTCACCTCATGATTGTCAACTCAGACCTCTGTCTAAAACCATCTTTCCCATTTTGTTTTTTTTTAATTTTTTTAATGAGTTGCTGCTTATATAACTAATGTGTCTTTGGGATCCACCTACAAGTGGCCATATATTGTGCTATGTTCTTGGAAATTCAAAAAGAAAAATACACTCTTATCTCAGGTAACTTTTATTCTTGCTACAAAGATTAGAACAGTGAACATCCACCAAGAGAACAATAGTAAAACAGAACAAATGTTTTTTTTCTAACCTGAGTGTTAATCAATTTTAATGAATTCCTAAGAAAAGTCAGGTAATATCAAAACAAGCAAACACATATGCTGTGGATAGCATTGTAAATAAATTGAGCCCTTGAAATGATGAATACAGTTGGCCCTCATTTATCGTGGTTAATCAGTTCCAGACTCTACCGGAATAAATTAATTTCCACAAAGTAGGATTCTTTATTTATACAAGTCGTCCCTAGCCACTTTTCGCTTAGACTTTTTGGCCTCACTCTATCATAAGCTTTTTCAAACATAGTATAGTATTTGAAATATAGTATATGTAGTATTTGAAAAAACCGCGGCAGAGTAAAGCCACAAAGTAGAAGCACAAAGGGACGAGGGACAGCTGTAGAGGTAAATAATAATTACTTATTAATTGTCATTTGGATAAGTTAATTCATACATAAACCATTTGGAAAGAATTGTGAAGGTTATTTCAAGAAAGGCTTAAACATAATTTATATATTTTGGTCAATGATAGGCAAAAAAATAAGGACCTATAAACACACACACAGCATATTTTTATTTGTCATATAAAATTTATGAAAGTTAAACACCCTTCAGCGGTTACATCATCATGTATTACTGGTCAGATCATAATTCACGTGTTAACATGTTTGAAGCAACTAGGAAATACTATGTAAGATAAAATTTGCATCTCTTATTTTTCTTTGAACTTGATTTTCTATGTCTGCTTCTCTTTGAATTTTATCCTATTGTATGTTTTTATATAACAGCCAGAAATTCTTTAGGAAATAGGTATGCATAAATATAGACAAAATATTAAGTATATACTGTTGATTTCTATAAAAGCTGTTTATATACCTAGCTTTTCATTCTCTTAGAGCATATCAATTATACATATTTTATATTACTGATTAAGCAGACAATAATTTTTCACTGGCTCTGTACCAGTTACTTCAGGGGAAGGCTATATTCTACATGTGATATAATAAAAAATCAGAGAGAAATTAAGTAATTTCCTCAGGTTCCCCAGCAGAGCCCAGCCTTCTGTCTACAGCAAAAGTCTTATAATGCGGACACTCCCACCTATATACTTCACCTCAAACTGCAGTTTTGTGCAGAGATCTAAAATGCAGAAGTTTTCTTGTGGCAGGAAATATGGGTTTTGTGCAAGATATACCACGCAAATCATGAAAGGGGACAATGAGTTTAGTAGTGGATTGGCATTCTGAGGCATTCGATATTTTCCTCTGAAGAAGCCTCACGCAGTGTTGTGATTTAAGCAGTTCGAGTGTTTATGAATAATGATGAAATGAATAATCCCTTATATGAATGCAGTGTTTACAGATTACAAGGCACTCTAACATCTTGGATTTCATTTAATTCTCTCAAAGACCTTGTAAAGGGGATGGGATGGATTTAATTATTTCTGTTTTATCTAGAAGCAAATTAAGTTCAATAAGGTTAAGCTAATGCTAAAACTGGAGGGGTTCACACTGAATAGAGTCTGAGTTTCAGAACAGTAACCCTTTTTCTAGTACAATAATATTTCTCAAACTATGAACCTTTATCAAAGACAGAAAGAAAAATTATACAGGATCATTATTTCCATATGATATGTAACTCATGTATATTAGTTATAAACTACTTAAACTTGTAGCTTGCATAAATTACAAAAGCAAAAATTACATAAAGTACTAAAACAACAACAAACAAAATGATCCCCAAGTGTACTGTAAAATTCAAAGTAACAATATATAGGATTATAATTTGCTGGTATTAAGTATTCCTCAGAAAGTGAACATAGCACCAACTGCTAAGAATAATGTTCTTCCAAATGTGCATAGTATATATTACTGTGTGTGTCATCTCAAGACTTAAGTGTTTCTTGAAATTCTGGTTTTTGAATTGCTGGAGAAACTTTAGTTTAGTTTGCTATGCTCTGGTTCCAGCTTTACCTGGCATGGTGGCACCATCCATGTCTTAGTTCACTTATGCTCTTTGTGCATTAACCAAATAGTACTGTCGAATATGAATCTGATCTGATCGTAAATCCAAGTGCAAATATTGGCACTGAATTTTGCAGACAGTAGTCAGTTGCATAATGCTCATTTTCACAGGATGCAGGATATGTTTATGAAATCTATCTGATTGTAATCAAATTGCATAAAACAACTTACAGTGAACCTGTGCACCTTGGAGATCATTTGCAAAAAATTTCAGAGATTAATAGATATTTTCTATATACAGCATTTCTGTGGCAGAGAGCAAATATCCACTAACTTTTTCACCTATCAGAAATCATCATTTTTACCTGAGTTTTCAAAACACCTCAGTAGAGTAGGTATTATCTGAACTTGACTAGTAGAAGGAATGAGGTTGGGAGAAAGTAATTTGCTCCAAATTTTTAGAAAAAAACAACAAATGCCGGAAGCAGAATGTTGGCTTAGATTTCTAGATACACTGATCATTCTTTTCCCATGCTCTTCTAAATCTGGAAATCATTTGTTCCATTGACCAAGAATAATCCTGATTATAGCCAACATACAAGAAAATGTTCATAACATACAGGGAGCGGGGAAGCAAAACAAACAAAAATACAAATATTGAGTTCTTGATAGTGTAACACTAGTTTGGGAAATTATATAATGGATGTGCACCTCAAGGCAATGGAGCATGAGACGCAGGTTTCAGCAGAAGTCAAGATCAGTATTTATTAATGTTTGTGGACTTTGTTTCTTTGAAATACTTAAATACTATGTCTGGGTTTTGCTTGCTGAAGTGTTTGTTTCTAGATTGAAGGGAATGTGATGTCCTGAAAATGTTGAAAAAGTGTGTGTGGTATGTTTGCTAGAAATCTATAGGTGTTAATAACATAGAACTTCAACTGTCAATGTAATAGATATGCCAACACATTTACACTCATGGATGTATTGAGAGATAAATAGAAAAACATGCAGGATGACAATGCCTCTGTCTAGGCTATCTATATCCATCTGTGTCCTCTATGTTCAAAAAGAGTGAGAGTTATAGCGAGTTACAGAATGCAAGGCAGAGACAGAAAGAGACAGAGAGAGATTCAAATTTTTGTCTCATTAAACAGTTTTCTTCTTACACTTTAGCTTGTTGGAGAGTGGAAACATCATAGTGTTGGAGGCAGAGAAACCTTAGCGTTACTCTCCTTTTTGTGTGGCATATCTCCTTTCCAATGGCACAGACTGTACAGCCATCATTAAATAATTTCTCTGAGATTTTTTTCATTCATAATTAAATTGCAAAAGAGGGCTTTGAAGACTAGTGCTGTCAGAAATCTATATATCTCATACGGTACCCTCAATGCAGTGTCTGAATATTGGAAATACTCTCTCACATCATCCAGTGCTACTCTTTGTTTTTTCCATGTCAAATGGTGAATCTTTCCTGAACCAAACTGGATATAAAGTTTGTGATAATTAAATCATCTAGTATATTTAGTTTTAAAATAAGTTAACTTTCTAATCTAAGAATTAGTTATCCCCCTATGAATCCTAGAGAGAATCACACCCAGGATCAGGGAAGTCCCTTAGAACACAGACTATCCCTGCTTTCCAGCTATCTCCCCCTGTCCATTAGCACCAAGTAGAACTGGCTCAGTGAATGCAGCTCTTACTTCAATCAATGCTTCTGAAGTCTGATTAGTATAATAATTGGAGCCACTAACACATTTCCAGTCTAGCCCTACAAATCCTGCCTACAACGAGCACACTCCAGATCCTCATTTATCATTGTTTCCACTGTTTCATCATTACAATCCACTGTGATCATATTATGGTCCATCTTATTTTAGCTATAATTATAAGGGAGATTCCTAAGTTTATTAGACCAAGAGTCTTGACTCACTCTGGATTCAGTTAGCATGGTACTTAGATATAGAAGGCTTTCAATAAATGAGAGCTACCACTATTAGGATTGGTATTAATTTTCTCTGTTCCTATTACATCTCAGGTTCAATTTTAAGATGCTGTGGGGAAGGATAGTTTTTCCTCTATTCTATGTTTTGGGCTGAGACCCTTCTGTGACAAAATACAGGTTAATAGGAGAAAAACAAACAGTAGTTTAATAACATGTTTAACTCCTGTATGCATGGAAGATACCTAGAAAAATTGAGTAACTCATTACAGTGCCCCAAGCTACCACCTTACTTACCATCACCAGCTAAAGACAAAAGATGTTGTTGGGTGGGGAGCCTGCTGGGGGAGCCTTTCAGGCAAATCACAGCGAATGAGGGCATGGTCTTTATGCAGATTTAAGTCCGTGCCCTCTCCATTTACAACAGTTTCTAGAGATGTAACTATTTTTCTCTTCCTGGTGCAGAGAGAAAAATACACACACACACACATATATTTATAAAACTTCTACTAGATTTTCAGAGTTTTTCCTGACTGCTATTTCTTGAAAATAATCAGCCTAAGATAATCCTTATGCCAAAGAGGCATTTTTTGGAGTGACACATTTTGCTCCCTTTCAAGCGTCACATTTATACTCTTTCCAAAATTGTTTTAGTTCCTCTCCCAGGTTCTGGGTGAAAGGTGGGAGTATGCTGAAAAGCAAGTCTCTGCATTTGTGGTAGTTAACATTGTAAATAGTAAGTATACAGGCATGTCAGTGTGTCACCACTAAGACGAATAAGGTGAAGTAAAAAATGAGTATGTTGTTCTATGAGAATATTTTTTAAATGGAAATATATTGAGAAAGTTTCCCTTGAGAAAGCAAGCTTTTGTCTGAAATTCAAAAGGTGAGATGTTAAATAGAAAAGGCGAGTTGTACAATACAAAGAAGCGCATCGGAGGAAAGACATGGGATACAGCTCCAGCGGCAGGCGAGAGCATATGTCAGGTCACCAGAACTAAAAGACACGGAAAAGTGATATGTTTCTAGATGAGAAACACAGAAGAAAGGCTTCAGGTTTCATTTGTAAATTCAAACAAAGGCAAAGGAAGCTAATGATTCAGTAGACACAACCTTTACTTTTCAGTCCGATGTTTAGAAATGAGGGGAAAGAAGGACAGACTTCTGCACTTGGGAATAAAAACAAATTCAAGTGAAAAAAGGAAAACATGCATGTAAAGTTTATTCCCTCTAGAGACTGGCTATGGAACCCATAACGGAATCTATACACACCACTGACTTTGATAACCAAAGAAAGTAATCCAGACCATGAGAGAACTGTTTCAGTTAGCCAGACTTGTTTAGAATTTCACAAAATTATTTAGTCAGTTGTTGAAAGCTGATACCAGAACTCTATGATACATTATTTGTAATTGTTCTCGTGTATGTGTTTGTACATGCACACACACACATGAGCTTTACAAGCTTACTATTTATTTAACTAAATATAGTTTGTATCTGAGACTTGAATTCAGTCTTTCTCAAAATAAGGGGAAAAAAGTGCTTGCTGATTTAGGACACCCTGAGTTAAACACTAGTAAAGCTCAGTTTCTAAGTATGTCTCTCAAAATCCTACTGCCATGTGTGACATCACAGACACACACACACACACACACACACACACACAGTGATGTGATAATTTGATATTTATCTTTGAGCAGTGCAGCATATTTTATTTTTCTTAGAGCTCTGCAATGTTGAAGAACATATGAAAAGCTCTGAGAACTCTTGCATCAAGAAAAGATGTTGAATGTTGTTTTTCTCTCTCTTTTTATACTTATCCTCTCCTGCTCATAAACATTTATAAACATAGAAACATCTGGCATACTTTTTAGGAGCATAAGTAAAAAAAAAAAAATACTGAAATTGATGTAAATCTAGATGGAATGTATTACAGTTGACTATGGCATCTAAGAATCTGGTGCCCAAAGATGATAAGCCAGGTAAACATCTGGTAATGATTGGCTTCTCCACAGACTCAGAGAGACATCCAAATAGGCATATTTCTTGACAATTCTGGAGGTGCTAACAAGAAATTAGAATATTTAGTATGATCCCCCAGAAATGCAAGTAGGAAATATAAGGAAAAATAAATGTCTTCCAAATCCGCTCCATTCATCTATTATGGCACATCTAATTTGTGGACCAAGATAGCTGTCCTTAATATAGTTATCACCACCCTGTCACACCCCACCACTTCCTGATTTTGCAGAATTCCATCTCCCTGAAAACTTAGTGTGCTCACCCCACTATCCTTCCCCACATTTCCTAGATATACTCCTTTCTATTCTCTCCCTGTAAATACATATCAACTTATTTTTGTAAGTCATTTATTGGCTTCTTAACCCATTTTTACTTGTCTCTATTTCCATTAATATAATCAAGTAATACTTCTACAGCCATATAGCTGAGAAAGGAAAGGCAATGAAATCAGGTAAGACTAGGAAGATGCTGTAACAAATTAGACATTTTCCCCAAATCCAACTGAAGTCCAAACTTTTTTTTTAACACTTTCAGAATTATGATTTATGCTATTGTTTTAATTACTGTCAGAATGCAAAATCTTAAAAAAAAATTAGTTGTGAAGGAGAAATAAAAATAATTCAGATAACTAGTGCTATAGATCAAATTGTGAAAGATACAGTCTCTGAAATAAGGAAACATGCATTTTAGCCATAGGAAACATTGGTTAGGTAGCAGCTACAGAGGAAACAAATTGCATCTAATAACTTGAGTCCAATCATCCCTAATGGATTTGGTCCTGAGCATACATTTTTTCAACAAGTAATCTTATGCTAGTAGTTGTGAGTTTCAAATCAGTGGCCACCCTGATCTCTGATAGATTTCATTCTCAAACACTGGTTGAAAGTCAAGAGCAAATGAGAAAGGGGTTGCCTTTATTGGATATTGTGAAAATTTCCTCTCACTTCTTTTACAATAAATTCATATTTTGCCCCGCGTAAAATTAACATTTGATTTTTATCTGATTGCCATGTTTTTAAACTTTCAGAAGTAAAACAATGTTGTTTCCAATGTTGTTGAAAGCATGTGGGTTCTTCTTATCTAATCATGGGTTCATGCAACGATATATTTTTCTACTTTATAAAAAACATATTAAGATCATGCAAAAATGGCGGCAGAGTGAATGAAAGTTACACAGACGATCTCCCAGGACCAAACGGTTTTAAAACTAAAATAAAGACACATCATCAGAAAAAGGCAACAGAAAATCAGCAGGACAGGACCATATAACCAGGGACACCTGTAGGATCTTCAGAGGCTCAAGTGGGTGGTGGGCTGGGAGCCCACAGACAGCAGCAATCTTAGCTGTGAGCAGTGCCCTTGGAGATAAAATACTAAGCTTGCTCCACAGTGTAGGGTACCAAAACAGAGCACTGGATTGGCTACAGCCACTCACCTGGGACTCTGGCAGAGGGAATGCAGACTGGACTGGAACACTATGAGGAAACCTAGGATTTGGAGGGCACTCAGAGTTTTTGTTGAGTTGCGTTTACAATGGACAGTGGCCAGCTTGCTCCTTCTCAGAGCTGTGGGGAAGAGCAGCAACCCCTCCCTCAAGCCCCTTCCAGGTGAGGAAAAGAAATGCAAATTGAGGTTCATTACCAACCAGCATTCGTCCCACCCTTTCAAAATCTAGCTACTGCAGAACACCAGGGCTACATTCCAAGGCCCTGAGGAACTGAGAATAATAGCCTCCAGGCAAAAAGCTAGAGGATAACTGAACCTTTCCTGGGCTTGCAAATCTACCTAGGAAAGTAAGACTTGACAGTGGAATTTAACATGGGCCCACCCAGGCTCATGCAAACCCAGTAGAGGGAGCCATATACAGCAGAACACCAACACCAACAGGGAAAATTTGGCAGGCTCCAAAACCCACTGAGATAGCCAAAATAGTGAAACAAAGAAACAAATCCCAAATGAAAGAACAAGAGAACTCTATTGAAGATGAGATCAATGAAATGCAGTTAAGCAAATTATCAGAGGTAGAGTTCAGAGCCATGATCCTGAGGAAACTCAACAGCATGAGTAAAAACATCAACACCATGAGTAAAGATATACAAACATTGAAAACCAAACAAGTTGAAATGAAGAATGACATACCAGAATAAAGAACATATTGGAAGGACTAAACAGCAGAGTAGAGGAAGCTGAGGACCAGATCAGTGAATTAGAAAACAGAGTATAAAAAAGTCAACCAATCAGAAAACCAAAAAAAAAATAAAAAAATAAAAATAAAAATCAGAAAGACAGCTTAAGAGAAATATGAGACAAATGGAAATGTAATAATATTCACATCATAGGAGTCCCCAAAGAAGAAGAAAATGTGCAAGGGTAAGAGAATATATTTGAATAAATAGTGACAGAAAACTTCCCTAATTTGGTGAAGGAAGAAGGCATTCAAGTTCAAGAAGCACAGAGAGCCCCGAGTAGGAAGAAACCAAAGAGGCCCACACCAAGACATGTAATAACTAACATGCCAAAAATTAAAGACAAAAGGAGAATCGTAAAGGCAGCAAGAGATAAGAAACAGCTTATCTACACAGGAACCCCCCTAAGGCTCTCAGCTGACTTCTCAACAGAAACACTACAGGCCAGCGGGAATGGCATGAAGTAATCAAGGTCATGAAAAACAAGGATCTGAATCTAAGACTACTTACCCAGCAAGGCTATCATTCAAAATAGAAGGTCAAATAAAGACCTTTGCAGGCAAAAAAAGGGATAAGGGAATATATTAGCACCAAATCAACAATGCAAGAAATGTTAAAAGGACTGCTGTAATTAGTAGAAGAAGTAGAAAGAAGAATATAACCACACTAAACAAAAATGGCAATAAATAAGTCCATATCAATAATCACCTTAAATATAAATGGATTGAATGCTCCAAGAAAAAGAAACAGAATAGCTGACAACATAGAAAGCATGACTCATATATATGCTGTTTACAAGAGACCCAACTCACAACAAAAGACTCACATAGGTTGAAAGTGAAAAGATGGGAAAAAATCTTTCAAGCAAACAAAAAGGGAAAAAAAAGATGGGGTAGCAATACTCATATCTAATACATTAGATTTCAAAATGAAGACCATAACGGGAGACAAAGAAGGCCACTGCATAATATTGAAAAGATCTATCCAACAGGAAGATATACGCTTGGTAAACATATATGCACCCAATACAGGATCACAAAAATATTTTTAAAATCTTCTGGATAATGTCAAAGAAGAAATCGACAGCAATACAATCATAGCAGGGATTTCAACACCCCACTGACATCACTGGAAAAATCCTCTACACAAATTATTAACAAGGAAACAGAGACTTTAAATGAAGCAATAGATCAAATGGATTTAATAGATATCTACAGAAAATTACACCCCTAAACTGCAAAATTCACAATCTTCTCAAGTGCACATGGGACATTCTCAAAGATAGACCACATGTTAGGCCACAAACTAAGTCTCGACAAGTTCAAGAAGACTGAAATCATATCAAGCATCTTCTAAGTTCACACTGGCATGAAACTAGAAATCAATTGCAACAAGAACATGCGAAGACATTTTAAAACATGGAGGTTAAATAGTATGTTATTGAACAATGAATGGGTTAACATGGGGATCAAGGCAGAAATTAAAAACTTCCTGGAAACCAATGAAAATGAACACACAACAACACAAAATCTATGGGATGCAGCGAAAGCAGTTCTGAGAGGGAAGTTCATAGCACTACAAGCCAACTTCAAGAAACAATAAAAGATTCTAATAGACTATCTAACCTCACAACTTAAAAAACTACAAAGCAAATATGCAAACAAACAAAAAACCCAGAGCAAGTAAATGAAAGGAAATAGTAAAGGTCAGAGCAGAAATAAAAGTCATGGAGACCAAAAAAATAAATAAATAAAAAATTCAATGGATTAATGAAACAAAGAACTGGTTGTAAAGATAAACAAGATTGATGAACCTTTAGCTAGACTCACCAAGAAACAAAATGAGAGAACTCAAAAACACAAAATCATAAATGAAAGAGGAGAAATAATAACTGACACTACAGAAATACAAAGGATTGTTAACAAATATTATGAACACTAATACGGCAACAAATTCGACAATTTAAGCAAAATGGACAAATTTCTAGAAACACATAGTCTCCCAAAACTGAACCGGGAAGAGAGAGAACACTTGAACAGACCAATAACAACTAAGAAAATTGAAGATGTAATCAAGACTCTCCCACCAAATAAAAGCCCAGGCCCAGATGGCTTCACAGGGGAGTTTTACCAAACATTCAAAGAAGAACTAATACCAATTCTCCTCAAACTATTTCAAAAAATTCAAGAAGAAGGAAGACTTCCAAATTCGTTATATGAGGTCAGCGTAATTCTAATTCCAAAAACAGAAAAAGACACAACAAAGAAAGAAAACTATAAGCTAATATCTCTGATGAACATAGATGCCAAAATCCTGGACAAAATACTAGCAAATCAGATCCAGCAATACATCAAAAAAATTATTCACCATAACCAAGTGGGATTCATTCCAGGGATGCAAGGCTGGTACAATATTCACAAATCAATAAATGTGATATACCACATAAACAAAATGAAAGATAGAAATCATATGACCATATCAATAGATGCTGAAAAAGCATTTGACAAAATCCAGCACCCATTACTGATAAAAATGCTCAACAATGTGGGAAAAGAAGGATCATATCTCAACATAATAAAGGCCTTATAGAAAGACCTACAGCCAACATCGTACTCAATGGACGAAAACTAAAAGCATTTCCCTTAAGAATAGGAGCAAGCCCTGGCCGGTTTGGCTCAGCAGTTAGAGCGTTGGCCTGTGGACCTGAGAGTCACAGGTTTGGTTACCACTAGGGACATGTACCTCGGTTGCAGTTTTTCCCCAACCCTGGTTGGTGTATAGCTGGTGACCACTTGATTTGTCTCTCTCACATCGATGTTTCTCTCTCTCACTTCCTTCTTCTCTCCCTCCCACTCTATCTGAAGATAAATACAAAAAAAGTGTCCTCGGGTGAGAATAAAATTAAAAAAAGAACAGGAACAAGAAAAGGAAGCCCACTTTTGCCACTCTTATTTAATATAGTACTGGAAGTCTTAGCACAGCTAGCAGACATGAAGAAAAAATAAAAGGGATCCAAATTGGAAAGGAAGAAGTGGAACTGTCATTATTTGCAGATGACATAATATTACATATAAAAACCCCAAAGACTCCATCAAAAATCTACTAGACTTAATAAATGAATTTGGCAAAGTAGCAGGATACAAAATTAACATCAAGAAATTGACAGTATTCTTATACACCAATGATGAACTCACCGAATAAGAAACTAAAAAAAAAATCCCATTTACCATCACAGCAAAGAAAAAAAGAACCTATTCATAGAAAACTTTAGGACATTGAAAAGAGAAATAGAGGAAGATATAAAAAAGTGGAAGCACATACCTTGTTCATGGATTGGAAGAATTAACATCATTAAAATGTCCATACTACCCAAAGCAATCTATAAATTCAATGCAATCCCCATCAATATACCAAAGACATACTTCACAGAACTAGAAAAATACTACAAAAGTTCATATGGAACCAAAAAAGACCCCAAATAGAACAACAATCTTGAAAAAGAAGGACAAAGTAGGCGGGATCACAATACCAGATATAAGGTTATACTACAAAGCTACAAAGCTACTGTAATAAAAACAGCCTGGTACTGGCACAAGAACAGGCACATAGATCAATGGAATAGAACAGAGAACAAGAAATAGACCTAAAACATTATGCTCAATTAATATTCGACAAAAGAGGCAAGAGCATGCAGTGGAGTTAAGACAGCCTCTTTAATAAATGGTGTTGGTAAAATTTAATAGCTACATGCAAAAAAATGAAACTAGAACATCAACTTACACCATACACAAGAATAAACTCAAAATGGATAAAAGACTTAAATGTGACTCATGAATCCATATAAATCCTAGAAGAAAATGTAGGCAACAAAATTTCAGACATCATATGCAAGAGAATTGTCACTAATACATCACCTAAGGCAACAGAAACAATAGAGAAAATAAACACATGGGAATACATCAAACTAAAAAGCTTCTGCAGAGCAAGATTCCACCATCAAAATGAAAAGGCAACCTTCTCTATGGGAGAGCATAATTGCCAATGATACATCAGATAAGGGGTTAATTTCCAAAATATATAGAGTGCTCTTACAACCCAAAAAAAGGAAAACAAAGAACACAATTTTAAAAAGGACAGGATTCCAAAATGGCGGTGGAGTGAACGGAAGCTACACAGACCATCTCCCAGAACCAAACTGGAATTACAATTATAACACAGACAAATCAACGTGAAAAAGCAACAGAAAAGCAGCTTGTGAGAACCATATAACCAGGGACACTGACTCGATCCTGGTAGGCTTGCAAAGGTATGAGACAGGGGGGCTGGGAGGCCACAGTCAGCAGCTCGGCAGAAGCCTCAGCTGTGAGCAGCGCCCTCAGGTTACACTCCCACGCTGCTGCACAGCCCAGAACCAGGACAGAGGCTAAACAAGCCATAGCCACTCACCTTGGGCTCCGGCAGAGGGAGGGCAGACTGGACTGGAACTGTGTCGGGATTTGGAGAGCACTCAGAGCTTTTGCTGAGTGGCAGCCATGCAGGACAATGACCATATTGCTCCTGCCCAGGGTTCTGGGGAGATGCAGCAGCCCCTCCCTCAGAGATCCAACTCCACCCTGTGGGCCATTGAAGTGCTAATTGAAGCTCATTAGCAACCAGCATCTGCCCTACCCTCATGAAATTCCCCTATGCTGAGCATCTGAGGGAGTTTTTCAATCAACTGACAACCTAAAACTCATCAAGTAACCTCACCTCGACTGCTAGCCTCCAGGCAAAAAGCTAGAGGATAACAGTACTTTCCAGCGCTAGCAACTTTAACCAGGAAAATAAGACTTGACAGTGGTGTTTAACGTGGGTCCTCCCTCACTCATGTAAACCCAGGAGAGGGAGCCACAAACAGCAGAACACCAACACCCAAGGGAAAACTTGACAGGCTCCAAAGCCCACAGTGTTAGCCAAAAAGGCGAAACACAGAAACAGAAGCCAAATGAAAGAGCAAGAGACCTCCACTGAAGATGAGATCAATGTGGAGCAATTAGGCATGTTAACAGAGCTAGAATTCAGAGCCATGATCTTGAGGAAGCTGAACAGCATGAGTAAGGACATAGAGACACTGAAAATAAGCCAACTGGAAATTAAAAACCATAAAGAAGAGATAAAAAATGACGTATCAGAAATGAAAAACACATTGAAAGGTTTAAAAAGCAGAGTAGAGGAAGCTGAGGACCGGAACAGTAAATTAGGTAGACAGGGTAGAAAAAATCAACCAATCAGAAAAACAAAAGGAAAAAAAAAAACAATTAAAAAACAGGAAGACAGCTTAAGAGAACAGTGGGACAACTGGAAATGTAATAATATTCGCATCATAAGTGTGCCGAAGAAGAAGAAAATAAGCAAGGGATAGAGAATACAGTATATTCAAAAAAATAGTGACAGAAAACTTCCCTAATTTGGTGAAGGAAGAAGGCATTCAAGTTCAAGAAGCACAGAGAGTCCCCAGTAAGAAAAACACAAACAGGCCCACACCAAAACACATAGTAATTAAAATGCAACAATTAAAGACAAAGAGAGAATCCTAAAAGCAGCAAGAGATAAGCAACAAGTTACCTATAAAGGAAACCCAATAAGGCTCTCAGCTGGCTTCTCACAAGAATCACTACATGCCAGAACAGAATGGCATGAAGTAATCAAGGTCATGAAAAACAAGAATCTGAATCCAAGACTACTCTACCCAGCAAGGCTATCATTCAAAATAGAAGGTCAAATAAAGAGTTTCCCAGACCAAAAAAAAAGGATAAGGGAATACATTACCACCAAACCAGCACTACAAGAAATGTTAAAAGGACTGCTGTAATTAGCAGTATAATTGGGAAGGAAAATAGAACCACACTAAAGAAAAATGGCAATAAATAAGTACATATCAATAATTACCTTAAATGTAAATGGATTGAATGCTCCCATAAAAAGACACAGAGTAGCTGATTGGATAAGAAAGCATGACTCATCTATATGTTGTTTCCAAGAGACCCACCTCACAACAAAAGGCTAGCATAGGTTGAAAGTGAAGGGATGGAAAAAATTTTCCAAGCCAAGGGAAAGCAAAAAAAAAGCTGAGGTAGCAATACTCATATCTGATAAAATATATTTTAAAATGAAGGCCATAACTAGAGACAAAGATGGCCACTACATAATATTAAAGGATCTATCCAACAGGAAGATATAACCTTGAGAAACATATATGCACCCAATATAGGAGCACCAAAATATATTAAAAATATTCGGGAAGACTTCCAAGGAGAAATCGACAACAATACAATCATAGCAGGGGACTTCAACACCCCGTTGACAGCACTGGATAGATCCTCTAGGCAAAAAATTACCAAGGAAACAGAGACTCTAAATGAAGCACTAGACCAAATGGATTTAATAGATGTCGACAGAGAATTACACCTCAAAACTATAGAATACACATTCTTCTCGAGTTCACATGGGACATTCTCAAAGATAGAATATATTAGGACAAAAACTAAATCTCTACAAGTTCAAGAAGATTGAAATCATATCAAGCATCTTCTCAGATCACAATGGTATGAAACTAGAAATCAATTGCAACAAGAACATGCAAAGACATTTCAACACATGGAGGCTAAATAGCATGTTATTAAACAATGAATGGGTCACCGAGGAGATCAAGGAAGAAATTAAAAACTTCCTGGAAACCATTAAAAATGAACACACAACAACACAAAATCTATGGGATGCAATAAAGGCAGTTCTGAGAGGGAAGTTCATAGCACTACAGGCCTACCTCAAAAAACAAGAACAATTTCTAATAGACTATCTAACCTCACTTAAAGAATAAGAAAGCAAACAAAAAGAAAACCCCAGAGCAAATAGAAGGAAAGAAATAGTAAAGATCAGAGCAGAAATAAATGACATAGAGAACAAAAAAATAATTCAAAGGATCAATGAAACAAAGAGCTGGTTTTTCAAAAAGATAAACAAGATTGAAGGACCCTTAGCTAGACTCACCAAAAAACAAAGAGAGAGAACCCAAATACACAAACTCAGAAATGAAAGAGGAGAAGTAACAACCAACACCACAGAAATACAAGAGATTGTTAACAGCTACTATGCACAACTATATGGCAACGAATTCGACAATCTAAGCAAAATGGACAAATTTCTAGAAACACACACTCTCCCAAAACTGGTCTGGGAAGAGATAGAAAACTTGAACAGACCAGTAACAACTAAGGAAATTGAAGATATAATCAAGACTCTCCAAGCAAACAAAAGCCTAGGCCCAGATGGCTTCACAGGGGAGTTTTACCAAACATTCAAAAAAGATCTAACACCCATTCTCCTCAAACTATTTCAAAACTTCAAGAAGAAGGAAGACTTCCAAACACGTTCTATGAGGCCAGCATAATTCTAATTCCAAAACCAGAAAAAAACACTACGAAGAAAGAAAACTACAGGCCATTATCCCTGATGAACATAGATGCCAAAATCCTGAACAAAATATTAGCAAATCAGATCCAGCAATACATCAAAAAAATTATTCACCATGACCAAGTGTGATTCATTCCAGGGATGCAAGGCTGGTACAATATTTGCAAATCAATAAATGTGATACACCACATAAACAAAATGAAGAATAAAAACCACATGATCATATCAATAGATGCTGAAAAAAGCCTTCGACAAAAGCCAGCATTTATTTCTGATAAAAACGCTCAGCAATGTGGGAATAGAGGGATCATATCTCAACATAATAAAGGCCATATATGAAAGACCTACAGCCAACATCATACTCAATGGGCAGAAACTAAAAACATTTCCATTAAGAACAGAAACAAGACAGGGATGTCCACTTTCGCCACTCTTATTTAATATAGTGCTGGAAGTCTTAGCCACAGCAATCAGACATGAGGAAAACATAAGATGGATCCAAATTGGAAAGGAGGAAGTGAAACTGTCATTATATGCAGATGACATGATGTTATACATACAAAACCCTAAAGACTCCATCAAAAATCTACTACACTTAATAAATGAATTTGGCAACGTAGCAGGATACAAAATTAATGTCAGGAAATCGACGGCATTCTTGTAAACCAATGATGAACTCATAGAGAGAGAAACTGCAAAAACAATCCCATTTACCATTGTGCCAAAAAAAATTAAGATACCTAGGAATAAACTTGACCAAAGAAGTAAAAGACCTATTTGCAGAAAACTACAGGACATTGAAAAAAGAACTAAAGAAAGATATAAAAAAGTGGAGGCACATACCTTGTTCATGGATTGGAAGAATTAACATCATTAAAATGTCCAACTACCCAAACCAATCTATAGATTCAATGCAATCTCCATCAAAATATCGACATATTTCACAGAACTAGAACAGATACTTCAAAAGTTCATGTGGAACCAAAAAATACCCCAAAAAGCCACATCAATTTGAAAAAAAAAGGACCAAGTAGGTGGGATCACAATACCAGATATCAGGTTATACTACAAAACTACTGTAATCAAAAAAGCCTGGTACTGACACAAGAACAAGCGTATGGACCAGTGAAACAGAACAAATAACCCAGAAATTGAGCCAAGACATTATACTCAATTAATATTTGACAAAGGTGGCAAGAGCATACAGTGGAGTAAAGACAGCCTCTTTAATAAATGGTGTTGGGAAAAGTGGACAGCTACATGCAAAAAAAAAATGAAACTAGACCATCAACTTACACCATACACAAAAATAAACTCAAAATGGATAAAAGACTTATATGTGACCCATGAATCCATAAAAATTCTAGAAGAAAATGTAGACAATGAAATTTCAGACATCACATGGAGCAGAATTTTCACTGATACATCACCTAAGGCAACAGAAACAAAGGAAAAAATGACATGGGACTATATCAAACTAAGAAGCTTCTGCACGCAAAAGAAACAATCATCAAAATGGAAAGGCAACCCACTCTGTGGGAGAACATCATTGCCAATGATGTATCAGGTAAGGGGTTAATTTCCAAAATATATACAGTGCTCATACAACTCTACAAAAGGAAGACAAAGAACTCAATTAAAAAATGGGCAGAGGAGCTAAATAGACACCTCTCCAAACAGGACATACAAATTGTCAAGAGACATATGAAGAAATGCTCAACATCACTAATCATCAGAGAGATGCAAATTAAAACAATAATGAGGTATCACCTCACACCTGTCAGAATGGCCTCAACAAGTGAGGGCAGGGTGTGGAGAAAAGGGAACTCTAATACACTAAGGTGGGAATGCAGACTGGTGCAGCCACTATGGAAAACAATATGGTGTTATCTCAAAAAATTAAAAATTGACCTTCCATTTGACCCAGTGATCCCACTTCTAGGAATATACCCTTAGAAGCCTGAAACACCAATCAGGAAGAATATATGTACCCCCATGTTCATAGCAGTACTGTTTACAATAGCTAAGATCCGGAAACAGGCCAAGTGTCCACCAGTAGACGAATGGATAAAAAAGCAGTGGTACATATACACAATGGAGTACTATGCAGCAGTAAGAAAGCAAGATCTCTTATCCTTTGAGATGACATGGAGGGACCTGGAAAGTATTATCCTAAGTGAAAGAAGCCAAGCAGAAAAAGACAAATACCACATGATCTCACTTATATATGGAATATAATGAACATAACAGTCTGAGGAATCCGGTAGACTCAGAAACATGGAAGTAGGGCACAGACTGACATCCCTCAGAAGAGGGGGTGGGAGGGGTGGGAAGAGATAAACCACAGAACTTATATGCATGTATGTATGACCAATGGACATGGACAACTAAACCGGGGACCGGGCGGGGGTGGGATGGGGAGGAGGGTGCCAATGGGGTTAAAAAGGTGAAATATCTATAACAAAAAATAAATAAAAATTAAAAAATAAATAAATAAATAAACATACTTTGTTAACAAGCATTTATTAAGTAACTTTTAGGTACATAGAATGATACTAAAACTTTAGAGTTAAACTAAAAAAAAAAAAGGGCAGAGGAACTAATAGACACTTCTCCAAACAGGACATACAAATGGCTAAGAGGCATATGAAGAAATGCTAAACATCACTAATCATCTTAGACTTGATTACATGGGCACTCCCTTAGAACAATCTGTATAATTAGGCAGCAGCAAATGAGTAAATGTAATCCATATATCAGAACTTGGCCATTTTTACATTATCTTCTTCCTCCCTTGGTAAATTTCAGTTAAATTCTGTGATATCCCAAATGAAGAAATAAAAAAAGATCTTGAGAGTGATGTTGTGAACGTCAAAACTGTTCATTTTTGGAGATACTTTTAAAAATTGTTTTCTTATCATGTAAACCTAAAAATTAAAATAGAAAATCATGTGGAGTTATCTCTCAGGAAACCCTCACATTGTATCACTTGATCAATATCCACTCTGCTTCCCAAGATCCTATGAGCCTCTAGTGACTATTAAGACTGTGTAAGAGAAGAACAATCAGAAATAAATGAGGTTGCTCTGCTGTTTTGGGGTACAGAGGGCTTTAAATCAGTAAGTTGTCCTAAACAGTGGATCATTCTTCACGAGAAATAAAATGTATACATATAAAACATGTAAACCCATACTGTAAGAGGCAATATATTATGTTTGTGATGATACCAGCTTTTGAAGCCTACATGCCCGGCTTAAAAACCCTAGAATACCTCTAGCTAGAAATGTGAAATCCAGCTATGTAATCTGTCTATGCCTGAGATTCCTCACCTATGAAATGAGGGTAAAATGAAAGTCGGTTATTTTTTGTAAGGATAAAAGCAAAACATGTATGAACATACTATTAAATACTGCCTGAATATAGACAAAGCTAAGTATTAACTATTTTCCTTGTTGTTGTTATTATTATTAACAAAGGAAGATATTTTGTATTGCATATCCTATTCTGGGATTTTTACAAGTAAAAAGAAAAATCTCCATACACAGAAATTTATGATGAAACATGGGAGTAACTTTGTGTGTATATGGTAAATATCTGTTCATGGACACAGGCTGACGTCCAGACTTAAGCTATTATGTCTTGCTTATAACCTAGATAACATAAGTAACTCACAATCATCAATGAAATACATTAAATTGCATATGTTAAAATAGCCTTTAATTCTTCTTAAACTTGAACCATCATCTGAATATATTTATTGCCAAACTTTTTGCACTAGTGTATGTGTTGAAACACATACATTTTATTGTCATTTAAAACTCCACTAAACCTTTATACTTGCATAACATTATCCTTTGAATAGCGAATTACTGAGAAATCTGGAAGAATGAAACAGTAATATTCACTGGAAAGAACAAATTATGTAATATACACCATATCTTGGAAGAACTAAAATTGCTAAAAGTGACATGTTTAATTATGCATGACCTGAATACTTTTGGAACAAATTTAATGTGTTCAAATAAGCACTGCTTCAAAGAGTTTTTTGGAACAGAAACTAAACTGACATCCCCTTTTGTGACTTATTTTCTTACTCAACACAACTTTACTTCTAAAAAGGGACAAGGAAGTCCTCAATTTTCAATCAAAGGTCATGGGGGCAGTACAACTTCCATTGTTGGGTTTATATTTAAAAATAAACACACAAACAAAAAAACTTAATCATCTGTGCACCACAACATGCCCAACTATAGAGAACTGCCCACATGAAAAGCCTTATACGAATGCTTATTGTGTCAGATTCCTTGGCGCATCTCCAGTAGACCTGAAGAGAAAAAGATGGGCTGACAAACCTCAGCTAATGCTTTGGGGATGTGACATCAGCTGAAATGAGCTGCCTTGACCAAGACAACACCCTCTTCCAGAGGGCACCCTCCATCAATTTGCTGGTCCATGTGAGATATAAAAAAGACACCTCTGAAAATCCATTCTAGCTCCAGGGTATCCTATTAAAAATGTCATAAAAATGACTGAATTGCAGGGTAACATCTCCTTTGTTCAATTTTGCTTTATTTACTTCTTTAATAATATTAATCCTGAGAGCACTACCCAATGAATTGATTGCATTAAAATATTCACCTAAGAGTTGGCTTCTTGGAGAACCCAATGTGTGATATCTACCATGCCTTTTGCCTAACTCCATGACTTTGAACATGAGGCTCTTAAAACAACTGTTACTTTGCCCACCTGTCTGAATGCACACAGCAACATGTCTCTGCATTGGCCCTCACTAAGGCTGGAGCTGCTGAGGCTGAGCTGTTTTGCTGCTTGCAGTTCACATCAAGTTAGTAAAGACTGCTTTACATAACAAATAGCCCTAAGTATTCAGGACTTAAGAATGTAAATTGTAATTGCACAATTACACTTTTTCTTTTCTTTTTATAATGGGGACATGATCTCTGCATCTTCCTGAAACTGCATTCAGGTATCTAGGCCACCTCCATCTGTAGTTCTGAATTCTGTAACACAGAGCTTTCAAAGTTGCTGAGACAGAAAAGGAAAGGGATGCAGGAGGCACACTTCCTCTAGGGTTTTTGTCCCAAAGTGGTTTGTGGTGTTTCTGCTTCTAGTACACCAGTCAGAACTGGGGATGTGCCCCAACCCAACTCAATTTGAAGTTAGAAGTGCACTTGGATAACAGGGAGCTAACAGCCAAATAAAAGCTCTATCCAGCCACTACACAATTCCCTCCAGCCACACTTGACCAAGTAAAGTTAGAATCTACCACTAAATCTATAACCTCTAAACGGGTAAAATGTTCTTACTTTTTCTATGATGTGTGCAAATAAAAAACAACTTTATTTATCAAAATCAATATAATCAGCTATAGCTGAACCGCGGTACCCTTATCTGTCAAATAGTAAAATATAAGGCCAGTCAATCAGATAACACTGCCTGACAGATATAAACTTCTCCACACAAATTAATCTTGATTATTTAATTATAAATGTCCGATGGCCTGGGAACTGGCGCCAGGCAAAGTGCTCGACCATTGTCTCCTTGCTCAGCCTTGTCTCCCACCCTGAACGGCCTGCCTCGAGCCTATAGATTAACTCCCATCTTGCTCTTATCTATTCACATTCCAGAGGCTCCATGCATGGCCCCCACAGGGCCAAACCCTAAGGGACAAATTCCAGATACAACAGGCAGATATAAAAGACACAAGCCCCTACATTGAGCGCGGCTTCTAGGACTCGACCCCCGGAGTCTGTGAACCCGCCCGGAGTGTACCCAATAAAGCCTGATCCCTGTTTATTTGGCTGATTGGCTCTCCAGTCTCTTCTCTGTTTTATTCGGCGGCGCCCCCCCGATTCCTTACAATAAACCCTACCTTTTAAAATCCACGGCCATTTTTCCCCTCTTGTCTATTATTGTTATTACCCTAACCTGGGTAATGTTGCCTGAGGGCAACCAATGACAGAATACACAGAATGAGACTAAAAACATGATTTGGAAAGAACAAACTTATAAACATATGTATCAGATTTTTTGTTGTTGTTTTTTATCCCCACCCGAGGACATTTTTGCATTTATCTTCAGCTAGAGCGGGAGGGAGAGAGGGGGGAAGAGAGAGAGAGAAACATCAATGTGAAAGAGGCACATTCACTGCTCGCTACCCACATGACCCCAACCAGGGCTGGGAATAAACTGCAGCCAAGGTACATGCCCTCAGCAGGAACCGAACCTGGGACTCTCTGGTTCACGGGCTGATGCTCTAACCACTGAGGAAAACTAGCCAGGGCTGTATCAGATTTTTAACAATTCTTCTTTAATATGGAAGAATATTTGGCTATAAGGAATGTAGCCTAAGTTAATAATGAAGCCTACCTGGTTTAAGGAGGAGGAATTTTTGGAGCAAATCTGTTCTGTTCTGCCCTGGAAAATAAGGCTTTAACTTTGTCAGTCTTGGTTCCTTTGTTCCACTCTCCACGGAAGCCCCAACACTGGTTGTGTCACTCTTGAGCAGTATGATTTAGGTCAAGTTACTTGACCTCTCAAGCATCAGATTTTCCATTTGTGAATATTCCACATGACAACCAATGTTAGTAGGAGCACATAGTAACCACATAAAGACAAGTGCCTGGTTGAAGACTTCCCCTCTGCTGTCTCCAGCTTTCTGCAGTGGAAATTCACTGAGCTCTCCATTGGAAATCTGAGTCCTTCACTGATTTCCAGAACTGTAAATCATTCTGGGTAATAGTGCACATACTAATACTCATACTCAAAAGACTGGCTTGCTCTACTCCCAAGGATTAGGATGTTTCTGCCCCAAATTTGAAATGTAGTGAACAAATAAGCACTGTTCAGATATCTACCAAATTGTTTGCCAAGCATCATTCTGGGTCAAACTATCTTGGGTTCTTCAAAATGGACCTTTTAATCCCCAAAACATGTTTCTCCTTTTTCTCTCCACATATTGGATCAACCCATAGTATTATATGTCTACCCAGTTTGCTACTAATGTCCTTCCTGTCCGATGGCCTGGGGACTGGCACCAGGCAAAGTGCTCGACCATTGTCTCCTTACTCAGCCTTGCCTCCCACCCTGAACGGCCTGCCTCTAGGCTATAGATTAACTCCCATCTTATCTATTCATATTCCAGAGGCTCCATGCATAACCCCCGCAGGGCCAAACCCTAAGGGACAAATTCCAGCTGCAACAGGCAGATATAAAAGACACAAGCCCCTACATTGAGCGCGGCTTCTAGGACTCGACCCCCGGAGTCTGTGAACCCGCCCGGAGTGCACCCAATAAAGCCTGATCCCTGTTTATTCGGCTGATTGGCTCTCCAGTCTCTTCTCTGTTTTATTCGGCGGCGCCCCCGATTCCTTACATCTGGTGCCGAAACCCGGGGGGGAGGGTTTTGTGACCCGGCCTGGCCTTTTTGGTCGGGACGAGAGTCCCCCTCCTCTCCCTGCGCCGCCACCCGTCTTCTGGATTCGGAATCTCCCTCGACCCAGCACCGACTTCGGAGCCAGGCTCCCAAACCGTAAGTCGTTTCACTCTTTCTCTGGGGTTTTCGGAGCCAGTCTCCAAACCCATTGGAGCCAGGCTCCAAAACCGTTTCGCTTTTTTCTGGGGTTTTGATCTGTCATCCGTCCAGGGCTCGGGTCTCCCGTCCAAACCTTGGCCAAGTCAGGACGCCCCCGCCTCTCCGCCGGAGTTCCTGGAACTCCCGGTCTGAAGCTGCTTCTAGGGACGCCTGAGGCTCCTTCACGACCACCCTGTCCATCCAGGACAGACATCCGTCCAGGGACGGGCATTCAAAAGGGACGCCTTTTGTATGTCCGCTCTCCCGACACTCAAAGCCCCTCTAACCTGTCTCCATGGGCAATTCCGAATCCAGACTCGACCGTAAGACCCCCTCGGGTGTCTCCTCCAAAATTTTTCCAAATTGGGATATTCTCAGAGTCTACACAGACACCAGAAAAGATTCTGAAGTCCCTTATATTCAGGCTTTGTTGGATGCACTCCGCCCCCCCCCCCCAGATAATCCCCTCAGTTCCCCTGTCGCTGCCCACACCCGGTCCCACACACCCACAGGGCCACTGTCCTTGCCTCCCACTTCATTTCCCAGTCCACCCCTGATATCAGAAAGAAGCTCAAGAAGGTTGAGGAGGGCCCTGAAACTCCCATCCAAGACCTGGTAAAAATGGCCTTTAAGGTTTTTAATGCCCGGGAGGAGACGGCTGAAGCAGCCCGCCAGGCGAGGCTCCAGCAGAAGGTAAGCCTCCAAACCCAGGCTCTGGTAGCTGCCCTACGGCCGGCAGGGGACCCAAAAAAGACACCAGGCCCCAAAAGGGGGACCTCGCTCGCCTCCAGGCGCCTGTTTCAAATGCGGCAAGGAAGGCCACTGGGCCAAAGCCTGCCCACAGCCCAGGCCACCTACCAAGCCCTGCCCCCAATGCAAACAAATGGGACACTGGAAGTCGGACTGCCCGACCCTGGCTCAATCCTCAGCACCTCAATGCTGGGGAAATGAGACCCAGGATTTCCCAGCATTGGAGCTACTAGGGCTCATGGACGACTGAGGCGGCCCTGGTTCTGCAACTCCGGTCACCCTCGCCAAGCCCAGGGTCACGCTCCAGGTAGCGGGTAAGTCTATTTCCTTCTTAATAGACACGGGGGCTACCTACTCTGTCCTCCCCTCCCATTCGGGCCTCACTTTTCCTTCCCAGGTCTCGGTTATGGGAATTGATGGGCTCCCTACAACCCCCAAACGAACGGCCCTACTTAACTGCATCTTCGAAGGCTACCCGTTCTCCCATTCCTTTTTAGTAATGCCTGCCTGCCCAGCTCCACTCTTGGGGAGAGATATCTTATCTAAACTCCATACTACCATCTCTTTCCTCCCCCAACAGCCGCATCTAATAGCTTTACTCTCTGGCCCTACCCAGGCTACTGCCTCAGCTTCCGCGGTCCAGCTCTTACCGGCAGTCCACCCTGGGGTCTGGGACACAAACACCCCCTCGGTTGCCTCACATCACGCCCCCATCCTCATCAAATTAAAAAACCCATCATCTTACCCCAATCGCCCCCAATTTCCCATCTCTCAGGCTCACCAACTAGGACTCCACCCCATTATATCTAAACTCAGAAGCCAGGGCCTCCTCATTCCTACCAACTCCCCCTGTAACTCCCCCATTCTGCCTGTTAAGAAACCCTCGGGGCAGTACCGCCTTGTCCAAGCCTTGTCCAAGACCTTCGCATAATTAACTCAGTGGTCATACCCATCTCCCCTGTAGTCCCAAACCCCTACACCCTCCTCTCTCATATTCCCCCCCATACTACTCATTTCTCAGTTCTTGACCTAAAGGATGCTTTCTTTACCATCCCGCTACATCTTGATTCCTATTTTCTCTTTGCTTTCACCTGGGAAGATCTGGTCTCCAATATTTCCCAACAGTTAACATGGACTGTCCTCCCTCAAGGATTCCGAGACAGTCTGCACCTCTTTGGTCAGGCTCTTGCTCAGGACTTAAGGGAATGTGATCTGTCCCATCCACTCTTCTCCAATATGTAGACGATCTTCTCATCTGCTCCCCCTCTGAAGGAGATAATATCTCAGCCACCACCGGTCTCCTCAATTTTCTTTACACCAAGGGTTACCGGGTGTCTGCACAGAAAGCCCAGATCGCGACTCCCTCGGTGACCTACCTAGGGCTCCTTGTCACTCCGACATACCGGGCAATCACCTCCGACAGGTTGCAGGCCCTTAGGGACTTACAACCCCCGACCTCGGCAATGGAAATTCAGTCCTTTCTTGGGCTTATGGGGTTCTTCAGGCACTGGATCCCCAATTTTGCCCTCCTAGCCAGACCACTCTACCAGGCAGCCAGAGACACCCCCAAGGGACCCCTGACCTCCCCTAAGGAGGTCCGCCGGGCTTTCCAGACCCTCCTTGAGGCTTTGTGTTCTGCTTCAGCTCTTGCTCTCCCCAATCCCCAACGACCTTTTCTCCTCTATACAGAAGAAAAACATCACTTAGCCATAGGGGTCCTGGTTCATCCACTTGGCCCCACCCTGGTCCCTGTTGCTTACCTCTCAAAGCAGCTGGACCCCACTGTTCATGGATGGCAGCCTTGCCTCCGGGCCCTTGCAGCAGCGGCAGAACTCACCAGGGAGGCACTGAAGATCAATCTACAACAGCCTCTCCAGGTTTTCTCCCCCCACCGCCTTACCGACCTCTTAATTCTTCCAGACGCCCAAAGACTGCAAATACTGTCGGAGATCCACAAGTCTCTCCACATAGGCCCCGAAGCCCTTCACCAATTCTTATCTCCAATCCTCCACCCCGACAAACTCCGGCCGGCTATCCAGGCCGCACATGCCTCATGTTCTGTTTGTTCCAGGTCCGACAGCCAAGGAGCTTGCCATGTGCGCAGGCCCCTACACCAAATGCGGGGTCACCTGCCAGGACAAGACTGGCAGATAGACTTCACTCATATGCCTAAACACAAACAACTAAAATATCTTTTAACCATGGTTGATACTTTTTCAGGTTGGATTGAGGCCCTCCCAGCCGCCTCAGAGACTGCAGAAACCGTAGCCACTCACCTACCGAAAGACATCATCCCTCGCTTTGGGCTGCCAAACTCCATACAATCAGACAACGGGCCAGCTTTCATCTCCAAGGTCACTGAAGCGGTCTCGGTCTCTCTTGGCATCAAATGGAAACTACCTACATGCGGCCTATCACCCCCAGTCCTCGGGTAAGGTTGAGCGGGCCAACGGCCTCATCAAGGAACATCTAACCAAACTCAGCCTGGAACTCCGACAGTCCTGGCCTGACCTGCTACCCCTGACCCTTACCCGTCTTCGAGCCGCGCCTCGGGGACCCTCTCACCTCAGTCCTTTTGAACTTCTATACGGAAGACCCTTCCTCCTTCCTACTCCGTCTATAGACTCCCCACCCCTTCTGGCCTCATACCTGCCCTACCTCTCCCTCCTTCGCTCCCTCCTCCGAGAACATGCTAACCATACCCTTCCTAAACCTGGACCTGACCTGGGATCGGAGCTCTCCCAACCCATTTCACCTGGAGACCGGGTACTAATCAGGACCCTCTCTCCCCGACCCCTACACCCTAAATGGGAGGGACCGTACACCGTTGTTCTGACTACTCCCTCTGCAGTTAAGGTGTTGGGGATCTCCGCCTGGATCCATCTCTCTAGGATAAAGAAAGCCCCAATTCCAGAAGAGCAACCAGTCCTGGAGCCTTGCCTCACCTGCACTCCATTGGGGCTGACGAAAATCAGAATACACAAGACGCCCTAATTGGATCATCCACGATAAGTCATTATGATTCTGCTATACATCTTTCTGACTCTGGGCCTCGCCCCTGGTTGCCCACTCATTCTTGCCGCCTTCTCTCCTTCGCTTCTGGAATCCTCCCATCTGTTCTGTACCCTGAATTTGACCCAACGTCTCCTCTATAAGGCCAACTCCACATTTGCGCCTGACTGTTGGGTCTGCCTATCCCTGTCCTCCTCAGCCTACTCTGCCATATGTGTGGGTCCACCACCTGTATGTGTCTCCCCACTAACTGGACTGGCACCTGCACCTTGGTATATCTCACCCCCAACATCAATATAGTCCCCCAGGACTCCTCCCTGCCTGTTCCCGACGTCACCTGATTAATACAAGAAGACACAAACGGGCTATACAGCTGGTACCCCTTCTCACTGCCCTAAGCATTACAGGAGCTTTGGGACTCGGGGCAGGTGGGCTAGGAACCTCTCTATCATATTTCCACATCCTATCTGAAGACCTACAAAATTCTTTAGAAGAAATAGCCTCCACCCTTCTCAGCATCCAAGGTCAACTAGACTCCTTAGCAGCAGTCACCCTTCAAAATCGAAGGGGCCTAGATCTCCTCACTGCAGAAAAGGGAGGTATATGTGTTTTCCTAGAAGAGCAATGCTGCTTCTATCTTAACCAGTCAGGCTTCGTCCGAAATGCTGCCAATAACTTAAAAGAAAGAGCACAACGCATTCGGGAAAGGCGAGATCAATCTTGGAGCACCTGGTTCGATTCCAACTGGGCACACTGGGTTTTGCCGCTTATGGGTCCCCTAACTCTCCTTTTTCTAGCCCTTGCCTTCGGACCCTGTCTCCTGCGACTACTCTCCTCCCTACTACAAAACCGACTGAAGGCCCTCACCAGCCAGACGGTGCACGAGATCATGATGCTAAGCCATTATCAACCTCTCGCCAGATCCTCAGGCCCGGATCATGCCGACATGGGCCCCCTCCCCTAACGCCGCCCCTGTCCAGCACGAAGTAGCCAGAAAGACACCTGCGCCCCTTTGTCATTATCACAGAGTCGGGAATGTCCAATGGCCTGGGGACTGGCACCAGGCAAAGTGCTCGACCATTGTCTCCTTACTCAGCCTTGCCTCCCACCCTGAACGGCCTGCCTCTAGGCTATAGATTAACTCCCATCTTATCTATTCATATTCCAGAGGCTCCATGCATAACCCCCGCAGGGCCAAACCCTAAGGGACAAATTCCAGCTGCAACAGGCAGATATAAAAGACACAAGCCCCTACATTGAGCGCGGCTTCTAGGACTCGACCCCCGGAGTCTGTGAACCCGCCCGGAGTGCACCCAATAAAGCCTGATCCCTGTTTATTCGGCTGATTGGCTCTCCAGTCTCTTCTCTGTTTTATTCGGCGGCGCCCCCGATTCCTTACACTTCCTATATTGTAACACTCCTCTTTGTACCTGAAGCCTGCCCTATACTTTCTCCAAAATGCTAACATCCGTGCCTTCTGCTTTCTTATAGGAAATCAGAACCATCATCCTGCCTGGTTCTAGGCACCTAGTTAACTCCCACAGTCCTGGTCCCAATCTTGACTTTTTCATTTATGTCTCTCATTCCTGATAGGGAAGACACATAATTCACTTCCAAACTTATTTGTCCAGTGCCCATTGGAGATATACGCCCACTGAACATCCTACTATTACTTTAAACTTAACTCATCTCATCCAGAAGTAAATTAGTAATCATTTCCTCCATACTTGTCATAATTTTGTTCAAGACCATGGTTCTAGTATTCAGTGATTTACCTAATGCAGAGATCTGGGGGTCAGCTCATATATAATCCACCACAAAACTATTATTCTCACCCGCCCAAATACCTTTCAAATTCTTCTTTACTCCAGCCTAATTATTCTCTTAGCCCAGATCCTATGTTCTGTCAACTACTTACTTTAACAATCATGTATCTGATTAGCTTGCTACAGGCTCTGTATTCCCCCAACCCTATCCACTGGGAATCCCAGTCTCAGCCTTAAATTTTTAATCATATTGCTCCTCGTCAATGGCATCCTGCTATCTTGGGAATATGACTTACCATATCATGTATGATATTGAATTACTTCACTGATCAACTCACTTTATGTTTTCTCCCCCACTGACTTTCCAGCCATAACATACTCATTTGTTCCCTAAAACAAGCATGGCCCAGTCTTGCTTGCCTGAAGACTTTGCATACTCCTTTTATGCATTTCTCATTTTTACTGACTCTTGGTTATCTGTCTAGTGTCTAAGTTTTTCTTTCTTATTTCTCCCAAACTAGAAAATTTGTCCTACTATAAATTTCTAGGGCACTTTGTCATTTCATTTTTATAAACTTCATTGTATTTTATTATTAACCCTCATTCAATTTTCTGTCTTTTCTACTTGTCTGCAAGTTTTAGGATAGTAGACTTTCTGCTCGTCATACTCCTGAATTCCCAGAAAATAATATGGCAACAGATCCTGCTGACTAAATGAATGCCACAAAGACATCGTTCACATTCTCTCATGGAAATCACTCACTTCCAGGTGGACAGTTAGCAAGAGCTTCTGAACCACATAATAAAAAAACAGTATTGCATAAGTGTGAAAATATGGGCTTTCATTTAAATACTGGCTTTATCACTTGAAAACTTTATGACCTTAGGCAAATCATTTAACGTCTTTCTACTTCATGTAAAAATAAAAAAATAAAAAATACCTTTGAAAAATTACCTCTCTGGATAATTGTGAGCATTAAGTAAAGACAATGTATGTAAGGATATTACAACGGTGCCTGACATAGAGCAATTACTATTTTAATATGTCAGCAATTAGTATTGTTATTTTGGAAAAAGACTGTGATATGTTATCAGTTGGGATGTTGGTGTGCAAAACTATCTTCTATTTTGTCCAAAAATGCTTATAAAATGTTGGAGTCATTTCCCTTCTGTTTCCCACTGTCTTAGTTATTTACAGGGATGATTCAATTATAGTTTTCAGTCAGGTAACTTTGTGTTTTTAAAATTCCCATTCCAATTAATTTTGTTTAAGTAGTGAGGGGGAAGTGACTGCCTTTCTGCTGCTGGGACTCACATGTGGCATGCCTGATTCATCAACTACAGACAGCACTACTGATGTGGTGCACACTGGAAATTTTCACATTTAAGGTCCCACAGACTCTGAGATAGTTTTCAAGGTCTCCAGGAGTTTTCAAGTTCTAGAGTCAATTCAGAAAATAATCCAAATATTATTTGTACTAACACCAGGTGTGCCACATGGGCCAGGGCTAACTTCAGTCTATACATGTAGTATTCATTTAAGGGTTGTTACTATAAAAAAGGAATGATCTCAAATATATCAAAGGCACACTCAACTTAAAAAATTGTTTACATTTAAGGTGTACAACATGATTTAATATTTAAATACATAGTGAGATTATTGTAATTAAGCCAATTAATGTTGCCTCTCTTCACATCATTACAATTTTTTGTGTGTGATAAGTGAGACCACCCAAAATCTACTCTGGTATTCATTTCTGGTATTCAATACAGAATTATTAACTGCGATCATAATGCTATATATTATATCTTTAGACTTGTTTATCTTCTATAATTGCAACTTAATTGTTTCCATATCTTAACTAGAATAATGCTGTAATATACACTGGAATGCTGATACCTCTTTGAGGTACTGAATTCATTGTCTTAGGGTATATACACAGAAGAGGGGTTAGTGGATCATATGTTAGTTCTATTTTTAGTTTATTGAGGAATCTCCCTACTGTTTTCCATAATGGTTCCGACTGACATTCACACCAACCGTGTATAAGGGTTTTCTTTTCTCCACATTTTTGCCAAAACTACTCTCTCTCTCTTTCTCTTTTTTATAAATAATAGCCATACTAATAGGTATGAGATGACATCTTATTTTAGTTTGGATTTATGTTTCCCTGACTATTAATGATTTTGAGCACCTTTTCATATATCTGTTGGTCATCTGTATGTCTTCTTTGGAAAAATTTCTGTTTAGGTAATTTATCCATTTTTAAATCAGGTTGGTTCCTTTTTTGCTATTGAATTACATGATTTCCTTATATATTTTGGATATTAATCCCTTATCAGATTAATCGTTTGCAAATATTTTCTCCCAATTCATAGGTTGTTTTTTTTTTTTTTGTTGATGGTCTCCTTTGCTGTGCAGATGCCTTTTAGCTTAATGTTATCCCACTTATTTATTTTTGTTTTTGTTGCCTGAGCTTTTGATGTCCCATCCAAAAAATGATTGCCAAGGACAATGTCAAGGAGGTTTCCTTCTATGTTTCCTTCTAGGACTTTTATGGTTTCAGGTATTACATTTAAATCTTTAATCCATTTTGAGTTATTTCTTGTGTATGGTGTAAGATAAGGGCCACACTCAACTTCCGTTTCCTCAAGTTATGAATGATTGTTAACATAAAAATGCTGTCCTTTCTTTACCAATTTGCATTCTAACCATTACCACCATTCAGTATATTCAAAGACTTCAAATTTTGTGTATCAAATGGAAATATAGGAGCATAAAGTTAATTTTCAGACCCTAAAAACACTGTAGTATATAAACTCCCATTTCCACCTCAGTGACCAGGTTTTCTGCGTTTTCATTCTAGATTAGGGAAAATGTTGGCAAGTCTATAAGACAAAATAGCTTTTTTATCTTTCCACTCTTTAATTGTAATTATTTGAGTTTCAACTTTGAAACTTAAAAGGAATGAACATAATGCATGAAAACCAATAATTTTGATCAGTCTCTAAATAAATCTATTTTGTGTGTGCTTAGAAAAACACATCCTTGCTATGCCATATATTTACCACATATCTTAACAAATTAAAGAAATTTATCTATGTGGCTTAATTAATTTTTTTCTTTATTGATTTTTAGAGAGAGAGGAAGGGAGAGGGAGAGATAGAAACATTGATGAGAGAGAACATTGACTGGCCACCCCCTGCTCACCACTCACTGGGAATTGGACCCACAACCTGGGCATGTGCTCTGACTGGGAATTGAACAGGTGATCTCTTAGTGTATGGGTCGACGCTCAACCACTGAGCCACACCAGCTAGGCTCACTATGTGGTTTTGAACAAGTGTTCTGAAATTTCAGCATGCCTCCCAAAACACCTGGAGGTCTTGTTAGGAGATAGACTCCTGTCCCCCCACCCCACCCCACCCCTTTGAACTTTTGACTTTTGATTCATAGGAGCCTAACACTTCATTTATTTCTAACTAGTTCCAGAGGATGCTAATATGGCCTAGGGATCAAACTTTGAACGGTTGCTTTATACTAATTGCTCTGTAGGTCATACCATGTCATCATTTTTTTAAAAGAGAATTTAAAAAGATTATTGAAGTTTGATCTTATAGAATAGTTTTCTCCATGTTGAGTTATCCTAACATAACTATTAGAGCATAATGTAGACAGTATATACATTAAATGTGTATTGCATTTATAAATACTTTAGTTAATATTTGAATCCATACACAATTGGGGGCACTGTGATTTAATAATTTCCACTGGTAATTTTTTCCTAATTTTAAAAACATGATTTTAAATAATCTGCAAGGTATTTTTTTTCCTTTTTTTCTTCTTCTCTCCTTTCCTTTCTTCTTTCCTCTTCCTACCTTCCTCCCATCTTCTTCCTACCTTTTTTCCTTTCTCTTTTTCTTTCCTTATTTCTTTGTTCTCACAAAAAATTAAATACAAGTTTTCGTGTTCAGACAAAGCTGAATCTGATTTCCAGAAGTAACATGAAGGAACAGACGTTTGGGGGGCTGGGAGGTGGATCTTATTACAATGTATATTCATGCCCTCACTTGTAGGATTTAACATCTTAACAATACACATTAATAGGACAAGTATTAAGCAATAAAAACCTGCACAGTTTTCTTTGCCCAGCAATGTTAAAAACATCATAACCAGTGCTTCAAAGTCTATTTAAAAATTAACATAATCTTATATAAAACCTTTCTCATCATTTCACAGTGCTTGTGACTTCATAGTAGGATAGCGCAGATACATGAGGAGGTGAGGAAAGTGAAGATATTTCTCTCAGGCCCTTTTGACTCTACCCTGTGAATCTATAACTTAATTTTACTTCCTGTGAGGCAATGAAAGGAAGGGCTGATGAGGTTTGCAAGTAGCTTAATTTTTCTTTGTCACATCCTTATGAAAGTTTATGAGAAATTATTTACAGCTTAAGTCCTTAACCCCCCCCCCCGCTTTGGAAAAGACCTGGAATGAGAAAAAAAATCTTCATATTGTTTTTGCAATAACACACACTTTCTTGTGACTCTGAATGTTATTTTATCATCTGTGAAATGGGTAGAGAATAGATTATATAATCTACCAGTATCTTGTACAAAATAGTTTAATGCCTTTATCCTTTAGGCATGAAGATGGTAAATAATATATTGAAATCCTATTTAATAAATAAGTTGAGGACCTCACTGAACACATCTACACACATTTCTTTTTTTAAAAATTTTTTATGTATTAATTAATTTTGTTACAGATGTTTCTAATTTTTCACCCATTGACACCCTCTTACCCTTCCTTCCCCTTCTCCACCCTATCTCCAACTTTACTGTCTATGTTCATTGGTCATGCAAACATGCAGGTAAGTTCTGTGGTTTATCTCTTTCCTCACAAAACCCCCTCCTCTGAGGCTTGTCAGTCTGTACTCCATCTCTATGTCACTGGGTTAATTTTGTTCAACTGTTTGTTTAGTTCATGATATTCCACAAATAAGTGAGATCATGTGATATTTGTCCTTCTCTGATTGGCTTATTTCACTTAGCAAAATACTCTCTAGGTCTTTCCATGCCATCTTAAAGGATAAGAGATCTTTCTTTCTGACAGCTACATAGTATTCCATTGTGTATATGTACCACAGCTTTCCAATTCACTCATCTACTGATGGACACTTGGGTTGTTTCCAGATCTTAGCTATTGTAAATAGTGCTGTTATGAACATGGGAGTACATACATTATTTCTGATTGGTGTTTCCGGTTTCTTAGGGTATATACCTAGAAGTAGAATCCCTCGGTCAAATGACAATTCAATTTTTAACTTTTTGAGGTAACACCATATTGTTTTCCATAGTGACTGCACCAGTCTGCATTCCCACCAGCAGTGTACAAGAGTCCCCTTTTCTCCACACCCTGCCCTCACTTGTTGTTTGATGATTTGTTGATGGCGGTTATTCTGACAGGTGTGAAGTGATACCTCATTGTTGTTTTAATTTGCATCTCTCTGATGATTAGTGATGTTGAGCATTTCTTCATGTCTCTTAGCCATTTGTATGTCCTGTTTGGAGAGGTGTCTGTTTAGCTCCTCTGCCCATTTTTCAATTGGGTTCTTTGTCTTCTTTTTGTTGAGTTGTATGAGCAACTATATATTTTGGAAATTAACCCCTTATCTGATGTATCATTGGCGACTATAGTCTCCCATATAGTGGGATCTCTTTCCATTTTGATGGTTGTTTCTTTTGCTGTGCAGAAGCTTTTGATTTCGATGTATTCCCATGTGTTCATTTTCTCCTTTCTGTGCCTTAGGTGCTGTGTCGGTGAAAATTCAGCTGCGTATGATGTCTGAGATTTTGTTGCCTACATTTTCTTCTAGGTTTTTTATGTATTCAATAGTCACAATTAAGTCTTTTATCCATTTTGAGTTTGTTTTTGTGTATGATATAAGTTGGTGTTCTACCTTCATTTTTTTGCATGTAGCGGTCCAATTTTCCCAACATTTATTAAAGAGACTGTCTTGACTCCACAGTATGCTCTTGCCACCTAGTGTCAAATATTAATTGAGCATATTGTCTTGGGTCCATTTATGGGTTCTCTTTTCTGTTTTATTGACCTATGTGCCTGTTCTTATGCCAGTACCAGGCTGTTATGATTACAGTGGCTTTGCAGTATAACCTGAAATCTGGTAATGTGATCCCTCCTACTTTGTTCTTCTTCTTCAAGATTGCTGTGACTTTTGGAGATCTTTTTTGGTTCCATATAAACTTCTGAAATATTTGTTCTAGTTCTGTGAAGTATGTCATTGGTATTTTGATGGAGATTGCATTGAATCTATAGATTGCTTTGGGTAGTATGGACATTTTAATGATGTTAATTATTCGAATCCATGAACAAGGTATATGCTTCCACTTTTTTATATCTTCCTCTATTTCTTTTTTTTTAATGCCCTGTAGTTTTCTGTGAAGAGGTCCTTTATTTCTTTGATTAAGTTTATTCCTAGGTATCTTAATTTTTTGCTGCAATGGTAAAAGGGATTGTCTTTTTAATTTCTCTTTCTGTGAGTTCATCATTGGTGTATAAGAATGTTGTTGATTTCTTGATGATAATTTTGTATCCTGCTACTTTGCCAAATTCATTTACTGAGTCTACTAGATTTTTGATGATGTCTTTGGGGTTTTCTATGTACAATATTATGTCATCTACAAATAATGACAGTTCCACTTCCTACTTTCCAATTTGGATGTCCTTTATTTTTTCTTCATGTCTAATTTCTTTGGCTAAGACTTCCAGTACTATGTTAAATAAGAGTGAAGAAAGTGGGCAACCTGTCTTGTTTCTGTTCTTGAGGGGAATGCTTTTAGTTTTTACCCATTGAGTATGATGTTGGTTGTAGGTTTTTCATATATGGCCTTCATTCTATTGAGATATGATCCCTCTATTCCCACATTGCTGGGAGTTTTTATCAAAAATGGGTGCTAGATTTTGTCAAATGCTTTTTCAGCATCTATTGATATGATCATATGGTTTTTATCTTTCCTTTTGTTTATGTGGTGTGTCACACTTATTGATTTGCGAATATTGTACCAGCTTTGCATGCCTGAGATGAACCCCACTTGATCATGATGAATAATTTTTTTGATGTATTGCTGGATCCGACTTGCTACTATTTTGTTAAGGATTTTGGCATCTGTGTTCATCAGGGATATTGGCCTATAGTTTTCTTTCTTTGTAGTGTCTTTATCTGCTTTTGGAATTAGGATTATGCTGGTCTCATAAAATGAGTTTGGAAGTGTTTTGTCTTCTTGGATTTTTTGGAATAGTTTGAATAGTTCTTAGAATGTTTGGTAAAACTCCCCCATGAAGCCATCTGAGCCTGGGCTTTTGTTTGCTGGGAGTTTCTAGATTTCATCTTCAATTTCCTTTGTTGTTATTGGTCTAGTCACATTTTCTATCTCTTCCTGGTTCAGTTTTGGGAGGCTGTGTTTTTCTAGATATTTGTCCATTTCTCCTAGATTGTCCCGTTTGTTGACGTATAATTGTTCATAGTATGTTTCGATGATCCTTTGTATTTCTTTGGTGTTAGTTGTTACCTCTCCTCTTTCATTTCTGGTTTTATTTGGTTTCTCTCTTTTTATTTCTTGGTGAGTCTGGTAAAGGTCCATTGATCTTGTGTATCTTTTTAAAAAATCAGCTTTTTGTTTCGTTGATCCTTTGAATAAATTTTTTAGTCTCTATGTCATTTTTTTCTGCTCTGACTTTTACTATTTTCTTCCTCCTTCTAGGTTTTTCTTTTGTTTTACTTCTAGTTCATTAAGTTGTAGGGTTAGAAAGTCAATTAGGAATTTTCCTTGTTTCTTGAGGTAGGCCTGTAGTGCTATGAACTTCCCTCTCAGGACTGCTTTTGCTGCATCCCATAGATTTTAGTGTTGTTGTGTGTTCGTTTTCATTGTTTTACAGGAAGTTTTTTATTTCTTCCTTGATCTGGTTAGTAACCCATTCATTTTTTTTTAATAACATGTTATTTAGCCTGTTTGAATGTTTTTGTGTGTTTATTGTAATTGAGTTCTAGTTTCATGTTATTGTGATCTGAGAAGATGCTTGATATGATGTCAATTTTCTTGAATTTGTAGAGGCTTGCTTTGTGTCCTAACATGTGGTCTATCTTTCAGAATGACCCATGTGCACTTGGGAAGAATGTATATTCTGCAGCTTTGGGGTGAAATGTTCTATAAATATCAATTAAGTTCAACTGATCTAGTTTGTCTTGTAAGGACTCTATGTCCTTGTTAATTTTTTGTCCAGAAGATCTATCCAGTGGTGTCAGTGGCATGCTATTGGTCTCTTCCTTGAAGTTCTCCAGAAGTTTTTTAATATATTTTGTTGCTCCCGTATTTAGTGTGTATATGTTTACCAGGGTTATATCCTTTCATTGGATTGCTCCTTTTAATATTATGCAATGACCTTCTCTATCTCTTATTATGTTCCTTGTTTTGAAGTTTGTTATTTCGGATATGAATATTATTATACCAGCTTTTTTTTTCTTCATTTCCATTTGCTTGGAAAATGTTTTTCCATCTCTTCACTTTCATCCTGTATGAGTCTTTTGTTGTGAAATTGGTCTCTTGTAGACAGCATATATATGGGTCATGTTTTCTTATTCAATCAGCTACCCTATGTCTTTTGATTAGAACATTTAAGCCATTTACATTTAAGGTAATTATTGATAGATAATTATTAGTTGCCAATTAATTTTATGCCTGTGTTCCTCTCTCTATCTCTGTTTCTTCTTCTTCTTACAATATCACTTCATCATTTCTTGCAGTGCCGGTTTGGTGGTGGTAAATTCCTTCAGTTTTTTTTTTTTTTTTTTTTTTTTTTTTTTTATCCATGAAGCTCTTTATTTCTCCCTCAATTTTGAATGATAGCCTTGCTGGATAGAGTAGTCTTGGATTCAGAACCTTGCCTTGCATTACTTTGTACACATCATGCCACTCCCTTCTTGCCTGCATCGTTTCTATTAAGAAATCAGCTGACAGTCTAATGGGAGCTCCCTTGTAGGTAACTTTCTGTCTCTCTCTTGCTTCCTTTAAGATTCTTTCTTTGTCTTTAATGTTTGCCATTTTTATTGTGATGTGTCTAGCTGTGAGTCTTCTTGGATTCATCTTGCTTGGGACTCTGTGTTTTCTGGACTTTTGTGACTTTTTCCTTCACCAGTTTAGGGAAGTTTCCTGTCATTATTTCTTCAAACAGCTTCTCTATTCTTTTCTCTGATTCTTCTCCTTTCAGTATCCCTCTAATGTGAACGTTGTTGCATTTTGTATTGTCCCACAGCTCCCTTAAACTTCCCTCCTACTTTTTAAATTTTTTTTCCTATTTGCTGCTCTATTTGATTGTTATTCTCTACCTTGTCTTCTAAGTCACTGATTCAGTCTTCAGCTTCTTCTAATTTACTATTAAACCCTTCTAAGGTATTTTTCATAACAGCTATGTCATTCTTTATTTTCTCTTGCTTTTTATGCATAGCTTCTACCTCTTTATGCATAGCTTCTACTTCTTTTTTTAAGCTGAAGTAGTTGCCAGTGAGCTCTTCATAATTCTTATTAAGTTGCTTATAGTTCTCACCAAATTGTTTGAGCACCCTTGAAATCAATGCTTTGAATTCTTTATCTGGCAAGTTGCTGTCTTCCATTTTCTGTAGTTCCTTCTCTGGTGATTCCTCTTTTCCTTTCCTTTGGGTGTTGTTTCTTTGTGTCCCCATTTTGGCCATCTGGTAGCTCTAGACCTGCTGAGGAATGTTTGGATGTGTATGCAGCTCACTGTATATTAAATTACACTACTATGCCTCTCAGACTGTTTTGTTGCATGTCGCCTCTTGCCTGCTGTGGATTCTGGAGGATTGACTACTGGGGGCTGGTATTGGTGTGTCCTGGTAGGTGCTGCTGCTGGATTATGTGGGCCCCTCTGGAGCTGTGTTCCCAGCTGGTTGCTGGTGCCACCTGTAGCTGTATAGCTCAGGCCCTTTTGGAGCCAAATTCCCTGCTCATACCATGGGCAGCTGTATTGCACAGTCCCTTTTGAGACCCAACTCCACACCTATCTTGTGGATATCTGGGTCGCACAAGCCTCTCTGGTGCCCCCACACCCTGCAGGTCCCACGGGCAGGCAGCTGGATCACACCAGTCCCTCTTGGGCTCCCACTTCCCCCCACTCTTGTGGGCTGCTAGGTTGCACAGGCCTCTGTGGAGCCCCAGGTCCCACCACTGGCAGCTGCGGAGTGCTGCTGCCGCATGGGGCTCAGCTCCTGCTCAGTCTTTGATGTAGTTTTTGGGGATGGTTCTCACCTGCTGGTTTGTGCTTCTGTTGCCTGAGGATGGATGTCTGCTCCCCAGCCTCTGTTGCTGGGGGCTATATCTCAACTCTGATAGGGCTGCTGCTATGAGGGATGGTGCTGGACTCCTGGCCACCTGCAGCTTCCACAACTGGCACCTTGGAAGCTCCACTACTGTGCACTGGTCTGTGTTGACACAGAGTGTCCACTGGTCCAATGGTGCCAGGTGCACTGGTGGGCTCAGGTTGTTGGGCCCTATCTACTCCCACTGCCTCCTCCCAGAAAAGACCCAGGATATTCCAAAATGGTGGGACCTCCCAGCAACACAGAGAGAAGTGCCCTGAAGAGCCACTTATTGTGTAGCCGGCTGGTCCCGATTACAGTACAGGAACCTTCTGCTCCTTGTCTCTGCACTGCATGAGTTTGGTCATCCATCTTCATGTTTACTCACACTCTCTCACACACTAGTTCACTCTCTCACACAGTCACCCTCCCTCTGGTCTTGCCCGCCACCATCTTTTTTTGCACATATTTCTTTCAGTTATATGATTGCTTCCTTCAGATGTGTCCTTGTTTGGCTGTCCTTAACAATGCCTGTTTGATAAATAAAGCCTTATGAATTTTTTCCCTCAGAAGTGACTTACATTTATATTTTTCCCTTAAATATTTGTGCATAAAAGTCTTATGGCCACTGCACAATAATGTAAAAATACTTGAAATAATCAAGTGCAGTTTTTGAATTCTGGCATAATTTCTCATCTTTTGGCAAGAATCCTACATTCTTGATACTCTTAAATTTTATTAAGCCTTGGCTACGTTTCTTTTAATTGGACTACATTTTCCATTGAAAATCCACAATTGCAAACAACAACAACACACACACACAAAAAAACCCCCACATAATGGCACTAAAATACTTCAGATGATATGTGAAAAAATTCATGAATTTGACCATTGTTAGTTAGTTAGGATTCTTTTATATGTGTATGAGATATTTATTAGAATATATTCATATTAACATCTGACTCGTACATGTGGAGGCACTGTCTTATTTCCTATTGTTTTCTGCTCTTTAAAAGTATGTCACTTTCTTCTGCTTCCAACTTCACAAATCCCTGATGAGGTTAGTTCTTTCTAAGTAGAAGGCAATTTTATCCCCTTTAAATGAACAATTAGCATAAATTCATCTTTCTTCCATAGGATGAATTCTCCATTTAGAGTACCATGGTTTATTTTAATATCTACTGTACACTTCATTTGCTTGAAGAATTCTGCTTGCTATTACCAAAAAACTATTCGAGGCTTTCAAATTGCTGATTCTAATAAGATGGGTTTTCTTCATCTTCTATATTACCATAGCATACCTAATGAAATCAGGCGCAACCAATCAAATTCCTGAATGACTGACCTTTATTAAATAGTAATTCAGAAACATGATTTCCAAAGGCTCTGTCTTATAATAGGGATAAAAAGCTATATAAGTAAGATTGCTTTTCATTGGCCAAGGAGGCCAGTCAAAATTTAAGTTTGAAAATATGATAGAAGGATAGAGAAACAATGTGTGCTCTTCCAGAAGATAACATTAATTCAGCTGGTTTAATTATGTGGCTTTATGTCTATTGTATCTAATTTATTATTCATGGACAATACACATGTATGCTTAAGAAATGTGACATAATATATATTTTATTGATTTTATTAAGTCTTCTGCAAGGAAATACATTTTTCTCTAAAGATGTCTCTTTCAGGAAACAATATACCATACAATTATTCTTTTATCAAGCATTTTTGAAATTTATTATGTAAAAGTTGCTATGTTGGCATATAGGAAACATATCCAAACCCTTTCAATGGTCACTTTCTCTTTGTGAGAGACTAATCTATATGCTGTGTACATAGAGACCAGAAACCAAGTTTGGACTCTCTTAGGTGGGAAATAAATTGTCATAGTGTGCTTGGCAAGACAGAGGAAATCACTGCTTGCCCTCAGGGCTGATTCCCAAGCTCGGTGTTCTTCCATTTCTTCTTGTTCTTAGTCATTATATCGCTGCTGCCTCTATACCTTGTTCCTCTTTCCCCTTCATATTCTAAGGTGGAGAGTTTTTAAGCCAGGAGTTCAAGGCCTGGCTTTGTCTCTGCAAGGAAAAAACAAACAAACAAAAATACCCTGACAGTTCTCCACTCAAGTGGAACCTCATATAAATATAACAAGGACAGAATGTGTGAAAAAATGGTGAGGGAAGTGAGAGGCAGAGGCAGCAGGACACTAAAGTGTCAAAGAAACAAAGAACAAGTAGTAGTTATGATGAGAAGGATGGTTAGCTAAGTTTTCAATGAAGGGAACCAAAAAAAATAACCATCAGATGCACTGATGAAAAGATTATTGATGATCTACTGGGAGGCAATTTAGTTAGAAGTTATAGGAGATTATGTAAGAATCAATGAGATGTAATACCCTAAAGAAGTAAACATTAATGTCTATATGTTTGCCATGTAATTAGTGAGGATGCTGATGATGACAATGGCAGTAATGCTGGTGATTTAGATGAGAAGACAAGTGTTGGCTTATTCTTATGGCCCATATTGATCTTCTGATGTTGTTTATGTTATCATTTGTCACTATGGTAACTAAGGGAAATACAGAGTACCATTTTTAAAGATTATTCTGTGAAAATTGGAATTTATCACAAATGAAAATAAATTTTTCTTATTTTATTTATTTATTTTCCCTTAAAAGTTATTGACTAAGTAAGTTTTACTCATAAAGTATTTCTGTCCTACCATGAAAGCTGTGAGAATTAGAGGTGTGTTTTACACCCTTATCAGTCTAGTTTCACTTTGAGGGATGGTATTTATATTTGGGGAAAGCAATGGATATTTCAAGAACTTTTAGGTGCTAGAGCATGTATATGGGAATTTTGGGTAAAAGACCATTCAACAAATTAAGACTAAGAAAGGAATCAAGTGGGGTTATATTCATAATTATGTGGAAGTCTGGTGGGTTGAAAAAAATAGTCTATGTCACTATTTTAAATATTTAGGCAACCTATCAATTTGTTCTTTAACATATTCAACCATTCACTAAATCAACATGTGTTATGGACAAGCACTGCTCTGGTCTTTAGGGGGTAAGCTTCTTTATATAAAAATCAATTGATTGATATTTTTAGAGAGAGAGCGATAAAAACATTGATGTGAGAAGCATCCATAGGCTGCCTCCTGCATGCCCCCTACTGGGGATCAATTCCTCAACCCAGGCATGTGCCCTGACCAGGAATCGAACTAGGACCTGTCAGTCCATGAAACAGTACTCAGTTCACTGAGCCACACTAGCTGGGTAAGGTGTGAGGAGGGATATAGTTCTTTATTGAGCTTATATAGTTGTGAAGGGAAATATCATTAAGAGCAGGTCTAGTGTCATGATAAATGCTATGAAGGTAAAGTGAAGGAAGGGTCTAAGTAGTCCTTTTGAGAACATTTCATTCCCTGGTCATTTGATTGGAGGGAGAAAGGGATGCATGCAAAGATATCAGGGTCATGTCCACAAGGTCATGATGTGGACATGGGCTTCATATGTTCAGAAGCAGAAAACAATGAGCATGGCTACAGGTGAGTAGGAGATCAGGGTGGTTTCAGAGGGTATGGTCAGAATGGTATTTAGGGATTTTTTTATACTTGATTTGGTAGGCTATATAGGAAACTTTAATTTTATTTTCAGTGGGTTTTTGAGCAGGTAAAGAACATGATCAGATTCATATTCACAGGTGCTCACCCTGGCTACAGAATAGAGCATATACTGTAGGGTGGTAAAGGTAGAACCAGGAAAACCAATTAAAATATGAAGTATTCCAGGCAATAGACTATGGTAGATTACACCAACATGTAGCTGTGAAGGTGGTGAAAAGTTAACCTCTTCTGTAGCTGGTGTGAGGCATAAATCCAGATTTTCTGACTGATTAGATGTTGGTGTGAAAAGATAGGAGTCCTACTTAGATTTTAGGCCTGAACAATGTGAACAAAAGTGATGTCAATGTTTAGCCAAGCCCCAGAAAGCCATAGGTTTATGGTGGCACTACACTGAGTAGTAGTTATAGCTAAAAATCAAAATCGTGCTGTGACTGAAATAATGCAGTTTATTGCCCAGAGCTCTGACATGGCATGGAAAGGCGATCATCTATACAGTATAAAAAGTGAACTGAATTTGTCAATTGGCGCTTCATTTTTTTATACCCTTTTGAAGTTTAGTTTGATGTTTCAAGTCAAACACTTAAGAGACCCTATTTTAGATTCAATAGTTCAAGAGTTCATGGTGGTACTTTAAGATCTCAAAAAATAAATAAATTAATTAAAAAAATATATATATGTAAAAAGAAGTTTTAAAATCTATTATCTTTTTATACTGCCTAATAATTATGACTATGACTCATATAAATCAACCTTTCAAATATCTTGCCATCAAGGACAAGTCACAAAGTGTCTTAATAAGAAGTTAGTAAAAGAGAATACATGCATAATACTGCATCTTTCATTTGACTTAAGTTAATTTCTGATAACATGTCCTAAAACTACTCTTTCAAATCAATCTTCACCTTATAGTTCATATTAAATTCTAAAAATCCTTTTATGATGCATATAAAATGGTTACGAATCTATGGTTATTCTATCCCTGATTTTCATTCAAATATCAGAGAGGTGGGATGGGGTGATTTACATATGGCCATATAATTATCCTGGCACAGAACTTCAGAAAAGACAGATCCCAGCTCAGTGTAAAATGAGACAGAAACTGAAAGGAAGGGCACACCATGAAGCTGTAATAATCACATCATCATTAATTAGTGTCATGAATAAATTACCCTCTAAAGTGAGAAATTATAGACAGCCGACCAAATCTGGCAATAGATATCTCCTGCAAATAAAGAAAAAAAATGTATTTAATTAGCTTCAATTCTAGAGACTTTTATAAAAATAAATAATAAAAAAAAAGACAGTTATAGAAACATCCATCTGGCATGCATGAGGCCACACATACCAAGGCACCTGGTGTTAGTCTCAGAGAAATATCTTAAATGCTCATTAATTGCATTCTGAAGTCTTTCTAGAAAGATTATTTTTCTTATTAAACTTGTTTGCTTTGAGATGGTTACCCAGAAGCATGACAAATTAGAAGATATATAGCACCTTAGATTGTATCTTGGTGGCTCATCCTGATTACCTATCATTTTTTACCTTTGCAAAATGGGAATACTCAGAGGATATAATGAACATACTGGACATTTAGAATACTCTAATTATAATTCCTTAATGTCACATTCATAATAATGCACAGCTTTGAATACCAATTCACATATACAACTCAGCACAATTAGAAGCTAAACACTTAGCTATAGTCTTCCTGGTTCCATTCATGCCTCTCTTCTAAGGACTACTCTGAAGCCACGCTATAAAATAGTGGTTTCTCATTCCTCAGGACATGTGCTTACTATGCAAAGCCATGCAATCTTCACATTGCATGGTCCTTAATGGTTTTACTGCATGCCCTCCCTTTGATACTTTGAATCTCCTTGATGATGTCCCTGCATGTCATCAGTGTGACCTACCTGAGTACTTTTAAAGGAAGACCAGTTCTTTCCAGTCTGGTGATGGGAAAAGAGCACTGGCCAGGGAAAAAAGGGCTTCTTATACTTAGGACCCTAAAGTAGCCCTTTTTACTATTCAAAACCTGTCCTTCACAAAACATGCTTGTCTCTAGAAATTGCATCAAAATATTCCTTGATCCCTAAGATTCTATAATTTTGAGGTACTCCATTTTATATTTTATTTTCTGTTGTCCAGAGCTCTTTATAAATATGCACTCAATAGTAGAAATGTGGCTTATTTTGGTATAACTTACGAGACTATTATACAGCCTTCATAATAGTAAATACAAATCCACATGAAAGTCACAGATTAGAATGTTAAATAAGACATGCCACTGCATGTAGCCTGACACAACTATTTTTTTAAAACAGACCTGCGCATGGAAGAAACAGAAAACATTATACAAATGTGAACATGTATATTAAAGTGAAGAAATGTGAATACCATTTTCTCACATTTTAAATGGTATTTCTGTAATTTATATACAATATAACTTTTTTAGCAGTACAAAAAAATAGATGTATCTTTATATTTGTTTATTTATTGATTTTGAAAGTGAGAGAGACATCAATTTGTTGTTTCCCTTATTTATGTATTCATTGGCTAATTCCCATGGATGGAAACCACAACCTTGGTGCATCAAAAGGACCCGCTAATCAATTGAGCTACCTGGCCATGGCAAGACACGTCTTTACATTGAGACAAAGCAAGCACCCTGCAGCTGTCAAGACCCGCCCCCTCTTCACTCCGTTCCCCCAGAGAGAATCTAGTTACTTTTCCTCAAGTCAGTGTTCCAATAACTTGAAGCTAAATTTTATACTGGACTATGTTTTGTTTTTGTTTTTTTAAAATCAATCTAAGTCAAATGCTCTATTTTTTTTGTTGTTGTTATTTCTCCTAAGGCACTATCCTTTAATCTAGGCCATTTAATTTTGTTTAATATATTTTTTAAAAATTATTTTTATTGTTGAGAGTATTATAGATGTCTCCCAATTTTGCCCCCCTCCACCCAGCTCTCACCCCACCCTAGGCCTTCACCACACTATTGTCTGTTTCCATAGGCTATACATATATGCATATAGGCCTTTGGTTAATTTATTTCTGCCCTGCCCCCTTCCTCTGAGATCTGTCAGTCTGTTCCATGCTTCCATGTCTCTGGACACTCCCAAGGTGGTTTTGAAGCAAGTGATTCAGAAACCCACTATGAAAAACTCTAACTTAAGGGAACTTCCATTTTCTGAACTGTATTTATTCACTCATTGCACTAATTCCTTATATGGTTGTTAGTTTTCACCAACAGCACTGCAAAATAGATATTGTGGAAGAGTCTTTTAAGTCCTAGACTCTAGCATGTATCTGGTTCACTCAGTATCTACTGCATTCCTGAGCATGGAAAGGTCTGAAAGAATACATTCCACCAAGCACTAAGGATTTGCTACCTGTCTACATGGGTGTACACATCTACCAGTTTGTTCATTTATATTTGTTTATCAATCTAGCTATATTTATTTATTGAATGCTTGTTCAGTGTCAGGTACTATGCCAGGATAGAATATAGAATGACCTCTTCATATTCATAAAGAAAGTAAAATAAAACAAATAAAACCACAGCTAGCCACCAGCCATGCTTGGACTTCATTCTGTCAAGGATATAACTGTTCCTTCTCATTATTCTTTTGCCATGACTACACATTCTGAGCATACCACAGTTTCCCAGCTAACTGATTTCCCTGCTGGCTCTTTCTTTTTCTTCAATCTTCTTTATTCAATTCTGCCTTCCCAGGACTTAGCCTATTATTATTCAGGATCCTTAATATAATTGAACAATGATCTATTCAGCCAGATATACCACTGTTACCACCAATTTACAGATGAGGAAACTTGGGGCAAAAGAAGATAGATATTTTGACTAAAATATCAGAGATAGTAAGTGAAAGAAAGGGGTTATAATGTGGGTATCAGTCTATTTTCAGTTTCCCCATACTGTTTTCAAAACTACGTGGTGCCTGGCACATTTTCACTTGACAGATGCTTGTGTGAAATAGATGCATATAGATATGCCCCTGACAATACTAGGGAGTTTAATGCTAGGACTTGATCCAAGTGAATATTGATGGCTCAGTTCAATATGAAATGCATTATTTTTGAGATCTGCAGAAGGATATGTAGGTGATTAGAAAATCCAGAAAATTCAGAGTGGTTTAGACATAAGTATTATGTTTGTAGGATCTAAACCACTGACTTACTCTCAAACCTAACCCTTCATGGTCAGTAAATTCCAGCCACAATATCTTCCCATCTGTTCTGAGAGCCTAATCTTCTTCAATTGAATATTTTGAGGGTCTATCACTCTCTTTCTGAAAAACTTTGGACCCAGTTCATTGGATGACTCCTTCCTGTCATTCAGGCCCCCACACAAATGTCAACTTTTCACTGGCATCTTCTTTGACTACTTTATCTAAATGACACCTCTCTCCTAATTGCCTGGTATTGATTCATTCTGTGCTAGCTTCTTCATAGCACTTTTTAGCATCTAAAACAGTGATTTTCAACTTTTTTTTTTAACCTCATGACAAAGACAAACTAATTATTGAAATACTGCAGCACACCAAAAAACATATATATATATAATATTTGTTGCTGATCTAACAAAAAAAATAGCTATAAATTTGATTCCTTCACACTGGACAGTTGTTGTTGTGCTGGCTGTTGTCATTTTTTTTTTTTTTTATATAACCCAAAGGAAAAGGGGTCAGTACACCTCGTTAAATAATCAGGTATTATATATTTTAAAAATTCTTGTGGCACACCAGTATAAAATCACTGATCTACAGCAGTTTTCTTTATTTATTTGTTTATTATTGTTTTCCTCACTAGAATATTGATTCAGCAGGGACAGTTTTTAAAATAAAAACAGTAGTTGTCATACTGTAATTACTCAATAAATATGTACATGAACAAAATAATAAATATTAAGGTGATATGTGGGGGAAAATTCAGTGTATGAGACACAATAAGGTAAGAAGGACCACTCTGATTCTGGGAAGTAGTATGTATGCTTCATTGGGGAAGTTCTGAGGTCTTTATAAAATAAATAAGAGTTGCATGATAATTTTTAAATCACTCCATTGGCCATTTGCTTAATTTTTGTATTAACAGTTTTCCTATTATATAGTTAAACTTAATTTAACTTCAAAGAGTACACTGTTTTTCAAGAATATCCCTGTAAATAGGTGTCTACTAGGTTTTTCAGATACGTTAAAGTCTGTCCATCGTTAAACATAACACTTTATTTTCAGATTTACTAAATCCTGCTCTCACAGTCACTGTCATTTGTTATTATTCTTTCTGAGAGCTATTTGTTATTGTTTTGCTTCTCAATCCCAACCTTCTACTCCAGTGAGCAATGATACATGGTAGAAGCAAACCTAGCCATACTTTCTCTTTCCAGAGAATCAAGAAGTAAAATCAGACTCTTTAACACAAAATGTTGTTTTTCTCATTTTTTGTTCTTCCTTCTTCTCTTTCTTTTCTTTCTTTACTTTTGGTACATTGTCCCTGAAAATTTTTTTATTGTCAATAGCATCAAGGTTTCTGCAACTTCTCCTCTGCAAAAGCTTGGCTTGAGCTCTGGGATATTTTTAAACTTTGAAAGATGATTCATTGAGAGCACAGTATATAAAACTAGTTAATGCTAGTTTATAAGCAATTACCTATTGCTTATTCAATAGGTAATTTTGTTTTCTCACTTTATTCCTGGGAAATATCTCTTTTGGAAACATCTGCCTTGGGTTTTTCTTAATGTTGTCTGATAGCAACTCTTTCCAAACTTAGAAAATCAATGCACAATTCTTTGGAAAATCCTCCATAGAGCTCTAGGGCTTTTGTTGAATTTATTGGAATAATGTTAAAGAAAGAGAATATGAATGTCTATACATGCTTAAATGATAGAGATGATCACAAACAGTGCAGATTTTCCCTTTCTGTAATCCTGCTTTTAATTTTGAATTTAATCACCCATTTGAAATGTTACCTTTGGTTCTTTAGTGTTCTCTCATCTCATAGTGTGAAAATACTACACAGGATTACTGGGAAGAAGGAATGGGATAACTAAATATTACAGGTGCTAAAAACATTTGCTTTTACTTTTTAGAAAGGACAATGTGGATGGTTTGGGTGTCTTTAAAAGAAACACATACATATAAAAACACCCCTGACACACACACACACACACTCACACTTACACATATACACACACTCAACAAATGTAATTTGGATAACAATAAGATTATTTTAAGAATTGTTATTGAATTTATTGGGGTTAAATTGGCTAATAAAATTATATGTTTCAAATGTACAATTATATAGTACATCATTTGTATATTGTATTGTGTGTTCACCACCCCAAGTCAAGTCTCCTTTCATCACTATTTATTCCCCCTTTATGCTCTTCTACTCCCTCAACTCCCTTTCTCTCTGGTAATCACCATACTGTTGTCTGTGTCTATGAGTTTTTGGGGTTTTGTTTTGGCTTAATCCTTTCACCCTTTTCACCCAGCTCCCTAACCTCCCTCCCCTCTGACAGCTGTCAGTCTGTTCTCTGTATCTATGAGTCTGTTTTTATTTTGTTTGTTTATTTTGTTCATTTGATTTTACGTAGAAGTGAAATCACAGGATATTTGTCTTTCTCTGACTGGCTTATTTCACTTAGCATAATACTCTTCAGGTCCCTCTATGCTGTTGCAAAAGATAAGATTTTCTTCTTTTTTACAATCAAGTTGTATTCCACTGTGTAAATGTACCACAGCTTTTTTTATCCACTCATCTACTGATAGACATTTGGGCTGCTTCCAAATCTTGGCTATTGTAAATGACACTGCTATGAACAAAAGAGTGCATATATATATTATTTTACTTAATTAATTCATTTTTGTTACAGATGTTTCTCCTTTTATCCCCATTGACACCCTCCTCCCTCCCCCCACTCCTATCATTGTTGTCAATGTCCATTGGTTATGCTTATATGCATAAGTTCTTTGGTTTATCTCTTCCCTCCCCTTGTTCCCTCCTCTGAAATTTGTCAGTTTGAGCCCTTCTTCTATGTCTATTTTGTTCATCAGCTTATTTTGTTCATTATATTCCACAAATAAATGAGATCATGTGATACTCATCTTTCTCTGACTGGATTATTTCGCTTTCTCCAGGTCCCTCCATGTCATCTCAAAGGATAAGAAATCTTTCTTTCCTATAGCTACATGGTATTCCATTGTGTATATATACCACAGTTTTTTTTATCCACTCATTTATTAATGGACACTTGGGCTGTTTCCATATCTCAGCAATTGTAAATAGTGCTGCTATGAACATAGGGGTACACGTATTCTTTCTGATTGGTGTTTCAGGCTTCTTAGGATATATTCCCAGGAGTGGGATCACTAGGTCAAATGGCAGTTCAATTCTTAATTTTTTGAGGTAACACCATATTGTTTTCCATAGTGGCTGCATCAGTCTACATTCCCACCAGCATTGTGCTAGAGTCCCCTTTTCTCCACACCCTCCCCAGCACTTGTTTGATTTGTTGATGGCAGCTATTCTGGCAGATGTAAGGTGATATTTTCATTTCCCTGATGATTAATGACTTTGAGCATTTTTTTTGTATGTCTCTTTGTCATTTATATGTACTGTTTGGAGAGGTGTCTATTTAGGTCCTCTGCCCATTTCTTTTTTTTTTTTTTTTTTTTCAAATTTATTTTTGTTACAGATGTTTCTCCTTTTCCCCCATTGACACCCTCCTCCCGATCCCCCCACCCCTACCCTGTCCCCAGTATTGCTGTCTATGTCCATTGGCTACTCATACATGCATATAAGTTCTGTGGTTTTTCTCTTCCCTCTCCTCCCCCAACCCCATACTCTGTCTATTTTTAAATGGATTTATTATTTTCTTTTCGTTGAATTGTAAGAGTAGTTATATATTTTGGAAACTAGCCCCTTATCTGATGTATCATTGGCAACTATGCTATTCCATATTGTGGGTTCCCTTTCTATTTTGATACTTGTTTCTTTTGCTGTGCAGAGGTTTTTTAGCTTGATGGAGTTTCATGTATTAATGATTTCTTTTGTTTCTCTTGCCTTAGGCATTGTATCAGTGAAAGTTCTGCTGCGTGTGAAGTCTGAAATTTTGTTGAGTACATTTTCTTCCAGGATTTTTATGAATTCATGCATCAAATTTAAGACTTTTATTCATTTTGAGTTTATTCTTGTTTATGGTGTACATTGGTGGTCTAGCTTAATTTTTTGCATGTAGCTGTCCAATTTTCGCAACACCATTTGTTGAAGAGGCTGTCTTGACTCCACTGCATGCTCTTGCCACCTTTGTCAAATATTAATTAAGTACAATGTCTTGGGTCTTCTGGGTTCTCTGTTCTGTTCCATTGATCTATATGCCTGTTCTTGTGCCAGTACCTGGCTGTTTTGATTACAATGGCTTTATAGTATATTCAGTATTATGATTCTTTCTACTTTTGTCTTCTTTTTCAAGATGGCTGTGGCTATTTGGGGTCTTTTGTTGATTCTGTATAAACTTTTGGAGGGTTTCTTCTAGCTCTGTGAAATATGTCATTGGTATTTTGATGGAGATAGTATTGAATCTACAGATTGCTTTGGGTGGTATGGACATTTTAATGATGTTAATTCTTCCAATTTGTGAACAAGGTATATGCTTTTACTTTCTATATCTTCCTCTATTTCTTTTTTCAATGTCCTGTAGTTTACTGTGAACTGGTCCTTTACTTCTTTGGTTAAGTTTATTCGTAGGTATCTTAATTATTTTGTTGCAATGGTAAATGGGATTGTTTTTTTAGTTTCTTTTTCTGTGTGTTCATTATTGGTGTATAAAAATGCCAGTGATTTCTTTCTAGATGTTAATTTTGTATCCTGCTACTTTGCCAAATTTATTTATTAAATCTAGTAGTTTTTTGACTTCTTTAGGGTTTTCTATGTACACTATCATTTCATCTGTGAATAATGACAGGTTTACTTCTTCCTTTCTAATTGAGGTCTCTTTTATTTTCTCTTTTTGTCTGATTGCTGGGGCTAAGACTTCCAGTAATAAGTTAAATAAGGGTGGTAAAAGTGGACATCCTGTCTTGTTCCTATTCTTAAGGGAAATGCTTTTAGTTTTTGTCCATTGAGTATGAGGTTGGCTGTAGGTTTGTCATAAATGGCCTTTATTATGTTAACATATGATCCTTCTTTTCCCACTTTACTGAGACTTTTTATCAAAAATGAATGCTGGATTTTGTCAAAAGTTTTTTCAGGGTCTATTGATAAGATTACATGATTTTTATCTTTCATTTTGATTATGTGGTGTATCACATTTATTGATTCATGAATATTGTACCAGCCTTGCATCCTTGGAATAAATCCCACTTGATCATGGTGTATCATTTTTTATATATATTGCTGGATTGGATTTGCTAAGATTTTGTTGAGGATTTTGGCATCTATGTTCATCAGTGATATTGGCCTGTAATTTTTTTTACTTTATACTGTCTTTATTTGGTTTTGGGATTAGGATTATGCTGGCCTCATAAAAAGATCTTGGAATTCTTCCTTCCTCTTGAATCTCTTGAATTTTTTGGAGAAGTCTGAGGAGAATAGGTGATAGTTCTTTGAATATTTGGTAAAACTCCCCTCTGTAACCGTCCAGAGCAGGGCTTTTGTTTGCTGGAATTTTATTGATTACATCTTCTATTTCCTTAATTGTTATTCATCTGTTTAGGTTTTCTGGCTCTTACCAGTTGAGTTTTGGAATAGTATATGATTGTAAAAATTTGTCCATTTTGCCTAGGTTGTCAAATTTTTTGGCATATAATCATTCATAGTATTTTCTTACAATCCTTTGTATTTTTGTGGTGTCCATTGTTACTTCACCTCTTTCATTTCTGATTTTATTAATGTAGGTTCTCTCTCTTTGTTTCTTGGTGAGTCTGGTTAAAGGTTGATCAATTTTGTTTTCTTTTCAAATTAGTGTTTCTGTTTTTTTTGTTTGTTTGTTTTGTTTTGTTTTTCAGATAAATTCCCAGAAGTGGAACCACTAGGTCATAAAGCAGCTCCATTTTTAATTTTTTTGAGGACTTATACTAATTTCCACAGTGGCTGCACCAGTCTGCATTCCCACCAACAGTGCATGAGGGTCACCTTTTCTTTACATCCTCACCAACACTTCTTGTCTGTGGATTTATTGGTGATAGACATTCTGGCAGATGTGAGATGATATCTTATAATTGTTTTAATTTGCATTTCTGCCCTGGCTGGTTTGGCTCAGCGGTTGGAGTGTCAGCCTCTGGGCCAGAGAGTCCCGGGTTCGATTTTTACTAGGGGCACATACCAAAAAATAAAAATATAAAAATAAAAAAAAAAGTGCATTCTCTGATGATAGGTGACATTGAGCATTTTTTTCATATTTCTATTGACCATCTGTATTTTCTCTTTGGAGAAGTGTCTATTCAGATCTTTTGCCCATTTTTTAATTGAATTGTTTCTAATTGTTTCTTAACTTTACTGATTATACTTTCATCAGCCTTTATTCTTTTCATGATTACCTTATCTTATCATGTAACAGTCAGGGATCAGGTGCTTCTATTTTTCAAGAAGAGGTAGTCAACGTTATATTATTATTAATGTTTAGAGTATGTTGTTTAAGTTAATGTATTGCACTGTAGAGACTTATGAGGCCATGCTGAATACCACTGTAAGGGGAGATCAAGATTCTTCTTCAGAGACCCAAGAGAGGAAAAACTAAATATGGATTTCAAATGGAAGGTTTCAAAGTCAAGAAGGAGTTGTTTGCTTTAGGGAAAGACTGCTGTTATAAACAGAGACTAGAAGTATCAGAGGAACACGTATTTGAATTTGAAATTAAAAATGCTTCTGGTCTGAGAGCTGAGAAGTCACAGTCTTGCAATGTAAAATTATTGAGTATATGAACTTATTTCAAATAGATGTTTATCAGCAATGGACATTGTTCCCTAGATGTAATATTCTGAAAGTGAAGGTTAACACATAATACCTTATGACACTAATCTGCTAGGCATAAGACTGCTGTCTTGTGAATGAAAGGATAGATGAAAAATGACATATTATGATTCCTATCTGATAGGAGAGTACAGAGATCCAGTGAAATAAGAATAATAAAATAGACATTTTTATTAGAAGGAATAGATAGGTTTGAATTTGAGGTGTTCATTGTTGTCAGCAAACCCAAAGAAGGAAGATAAAGACATAGAAGAAGAACAGTTAGTCTAATTGACTATCAGGCTCACTTGAGATCACCTTCCAAAGATACAAACCATGTTAGAGTTTGGGTCTTCCTAATCTATGCAATTTCACTGTTACACTAGCCATTTGCATAGGTCTCTGTATTTATTTCCATTGTATTTTATACATTAATATAATCTAGTGCAATATTACAAGTTGAGTATCTTTTGTTATTTTAATGGTATATATTATAATCCATAAGAAATTGACTTTAACCATCACTAAATACTTTTATGTAAATGATTGTTTTAATATTTTAAAACAATTGCTACTTTTGTAGCATTTCTAGGCTCACAAATCTTATAAAGGTGCTCAAACTTTTCAACATTCATCAAACATAAGTGGAAAAGTAGCAATAAGTAGTGGTAGAAAAGTCTTCGATGAAAAGATGATATTAGGGAAGTCACCATGCAGAGAGAATTTAAGTGTTCCTAATAATTTCCATTTAATACTCATTCATTCAAAATGTTATAATCCATATCCTTATGGAGTTTATGTTCTAGAAGGGAATATGAACTTTGAATAAAAATTTAAAATATAATTATCTAATTTTTATTTGACAAGTACAAAAAATTAGTACAGGTGATATTAGAAAATAACCTGGGTAAGTAATTTTGTTTGACCTAGAAAGGGCATTTAAGGTGAACTGTGAAGTATAAATAGGTATTTTCAAGAACTGCATGTGTAGGAAGGGACATAGGGAATTGCATTCAGTCAGAATTTATAGTTTGTTTAAAACCTTATTCTAGGAAAATTAGTAGCTGTTGTAGCAGGCTACCTAAATAAATACTGAAATAGCTGTTGCACAGAAAAATAAGTCAGAAAGGAATCTCAAAGGATCTCATCAGTCATGGTGAGGAGTTTAGATCTCATTTGAAGTTCAATGGAAAGTCAAAGAATAATATTAAAGAGGAGAGTGATATCATCAAAACTGAGTTCAATAAATTCTATTCATGATCAATTGGAAGTCATTTCCTCTCTGTTTCCATTTCCTCATCTATAAAATGAGAGCATATGGTCATTTTTAATGAATTCATTTTTTTATATTTTATTATGCTATACACTCTTCCCTGGTCACACACAATAAATCAGCCTATCATGGAACTGGGCATTTTATGAGTCATGGAGGAGATATGACATTTACATTTTATTCAGATCTGGCCATTAGCACAAAGTAGTGGGCAAAGAATAGGGCAGGAATTGTGGCTTCCCATTCACTGGCTTGTGGGGAGCTTGGAAGTTACTTAACTTGCAAAGTCCTAATTATTTTTTATTTAAGTGGAAGGATAATACCTCAATGGTACATTTCTTCATATATGAAATGGTCTCTCTTAATGGCTCAACTCAGCCCCTTCTCTGAGATGTGAAAATGTGATTTAGTGTCAACTGGCACTTTTCCCCCTTTAATCTATCTTTCTATAAATGACTACTACTTGTCGTGAGGGGTTTCTGGGCACATCTTTTAATAAGATCATATAAGAAAATATGATGGAGTATTGCAAAATTGAAAATGCACCTATTTGGGAATTAAATATGCATCATTTAATTTATTAAAAATATTTATTCAGTGCAATCAGTATGCTACATATTGTATCAAGCACTGAGAGTAAAAAGATCTATAAGGATTCTTAGTTCCTAGACTTCAATAGCTCAACAGTCTGGAGAAAGGGCATCACTTAAAAATGATCCATAGAACAATTTTAAAAAATTAAAAAGATTGTAGCAGGGGCGCATAGGTAGGCATCGGAGCTGAGTAGACAAGTAGTACAACTAGCTTAGTGGTCAAGGATGTGATGTCTGACTTAAGTAAGACTATTGAAACAGATGGAAGCTAACAAGTTGGAAGTGGGTACATAAGGAATTTAAGGCTCAAGGAAGACTGATAAATAGAGAAAGCATTTTAGTCCCTTTGGGTTACTGAGGATAAATACCAGACTTTACTCTATATCCATCCTTTGTAGAAAGAATAATGCCATGTGATCTCAGGCATGCAATTTCTGATTCTTTATCTGTTACATGGGATACTAATATACTTTTACATTACTTTTGTGAGAATAAAATGAACAAATTATATAAATACTTACATAACAACTCTGGATGAATCAAATCTAATGTGGTGTGGGGGTGGTAAAGTTATGCTGCATTCAGGGCAGGGCTGGGAGATACATACAATCCCAGAGATGTCCACAAAAAGTCAGTTTTACTTTCTAAAGTTATGCTATGTAAAATTTATGATGGAGGAATGCTCTCATTAATACCGTGTCATAATTCTGAGCTGCAATAGTGGTCTGTAAGTATTTTTAGTTCCAAGCTAAGCTGCAATTACCTATTACAGTCTGTGAAATATCTAGCCATCATTTCCCTCCCTTGGATACCTCTAAGATTAGTGTGATATGATAGGTACAGTATTTTTCAGCCAGCCCAAAAGACTTTGGTTCCATATATAGTTTAGTCATTAATTTGGCAGTTTTATTATATACACTTCACTTATCTTATCTGAGCCTACAGTTTCCATATCAGTGAAATAGGTGCAATAATGCCAAATTTACAAGGATGTTAGGATCAAGATAGGAAGGCAGTTGACACAAAATAGACTCCCTATAAATTAAAAGTGTGATGTTACCAAAACAAAACAAAAATAATTGGTTTGAATAAATGTAAGTTCCGTAAATGTTGTTTATCTTAATTATCACTATATTTTAAGTATCTGACACATTGTCAAGGCTCAATAAAAATTAGTAAAACAAATATTAACACAATAAAATAGTAAAATAAAGAGTTGAGTAATTGATTTAATGAGGAAAAATGCATAATAATTAGAATATCTACATTTCTCTACTGTAGGCAAGTCTATGAAAATGATGTCAAATCATATCAAATGAGTTAAAACTTTAAACAGATTTAAGAAACAGTTGGTATTGCTATAGTATATTGAATATTGGTAACAGAGATCTTTAGATTTAAACATATTTTTAAAATCAAAGTTTTATGTTTTCTATATAACTGCAGGGAACCAAATTTTATAAAACTAGTGAGAAATCAAAAGTGATCAACCCATCAAAAAACAGAGTATTGATTCTTGATGACCTTTGGCTAACACAAAAGCAGTTGACCTCTTATTGACAAAACATTGCAATTTAATCAGGACTTTATTGAAATACAGGTGAAACTGCCATTCAGAAGAAAGAAAAATAATGTGAACAGTTTTATACTATCCAATGTCATTCTGGCTGCCTAAATCAATCTCCTTTCAATAATTTTAGGACTCACAAAAAAATTCTCACATTACCTTTTTTAGAGTTAAGGAATATAATCATCAAATTCAATAAATATTGTTGAAATAATGTTAGCATAGTTATACATATTGTTTTTTTCTTGATACCTTTGCATTGATAATAACTATCATAATACAACAATGATCTATTTTCCTTTTACCATAGTTCACATTATTTATTTATTTAGTCTCAGTTTCCATGTTTTCCTTACACAATGGCCTCCTTTCCATTTTCTGATTGTTCTTTGGAGGTTTGTCTTGTAGTATACTTTGTTTGGAAGCTGTATACTATTATGCCACCTATCTAAGTCAGCACACTTCCTTTTGGAACAATCCATCTTCACAGTAATGTTAGGGAATGTGCTATTTTCTGCCTTTAAATCCTGCTGGACCAGTTCTAACCAAGAGTGACTTGTGCTGTGAAAGCGCATGAAAAAAATTTATATGACCTCTTTCACCAGAGAACTGTGTCAGGACTAATTACCTGCACTGAGTACTGGGAAGGCTGTCAGTCAAGAGAAACAATGCCCATTTTTACTCCTGGCCTCACCTCCAGGTAACTGTGGGCTGGTCCAGCCACTTGTACTCATTGGGGATTGTTTAATAAACTTTTAGGGCTCAAGAGTTTTTAAATGTGCCTCAGGGGTCAATAGCTAGGGTGTCGTAGATACTTAAACATAGAGTTATGGATCAACATGCCTGCCTAAACTGAACCAACTTAACTTTTCTGACTTTATAAATGTGTAATTCACATAGAATTTTATTTGAACAAAGGATTGACCAACTTTGATATTCTTAGACTTAAAATAGGACAGAAAATCCCTGGTTTCTAGACTACTAGATCCCACAGTGTTCTTAGATATAATTTAACTACTGAATGGAAATTGTGATCTACTGCAGGTTCAAAGCTTTCATCTGCTACTAACTTTTGGAAGTGCTGTGTGAAAATACTGAGTTATTGTGTGACAAGTCATTCATATAACTGGGGGTGGGAACTTTATATGTGTCGGCACTAATACTAGATCAGCCTTCTTATTTTTTATATTTGTTTGTTTGTTTTAGATGGCAAATTTGAATCTCTAAGCAAGAAATCGATGTTTCTAATATCTAATAATGTCTAGATAAGATTAGGGATAATTAGGAGAATTGAAAAATAATAATTTTACTTCCCTAGATAATTTTAAATAAGCAATCTTTATGATATTAACAGCAAACACAAACTCATTATTTATGCACTACTTACAAAAAACTTGAAATGCTTTCATTCACATTATTATTAGCTTTTGAAGAAGTTACCAGGCAAGAAGAGGAAATTAGAAGAGAAAGGAGGAGTGTTCCTGATTTCATCCCCCAAGCAATGGACAGGGTCAGCACTTCATGCCCTGCATGAAGAAAGAAAACGGGAGCGCAGACTTGCCTTGGTGTTCACGAGCACTACTTACCACATTCTCTCAAGGGCTCTACACCCATCACTGATGGGGTAAGTGTATAAGACCCAACTTTCTTGGTCTTTTGGTGGAATAGTTCTGATGCATATTCTCTACTATTTTTCGGGTTTTCCAATGGGATTAAGCCCTATTTGCTCATATGAGTTGTAACCATAACCACCTTTAATTCATTAACTCCCTTTTTCTTGGTCATTCCCACACTCCTGACTGATGTTTCCTGTGCTCACTACCCCAAATGAACAACTTGCACTTTAATGCTGACCCCAGAATCTTGCTTCTGAAGCACTCTAAATTTAAGATATCCAGTTGTTGTTCCCTCTAACTCTAAAGCCCATGGTTTGTTAACTGCAAGGCTGTTGTCTGTATATGGAGAATATAGACGGTCTTTTATCATGTTTACATGTTTTTAGATGAGGTAAAATTTTCCTGGAATTGTGGTTTCAATTTTATTTTTTACAAATTAACACTCTTCTACAAGGGGTTAAGATGAAAATGTACATGGCTTATTAAAAACGACTGAACGTAACAACATTCACAAACGGGTTCTGCATTACTGTCTCTTGCAGTAAGAGAAAGGAGAAGTAGTTGTGACCATCTGGACTGTCACACTTGTTATCACACTGCAGGCCTAACTTCCCTTTCGGAGCCTGATGGGGTGGGCTTTTTCAAAGGGTTGGGCCTTGCTGCAAGAAAAAGTTACTTTGTGGGGCAACTTACAGTAGAAAACCCAGAGAGTTTGTAACAGTAATGTGCGGTGAGCACTGTCCTTGAAGAGTTTGATCTGAAGTGAACTGGGGTCACAGGAGGAGTTTTGTTTGAACCAAGAACAGTGATCGATCTAAAATGTAAGGGCTAAATTAAGTTACAATAATTACAAACATTACTAATAAATAGAAATATTTTCCTAAACCAAAGGACCCACTTAACCATGTGGGATTTTAAAGTTATTTTAAAATAATGACTGTTCCATATTAAAAATTATATAACTAGACTGAAGAATTTTAGAAGCATAGAAAACATACAACACATGACTTCGTTACTCATTCATACAAAATAAAATAAAATGATACAAAATATTAGTATCAGCCTTAGGTTTCTTTGTGGGTCAATTTAAAACTTACATCAAACCAGTTCATATTATCCTATGTATTCTTCTATGTATTTTAATATGTTGATTTCTAACTAACATTAATTTGTGTTTTTGGTTGTTGTTATATAACATTAGAATATCCTGAAAATTGTATATTGACCCCCCAACACGTGGGTTATAAACATATCTTAGTTAACTGAAGAAAGGCTAAGCCAACATTATTCTCCTTTTCAGCTTGTTTCTCCTTGCTGTTTCCTATTTGTGGATCAGCAGCTCCTGATAACATAGAATTCAATGTGAGGTCAAGTCATGACTCCTGGGTTACTGGCAGATGGTGTCTCAAGCAGTCAGTAGTCCATCAGAGGTGGGGAAGAAATGTGGCAGTCATTAGACTCCCACGTCGCCCAGCTCAGGTTTTCTGTTTCTATGGCTGTTTCCTTTTTTTTTTTTTATGAATTTTTATTTATTTTTTTGTTACAGATATTTTACCTTTTTACCCCATTGGCACCGCCACCCCACCCCACCTCTGCCCCGTCCCCGGCTTAGTTGTCCATGTCCATTGGTCATGCATACATGCATATAAGTTCTGTGGTTTATCTCTTCCCACCTCCCACCCCCCCCATCCTCTCTTCTGAGGGATGTCAGTCTGTGCCCTACTTCCATGTGTCTGGGTCTACTGTATTCCTCAGACTGTTATGTTCATTATATTCCGTATATAAGTGAGATCATGTGGTATTTGTCTTTTTCTGCTTGGCTTCTTTCACTTAGGATAATACTTTCCAGGTCCCTCCATGTCGTCTCAAAGGATAAGAGATCTTTCTTTCTTACCGCTGCATAGTACTCCATTGTGTATATGTACCACAGCTTTTTATCCATTCGTCTACTGGTGGACACTTGGGCTGTTTCCAGATCTTAGCTATTGTAAATAGTGCTGCTATGAACGTGGGGGTACATATATTCTTCCTGATTGGTGTTTCAGGCTTCTTAGGGTATATTCCCAGCAGTGGGATCACTGGGTCAAATGGAAGTTCAATTTTTAATTTTTTGAGGTAGCACCATATTGTTTTCCATAGCGGCTGCACCAGTCTGCATTCCCACCAGCAGTGTATTAGAGTTAGTTCAGATCCTCCGAGTTCCTTCTACTGTCACTGTCAGGACTGTAGTCTTCTTTTACCTGCAGCATCTAACCCAGAGAAAGTAGAAAATATAAAGTATTTTCTAGCAGAAAGTATAAAATAACATAGTTTTTGAGTCAAATAAGCCCATCCAGAACTAATTCCTAGCCCTGCTTTGTCTCAGCTGTGTGAAATTGAGAAGTCACTGGACTACCCATGTCTCCAGTTCTCATCCCTATGAAATGGGGACACTAATACCTAATTGGCAAGGGTTTCTCAGGATTCGTGATGACATTCATTAAGTATCTAGCAGAGTTATTCTGAGAGAAGATTCTTGCTAGTGGAGTCTTCTCTTTTTTGAGGCCAAGTTGGCATTTAATTGAGGGCAAATATTTTTATCATAATCATTCTAAAATTAACTCAAAGTTCTGTCTGGCTTGCCTGTCTCAGGGAAGAGAGAACAGCAAACTGTACTGTAGCTTCCTAAACCAATCCTATGATCCTTGCTTTTGAAGGTACAGAATTGGGGACTAGCTTTGTGAGTGTCATAACTGAAGATTTAAAAAAAATAGGCATGCTAGAAATATGAGAACTATCAAAAACAATACATTTTGGAGAATTTTTATAGCAAGAAAAAGTGAAGTCCTTTATGAAACCCGTTGTATCAATTATTGTGAAAATATCTAAATACAATCCATTTCATTAATACCAGGAGGGCCCAAAACTCTGAGAAGCGATGTTTTTCTTCTCTAATTTAAATTTCATCTTCTGTAGTTCTTATATAAAATTGGATGAATTACAGCAACTAAAAAGATGAAGTGGCTGTGAGTTTCTGTAAGAAAGAGTGATGATAGAAATTCTCTTGGACAAAAATACCAGATATAATCACTAGCCAACTGGTAAGGGGGAGGAAGTGCTATTCATCTCTAATTCCAACTGTTAATTACCTAAAAATATACACATTTCTTACTTATTTTTGGCATATTATGATTTAATCAAAACATGGTCTGTCATAAGTTTAAGAAAAGCTTATTTAATTTATAGGCTGTTTTTTAACAGTGTGATACTCCTGAAGCTTCGGTGCTGGCCTGGGAGTCTCTCCCCTCCGCTCTCTTTTAGAGCTGGGCTTTGCAGGGAGAGAAGACTCACAACACCCCAAGATGAGATGAGAGAGCAATCGTGTTACCGCATTGCACCAGCACTTGTTAATGTCTGCCACCTGCTTCCAGGGGCTTGTTCCAGACCATGTCCTCAGCGCTCTTCCTCACCAGTGGCCTGTCGTGCCCACCTGCAGCATTCAGCTGTCCACTGGATGTGAGAGCCCCGACCCCTGAAAGGCAGAGCCAGTGTCCAGCCTCAGGCTGGCTATAGTGACCAGAAACCAAGCCTGGCGTCCAGTCGTGGACAGCCTCACCAGCAGGAAATGATGTGGAGAGTGCTGTTTTGTTCTGTTGGACCTCAGTGTCCTCATCTGGAAAACAAATATACAGTGAGATCCCTGCTACCTCATATGGTTGTCAATCTGTAAACATAAAAATAAAAAGCAAATATGACTCCATTTCTACTTTTAAAAAATATGAAAGCATTACAGGGGAAAAGGAAATATTTAGTGTTGTTACTATACTGATATCCTAAATGTGGTGCCAGATGACAGAATACTATACTTACTTCCAACCTGTTTCACAATTTACATGATGAAATCTGAGCAGGTTGCCGGAGACATTCTGCAGAGCTGGGAAGAGAAAGTAAGTATAGGTGTGTGGAAGTACAAACTAGCATCATCAGGTGAAAAATAAACTCAGTGCTGGACCCATGATCAAGAATATGTGTAAGTAAAGAACATGTACATATATATTATATTTCAAGTGACTAGAATGAATCAAGTACTTATATTCCCAGAACTTCTCAGATGGCAAATAGGGTAAACCTTACAGTATAAACTTTAAATATATTTAAATATTAGTAAATTAACTGTAAACTGATTAAACATGAATCATCCTATGTTCAAGGTAGCTCTCATGTCTTCCTCTGTAGCTGAGGACACCAAAGCACAGAGAGATTAACAGGCTTAATCTTATGTAGTCCCTGAAGTCTGAATGGGAACAGAGGAAACAGACACTGAACCCTGCAGTCTTAACCATTATATCATACAACTTTCCTACCGTGGACATCTTTAAAAGAAGGCCTGGTCATGATATCTATTGCTTATTATTACCCAGAAAAATGATGAACGTTATTACTAAAGTTGGTAAGAGTTAATTCTATCATAAAATACAGATTTTGCAAAACATATGAAACCATTCCATATGTTTAGAAAGATTTCACAAGGAGACTACTGAGCTGTCCCTTGGAAAATGGGCACATTTTTCAGGTGAAGAGGGACAGGGTCTTAGGCAGTTTGGGCAGATATAACAGAATGTCATTCACTGGGTGTCTTACAAATAACAGAATTTTTTTTACCCCGGTTCACAGACGTCTCTTTTCTTGCTGCATCTTCACATGGAGAGGGTGTTGAGAGAGCTCTCTGGTCTCTCTTTTATAAGGGCACGGAACCCATCTGTGAGGACTTCAACTTCATGACCTAATCATCTCCCAAAGGCCCTACCTTCTAGTACCATCACATTGGTGGTTACAATTTCCGCATATGAATTTTGGGGGGAACATAAACATTCAACACATAACAGACAGGTATAATTGTTGAAGGAAGAAGGAAAGTAGAAAAGGTGGCCTTCACTTAGGCAGTGGTTCTCAACCTGTGGGTCGCGACCCCTTTGGGGGTCAAACGACCCTTTCACAGGGGTCACCTAAGACATAACAGTAGCAAAACTGCAGTTATTAAGTAGCAACAAAAATATTTTTCTGGTTGGGGGTCACCACAACATGAGGAACTGTATTAAATGGTTGTGGCATTAGCAAGGTTGAGAACCACGGACTTAGAGGGAACAGTGGCTGCTAAGTGCAGAGTCGGGAACAGACTGGGAGGACTAGAAGGTGGAGAAACCCGCTCTGGCAGAAGCTAGCGCTCCGTGCTGGGGTGAGCAGAAGAGGCGGCTGCATGAATGTTTCACCCCAGATACCGAAGTACAGCAGCCGGACACACGGGCTTTGGCATTTCATCATCTAGTGGCCAACCAACGTTTTAAGTAGGTAGCATGAGGGAAAAGAGAAATCAGGGAATTATGGGACTCAAATTGTTTAGAACTATGTTGTTTTTTCTTTTCCATAATATGGATAATCAGACTAGAGGAAAAAGATTCATTTGTCTCCACTATCAAATAGCATAGCCTTATTTTGAGTCAATGGAAGACTGTTGTTTTTAAGATCTCCTAGTAACAGCTTGTCTTCTAAATTTCCTCAGCTTTTTAAGGTTAGAAAAATACTCCAGAATACTGAGTTCTATGCTCATTATAAAACTTCCCAAAGTGATCTTGTTTTGACCTAATATGTGGGCAGCTACAGAAAAACACGTCACCCACTAGTACAAAAAGATGTTCTGGTAGAAACAGCTGTGCAGGAATGGAGGTTGGTAGTCCCAGAGATGGAAAGCTTCCTGAGGGCAGGACTCTGGGGAAAACAGCAGACGGGATACAAAGGGTTCAAATTTGAGTGTACGTAATAACCACCTGAGGACCTTGTTAAAACATACGAACTTGTATTAATTCCTAAAAATTTAATAAAAAGTCTGGTCAGATCCCAGAAATAGTCATATTTAATAGGGCTTTTGGGTGTTTCTGATAAGGATAAGCTATTGGCCCATTATTAAGAAACAAAAACCTTGTTATTTCCATTATTATTTTAATATTAAATGTTAACCATTCATTGGAAAGAGCCTTTTGGATCTTGGACAACATATCTGGAGCTCAATGGCAGTGAGCGGGTGCACCCTATGGCGTGGCAAGGTGGTGATGATGGAATGTGAATAGAACTGCATTGTTTTCTTCTTCACTTAGAACTATTTTAAGCTTCAGTCTAAAAAAGTGTGACCTAGGATCTGATTATGAAATATTATAGGGACCCTTTCTCTCCAAAACAGGAAAATTTAAAAAGCATCATTTATGTTAACATGACTCTGGCAGCATGAAAAATTGATTAGACCTTCAAAAAGTCGATCCTTGCTTCACATTCAGAATGTATGACCGATGGCAGAGACCGCGGGTGTGCAATCGGATGCGGACAGGGAATGCACAGGTCTCGCGCTGGGCTCCTGTTCTGTCCCTGGAGCTCCATGACATTGTTACTGCTCTGTAGTATAGTTTCCTCCAAATCAACAGAGAAACCTGTGTGCAAAGATTATAGGCACTCTGCAGTGGCGTGGACAGTGCATTTGGGGATTACAACAGAAAACTGATGGATATTGTTAGTGAAGTTGGTCAGAGTCAATTCAAGCTGAGTAAAACTGATCACCCTTGGACTCCCTAAAGACCAGTCCCCTACCTTTCTTTCTTAGCGCTTTTCTCTTGCCTTTGAATGTGCTCTCGATTGCCAGTGGAGTGTTTCATTTTGTCTTCTAATCCTAGTTTGGTGGCACTTTCACCAGAAAAGGCTTTGCTATGCCCAGTCACTGTCAGGTAGCAGAAATGACACATCATTTGCTAGCTAGCAGAACTGTGTTTGGATTCCAACTGGGTCAAGGTCATGGATGAGCATCATGGCTTTGTGAGAACTACTTAAATTCTCTAAGATTCAGGTTATTTGCCTGTGAAATGGAAATAATAAAACTCTTGTTTTTTTTTTTTTTAGAATATAAACTTATTTAGTTAAAACAATATTTGGGAATCTATTTTTTTTCATATATTTTTCATAAGTATCAACCTATCAGAAGACAAAACATACTTTATTCCCCCCCCAGATGTTCAAATGATGACTTGTTTTCATTCTTTGATCAGGATGATAAATATTTATTGAGTACTTATTATATGCCAGGAATGCTTCTAGGTACTGAGGATTCACTTGTAAAGAGACATTCAGGTCCTTTCTCACTTGAAGCTTATACTTCAGTTGTTGAGAGAGACAACACATACAAGTAAGGTATTAGAGAAATTTATTATTATCTGCTGATAAGCTGGTTTCTAATTTTTTTTTATTTTTAATTTAAGGAGAGGGTTGCTTTGAGGCAAGTTGCAGCCCAGATGCATGCTTCTGTCTCTCCATCCATACCTGATTCCTTTACAACCACAGTCCTGGCTTTGACTCTGGTGTTGATATCTAAGAGTATCAAGGGCTCTCCTTGGCCTTTGGTAGCCCACAGACCACTGTTGGACTCGTGGATAGTTGTGGATGGAGAGAGGAGGCAGCATGCTGAATCGGACGTGGAGAGAAGACGGTCCTCTTGTTCTAATAGATAGTTGCTCTGCAGTTCCAGTAACACCAGATGTGAATATTTCTCACAATTATGCTCTTGTTGTTTAAAAACCACCATTTTATTTAATCAAAAATAATCTTCAAAAATACATGTTAAACCTAAAGATCAGAGACATAACAGGAAACTACTTTGAAACAGGCAGCCCCTTCTTCTAGCCACGCTTAGCTCAAAGTAAACTATGTTCCCACGTCTGCCATCTGTTCACCTTTTATACAGGATTTTTCATTCTCTGGTCTCTGTTGCAATGAGCTCCCATGACTGTTATTGCAGTTGGATTGGGAATTAGAGAGCCCTTGTGTGAGATCTGAGAAAGAAAAGAAACTGCGTTACATAGACTTAGGTCCCCAGCTTCCTTTTTGCAGGGTCATCGTTGGCCTGCTATGTCCTTCAGTAAAAGCCATTGCTGTCCTCAAAGTGGCCTCTTAAAAACAACCCTATATTTCAGTAACTGCTTGCTGCCCTGGCCCTTCAGGCCCAGAGATAGTAACAGCTCTTCTATTACTAGACCAGGGTTTTTGCAAGATTCATGGTGGCTATCCTACAACTCATACTTTAATATAGAATTCTTTTTAGAGAAACTTTAATCAAATTATCTTAATTTGAGTCTACCATCTGTTTCCTGTTGAGTTGCTGACTGTTCCAACTATCACCAGTAATAGCATCCATTCAAACCCATTACGTGAGTCAAAGTGGGGGTAGCAGAAGGCATATCAGAGTTAGAAGTTTGGGATCCAAATCACGGCTACCCTTTTAGTTTGTGCCTGAGGCCAGTTACTTGGGCACTATGAGTTTTAAATTTCATGTACCAAATGGAAATAATTGTAGAATTAAAGCAGGAGCCAAAGTTATTATATGTAAAAAAAAAAAAAAAAATCTGCATGGGACTTGAATACTAGTCAGTGTCACCAGTAATGTTCATGTTAATAGTAGCTGCATTAGTGGTCCTTACATGGTGGGCACCCTGGATTCCACCAGCTTTGTAACACTATAACACTAACTGTTCTTAATTTGCATTTTACCCCTATGATTCTAATTTGGAGTGTGGGTTGATATTTCTAAGAATAAGGGGTTATCAAATGCCAAATACCATATAGCAACTACTTATGCACATTTTCTACTCCTCAGAAATCCTTTGACATATTTTTTTCTGAAAGTATAAATTAATTAACACCTATAACATGTTTAAATGGCCAATTCTCAAAGCTGAAAAAGAAATGCTAGTGTTAAAAGTCTTTGACTGCTGGTTGCCTAATTGCCCCAGAAGACAACTGTCACCAGTAGGAAAGCATCCGTCTATCTCGTGAAGTATTACAAAACCAAAACCTCCTGTGACAATCTCATTAGTTTAAATGTTGTGGGTCTCTAAATTTTGTTCATACAAAAGGTTGAGCTTTTTAAAGACAGATAATGTGTTTATAAATCAGAGCAACAGAAATGGTTCAGTGATGGCAATTCTGTGGCTGAGCTCAACACTGCCAGCTATTTCCAAAAGCAATAAAACTCACAAACTAGACATTAAGACACTTTAAATAATTTTTTAAAATATTTTTGAGATTTAATTTATTTTTTATTTTTTTAAGTACTATATAGATGTTCTTTTTCCCCACATTGACTCCCTTCTGCCCACTCCCAATCCCTCACCCCTCAGCCCCTGCCTTCACCACAGTTATCTATGTCCATTGGTTATTCATATATGCGTATCAGTTCTTTGGTTTATCTCTTCCTGCCTCCCCCCATGCCCCTTCCCTCTGAGGTTTGTCAGTCTGTACCTACTTCCATGTCCCTGGTCCTATTTTATTCAGCTTATTTTGTTCATTATATTCATAAATATGTGAGATTATGTGGTACTCATGCCCCAGGTAATTATTGCAAAGGAAATACTTTTATTAATTAAATAATAAATACTTTATAGGTGATCTAATAAAAACAAAATAAGCTATGTTTGGAAGGAAGGAGTCTAGCTGATGGGTTTCTTTACCTCCCAGAGAAATTCAGACCCATGTTCTCTTGCTTCTTCAACTGATAAGTCCATACATACTAAGATTATACTTTTTCTAACTTTGGGTAGTTTAATTCTGTGTTGTATAGCAAAAAATTGTGTGTGGATCTCAAACTTGCAGACTTGGAGTGATGTAATTGCAGAGGTGATGCTTATCAAGTGCCTCTTCTGTGGCTAGAACTGCAAGGAACTATTCAACATGCAGAATACCAGTCAGTGCTCACAACACCCCTCTGAGGCAGGTACTAACTCTAAATCAGGATTCTAGTTCAGGCAATCTCACACTAGGGCTTGTGGTCTTCACCTTAAAGCTATAAAGGTATATTGATTTTTGTAAATTATATTTCCATCTTGTACGAAGATAAGATATACAAATAAACTGTGTTATATGATTTCATTTTGTTCTTGACACAGGTTCTACAAATATTCAATGTCTATACTTTACAACATCTAGTTAGATTGGATTAGACTCCTCCTGTCAGTATTCTCCTCATTCTAATTGCACCTGCTTTCGTAACTCTCTGTCCCTTTGTATTGTGCAATGTCCCAAAGGCTCACCTGGTCCTGGGTAATTGGAGTTGATTCTGGCATTCAGCCTAGTGGCTTCAATGATTACCTTTCATCTATTTGCATAGCATGTTTCTGCTCAGTCCCAGTGTATGCACTCCTATGTACCTATCAACCTTTCCACAAGTGGGTCGTGTCCATGAACCTCACAGATCTGCTCTGCTAATAAGTTTAGCCTCAGAAAATATTAGCCAGAGCTTCTGTGGCCACCATATTTAATGTCCAACTCTTCACAGCATCCATACCACCATCCACTCTACCTGCCTGTGACAATGCTTATATTCCAGGACCCCATCATTTATGAAAGTGGCCCAAGCCCATCCCCTTCCCTTTCTCTGAAACATGATCTCTTTATCCAAGTTGAACCACCACGTCAATTAAATTAAAACATTCGACTTTTATGTATATTTTTTCATTAGGGAAACATCGGATTAAATTATTGTGTGGTCTAGCCTTGCATAAAAAAGCTGTTTGGGCACTATTATTAAGCTGACTCCTGACATACAAAGACATTGTTAACTCTGCAAGAATAGGGGTATGTGTATAGTAAGCAGAGCCTGGTTCTCAGATAAGAGAAGTAGAAAAGGGGGACAAAGGAAGGTTGGGGGTTAAGCATGCTTTCATTAAAGAATTATCGGCTTTATTATTATTTTATTTATTTATTTATTTAATTTTTTTTTTACAGATGTTTCTCCTTTTTTACCCCATTTCCCCCCACCCCATCCCCAGCTTTGTTGTCCATGTCCATTGGTTATGCGTACACGCATACAAGTTCCGTAGTTTAGACGGGCGGGGGGGGGATGGGGAGGAGGGGGTCAATGGAGAAACATTTGTAACAAAAATAAAATTTAAAAAAATTTAAAAAATACAAGTTGTTCTTCAAATTAAAAAAAAAAAAGTTCTATGGTTTATCTCTTCCCTCCACCCACTACCCCCTCTTCTGAGGGTTGTCAGTCTGTACCCTATTTCTATGTCTCTGGCTCTACCCTATTCCTCAGATTGTATGTTCATTATATTCCACAAATAAGTGAGGTCATGCAGTATTTGTCTTCTTTTGCTTGGCTTGTTTTGCTTAGGATAATACTTTCCAGATCCCTCCATGTCGTCTCAAAGGACAAGAGATCTTTCTTACAGCTGCATAGTACTCTATGGTGTATATGTACCATGGCGTTTTTATCCATTCATCTACTGATGGACTCCTGGACTGTTTCCAGATCTTAGCTATTGTAAATAGTGCTGTTATGAACATGGAGGTACATATATTCTTTCTGATTGGTGTTTCAGGCTTCTTAGGGTATATTCCTAGAAGTGGGATCACTGGGTCAAATGGAAGTTCAATTTTTAATTTTTTGAGGTAACACCATATTGTTTTCCATACTGGCTGCACCAGTGTGCATTCCCACCAGCAGTGTACTAGAGTCCCTTTTTCTCCACACCCTTCCCAACACTTGTTTGATGATTGGTTGATGGTGGCCATTCTGACTGGTGTGAGGTGATACCTCATTGTTGTTTTAATTTGCATCTCTCTGATGATTAGTGATGTTGGGCATTTCTTCATGTCTCTTAGCCATTTGTATGTCCTGTTTGGAGAGGTGTCTCAGCTCCCCTGCAAATTTTTTAATTGAGTTCTTTGTCTTCCTTTTGATGAGTTGTGTGACTACTTTATATATTTTGGAAATTAACCCCTTATCTGATAGATCATTGACAATGATGCTCTCCCATACAGCCGGTTGCCTTTTCATTTTGATGATTGTATCTTCTGCTGTGCAGAAGCTTTTGAGTTTGATGTAGTCCCATGTGTTCATTTTCTCTTTTGTTTCTGTTGTTTTAGGTGATGTATCAGTGAAAATTCTGCTGCGTATGATGTCTTAAATTTTGTTGCCTACATTTCCTTCTAGGATTCTTATGGATTCATGGGTCACATTTATGTCTTTTATCCATTTTGAGTTTATTTTTGTGTATGGTGTAAGTTGATGGTCTAGTTTCATTTTTTTGCACGTAGTTGTCCAATTTTCCCAACACCATTTATTAAAGAGGCTGTCTTTACTCCATTGTATGCTCTTGCCTTTTTTGTCAAATATTAATTGAGCATATTGCCGTGGGTCCATTTCTGGGTTCTCTGTTCTGTTCCACTGGTCTATATGCCTGTTCTTGTGCCAGTACCAGGCTGTTTTGATTACAGTAGCTTTGTAGTATAACCTGATATCTGGTATTGTGATCCCATCTACTTTTTTCTTTTCAAGTTTGCGGTGGCTATTCAGGTTTTTTGTTTTTTTTTTTGTTTTTTTTTTTTTGTTTCCTATGAACTTTTGAAGTATTTGTTCTAGTTCTGTGAAATACGTCATTGGTATTTTGATGGGAATTGCATCGAATCTATAGATTGCTTTGGATAATATGGACATTTTAATAATGTTAATTCTCCCAACCCATGAACAAGGTATGTGCTTCCACTTTTTTATATCTTCCTCTATTCCTTTTTTCAATGACCTGTAGTTTTCTGCAAATAGGTCCTTTACTTCTTCAGTTAAGTTTATTCCTAAGTATCTTAATTTTTTGCCGTGATGGTAAATGGGATTGTTTTTTCAGTTTCTCTTTCTGTGAGTTCATTATTGGTGTATAAGAAAGCTGTCAATTTATTGACATTAATTTTGTATCTTGCTACTTTGCCAAATTCATTTATTAAGTGTAGTAGATTTTTGATGGAGTCTTTAGGGTTTTCTATGTATAATATCATGTCATCTGCAAATAATGACAGTTTCACTTTCTCCTTTCCATTTTGGATCCCTTTCATTTTTTCTTCATGTCTGATTGCTATGGCTAAGACTTTCAGTACTATGGTAAATAAGAGTGGCAAAAGTGGGAATCCCTGTCTTGTTCCTATTCTTAAGGAAAATGCTCTTAGTTTCTGCCCATTGAATATGATGTTGGTTGTAAGTCTTTCATATATGGTCTTTATTCTGTCAAGATATGATCCCTCTATTCCCAGATTGCTGAGTGCTTTATTAGAAATAGATGCTGGATTTTGTCAAATGCTTTTTCAGCATCTATTGATATGATTATGTGGTTTTTATTCTTCATTTTATTTATGTGGTGTATCACATTTAGTGATTTGCAAATATTGTACCAGTCTTGCATCCCTGGGATGAATCCCACTTGGTCATGGTGAATAATTTTTTTGATGTATTGCTGAATCCGATTTGCTAGCATTTTGTTCAGGATTTTGGCATCTATGTTCATCAAGGATATTGGCCTGTAGTTTTCTTTCTTTGTAGTTTTTTTTTTTCTTTTTTTCTGGTTTTGGAATTAGAATTATGCTGGCCTCATAAAACGAGATTCGAAGTCTTCCCTTTTCTTGAATTTTTTGAAATAGTTTGAGGATAATGGGTGCTAGTTTTTTGGGTTTATTTAAATGTTAGGTAAAACTCCCCCTTGAAGCCTTCTGAGTCTGGGCTTTTGTTCGCTGGGAGAGTCTTGATTACCTCTTGAATTTGTTCAGTTGTTATTGGTCTGTTCAAGTGTTCTCTCTCTTCCCAGTCCAGTTTTGGGAGACTATATGTTTCTAGAAACTTGTCCATTTTGCTTAGGTTGTCGAATTTGTTGCCATATAGTTGTTCATAGTAGTTGTTAACAATCTTTTGTATTTCTGTGGTGTCAGTTGTTACTTCTCCTCTTTTATATCTGATTTCATGTATTGGGTTCTCTCTCTGTTTCTTGGTGAGTCTAGCTAAGGGTCAATTAATCTTTTCAAAAACCAGCTCTTTGTTTTATTGATTCTATGAATTATTATTATTTTTTTTTGTCTCTATGTCATTTATTTCTGCTCTGATCTTTTCTATTTCCTTCCTTCTACTTGCTCTGGGGTTTTCTTTTTGTTTGCTTTCTAGTTCTTTAAGATGTGAGGTTAGTAAGAATTGATGGCTTTAAAAATATGATTGAATCTTGCCTTCAATAGTTAGTTCAATGTACTGCTAGTAAGGCATGGGTTTGTAGCTAACTTTAATGAGGGCTTAATATAACTGATTGATTTTATGTTAGAGCCATGCAAACAACTAAAACCCCATTCATATAACTCTCATTCATAAAACCCCATTACTTCCCCACCACACTGCTTCAGCCTTATCGTTCTCTTTCTCTCAATAATTTCTATTTCCAATGCTCTCTTAATGGCCTCATTTTACTATGCAGTGTTAAGTTACTTCTTACTCTCTAGTCACTTCTAGGCTTACCTTTGGATATGTGTGTATTACTGTGTGTTATTATAAAACAGAACACCTATTCTAGATTCAGCTAGGTAGGACACACATATAGGTACAGAAGGTGTCAAAACAGCTTTAAAATGGCATTCTTCTTCTTTGTTTGTTCTCTACGGGTCTCTGTGAGAATAAGAAAAAAAGTTCTTCACATTAATAATGAAATATATTATCTCTTTGTTATAATGCAGATTTTTTTTAACAGAAGTTTCACTCCCAACCTCCCTGAACATCATTTTAAATAACTACAAAGTAGATATTGTTATTGCAACTTCACAAACATTGAAACAGGTTCAAAGAGGTTAGTTGACACCACATAATTGAATTAATGGACTAAACATCTAAATTTTATATTCTAGTAAAGTCCTGGTGTTAGAATTTTAACCCAGTCAGTTACATTGTGTCCATTTTTAACATATACTTTGTTGCAGGTTTGTAACGATAATCAAATATTCAATATAAGCTTAGCCGAAAAAATAATTTTCCGAAATATCTTAGAATTGGTAACGGCATGTCCTAGTTTCGGGCATGTCATATGGAATTAATTTGGAATATAGGAAAGTATATTCATAGGTAATTCTCACATGAAAATGACTCTTTTCCTAACTGCATTAAATAAAATTTTCTGAATTATGGTAGAAAGTGGTTTTAAAAGTTCTTGAGCTTTAGAGTGATATGTACATTCAAATTCTGTCTCAAATTGTACACGGTTTATGGTTTTGAGCAAATAATGCCTTGGAGCTTCAGTTTCTACCTCTATTAGAAACAAATAAAACCTGTCTTGCAGGCCATTTTTATTTTATTTTTATACCTGAAATCTTTTTATTCTGCCCTCAGAAACCCAAAACACTTCTTCAGCAATGTTCACTATATCTCTTATCTCCTCCCCAAACATCACATTTTCTTTTAGAACCGTGCACCTTGTTCTCTTCCACATCGGGACCTAGAGACAAAGTAGATCTTCTTGGTGTTGTCGCTTCTTCCTAGAAATTATCTCACCTCTCTTAAAGTCCATAGACTTAAACATCATGTTATCATGCCAAATTATTCTAACCCTTTTGTGGTGGTCATCTTCAGGTAGCCTTTTATTTCCCTATTGCTTGAGGATTTTAACCCCTGGCTCACTATCTCCTTCCCCATCGCAACTGCATTCAAAACCTTTAATGAGTTTCACATCCATTTAGATAACCCTTTCAAGATCCTCACCTCTCAGTTTCTCCCCTTCTTCTCCAGGGATCTGGTCTTCAACCTTACATCAGTCATCTATGATCATAACCCAAACTTTGATATTACCCAAAGATATACCCCTCCCTGATGGAAATATCAGGCATCTCAACTTCTGACCATTCCTGTTCATGCTATCAAATGTGTCAATGTAAATTTTTCACCCCACCTAGACTTTACTATTTTGATACTTTTATTCTTTAATTGTTGCTTATCCCTTCACATTCTCATGTTACATCTTACCAACCATAGATTGCATGGTTTATTATTGTAATTAGAACATCAACTCTATTACTTCCTTCTCCCTTGCGAATACTTTTTGCCAAGCCTCAATGTTAGTTAAGTCCATCTGCATTCTTGCACCTCAATGTAACGTAGGGAGAGAAGGGCACACAAAACCATGCTGAACTGTCTCATGTTAAATTTACCACAGCCAGATCAGGCCAGGCTTCAGTGCTGACAAAATCCTTTTCTATTTGCCTTGTCCATTTTCTCTTCCACCTCCCATTTCACACTCACTCCTCTTTCCTCAAACCTTAAACCTTGTCTGTCTTACCCTACTTGTAGCCGAAGTTATTGCATCTTTGTTCACTGAGAACACAGGCGCAGTCAGAAAACTAGGATCTGTAAACTTCAATTATGACATGTATCTGACCACTGTGCCTGTATATCCATACTCTATCTTCCCTCCTATTAGTTTGGATGAATTATCTGGACTTCTAGCTAATACCATGTATTACTCCCTACATCCTACAGGCCTACTCAGGCATCATCAGTTTTTCTCTACAAGGAATCACAGCTCTTGCCAAACAGACTTGGTATTATTTCTCTCATCTAAATCTATGTTGAATGTATTATCCAGTAACTATCAGCCCATTTCTGTATTCTACTTATAGCAACATTTCTATTCTTCTATTATCTCTTGAACTCCTTCCAACTGAACTTTTGCCTCTCCCTCCACCCAGATCCATCAACACTGTTCTTACCAAAGATCACAACAGCTTCAGTGTTTCTAAACCCAAAATCAAGTCTGAATTCTCCTCTTCCTGGATGTATAATGTATATTTAACATAGTTGATCAGCTCTTCTTCAATTATCCTCTAATACACACTGTCTCTTGGTTTTCTTCTTCCCTAGCTGGCTGATTCCTCCACCACCTCTTTTGCTGATTTCTGTCATACAACCAACTTGAAAATAACACCTCTTCTCCTCTCTCCCTATATTGACTTCCTAGGGTGTAGGGTCAAGGTGATATCATCCTATATGGTGACTTTAGACGTTATCTGTTAATGAATATCTGTATGTTTCCCTTTTGAGTTATCTAAACTGACATAAAAACAATGTAAGACTACCTACTCCTGTGGAAAGCTGAACATCCAGTTTCCCATTCTCCCCAATTCACTTTCCTCAGTTTCCTTATCTAAGTAATTAACAACTTAATTATTTCTGTTTTTCGGCCATTATGCTCAAAGTCATACCTGATTCTTTTCCTTCTATTATTTTTACTTCCCAAGTTTATTTAATATATGACCACTTCTTCTCATAATACTCTCAAAATACTCCTTATTTCCATAGATACTGGGAGATAGAGGCTCTATCTTTCTTGATGATTACATTTCAAGGAATGGCTTGCAGGTCCTTGAGAAGGATATCCTGGGTTGTATAACTGGCAAGAGCCTGGAACAAGATTTATACCTTATAGAGTGGGAGACTTTACAATTGGACATTTTCCAAAACTGCTCTAATAAAAGAGGTCAGGAGCCTATGGTCAGGAAGAAGGATGTCTAAAGTTTAGTCAATTTGAGGGGAAGATTCAGACCATCCTAGTCACATAAAACTTTTGTACTCTAGGCACCTTCTCTTGGATCACCTCATATCATTCCTGGAAAGTAGGGAATATAATATAATTTTTATATAGGGAAAACACACCCAAAATTTTAAGTAGTCGGCACAGTAAAGAAAAAGGGTAGGGGGAAGATTCTAAAATGCTATAAGAAAGCCTTGTCTACTTACCCTTTCTCTATATAACTGACCTCTTTTTGTTTTCAATATTTCATAAAATGTCTGGGGCAGACACTGAGCTGCTAATACTGCCTGCTCTGTCAGCTAGACCACAATATTTCTGCAAAACAAAAATGCGTTCTAACTCTCCCAGGTCCACCTCAACTAACCCCAGACTTCTCTTCTGCAAAGCTTGTGCCTTTCTTTGCTTCCTCCCCACATGGAAAATATTATCTTCTTCCAATTCAGGTGGTATGCAGCAAGTATTCTTTAAACAGTAACTCTTTTTAGAGTCAACACAGTGCTTTAGTGCTTATCAAGGAAAATATTTTGGACAAAAGAGTCCTAGGGGTGAAAAAGAAAACCTGTGGTTTTCTTTTTGTTGATAAGAGTAAAATCAGGGAAGACAAAATTCAGTGGATTTTTTTGAGCAAATATCTTCCTTTCAAAACCACCCCTAAGCCTATCAGAGTCTGTCTTTAGCTAAGGGAAATCTTCCATACTGGGAAAATTCTTCCATATTGAAAAATTTTTCTCCATCTTTAAAATTATTCCATAACTCCAGTCCCAAATGAAGTCTAAAAAATGACTTAATTGAATAACTTTAACTCTACCTATGATAAGCTTTACTAGGTCAAAGCTGTAGTTGATCATTTTTCATACAGCCTTAAGTTGTAGAATGGAAGTGAGTGTGGTGCACTTGATTAGCTCAGACTGATCCTAGATGATTTAGGTCCAAGCCCTGTGTTTATTCCTCACAAAGTAGTATTTAAATCTAGATAAACCATGAAAATGTGATTACATATGATTATGTAAACTTGGCTTTGGTGAGCGTTAACAGATCAGTTTAACAAACATTTATTGGCTTCCTATTTATTTCTTTCCTCTAATCCATCCTCCACATTCTTAGTCAGAGTGATCTTTCAAAATTACAAATCTGATTATGGCCCTTTTATATTTTAAAGATTCCAATAGCTGTTTGTCAGCTGTCTTTTTAACTTGAGGACCTAAACATTAGTAGTAAAAAGGATGCTGTGAGAGATGTGCAATAGTGTAGAATAAGCATGTCACTGTTTTTTTTATATAATAAAACCAACTAATCATTGTTGGAATACACAAATTTTTAAGCTGAAGTAGGACATTTTGAAGAAAAAGTGACCACATTGGTATGTATTGTAGTTCACCTTGCATTAAGAATATTTGAACAGCCCTGACCAGTTTGGCTCAGTGGTTAGAATGTCGGCCTGTAGACTGGAGAGTTCCAGGTTCGGTTCCCTCTAAGGGTACATAACTCGGTTGCAGTTTGTCCCCGGCCTCAGTTGGGATCATGTGGGTGGCAATCACATGATGTGTCTTTCTCACGTCAATGTTTCTTTCTCCCTTCCTCCCTGCTTTGTCTGAAGATAAATGCAAAAAATGTCCTCTGGTGAGGATAAAAAAAATTTAAAAAGAATATTTGAAAAATAAATTTAAAAAGAATATTTGAAAAAAAAATTTTTGAAAATTATTGACCTGGGTGAAATCTGAGTTCTTTAGCAATTTGCACTAAACCCTGCATAATTTTGGCACCGTTGGCTCTTACTTTGTTCTTCAACGATTTCAAACTACATCCAGTAGTAGCTAGAATTACAAAACATTTCATGGAAAGTTTTGCTCACCCAGAGTGCCTGCTCCTCATTCTTGTTCTTCCAGATGCATTCCTATATGGCCATAAGAACCTTGAGTAGGAACCATCTCTTTTAAGTCTTGCCTGAAAATCCTAAGTGTACTTAATTTACTTTCACCTCTTTAAAAACCCTATAGCCACCATACTTCTACTATTGTCATTTTATATTCTTATAAGTGCTTTATCACTTTGATTCCCAAAAACCACAAGTGTAGGAAAGAGAGAGGCCCATAATCCCCATTTCTAGAATGTTTTTAAGGAAAGCATTCAGTTTTTTCCAGCTCACAGTGTCCCTGCCACCTTGCTGGTCTCATCTAGACCATTATCCCATCTGCTTCATGGTTTTTATACATGCTGTCATCTCTACCTGGTTGTCTAGGACACTGACCAACGTTCTCTCAAGACCAGTGTTTACTTTTAATTTTCTCCTCTCATCCTTTTATTTATATATGCTTCAAGCTAAAATAGGAAAGACCCAGTTTTCTGGGGGGGGGGGGGAACTATCCAGCACCATTGTGCTAGCTGGAAGGGGCTTATACCCAGTTTGATTTTTTTTAATACTCAGCTATTGAATCCTATTCCACGATTTTTCCTAGAGAAAGCCTTCCTAATTCCCCTACTTATATGCTGCTAATATTTTTCACTTATTAATGGATACTTATCTATTTGTGTGAATATTTAAATAATTTGAGTTCTTCTTTGGAAGTCAGCCTCATAGAGAAAGAGACAATATCTGTTTTGCTCAGCATTGAAAGCCCAACACCTAAAATAAGGCTTAATATGGAATAATACTTGCAGAACACATATTATTCAACATGTATTTCATGAAAACCTATTCAGAAACAGGAGCTATTCTAGATCATATAAATTCAGCATAAATAGTATAGACAGTTTCTACTCCATGGAACTTACATTCTAGAAAGAGTAGCCTGGCAATAAACAAATATACATTGTTTTTATATTTGTTCACTGACATAAAAATAGGCTACAAAGAAATAAAATTGATAAGGATTGTCCATGGTCTATTTGAATTTGGAGAGATAAGAGAATCTGTCTAAAAAAGGTAACATCTGAGCATAGAACTTGAAAAAAGAACTCAGTCATGCTAAGTTTCAGTAAAGATAGTTCCAGCAAAGGGAAGAGCTGTGATAAAGGCTCCAGGTTAAAAGTAAGCTCTGAACATTGGAGAGAGGGAATCATGTGAGTATAGCTTACAAATAATGGCAAAGGAGGGGGTGTGATAGTAAATGGAGTAGACAGAGGCAATATCCGTAAACCAAGGAAGCAAATTTGGAGTTTATTGTGGTTTATTGGGGCAGTCATTGAACAGCATAAAGCAAATTATAATTATGATGCTTTTTGAAGCTCATTTGGCTTCTGTGTGAAGAATGGAAGATAGCAGCAGCAAGAATGAATATACAAGACTAAGAGACTTTCATGTTTTAAATTAGAGTATAGTATCTTGGAAACAGGTAGTAATAGAAGTGTGGGCAGGACTTGTGAATATCTTGGATGTGAAATATGAAGGACAGATAAAATTTTAAAGAAAGTCCTTTATTAGACAGGTAAATGGCTGATACATGACTCTTCTTACATAGTAAAGAACAGGGAAAGAGAGGTTAAGAATGGGTTAGAAGGATTAAGGGTCATAAAAAATATTTGCCTATACTAAGCCTTCTTTGTGTATATATTTAGAGATGTCAAGAATGACATGGGATATATTAATCTATAGTGAATAAATTAGTTATTAAATGCTAGACCCAAAACAAAATTGAGAAAATAATGTTGAAATTCAATTTATAGGAATAGAATTCTGCAAATGGCATTACATTCTAATTCTCAATACTGGGACATCTCAATTCTTTCCCAGTCTCCATTAAAGCACACTTCTCTTGACTAGCAATTTGCAATATACAGATTTGATCTTACAGTTGCTTTACTTTCAATTTTCTCCTCTCATCCCTTTATTTATATATGCTTCAGGCTAAAATAAGAAAGACCCAGTTTTCAGGGGGGAGGGGAGTTATCCAGCACCATTGTGCTAACTGGAAGGGGCTTACACTCGGTTTGATTTAACCTTTCTCTTGTGGATAGTAAGTATGATTTGGTGTGCACACTGGTAATGAATTTGGGAGCTCTTGTTTGTATGAGAATGTTTGTGAAATGCTGGCACCATTTTCCAGCCCAGTGCACAGCATGAGTCATCAACGATAACGTTGCCAAGACTACACAGAATTCAGATGACAATTGGCTGCAAAATCAAGTTGCAAATTTAACTACACCCTAATTACAAGAAAGATTATACAATATCTGTGTGAAAACAGAAGGGTTTGTAATATGGCATAAAACACAAAGTTGCTCTAAGTATGAACTCAAGAAATGCTTAGCCAAAAAATGAATAAAAGTAAAATGGTATTAAGGCGTAATGAGTATCATATGAAAGAGGGGATCATAGAGCAAAAAGCACAATCAAAACTAATACAATGACCTGAAAAGAGTAAAACAACAGAAACAATAGAAAGAACCTGTTACCTTCAACCAGTGTCTGGCAGGTAAGATTTCCCTCAATTTCTGTATTATCCCTCCATTTTTTTTTTCATCCTCACCCAAGGACATTTTTTCACTCCTTGTTCAGATAGAGTAGGAGGGAGAGAGAGGAACAGAGGAACAGAGAGAGAGAGAAACATCAACATGAAAGGGACACAGCGAGTGGCTGCCACCTGCACGACCCAACCAGGGTCTGGGACAAACTGCAACCAAGATACGTGCCCTTAGTGGGAACTGAACCCTGGTCTCTCTGAACTGCAGGCCAACACTCTAACTGCTGAGCCAAACTGGCCAAGGCTATCCCTCCATTTTTTTTTTAATTAATCAAAATTTTATTTTATTTTTTTAAATTAATTTATTTATTTTTGTTACAGATGTTTCTCCTTTTTCCCCCACTGATTCACCCCTCCCACTCCCTCCCTGCCCTGTCCCCTGCTTTGTTGTCCATGTCCCTTGTTCATGCATACATGCATATAAGTTCTGTGGTTTATCTCTCCCCCACCACACCCTCTTCTGGGGATTGTCGGTCTGTACCCCACTTCCATGTTTCTGGGATTATCCCATTCCTCAGACTGTTATGTTCATTATATTCCACAAATAAGTGAGATCATATGATACTTGTCTTTCTCTGTTTGGCTGGTTTCGCTTAGGATGACACTTTCCAGGTCCCTCCATGTAGCCTCAAAGGACAAGAGATCTTTCTTTCTTACAGCTGCATAGTACTCCATTGTGCATATGTAGCACAGCTTTTTATCCATTCATCTACTGATGGACACTTGGGCTGTTTCCAGATCTTAGCTACTATAAATAGTGCTGCTACAAACATGGGGGTACGTATATTCTTTCTGATTGGTGTTTCAGGCTTCTTAGGTTATATTCCTAGAAGTGGGATCTCTGGGTCAAGTGGAAGTCCAATTTTTAATTTTTTGAGGTAACATCATGTTGTTTTCCATAGTGGCTGCACCAGTGTGCATTCCCACCAGCAGTGTACTAGAGTCCCCTTTTCTCCACACCCTCGCCAACACTTGTTGTTTGGTGATTTGTTGATGGCGGCCATTCTGACAGGTGTGAGGTGATACCTCATTGTTGTTTTAATTTGCATCTCTCTGATGATTAGTGATGATGAGCATTTCTTCATATGCCTCTTAGCCATTTGTATGTCCTGTTTGGAGAAGTGTCTATTTAGTTCCTCTGCTTATTTTTTAATTGGGTTCTTTGTCTTCCTTTTGTTGAGTTGTATGAGCACTCTATATATATAATGGAAATTAACCCCTTATCTGATATATCATTGGCAATTATGCTCTCACATACAGTGGGTAGCCTTTTATTTTCATGATTGTATCTTTCGCTGTGCAGAAGCTTTTGAGTCAATGCAATACCCATCAAAATACCAACGACATACCTCACAGAAGTAGAACAAATACTTCAAAAGTTCACATAGAACCAAAAATAACCCCGAATACCCACAGCAATCCTGAAAAAGAAGGACAAAGTAGGTGGGATCACATTACCAGATTTGAGGTTATGCCACAAAGCCACTATTATCAAAACAGCCTGGTACTGGCACAAGAACAGGCATATAGACCAGTGGAACAGAACAGAGAATGCAGAAATGGACCCAAGGCAATATGCTCAATTAATATTTGACAGAGGTGGCAAGAGCATACAGTGGAGTAAGGACAGCCTCTTTAATAAATGGTGTTGGGAAAATTGGACAGCTACATGCAAAAAAAAAAGAAACTAGACCATCAACTTACACCATACACAAGAATAATCTCAAAATGGATAAAAGACTTAAATGTGACTCATGAATCCATAAAATTCCTAGAAGAAACTGTAGGCAACAAAATTTCAGACATCATACGCAACAGAATTTTCACTGATACATCACCTAAGGCAATAGAAACAAAGGAGAAAATGAACACTGGGACTATATCCCTCCATTTTTAATTATATCTTTGACAGCCATGTGCATATTTTACTTTCTTCCTCTCATCCATCATCCCTCCCCCACAAAGTTGATTCTTTCTTTAGTACAACTGTAGGTGTTCTGCATCTGAATCCAACATTCCCTCATGACAATGCTTGCAAATCACTCTGAATTCAGGCAGAAATGACTGGTTCACAAGATGATGATAAAAAATAAAAAAAAATAGTGCATACCTGCTATCACCAAGTAATCTACTAGGTCCTGTGTTGTTTAATGCTTATACTATAGCAATACGTGTTAAAATTACCCAAGTAATCAACATTATGATTGATTAGAAAAAAGAGAATATAGAGGCCGCTCTAGAAGCTTGACCTTTGGCACAAACATCCTCGGGACTGAATCCTTGAATACAAGGGTTCAAAGGATTTCTTACTGTCAGCATTAAAAAAGCAAAAACACAGGCCACTGGAAATTCAATAGAGAATCATCTGCATCTTCGTTTATTATTACCACAGAGGGAGCTCCTTCTCAGACTCAAACACACACACACACACACACACACACATACACACACACACACACACACACACACACACTCACTCACACACATTCTACCTACATGTGTCCAATTGAAAAATTGAACCGGAGAAGCTGAAATATGAAAACAATGGCAAAAAGTAATGTCTCATTGGTATTGTGGAAGTTTCTTTCCTTTCCTTCAATTCTCTTTTCCTATCCCTAGCCTTCCCTCTGCCTTCACTATTTTCCTTCTTTTTTTCCCTCTTTCTTTCTTTCCTTCCCTTTTTCCTTCCTTCATCCATAATGTGCTAGGAATTTTGCTAGAAATTAGAATATAATATTAAACAAAATAAAGAGCTATTGGGACTACCCTGACCTCAACATCTTACTCCCATGGATATCATATATTGCAACTTCATAGCTTCCATCCTATGAATCTGCATTTGAACTGACAGCTCAGGTCATTCTGCTAATGACTGTGAGCAATGCACTCTTTGAGAGAAGAAAAAAGTGTGTTTGGTGGGCAACATAGCTAGTTCTCAGGTTGCTTCACATTGCAAAATGAGCTATCCATTTCTATTATTTATGATACAATTTGTTATTTTTTAAAACTGTTCTTATTTGGCCTATTAATTTACCTACTTATTAAATCTTTTTTACCTACTGATTCCTTTAATATCTTTTCCCTATCCACCTTTCACTATTACTGCACCCCAAGATGTATCCAAGAAGACCTCACCTGGGTCAGGGCTTGCAGGCTCGCTGGAGTTGCTGCTCCAAACTCGATACCAGTGTGTAACAGTGTCACCAGAAACCAGGCCAACAGGCCAACAGAGCAATTACAGAGGAATGACACAGAATAAATAATGCATTGTAAAACACTTGTTCAACATATGAAATAAATTCAGAAACATATCACATAGCTTTACCCATAAAGAAACCATGGCCAGAAGGACAGTTCATTGGGAAAATAAAAGAGACATGCCATCTCTAACATAGTTTAAGATATTGGTGTGGATTTCTGTCTTTTCTTTTTTTCTTTCCTTTTTTTTTTTACGTTAGTGTAATTTTTTTCACCTTTCTAGTTATCTTCATTCCATTAATTTGATTTTTCCGTGAGCATTCCAGGGCAAGCTCTTCAGAAAGTTGTCAGGGATTTTTGTTTGTTTGTTTTTAATCTTAGCCTCCTCAGATCCTATTGGGAATTCAATCAAATAATTTGTTAAGGAACTAACAAGGAATTATCAGGGATTGAAGAACTAAGTGCCCAGCAGACAGGAATAACATAGAACAACAGGATATTTAAATCCTTCATGCTTTACCTGTGCCTGGCATTGTAGCAATTTATCTGTATTTATATCTAACCTCTTTATCTTTAAAATTGCCAATGATATATCAGATAAGGGGTTAATTTCCATTATATATAGAGAGTGCTCATACAACTGAACAAAAGGAAGACAAAGAACCCAATTAAAAAATAAGCAGAGGAACTAAATAGACACCTCTCCAAACAGGACATACAAATGGCTAAGAGGCATATGAAGAAATGCTCAACATCACTAATCATCAGAGAGATGCAAATTAAAACAACAATGAGGTATCACCTCACACCTGTCAGAATGGCCGCCATCAACAAATCACCAAACAACAAGTGTTGGCGAGGGTGTGGAGAAAAGGGGACTCTAATACACTGCTGGTGGGAATGCACACTGGTGCAGCCACTATGGAAAACAACATGGTGTTACCTCAAAAAATTAAAAATTGGACTTCCACTTGACCCAGAGATCCCACTTCTAGGAATATAACCTAAGAAGCCTGAAACACCAATCAGAAAGAATATACGTACCCCCATGTTTGTAGCAGCACTATCTATAGTAGCTAAGATCTGGAAACAGCCCAAGTGTCCATCAGTAGATGAATGGATAAAAAGCTGTGCTACATATGCCCAATGGAGTACTATGCAGCTGTAAGAAAGAAAGATCTCTTGTCCTTTGAGGCTACATGGAGGGACCTGGAAAGTGTCATCCTAAGCGAAACCAGCCAAACAGAGAAAGACAAGTATCATATGATCTCACTTATTTGTGGAATATAATGAACATAACAGTCTGAGGAATGGGATAATTCCAGAGACGTGGAAGACATGGAAGGGGGGTACAGACCGACAATCCCCAGAAGAGGGTGTGGTAGGGGAGAGATAAACCACAGAACTTACATGCATGTATGCATGAACAAGAGACATGGACAAGAAAGCTGGGGACAGGGCAGGGTGGGAGGGGAAGGGGAAAATCAGTGGGGGAACAAAAATAAATTAATTACTTAAACAAAAAAAATAAAATAAAAAATAAAAATAAATTGTATTACTATAGGATTTAAAAAGAGTGTGTTGGTCCATGTAATATACTTGCTGCTTCTAAACTAATTCTTCTGTAAAACAGAAAAATATTTTTTTAAAAAAATCCAAACAGGTAATGCTATAGACTTGTACAATAAACAGCAGCTACTAATATTAACTTATGATCCTGATTTTACATTTCTCCCCTCTTCATTGTGGGCCTCTTGACATTCAAAACACTGCTTTATTCAACTCTCTATTTTTTATGCCGATCACAATTCCTGTTGACCTTTAAAAACCTTCCTACATATATCTTGTACATGCCATTTCTAACAAATGTAAGGTGAAATCCCCAGGTATCTTTTCTTAGAAAGTTTATTTTAAAAATGTAATATAGATGGAAGTGGCTTGGAAAGTGGTTGGAATATAGTAAGTGTTTGGTAAATATGACTGATAATTATCATCCTTAATCCTTTCCCTCTAGTGTGCAATCTGTTTTTTAAGAGGATAGTTGGTACCAGGTATTTACTTATTTGTTTGCTTTTGACCATTAAGGGACTTGAGGATGGGTCTCTCGTTTGAGTGATAAAAGTATTGCAGGAAAGCCATTACATAGTCTTAAAACACCCCGAAGAAAGTTTTCTTGGAAACAGAAAGATAAAGAATACTAGCTACAGCTGGATGCATGTGTGCATTGGAAAAATAATTAGCCTTGCTTTGGCATTTAGCCAGATAACTTGGGACTAATGATTCAGTGAGTTTATCTAAGTTTCTTCTCCATCTCCGTCCTCCTCCCCATATCCTCTAACTTTCTGGATGGGCTGTCCCAGAGGAAGTCTTTGAGGGATCCACTGGAGAAGGGAGCCACCAGTATAATTACATCTTTCCTGTATACAAGGCCCACACATAATCAAGGTGTTTTCTGTATCATCCGGTTAATTGCTGCACTTAATAGTTACAGTAGTTGAGGGTCAGTCAAACTAAAACATTGGCCCAAGAGAGAATGACAAAGTTAAAATTTGAACTTTGGTCTCTCTGTCTTTGAATTTCTTGCTCTCTCTACGACACCACACTTCCTGTGAGTTTGCCATCTGTTCCCATAACATCTTCCCAGGTATCACTAAGTGACAATCGCCCACATGGTGCATGAAATATTAGGACAAGAGGTCCTGGATTTCTTTGTTAATTACATTTTTCTTATCTCTGAGGTATCCCGCCAAGGACTCGGACTTATACAGGCGTTGACCTTAGAGAAGTTAGTCCTCCAGCCCCGAAAGAGTCTTCCTGGTAAATTGCTGAAGGACAGCCTGTAGCTTCATAGGGACGGAAATGAGAACTCACAAAGTGCATTACTTAGAATGCTGGCAATCAAATAAGCTGATTGCAGCATATTGTTTAGTTACCATGGGCATTATATTTTTTTAGTTTTGGTTATAGTTCTCCATTAAAAAATAAAAATAAAAAGAGAACCGTATCATTTTTGGTTGCTTGTTTTGTTTACTAATATATTCTGTTGAAAAACAAATTCTAAGGAAGATGATATTGATGTATTTATTAGGACTTTGTAAAATAGATAATAAAAGTAAAGACTGACAAACTTCAGAGGAAGGGGGGGATAAGATAAACCAAAGAACTTATATGCATGTATTCGTAACCAATGGACATAGACAACAATGCTTTTTGGGTGGGGGTTGGGGGCAGGATAAGGAGGAGGGTATCTGGGGGGAAAAAGGAGAAACATCGGTAACAAAAATAAATAAATTAATTAATTAAAAAAAAGTAAAGAACTTACACGAAAAAGAAAGATTCTAAGAGAAAATGCTGAAATAATCTCACAAACTTATCAACCATGCCAGGAGGCATGCTCTGGGCCACTATGGTGACTGTTAGGGGATCTTGGCATTTTGGGAGATCTCGGTTGTGTGCATCTTCTCTCTGCAGGGCAGTTTTATACCTCTTACTTTTTCTGAATGATAGGGGTTGTGTTCTTTAAATTTTTGTTGTATTTTGTTCCTTTTTTTTTTTTGTAATATGATGAAAAACATAGCCCCTGAGAATTCTTAGCAGTACCACTTCAGTCTCCTTGTCCCACATGGAATCAGCCAGGGGAAGGAAATTATTGGCCCAGTTTATCTGCAAGGTGGTCCATGGGAGTCAGAATATGATGATTGACCTAATTTATATCAGGTGATCATTTGTGAACCAATCAACCTAGGAGTGGGGTCATGTAAGTTCCTATCTAGTCCCCTGAAAATTACATGAAAAAAATGGGGAGAAGTCACTAGAGTGCTATCTGACAATAGGAACAAGGGAACAATGATTAAGTGTCTCATCTTCCTGTACCTTCTCTGTGCCCAGATAAGAGCTCTGGCTTATTCAGCAAGGCAGCAAACTTTTAGGACTTTGGATACTTTCCTCTGCTAAAGCAGACTTTCCCAAATTGCAGATGGGGAAACAAAGATTTAATAATGTCCTCAGATATTTGGGGTGTCACAGCTGGTGAGTATTTTGGATTCTTATATCCATACAAGTGATTACAGACAGGGTATAATTTCAAGGACTCCAGAAAATTTCTTCTCAGGATCCTAGAATTTTATCAGAGAATCATAAAACTCTTGGATATTAGGGCGTGAAGAAAAAACAATAACTTCAGATCCTCTATTTTAGCTGCCTTTTCACATAATCTAATGAGGGTCACACACTTGCCACCAGTAGGCAAGTGCACAAGACAAAAGTCTTATAGCAGCTTAAAAAGTCCTTCTTTGTGCATAATTTGTAAGTGCAGAATTAATACAATATACAAATGAATGCTCTATACAATATATGTTCTCCTCCACTGGTTGATTATCCTTATCTTTTTTTGGCACCCAAGTTCATGTTGTATGTTGTCTGGCCCTTGCTCATATAAATCTGCACACACAGAACCCATTTCTGGGAATTATTTTCTCAGCGTGAGTGTGAATGCTTTTAGTGACAATGAGTTCTCTGCATCCAGACTCAGACTTTCCCATTATCAGACTGTTTGGTCACTAGAAAATGATTTCTTATGTTGGTATGAATCAGCCACCCTTTCACTTTTTAATAATGATCACTGTTCTGTTTTCTGTGGCCATGAGAGTTGTTCTTATCTTCCTGCATACCAAAGACAGTCGAATGTTTGAATCTGTTTTTACTCATTGTTATGACAGCATTTCCACCCTCTTCTTAATGTTGTAGAGCCTTCACACTTTATTAAGTTTTTTTCTCTTGGTACAAACTTTCTGTGGACCTGTGCTTTCCTTCTATACCACCTTGTCTTTCAGTACCTGAAATGCTCACCATAATTTACCTTTGCTTTGTTATGATATGCTTAATATCTGGCTTCTCTGCTAGACATTATCTACCAGGTAAGGATAGGGACTCCTTTTTTCACTATTAGTAACTGCCTACTGTAGTATCTGATGTATTATAGTTGCTCATTAAATATTTTGATAAACAAATGAATGAAGAGTAGGTCTCCGCAGCACTGTGAATGACTTATCATCTAGGTGGGAAAATCTTAAATTCAATATGAAATTGGAAAAACATGCTAACTTTTTTTAGATCTTTTCAGTCTATGTTTAAATTGAACTTAATTCTTTAAAATATATCAGTTATCCAAGGATGCATGTTTGTATTTCTCCACTCTGAGGAAGACAACTGAGTTGAGTTCTTCTTTTAACATTCCAGTCTTCTCCTGGATTTTGTGCAAGGAAACTGGATGCATTTTGCTTCTGTCAGTACTGGTATAAGCTCAGTAAGTCCCTTCTTCTCAGTTGTCTCTCATGTACAGTTCAATGCATTTTCTTCTGTGAGTTCTATTAAAATTGTTTGGGTCTCTTCAACCCGCTGCTGGTATTGAAATATTAGCTAAGGTGAAAATGGCTTAAACCAAGCCCAGTTTTGATGGCTCTACTTCATCACCTGTGATTTTAAAAAATATAATTCTGAGGAACATTTGACCGTTACTCTCTGGTGCTTATAATCCTTTAATGACTCCCTACGAGCCAAAGACTAAAAGTCTTGCATAGTGTTCTAAAATTGTTCTCATGGTGTTATAAAATTAAATTAACTAGATATTTATTTGTGTGATTATTTTGAATTACCTGCTTCCTCCTCTAAACATTTTCTTATTCTACCTGAAGACATGGACCATGTCTATTTAAATGTCACTACATGTAGCAGCTAGTAGAGAAGGGGCTTAAGAAAAAAAGTATGTTGAATGACTGAGTGAATTACAATTTTGAATTCATGGGTTTGTATAAAAATGTCCTTTTATGGTCTCCTTTTTCATACTCCTCACATCCCATCTATCTAGGACCTTTTGTTCCAGCCATTTGATGTAACCTAGGAAAATAACACTTCCTTTGTAAGTTGATTCACTCTTTGGAAATTCTTATTTTCAGATCATATTTTCTAATACTTTAATTCCAAATGATTTTTAGAGATTCTGACTTTATTTACATGAAGTTTCCTCAATACCCAGTAGAGCTATAACCCTAGTAGCCAACAGTAACCATTCCATAGACTCTAACCACTTCAGGGAAAGTGCCCGCTCTCTTGTTTCTCTCCCAAACCATCTTCCATTATCAGAACCTTGAGAAGAGGGAGGCTTTTTTATTTAATATTCTAAACACATAGCCCAATGATGGGTCCAAAAGAAGCATTAAATGAATGTTAGATGATAGAAGTGTTAAGCAAATGCCTCAATGAGTATTTTCATCATTTTATATTATCTGTCTTCAGATGATAATTAGGTAGAATAAATAAACTACTCTAAGAGCCCTCAAGGTATTTGGAATCTGTCCATCTTTAAGTTGTAATACAACTTAGAATATTAATAAACTCAAATGCTTAAATTTGCAAGAACATTTAGTTTTTAAAACATTTTATCATATATTTTCTATTCACTCATAGTTTCAATGACTTCAATCCTTAGGGAAAAAACAAACAAACAAACAAACATGTAAGTTACTTTTGTCAATATACCCCATCTTATTTTGGTGTGACAAATGCATCACAACACATGCAGTCATAGAGGAAGAGTGAAGGGAGGAGGGGTAACTTTCATAGAAAGCAGCACATCAGGCAGCGTTAGCTATTTCTGATAAGGAGACTATCCATGCAGAAGGAACCCAAAGGCTACAGCTGAGACATTTCCATTTGTAAGTGTAACCTAACTACACTGTGATATATGCTTCAAGATGCTGCTGAGCAGTTTTATAAGCAAAGGAGGCATACTATATTTTAGTGCTCTTTAGAATGGTGTGTGTGTGTGAGAGAGAGAGAGAGAGAGGAGAGGAAGAGAAAGAGCTTATAAGTGGTAGCTTTAATTTTCTAGGACCCTTTGATGATGATAAACAATTTGAACTTGGGGACATATTGTATAAGGAGAAGTGTGTTCAGTTTGTGTGATTATCCTATTTTATAGTACAGTCATTTGGGGACACTGACCAACAGCAAGCTTCTGAAAGAAGGCTCAAGATGTTTCATCTTCTTTTACTCCTTGTTTAATAATGGGCCTGGCATGAGGGTCACCCTGATTTTAGACCAAAAAGTCAGTTATTCAGTCTGAAATAGAGATTAATACAATATAAAGCCTGATATATTTGATGATAAATAACCAATAGAATGAATGAATAATTAATTCAGGGGATGAATATCATCATAATCCTTACCACTATTGTTAGAAATCTTTATTTTCTCCATATTAAAACTTAGAAAACTTTTAGTCTACCTTCAAAGACCAAGAGCAATTTAAAACTATCATTATGTTTGCAGTTAGCAGTCAGCCTCTATATGATTTAGGAACATCAATTACCCTCTCTAGAAAAGTATTCTGATGTAAACGGGGCCCAAGATTCCCATGCCACCTCTATCTCAGGTAGAATTGAGGAATAAATAAGATGAATTCTAAACAAGGCATTTTCCACAGCAGGAAGTATCATGCAAATGAGGCTGCCCTAACATCTTCCTGCAGAAACAATAGCCTAGGTCATGGCCAAGGAGCTATGATGGATCAAATGACTAATTTGTGTTAGGCACTACACCCACATAATAATGTCTTCTTTTTTTTTTATTTAGCATATTTATCTTTTTATGTTTTTGGTGACAACACTTAAGATCTACCCTCTTTGTAAATTTCAGCTATACAATTCACTATTGTTAACTATAGTCACATTGCTGTATATTAGATCTCCAGAATTTATTCATTTTGCATATGATATCTTTTTTTTAGGAGCAGCTCAGCACCAACCATCTTATAGGATGTTGAAATGGGTAATTAGGCACTATCTTTTGAAAGTTCAATAAGAAGAGCTGCCCTGTGTAATTTATGAGCACGGATGAACTCCAGGGTTTTGAGGGCCGACTCCATACTGGACCCTTGTTCTTCTCCTTCATGGCCATTCAAATATAGCAGGGCCTGTCCTCAAACAATGATGACTGATCACAGATGGTGCATGTGTCATTCCCTGTCCCTCTTTTCTGAGGATTCAGGACTTGAGATCAAGCCATATTTTTTTAATTTTAATCCTCAACCAAGGATATTTTTCTATTTATCTTCAGAAAGAGTGGGAGGGAGGGAGAGAGAAAGGGGGAGAGAGAGAGAAGAGGAAATATTGATGTGAGAGACACATAGACTGGTTGCCTCCCACACAACCCCAACCAGGGCCTGGACAAACCACAACTGAAGTACGTGCCCTTGACCAGAATTGAACACACTACTCATTGGTCCATGGGCCGACCCTCTAACCACTGAGCCAAACTGGCCAGGGCTCAAGCCATTACATTGACACATCTTGCTGTTTTACCACATTGCACACTTCCTGGGGTGCAGATTTCTGCAGCCGTGACTGACTGTACTTTGCCAACATAGCAGATGCCACATCTCACAGCTCTTCCTTGTCCTAAGGCCACTCTGCATATGTGTGGTTGATCATGATTAGTTTGATCAATGGCTTTAGTTTTTGGAGGTCAATGGCTCCATTTTCACTAAAACACAGTATAATTATAATTTTATATAAGGAAAGAAGAATATTTGTTTGTATCTTAAAACAATGTTCTACATGAGCTTTTCTTTTTTTTATTTATTGATTAATTTTTGTTACAGATGATTCTCCTTTTCCCCCCACTGATTCCCCCCTCGCCCTCCCCTCCCTGCCCCTTGCCCAGATTGTTGTCCATGTCCACTATTCATGCATAAGTTCTGTGGTTCATGACTCCCCCACCTCCCCACTCCTTAGGGGATTGTCAGTCTGTACCCCACTTCCGCATCTCTGGAACTACCCCATTCCTCAAACTGTTATGTTCATTATATTCCACAAATAAGTGAGATCATATGAAATTTGTCTTTTTCTGCTTGGCTTCTTTCACTCAGGATAATACTTTCCAGGTCCCTCCATGTCGTCTAAAAGGATAAGACATCTTTATTTCTTACCGCTGCTATACTCCATTGTGTATATGTACCACAGCTTTTTGATCCACTCGTCTACTGATGAGCACTTGGGCTGTTTCCAGATCTTAGCGATTGTAAATAGTGCTGCTGCAAAGATGGGGGTACATATATTCTTTCTTATTGGTGTTTTATACTTCTTAGGGTATATTCCTAGAAGTGGGACCACTGGGTCAAATGGAAGATCAATTTTTAATTTTTTGAGGTGACACCATATTGTTTTCCATAGTGGCTGCACCAGTCTGCATTCCCACCAGCAGTACACTAGAGTCCCCTTTTCTCCACACCCTCGCCAACACTTGTTGTTTGATGATTTGTTGATGGCGGCCATTCTGACAGGTATGAGGTGATACCTCATTGTTGTTTTGATTTGCATCTCTCTGATGATTAGTGATGATGAGCATTTCTTCATATGTCTCTTAGCCATTTATATGTCCTGTTTGGAGAGGTGTCTATTTAGTTCCTCTGCCCATTTTTTAATTGGATTCTTTGTCTTCCTTTTGTGGAGTTGTATAAGCAATCTATATGTATTGGAAATTAACCCCTATCTGATATATCATTGGCAATTATGCTCTCCCATGCAGTGAGTAGCCTTTCCATTTTGATGACTGTATCTTTCGCTGTGCAGAAGCTTTTGAGTTTGATGTAGTCCCATGTGTTTATTTTCTCCTTTGTTTCCATTGCCTTAGGTGATGTGTCAGTAAAAATTCTGCTGCGTATGATGTCTGAGATTTTGTTGCCCACAGTCTCCTCTAGGATTTTTATGGATTCATGAGTTACATTTAAGTCTTTTATCCATTTTGAGTTTATTTTGGTGTAGGGTGTAAGTTGATGGTCTACTTTCATTTTTCTGCAAGTAGCTGTCCAATTTTCCCAGCACCATTTATTAAAGAGGCTGTCCTTACTCCACTGTATGTTCTTGCCACCTTTGTCCAATATTAATTGAGCATATTGCCTTGGGTCCATTTCTGGGTTCTCTATTCTGTTCCACTGGTCTATATACCTGTTCTTGTGCCAGCACCAGGCTGTTTTGATTACAGTGGTTTTGTAGTATAACCTGAAATCTGGTATTGTGATCCCTCCAACTTTGTTCTTCCTTTTCAAGATTGCTGTGGCTATTTGAGACCTTTTTTGGTTCCATATGAACTTTTGAAGTAATTGTTCTAATTCTGTGAAGTATGCCATTGGTATTTTGATGGGGATTGCGTTGAATCTATAGATTGCTTTGGGTAATATTGACATTTTAATGATGTTAATTCTCCCAATCCATGAACAGGGTACGTGCTTTCACTTTTTTATATCTTGCTCTATTTCTTTTTTCAAAGACCTGTAGTTTTCTGCGAATAGGTCCTTTATTTCTTTGGTTAAGTTTATTCCTAGGTATCTTAATTTTTTTTGTCACAATGGTAAATGGGATTGTTTGCTTAGTTTCTCTTTCTGTGAGTTCATCATTGGTGTATAAGAATGCCATCGATTTCTTGACGTTAATTTTGTATCTTGCTACTTTGCCAAATTCATTTATTAAGTCTAGTAAACTGTTGGTGGAGTCTTTGGGGTTTATTATGTACAGTATCATGTCATCTGCAAATAATGACAATTTCACTTCCTCTTTTCCAATTTGGATCCCTTTTATTTTTTCTTCCTGTCTGATTGCTGTGGCTAAGACTTCCAGTACTATGTTAAACAGGAGTGGCGAAAGTGGGCATCCTTGCCTTGTTCCTGTTCTTAACGGAAATGCTTTTAGTTTTTGACAATTGAGTATCATGTGGGCTGTAGGTCTTTCATATATGGCTTTTATTATGTCTAGATATGATCCCTCTATTCCCACACTGCTGAGCGTTTTTATCAGAAATGGATGCTGGATTTTGTCGAAGGCTTTTTCAGCATCTATTGATATGATCATGTGGTTTTTATTCTTCATTTTATTTATGTGGTGTATCACATTTATGGATTTGCGAATATTGTACCAGCCTTGCATCCCTGGGATGAATCCCACTTGGCCATGGTGGATAATTTTTCTGGTGTATTGCTGGATTCGATTTGCTAGTATTTTGTTCAGGATTTTGGAATCTATGTGCATCAGGGATATTGGCCTGTAGTTTTCTTTCTTTCTTGTGTCTTTTTCTGGTTTTGGAATTAGAATTATGCTGGCTTCATAAAATCAGTTTGGAAGTCTTCCTTCTTCTTGAATTTTTTGAAATAGTTTGAGGAGAATGCGTATTAGTTCTTCTTTGAATGTTCGGTAAAACTCCCCCGTGAAGCCATCCGGGCCTGGGCTTTTGTTTGCTGAAAGAGTCTTGATTACATCTTCAATCTCTTCTGTTGTTATTGTTGTGTTCAAGTTTTCAATCTCTTCCTGATCCAGTTTTGGGAGACTATGTGTTTCTAGAAATTTGTCCATTTCGCTTAGATTCTCGAATTTGTTGCTGTATAATTGTTCATAGTAGTTGTTAACGATCTTTTGTATTTCTATGGTGTCAGTTGTTATCTCTCCTCTTTCATTTCTGATTTTATGTATTTGGGTTCTCTCTCTTTATTTCTTGGTGAGTCTAGCTAAGGGTCCATCAATCTTGTTTATCTTTTTGAAAAACCAGATCTTTGTTTTATTGATCCTCTGAATTGTTTTTTTGGTCTCTATGACGTTTATTTCTGCTCTGATCTTTAATATTTCCTTCCTTCTACTTGCTCTGGGATTTTCTTTTGTTCACTCTCTAGTTCTTTAAGTTGTGAGGTTAGGTAGTCTATTAGAGATTTTTCTTCTTTTTTGAGGTAGGCCTATAGTGCTATGAACTTCCCTCTCAGAGCTCCTTTTGCTGTATCCCATAGATTTTGTATTGTTGTGTCCTCATTTTCATTGGTCTCCAGGAAGTTTTGGATTTCTTCCTTGATCTCCTCGGTGACCCATTTATTGTTTAATAACATTGTATTTAGCTTCCATGTGTTCAAATGTCTTTGTATGTTCTTGCAATTGATTTCTAGTTTCATACCATTGTGGTCTGAGAAGATGCTTGTTATAATTTCAATCTTCTTGAACTTGTAGAGACTTAGTTTGTGCCCTAACATGTGGTCTATCTTTGAGAATGTTCCATGTGCACTTGAGAAGAATGTGAATTCTGTAGTTTTGTGGTGTAATTCTATGTAGATATCTATTAAATCCATATGGTCTAGTGCTTCATTTAGAGTCTCTGTTTCCCTGCTAAATTTTTGTCTAGAGGATCTATCCAGTGATGTGAGCGGCGTGTTGAAGTCCCCTGCTATGATTGTATTGCTATCGATTTCTCCTTTAAAGTCCTCCAATAGTTTTTTAATATATTTTGGTGCTCCTATATTGGGTGCATATATTTTTATCAAGGTTATATCTTCCTGTTGGATAGATCCTTTCAATATTACGTAGTGGCCTTCTTTGTCTTTAGTTATGGCCTTCAATCTGAAGTCTATTTTATCAGATATAAGTATTGCTACCCCAGCTTTTTTTTCTTTTCCATTTGCTTGAAAGATTTTTTTCCATCCCTTCACTTTCAATCTATGTGAGTCTTTTGTTGTGAGGTGGGTCTCTTGTAAACAACATATAGATGAGTCATGCTTTCTTATCCAATCAGCTACTCTGTGTCTTTTTATGGGAGCATTCAGTCCATTTACATTTAAGGTGGTTATTGATATGTACTTATTTATTGTCATTTTTGTTTAGTGTGGTTCTATTTTCCTTCCCATTTCTACTGCTAATTACAGCAATCCTTTTAACATTTCTTGCAGTCCTGGTTTGGTGCTAATGTATTCCCTTAGCCTTTTTTTTGTCTGAAAAGCTCTTTATTTGTTCTTCTATTTTGAATGATAGCCTTGCTGGGTAGAGTAGTCTTGGATTCAGATCCTTGTTTTTCATGACCTTGATTACTTCATGCCATTCCCTTCTAGTCTGTAGTGTTTCTTGTGAAAAGTCAGCTGAGAGCCTTATGGGGTTTCCTTTGTAGGTAACCTGTTGCTTCTCCCTTCCTGCTTTTAGGATTCTCTCATTGTCTTTAATTTTTGGCAGTTTGATTACTATGTGTCTTGGTGTGGGCCTGTTTGGGTTCTTCTTACTTGGGGCTCTCTGAGCTTCTTGAACTTGAATGCATTCTTCCTTCACCAAATTAGGGAAGTTTTCTGTCACTATTTCTTTGAATATATTCTCTAGCCCTCGCTTATTTTCTTCTTCTTCATGGACTCCTTTGATGCGAATATTATTCCGTTTCCAGTTGTCCCACTGTTCTCTTAAGCTGTTTTCCTGTTTTTTAATCGTTTTTTCCTTTTGGTTTTCTGATTGGTTTATTTCTTCTAGCCTGTCTTCTAATTCACTGATCCGGTCCTCAGCTTCCCCTACTCTGCTTTTTAGACCTTCCAGTGTGTTTTTCATTTCTGATATGTCATTCTCCATTTCTTCCTGTTGGTTTTTCATTTCCAGCTGGTTTATTTTCAACATTTCTATGTCTTTACTCATGTTGCTCATGTCCTTACACATGCTGTTGAGCCTCCGCAACATCATGGCTCTAAATTCTAGTTCTGTTAACTTCTTAACTGCACCTCATTTATTTAATCTTCTGTAGAGGTCTCTTGTTCTTTCATTTGGCTTTTGTTTCTGTTTCTCACCATTTTGGTTATCACAGTGGGGTTTGGAGTCTGCCAAGTTTTCTCATTGGGTGTTGGTGTTCTGCTGTTTGTGGCTCCCTCTCCTGGGTTTGGATGCACCAGGGTGGACCCACTTTAAACACTACCGTCAAGTCTTAGCCTTTCTCGTTAGTGTTGCACGCCCAGGGAATGGTAGTTATCCTCTAGCTTTTTTTTTTTGCCTTGAGGCTATTAGTAGAGGTCACCTGCTGACCCTTCGTTTCTGAGTTGCCTGGAAAACTCCCTCAGGTGCTCAGTGTATGAGGATTTCCTAAGAGTGAGGCAGGTGTTTGTTGTTAATGGGCCTCAATTAGCATTTCAATGGCCACCAGGTGGGGTTGAATCTCTGTGGGAGGGGCCACCGCCTCTCCCCAGGGCCCTGAGAAAAAGTAAAATGACCACAGTCCTGCGTGGCTGCACTCAGTGAAAGCTCTTAACACCCTCCAAAACCCGAGTGTCCCCACACAGTTCCAGTCCAGTCTGCCTTCCCTCTACCGGAGCCCAAGGTCAGTGGCTGCTGCCAATTTAGCCTCTGTCCGGACTCTGCGTCCTGGAGCCACCTGAGACTTTTAACCTGAGGGCGCTGCTTCCAGCCAAAGGCGGCTGCAGCTGTGGCACCAGCTGAGGGGGTTGCACTCAGCAGAAGCCCCAGGACTGACCCGCAGTAGCGGGACACTGCAGAGGTGGCAGTAGAGTCTAGCACAGTCCCCTGGTCCACGCCGAGGGCTTAGCACGCAGAGTTCGCAGGACTCAGCTTTTGTAGCAGAATCCCGCCAAGTCCCCTGTTCTCCGGGAGTCTGTGTGGCTCCAGCCAAGAGCTTAGCAGGCTACAGCGTTCCCAGGGCCCATGCAGGGTGGCAAGGGAGGCGGTGGGAGTAATTTCCCGCTGAGTTCCCTGGTCCCGCTGAGTCCCCTGGTGCCCGCGAGTCTGTGGGCCTCAGCCGAGAGTTTAGCAGGCTACATAGTTCCCAGGGCCCATGCAGGGTGGCAAGGGAGACAGTAGGATTAACTTCCCGCCAAGTTCCCTGGCCCCGCCGGGTCCCCTGGTCTTTGGGAGACTGTGCGGCTCCAGCGAGAGCTTAGCAGGCTACAGAGTTCCCAGGGCACATGCAGGGTCGCAAGGGAGACGGTAGGATTAACTTCCCGCCTAGTTCCCTGGTCCCACCGAGTCCCCTGGTCTCTGCGAGTCTGTGTGGCTCCAGCGGAGAGTTTAGCCGGCTACAGAGTTCCCAGGGCCCATGCAGGGTGGGAAGGGAGGCGGTAGCAGTAACTTCCAGCCGAGTTCCCCGGCCCCTGCCCAGGCCGCTGTGTACCCTGGGCTCTCGGTCCCCTCTCATATCCTCGCAAGCCTACCAGGATTGAGTGGGTATTTCTGGTTAAGTAGTCCTCCAAGACGTCTTTTGGCTGCCCTTTCCTGACGATTTGCCTTTATTTTCGTTGTAAATCCAGTTTGGTCTTGGGAGATGGTCTGTGTCGCTCCATTCACTTTGCCGCCATTTTCTCGACCTCTACATGAGCTTTTATTGTGGGATCCATGGTACTAACTATAGGTAACATGTCAGGTGCAAGGGAGTTGTGAAACTTGAAACTGAATTCCTATTTTTCCGGCAAGGAGAGATATGTGTAAGATTACAAAAGATCCATTCACATAAAATAAAGGTACAGGAGCAAGTGTGTGCAGCAACACTGTTCATGTTAACTTCAGATTGCAAACAATCCAAATATCCATCAGTAGTGAAGCAAATAAACAAAATGGGGCACATCCATACAGTGAAATACTACTTGGAAATTCAAAGGAGTAAGCAATAGTTGTACATGGAAACATGGATAAACCTCAAAAGTATGATAAATGAAAGAAACCAGACACAAGAACTGCATACTATGCAGTTCTATTTATATCCAATTTCAAAAGAGGCAAAACTATAAAGATAAAAAGCCTATTTGTGGTTGCTTGGGGTTGGGTTGAGAATGGGGACTGATATTCAAATTACATGAAATAACTTTTTGGGGTGATGGAAATATTAGAAAACTGGATAGTGGCCATGTACAAATTTACTGAATATAAACATAGTATGTACACATATAATGGGTTAAATTTAGGTATATAAGTAGTATCTTAATGAAGCAGTTAATTAAAAATTAAGGCAAGATCTAGAACTCTAGACTATATTTCCCCACATATATAATAATCAAATTACAAAGCTGCAAAGTAAAGGCTCACCAATGCTACTATTTTAGGCAAATAAAGTTTAGAAATCAATACATTTGCAATAATACAGAGAAACAAATATCATCATTTAAAGCAGTGGTTCTCAACCTTCCTAATGCCCCAACCCTTTAATACAGTTTTACATGTTGTATGTGGGCAGAGCCACCTGGAGACAAATAGAGGAGCAGTGTCTCAGTTCCTAAGACCATCGGAAATATGTGTGTTTTGATGGTTTTAGGCGAACCTTGTGAAAGGGTCGTTCAACCCTCAAAGGAGTCGCGACCCACGGATTGAGAACTGCTGATTTAAAGGATACAAAGCTTATGAATACTTGTGGAAAAAGGAAATACCTGGGTCAGTTAGAGCACTTTAATATTTTAAATAAATCACACACACACACACGTACATTATATACAGTGTAGTGAAATGTATTCATACTTTATTTATTTATTTTTTTAATCCTCACCCGAGGACATTTTTCCATTTTTTGTTCAGATAGAATGGGGGGCAGAGAGAGAGAGAGAAACATCGACGTGAAAGGGACACATTGAGTGGCCGCCACCCACAGGACCAAACCAGGGCCAGGGACAAACTGCAACCGAGGTACATGCCCTTAGCGGGAACCGAACCCAGGTCTCTCCAACCGCTGAGCCAAACTGGCCAGGGCTGTATTCATACTTTAGCAAAAAAAATTTTTTAGATCTGCCAGAGATAGGATTTAGAACTAGGAGAAAAATAGTCTTGACACTAGGCATTTAGAGCATGACACAAGTTTAATAATATTATTATACTGGTGCTTTCTGTGTACCAGATACTATTCTAAGTATTTTAAGTACATTATCAGTTCATACAATACATTAGTGCTTCTATTCTCCACATGTTACAGTTTTAGAAATTTAGATTCAAAAGGGTCAAATTAATTGGCAATAATCATTTAAACCTACAGCTGTAGGTTTCACAGGGGTCACCTAAGACCATCAAAACACACATATTTCCGATGGTCTTAGGAACTGAGACACCACTACTCTATTTGTCTCCAGGCAGGCCCGCCCACATACAACATGAAAAACTGTATTAAAGGGTCACGGCATTAGGAAGGTTGAGAACCACTGCTTTAAGATTCCTGCACATAGCCTTCACTCTTCTCTGCATTATCACCTTCTATAATAAATTATCTCATATATATGGAAATACCTGGGGTAAGCTAGAGCACATAAACATTTCAAATAAATCACACACATATACAGTTGATATCAGAAGAAGTTGGATCTCATAGAAAAGAGAGCCAACAAAATAATCATGCAGTCCCAAATTTTATTTCTGTATTCATTTTTCGCAAGCATTCATCGCTAATATCACTCCCAACATGGAGGCTTTGCTTAGGGTGTTACCACTACTTCTTTAACACATTGGTCTCAAAATAGACCAATCTCCCACCCATCTTCTGTTTTAAAAAACAGAGATATTTCAAAAAGACTAGTTAACTCAGGTTTCTCCCCAAGAAACTAGGGCTAAGGGAGAAAGGAGGCAGCATAATTTGGGGATAGAAACATTTTATTTCAGGATCAGAAGGTGTCTCATATCCATCTATGGGGGTGAGGAAAGCTTTAAATATATTATTTTTCCTGTTCAGGATTGTCTTGGTGACTGGGAGAAGCAAGACAGCAGACCTCAGCTGGGCAGCACATAAGGACAGTCAGATCTTATAAACAGGCTAACCACTAGAAGGAAGCATATGCTCTTTTTTTTTTCTGAAGAGGGAGAGAATAGTCTAAGGAAATATTTGGCAGCTTCTCTCCCTCCATTTGGTTAACTAAGTCCTTCTCCCTTGAGCGAAAAGTCATCTCATTAAAAGGCATGGGTGTATCGACAGTTGTAAACAATATTAGGCATACTTGTCAGTGATCCATGCCATCCCAATTATTATTACTCCAAAAATATTTCAGTTGCCAGTTGGGCTTTATAGAAAGAATAGATCAAAACAAGCTTGCAATTAGATGTATAATTTTAGAGCATCTTTTTGCATTAACACATTACTGGTGCCTTCTGATGAATTTCCCTTTTGGACAAGTACAAATAGCATGAGCTTTCCTCATTAATAACTGCCTCTCTTTAAAATTCTTTAATGCCCAGAATGAGATGATCATGTTTCAAAGAAATTAAATACCTTTCTTCTGCATTGCAGTTAAGCTGAAGATAACATAATGGAGGAACCCTATTATTTGAGCTGCAATTAGGACACCTTTTAAAGTTGTGACAGCTAAAGGTAAATGCAATCACAGAACAATTAGCGGGTAATTATGCTGTTACTACTTAAATTCACATGTGGAGTGAGCAAAGATCCTGAGTTTCAGTCTGTGACAATTTGGGTGAATTATTTATTTTCATTGAATAACTATTGAGGAAAGCAAATGAGGCAAGAAAATAATGCCATCCATTCACCTGACAAAACTATGTGCAATAGTCAGATAGACCAGCTCCTAAACAGGAAGGAGAAAGTCCATTGGAAAAAGATTATTCACATAACTTTTTCTTGGAAAACAATTACACAATAAGAGTTTTTTTTTTAATGATGTTTTAAATTATAGCGTGGCAGTTTTATTATAAAAAATCTTCATTTGTATAGCCAATACACCATCTGTCTCCCATCTTTTGGGCTCTAACCACATTGTTTCTGAACGTTGTAACAGACTTTCCTTTTATGAAGTGTAGATAACTCTTGATTTCCCAAAACCTAACAGATAGCCTAGCATGTAGTGCTTGGTGAATGTTTGTTGAACAGCTGAACTGTGTATCTACTGCCGCCATCAGTTATTACCTCAAGTATTGACTTACATGTCAAGTATTGCCATTCCATTTGCTACTAGAAATGTGAAGCATTCCTGTCTTCATGGGTTTGCAACATGGTGAGGTCAATTAATAAATAGATAATAAACACTTAAAAGATATGTCCTTGATGTGAGAATTTTTTTTCAACTGATATTGATTGACCCCTACTGTTTTTCCATATTTTGGAATGGCTACCTTATTATATCACATGCAATCCTCACAGATGCCTTGGAGGCAGGCTCTTTCACCTCTTTTCTGCTGGGAAAAGAGTTTAGGAAAGAAACATTGATTAGTGAAAAGCACAGGGCCTTTGATTCAGTTTGTCCTGGGTTCCTCACCGTGTGTAGCCTAAGCTGTTCTGTACCTGTATGATTGGTAGGCTTACCCAGTTGTTGATATAGAGGCAATAAGAAGATTGCTCTTAAGTTCATTAATTATGAACTTATAGTGCACAGCATAGTGCTTATCTCAGGGCAGGCTTTCAATAAGTGGAGGATATTTTATACTACTGTTGTTTTCTTGTGATGATGATTAAGTTGTTCATCATTATGACAGATGATTTTTCTGCCCAAACACAGGATGGGAGATGTGAATGAATGTATTTTTACACTTACTATTGTAAGCATCAAGGCCAGTGCTATTTTCACTTTAAATCATCACCTGTTTGTTTGTGAGATTAATGGAAAATACAAACACACACGTGTGTGTGCATCAGGGAGATTAGAAAACATCTGAAGCTGACCGAGTAAACAAAAGAAGAGTACAGAATGTATTTCTGAATCAATTTAGAAAATACACACATTATAATATTCCTTATGGACCTCTCTAGGAGATCTATAATGTATATTACCATGTTGAAGTTTCTGATTATAAGAGCACCAAGGGGATATACTCAATAATATTGTAATAACTGTGTATGGTGCCAGATAGATACTGGAAATATTGGGGGGGGGGACACTTTGTAAAGTGTATGATTGTCTAACCACTATACTGTACATCTGAAACTAATACAAAATAATATTGATTATAAACTATAATTGAAAAATTACAACTTCATAAATTTAAAAAATAATAATAAAAATAAAGAGCACTTACTTTGTTTCTGGCACGATGCAATTTGCAAGTTTTGCAGCAAGCAATAAATAGCCTTGGATAGGGGAGTGAATATTAATGAAATTCAATAGTTGTGTGGAGTCTATGAGAAAGAGTGTTCTAAAATGGAAAAAAAAAGAAAGAGGGAGCTGATGTGGTTGAATTTGGAAATAGCAGAAACACTAACCCTTTTTGTTCTTACTCTTCTTTCTATGTATCTTCTGCATTTTGAGCTCCATCTACACTGTTTACAGCTCTCTAATGTGATTTTAATGTCTAATTTTTAGAATTGTTCTTTTCTGTACTTGGTTCTGTCATCAAACTACTTTTCTCCGTTGCTCTATTATTGTCCACTTTTTGCACTTCCTTTTAAGTTCTACTGTCAGAGATTTAATATTATTTATAGTTTTTTAAAGTATTCACAAAATTCAAAATTTTCTGGAATTTTTATATCTCTCCTGGATTAATTTTGAAATTAAAATTTAATTACCAATTACAATCTTAAACATTGAAAATCGGTTCATCATTTTCCTTTACATCTCATGGGCTTTCCTCTCCTTTTTCCATCCCCCAATATTTTTTATTTAGTATTTTTGAATACATCCTGTCTTAAATTTTTGACTTTTTCTTTTACAAAATGCCTGGAGGACATTTAAACTTTTTAAATTAATTTTTTATGTTCAGGGTGTGAGGCTACTATTTTTCTCATAAACCCTTGATGTACTCCACTTCTGAATAACAAAAACAGACACGAAGTCAGAGATAATTCAGGGAGAAGCTTGCTAGGTCTCATTTTCTGTTTGTTTATTTTTAATTTGAAAATTCACTGAGTATTTTTTATGCTATTTTTTTAAAGTTCGGTCAACAGATATAAAATATATCTTCTTCTCTTTAACTGGCAAGAATATTCTAAAGAATAATAACTTATATGCATATATGCACAACCAATGGACACAGACAATAGTTTGGGGAAAGAAGGAAGAGAGTGTGAATGGAAAGAAGAGTGTCAATGGTGGGAAAATGGGGATATCTGTAATACTTTCAACAATAAAGATTTTTTTAAAAGGTGCATTCCAGGTTCTACATTTTCAGAATACACTAAAGTTTTGCACTTTCTTTTGCCTTATGTCAATATCCACTTTGATCCAGTTTTCAAAAAAGAATAATATGGCATGGGGAAGAAACATCAATTGGAGAGGAAGTAAGGAATGGTAAACTAAATATCCAAATGAGAATAATACACACACACACACACTTACACTCTTTACTGATTTATTAGTTATTGGTATGTATATGGGGAAGTATGTGTACAGGTGGGACAAAGTAGGTTGACAGTTGTGAGTACATAAAACAGAATATATTCTTGTGTTAATATTTATTAATTAGTGTATTATTTTCACAAACAACTCTAACCCTACTTTTGCCTACCCTAATGAGCTAATAATATTAGCTTTGCTCATGGTTTTACTTTAACTCTAGAATTTTGACATATGAATATGTTGCATATTGATAGAATCAAATTATGTATCATGGCCCTTTGGTTTTCTTCACTATTAAAAAGTCTTTGCCAAAGTAAGATTTTGAAATAAAATAGTATATCAAATACATTTTCTTAGTCATTTAAGATTTTACATAATCCTTTAATCTTATGTTTACCGAAATATATATTACAGCGGCCTTTTCTTTAAAATCCTAACCTATTATTCCAATTAACACATCTTCTCTTGCTGACATAGCATGTTGGCATTATCATATTCTGAATTGAGTATATCAATATCACCTCCTAACTCCTTGACTGCATTTTCTAGATTACAAAAAAGTTCATTTTTAAGAGAAATAATAATGGTTAAATTGGATAGTCTCATATCATCACAATTTACAGAATGTATTAACTGCATACCATGTATCATAATGATTTTAATATATCCACTAACCTTTTACTATAAACTTAATTTTATAAAAGTTTTAAATCTATAGAAATTTTGCTAAGGTAATACACAGGAAGTCCCCATACACCCCACACCCAATATTTCTCATTATTAACATTTTATACTTTGTGACATGTACTTTGGCATACTTGTCACAATTAATGAGCCAATAGTGATACATTAACTATAGTCTATACTTTATTTAGATTTCCTTAGTTTTTACCTAATGTTCTTTTTCTGTTCTAGTATGCCCTACAGAATATCATATTATATTTACCCATAGTATTACCTTAGGCTCCTTTTTTTGGTGACAATTTCTCAGATTTTCCTTGTTTGTTTATGACCTTGAGTTTTAGAGAATACTGGTCAGGTACTTTATAGACTGTGCCTCGACTGGGATTTGTCTGATGTTTTTCTCATGATTAAACAGGGACTGTGGGTTTGGTGGAAGAACATCACAGAGTAAATGCCATTTTAATCACCTATGAAGGGACTATATAAACATGATTTATTTCCATTGAAGTCGACCTTGATCACTCAGCTGAGGTAGTATATCAAGGTTCTCCACTGTAATTTCTCTTTTCCTCTGCTTTTTCATATTGTGCTCTTAGGAAAGAACTCATAACATTTAAGGAGTGGGTAGTTATGTTCCACTTCCTTGAGGGCAGAGTAACTATAAATTATTTGAAATTCTTCTGTCACTTCACTCTCTCCCATTTATTTATTTATTCAGTGATTTATTTATGTCAGTCTGGACTCATTGATTTTTATTTTATACTTTAGCTTATAATACAGTCCTACTATATTTATTTTATTTCTCAAAATTTCAAGCTTTGGGCATTGGGAACTGTTTCCATTTAAAATACTACCATCATGGCCCTGGCCAGTTTGGCTCAGCGGTTAGAGCGTCGGCCTGCAGTCCAGAGAGACCCAGGTTCGGTTCCCGCTAAGGGCATGTACTTCGGTTGCAGTTTGTCCCCGGCTCTGGTTGGTCGTGTGGGGTGGCAGCCACTCGATGTGTCCCTTTCACGTCGATGTTTCTCTCTCTGTCTCTCTTCCTCTCTCTCCCTCCCACTCTATCTGTACAAAAAATGGAAAAATGTCCTCGGGTGAGGATTAAAAAAAAATAATATAAAAATAAAATAAAATACTACCATCATGGAGTGGCCTTTTTTTCTTTCTACTTTTTTTTTAACACCTTATCTTTTCTTACTACAAGATGCTTACCTTGTATAATTCCTTTAATGTTCTAAAATCAGCAATACCTCCAACGATCGCTTCTGTGTGTGTCTGTGTGTGTGTGTGTTGGGGTGGTTAACTTTATTTTCATTGTTGACACTATTACAGATGTTCCCACTTCCCACACACACACCTTTGTCAACCTCTACCCAGCCCCTGCCCCCTTCCCTCTGGACATCACCACACTGTTGTCTGTTTTTTTGGGTTATGTGTATATGTTCTTTGGCTAATCCCTTCACCTTATGGTATTTGAAATCCAGTTCTGGGTGTAGTATTGATGCTTCTAGAAATTCTCAGCTGATAAAGCATGGAATATATGTATATATACTAAACCATATATATACACATATATATACAGGTATCTACAAATATTTCTATATGTATATATCTGCATCTATTTCAAGCCAAACATGACTTCATACTGGTATCTCCAACTTCAATCCATTACCACATGAATCATGCTAGCCCCTCCTTATTTACCAGTAACTTTCCTCTCCAACAGTGAGGAATCTGGCTCCGCTATAGGAAATTTATTTACATAATTGTTCATTTCAAATAATATGTAAGGTGGTATCACAATTTTTTCATGAGAAACCATTTCATTAACTACAAGATACTGCATATGTACAGTATTTTTTGTTGTTCTTTTGTTTTGTTTTTTTGCCTATGATCTTAAGACTCCAGTCATTTCCAAAGGTACTTAAGTCAACATCCTTCAGTGAGGTAGCTTTCTATATTTGTAAGAAAATTGGGTTGTTTTGTCACATTCTGTATTCCATCCAAGGATCCCATGAAATTCTAAATAATTTTTAAAAATTTGTATCCATTAAAGTTTACTCTTTGTATTAAGTTCTGTGTGTTTTTAAAAAATGCACCATGTTATAAATCAACCATTAAGGTATCATATAAAAGAGTCTCACCTAATAAATTCCCTGTGTTTCATCCATACAACTCCACCTCCTCCTCCCATACCCATGGGGGCCACTGATTCCTAACTTCTTTTTGCCATTTTTGTAGTTTTGTTTTTTTTTTTTCCAGAATGGTATGCAATTGAAAGCATAAAGAATATAGCTTTTTTAGACTGGCTTTATTCACATTTTTGTGTGCACAGAAGTTTTCAACTAAGTTTAATAAATACTTAGGGGCATGACTGCTGGATGATAAGTTAAGACGGTACTTTGTTTTGTAAGAAATTGAAAAACTATTTTGCACAGTGGCTTTACCATTTTCAAGTCATACCAGCAAAGAATGTAAATTATTTTTGCTCCCAATCCTCTGCAACAGTGGATATTGTCAGGTTTTTGGAGGATGTGAGCCACTCTGAGAGATGTGAACTGATGTCCCATTGTTTGAACTAGAAGTTACTAATGAAACATGATACTTCTTTTTCTTTTTCTTTTTAAACTTACTTGTTTTTTGTTTTTTTGTTTGTTTGTTTGTTTTTATTAATTAATTTTTGTTACAGATGTTTCTCCTTTTTCCACCACCGATTCCCCCCTCCCCCTCCCTCCCTGCCCTTTCCCCAGTTTGTTGTCCATGTCCACTGTTCATGCATACATGCATATAAGTTCTGTGGATTATCTCTCCCCCATCACCACCCTCTTTAGGGGATTGTCAGTCTGTACCCCACTTCTACGTCTCTGGGACTACCCCATTCCTCAGAATGGTATGTTCATTATATTCCACAAATAAGTGAGATCATATAAAACTTGTCTTTCTCTGTTAGGCTTGTTTCACTTAGGATGATACTTTCCAGGTCCCTCCATGTAGTCTCAAAGGATAAGAGATCTTTCTTTCGTACAGCTGCGTAGTACTCCATTGTGTATATGTACCACTGCTTTTTTATCGATTTGTCTACTGATGGACACTTGGGCTGTTTCCAGATCTTAGCTATTGTAAATAGTGCTGCTACAAACATAGGGGTACATATATTCCTTCTGATTGGTGTTACAGGCTTCTTAGGGTATATTCCTAGAAGTGGGATCACTGGGTCAAATGGGAGATCAATTTTTAATTTTTTGAGGTAACATCATAATGTTTTCCATAGTGGCTGCACCAGTCTGCATTCCCACCAGCAGTGTACTAGAGTCCCCTTTTCTCCACATCCTCATCAACACCTGTTATTTGATGATTTGTTAATGGCAGCCATTCTGACAGGTGTGAGGAGATACCTCACTGTTTTAATTTGTATCTCTCTGATGATTAGTGATGATGAGCATTTATTCATATGTTTTTTAGCTATTTGTATGTCCTGTTTGGAGAGGTGTCTATTTAGTTCCTCTGCCCATTTTTTAATTGGATTCTTTGTCTTCCTTTTGTGGAGTTGTATGAGTACTCTATATGTATTGGAAATTAACCCCTTATCTGATATATCATTGGCAATTATGCTCTCCCATACAGTGAATAGCCTTTTGGTTTTGATGATTGTATCTTTCGTTGTGCAGAAGCTTTTGAGTTTGATGTAGTCTCATGTGTTCATTTTCTCTTTGGTTTCTATTACCTTAGGTGATGTGTCAGTGAGAATTCTGCTGCATATGATGTCTGAAATTTTGTTGCCTACAGTCTCTTCTAGGATTTTTACGGATTCATGAGTTACATTTAAGTATTTTATCCATCTTGATTTATTCTCGTGTAGGGTGTAAGTTGATGGTCTAGTTTCATTTTTCTGCAAGTAGCTGTCCAATTTTCCCAGGACCATTTATTAAAGAGGCTGTCCTTACTCCACTGTATGCTCGTGCCACCTTTGTCAAATATTAATTGAGCATATTGCCTTGGGTCCATTTCTGAGTTCTCTGCTCTGTTCCACTGTTCTATATGCCTGTTCTTATGCCAGTACCAGGCTGTTTTGATTACAGTGGTTTTGTAGTATAACCTGAAATCTGGTATTGTGATCCCTCCAACTTTGTTCTTCCTTTTCAAGATTGCTGTGGCTATTTGAGGCCTTTTTTGGTTCCATATGAACTTTTCAAATAATTGTTCTAATTCTGTGAAGTATGCCATTGGTATTTTGACGGGGATTGTGTTGAATCTATAGATTGCTTTGGGTAATATAAACATTTTAATGATGTTAATTCTCCCAATCCATGAACAGAGTATATGCTTCCACTTTTTTGTATCTTCCGCTATTGCTTTTTTCAATGTCCTGTAGTTTTCTGTGAATAGGTCCTTTATTTCTTTGGTTAAGTTTATTCCTAGGTATCTTAATTTTTTTGCCGCAATGATAAATGGGATTGTTTTCTGTTTCTCTTTCTGTGAGTTCATCATTGGTGTATAAGAATGCCATCGATTTCTTGATGTTAATTTTGTATCCTGCTACTTTTCCAAATTCATTTATTAAGTCTAGTAAATTTTTGATGGAGTCTTTGGAGTTTTCTATATATAGAATCAAGTCATCTGCAAATAATGACAATTTCACTTCCTCCTTTCCAATTTGTATCCCTTTTATTTTTTCTTCCTGTCTGATTGCTGTGGCTAAGACTTCCAATCCTATGTTAAATAGGAGTGGCGAAAGTGAGCATCCTTGCCTTGTTCCTGTTCTTAAGGGAAATGCTTTTAGTTTCTGTCCATTGAGTATGATGTTAGCTGTAGGTCTTTCATATATGGCCTTTATTATGTTGAGATATAATCCTTCTATTCCCACATTGCTGAGCGTTTTTATCACAAATGGATTTTGTCGAATGCTTTTTCAGCTTCTATTGATATGATCATGTGGTTTCTATTCTTCATTTTATTTATGTGGTGTATCACATTTATTGATTGGCAAATATTGTACCAGCCTTGCATCCCTGGGATGAATCCCACTTGGTAATGGTGGATAATTTTTATGGTGTATTTCTGGATCCGATTTGCTAGTATTTTGTTCAGGATATTGTCATCTATGTTCATCAGGGATATTGGCCTGTAGTTTTCTTTCTTTGTAGTGTCTTTCTGGTTTTCTAACTAGAATTATGCTGGCTTCTAAAAACGAGTTTGGAAGTCTTCCTTCTCTTGAATTTTTTGAAATAGTTTCAGGAGAATGGGTATTAGTTCTTCTTTAAATGTTTGGTAAAACTCCCCCGTGAAGCCATCCGGGCATGGGCTTTTGTTTGCTGGGAGAGTCTTGATTACGTCTTCAATTTCTTCAGTAGTTATTGGTCTGTTTAAGTGTTGTCTCTCTTCCCAGTCCAGTTTCGAGAGACTATATGTTTCTAGAAATTTGTCCATTTTGCTAAGATTGTCAAATTTGTTGCCATATAATTGCTCATAGTAGTTGTTAATAAGGATCTTTTGTATTACTGTGGTGTCAGTAGTTACCTCTCCTCTTTCATTTCTGATTTTGTGTATTTGGGTTGTCTCTCTTTGCTTCTTGGTGTGTCTAGCTAAGGGTCCATCAATTTTGTTTATCTTTTCGAAAAAACAGCTCTTTGTTTTATTGATCCTTTGAATTGTTTTTTTGGTCTCTATGTCATTTATTTCTGCTCTGATTTTTACTATTTCCTTCCTTCTACTTGCTCTGGGGTTTTCTTTTTGTTTGCTCTCTAGTTCTTTAAGTTGTGAGGTTAGATAATCTATTAGAGATTTTTCTTCTTTTTTGAGGTAGGCCTGTAGTGCTATGAACTTCCCTCTCAGAACTGCTTTTGCTGCATCCCATAGATTTTGTGTTGTTGAATCTTCATTTTCATTGGTTTCCAGAAAGTTTTTGATTTCTTCATTGATCTCCTCAGTGACCAATTCATTGTTTAATAACATGCTATTTAGCTTCCAAGTGTTCAAATGTCCTTGTATGTTCTTCTTTTGATTGATTTCTAGTTCCATGCCATTGTGATCTGAGAAGATGCTTGATATAATTTCAATCTTCTTGAACTTGTAGAGACTTAGTTTGTGCCCTAACATGTGGTCTATCTTTGAGAATGTCCCATGTGCACTTGAGAAGAATGTGAATTCTGTAGTTTTGGGGTGTAATTCTCTGTAGATATCTATTAAATCCATATGGTCTAGTGTTTCATTTAGAGTCTCTGTTTCCTTGCTAATTTTTGTCTAGAGGATCTATCCAGTGCTGTCAACGGGGTGTTGAAGTCCCCTGCTATGATTGTATTATTGTCAATTTCTCATTGGGCGTATTGCCTTGGGTTCAATTCTGGGTTTTCAGTTTTGTTCCACTGGTCTATATGCCTGTTCTTGTGCCAGTACCAGGCTGTTTTGGTTACAGTCGATTTGTAATATAACCTGATATCTGGTATTGTGATCCCACCTACTTTGTCCATCTTTTTCAAGATTGCTGTGGCTATTCGGGGTCTTTTTTGGTTCCATATGAACTTTTGAAGTATTTGTTCTAGTTCTATGAAATATGTCATTGGTATTTTGATGGGGATTGCATTGAATCTATACATTGCTTTGGGTAGTATGGACATTTTAATGATGTTAATTCTTCCAATCCATGAACAGGGTACGTGCTTCCACTTTTTTATATCATCCTCTATTTCTTTTTTCAATGACCTGTACTTTTCTGCAAATAGGTCCTTTGCTTATTTGGTTAAGTTTATTCCTAGGTATCGTAATTTTTTTGGCGCGATGGTAAATGGGATTGTTTTTTCAGTTTCTCTTTCTGTGAGTTCATCATTGGTGTACAAGAATGCCATCGATGTCTTGATGTTAATTTTGTATCCTGCTACTTTGCCAAATTCATTTATTAAGGCTAGTAGATTTTTGATGGAGTCTTTAGTGTTTTCTATGTATAGTATCATGTCATCTGCAAATAATGACAGTTTCACTTCCTCCTTTCCAATTTGGATCCCTTTTATTTATTCTTCCTGTCTGATTGCTGTGGCTAAAACTTCCAGTACAATGTTAAATAAGAGTGGCGAAAGTGGAAATCCCTGTCTTTTTCCTATTATTAATGGAAATGTTTTTAGTTTCTGTCCATTGAGTATGATGTTGGCTGTAGGTTTTTCATATATGGCCTTTATTATGTCAAGATATGATCCCTCTATTCCCACACTGCTGAGCGTTTTTATCAGAAATGGATGCTGGATTTTGTCGAAGGCTTTTTCAGCATCTATTGATATGATCATGTAGTTTTTATTCTTCATCTTATTTATGTGGTGTATCACATTTATTGATTTGCAAATATTGTACCAGCCTTGCATCCCTGGGGTGAATCCCACTTAGTCATGGTGAATAATGTTTTTGATGTATTGCTGGATCCGATTTGCTAATATTTTGTTCAGGATTTTGGCATCTATGTTCATCAGGGATATTGGCCTGTAGTTTTCTTTCTTCATAGTGTCTTTTTCTGGTTTTGGAATTAGAATTATGCTGGCCTCATAAAACGTGTTTAGAAGTCTTCCTTCTTCTTGAATTTTTTGAAATAGTTTGAGGAGAATGGGTGTTAATTCTTTTGTGAATGTTCGGTAAAACTCCCCCGTGAAGCCATCTGGGCCTGGGCTTTTGTTTGCTGGGAGAGTCTTGATTACCTCTTCAATTTTCTTAGTTGTTATTGGTCTGTTCAAGGTTTCTATCTCTTCCCGGTCCAGTTTCAGGAGACTGTGTATTTCTAGAAATTTGTCCATTTCGCTTAGATTGACGAATTTGTTGCCATATAATTGTTCATAGTAGTTGTTAACAATCCTTTGTATTTCTGTTATCAGTTGTTACTTCTCCTGTTTCATTTCTGATTTTGTGTATTTGGGTTCTCTCTCTTTGTTTCTTGGTGAGTCTAGCTAAGGGTCCATCAATCTTGTTTATCTTTGTGAAAAACCAGCTCTTTGTTTCATTGATCCTTTGAATTGTTTTTTTGGTCTCTATGTCATTTATTTCTGCTCTGATTTTTACTATTTCCTTCCTTCTACTTGCTCTGGGTTTTTCTTTTTGTTTGCTCTCTAGTTCTTTAAGTTGTGAGGTTAAACAGTAAAATAGAAATTTTTCTAGTTTTTTGAGGTAGGCCTGTAGTGCTATGAACTTCCCTCTCAGAACTGCTTTTGCTGCATCCCATAGATTTTGTGTTGTTCTGTGTTCATTTTCATTGGTTTCCAGAAAATTATTAATTTCTTCCTTGATCTCCTTGGTGACCCATTCATTGTTTAATAACATGCTATTTAGCCTCCATGTGTTGAAATGTCTTTGCATGTTCTTGTTGCAATTGATTTCTAGTCTCATGCCATTGTGATCTGAGAAGATGCTTGATATGATTTCAATCTTCTTGAACTTGTAGAGATTTAGTTTGTGTCCTATTATGTGGTCTATCTTTGAGAATGTCCCATGTGCACCTGAGAAGAATGTGTATTCTGTAGTTTTGGGGTGTAATTCTCTGTAGATGTTTATTAAATCCATTTGGTCTACTGTTTCATTTAGAGTCTTCATTTCCTTGCTAATTTTTTGCCTAGAGGATGTATCCAGTGCTATCAACGGGGTGTTGAAGTCCCCTGCTATGATTGTATTGTTGTCGATTTCTCCTTGGAAGTCCTCCCGAATATTTTTAATATATTTTGGTGCTCCTATATTGGGTGCATATATGTTTATCAAGGTTATATCTTCCTGTTGGATAGATCCTTTCAATATTATGTAGTGGCCTTCTTTTTCTCTAGTTATAGTCTTCATTTTGAAATCTATTTTATCAGATATGAGAATTGCTACCCCAGCTTTTTTTTGCTTTCCATTTGCTTGGAAAATTTTTTTCCATCCCTTCACTTTCAACCTATGTGAGTCTTTTGTTGTGAGTTGGGTCTCTTGTAAACAACATATAGATGAGTCATGCTTTCTTATCCAATTAGCTACTCTGTGTCTTTTTATGGGAGCATTCAATCCATTTACATTTAAGGTGATTATTGATATGTACTTATTTATTGTCTTTTTGTTTAGTGTGGTTCTATTTTTCTTCCCATTTCTCCTGGTAATTACAGCAGTCCTTTTAACATTTCTTTTAGTGATGGTTTGGTGCTAATCTATTCCCTGAGACTTTTTTTTTGCCTGGGAAGCTCTTTATTTGATCTTCTATTTTGAATGATAGCCTTGCTGGGTAGAGTAGTCTTGGATTCAGATCCTTGTTTTTCATGACCTTGATTACTTCATGCCATTCCCTTCTAGCCTGTAGTGTTTCTTGTGTGAAGTCAGCTGAGAGCACTATGGGGTTTACTTTGTAGGTAACCTGTTGCTTCTCCCTTGCTGCTTTTAGGATTATCTCTTTGTCTTTAATTTTTGGCTATTTGATTACTGTGTCTTGGTGTGGGCCTGTTTGGGTTCTTCTTACCTGGGGCTCTCTGTGCTTCTTGAACTTGAATGCCTTCTTCCTTCACCAAATTAGGGAGTTTTCTCTCACTATTGTTTTGAATATATTCTCTATCCCTTGCTCATTTTCTTCTTCTTTGGGGACTCCTATGATGCGAATATTATTACGTTTCCTGTTGTCCCTCAGTTCTCTTAAGCTGTCTTCCTGTTTTTTAATAGTTTTTTCCTTTGGTTTTTCTGATTGGTTGATTTTTTCTACCCTGTCTTCTAATTCACTAATCCGGTCCTCAGCTTCTTCTACTCTGCTTTTTAAACCTTCCAATGTGTTTTTCATTTCTGATGTCATTTTTTATCTCTTCTTGATGGTTTTTAATTTCCAATTGGCTTATTTTCAGTGTCTCTATGTCCTTACTCATGCTGTTCAGCTTCCTCAAGATCATGGCTCTGAATTCTAGCTCTGTCAACATGCCTAATTGCTCCACATTGATCTCATCTTCGGTGGAGGTCTCTTGCTCTTTCATTTGGCTTCTGTTTCTGTGTTTCACCATTTTGGCTATCATTGTGGGCTTTGAAGCCTGTCAAGTTTTCCCTTGGGTGTTGGTGTTCTGCTGTTTGTGGCTCTTTCTCTTGTGTTTAAATGAACAAGGGAGGACCCACATTAAACACCACTGTCAAGTCTTACTTCCTTGGTTAAAGTTGCTAGCCCAGGAAAGGTACTGTTATTCTCTAGCTTTTTGCCTGAGGCTAGCAGTCCAGGTTACTTGATGAGTTTTGGGTTGTCAGTTGATTGAAAAACTCCCTCAGGTGCTCTGCACAAGGGGCTTTCATGAGGGTGGGGCAGATGCTGGTTGTTAATGAGCCTCAATTAGCACTTCAATGGTCCACAGTGTGGGGTTGGATCTCCGAGCCAGGGGCTGCTGCCTCTCCTCAGAGCCCTGGGAAGGAGCAATATGGCCACCGTCCTGAGTGGCTGCACTCAGCAAAAGCTCTGAGCACCCTCCAAATCCCGAGTGTCCCCACACAGCTCCAGTCCAGTCTGCCCTCCCTCTGCCAGAGCCCAAGGTGAGTGGCTGTGCCTGTTTTAGCCTCTGTCCTGGCTCTGCGCTGTGGAGCCACCTGGGAGTGTAACCCAAGGGCACAGCTCCCAGCTAAGGCCACTGCCGAGCTGCGGACTGTGGGCTTTCAGCTCCGATCTCGCACCTTCGCAAGCCTTCCGGGTTGGAGTCAGTGTCCCTCATTATATGGTCCTCGCAAGCTGCTTTTCTGTTGCTTTTTCCCGTCAATTTGTCTGAGTTATAGTTGTAATTCCAGTTTGGTTCTGGGAGACGGTCTGTGTAGCTTCCGTTCACTCTGCCGCCATTTTTCTCCTTTTCGGGCTTCTGCCCATTTTTTTTTTTTTTTATCCTCACCCGAGGATATTTTTCCATTTTTTATACAGATAGAGTGGGAGGGAGAGAGAGAGGAAGGGAGAGAGAGTGAGAAACATCGATGTGAAGGGACACATCGAGTGGCTGCCACCCGCACGACCAACCAGGGCCGGGGACAAACTGCAACTGAAGTATGTGCCCTTAGCGGGAACCGAACCCGGGTCTCTCCGGACCGCAGGCCGACACTCTAACTGCTGAGCCAAACTGGCCAGGGCGAGTCGTATAAGCACTCTATATATTTTGGAAATTAACCCCTCATGTGATGCATCGTTGGTGATTATGGTCTCCCATACAGTGGGTTCCCTTTCCATTTTGATGGTTGTTTCTTTTGCTGTGTGAAAACTTTTAAGTATATTTATTATCCTTTTATTTCATTTGTATCAATGCTGTACAGTTTTGCCTAGGTTCCATATTTTGCACATAGGTGTTCAATTGTTCCATCACCATTTGTTGAAATTACCCTAATTTTTCTGTTAAATAAAATTTGCTCCTTTAAACATCAGTTGATTATATATGAATGGGTCTATTTTTGGAGTTTCTGTTCTGTTCCATTGACATATGTGTGAATTGTTTCAATAACACTATATTGTGTATATTACTGTAGTCTTATAGTAAATCTTGAAAAAGGATAGTGTGAGTTCTCCAGCCTTCTTCTCCTTCTCCTTCTTCAGTATTTTATAGGTTATTGTAAGGTTGTGTCTTTTCTTATATGTTACAATTATTCTGTAAATATTTATAACAATTTTATGATTAAATTTCAGTCTCTATTGAACTTTTTTTCCTAGGCTGTGGCCTTCACACATAGTTCTTATATTTTTCCATCATTGTTGAGACAGAAAACTATAATGGAATAAATACCCTTCTGCTGTTAGGACAAGGTTCTGATAATTTCTTATTTCTGGAGGGTAGCCTTTTATTACAGAGAAGCTAAACAAATATTTCACACTGTTTACTTGTCCTTTCTTCTTGCCAAAATCATAAGAGGTCTTTTTTGGTTCCTCACCATGAGTACCTGGTAGGGTAAAACCCTGGAGGTAGAACCCAGGAAAATTTGGGGCTGCCAAATACTGCCTCCAACAGTTTCTCACACTCACCATTGTCCACACTCATTCTAACAATTAATTAAACTTTACAATTAATTGTTTCTATCAGTTTATAGCTTCAGTGACATTTGCTCCAAGTAACCTAATCTCTCCTGTGAATTCTTCCTGTGTCTGTTTACTGCTTCCCCTCCATCCACTCTGCCAGTACTTCCAGCCATCCAAACCTAAACTAAAGTAACATATCATGATTCTGTAGGCATGGTCCATTCAACTCAGAAGGCAGGTGGCAGTGGCGAGAAGGAGAAGAGAAAATATGGAAGAGGTACATGAGAACTCTCTAGCAGAGCAACCTTTTCCAACCTCTCCTAAAAAAAAAAAAAAAATCATCCCTAAGACAATGATATGTTGCTCAATTTGTCTTTGTATTATTTTGAAATGTGTGAAACACACACACACCTTGGTGCACCCCAAAATGATGTTGACATTCCATTTTAAAAGCTGAGGATTGATAAGAAGGATAGACATACTCCCCAGAGTGAATTCAATTTTCACTTTTACAGAAATCAATAATTCACTGTTAATTCATCTGTTTAAGAACTCATATAAAAACAAAATAAAATATTGCCAAAGATTTACCGAGAGTAAAATAAGGATATAAATAGATACAGATTTGTGTAAGATGTTAATTGTCTTCTTTTTAGGTACCCATTTTTCTTAAGTAAATTATAAACATCAAACAGCAGTGTGACAAGCTGACCATTAAATTTTATCTGACATGTGCTGGGTAATTTTCAGGTACAACTTAACATTTTAATTCACTCAACAAACATATGAAAAGTCTAATATGTGCCCACCATTATGCTGTGTATTGATTTATGTCATCAAAGAAAGTAATTTAGATGGACACTCTGGAGTTATTTTTCAGGTTTAATGGCTGGAGTAGGGAAGACACAGTACTGGTTTTCCTCTCATAAAGAGGGATCTGATTGACAAACTTGGTGATAATGTGAATGTGTATAGATGTCAGGAAATAAAAGTAAACAAACTCTTCCAAATTGAAAATAACTAACCCTAATTGCATCATGATTTGTCTTTGGGCTTTTTCTATGACAATTCAATAGTCCTAGTCCCTGGTAATTCACACCTCCTTCAGGGAAACTGACTTTTGGCTATGAAAGACAGTAGGTATTGAATTTGATGAGCTAGCATTATAAAAATCACAACTTATTTCCACGCAAGTGGGTCAAGAAACATGAAGTAGAAAAGATGTACAAAAGAACTTCAGTTTATAGTACTGGTAGTGGCAGGCTAGGCTAAGTCAGAACAAAAAATAGGAGACATAACTCAATGTGTTAAACAAACAAACAAACTAAAACATGAGGATCAGAAAAAATATTTTAGATTTTTCAGGCCAATGTTGGGAAGCCTATAATCAAAAAAGCATGTTTTCAAAAGAATATAATAGCACCAAAGCTATGCAGAACCTAAAATGTTTATTAAAAACAGTTGTTTCTTGGTCCCATAGTCCTTCCCAGCCAGAGTGAGAGGTTAGGACCCAGGGCTTAAACAGCGGAGGCTTATGGAAGAACATCCAACATGGATCTGAGGTTTTAAAGGCTATGTTCTTAGAGAGAATGCAAGCCAGGTCTATAATTGTTTCATTATTTCCTTTTGCTATATATTTCTATCCTGTGAATTCAGAGCCTCGATGGTCCAAGTATCCTCAAACTTTAAACAAGGTCGGAGGCTGTACCAAGTGGAAGGGAATCTAGTTGATATTGGGTGATCAACGGAAACCTTCTCTAGAAGGAGAAGGTTTTGTGTATCTGGTGACACAAAAACATTTACTTTAAAGGATAATGGCAAGCAAGCAACAATTATGAGGCTGATGGCACAAAAAAAAAGGAAAGAAAAAAAATATATGTAAAAACTAACCAAATTAAACATTATAAAGCTATATTATTAACAAAAAAATCTTAAAGTTAAGGCAAAATCCACTGTAGAATAAAAGTAGCCACTACTTGACAATAATAAATTGTGAGTTAAATTTTACAATTTTAAGTAGTATTTTTTTTATTTAGTAATATGACCCAAAATATATATAAACAAAAATAGAAAAAAGTGTCAGAGCAAATATGAAAATTAAAAGGGAAATGTTTATTCTTCCGATCTATGAACAAGGTATGTGCTTCCACTTTTTTATATCTTCTTCTATTTCTTTTTTAATGTCCTGTAGTTTTCTGCAAATAGGTCCTTTATTTCTTTGCTTAAATTTATTGCTAGGCATCTTAATTTTTTGAGGTGATTATAAATGGGATTGTTTTTTTTTTTATGATTTTTTATTTATTTTTTTGTTACAGATATTTTACCTTTTTACCCCATTGGCACCCCCCACCCCACCCCACCTCCGCCCCATCCCCGGCTTAGTTGTCCATGTCCATTGGTCATGCATACATGCATATAAGTTCTGTGGTTTTTCTCTTCCCACCACCCCACACCCCCATCCCCTCTTCTGAGGGATGTCAGTCTGTGCCCTACTTCCATGTGTCTGGGTCTACTGTATTCCTCAGACTGTTATGTTCATTATATTCTGTATATAAGTGAGATCATGTGGTATTTGTCTTTTTCTGCTTGGCTTCTTTCACTTAGGATAATACTTTCCAGGTCCCTCCATGTCGTCTCAAAGGATAAGAGATCTTTCTTTCTTACCGCTGCATAGTACTCCATTGTGTATATGTACCACTGCTTTTTTATCCATTCGTCTACTGGTAGACACTTGGGCTGTTTCCAGATCTTAGCTATTGTAAATAGTGCTGCTATGAACATGGGGGTACATATATTCTTCCTGATTGGTGTTTCAGGCTTCTTAGGGTATATTCCCAGCAGAGGGATCACTGGGTCAAATGGAAGTTCAATTTTTAATTTTTTGAGGTAGCACCATATTGTTTTCCATAGCGGCTGCACCAGTCTGCATTCCCACCAGCAGTGTATTAGAGTTCCCTTTTCTCCACACCCTCGCCAACACTTGTTGTTTGATGATTTGTTGATGGTGGCCATTCTGACAGGTGTGAGGTGATACCTCATTGTTGTTTTAATTTGCATCTCTCTGATGATTAGTGATGTTGAGCATTTCTTCATATGTCTTTTGGCCATTTGTATGTCCTGTTTGGAGAGGTGTCTATTCAGCTCCTCTGCCCATTTTTTAATTGGGTTCTTTGTCTTCCTTTTGTGGAGTTGTATGAGCACTCTATATATATTGGAGATTAACCCCTTATCTGATACATCATTGGCAATGATGTTCTCCCAAACAGTGGGTTGCCTTTCCATTTTGATGATTGTGTCGTTTGCTGTGCAGAAGCTTTTTAGTTTGATGTAGTCCCATGTGTTCATTTTCTCCTTTATTTCTGTTGCCTTAGGTGATGTATCAGTGAAACTTCTGCTCCATATGATGTCTGAAATTTTGTTGCCTACATTTTCTTCTAGAATTTTTATGGATTCACGGGTTACATTTGTCTTTTATCCATTTTGAGTTTATTTTTGTGTATAGTGTAAGTTGATGGTCTAGTTTCATTTTTTTTGCATGTAGCTGTCCAATTTTCCCAACACCATTTATTAAAGAGGCTGTCTTTATTCCACTGTATGCTCTTGCCACCTTTGTCACATATTAATTGAGCGTATTGCCTTGGGTCCATTTCTGGGTTTTCAGTTCTGTTCCACTGCTCTATATGTCCGTTCTTGTGCCAGTACCAGGTTGTTTTGGTTACAGTCACTTTGTAGTATAACCTGATATCTGGTATTGTGATCCCACCTACTTTGTTCTTCTTTTTCAAGATTGCTGTGGCTATTCAGGGTCTTTTTTGGTTCCATATGAACTTTTGAAGTATTTGTTCTAGTTCTGTGAAATATGTCGTTGGTATTTTCATGGGGATTGCATTGAATCTATAGATTGCTTTGTGTAGTATGGACATTTTAATGATGTTAATTCTTCCAATCCATGAACAGGGTATGTGCTTCCACTTTTTTATATCTTCCTCTATTTTTTTTTTCAATGACCTGTACTTTTCTGCAAATAGGTCCTTTACTTCTTTGGTTAAGTTTATTCCTAGGTATCGTAATTTTTTTGGCGCGATGGTAAATGGGATTGTTTTTTCAGTTTCTCTTTCTGTGAGTTCATCATTGGTGTACATGAATGCCGTCGATTTCTTGACGTTAATTTTGTATCCTGCTACTTTGCCAAATTTATTTATTAAGTCTAATAGATTTTTGATGGAGTCTTTAGGGTTTTCTATGTACAATATCATGTCATCTGCAAATAATGACAGTTTCACTTCCTCCTTTCCAATTTGGATCCCTTTTATTTTTTCTTCATGTCTGATTGCTATGGCTAAGACTTCCAGTACAATGTTAAATAAGAGTGGTGAAAGTGGACATCCCTGTCTTGTTCCTGTTCTTAATGGAAGTGTTTTTAGTTTCTGTCTATTGAGTATGATGTTGGCTGTAGGTCTTTCATATATGGCCTTTATTATGTCGAGATATGACCCCTCTATTCCTACATTGCTGAGCATTTTTATCAGAAATGGATGCTGGATTTTGTCGAATGCCTTTTCAGCATCTATTGATATGATCATGTGGTTTTTATTCTTCATTTTGTTTATGTGGTATATCACGTTTATTGATTTGCGAATATTGTACCAGCCTTGCATCCCTGGAATGAATTCCACTTGGTCATGGTGAATAATTTTTTTGATGTATTGCTGGATCCGATTTGCTAATATTTTGTTCAGGATTTTGGCGTCTATGTTCATCAGGGATATTGGCCTGTAGTTTTCTTTCTTCATAGTGTCTTTTTCTGGTTTTGGAATTAGAATTATGCTGGCTTCATAGAACGTGTTTGGAAGTCTTCCTTCTTCTTGAATTTTTTGAAAGAGTTTGTGGAGAATGGGTGTTAGTTCTTTTTTGAATGTTCGGTAAAACTCCCCCGTGAAGCCATCTGGGCCTGGGCTTTTGTTTGATGGGAGAGTCTTGATTACCTCTTCAATTTCCTTAGTTGTTATTGGTCTGTTCAAGCTTTCTATCTCTTCCGGAAATAGTTTTGGGAGACTGTGTGTTTCTAGAAATTTGTCCATTTCACTTAGATTGTCGAATTTGTTGCCATATAGTTGTTCGTAGTAGTTGTTGACGATCTTTTGTATTTCCGAGGTGTTGGTTGTTACTTCTCCTCTTTCCTTTCTGATTTTATGTATTTGGGTTCTCTCTCTTTGTTTCTTGGTGAGTCTAGCTAAGGGTCCATCAATCTTCTTTATCTTTTCGAAAAACCAGCTCTTTATTTCATTGATCCTTTGAATTGTTTTTTTGGTCTCTATGTCATTTATTTCTGCTCTGATCTTTACTATTTCCTTCCTTCTACTTGTTCTGGGGTTTTCTTTTTGTTTGCTTTCTAATTCTTTAAGTTGTGAGGTTAGACAGTCAATTAGAAATTTTTCTTGTTTTTTGAGGTGGGCCTGTAGTGCTATGAACTTCCCTCTCAGAACTGCTTTTGCTCCATCCCATAGATTTTGTGTTGTTCTGTGTTCATTTTCATTGGATTCCAGGAAGTTTTTAATTTCTTCCTTGATCTCCTTGGTGACCCATTCATTGTTTAATAACATGCTATTTAGCCTCCATGTGTTGAAATGTCTTTGCATGTTCTTGTTGCAATTGATTTCTAGTTTCATGCCATTGTGATCTGAGAAGATGCTTGATATGATTTCAATCTTCTTGAACTTGTAGAGATTTAGTTTGTGTCCTATCATGTGGTCTATCTTTGAGAATGTCCCATGTGCACCTGAGAAGAATGTGTATTCTGTAGTTTTGGGGTGTAATTCTCTGTCGATATCTATTAAATCCATTTGGTCTAGTGCTTCATTTAGAGTCTCTGTTTCCTTGCTAATTTTTTGCCTAGAGGATGTATCCAGTGCTGTCAACGGGGTGTTGAAGTCCCCTGCTATGATTGTATTGCTTTCGATTTCTCCTTGGAAGTCCTCCCGAATATTTTTAATATATTTTGGTGCTCCTATGTTGGGTGCATGTATGTTTATCAAGGTTATATCTTCCTGTTGGATACATCATTTCAATATTATATAGTGGCCTTCTTTGTCTCTAGTTATGGTCTTCATTTTGAAATCTATTTTATCAGATATGAGAATTGCTACCCCAGCTTTTTTATGCTTTCCATTTGCTTGGAAAATTTTTTTCCATCCCTTACTTTCAACCTATGTGAGTCTTTTGTTGAGAGGTGGGTCTCTTGTAAACAACATATAGATGAGTCATGCTTTCTTATCCAATCAGCTACTCTGTGTCTTTTTATGGGAGCATTCAATCCATTTACGTTTAAGGTGATTATTGATATGTACTTATTTATTGCCATTTTTCTTTAGTGTGGTTCCAATTTTCTTCCCATTTCTACTGCTAATTACAGCAGTCCTTTTAACGTTTCTTGCAGTGCTGGTTTGGTGCTAATGTATTCCCTTAGCCCTTTTTTTGTCTGGGAAGCTCTTTATTTGACCTTCTATTTTGAATGATAGCCTTACTGGGTAGAGTAGTCTTGGATTCAGATTCTTGTTGTTCATGACTTTGATTACTTCATGCCATTCTCTTCTGGCTGTAGTGTTTCTTGTGAGAAGTCAGCTGAGAGCCTTATGGGGTTCCCTTTGTAGGTAACCTGTTGCTTCTCCCTTGCTGCTTTTAGGATTCTCTCTTTGTCTTTAATTTGTGGCATTTTAATTACTATGTGTGTTGGTGTGGGCCTGTTTGGGTTCTTCTTACTTGGGACTCTCTGTGCTTCTTGAACTTGAATGCCTTCTTCCTTCACCAAATTAGGGAAGTTTTCTCTCACTATTGTTTTGAATATATTCTCTATCCCTTGCTCATTTTCTTCTTCTTCGGGGACTCCTATGATGCGAATATTATTACGTTTCCAGTTGTCCCATAGTTCTCTTCAGCTGTCTTCCTGTTTTTTAATCTTTTTTTCCTTTTGTTTTTCTGATTGGTTGATTTTTTCTACCCTGTCTTCTAATTCACTGATCCGGTCCTCAGCTTCTTCTACTCTGCTTTTTAAAACTTCCAATGTGTTTTTCATTTCTGATATGTCATTATTTATCTCTTCTTGTTGGTTTTTAATTTCTAATTGGCTTATTTTCAGTGTCTCTATGTCCTTACTCATGCTGTTCAGCTTCCTCAAGATCATGGCTCTGAATTCTAGCTCTGTTAACATGCCTAATTGCTCCACATTGATCTCATCTTCGGTGGAGGTGTCTTGCTCTTTCATTTGGCTTCTGTTTCTGTGTTTCACCATTTTGGCTATCAGTGTGGGCTTTGGAGCCTGTCAATTCTCCCTGTGGGTGTTGGTGTTCTGCTGTTTGTGGCTCCCTCTCCTGTGTTTAGATGAGCGAGGGAGGACCCACGTTGAACACCACTGTCAAGTCTTACTTTCCTGGTTAAAGTTGCCAGCCCAGGAAAGGTACTGTTATCCTCTAGCTTTTTGCCTGGAGGCTAGCAATCTAGGTTACTTGATGAGTTTTGGGTTGTCAGTTGATTGAAAAACTCCCTCAGGTGCTCAGCCAAGGGGCTTTTACAAGTGTGGGGCAGATGCTGGTCGTTAGAGAGCCTCAATTAGCACTTCAGTGGCCCACAGGATGGGGTTGGATTTCTGAGGGAGGGACTGATGCCTCTCCTCAGAGCCCTGGGAAGGAGCAATGTGGCCACCGTCCTGGGTGGCAGCAACTCAGCCAAAGCTCTGAGCACCCTCCAAACCCCGAGTGTCCCAACGCAGTTCCAGTCCAGTCTGCCCTTTCTCTGCCGGAGCCCAAGGTGAGTGGCTGTGGCTGTTTCAGCCTCTGTCCCGGCTCTTCGCTGTGGCGCCACCTTGGAGTGTAACCCGAGGGCGCTGCTCCCAGCTAATGCCGCTGCCAAGCTGCCGACCGTGGGCTCCCAGCCCCGTCTCCTGCCTTCGCAAGCCTACCGGGATGAAGTCAGTGTCCCTAGTTATATGGTCCTCGCAGGCTGCTTTTCTGTTGGTTTTTCCCGTCGATTTGTCTGTGTTATAGTTGTAATTCCAGTTTGGTTCTGGGAGACGGTCTGTGTAGCTCCGTTCACTCCGCCGCCATTTTTCGGTTCCCGGATTGTTTTTTTAGTTTCTTTTTCTGTGAGTTCATCATTGGTGTATAAGAATGACAACAATTTCTTGACATTAATTTTGTATCCTATTACTTTGCTAAATTCATTTATTAAGCCTAGTAAATTTTTTTCTTTTTTTTTTTTTGGTAGGTGCCCCTAGCAGGAACTGAACCTGGGACTCTCTGGTCTGCAGGCCAATGCTTCAACCGCTGAGCCAAACTGGCCAGGGCAAGTCTAATAGATGTTTGATGGAGCCTTACAGTTTTCTATGTATAATACCATGTCATCTGCAAATAATGACAGTTTCACTTCCTTCTTTCCAATTTAATCCCTTTTATTTTTTATTCATGACTGAATGCTGTGGCTAAGACTTCCACTACTATGTTATATGAGAGTGGTGAAAGTGGACATCCCTTTCTTGTTCCTGTTCCTAAGAAAAAGGATTTTAGTTTTTGCCCATTGAGTATGATGTTACCTGTAGGTCTTTCATATATGGCCTTTATTATGTCGCGATCCCTTTATTCCCAAATTGCTGAGTGTTTTTATCAGAAACGGGTGCTGGATTTTGTTGAATGCTTTTTCAGTGTCTACTGATATGATCATATGATTTTTATCTTTCATTCTGTTTATGTGGTATATCACATTTATTGATTTGTGAATATTGTACCACCCTTGTATCCTTGAGATGAATCCCACTTGGTCACGGTGAATAATTTTTTGATGTATTGATCGATCTGATTTACTAGTATTTTGTGAAAGATTTTGGCATCTGTGTTCACCAAGGATATTGGCCTGTACTTTTCTTTCTTTCTGGTATCTTTATCTGGTTTTGGAATTAGAATTATGCTGGCCTCATTAAACAAGTTTGGAATTCTTCCATCTTAAATTTTTTGAAATAGTTTGAGGATAATTGGTGTTAGTTCTTTTTTGAATGTTCGGTAAAACTCCCCCCTGATGTCATCTGGGCTTCGGCATATGTTTGCTAGGAGAGCCTTGATTACATTTTCAATTTTCATAGTTGTTCATGGGTTGGAAGAATTAATATTATTAAAACGTCTATATTACCCAAAGCAATCTATAGATTCAATGTAATCTCCATCAAAATACCAACGACATATTTCACAGAACTAGAACAAATACTTCAAAAGTTCATGTGGAACCAAAAAATACCCCAAATAGCCACATCAATTTGAAAAAAAAAGGACAAAGTAGGTGGGATCACAATACCGGATATCAGGTTATACTACAAAACTACTGTAATCAAAACAGCCTGGTACTGACACAAGAACAAGCATATGGACCAGTGAAACAGAACAAATAACCCAGAAATTGAGCCAAGACATTATGCTCAATTAATATTTGACAAAGGTGGCAAGAGCATACAGTGGAGTAAAGACAGCCTCTTTAAGAAATAGTGTTGAACAAATTAAACAGCTACATGCAAAAAAAAAATGAAACTAGACCATCAACTTACACCATACACAAGAATAAACTCAAAATGGATAAAAGTCTTAAATATGACTCGTGAATTTATAAAAATCCTAGAAGAAAATGTAGGCAACAAAATTTTAAACATCATATGTAGCAGAATTTTCATTGACAAATTACCTAAGGCAACAGAAACAAAGGAAAAATGAACACATGGGACTACATCAAACTCAAAAGCTTCTGCACAGCAAAAGAAACAACCATAAAAATGGAAAGGGAACCCACTGTATAGGACAGCATAACTGCTAATGATACATCAGATAGGGGTTAATTTGCAAAATATATAGAGTGCTCATACAACTCAACAAAAGGAAGATAAAAGAACCCAATTAAAAAATGGGCAGAGGACCTAAATAGACACCTCTCTAAACAGGACATATAAATGGCCAAGAGACATATGAAGAAATGCTCAACATCACTAATCATCAGAGAGATGCAAATTAAAACAACAATGAGGTATCACCTCACACCTCTCAGAATGGCCACCATCAACAAATCATCCATCAAGTGTTTGCAAGGATCTGGAGAAAAGGCTAGTCCAGTACACTGTTGGTAAGAACGCAGACTGGTGCAGCCACTATGGAAAACACTATGGTGCTACCTCAAAAAATTAAAAATTGAACTTCTATTTGACCCAATGATCCCACTTCTAGAAATATACCCTAAGAAGCCTGAGACCACAATCAGAAAGAATATATGTACCCTCATGTTCATAGAAGCACTATTTACAATAGCTAAGATCTGGAAACAGCCCAAGTGTCCATCAGTAGACAAATGCATAAAAAAGATGTGGTACATAGACACAATGGAGTACTATGCATCTGTAAGAAGGAAAGATCTCTTATCCTTTGAAACGACATGAAGGGACCTGGAGAGTATTATCCTAAGTGAAGCAAGCCAATCAAAAAAAGACAAATATCACATGATCTCACTTATTTGTGGAATATAATGAACATAACAGTCTGGGGAACAGGGTAGACCCAAAGATGTGAAAGTAGGGTAACGACTGACAACCCTCAAAGGAGGGGGTGGGAGGGAGGGAAGAGATAAACCAGAGAACTTACCTGCATGTATGCATAACTGATGGACATTGGCAACAAAGCTGGGGTCAGAGTGAGGGGTTTGGGGAGAAAGGTGTATATGGCAAAAAAGGAGAAACATCTGTAACAAAAATAAATTAATAAAAAAATTTTAAATAAAATAAAATGGGAATGTTTTAACAGAACATTTGAAAAATCTATAGAAAAATGTGACAAAATATTACAAATAATATAAAATAATAAAATAGCATGATTTAGATATTTATTGAGATCTATAGACTATTGCCTCCAATAACCACTAATTCAACATTCTTTTCAAACATTCACAGAACATTTATAAAAACCTCACTAGGTATTTGGTTATAAAGCAGTTCTCAAGAAGCTCAAATTTGTCCTCTATCAATAATACAATTCAGTTAAAATTCAAATATAAAAATAAAACTAACATTGCTTTGTGTTTGATAATTTATAAATTTGTTACTTAATAAGCTTGGTTGAAAAGAAAATGAATAGAAATAGTTTATATTTTGACTTAAGTAAAGAAGAATATGAAACATAAAAATAAATTAAGTTTCATTAAGTTTGACTTTGGTACACTACTTACAGGAAAATTTGAAGTCTTTTATGTATGCTACAGAAAGAAAAAATAACACTGATGAACTGAACATCAGAAAAAATAGTTGAAGAATAGCAAAATAATTTCAAATTATTATAAAGGAAAATATTTATATAGAAAACAAGATTAAATGAAACAGAAAGCAAGATGTATAGAAAATCAACAAGCTTTAAAGTTGCATAGTGTTTGGTTCATCTTTGGAAAGATTAATGATATTAACAAGCCTCTAATAAGACTTCTTGAGAATTTAAAAATACAAGAAGACCATAAACAGGAAATATCACTATAGATCTGCAGCTAATTAATAGTTAATAATATGACAATATTAAACATTTTATATTGTTAAATTTAAGAATATAGACAAAATGGATATATTCCATATATGAAATTGATATTTCATTGACATATCATTTTGACTATGCTCTTTTCAATAAATGATATCAGATCAATTATGTATAAATAATTCTGTGTGGTACTACTAATTACCCATCTAAAATTTTATATATGTATCAAACATGTACACACATTTCTACATATAAATTTTCATATGCAAATACATGTACATATACATGAACTACATTGTGACTTTTAAAAGTACAACAAACATACTAGAGTCCCCTTTTCTCCACACCCTCGCCAACACTTGTTGTTTGATGATTTGTTGATGGCAGCCATTCTGACAGGTGTGAGGTGATTGTTGTTTTAATTTGCATCTCTCTGATGATTAGTGATGATGAGCATTTCTTCATATGTCTTTTAACCATTTTTATGTCCTGTTTGGAGACGTGTCTATTTAGTTCCTCTGCCCATTTTTTAATTGGGTTCTTTGTCTTCCTTTTGTTGAGTTGTATGAGCACTCTATATATTTTGGAAATTAACCCCCTATCTGATATATCATTGGCAAGTATGCTCTCCCATAAAGTGGGTTGCTTTTCCATTTCGATGATTGTATCTTTTGCTATGCAAAAGCTTTTTAGTTTGATGTAGTCCCATGTGTTCATTTTCTTCTTTGTTTCTGTTGCCTTAGGTGATGTATCAGTGAAAATTCTGCTGCATATGATGTCTTAAATTTTGTTGCCTACAGTTTCTTCTAGGAATTTATGAATTCATGAGTCACATTTAAGTCTTTTATCCATTTTGAGTTAATTCTTGTGTATGGTTTAAGTTGATGGTCTAGTTTCATCTCTAGTACACTGCTGGTGGGAATGCAGACTGGTGCAGCCACTATGGAAAACAATATGGTGTTACCACAAAAAAGTAAAAATTGAACTTCCATTAGACCCAGAGATCCCACTTCTAGGAATATACCCTAAGAAGCCTGAAACACCAATCAGAAAGAATATATGTACCCCCATGTTTGTAGCAGCACTATTTACCATAGCTAAGATCTGGAAACAGCCCAAATATCTATCAGTAGATGAATGGATAAAAAAGCAGTGGTACATATACACAATGGAGTACTATGCAGCGATAAGAAAGAAAGATCTCTTATCCTTTGAGATGACATGGAGGGACCTGGAAAGTATTATCCTAAGTAAAACAAGCCAAACAGAGAAAGTCAAGTATCATATGATCTCACTTATTTGTGGAATATAATGAACATAACAGTGTGAGGAATGGGGTAGTCCCAGAGACATGGAAGTGAGGTACAGACTGACAATCCCCAGAAGAGGGGGTCAGGGGGAGAGATAAACCACAGAACTTATATGCATGTGTGAATGAACAATGAACATGGACAACAAAGCTGGGGACAGGGCTGGGAGGGAGGGGGAGGTGAGAATCAGTGGGGGGAAAAGGAGAAACATCTGTAACAAAAATAAATTAATTTAAAAAAAAAAAAGTACACCAAACATAAAAACCCAATTCCAGATAAATTTTAATTTACATTTGAAAGGTAAAAAATATATAAAGCTTCTAAACAAAGGGGAATAAATATCCTTATAATCTGTGGTTAAGAAAGGTGTACTTAAAACAGGGTCCAAAATTCAACCATAGAGAAGATTAGTACATTTGACCCTTGAACAACATGGATTTCAACTGCATGGTTCCACTTTTATGTGGGTTTCATTTCCTTTGTTTTGTTTTGTTTTTAGTAAATGTAGAGTTGGGCTCTGTTTACTGGGTTTTGCATCTGCCAATTCAACTGACCTCATATTGAAGACTCCATTTCTGATTCACAGTTGGGAACCTGTGGATGAGGAGAGCTGACTGTATGCATTGTTCTATGCCATTTTATTTTATTTTATTTTATTTTATTTTATTTTATTTTATTTTATTTTATTTTATTTTATTTTATTTTATTTTATTTTATTTTATTTTATTTTTGTTTCAGATGTTTCTCCTTTTTTACCCCATTGGCACCCTCCTCCCCATCCCCCCTGCCCCGTCCCCAGCCTTGTCATCCATGTTCATTGGTTATGCATACATGCATATAAATTCTGTGGTTTATCTCTTCCCACCCCCCACTACCCCCTCTTCTGAGGGTTGTTAGTCTGTACCCTACTTCCATGTTTCTGAGTCTACCCTATTCCTCAGACTGCTGAGCAGCAGTGCACTGTGATAGACATGGAGTTCTGGAACAAATTCCCTGTGGATCCCAGGAGATGACTGCACTATATTAATTGGGAGATTTTCTGAAAATAAATATCTGTAGTTTTCAAAAATATCGAGATCATGAAATACAAAGACAGACTGAGGGAAGTTTTGAGTGAGAACATAAAGGATATAACAATTAAATGTTTCTTTTGACCTTGGATTTAATAACAGACTGTAGCAATGAAGACAGTAGCTGGACAATTGGTAAAATTCAAATAAGACCTGTGGATTAGATGGTAATATTACATCACTCTTTATGTTCAGATTTTGATAATCCTATGATTATGTAAGAGAATGTACTTCTTATTAGAAAATACACTCTGGATTTCTTAAGGATTAAGGGGCATCATGTGTATCACGTATTTTCAAGAGAGTCAGAAAAGAATGTGTTTATGAATATGTTGGGGACACTTTAAGAGCGAGAGAGGAAGAGAAATCAGAGGATGAAGGAAGGGAAAGAGAGACTGGGGGAAATATATAGGTGTTCTTTGTATCATTTTTGCAAAATTTCTGTAAGTGTAAAATTATTTCAAAATATTTCCAAACAAAATGTGAAAAAGTTAAAAAATTTTGTTCATCAAAAAATATAGTATCAACTTTTACTTTTAATCATGAGTAGAGTTAAGAATTGTTTTATGTGTTTTTAATAAATATTTAGAATTACCTCATTTAGAATTACCTCATTTTTATGACTAGAGATAATAAAAACTCTAACTTTAAAAATAATTTCAGTCTTGACTCATTTTTACAAGATACAAGATATTCACTTTATAAGCTGTGTCAATAATTAGGTCAAACATAATTTGTATTCTTCAATCAATGAAGTTTTTGGAAATAGTACTCAAATGTTTTATAAATAGCTTAGCTAGGAATTGCTTTTATGTAGTAATTATACTTGTCAAAAATTCTTGGCTGTGTATGTATATTCGTAAATGTGTCTATCAGAATTCAGTAGAAAATTTTGCCTGTACAGTCTTGTAAACATCAATTACTTGTCCACTGATATCATATACAAACCTACATTTCTTGCTTCCCTTGACAAAGCTGACATCTGGGAGCAATGAACTCTCATTTCTCCATGGCAATAATTGCCTGGTCCACGTGTCCTCCAGTTAGCCAAGGTCTGCACCTCACTGTTCTGTGTCTTCCTGCATTTCACATGCCTTTCTGTCTTTTGTAGAAGTTTTTGTTTGTGACTTGAGCTTGAACCTTCCCACTGAGGTTTCACTTATTAAGAAATATTCCTTCTTATCCACCCCCCCCCCAGCTAGTGAAAAGAAATGAGCCAATCTAGCCCATGAAATACATCACAGATTCCAAATAAAGGGAATTTTCAGTCAGCCTGATGTTAGGGGAGGGAGCTCTGATTTTGACAATTACCTATCCGAATTCAAGTTCCCAGGCTGAAGGGCTGCCATTTATTTTTCTTGTATATCACTTTTCTCTTAAATAAAATGGGAATATAATGCATACTTATATTGAGGATTTAAATAAGGTAATTTCCTGATACATAAAAAACACACAAAGAAGGTAAATTTCTTTCTCTATATCAATGCATTCAAATTTCCTTATTTCCAGACACATTCCTTTCTCACATTTGTATATTTCAATTAAAATAATTTAATTAATTCTATAGGGATCTAACAAATAAAACTCTATTGCTAAAATATAAATATCAAATATATGTAGAATGAGACAATCACTTATTCCAAGTTTTCTATGAGCTTACAACTATGTCTACTTTTGCTGCTTTAGAACTTAGACCTAAAGATCATAGAATGAGTACTGAATGCTCACCTTGAAACAACTACAATTCTATGTCATATTTGATGTCTGCTTATGTCCTATTGCAATGTCTGTGATGCTTTGTCCTTTGAGGGAACTGTGAATGTATTTACTAGTAGAACCATGTTCTTCTCTTAGATGGAAGATAACATATTCTTCTTCTCACCCTTCATCAGATCAGCTCATGAGCTAATCCTTTCTTTGGTTTAATAGGAACAAAACTTAGAAACATTCTTCTTCTTTTTTTTTTTTTAATCCTCACCTGAGGACATTTTTCTATTTTTTTTTTTTTTTTTATTCAGATAGAGCGGGAGGGAGACAAGGGAGAGAGAGAGAGAGAGAAACATTGACATGAAAGGGACACATCGAGTGGCTGCCACCCACACGACCCAACCAGGGCCTCTCTGGACCACAGGCTGACGCTCTAACTGCTTAGCCAAACCGGCCAGGGCAGAAACATTATTCTTAATCTGCATTGTCCATGAGGTCAGTGATCTCATATATCTTGTCCTCATTTGAATCCCTAGACTCTAACATGGTTGCTGGGATATTGCTGACCTTAGTAATTATCATTGGACAGATGCATGAATGAAAGCATGTGTTGTTATGGACCATTCATTTTATAAGTAGTTGACATAGTTTTGATTGCAAGTATCAGAAAACACCAAGTTAAAAGACAGAGATAAATTAGCTCACATAATAATGACTCCAAAGAAACAGGAGTCTCACAGGTGAGTAACCTTGTATGTTTTCAAGAACCTATGATTTTCTGCGCTCCAATAGTTCTCTCTATGGTAACCACTTGGTTGCAGTGGTTTCATAAATCACATTTAGCATTTCAGTGACCAGAAGTGGAAGAACGATCACCCTTGACTTGTGTCTAATTGCAAGAGAAATGAAACACTGTGACAAGCCCACATCTCAGCCTCGTCCTGTATTTCATTGGCCAACATTGGGCCATATAATCAACCCTACTAGCAAATAGAAGAGGCTTTTTCAAGATTGATTTAGAAAGTTTAGATAAGTTCTGAATTAATAATGAATTAGTTCACCTTCTCTTGAATAAGTGGAAGACACAGAATGAGTAATACTGGAATTTTTAAATAAAAAATAAAGGGAAAAGGGATATAAATTATACTAAGTGATATATTAATTAGAAATTAGATTAATGTTTCTTAAAATATAATTTATCAGAAAAGCAGATTATCTCGTTCAGCTATTTAAGCAATAGATTTCAAAGTCAGTATGGCATAAGGTTCTCCAAGATCCAGTTTTCTTGAGTTAATAATCCCTTGTAGTAAGGGCCAGAGAAACTACTTTTAAAGAAAGCATACTTAATCACAATGGTCACGTTACATTTGCATTGTTTCCTAATAAAAAGCACAATGTCTTTAATCTGTTTAAGGCCTCCTTGCACGACTAGGCCAGGATTGTTTGCTGGAAGTTTACAGTTAGCTCCCCATTTTTTGTAGATGAGGAAATTGTGTATTGAAAGCTTATTTACCTTGGTCAAGGTTATACAGCTGATAAGGATAGTTAGTTTTAAGACTACAATGGTCTGTCTCTGAAGTCAAAGATCAGGGTCAGCTGTCTCAAAATGAAACAGATGTGTACAAGAAATGTTTTTCCGTCCACTGTGAAGTAATTTTGAAAGGAAATAGTAGTCAAAAGAATTGCAAATAAAAGACATTAACATTTCAACAATTTTCCTCTATTCAAGAAATATTTCTTCAGTATCTACTCCATATTCAAAACACTGCAAAATGCATAATAAACTGTAATATCTCTTCTCATGTGAAGATGCAGATTACATTCTTTTTAAAGCTAAAAATAATTTCCAGTCTAATAGGTAAACCAGTAGGAAATGTTAAAGAAATATGCACACTTCCATGGGTAAAAATTCAGTATAATGGCATGGAGTAAATTGTAAGCTTTATGGAAGTACAACATAGAAACCTAAATTAAACATGAAGGCTCAATTCATCTGTCTTTCTATCTATCTTTGTAAATTGAGACATGTTTTTTTTTTCTTAGCATTTTTTTTTTAAGGAATTACACATTTTCCTCCAGAACTTGTGATTTTTTTCTTTATTGATTTTATTTTATTTTTAATTAATTAATTTATTTTTGTTACAGATATTTCTCCTTTTTCCCCCACTGATACCCCCTCCTCCGCTTCCTCTTCCTCCCCGCCCTGTCCCCAGCTTTGTTGTCCATGTTCATTGTTCATTCACACATGCATATAAGTTCTGTGGTTTATCTCTCCCCCACCACCCCCTCTTCAGGGAATTGTCAGTCTGTACCCCACTTCCACATCTCTGGGACTACCCCGTTCCTCAGACTGTTATGTTCATTATATTCCACAAATTAGTGAGATCATGTGATATTTGTCTTTCTCTGTTTGACTTGTTTCGCTTAGGATAATACTTTCCAGGTCCCTCCTTGTGATTTTTTTATTTACAGAATTTTATTTTAAAAAATAATAACTCTTGAGAAAATAATGTAAATTAGCTCTAAAAAAATAACATACTAAATGAAGATATTACCTATCAACAATTGATTTGCTTTAATAAAATATAAGAATGATTTAGAAATGAGTATGGTAAAAAATAATCAAAGGAAATTTGAATAAAGAAAGAAGTAGGCCCTGACTGGGTGGCTCAGTTGGTTGGAGCATTGTCCCATACACCAAAAAATTGGTGGTTTCAATTCTTGGTCAGTGCATAAGGGAGGCAACTGATCAATATTTCTCTCTTACATTGATGTGTGTTTTTGTGTGTGTGTGTGTGTGTGTGTGTCTTTTCCCCTCTCCCCCTTTCGCTCTCTCTAAAATCAATATTATAAACAGGAACAAGTAATTCATAGAAGAGAAAAACTTCACTGAGAAAATCAATGTATGAATTAGTACTTTTAATCAGGATAATGGTAATGGAAGCAATTATTATATATACATATATATATACTTATAGGTATATGTACATATATAATATATATGAAATATAAAAATTACACTATGTGTTTATATATGCCCTTAGGTTGGCAAACAGAAAGACTATCGATATTGATTATTTACACAAATGTAAGATGGATTGAACTCTCTTCCAGTGCTGGAAGGATTTTGAATATTAAATAAGACATATTGAATAGGAATTTGGCAGTATTTAATTATTTTATTGTTTTTTAAATTTTTTTTCTTTATTGATTTTAGAGGGAGAGGAAGGGAAAGGGAGAGAGAGAAACATCGATGAGAAAGAACATCGATTGGTCGCTTCCTGCATGCTCCCCACTGGGGATGGGGCCCACAACCTGGGCACGTGCCCTGACCGGGAATTGAACCAGCGACCTCTTGGTGCATGGTCGACGCTCAACCACTGAGCCACATTGACCGGGTTAATTATTTTAATATGTGTATCCCTATTACTGAGAAATTCCAACTTTGTGTATATGCATGGATATTCACTGCAGTATTGTATATGGTATAGAGCAACAACAATAAAAAAGATGGGAACAACACAAATATTTTTGTATATAAGAATAATTCAATGACATGTAGTGTCCTGAGAAAACAAAAATTTCAAAAATGGTTCTGAAAGCCGGCAGTGGCTTGCTGACAGCTAGGATTTAATAGGTTGGTAACATTTTCTACTGAACATAAAGAACTTTCACTGAGTGTGGACAATACTCAAACACCACTATGTAACCATGAAGGAACAAGAGAAAGCTAAGCTCACTCTGAAATCACCACTGAAATGAGAGAGAGAGACTAAGGATGCCATCTAACTGCAAAGATAAAGCATTCTTGTTTGTTGATGAACCAGTTCACTATTTCTGGAAATGAAATTCTATAAACTCTAAGAACATCATAAAAGTTCTAGCTCCACTTTAACCCTCCCACCTCCCATATAAAAAAATAAAATAAAAGTTACCCAATTACTGGATTGCCCTAGGTTGTTTGTTTGTTTGTTTGTTTGTTTGTTTTTACTGTACTCAGTTCAAAACTGGTCCCTTTTTTTCCTAAATTGTTCTCAAAGACACTCAGCACGAGACAGGCTGAGTCCCTCCTCGCTTCTCTTACTATGTACTTACTTTGATCATGGCACTTATAGTTATTATCATGTTTTTGTGTTTCTATACCTGCTTCCCTTCAAGACCCTGATTTTCTGGAGAGAATGGACCTTGTGTTGGTTTGGTGTTTTGTGCCCAACACAGTGACTGGCAGTATGCTCAAGAAATATTTTACTGACTGACTGAACCAAAGAATGGACTCATCAATGCATTAACAACCAAGTAAATACAATCACTGAGAAAATTATCTCCATCCTATTTCATGCATAAAATGTTGCATATAAAGAAGATAATATTAAACATTAGTTAAATACTAAGGAAAAATAATCCATTTTCTTGACATTTACTACCATCACCTCACATCTCATCCCTCCCTAATTCCACAAAAGGAAGGGGAACAAATGAAAAATAAAAGGAGGAGAAATATCTCTGCGTATCCATTTTCAAATATGCAACCTCTCTGCAGTTTCCAAAGCCCTATTTTGAAAGTCGTGCGCACAGTAGTATATTAATTGTGAGGATTAGACTTGATATATTGAAACGGAAGAGGATTTTAATTCTTGGGAAACTCTCTCTAGATTTTGATGTGAAATAAAATTTCACACATCGACCCTGCACTAATGAAGATCAGAATGTTCTCTTAGTGTGATCAGAGCTACTCCCACGTTGATTACCTCTTGGTGAGTTGAGAGGAAATGGAAAAGCAAAAACATTGATTTTGAAGAAATGTCTTGTCTTTCAAACCATGCATTGCCCAAATAGATTTACTCTTAATCTTTTAATAAACTGAAACAGTTAGTGACTTCTGCAAATGGTGCCTCAGCCTAATCTCACAGAAGAATACGGTTCTGCAGTGCATTAGAAAAGTCTCCCATCTTTCACTATTTGTCTTTGTTCCTTTCAGTACCTGAGTTTAATTCTTATTATTCTCAATGACAAGGCAATTTCAGATGATGAAATTTCTCATGTGAAACCTACACCTTTCAAATAATAATTCACAACTCCAAATTGGATTCGTGTGTGTGTGTGTATGTATGCACAGCATACCTGAAGATGACAGTCTGATGTGTAAACATATAATTCATTTCATAGATTAAAAGGTTTTTAGATATAAGAAATAAAACATTGTTTGCAAGGAAAGATTACATTTACATTATACTCATGTTCATAGTAAGAGATGAATGAAGTAGCAAAAATAACTAAACCAAAATAGCAACAAACAAACAAGCTTCCATCCTAATTAGTGTGTAGTGTGAGATAGGTATGAATATCCCTCTTGCACTGATTCAAGTTCATACATGCATTATTTCTTGCCTAGATTACTGTATCATCTCTTCCTAATTGATTTTCCCCTATGAAAAATGTTTTACAACAGCAGTATAATAAACATTTTGGGTCAGATAATTATTTGTTTTTCTGCAAATATAGAATGTTTTGCAGATTTCTGACCTCTGCCGCTCAGTGCCAATAACATGCCTCTGGCCACAGGTGTATTCTGACATTGTGAAGTGTCCCCTAGGAAAATGGAAAAAATTGTCCTAGTTGAGAATCGTTGGCCCTCACACATATGTTTCATAATAACTTAATCTACATAGTTTATGCTCACAAATGCATGCTTTATCATTCTCACATATTTATTAATTAACGCATTCCTTGACTCAGTTTTGGGATATATTTAAGAACTTAGACTCGGTGCCAGTCTGCCTGAGTTTTTTCCCCAGCTCTATCATTCATTGGTTTTATAACCTTGGGCATGTCCTCACTTCCTTTTTGCTTTAAGTCTCTAATCTGGATTTGGGAATGATAGTAACACCTAAGTCATAGGTGTGTTGTGAAGACCAAATGCTATACGGGATTGGTGGCTATGGTGGAGCATATAACATTTTTCGTCAAGCCACTTTTTCCCACTTTACACTTGACTAATCATGTGAAAGGGCAGAAGGACAGTTCAGTGAAGTAACTCCATTGTGAAGAATATTAAAAAGCCCCTTCTTTCCCTGCAGCCCATGTCCTAGGACTCCTCCCTCCAAATATACCATCACCACAGTATCTGTTTAACATATAATATGACATTACTTGTTTCTTTGTCACACTGATCACCATATGCCTATCACTAGAAGCATTGGTGGCTTTTGAACTCCTGGGTAGAGAATGATACTGTGCACTGTAGTCATTTTCCATTTGGTTGTTTCACATAAACACATGTGCTGATTTCTCCCTATTGCTGGTAACTTTTCTACTTTTTCTGGAACTAATTATCTTTTCACATTTAAAGAACTTTTCATTTAATTGTGGTATGAACACTTAACAATTTTTAAGTGTACAATACAATATCGCTGACTATAGGTTTACCCTTGTATATCAAATCCCTAGAGCTCACTCATCTTGCTTAAATGAAACTTTATGCCCATTGATTAGTAGTAACTGCTCATTTCCCCGACCCCTAGCCCCTGCAATCAGATTCCACTCCTTGATGTTGTGAATTTGATTGCTTTGGATACCTCATATAAGTGGAATCATGGCATTATTTGTCGTTCTTTGACTGTCTTATTTTACTTAGTTTAATGTCTTCAAGGTTCATCCACACTTTTGCGTACTGCAAAATTTCTTTCATTTTTTGAAGTTGAATAATATTTTTGTATATCTATACCACATTTTCTTTATCCATTCATCTTTTGATGGACATTTAGACTGTTTCCACATCTTGGCTATCACGGGACTGCTAATATATCTTCCTCCTTACTTGGAGTTGTGACACATATTTATCTATCGTTTAAATACAGAAATAAACATAATAGATTAAAAAGGAGACTCATATATGCTTATACTCAAGGGTAGGAGAAACCTTCGAGAGTAGATGATATCTTAAATTAAACCTAAAAAGAAGAGTTGATAATAGCCATAACTGAAGGAATGAGGCAGTGGCAAAATGTGCTAGGAACAGAAATCCAACAGCATCCCATGGGCATGCCTCTAGAGGTAAGACAAGCATGATCAAGACAGTACAGCAAGTTAAAAATATATATATATAGAGATCTATATCTATATCTACATCTATATTCATATCCATATCTATATCATCTATATCTATATCTATCTATATCTATATATCAAACACATTTTTGATATTTGAAATATAAGAATTTTCTCTCTTTTTTTAAAAAAATCTTTACTGTTGGAAGTATTACAAATGCCCCCTTTTTTTTCCTGCCATTGACCCGTCCCACCCCTTCTGCTTTCTGGTTGAAGAAATGCCTTTTTTGCACACTGGCCTTCTGAAATAGTTTACCTCCAACCTCCCTACTTTCATCTATGCTCTTCATTTGGCTAGCTCTGTCTTATCTTTTAGCTGTTAGTTCAAAATTCACCTTTCCAGGAAGTTCTCTAACTAGTTTGTCCTAGTTTACCTTACATAATGTTTTATGGGGAAAAGAATTCTTCCTACAGGAATACTTTACTTAACTCTCCTTGTCTTCCAGACAATAAATGTATTTCTCTTGAGGGTAGAGGATTTCTCTGTTTTGTTTACCTTGCATTGCTAGTGCTTAGAATATGTCTGACACTCAGTTGGTGCTCAAACATAGTTACTAAATGGGTACCTTTAGGGAAGCTATCCATTGTCATGTCACTCACCCGCTGTACTCCAGCAACCTGAGGCCTTGCAGACAGCTCAGTATTCTGTGGTTCTAGGCACATTACCCTGCTCAGAAAGGGGGTACAGAGAGGGCTTTCTTTCAGTAAGTCAATATTTTAACTTAGACAAGAATCTGGCTTTTCTATCCTTATTCAAGACCAAGACTCTGTGAGTATGGGGTGAGAGACTATACCGGGGCTTAATTTAGCATCTCTCTCACTTCTGGATGCTGAAACTAAAGAGCTACCCAGTTTCACAGACAACAGGACTGGGAATAAGCATACATTTTTAACAACAAAAATTATGTATACATCCTATTTGCATTTAAATAAACACACATTTTCAGAAACCCAGTTGTCTTTTTTTTTTTCGGGGTTGGGGGTGTTGTATACTTTAATTTTTTAAGACAACTGAAATCAGGCAAAATATATCTGGAAGGAAATGTCAGCCCTGTTTTAAGCATGGGTGGGAAGCAAAATTTAATTATTTACTATGAAGGATACTTGGCTACACTAATTTGCTCAGTTTCATGGGTCTTGTTTTGTTATAATTAGCATTAGGGGTGAGAAATAAGAACATGTGAAGCACATCTCACTATGGGTCCAGATTTCCAAGGGTCTAATGTGGTAAAATATAGAATTTAAAATGTATTTTCAGTTACAATAATTTGAAAGCTCCATGACTACAGTATAAAAAATGATTTTTTTCCCACTAAAATCCAGCTCAAGTCCAGCGCGCACATTTGCCATTTTCATTTCTGACCCCTTTCTGCAGCCGTGGGTCCATGCAGTCATAGTTTTGCTGAATTCATTTTCTATTATGAATACTAGTACAATGTTTTGACCACTTCTGATTATATAGCAGAATTGGAGTAGAGAAAATTACCTGGTAATTTAGGAAAAAAGTTCCCTTTCAAAGCCTGTGGGAATTTGTTCTTCAATTTAGAAAGAAATTTATAGAATCAGGTTTTTTGTATAAGTTATAAGTATTGTCTAGTGTTTTGACCCAGAGTTGCTTGATATATCATTCAACCAAATATGATTTTATATCTGTCCTTTTTCCTTCTCTCTGTGACATGAATCAGATAAACTTAGAATATCTTCACTGTCATTGGGTTTGCATACCCTTCTTTCTCTAGTTTAGATATTCATTTTTAGTTTATGTATTCAAGCCATAACTATAATAAATGAGACTCCCATTATAACCTTCCTTAAAAGATGGGTACATGTCCATGCATTTTCTTCAGGCTGTATTTCAAAGGTATTTCCATTTAAAAAAAAAAAGAGTGAGAAAGAGAGATTATAAATGGATATGATAACAACATATGTTGATTGGAAATGCCCAAAGGCATTTGCAAAATTGAGCTTTTATGAAATCAGTCTTTCTTCCTTTTATGTCCTAAACTTCATTTTCATTGCAAATTGCCTGACCCTTGTGGAAGACTGCTGTTGGGCACGCATATGAAGAGGTTAATGACTACCTTATATCCTATCTATTTCTCTGTTTTACACATTTAAGGATTTTCTCTTTCACTCAGTGGGGATGTGTTAGATTTCTTCCTTCAATTGCTGAGAATAATTCTGGTTCTCCGAATGCCTAAAAAAAGACTTACCACACAATATTCACATTTTGGGCTTTTGCTATGCTCAGATGGTTGACATCAACCTTTGACATCAAATGCCAGGTACTGTGTGTTCACAAATATGTAATGCATCCATTCTGTCTAGTGAGGAGATCAGGAGGTACATGAGCAATATAAAACATGAAAATCCAACAATAGGAATGAGTACCAGGCACAGTAGACAGAGATAATAGAGGGAAGAGAAATGATTGACTTTTCTTGGAGGCCTTGGGAAAGTCTGTGTAGAGAAAGATATCTTGAGATGGGAATTTTATTATTTATTTTTATTTTTTTAATTTATTTTATTTTATTGAATTTATGGGGATGGCATTGCTTAATAAAATTATATGTTTCAGGTGTACAACTACTATTATTTTTTTATCCTCACCCGAGGACACTTTTTCCATTTTTTGTTCAGACAGAGTGGGAGGGAGAGAGAGAGAGAGAAAAACATCGACATGAAAGGGACACATCGAGTGGCTGCCATGACCCAACCAAGGCCGGGGACAAACTGCAACTGAGGTACATGCCCTTAGTAGGAACCGAACCCGGGTCTCTCTGGACCACAGGCCCATGCTCTAAATTCTGAGCCAAACTGGCCAGGGTTTTTTGTTTTTTTTTATCGTCATCTGAGGACATTTTTTTATATTTTGTTCAGATGGAGTGGGAGGGAGAGAGAGAGAAGGAAACATCGACATGAAAGGGACACATCGAGTGGTTGCCACCCTCACGACCCAACCAGGGCCGAGGACAAACTGCAACCGAGGTACGTGCCTTTAGCGAGAACCAAACCCAGGTCTCTCTGGACCACAGGCTGATGCTCTAACCACTGATAAAACCAGTCAGGGCTTTAATTGAATTTATTGGGGTGACATTGGTTAGCAAAACAATACAGGTTTCAACTGTACAACTCAATAAAACACCATCTGTACAATGCATCCCATGCCCATCAGCCCCAGCAAAGTCTGTTCTCATTTTCCCCAACTTTGCCCACCTCCACCTAACCCCCATGGCAGGGAAAGGAAGGAAAGACTTTTGAGAAAGAGACCAGAGAATATATAAAACTATAAAAGCATGGAAGACGTAAGGTAGACAACAATATCAGAAACTACAAGCATTTAATATGTTAGGATCTCAGGTCTCATGGAGCAATGAGAGTACCAACTTTGAGAGTAAGAGCCAAAACATGGGTTGTAAAATGTCAGTTCTGATCCACCCATATCTACAGAGTACACTGAAACAAAGTTCTAATATCTATTTCTTTGATGGAATAGAAAGAACACAGAGTTGGAATCAGAAGTCTTGTGCCCTCACCTGCCTGCCAAGTTATTTGGGGCTAGTTGACTTCTAATTTGAGCCTTTATTTTCTAAATCTAAAATTGAGGACAATAAAGTATTAATCTTGTAAGCCTTCTTTAAAAATTTGCATGTGTTAAAAGAGCTTTGATATTCTGGAAACAGCCCAAGTGTCCATCAGTAGATAAGTGGATAAAAAAGCTGTGGTACATTTACACAATGGACACTATACAGCTGTAAAAAAGAAAGATCTCTTACCCTTTGAAATGACATGGAGAGTCCTGAAGAGTAGTATGCTAAGCGAAATAAGCCAATCAGAGAAAGACACATATCACATGATCTCGCTTATTTGTGAACCATAAATAACAAAATAGACCCAGAGACATAGAAGTAGGGTACAGACTGACAAAACTCAGAGCAGGTAGGCAGGGGGTGGGAAGAGATAAACCAAAGAACTTATGCATAACCAATGGACATAGACAACAATACTGGGGTGAGGGAGGGATCGGGGAGAAGTTGTCAAATGGGGGAAAAAGGAGAAATATCTATAACAAAATTAATTAATAAAAAAATAGATAAACACACACACAAAAGAGCTTCGATATCTGAAAAAAATCATCTAAATTAATGTCCTTTTATACAGCTATTGATGTATTTTTTTATTTTTTTTATTTTTTTATTAATTAATTTTTGTTACAGATGTTTCTCCTTTTCCCCCACAGATTCCCCCATGCACCTCCCTCCCTGCCCTGTCCCCAGTTTTGTTGTCCATGTCCATCGTTCATGCATACATTCATATAAGTTCTGTGGATTATCTCTTCCCCACCACCTCCTCTTCTGGGGATTGTCAAAATGGGGAGTGTACCCCACTTTCACGTCTCTGGGACTACCCCATTCCTCACACTGTTATGTTCATTATATTCCACAAATAAGTGAGCTCATATGATACTTGTCTTTCTCTGTTTGGCTTGCTTCACTTAGGATGATACTTTCCAGGTCCCTCCATGTCATCTCGAGGGATAAGAGATCTTTCTTTGTTACAGCTGTGTAGTACTCCATTGTGTATATGTACCACTGCTTTTTTATCCATTCGTCTACTGATGGACACTTGGGCTGTTTTCAGATCTTAGCTACTGTAAATAGTGCAGCTACAAACATGGGGGTACATATATTCTTTCTGATTGGTGTTTCAGGCTTTGTAGGGTATATTCCTAGAAGTGGGAACACTGGGTCAAATTGAAGTTCAATGTTTAATTTTTTGAGGTAACACCATATTGTTTTCCATAGCGGCTGCACCAGTCTGCATTCCCAACAGCAGTGTACTAGAGTCCCCTTTCCCCACACCTCGCCAACACTTCTTTGATGATTTGTTGATGGCGGCCATTCTGACAGGTGTGAGGTGATACCTTATTGATGTTTTAATTTGCATCTCTCTGATGATTAGTGATGTTGAGCATTTCTTCATATGTCTCTTAGCCATTTGTATGTCCTGTTTGGAGAGGAATCTATTTAGTTCCTCTGCCCATTTATAATTGGGTTCTTTGTCTTCATTTTGTGGAGTTGTATGAGCACTCTATATATATTGAGAATTAACCCCTTATCTGATATATCATTGGCAATTATGCTCTCCCATACAGTGAATAGCCTTTTCGTTGTGATGATTCTATGTTTCTCTGTGCAGAAACTTTTGAGTTTGATGTAGTCCCATGTGTTCATATTTTCCTTTGTTTCTATTCCCTTAGGTGATGTATCAGTAAAAATTCTACTGCGTATTATGACTGAAGTTTTGTTGCCTACATTTTCTTCCAGGATTTTACGGATTCATGAGTCACATTTAATTCTTTTATTCATTTTTAGTTTATTCTTGTGTAGGGTGTAAGTTGATGGTCTAGTTTCATTTTTCTGCATGTAGCTGTCCAATTTGTCCAACACCATTTATTAAAGAGGCTGTCCTTACTCCACTGTATGCTCCTGCCACCTTTGTCAAATGTTAATTGAGCATATTACCTTGGGTCCCTTTCTGGGTTCTCTGTTCTGTTCCACTGGTCTATATGCCTGTTCTTGTGCCACTACCAGGCTGTTTTGATTAAAGTGGCTTTGTAGTATAACCTGAAATCTGGTAATGTGATCCCTCCAACTTTGTTCTTCTTTATCAAGATTGTTGTGGCTATTCAATGTCTTTTTTGGTTCCATATGAACTTTTGAAGTACTTGTTCTAATTCTTTGAAGTATGCTGTTGGTATTGTGATGAGTATTGCATTGAATCGATAGATTGCTTTAGATAATATGGACATTTATTGATGTTAATTCTTCCAATCCATGAAGAGGGTATGTGCTTCCACTTTTTTATATCTTCCTCTATTTCTTTTTTCAATGACCTGCAGTTTTCTGAAAATAGTTCTTTTATTTCTTTGATTAGGTTTATTCCTAGGTATCTTAATTTTTTTGCCGCAATGGTAAATGGGACTGTTTTCTGTTTCTCTTTCTGTGAGTTCATCATTGGTGTATAATAATGCCATCGATTTCATGGCGTTAATATTGTATACTGCTACTTTTCCAAATTCATTTATTAAGTCAAGTAAAATTTTGATGGAATCTTTGGGGTTTTCTATGTATAGTATTATGTCATCTGCAAATAATGGCAGTTTCACTTTCTCCTTTCCAATTTGGATCCCTTTTATTTTTTCTTCCTGTCTGATTGCTGTGCCTAAGACTTCCTGTACTATGTTAAATAAGAGTGGTGAAAGTGGGCATCCTTGCCTTGTTCCTGTTCTTAAGAAAAATGCTTTTAGTTTTTGCCCATTGAGTATGATGTTGCTGTGAGTCTTTCATATATGGCCTTTATTATGTTGAGATATGATCCCTTTATTTCCACATTACTGAGCGTTTTTATCAGAAATAGATGCTGGAATTTGTCGAAGGCTTTTTCGGCATCTATTGATATGATCATGTTGTCTTTATTCTTCATTTTAGTTATGTGGTGTATCACGTTTATTGATTTGCAAATATTGTACCAACCTTGCATCCTTGGGATGAATCCCACTTGGTCATGTTGAATAATTCTTTTGGTGTATTGCTGGATCTGATTTGCTAGTACTTTGTTCAGGATTTTGGTATCTATGTTCATCAGGGATATTGGCCTGTAGTTTTCTTTCTTTGTAGTGTCTTTCTGGTTTTGGAATTAGAATTATGCTCACTTCATAAAATGAGTTTGGAACTCTTCCTTCATCTTGAATTTTTTGAAATAGTTTGAGGAGAATGGGTGTTAGTTCTTCTTTGACTGTTTGGTAAAACTCTCCTGAAGCCATCCAGGCCTGGGCTTTGTTTGCTGTGAGAATCTTGATTACATCTTCAATTTCTTCTGTTGTTATTGGTCTGTTCAAGTTTTCTATGTCTTCCCAGTTCAGTTTTGGGAGACTGTGTGTTTCTAGAAATTTGTCCATTTTTCTTAGATTGTCGAATTTGTTGCCATATAATTGTTCATAGTAGCTGTTAATGATCTTTTGTATTTCTGTGGTGTCAGTTGTTAAGTCTCCTCTTTCATTTCTGATTTTGTGCATTCTGGTTCTCTCTCTTTGTTTCTTGGAGTCTAGCTAAGAGTCCATCAATCTTGTTTATCTTTTTGAAAAACCAGCTCTATTTCATTGATCCTTTGAATTGTTTTTTTGTTCTCTATGTCGTTTATTTCTGCTCTGATCTTTACTATTTCCTTCCTTCTACTTGCTCTGAGGTTTTATTTTTGTTTGCTTTCTAGTTCTTTAAGTTGTGAGGTTAGATAGTCTATTAGAAATTTTTCTTGTTTTTGAAGTAGGCCTGTAGTACTATGAACTTCAGTCTCAGAACTGCTTCTGCTGCATCACATAGATTTTGTGTTGTTGTGTCTTCATTTTTGTTGGTTTCCAAAGTTTTTGATTTCTTTCTTGATCTCCTCGGTAACCCATTCATTGTTTTTTTTTTTTTTTTTTTTTTATGAATTTTTATTTATTTTTTTGTTACAGATATTTTACCTTTTTACCCCATTGGCACCCCCCACCCCACCCCCTCCACCCTGTCCCCGGCTTAGTTGTCCATGTCCATTGGTCATGCATACATGCATATAAGTTCTGTGGTTTATCTCTTCCCACCCCCCCACCCCCCATCCCCTCTTCTGAGGGATGTCAGTCTGTGCCCTACTTCCATGTGTCTGGGTCTACTGTATTCCTCAGACTGTTATGTTCATTATATTCCGTATATAAGTGAGATCATGTGGTATTTGTCTTTTTCTGCTTGGCTTCTTTCACTTAGGATAATACTTTCCAGGTCCCTCCATGTCGTCTCAAAGGATAAGAGATCTTTCTTTCTTACCGCTGCATAGTACTCCATTGTGTATATGTACCACAGCTTTTTGATCCATTCGTCTACTGGTGGACACTTGGGCTGTTTCCAGATCTTAGCTATTGTAAATAGTGCTGCTATGAACATGGGGGTACATATATTCTTCCTGATTGGTGTTTCAGGCTTCTTAGGGTATATTCCCAGCAGTGGGATCACTGGGTCAAATGGAAGTTCAATTTTTAATTTTTTGAGGTAGCACCATATTGTTTTCCATAGCGGCTGCACCAGTCTGCATTCCCACCAGCAGTGTATTAGAGTTCCCTTTTCTCCACACCCTCGCCAACACTTGTTGTTTGATGATTTGTTGATGGCGGCCATTCTGACAGGTGTGAGGTGATACCTCATTGTTGTTTTAATTTGCATCTCTCGGATGATTAGTGATGTTGAGCATTTCTTCATATGTCTCTTGGCCATTTGTATGTCCTGTTTGGAGAGGTGTCTATTCAGCTCCTCTGCCCATTTTTTAATTGGGTTCTTTGTCTTCCTTTTGTGGAGTTGTGTGAGCTCTCTGTATATATTGGAAATTAACCCCTTATCTGATACATCATTGGCAATGATGTTCTCCCATACAGTGGGTTGCCTTTCCATTTTGATGATCGTTTCTTTTGCTGTGCAGAAGCTTTTTAGTTTGATGTAGTCCCATGTGTTCATTTTCTCCTTTATTTCTGTTGCCTTAGGTGATGTATCAGTGAAAATTCTGCTCCGTATGATGTCCGAAATTTTGTTGCCTACATTTTCTTCTAGAATTTTTATGGATTCACGGGTCACATTTAAGTCTTTTATCCATTTTGAGTTTATTTTTGTGTATGGTGTAAGTTGATGGTCGAGTTTCATTTTTTTGCATGTAGCTGTCCAATTTTCCCAACACCATTTATTAAAGAGGCTGTCTTTACTCCACTGTATGCTCTTGCCACCTTTGTCAAATATTAATTGAGCGTATTGCCTTGGGTCCATTTCTGGGTTTTCAGTTCTGTTCCACTGGTCTATATGCCTGTTCTTGTGCCAGTACCAGGCTGTTTTGGTTACAGTCGCTTTGTAGTATAACCTGATATCTGGTAATGTGATCCCTCCAACTTTGTTCTTCTTTTTCAAGATTGCTGTGGCTATTCGGGGTCTTTTTTGGTTCCATATGAACTTTTGAAGTATTTGTTCTAGTTCTATGAAATATGTCGTTGGTATTTTGATGGGGATTGCATTGAATCTATAGATTGCTTTGGGTAGTATGGACATTTTAATTATGTTAATTCTTCCAAGCCATGAACAGGGTATGTTCCTCCACTTTTTTATATCTTCCTCTATTTCTTTTTTCAATGACCTGTAGTTTTCTGCAAATAGGTCCTTTACTTCTTTGGTTAAGTTTATTCCTAGGTATCGTAATTTTTTTGGAGCGATGGTAAATGGGATTGTTTTTTCAGTTTCTCTTTCTGTGAGTTCATCATTGATGTACAAGAATGCCGTCGATTTCTTGACGTTAATTTTGTATCCTGCTACTTTGCCAAATTCATTTATTAAGTCTAATAGATTTTTGATGGAGTCTTTAGGGTTTTCTATGTACAATATCATGTCATCTGCAAATAATGACAGTTTCACTTCCTCCTTTCCAATTTGGATCCCTTTTATTTTTTCTTTATGTCTGATTGCTGTGGCTAAGACTTCCAGTACAATGTTAAACAAGAGTGGCGAAAGTGGACATCCCTGTCTTGTTCCTGTTCTTAATGGAAATGTTTTTAGTTTCTGTCCATTGAGTATGATGTTGGCTGTAGGTCTTTCATATATGGCCTTTATTATGTCGAGATATGATCCCTCTATTCCTACATTGCTGAGCGTTTTTATCAGAAATGGGTGCTGGATTTTGTCGAATGCTTTTTCAGCATCTATTGATATGATCATGTGGTTTTTATTCTTCATTTTGTTTATGTGGTGTATCACGTTTATTGATTTGCGAATATTGTACCAGCCTTGCATCCCTGGAATGAATCCCACTTGGTCATGGTGAATAATTTTTTTGATGTATTTCTGGATCCGATTTGCTAGTATTTTGTTCAGGATTTTGGCATCTATGTTCATCAGGGATATTGGCCTGTAGTTTTCTTTCTTCGTAGTGTCTTTTTCTGGTTTTGGAATTAGAATTATGCTGGCCTCATAGAACGTGTTTGGAAGTCTTCCTTCTTCTTGAATTTTTTGAAATAGTTTGAGGAGAATGGGTGTTAGTTCTTTTTTGAATGTTCGGTAAAACTCCCCCGTGAAACCATCTGGGCCTGGGCTTTTGTTTGCTGGGAGAGTCTTGATTACCTCTTCAATTTCCTTAGTTGTTATTGGTCTGTTCAAGTTTTCTATCTCTTCCGGGAATAGTTTTGGGAGACTGTGTGTTTCTAGAAATTTGTCCATTTCGCTGAGATTGTCGAATTTGTTGCCATATAGTTGTTCATAGTAGTTGTTAACGATCTTTTGTATTTCCGTGGTGTTGGTTGTTACTTCTCCTCTTTCATTTCTGATTTTGTGTATTTGGGTTCTCTCTCTTTGTTTCTTGGTGAGTCTAGCTAAGGGTCCATCAATCTTGTTTATCTTTTCGAAAAACCAGCTCTTTGTTTCATTGATCCTTTGAATTGTTTTTTTGGTCTCTATGTCATTTATTTCTGCTCTGATCTTTACTATTTCCTTCCTTCTACTTGCTCTGGGGTTTTCTTTTTGTTTGCTTTCTAATTCTTTAAGTTGTGAGGTTAGACAGTCAATTAGAAATTTTTCTTGTTTTTTGAGGTAGGCCTGTAGTGCTATGAACTTCCCTCTCAGAACTGCTTTCGCTGCATCCCATAGATTTTGTGTTGTTGTGTGTTCATTTTCATTGGTTTCCAGGAAGTTTTTGATTTCTTCCTTGATCTCCTCGGTGACCCATTCATTGTTTAATAACATGCTATTTAGCCTCCATGTGTTGAAATGTCTTTGCATGTTCTTGTTGCAGTTGATTTCTAGTTTCATGCCATTGTGATCTGAGAAGATGCTTGATATGATTTCAATCTTCTTGAACTTGTAGAGATTTAGTTTGTGTCCTATCATGTGGTCTATCTTTGAGAATGTCCCATGTGCACTTGAGAAGAATGTGTATTCTGTAGTTTTGGGGTGTAATTCTCTGTAGATATCTATTAAATCCATTTGGTCTAGTGCTTCATTTAGAGTCTCTGTTTCCTTGCTAATTTTTTGCCTAGAGGATCTATCCAGTGCTGTCAACGGGGTGTTGAAGTCCCCAGCTATGATTGTATTGTTGTCGATTTCTCCTTGGAAGTCCTCCAGAAGATTTTTAATATATTTTGGTGCTCCTATATTGGGTGCATATATGTTTATCAAGGTTATATCTTCCTGTTGGATAGATCCTTTCAATATTATGTAGTGGCCGTCTTTGTCTCTAGTTATGGTCTTCATTTTGAAATCTATTTTATCAGATATGAGAATTGCTACCCCAGCTTTTTTTTGCTTTCCATTTGCTTGGAAAATTTTTTTCCATCCTTTCACTTTCAACCTATGTGAGTCTTTTGTTGAGAGATGGGTCTCTTGTAAACAACATATAGATGAGTCATGCTTTCTTATCCAATCAGCTACTCTGTGTCTCTTTATGGGAGCATTCAGTCCATTTACGTTTAAGGTGATTATTGATATGTACTTATTTATTGCCATTTTTGTTTAGTGTGGTTCTATTTTTGTTCCCATTTCTACTGCTAATTACAGCAGTCCTTTTAACATTTCTTGCAGTGCTGGTTTGGTGCTAATGTATTCCCTTAGCTTTTTTTTGTCTGGGAAGCTCTTTATTTGATCTTCTATTTTGAATGATAGCCTTGCTGGGTAGAGTAGTCTTGGATTCAGATTCTTGTTTTTCATGACTTTGATTACTTCATGCCATTCCCTTCTGGCCTGTAGTGTTTCTTGTGAGAAGTCAGCTGAGAGCCTTATGGGGTTCCCTTTGTAGGTAACCTGTTGCTTATCTCTTGCTGCTTTTAGGATTCTCTCTTTGTCTTTAATTTGTGGCATTTTAATTACTATGTGTCTTGGTGTGGGCCTGTTTGGGTTCTTCTTACTTGGGACTCTCTGTGCTTCTTGAACTTGAATGCCTTCTTCCTTCACCAAATTAGGGAAGTTTTCTCTCACTATTTTTTTGAATATATTCTCTATCCCTTGCTCCTTTTCTTCTTCTTCGGGGACTCCTATGATGCGAATATTATTACGTTTCCAGTTGTCCCATAGTTCTCTTAAGCTGTCTTCCTGTTTTTTAATAGTTTTTTCCTTTTGTTTTTCTGATTGGTTGATTTTTTCTACCCTGTCTTCTAATTCGCTGATCCGGTCCTCAGCTTCCCCTACTCTGCTTTTTAAACCTTCCAATGTGTTTTTCATTTCGGATATGTCATTTTTTATCTCTTCTTGTTGGTTTTTAATTTCCATTTGACTTATTTTCAGTGTCTCTATGTCCTTACTCATGCTGTTCAGCTTCCTCAAGATCATGGCTCTGAATTCTAGCTCTGTTAACATGCCTAATTGCTCCACATTGATCTCATCTTCGGTGGAGGTGGTTTGCTCTTTCATTTGGCTTCTGTTTCTGTGTTTCACCATTTTAGCTATCACTCTGGGCTTTGGAGCCTGTCAAGTTCTCCCTGTGGGTGTTGGTGTTCTGCTGTTTGTGGCTCCCTCTCCTGTGTTTAGATGAGCGAGGGAGGACCCGCGTTGAACACCACTGTCAAGTCTTACTTTCCTGGTTAAAGCTGCCAGCCCAGGAAACGTACTGTTATCCTCTAGCTTTTTGCCTGGAAGCTAGCAGTCTAGGTTAATTGATGAGTTTTGGGTTGTCAGTTGATTGAAAAACTCCCTCTGGTGCTCAGCCAAGGGGCTTTCACGAGGGTGGGGCAGATGCTGGTCCTTAGTGAGCCTCAATTAACACTTCAATGGCCCACAGGGTGGGGTTGGATCTCCGAGGGAGGGGCTGCTGCCTCTCTCAGAGCCCTGGGAAGAAGCAATGTGGCCACCGTCCTGAGTGGCTGCACTCAGCCAAAGCTCCGAGAGCCCTCCAAACCCCGAGTGTCCCGACACAGTTCCAGTCCAGTCTGCCCTCCCTCTGCCGGAGCCCAAGGTGAGTTGCTGTGGCTGTTTTAGCCTCAGTCCCGGCTGCGCTGTGGGGCCGCCTGGGAGTGTAACCCGCGGGCGCCGCTTATAGCTAAGGCCGCTGCCGAGCTGCCGACCGTGCGCTCCCAGCCCCGTCTCTCGCCTTCGCAAGCCTACCGGGATGGAGTCAGTGTCCCTCGTTGTATGGTCCTCGCAAGCTGCTTTTCTGTTGGTTTTTCCCGTCGATTTGTCTGTGTTATAGTTGTAATTCCAGTTTGGTTCTGGGAGACGGTCTGTGTAGCTCCGTTCACTCCGCCGCCATTTTTCGGTCCCCCTCCCCATTCATTGTTTAATAACATGCTATTTAGCTTCCATGTGTTCAAATGCTTTTGTATGTTCTTCTTGCAATTGATATCTAGTTTCATGCCATTGTGATTTGAGAAGATGCTTGATATGATTTCAGTTTTCTTGAACTTGTAGGGACTTAGTTTGTGTCCTAGCACGTGGTCTATCTTTGAGAATGTCCCATGTGCACTTGAGAAGAATGAAAATTCAGTTGTATTGGGGTGTAATTCTCTGTAGATATCTATTAAATCCATTTGGTCGAGTGCTTCATTTGGAGTCTCTTTTAACTTGCTAATTTTTTGTCTAGAGGATCTATCCAGTGATGTCTGCAGGGTGTTGAAGTCTCCTGCTATGATTGTATTGTTATCAATTTCTCCTTTGAAGTCCTCCAGAAGATTTTTAATATATTTTGGTGCTCCTATATTGGGTGCATATATGTTTCTCAAGGTTATATCTTCCTTTTGGATAGATCCTTTCAATATTATGTAGTGGCCTTCTTTGTCTCTAGTTATGGCCTTCATTTTGAATTCTATTTTATCAGATATTAGTATTGCTACCCCAGCTTATTTTTCCTTTCCGTTTGCTTGGAAGATTTTTTTCCATCCCTTCACTTTCAACCTATGTGAGTGTTTTGTTGTGAGGTGGGTCTCTTGTAAACAACATATAGTTGAGTCATGCTTTCTTATCCAATCATCTACTCTCTGTCTTTTTATGGGAACATTCGATCCATTTACATTTAAGGTGATTATCGATATGTACTTATTTATTGCCATTTTTGTTTTGTGTGGTTCTATTTTTCTTCCCATTTCTCCTGCTAATTACAGCAGTCCTTTTAACATTCCTTGCAGTGCTGGTTTGGTGCTAATGTATTTCCTTAGCCTTTTTTTTTTATTTTGGTCTGGGAAGCTCTTTATTTGACCTTCTATTTTGAATGATAGCCTTGCTGGGTAGAGTAGTCTTGGATTCAGATCCTTTTTTTTCATGACCTTGATTACCTTATGTCATTCCCTTCTGGCCTGTAGGTTTCTGTTGAGAAGTCAGCTGAGAGCTTTATGGGGTTTCCTTTTGTAGGTAACCTGTTGCTTCTCTCTTGCTGCTTTAGGGATTCTCTCTTTGTCATGAATTTTTGGCACTTTGATTACTATGTGTCTTGGTGTGGGCTTGTTTGTGTTCTTCTAACTTGGGACTCTCTGTGCTTCTTGAACTTGAATACATTCTTTCTTCACCAAATTAGAGAAGTTTTTTCTCACTATTTCTTCAAATATATTCTCTATCTGTGCCCATTTTATTCCTCTTCGGGGACTCCTATGATGTGAATGTTATTATGATTCCTGTTGTCCCACAGTTCTCTTAAGCTGTTTTCCTGTTTTTTAACTATTTTTTCCATTTGGTTTTCTGATTGGTTGATTTTTTTCTACCCTATCTTCTAATTCACTGATCCGGTCCTCTGCTTCCTGTACTCTGCTAGTTAGACTTTCCAATGTGTTCTTTATTTCTGATATGTCATTCTTCATTTCTTCTTGGTGGTTTTTGATTTCCAACTGGTTGATTTTCAACATCTCTATGTCTTTACTCATGATGCTCATGTCCTTAACAATGCCATTGAGCTTCCTCAAAATTATGGCCCTGAATTCTAGTTCTGTTAACTTGCTTAACTGCACCTCATTTATCTCAAGTTTTGTAGAGGTCTCTTATTCTTTCCTTTGGCTTTTGTTTCTGTTTTTCACCATTTTGGCTATCACAGTGGGCTTTGGAGTCTGCCAAATTTTTGCTGTGGGTGTTGGTGTTCTGCTGTTAGTGGCTCTCCTGGGTTTGGATGAGGCAGGGAGGACCCACTTTAAACACCACTGTCAAGTCTTACTTTCCTGGTTAGAGTTGCTACTCCAGGGAATGGTAGTTATACTCTAGGTTTTTTGCCTGGCGGCTATTAGTAGCGGTCACCTGAAGAACCTTGGTTTCTGAGTCGTGTGAAAAAGTCCCTCAGATGCTCAGTGTAACAGGATTTCCAGAGGGTGGGGCAGATGCTGGTTGTTAATTGTCCTCAGTTAGCATTTCAGTGGCCACCAGGTGGTGTTGAATCTCCCAGGGAAGGGCCACCGCCTCTACCCAGGGCCCTGGGAAGGAGTAAGATGACTACAGTCCTCGTGGCTGCACTCAGCAAAAGCTCTGACAACCCTCCCAATCCCAAGTGTCCCCCACTGTTTCAGTCCAGTCTGCCTTCCCTCTGCTGGAGCCCAAGGTGAGTGGCTGCTGCCAATTTAGCCTCTGTCCAGGCTCTGTGCCGTGGAGCTTCCTGGGACTTTAGCCCGAGGGTGCTGCTCCCAGCTAAGGGCGGCTGAGGCTACGGCACCCGCCGAGGGCATAGCACCCAGCCAATGTCGCAGAACCCAGCCAAGGGCTTAGCACACAGCTGAGATGGCCACAGGACCTAGCCGAGGCAGCCGCTGGTTCCAGCTGAGGCCACAGGACCCAGCTGAGGGTATAGCTTCCAGCCAAGTCCGCTGGTCCCAGCCCAGGCCGTTGCTGACCATGGGCTCCGGGCCCCCTCTCGTGTCTTCACAAGCCTACCAGGATTGAGTCAGTGTCCCTGATTATGTGGTCCTCCAAGATGCCTTTCGATTGCCCCTTCCTAACGTTTTGTCTCTATTTTCGTTGTAATTCCAGTTTGGTCCTTGGAGATAGTCTGTGTAGCTTCCATTCACTCCGCCGTCATTTTTTTCTCTCTGATATGTTCTATTCATGTATTTTTAAAATATTTGAGGGCCAGTGTACCAGGCACAAAGTTAACCATGGGGCTAATTATCAATAAACAGGACAAGTAAGATCCCTGTGTTGTGGTTTTCCGGATTCCCTTTGCAGTAACATTTAATCTGAGATCTGGAAAGATCATAGGGAGAAAGAATTTCAGGCAGAAGAAACAGCAAATAGAAAGATTCAAAAACAGAAATGACACTTATAAGATACCCACACATACATATTCACTGATGGAAGGATCGAGTAACCCTTAAATTTTAAGCCCCCTGTGGAAGGACTAGGGCAGTAGAATTTTATACCTAAAAAGACATGCAGTTCTCATAATTGTAGACATAGGGCATAATCAGCATAAGTGCCATGACTTTAGCCTTGAATGCCTTCTCATCAAAAAAGAAGAAAAGTCCCTTCGTGTTGCTTGGATACCTCAGCATTTTAAATTTTGAAGTGTGTTGGTCTCTTGACTCTTGCCTTTTCATGTCGGTTTTTATCTGTCAAGGTTCTCAGAGTGTCAGGAAACCAGGCCATGGTCTCCTGCTTTGCAAGTTATGGGTTGACTTCTTTTACTGCGCCTACTACTTAGACATTTTCATTCCCTTTCTTCTTCTTGGTCCTAGAGGATTTTCATAGACTTGCCATATTGGATCAAGAATGATAAATATGCCCAGCCAGTGTAGCTTAGTGGTTGAACATTAACCCATGGACCAAGAGGTTGCCAGTTTGATTCCCAGTCAGGGCACATGCCTGGGTTGTGGGGTCCATCCCCAATAGGGGGCATGCAGGAGGCAGCCAATTGATGTTTCTCTGTCTTCAATGTTTCTATCTCTCTCTCTCTTGCTTTTTCTCTCTCTAAAAAAGAAGACATATATATGCTAACTTAAGTGCTAGGTCTGATTGTTGATGGTAAAATATCACATGGCAAAACATTCTAGCTAAGGCAGGGAGCTCAGTAGAGAGTGTGACCACAAAGTCAAAGTCTTTCTTGGGTTAGGTGAATAGCAAAGTGGCAGCACTGGGATAGATCTTCCTTCAAGAATATCTACCTTATTACTCCTTTTAGGAAGAAAGTCACAACTGGATCATTCTTTTAACATATTTTGTTAGGTGCCAGGATAAAGAAGATTTATCAGAGTTGTCTTAAATAACAAACATCAGTGCCAAGAGTGTGGCCTGAAAGACAATATAGATATCAATGACACTTTGTTCCCCTTTCCTAGTAAATCCATGTACACCACCACCGATATACTTAGCTCCTTGAATATTTTACAAATGACTTAATATTGCACAACCTGTTTGTTTATCTGTATTATGGGAGTAATAAAAAAACTTACCTTATAGAATTATAGAAACTCAATGAGAAAATTCTTTTAAAGTACTTGCGCTAAGCCCAACATATAAAATGTCTTAATAATTCCTTAGTAAAAGTTAAATGATGGTGATAATGACAATCAACTCTTCTATGCTTGGAAAAAGAATTATCTAAAATTCAGCCTAAGAGGGAGGATCTAGCCAATTCCCAAACCAAATGAGGTAATTGCATATCTGATTCACTTTGATTATTTACTTTAAAAATCTACTGAATGGCCCAATCAAGCTGTATCCTTAGAGGAAATTAACAAGAGATATGTCCACTTATGCCATAATTTGTCAATGTTTTTCTTTGAATATATGTTCAGCTTCCACTATATATCCTTTATAATTTTAATGCCTTATGTTTCTCAATTACAATTCATGAAGCAGAGTTAAATCATCAGAAGTAATGTTAAGAATGAAAAAATAATGAAACAAAATGTAATTTTCAATCTAGTAACCTCAACTTTGTGTTTAAAAATAGATTAATTCACTCTGAATTGAAAAGACTGTTTCTGAATGAAAAAAAGTATATATTTTAACATGTAAATTGCCAAATAATTATTTAAGTATCAATTGTCATATTTTAGTCAGATGTTTGGTAGTGTTTAGACCAGTGCTGAACAGTAAAAGTAATAATGTAAGGTGCATCTGTAAGTTTAAGGGATTGGCCAAAGAAGATATATGCATAACTCATACACACAGACAACAGTGTGGTGATGGCCAGAGGGAAGAAGGCAGGGGCTGGGTGGAGGTGGGCAAAGGTGGGGAAGATGGAAATGGGGACATCTGAAATAGCGGCAACAATAAAAATAAAGTTAGAGAAATTTGTAGCCACATTGAATACATAAAAAGAAACACATACAATGAATTATAATATATGTTTGTATCTAACCCAATATATCCAACATATTTTCATTTTAAATATGTAATCAATATGTAAAAATATGAATGAAATACTTTATTTTATTCATATTAGTCCTTGAATATGCAGTGTGTACTTTAAGCTTGCAGAACATCTCAATTAAGATGCTAAATTTTCATCAGAAATACTTCATCTATATTTAGATTTTGTAAGCTTTACAGTTGAAAAAGAAAATTTACGTACCATAGTGTTCCAAACATACTTTAATTTTTCAATATCTGAATCTTGTGCTCCAAAATAGTTTTTTAATACTCACATGAACATTTACAAACCTAGTTCATTTTTAGAATGACTGATTTGACTTTGAAGCAAAAAATATTAATTTCTATGAAGGAAAGTTCCAAAGTCTAATAAAGGCATATAGGACCTTAGCTTTATCTCAGGGGTCAGGAAAGTCTACTCTCATGAAATAATATTTTATCTGAAATATGGCTAATGGATATAAGTAAGTAGACAAAAAAGACAGATTTCCCACAGAGGCAACAGCATAAGCAAAGGCCCTGTGGAAGGAGGTCACATAGAGTTTTATAAGAACTGAGAGAACAGTGGCTGACTCTCAGAAACCAAGATAGCATTATAAGAGATGAAACTGGGGATTTAAATCATTGTGTCGGCATGTAGGCTGTACTAAATATTTTTATCTTCATTCTAAATGAAATAGGAAGCTATTGCATAGTTTTAGGCAGTAGGTATGTGAAGTTAATAAATGGATTACACAGGCCTTTTTGCTTTAAGAGCATTAAACTGCCACTCTGTTCCCAATAGGATGTTCACTATACCAACTTGAAATGTTGCTTTCCTGACTTCATTTTGATCCTGAATCATTAAAACCAGACTTTTCTGGCCTCTAAACAACCATTCTATAAATGGCAACATGAGCTCAAATTTTCAATGTCCCCTTCTTAGTACTCAATATTTGTAAGAACGAGGCGGTGCTGAGTAACCAGAAGAGTGCAGGTTTATTGACGGAAAGACAATCGGGCTACCTCTAAGGAGAAAATAGCAACCAGCTTGTCCAGACTAAGGATTTTAAAACTTAGGGCTGGGGTGGGTGGTGATTCGGACAAGGAGTCATGGTCGTCCTTGATTGGTTGGTGCTGGGGTCTCCTGAAACTCGTTTTCCTTGTTGAGCAACCATTTGCAATTTTGGGTGGGTTAGGGTAGTTCCATCATTTCGTTCAGCTTGACTGAAGTGATGGGTTTTGGTTTCCTGGAAAGAGAGGCTTAGGACAAGGTTAAACTATAAGAGGCTTGGGGCATCAATATGAAAGTAAAAGATTTAAGAGGCTTGGGGCAGTAATTTAAAAGTTAGAACTAACATTTCCTGACTCTTAGTTAATATAAGTTGGAAAAAAGTTTGTGTTGGTTGGAACTTTGGGTAGAACCCTAGGAAGGGCCTCTCAGGCAAGAGTGTTCTTCTGTAGCTACTTCCTGCTGTTCTCCCTATGGTTTGCTTCTCCTGGGGGGGTCACCCTGTGGTAGTGGGGTTTAAGTTTGGAGTAGTAGTTGGTGGTGGGCAACCCTGGTGAGCTCGGTCACCCGTGCATGTAGAAATTTCAGAAAACATGGGAGAAGAAGTAAGAGGAGAGAAATTACTATTAGTAGAGTTATAAGTGGGAGTAGGATGTTAAAGAGGGGGTTTGACCACCATTGGCTTAGTGGTGATGCTTCCTCGGGTCTGTGATTGCAGAGCCTCTCCTGGAGTTTTTGGAGAGAGTTAATATTTTCCTCTATACTATACCTGATTTGTTGATATAGTAGTAGCATTTTTCTTGGAGGAAAAGGCAGGTACCACCTTTCTCAGTGGTGAGAAGGTCCAGAGCCTGTTGGTTTTGGAGGGCGACCTCTGCTAGGGAGATGAGTTGTCATTGTAGGGAGGCTAGAAAGGCAGCTGAGTTTTTGAAACCTCTTTCTAGATCTGCCTAAATTTGTTCAATCATTTTAAGGCTGTAGCCAAGTCCAGCTCCCCCAATTCCTAGGGCGGCTATGGACGAGAAGAAAGAGAGTTCTACAAGAAAGGGGAGAAAGATGGCCCACTTCTGGCGGGGAGTTTGAAGGATTCTAGCTCCCTCATCCTCAGTGTAATATAGAAGTTGTGGGGTGAGAATTGCCAGGATACATAGGCCCAGAGAGGTGGTGTCAATGTGGTTGGTTAGAGTGTGGTTCCACCAAAAGAAAGTTTCCTGAGGACTTGTAAAGTCAGAGGTAATTTGATGAGTTTGATTATGTGTTGTGTAAGAGATGTCTTTATAGTAGCGTAAATTATAGGTGTTCTTCGGGGTGTATAATGGCACATGGTCTAGAAAGAATGAGGAGGCGGGGTATGTTGAGAAATGTTGAGAGGGTATGAGAGTTGGATTGGAGTCATTGGTGGTTGATCCAGGAAGGCACAAAGGAAGCATTGAGAGGGCTCGACTTCCTGGGTTAGGTTTATAAATAGGGTGAGGTCCAGAGCAGGGACGGAGTAGAGGTGAGGTGGGGAAAGGGGTTGGAAAAATGTGTAAGCATTTCGATGTAGCAATGAGTGGGGGGTGAGGGGGAAGTCAGTAGGAGCATTGCAGGGTTTAGGTTGGAGCATGGCTGAAAGATGAATTCAGGGTTTTCAATGAAAATGTGGATTTTTTGTAGGCAGGAGGGCTTTGTGAGACAGTAAGTCTTGAAGATTGTGTGTGGCTCTAATGAGCACCCTTTGACCAAAGGTAAGTTTTTTGCTTCCAAGAGCTAGGAGGGCCACAGCCACTAAGGCCCTGAGGCAGAGTGCTCATCCCCTGCAGGTTAGATCTAGTTGTTTTGAGAGGTAGGCTACCAGCACAAAGATTGGTCCCTTTTGTTGTCCAAGGACCCCGAGGGCAAGCCCTTGCTTTTCAGTAACATAAAGTATGAAGTCTGAGTTTAAGTCTGGGAGATGTAGGGCTAGTGCCTGAAGGAGGGCTTGAGTTTAGAAAAATGTGTTTGTATAGGGAATCTAGGGTCTAGTGGTTCAGAGAGTTCCTCTCTAGTTACTTCATATAGAGGCTTTGTTAGGAGGCTATAGTTAGGAATCCATGACCAGAGGAAGCCTGCGATTCCTAGGAAAAAGACAAGTTTCTCTTTGGTTGAGAGAGTTGGTATTGAAGCAATAACATGTTTTCTATTGGTGATGATAGCCTTTTTCCCAGGGGTCATTTGTACTCCTAGGTATGTGACTTGGGGTAGAGAGAGTTGTACTTTGGAAGGAGATACCCTGTAGCCTAACCGGCCAAGGGAGTTGAGAAGCTTGTTGGTATCTGACTGAGAGGCCTCCGAAGACGGACTGCAAAGGAGGGGATCATTGACATATTGAATGATGGTGCTGTGGGGGAGGATGAGCTTGTTAAGATCTGCTGCTAGGGCCTGACCAAAAAAGTGGGGGCTGTCCCGGAATCCCTGAGGTAGGATTGTCCATGTTAGCTGCTAGGAACGCAGGGTGTCCAGGTTGATCCAAGTGAAAGCGAAAAGATTCTGGCAATCTGGGTGTAGGGGGATGGTAAAAAAGGCATCTTTGAGGTCCAGGACAGTGAAGTGGGAGGTGTTCACAGGGGTGGTAGGGAGAATAGTATATGGGTTGGGTACTACTGAGGTGATGGGGAGGATGGCCGAGTTAATAGAGCGCAGGTCCTGTACGAGTTGGTAGGTGCCATTTGGTTTGATGACAGGGAGGATTGGAGTGTTGTAGGGGGAGTTAGTGGGGATTAGAAGTCCTGAGGTTAAAAATTTGGAGATGAGGGGTTTTAGGCCCTGTAGATGTTTTCGAGAAATGGGGTACTGGGTACATTAGGAAATAAAGAGATGTTTTTAAGGGATATTTTGATGGAGTCTGGTGAGTAGCTATGGAGGGCTGGCTACTATCCCAGACCTGAGGATTAACAATAAAGGGGGAAATGGGAAACGAAGCGGAGGAATCGGGGGTGTGGCTGTCATCCAGCAAGCAGAATATTCTGATATTTGTGATATTTTGAGAAATGGTTGTAGGTCTTTTTGGAGGGAAGAGTTGGAGTGCAGTATGGAATTTGCTTAAGATATCCCATCCTAGGAGGGGGGGAGCATTGGGGCATGACTAGGAATTGATGTGTAAATGAAGTTCCTTCTAAGACACATTATAGGAGGGACAATAAGGGGGCAGGAACCCTGACCTAAGACTCCCACTATGAGGTTTGTGAAGAGCTGAGAGGGCCATTAAATCCCGGGAGGGTGGAGAAGGTGGCTCCAGTGTCTATGAGGAAGGAGATTTCCTTACCTGCTACGCGAAGGTTTACCCTGGGCTAGCTGTTGATGATGTGTACTGGGGTTGGTGTCCCAGGGCCTCCTCAGTCCTCTGCTGCCAGTCCCAGAAAGTCTGTTACTGTCCTAGGTGGGGCATTGTTGGGGATGGTCAACCCGAATGCCCTTTGGCGCTTGGGGCAATCTATTCCCCAGTGGCCCTCACGGTGACAGTGTGGGCAAGGCCCCAGTGGGGGGCGAGGGTTTGGGCACTGTCTCGCCCAGTGGCCCGTTTGTTTGCAATTTGAGGCAGGGACCAGGAGGATTTGATTGAGGAGGTTGTCTCCTAGACCCTTGGCCCCTTGGACCAGTGTTCCCTTGAAGGGCCTTTGCTAGCATAAGGTAATTCTCCTGTTGTCTTTTCTGTTGCTCTTCCCTCTATGTTTCCTCCTGATTGTTAAAGACCTTAAAGGCAATATGTAAGAGCTCTCTCTGAGGTGTCTCAGGCCCGTCCTAAATTTTTGAGTTTGCATCTAATGTCAGGGGCAGATTGGGAGATGAAATGGGAGTGGAGGAGGGTGGTCCCAGCTGGGGAGGTGGAGTCCATACCAGTGTATCTACGAAAGGCCTGAGAGAGTCGTTGTAGAATTCTTCCAGATTTTCTTGGGGCCTTTGAATGATTTTTTTGATTTTGTCATAATTGATGGCCTTATTGGCTAGTTTTTCGAAGGCCTGAAGAAGGTAGTCTATAAGACAGTCATGTTCCCTACGATTAGCATGGCCAATTTGATAGTTCCAATTTGGGTCATTGGGGAGAACTGCTTCTCCCCCTAGAGGGAGATTATTGTCCCAGGCATGTGCCTCATCTGCTACTTGCTGGATGGTCACCCACACCTGACACTTATCATGTGCAGAGAGGGAGGAAGTAAGGATGACAGAAAGATCGTGCCAGGTAAGATCATAGGATTGAGTGAGGTATCAGAACTCCTTGATGTAGGTGTCGGGGTCAGAGGAAAAGGAGCCAAAGCGGCATTCTATTTGGGATAAATCAGAGGGAGAAAGGGATGGCTACACGCACTATTCCCTCATCGCCAGCTACTTCCCTGAGTGGATATAAACCAGTCTGGGGAGGTTTATGTGGGCAGAGAAAGGGGGGAGATGCAGGGGAAGGAGCATCTGGTGGAGGAGAAGAGGCATTCAGTTAAGTCAGAGGCGGAGCAACAACGGGAGAAGAGGATGTATCTGGGGCAGGGGAAGGAAGAGGAGAAAGAGGTGTGGCCGAGTGGTCTTGAGGGTCAAAAGAATCTATAAAAGAGAGGAGAATTGGGGATCGGGCTAGAAGGACTTGGTGGGTGGAGCGGGTAGAACAAAGGGAAGGGTGAGAGTGGAGAGAGATCAAAGCCTGCATGTGAGAAATTTCTGGGGTCTTGACTGTCCGGTGGCAGAAATTGTCTAGGTCCCTTAGGATACTGAAGTCAAGAGTGCCATCTTCTGGCCATTGAGAATTATTGTCGAGTTTGTATTGGGGCCAGGCTGTATTGCAGAGGAATACAAGTTTGCAGGGCCTCAAATCAAAGAGGCCTAGGTTTTTTAAGTTTTTCAGTAGGCAAGCCAAGGGGGCTTGAGTGAGGCGGTTTCGACTGAGACGAGCCCATTTCATAGAGAGGCAATGACAGGAGAAGGCGTCCTCATCTCCAATCAAGGCCTCAGGAGGACAAGCCTGTAGGAAGGACAAATCAAGAAGGAGTCGTCACCCGGACTTGAATGCCCGAGAGTAGTGAGAGATCTGACTAGGTACCTAGATTTCAAGACAACAGCGATATGAGCTGGCCACTCAGTAGACAGGGGTGAGTCAAAATCAAAACCATGCGTAGGTGAAACAATAAGGGAGAATTTCAAGACGAGAGCGAGACAGGCAGGTCAATCAGTGAATTTTGAGATGAGAATGAGATGGGCGGGCCACCCGGTAGCAAATGTAGGTGGAAGAATAGAGGAGAATAGGGAAGGAGAAAAAGAGTGTGAGAAAGGGCAAGTGAGGGTGCCTAAAATTTGGAAGGCCAACCAGGGAGGGGAGGGAGAAATTTCTTACCTTCTGGTTCAGCAGGTAGGAGCGGGTCGGGATGGGTTGGAGCCAGCCAATCAACCCAAACCACAGTCCACCCAGAATCTGGGAGTTAGCCTGGGCGAGCTGCCACAGCCCACTGCTTCCCAGGTAGTAAGGGTGGTCTGTGCCGGCGATCGTCTAGGCTACCAAGCTCCCATCCTGGGTTTCAGCACCAAAATGTAAGAAGGAGGTGGTGCTGAGTAACCAGAAGAGTGCAGGTTTATTGAGGGAAAGACCTGCTGGGCTACCTCTAAGGAGAAAAAAGCAACCAGCTCATCCAGATTAAGGATTTTTAAACTTAGGGCTGGAGTGGGTGGTGATTCGGACAAGGAATCATAGTCGTCCTTGATTGGTTGGTGCTGGGGTCTCCTGAAACTCATTTTTCTTGTCGAGTGACTGTTTGCAGTTTTGGGTGGCTTAGGGTAGTTTCGTCATTTCGTTCAGCTTGACTGGAGTGATGGGTTTTGGTTTCCTGGAATGAGAGGCTTGGGGCATCCATATGAAAGTAAAAGATTTAAGAGGCTTGGGACAGTAATATGGAAGTTAGAGCTAACAATACTCATCTGAATTCAGACACAACATTTATTTACCCTGAATGTGACAATTATGTTTAATATTTCTATAGCAATCATGTAAGAGGTACTATTTTCAGTCCTATACTTCCATTAAGTAACTCAATCTTCCAACCACCTTATGAGGTAGGTAATATAATCTTCATTTTACATATGATGAATTTAGCATGCTAATGGCTATGCCCATCCACCTGTCCCAAAGTAGAAGGTGACTCTCACTCTCTAACACTGACCATTTTCAGCAGTGGAAATCCACATTGCACAGTCCTCCCTGTCTCTCCCTTTCAGGATGTAACATGCTTTTTTTCTACAGGAAAACATACAGAGGCAACAGCATGGTCATAAGTTCATGTTGCATCAAATGCATTGTGGGAGAGGTAAAAACTCTTCTCTCTACTCAAGGTTTTAATGGCTGGTCTAATCAAATAGACATGACACAGAGTAGCAAAAGGGAAAAAAAAATTAGTACATGGTTATAAAAGACATCCTTAGCTAGGGATGAGATAAGGTGCCTTGGAGGCTTTCAGCAGGTCATTGCAGGATGATAATTAGGGAAGATGTTTAGTAATTGGAAGTTTGGGTTGCCGTACAGGTGGGTGAAAAAAAAGATTATATCTGATAATCTCCCGTTATGGGCAAGTTCCCTTATTCAAATTCTTCCAGGTAGTCAAAGGAGGGACAGAAGTTTCTGTGGAGCCTGAAGCCAGAATTGCATTTAGTTCAAAATAATCCACATACCACTGAGGCACATCTTGGGTAGCTCATTCTGAACCCCACAGCATTGATAAGTCAAGCAGTAGACAAAGTTATAAACTCTCTTAGGGATGTGTTTACCCAGGCCTCAGGATATAGACAAGTGGGTAGGTCCATCACCAGATGAGAACAGGAAATAGAAAATTAGATATCTACTTAGTTCTTCAATCACTTCTCTTTTAAAGTCCATGGCTTGAAAGAACATTGAGGTGTGGCTATTCCATCAAAAGCAGCTTAAAGTCCCCTGGTTAAAATTAAAGAAGTACCAAAGAGTCTAAAATAAAAATAATTACAAGTAGAATGGTTTTAAGCTTAGGCATTGACTATAGTTAAGTATGGAATCATTGTTTGAGAATTACTGAGGGATTCTGTGCTAACTTAAAAAAAACTACAAGGTCATAGTGTTGTAATTTGCTCTCATATTCTTTCTCTTCTCTGACATTTTTGTTTTCACCTTTCTCTTTTCAAAGAGGGACTTATGGAAACTCATTAGCAGCTATAGTAGAAGTCTGAAGCCTGAAAAAACTTTGTTAAATCCTTGCTATTTCATACAATAATGTGACCTTGAACTGGTGCTTCAACCTCTTAATTCCTCCAAACTTCAAAAAAAGGGAGTTGATTAAAAAACAAAAACAAACAAACAAAAAACTCTCTTGAAAACTTATGACAGTTAAGTGAGATAATGCATTATTATCTAGAACATAATAAGTGCTCACTGATAAATAAATAATTGAATGATTGCATGTTATTTCCCTTACACTTCAATTCCATGTTGTACATAGGCAAAGGGTAGGACAAAATTCTGGAGAATGATAAAGGACAGGAAAACTAATAACTCTGGGGAAAGCCATCATTTTGCTTCATTTTTCTTGGATATTGCTTTCTTAAGTTCCAAGCTATGGGAATATAAGTAGCATATTTATTATTTTTTTAAGAACAATATTATGTCTGAATTCAGCCTGTCATCTTTAGGTACTTAATTCAGTGAGGAAGTGTCTGACCCAAATATTTTGCATGTAAGTGGTAGGTTGAATAAAATGTCTTCCTAGGTGTAATTTTTCTTTAACAGCAGGTAGCTGGTTTTTGGATTCTGTCATATGTCTACTTTTGGCTTCTAGACTGAAATTTTTTAGCACAAATCTACCTTCCATCAGGTAAAATTGTAGTTATTATGTGGCATTAGAAAAAATTCAAGTATTCTCAGCTAAAAATTTATATCAGTTTCTAATAGCTCTTCTCTTTCTCTCTGTGTATAGCTATAGATAGATAGACAGACAGACAGACAGACAGACAGACATATTCTCCCATTTTAAGATTTCTATTCCTAGAACATAAGGTCAAATACAAGGTTTATTTAAAGAGCTGTAACCCAGAAAGACCTGGGCTTATATTAGAGAGGAGGAACACATTCTGATTCATTTTGATTAAATTAGAAAAAGTATAATGCTTTCCTGAGACATAATAAAAGGACACCTTTCATAGGTAGTTAGATACTTCACTTTGCCCTTAACTAGCTCCTTGGCATTACTAATTCTGATGGAATTCAGCTGTCTTTGAAAATGAACAGAGCTGGCTGAAGGTAAAGACATTTTCTTAAGAGAAAAAGGTCTTGAAATTTTTTTTTCTCCCAAGGATGACATTTTCACTTCCTTTGGCAAAGGATAGTTTTCAGCAATAATTATTACTCTGTTGACCCAGAAGCTCACAAAATTTTAGCTGTGTCTCCCCCGCTCAACAAGTACAAAAGACTCACATACTATTATATAAAAAGAATTAAAGTAAAATCAAAACTCTAATAAAGAAGTAGAAACTTAGAGGCCACTTTGTCTAATGTCTCTGTTTAAGTCCGAGTTGCCCTAGAACACCTAAAGAGGCTGATATTAGAGCTTTTCCTCCTAAAGTAACACTACTTCCTTTTAAAACTGCCAGCTAATAGTTTAATTTGTTCATTAAATTCCACATGTGAGTGAACTACAAGCAAAATAGAGACAGACTCAGAGATAGAGAGCAGGCTGACAGCTCTGATGGGGGTAGGGGGTAGAGTGAGGTGGGGTGATTGAGTAAAAAAGGGGGATAAAAGACAGACAGAGCTCATGGACGTGGACAATAGTGTGGTGACTGCAGAGGGGAAGGGTGGGGGTTGTGGAAGAGGGCATAGGGGTAAATAGTGATGGAAAAATAAAACTACCAACTAAACACTTTAGGAACACTTCTAAAACTTTCCACGAGATCTTCTGTCCTCTATGGCTACACAAAAGAGTCTAATAGTTTTTCAAAGATGCCTGTAGAAATTTCAGACACATGGAAGAGTATCAATAAGAACTTCATCCCCAGGTGGAAAGCTTTGGCTTGTAGCTGAGCACGTGCACTCTTGGTCCAAGATGGCGCACAGCATGCATCAGTTCGAGTGCATTCTCACGACTTAAGATGAATGTCTAAGAGTCCCCACTTTTCTCTGATTCCCTCTTGCCTCCTAACTCTCCCTTTGCTCCTCTCCTTCTCTGCCATTTTCTCAACATCTGCTCTGCCCTCCTCTGTAGAGATTTCTCAAGGTTTGCAGCTCGATCATGGAAGATATACCAAATGGTCTGCTTTTCCAGATCTATGAAATTGGTTCTCCATAAACAATGTGTTTCTCCTTCTGATATTGTAAACTCTACTTTGGATTACAATAAAAATTAATTATGTTAATAGTATTTCTAAATCTTGTTTTATGTATCCTCAGAAGTTTAGTGTTCTGTTTTTTTTTTTTTTTTTTTTTTTTAGATTCTGTATTTGTCTATCTAGCATCCATTCAGCACGATTATATTGATTCTGTTGTCTTATTTTTTCTCTTCTTGATGCTCTGGTATTTGTGGCCTCTTTAAAGAGAGACTGCCTCTCCTGGACTAGCCAATTGTCAGAGAAAGCAAAAGAAAAAAGAAAAAAGGGGGTTGCTCAGGGGAGCCCACCTATCATATAGAAGCCAATCAACCCAAATCCCTACCCTCTCAAAACAATTTATCATCTAACTCTTATGGACAAATATTCCCCCTGCTCTAAATCAACCCAGGATTAGGTACCAGAAAACTAAAGACTATCCACATGGCTCAGAACCCACCTCAATATCCAAATTGTTCAGTCCTAAGCTATTTACCTTCCTTTCCTGCAGAAGCCCCAATAGAGCTTTTGACCTTGGTTTTCCCCTCACTACTCTCATTCTTCCTTAGAATCAAATCGTGATGCTTCCCCAGTAGCCCTGCGATGCTTGCCATTCCCCAATCTTTTGGGAAATAGAAGTAGTAAAAATCTTTTTTCATAAGCATTAGACTCTCCATGTCATCACCCAGTCACCTTTGTAAATTGAGACCTGGGCACAAAACATGTGGTCATGGGAAAGGGGAAGGATGTCAGAGACAGAGAACATCTATTTCTGCTCTGCTCCTGCAACCAATATGACCTCTGATTACATAGGTTCCACTTCCAAACAGGCCTATCAGAACACTCCAGGTTCCGGTCTCACAAACTTGAGGAAGCACATCACTTTTTGTTTTTCATCAAATAAATTCCAGAAAAAGAATATCATGTTTATATATCGGACACCTCAACCCTGTGGTCACCATTACTCAATAAGCAGAGTTATTCTGTAAAACCTCATAACTTGTTCTTCATCAACTATTTTTCTTAAGGCCATGTGTGTCCCCACACCTTCCCTCAATGTAACCTATCTGAACATACTATAAAGTCTATAAATGCCAAATATAATATAAAATGTATTATACAAACATACAGTGATTTTTCAAATACAAAAAGTATTTCCACTATTGTGTACATTGACCTAAATATGGTCTTTGATATTCTGTTTTACATGTCTGTGAAGAGCCTGAAGCCTTTTTTCTAAATTATTTGGTGAGTGTTAAAAAACAAACAAACAAACAAAAAAAAACTTCCACCTAAAGGATTTGAGTCTAGAAGGACCTTGACCCACCTTTCCTGGATAAACACATCAACCCCAGAACTACACTACATGAAGTCCTGGTTACTAAGCTTCCACTTTGTGGTAATTGCTGTGCCCGGAAAGCAGACTCAGCAGTGGAGGTGAGACAGGACTTGCCTGTGGGATTTTAAATGCCATGCTATGAAGTATAGTCTCTTCTGTCATCAAGGAATAACTATGATGGGAACAGGGACCAAATGTGTTAAGAGATTATGCCATGAGCAAAGGCAAAAGCTCATTTGAGAATTAGTTATCCTGAAGAAAGCATTACCAAGGCACAGTGAAAGAGCAAATTGCTGACTTGAAGCTTGTTAACAAGAATCTTCCGTAGAGACGCAGAAGATCATGCTCCCCAACTAATGAATATTGTAGCAGGGAAATGGCATGACAGGTTCCTTCTTGTTCCAATTGAGCCTGTTTCTTCAGGAACAAAAGGTCAGTTGTGCTAAAGACGCTGAGAGAAGCATAGTTTGGACATGCCTTTCAGAACACAAGATTTCGATGGCTGCAGTGGAATCGATTTCTTACACCAAGGCCAGATGGTGGCAGAAAAAATTGAAGTCAGAACACGCCATTCTATTTACCAAGAAGAATTCAGAATCAAATCACCCTCAAGAGCAGAGGTGGCTCTTCAGTGGGCCACGGAGGTAACCCTTTAGTTAAAAATGAAATTGGCTCAGCGAAATGATGACTGACCTGCAATGGACCAAACTGAACTTTTAAATAATAAGTGAATTATTACTTAAATCAAGCATATTTGAAGAAAGTAAATAAGTCACTTTTTTTATTTTTATTTTATTTTTATTTTTATTTTATTGATTAATTTTTGTTACAAATGATTCTCCTTTTTTCCCCCACTGATTCCCCCCTCCCCCATCCCTCCCTGCCCCTTCCCCAGATTGTTGTCCATATCCACTGTTCATGCATACATGCATATAAGTTCTGTGGTTCATCCCTCTCTCACCTCCCCACTCCTTAGGGGATTGTCCTCAAACTGTTATGTTCATTATATTCCACAAATCAGTGAGATCATATGAAATTTGTCTCTCTCTGTTTGGCTTGTTTCACTTAGGATGATACTTTCCAGGTCCCTCCATGTAGTCTCAAAGGATAAGAGATCTTTCTTTCTTACCGCTGCGTAGTACTCCATAGTGTATATGTACCACAGCTTTTTAATCCATTCGTCTACTGATGGGCACTTGGGCTGTTTCCAGATCTTAGCGATTGTAAATAGTGCTGCTATAAAGATGGGGGTACATATATTCTTTCTGATTGGTATTTTATGCTTCGTAGGGTATATTCTTAGAAGTGGGATCACTGGGTCAAATGGGAGATCAATTTTTAATTTTTTGAGGTGACACCATATTGTTTTCCATAGTGGCTGCACCAGTCTGCATTCTCACCAACAGTGTACTAGAGTCCCCTTTTCTCCACACCCTCGCCAACACTTGTTGTTTGTTGATGGTGGCCATTCTGACAGGTGTGAGGTGATACCTCATTGTTGTTTTGATTTGCATCTCTCTGATGATTAGTGATGATGAACATTTCTTCATATGTCTCTTAGCCATTTGTATGTCCTGTTTGGAGAGGTGTCTATTTAGTTCCTCTGCCCATTTTTAAATTGGATTCTTTGTCTTTCTTTTGTGGAGTTGTATGAGCACTCTATATGTATTGGAAATTAACCCCTTATCTCATATATCATTGGCAATTATGCTCTCCCATACAGTGGGTAGCCTTTCCATTTTGATGATTGTATCTTTCGCTGTGCAGAAGCTTTTGAGTTTGATGTAGTCCCAGGTGTTCATTTTCTCCTTTGTTTCTATTGCCTTAGGTGATGTGTCAGTAAAAATTCTGCTGCGTATGATGTCTGAGATTTTATTGCCCACAGTCTCCTCTAGTATTTTTATGGATTCATGAGTTACATTTAAATCTTTTATCCATTTTGACTTTATTTTGGTGTAGGGTGTAAGTTGATGGTCTAGTTTCATTTTTCGGCAAGTAGCTGTCCAATTTTCCCAGCACCATTTATTAAAGAGGCTATCCTTACTCCACTGTATGCTCTTGCCACCTTTGTCAAATATTAATTGAGCATATTGCCTTGGGTCCATTTCTGGGTTCTCTATTCTGTTCCACTGGTCTATATACGTGTTCTTGTGCCAGTACCAGGCTGTTTGATTATGGTGGCTTTGTAGTATAACCTGAAATCTGGTATTGTGATCCCTCCAACTTTGTTCTTCCTTTTCAAGATTGCTGTGGCTATTCGAGGCCTTTTTTGTTTCCATATGAACTTTTGAAGTAATTGTTCTAATTCTTTGAAGTATGGCGTTGGTATTTTGATGGGGATTGCATTGAATCTATAGATTGCTTTGGGTAATATGGACATTTTAATGATGTTAATTCTCCCAATCCATGAACAGGGTATGTTCTTCCACTTTTTTACATCTTGCTCTATTTCTTTTTTCAGAGACCTGTAGTTTTCTGCGAATAGGTCCTTTATCTCTTTGGTTAAGTTTATTCCTAGGTATCTTAATTTTTTTGCCGCAATGGTAAATGGGATTGTTTGCTTAGTTTCTCTTTCTGTGAGTTCATCATTGGTGTATAAGAATGCCATAGATTTCTTGACGTTAATTTTGTATCCTGCTACTTTGCCAAATTCATTTATTAAGTCTAGTAAGCTTTTGGTGGAGTCTTTGAGGTTTTCTATGTACAGTATCATGTCATCTGCAAATAATGACAGTTTCACTTCCTCCTTTCCAATTTGGATCCCTTTTATTTTTTCTTCCTGTCTGATTGCTGTGGCTAAGACTTCCAGTACTATGTTAAATAGGAGTGGCAAAAGTGGGCATCCTTGCCTTGTTCCTGTTCTTAAGGGAAATGCTTTTAGTTTTTGCCCATTGAGTATGATGTTGGCTGTAGGTCTTTCATATATGGCCTTTATTATGTCTAGGTATGATCCCTCAATTCCCACACTGCTGAGCGTTTTTCTCAGAAATGGATGCTGGATTTTGTCGAAGGCTTTTTCAGCATCTATTGATATGATCATGTGGCTTTTATTCTTCAATTTATTTATGTGGTGTATCACATTTATTGATTTGCGAATATTGTACCAGCCTTGCATCCCTGGGATGAATCCCACCTGGTCATGGTGGATAATTTTTCTGGTGTATTCCTGGATTCGATTTGCTAGTATTTTATTCAGGATTTTGGCATCTATGTTCATCAGGGATGTTGGCCTGTAGTTTTCTTTCTTTGTTGTGTCTTTTTCTGGTTTTGGAATTAGAGTTATGCTGGCTTCATATAACGAGTTTGGAAGTCTTCCTTCTTCTTGAATTTTTTGAAATAGTTTGAGGAGAATGGGTATTAGTTCTTCTTTGAATGTTCGGTAAAACTCCCCTGTGAAGCCATCCGGGCCTGGGCTTTTGTTTGCTGGAAGAGTCTTGATTACATCTTCAATTTCTTCTGTTGTTATTGTTCTGTTCAAGTTTTCAATCTCTATCTGATCCAGTTTTGGGAGACTATGTGTTTCTAGAAATTTGTCCATTTCGCGTATATTTTCAAATTTGTTGCCGTATAATTTTTCATAGTAGTTGTTAACGATCTTTTGTATTTCTGTAGGGTCAGTTGTTATCTCTCCTGTTTCATTTCTGATGTTATGTATTTGGGTTCTCTCTCTTTGTTTCTTGGTGAGTCTAGCTAAGGGTCCATCAATCTTGTTTATCTTTTCGAAAAACCAGCTCTTTGTTTTATTGATCCTCTGGATTGTTTTTTTTGGTCTCTATGTCGTTTATTTCTGCTCTGATCCTTACTATTTCCTTTCTTCTACTTGCTCTGGGGTTTTCTTTTTGTTTACTCTCTAGTTCTTTAAGTTGTGAGGTTAGGTAGTCTATTAGAGATTTTTCTTCTTTTTTGAGGTAGGCCGGTAATGCTATGAACTTCCCTCTCAGAACTGCTTTTGCTGCATCCCATAGATTTTGTATTGTTGTGTCCTCATTTTCATTGGTTTCCAGGAAGTTTTTGATTTCTTCCTTGATTTCCTCGGTGACCCATTCACTGTTTAATAACATTCTATTTAGCTTCCATGTGTTAAAATGTCTTTGTATGTTCTTCTTGCAATTGATTTCTAGTTTCATACCATTGTGGTCTGAGAAGATGCTTGTTATAATTTCAATCTTCTTGAACTTGTAGAGACTTAGTTTGTGCCTAACATGTGGTCTATCTTTGAGAATGTTCCATGTGCACTTGAGAAGAATGTGAATTCTGTAGTTTTGGGGTGTAGTTCTCTGTAGATATCTATTAAATCCATTTGGTCTAGTGCTTCATTTAGAGTCTCTGTTTCCTTGCTAATTTTTTGTCTAGAGGATCCATCCAGTGATGTGAGCGGGGTGTTGAAGTCCCCTATTGCTATCGATTTCTCCTTTGAAGTCCTCCAATAGTTTTTTAATATATTTTGGTGCTCCTATATTGGGTGCATATATGTTTATCAAGGTTATATCTTCCTGTTGGATAGATCTTTTCAATATTATGTAGTGGGCTTCTTTGTCTGTAGTTATGGCCTTCAATCTGAAGTCTATTTTATCAGATATAAGTATTGCTACCCCAACTTTTTTTTCTTTTCCATTTGCTTGAAAGATTTTTTTTCCATCCCTTCACTTTCAATCTATGTGAGTCTTTTGTTGTGAGGTGGGTCTCTTGTAAACAGCATATAGATGAGTCATGCTTTCTTATCCAATCAGCTACTCTGTGTCTTTTTATGGGAGCATTCAGTCCATTTACATTTAAGGTGGTTATTGATATGTACTTATTTATTGCAATTTTTGTTTAGTGTGGTTCTATTTTTCTTCCCATTTCTCCTGCTAATTACAGCAGTCCTTTTAACATTTCTTGCAGTGCTGATTTGGTGCTAATGTACTCCCTTAGCCTTATTTTGTCTGGGAAGCTCTTTATTTGACCTTCTATTTTGAATGATAGCCTTGCTGGGTAGAGTAGTCTTGGATTCAGATCCTTGTTTTTCATGACCTTGATTCCTTCATGCCATTCCCTTCGAGCCTGTAATGTTTGTTGTGAAAAGTCAGCTGAGAGCCTTATGGGGGTTCCTTTGTAGGTAACCTGTTGCTTATCTCTTGCTGCTTTTAGGATTCTCTCTTTGTCTTTAATTTTTGGCAGTTTGATTACTATGTGTCTTGGTGTGGTCCTGTTTGGGTTCTTCTTACTTGGGGTTCTCTGAGCTTCTTGAACTTGAATGCATTCTTCCTTCACCATATTAGGGAAGTTTTCTGTCACTATTTCTTTGAATATATTCTCTAGCCCTTGCTTACTTTCTTCTTCTTCAGGGACTCCTATGATACGAATATTATTCCGTTTCCAGTTGTCCTACAATTCTCTTGAGCTCTCTTCTTGTTTTTTAATCTTTTTTTCCTTTTGGTTTTCTGATTGGTTGATTTCTTCTAGCCTGTCTTCTAATTCACTGATCCGGTCCTCAGCTTCCCCTACTCTGCTTTTTAGACCTTCCAGTGTGTTTTTCATTTCTGATATGTCATTCTTCATTTCTTCCTGTTGGTTTTTCATTTCCAGATGGTTTATTTTCAACATTTCTATGTCTTTATTCATGTTGCTCATGTCCTTACACATGCTGTTGAGCTTCCGCAACATCATGGCTATAAATTCTAGTTCTGTTAACTTGCTTAACTGCACCTCATTTATTTCATCTTCTGTAGAGGTCCCTTGATCTTTCATTTGGCTTTTGTTTCTGTTTCTCACCATTTTCGTTATCACAGTGGGCTTTGGAGTCTGCCAAGTTTTCCCAATGGGTGTTGGTGTTCTGCTGTTTGTGGCTCCCTCTCCTGGGTTTGGATGCACCAGGGAGGACCCACTTTAATCCCGCCAAGTCCCCTGTTCTCCGGGAGTCTATGTGGCTCCAGCCGAGAGTTTAGCAGGCTATAGCGTTACTAGGGCCCATGCAGGGTGGCAAGGGAGGCGGTGGGAATAATTTCCCACTGAGTTCCCTGGTCCCGCGGAGTTCCCTGGTCCCACTGTGTTCCCTGGTCCAGCTGAGTTCCCTGGGGCCATCGAGTCTGTGTGGCTCCAGTGGAGAGTTTAGCTGGCTACAGAGTTCCCAGGGCCCATGCAGGGTGGCAAGGGAGACAGTAGGATTAACTTCCCGCTGAGTTCCCCAGTCCCGCGGAGTTCCCTCGGAGCCACGAGTCTGTGAGGCTTCAGCGGAGAGTTGAGCCGGCTACAGAGTTCCCAGGGCCGTGCTCGGCGGGAAGGGAGACGGTAGAATTAACTTTCTGCCGCGTTCCCCGGTCCCGCTGAGTTCCCTGGGGGCCGTGAGTCTGTGCGGCTTCAGCGGCTACAGAGAGACCGGAACCCAGATGTCCACAGTTTTACTTTTTTTTATTGTTATCTTTATTGTTAAGAGTATTAATCTTTCTCTATAATTATACTTTTGGAAGGAACATGTAGTTACATTTTAAAAATAAATCTTTCTGTCTCTACAATCTTTATTTCTATTAAGCATTTATTAATTTACATTTAACATACTGATATGTCTTTGGCTTATACTATTACCTACATTTTTATTTTTTGTTAGTCTCACCTTTTCTTTTCTTTTTTTTAGAATTCTTTTTTTTATTAATTAATCAATTTATTTTTGTTACAGATGTTTCTCCTTTTCCCCCCACTGATTCCCACCTCCCCCTCCCTACCCGTCCTGTCCCCAGCTTTGTTGTCCATGTGCATTGTTCATGCATACATGCATATAAGTTCTGTGGTTTATCTCTCCCCCACCACCCCCACTTCTGGGGATTGTCAGTCTGTACCCCACTTCCACATCTCTGGGACTACCCCATTCCTCAGACTGTTATGTTCATTATATTCCACAAATAAGTAAGATCATATGATATTTGTCTTTGCTCGGCTTGTTTCACTTAGGGTAATACTTTCCAGGTCCCTCCATGTCATCTCAAAAAATAAGAGATCTTTCTTTCTTACAACTACATATATACTCCATTGTATATATGTACCACTGCTTTTTTATCCATTTGTCTACTGAAGGACATTTGGGCTGTTTCCAGATCTTAGCTATTGTAAATAGTGCTGCTATGAACATGGGGGTACATATATTCTTTCTGATTGGTGTTTCAGATTTCTTAAGGTATATTCCTAGAAGTGGGATCAAATGGAAGTTCAATTTTCAATTTTTTGAGGTAACACCACATTGTTTTCCATAGCGGCTACACCAGTCTGCATTCCCACCAGCAGTGTATTAGAATTCCTTTTTCTCCACAACCTTGCCAACACTTGTTGTTTGATGATTCGTTGATGGCAGCCGTTCTGACAGGTATAAGGCAACAGAAACAAAGGAGAAAATGAACACATGGGACTACATCAAACTCAAAAGCTTCTGCATAGCAAAAGATACAATCATCAAAATGGAAAGGCAACCCACTGTATGGGACAGCATAATTGCCAATGATATATCATATAAGGGGTTAATTTCCAATACATATAGAGTGCTCATACAACTCAACAAAAGGAAAACAAGGAACGCAATTTCAAAATGGGCAGAGGAATTAAATAGACACCTCTCCAAATAGGACATACAAATGGCTAAGAGACATGAAGAAATGCTCAACATCACTAATCATCAGAGAGATGCAAATCACATTTTCTTTACCTTTTTTATTTTTAGTTAAATGTATATATTTTTAATTGTTTAATATTCTTTTTTTTTTTTTTGTATGTGCCCCTAGCGGGAACTGAACCCAGGACCCTCTGGTCGCAGGCTGATGCTCCAACTGCTCAGCCAAACTGTCCAGGGCCTGTTTAATATTCTTATTATCTTCTTAAATTTGCACTTTTTAAGGTTTATGTTACAGTTTTTAGAAATTATACTATAAATATTTTTAATCTTTAAGCTCCATTTAAACCTTTTCTTTTTAGTTACTCATGTCATGTATTTTATTTCTACCATCGAGATCCACTTCTCAGTCTCTCTCTGAAGTCTTTGCTAAGTCACATTTATTCCATATAGAGCAAGATATTTAAGGGATGAAAAGAAAGTGACCACATAGAGGTTGAAAAGCTAAGAAGTTTTCTGCAGTGACCTAGTGTTGGGAAAAATATAAAAGAAATCCACAGCCCACTAAGGATGAGTGACCCTAATAAATGCCCCAGATACTCAGGTGAGACATTGAACTGCTTAAGTACAAGTAATGGTTAGTATTAACTAAATCAGTCTAAAATTCTGACACCCATGGGAGAAAAAGGAGAAACATCTGTAACAAAAACAAATTAATAAAAATAATTTTAAAAAATAATTTTGGTTAAAGATTAAAAATTTGAAGATATTTTAATCTTTTATATCTTCATTACAAATGTTAAATTGGGATGTCTAAAATCTCTCTAATTTCTATTTTCTATACACTTTTCCCATAGTAATTAAAACTTTTACCTAGTGAAAAAAAATTCTGACACCCAGTGTTGAATTAGCTCAACTGTAATAAGTATTAAATATATATGTTCTTCTATATAGTAAGACAGCTGTTACAGAGCCTCTTTGATTTTTATGCACAATATTCAAGAATTTTAATAATTGTGCTTGATACACATAGTAGATCATCACCGACTATTAAGTCATGGGAAAAAATACTTTTGCTACAACACAACACAGGTCCTCAAAATGCTCAAAAAGGGATGTTAAGTTCTAATTGTTATTGTAGAAAATTTTGGTTTTGTTTCAGTGTCTTTCTTATGCTGATCCTGAGCCCCTGGGACTGGACCGATGGCATATTGGTAACATATAGGTATTTCTTTACACCTAGCATCTATATAGACTATGCATTAATAAAGAGCAGAAACACTAGTTTCATCAATAGATGGAGGAACTAACTATTCAGTAAAATGTAATCTACAATTAGTCTTTGCGTATTTCCTCAACCAATAAAAGTCCATGAGAAAATATTATATTTTTTCTCTTGAATTTGAGATTTAAATGATTGCTGCATTTAATATAATGAGTACCATAGTACAATGATTTGAAGTTATCTTTTATCAGATAGAAATATGAAATTGAACTTTCTTTTACTACCCATGCTTGACATTTTCTGTGCAGGTTGAAAGGAGAATAAATAAATTCTACCAGATCATTTTTATAAACTCTTATGCCATTATGACCTGAGGAATTCAGATTCTATTTGTATATATTACCTATAAAATTTTCTAAATCTAATTAAAAGATATCCTACCACAAAATATTCTGATAGTATATATCAAAATGCTTATAAGTTCTTAGGCTTTATTTTACTTAGAAACATCACATTTAGAAAAAAATATGAAATAGGAACACAGATTTGAAGATAAATGTTTTGTGCTATGTTTAAATTTGCTAAAATCTGAACCAACCTAAATCTTCAACAAGAATAAAACTATAGTGTATCTATGTAATGTCAAATCATCGAGCCAGGATATCTATATTACAGAATGTTTCTTTAAAAAAAAAAAATGATGATACCCTGGTCGGTTTGGTTCAGCAGTTAGAGCATTGGCCTGTGGTCCAGAGAGACCTGGGTTCGCTTCCCGCTAAGGGCATGTACCTCTGTTGCAGTTTGTCCCCAACCCTGGTTAGGTCATGCAGGAGGCAGCCACTTTATGTGTCCCTTTCATGTCGATGTTTTTCTCTCTCTCTCTCCCTTTCCCTCCCACTCTATCTGAACAAAAAATGGAAAAATGTCATCAGGTGAGGATAAAAAAAAAGCCCTGCCCAGTTTGCCTCAGTGGTTGGAGCATTGGCCTGCAGACCAGAGTCCCAGGTTCGGTTCTCACTAGGGGCACATACCAAAAAAAAAAAAAAAGTCTGACGGGTTTGGCTTAGTGGTTGAGCTTCGACCCATGCACCAAAAGGTTGCCAGTTCAATTCCCAGTCAGGGCACATGCCCAGGTTGCGGGACCAATCCCCAGTGGGAGCATGCAGGAAGTGGCCAGTTGATGTTCTCTCTCATCAATGTTTCTATCTCTCTCTCCCTCTTACTTTCTCTTTCTCTAAAAATCAATAAAGGAAAAAAACATTTTTTTAAAATAAATACCTCACCCTGGCCTGTTTGGCTCAGAGGTTAGAGCATTGGCAGCACCTCAAAGGTCGAAGGTTTGATTCCCAGTCAAGGGCAAGTACCTGGGTTGCAGAATCGATCCCAGACTTGGTCATGGTCGTGCAAGAGGCAACCAATTGATGTTTCTCTCCCACAATTGGTGTTTATCTCTCTCACTGACTTTCTCTCTCTCTCTCCCTCCTTTTCTTCTACTCTCTCTAAAAGGCAATGGAAACAATATCCTCAGTTGAAGATTAACAAAAAATAAAAATAAATATATATGCAGTAATATTAAATGAGCAAAGCAAAATAAATTATTTTTGTAATTATATGTAATTTACATTAAATTTGCATGGAGTGATTGATTATTTAGTAACATTACCAGTCACTGTTCAGGGGTTTTGTGCAAGAAAGGTAATGCAGCATTAGGAAAATAGAGAAATCTGCTTGTAGTTCGGAACCAAGAAGGTAGCCATTATTTCATTTAAAATGTCCCCCTCTCTCACAGTGGAGAAAATGTAGCTGTTAAAGTTATGTGGTGTTGCAATCACATAGCTTTGTGTTGGAGCCTAAGTGTCAGACAGCTGTATCTAAAGTATTTAAACTAAGGCCCATGTTCTGTAGCTGTGGATTAAAACTGTGACAGCACAGATTAAACCTTCTTAGATAACATTAAGTGTCCATCAATTATAAGAGCCACATAATTTTAAGACCCTTGGATCATCTTTACCCACTAAACAAACTTGAAAAACAGAGACTTGAAAACTCTTTAAGAGCCAAAAGAAACCAAACTTGAAAATATGGCAATTAATTTAAAAATACACAATGAAATAGCTAACATACATAATTTTATAGCAATCAGGTAACTGCAACTCATCTGTTAGTTACATTTAACATAAGATAATTTAATATATGATTGTTATACTATAAGGTAGAACCAAGTGAAGTGTCTGATAATTATAGGTACACATAGCAAATTTATTAGTTGAGTCACAGTATAGGCTTAATTATTCTTAATGAGCAAGTTACTTGCCATATGATAAGGAGTTGCTGGATAGTAGTCATCCCTTATCTGTGGTTTCACATCTCATGGTTTCAGTTACCCATGGTCATCTGGTCTGAAAATATTAAATTGAAAAATAAAGTAATAGAGAATTCATGTTTTATTTTTTTCTTTATTGATTTTTTAGAGAGAGAGGGGAGAGGCGGAGAGAGAGAGAAACGTTGATGAGAGGGAACATTGATTGGCCACTTCACGCATGCCCCCACTGGGGATTCGGTCCACAACCTGGGCATGTGCCCTGACTGGGAATTGAATTGGCAACCTTTTGGGTCATGGGTCAATGCTCAACCACTGAGCCACACCAGCCAGGCTAGAATTCATAAGTTGTAAATTGTGTGCCGTTCTGAGTAACATGATGAAGCCTCACACTGTCCTGCTTCATCTCACTCCCGACGTGAATCTTCCCCATGTCAACGTACCCACACTGTACATAGAGTAGAGTAAGGTATTGGGGGTGGGGAAGAGAGAGAATTCACATACCTTTTATCACATTACAGTGTTATATTTTTTCTATTTTATTATTCTTACTCTCTTATTATACATAGTTTGTGAATTGAACATAAGTATGTATGTATAGAAAAAATATAGATTATATAGGTTTGAGTAGTACCTGTGGTTTCAGGCATCCACTGGGGGTCTTGGAAAACATTTACAGTGAGTAAGGGGGATTACCACCATATTCAGGATCTTAAATTGAGTAGATAATTTGTAATTATATGACACAAGGTGTTTGGATGAGAATAGATTATTTTAAATGAATAACCTGCTTGCAAATTTTCACTTAAGTTAAATTTTCCAGCAGCAATGATTCACAAATGTTACATGATAAGAACAGAAAAATATATACAAAATTAAGTAAGACAGCCCACACTTGACACAGTAGTACTGAACCATAAAAGTATCCATGTAAGTAGAAACTGGAAAAGGATATTAAAAATTAATTGGAAAAAATTATGATTGTTCTGTGACCTCTAAAAACAATTTTCCAAAACTCTGACTGCCAGCAGATGTGTGGGGAAGTAAAAATAAAATGGTAGATGTGAGGTGTATTTGGTATACTATGAGTAAAACACTAAAAATGTATTCATTAAAATCTTATATTTCTTGGTAAGCAAAAAAAATTTTCAGGAGCAGTTTGGTGTGCACACTGTTTACCTTCCCCCCTATATAACTCACCCTACAGAGCATATCACTAACCTACTGTTGGATCATCTTCCAGCACTTTATCTTTTGTACTTTCGTTCTCATGAAATATCTCTGAGAGTTCCTTTAATGTGAAGTTTTTGCCAGCGTCTTTCCTTGAGGTCATCTTGATCTTCTTTCTGATTTCTGTCAATCACTTTATTTGTCTCTGAATTCCTCTGCTGCAACCCCGAGACTCTGAGACAGTGGTGATGTCATGTTCCCAGGTCAGCTTTCTTCTATAACGTCATGGACGTTCAGTCCAAATCCCCCAAATTATCTGCACAGTGTGGTAAATGCTTCTGTCATGTTGTGTCTCTGCCACTCATCACTTCCTCCCACAAGGCTGTGAACTTCTCTGTCGCCCTTTCACTTTTTCCTTTGACATCTGTTTTACTTCCACTGTTACCACTTTTTGTCTATCTCATGTGCATTCATCTTTGTTGGCTCAGTCTCTCTTTCGATGATCAAGTTTTGTAAAATGTCACATGGGTTCATCACAGGGAGACAAGAAGGTAACGTAACTACACACTTTGCTTTCTATGCATGACATGCACGTGGATGTGTATGACCCAGTCAGTGACAGACTTTGACAGAAGTTACATGGCTGACCACTGATTATGATGCCCCATATTCATGTAATGACTTGTGGCCTCAAGAACTGTCTTTCACAATAGCTCACAGTTAATGTACCATGGAAACTGACATTTGAACTTCATTGTTGGGGTACAAGTGTATTATTTCATGAGGATTATAACTGAAAGATGTGCCTATTGAAACACAATGCAAGGGTTACCTTTAGTTAGTTCTGAGTGGTAGGATTTTACTGATTATCAGCTTTATATCTATACACTAATACATTGTACATTTTTTTCCAAATTGGGAATTGATTATTCACTTAAGAAGAAAAGAAGTACACTACCAAAAAATTCTTAAGTAGACAACCATTTTTATACTATTTTCTTTAGTAACCTTTGGCTAAATCTTACCATTTGCAACATTCAAAGACCTAATCTTAGACAATTTCACTCATAACACAAAAGCATGGTCTTTGGAATCTGATACATGTTCTGCAAATCACTTACGTGGTTTACTTCTATATGGTTGGTTTACTTATCTATGTTTTATAGTTGGTCTGAAGGTGAGATGAAATTACAAATAGATGGTCATAGCACAGACCTAGCTCATGGTAAGTATTTGATATGCACCATTGAACACACCAACATAGCCTACAACATAAATATCAAGAAAAATATTTCAATATCCCATTTCCTCATTGTGTTTAGTTGCTTTTCCAAAACAAAAATGAAAGGACTTATCTCACTAGACCATGTGAGAAATCACAACCACAATAAAAAGCCTTGACTCTTATACAAAAATCCCCTTGGCAACTTTTCTGACTGTCTGAGAAATTCAATAAAAACGTCTTCCAAGTTATGTTAGTTTAGTCCTCAAAAACAATTCCTAGAGCTCCAAAGCACCTTACAGAAATTAATCTGTGCGTATATTGTAGCAGCAGCATGGATGGGAAGCCATGCAGGACTACCACGAAGCAGGCTAGTGATTCCTGAGAGAGTCCACATGACAGTAATGCTACAGAGATATCTTCTTTCCTTCTGGTGTTTAAAAGCTAATAAATGCCAGCTGATAAATGTCACAGAGGCCACATTCTTTGATACATTCTGACACCTTTATGAACTGGAAATCCATTCAATTTATTGAGCCATGTGGTTTACCTTATATATAATACTGTGTGGTTTAATATGGAAAACAGGGCCAATAAGACACTGCCCTTCTCTGTGAGTTCAAGATTAACAGGGGAAAGCTGTTATGAAAGTAATATCCTAATATAAGGCAAATATGAAAACATACAATGTCAATATGAAGCAAGAATTTAAGAATTTTCACTGGAAGGCTCTCTTTCTTCAGAGTGAGAGAGAACATAGGATTTAAATGAGCTTTAGTAAGTGAATGGGAAAGAAGGGCAGAAAGGACTAGGAGAACAGTATAAGTAAAGATTTTGGAGGAATCAAGATACAATGTTTGCTCTAGAATCAGCACACCATGGTATGACTGGGGTTTCAATGACACAATAGAGCAAGGATATATGGATTATGGGCCTAGAAGCAAATGTTACGTTAGTCATTAAACATTAAACATTCATGCAGTGGTGTCAGACAGACCTAAGCCTCAGTACTGAAAATATCACTAATAGCATTATGAGTTTTCAAAATATATTCCAAGATATTTCCCAAATACTTCATGATGGCTTATTCTGATTACTCCACATACTAAAATTCAGTGTTGCTGTGCTTCATAATTACTAAGGGTTATCAATTTAATACAAATATCTACTATTCTTTGAATTACTTGTGTGTACCAGATGCTTTTTTAAAGCATGATATAAGCATAATTTTATTTTATACTTAAAAAGTCATGGATTGTGTAAAATTATAATCTCCATTTTACAGAATGAAGAACCGAGGCTTAAGAAATAAGTCATTGCCTAAGATTCATAAAAGGGGTAAATCTTGGAGACTAAATTCAAATTCAGGATACCATGAGTGCAACCAACATTAAACCAAAACAAACAAGCAGAAAAAAAACAAGGGAAGAGGACACAATATAGGAGATTCCATACATAAAACAAGCACGTTATCTCTGCCATTTAGGAGATTCTTTACCTGGAGAGGCAAGACAGACTCAAGAAAGACAAGCAATACAAGAAATAGGTTGATGTCAACTTCAAATGAGTCAGAGATTGCTTCCAATGTTGTGGCAAGAAAGACCTTTACGAAGCTGAGTCTAAGTAAGAACAGTAATTTTGACTTCAGTTTCTTAGAAACAGTGAACAAAGCACCAGAATAAAATTATGCTTAGAGATCAACTTTGCCTACCTTTAGTTTTCTAGCTATAGAGAAAATATTTTGACTCATGGAGGCAGGAGTTAAATCTGTCTTAGTAACATTTATGTTATCAGGAACAATGAGAGATTATTTATTAGACTCTTAGATTTTTGTTTGTTTGAATGAGTAGATATACTCAATAAAGAGAGAATTGTTCTTTCTGCAATACTATATTTGTCATGTTGACTTTTTAAAAGGCTTATTGAAGTATAATCAATTCACAAAGAACTGCATTTATTTATTTATTTATTTATTTATTTATTTATTTATTTATTTTTAATTCTCACCTAAGCATATTTTTTCATTTTTCTTCAGATAGAGTGGGAGGGAGAGAGAGAGGGAGACATCAGTGTGAGCGAGACACATGGATTGGCTGTCTCCTGCACAACCCAAACTGGGCGGGGACCGGACCACAATGGAGGTACATGCCCTTGATTAGAATTGAACCGGTGATTCTTTGGTCCACTGAGCCAAACTGGCCAGGGAAAACTGCACACATTAAATATGTACAATTTGGTGAGTAGTTTTTATATAAGAAATTACTTGTGATATCATCACCACAACCAAATAATACCGCTGTCATTTAACCTAGTTATAATAACTAGAAAGGAGCAAGAGGAAAGCCAAATAGTATAGGCATGCCATTTGTGCAGCTTTGCCAGGAAGCTCAGGTTAACAGTCCCCAGAAGTTCCTGCAGATTGCTGGGGGAAAGAACTGGACAGAAAGGGAAATAGATGTATGCCCAGTAAAGTCTCAGTGACATAGGGAAGATACTTGCCAGAGTAGGCATGGCCACTCCAAGTGCCCGAAGATTTGGTATACTTAATTCCCTAAACAAAGAACTTTGCTCTCTTGGGTTCTGGGGAATCTAGGGACTCTTGTCCAGGGAGCACCCTCTCTTGCTCCCCTGCATTTGTCCACATGGCTCACGGCCATGTTGACCCCACACAATGGACTAATGGACTGCAAGTAGCCTGATGTTGTACTAGATCCAGTTCCAACATGGAATGGAAACTTTGGGCACTGGCTCTGCATCTAGCTTTACTAAAGGGATGTAATGCCATGCAAATCAAAGTCACTCATCCTCTCATGTTAGTCTCAGAAAAATTTTTTTCTCGAGATATCATAAGGACCTGACCCCCAGCACTCAGTAGGGAAAGGGATACCTCATTTTCATCAATAACACAAGGAAATAGATACACTCACCACCTCCCAAAGTTTCCTTGTGTCCCCTTGTTTTTAATGGGAAAAATGCAGAGTTGTTCAGTGGTTGTAATGTTTTAGTTATGTGGGCGAATAAGTTCTAGAAATCTGCTGTGCACTGTGGTGCCTATAATCTCCTTGACCTCTGAAGATGCAAACTCTTCTCGGAGAAGTTAGTATGTGAACTACATGTTGAATACCAAGAAGCTAATGTCACTACCATCTTTTGCCAGTAACCTAAAGCCATCCGAAAGGTTATACCAGGTGAAGCAAAATGCAACACTGGATGCAGCTTTTCCTCTGACTTCTGCTGCAGCCCTAAAAATTTTCTTTTATTTGTATGGCAAGTATGCTGAATTTAAACTCCTTCCTTTACAGGTCCAGATGCCTTCAAATTCAGGTCCTAAATTGGATGCAACCTGCCTGGCCTTGTGTTTTAATAGAACCATTTAGTTGGATTGTTTCTTTAATAGTGAGAACAATTCTATAAAACTTTACATCCTGCTTTGTCCATTACAAATACTTCCTGTTTTCCCTCTGAAAGAGACATTTAGAAAATTGGACTAGGCTTAATGCCCTTCAGAAGATATTTCTCTGTATTTTTTTTTTCATGATAACTATTTTAGAGCTACTTAATATACAATGAACCAGCAATAATTAGTATGCATTTTACTGTTTTACAGTGCCTAGAAAATAAAATGGTTGTATGCACTTAGTTTGAAATGTTTTGCTAGCTGTTTTAACAATTTTTGAGTAGTTTCACAATTTAATTATTTTTAAGAGGATGGAAATTAATATCAAATGAGTGATATACTGAAGCATTAACTTAAGGGAAGTTAACACTTGAAGTGACCAAGTGGCATAGTAAAAATAAATACTTAGTAATTATTCTCGAGTGGTTTCCAACTTCCTTCATTGGTTATCTGTGAACTTCATAGGAAGCAGCCTCTAAAAGGTCACGTTCATGCTAGAGGGTCAGAGAATGAAGCTGCCCTTTTCTTATCTGTGTAAGAATGAGCTAGAGCACCCAAGGCTTCTTTGTTCTCAGAACCACCCAGTGTTCAATCACAGAGCCATCTACAGGGACTTTTCTGAATCCCTAAAAGCAAATTTACACCTTACACTGCCACTAGTTTATTTTTTGTTGATCCTTATTTCTGTTTATCTTCTTTTGATATTCTGTCTAGTAGTCATCTAAAGGATACTCAATGAAAAGAAGTTAGTAGTAATCGATCCTTTGAGTAAACAATGCGTCCTGTGCTTTCTTTTAACCCTTCAGCATTTACTAACCTGGTGGCACACAGGTCTGACTTCTGGCTACCAGCAACAGCATCTTCTTCCTTCGGGGCCTTTCTGACACTGCCACAGCGTCTAATGAGCAATAATGAATGGTTGCTGCTTTGCCTGGCCAGTGTGGCTCAGTTGTTGAGCATCGACCCATGCACCAAAATGTCACCATTTGATTCCCAGTCAGGGCACATGCCCAGATTGTGGGCCCAATCCCCAGTGGGGGGCATGCAGGTGGCAGCTGATTGATGTTGTCTCTCATTGATGTTTCTATCTCTCTCTCCCTCTCCCTTCCTCTCTGTCTAAAATCAATGAAGAAAAAAAGAATTAAATGGTTGCTGTTTTTTTTTGTGCTTTATTTATTTATTTATTTTCGTTGATTAATTTTTGTTACAGATGATTCTCCTTTTTTCCCCCACTGATTCCCCCCTCCCCATTCCATTCCCCAGATTGTTGTCCATGTCCACTGTTCATGAATAAGTTCTGTGGTTCATCCCTCCCCCACCTCCCCACTCCTTAGGGGATTGTCAGTCTGTACCCCGCTTCCACGTCTCTGGGACTACCCCATTCCTCAAACTGTTATGTTCATTATATTCCACAAATCAGTGAGATCATATGAAATTTGTCTCTCTCTGTTTGGCTTGTTTCACTTAGGATGATACTTTCCAGGTCCCTCCATGTAGTCTCAAAGGATAAGAGATCTTTCTTTCTTACCGCTGCATAGTACTCCATTGTGTATATGTACCACAGCTTTTTGATCCATTCGTCTACTGATGGGCACTTGGGCTGTTTCCAGATCTTAGCAATTGTAAATAGTGCTGCTACAAAGATGGGGGTACATATATTCTTTCTGATTGGTGTTTTATGCTTCTTAGGGTATATTCCTAGAAGTGGGATCACTGGGTCAAATGGAAGATCAATTTTTAATTTTTTGAGGTGACACCATATTGTTTTCCATAGTGGCTACACCAGTCTGCATTCCCACCAGTAGTGTACTACAGTCCCCTTTTCTCCATACCCTCGCCAACACTTGTTGTTTGTTGATGGTGGCCATTCTGACAGGTGTGAGGTGATACCTCATTGTTGTTTTGATTTGCATCTCTCTGATGATTAGTGATGATGAACATTTCTTCATATGTCTCTTAGCCATTTGTATGTCCTGTTTGAAGAGGTGTCTATTTAGTTCCTCTGCCCATTTTTTAATTGGATTCTTTGTCTTCCTTTTGTGGAGTTGTATGAGCACTCTATATGTATTGGAAATTAACCCCTTATCTCAGATATCATTGGCAATTATGCTCTCCCATACAGTGGGTAGCCTTTCCGTTTTGATGATTGTATCTTTCGCTGTGCAGAAGCTTTTGAGTTTGATGTAGTCCCAGGTGTTCATTTTCTCCTTTGTTTCTATTGCCTTAGGTGACGTGTCAGTAAAAATTCTGCTGCGTATGATGTCTGAGATTTTATTGCCCACAGTCTCCTCTAGGATTTTTATGGATTCATGAGTTACATTTAAGTCTTTTATCCATTTTGACTTTATTTTGGTGTAGGGTGTAGGTTGATGATCTAGTTTCATTTTTCGGCAAGTAGCTGTCCAATTTTCCCAGCACCATTTATTAAAGAGGCTGTCCTTACTCCACTGTATGCTCTTGCCACCTTTGTCAAATATTAATTGAGCATATTGCCTTGGGTCCATTTCTGGGTTCTCTATTCTGTTCCACTGGTCTATATACGTGTTCTTGTGCCAGTACCAGGCTGTTTTGATTATGGTGGCTTTGTAGTATAACCTGAAATCTGGTATTGTGATCCCTCCAACTTTGTTCTTCCTTTTCAAGATTGCTGTGGCTATTCGAGGCCTTTTTTGTTTCCATATGAACTTTTGAAGTAATTGTTCTAATTCTTTGAAGTATGGCGTTGGTATTTTGATGGGGATTGCATTGAATCTATAGATTGCTTTGGGTAATATGGACATTTTAATGATGTTAATTCTCCCAATCCATGAACAGGGTATGTTCTTCCACTTTTTTACATCTTGCTCTATTTCTTTTTTCAGAGACCTGTAGGTTTCTGCGAATAGGTCCTTTATCTCTTTGGTTAAGTTTATTCCTAGGTATCTTAACTTTTTTTGCCGCAATGGTAAATGGGATTGGTTGCTTAGTTTCTCTTCCTGTGAGTTCATCATTGGTGTACAAGAATGCCATCGATTTCTTGACGTTAATTTTGTATCCAAATTCATTTATTAAGTCAAGTAAAATTTTGATGGAATCTTTGGGGTTTTCTATGTACAGTATCATGTCATCTGCAAATAATGACAATTTCACTTCCTCCTTTCCAATTTGGATCCCTTTTATTTTTTCTTCCTGTCTGATTGCTGTGGCTAAGACTTCCAGTACTATGTTAAATAGGAGTGGCAAAAGTGGGCATCCTTGCCTTGTTCCTGTTCTTAAGGGAAATGCTTTTAGTTTTTGCCCACTGAGTATGATGTTGGCTGTAGGTCTTTCATATATGGCTTTTATTATGTCTAGATATGATCCCTCTATTCCCACACTGCTGAGCGTTTTTATAAGAAATGGATGCTGGATTTTGTTGAAGGCTTTTTCAGCATCTATTGATATGATCATGTGGTTTTTATTCTTCAATTTATTTATGTGGTGTATCACATTTATGGATTTGCGAATATTGTACCAGCCTTGCATCCCTGGAATGAATCCCACTTGGCCATGGTGGATAATTTTTCTGGTGTATTGCTGGATATGATTTGCTAGTATTTTGTTCAGGATTTCGGCATCTCTGTTCATCAGGGATATTGGCCTGTAGTTTTCTTTCTTTGTTGGGTCTTTTTCTGGTTTTGGAATTAGAATTATGCTGGCTTCATAAAACGAGTTTGGAAGTCTTCCTTCTTCTTGAATTTTTTGAAATAGTTTGAGTAGAAAGGGTATTAGTTCTTCTTTGAATGTTTGGTAAAACTCCCCCGTGAAGCCATCCGGGCTTGGGCTTTTGTTTGCTGGAAGAGTCTTGATTACATCTTCAATTTCTTCTGTTGTTATTGTTCTGTTCAAGTTTTCAATCTCTTCCTGATCCAGTTTCGGGAGACTATGTGTTTCTAGAAATTTGTCCATTTCGCTTAGATTCTCGAATTTGTTGCCGTATAATTGTTCATAGTAGTTGTTAACGATCTTTTGTATTTCTGTGGTGTCAGTTGTTATCTCTCCTGTTTCATTTCTGATTTTATGTATTTGGGTTCTCTCTCTTTGTTTCTTTGTGAGTCTAGCTAAGGGTCCATCAATCTTGTTTATCTTTTCAAAAAACCAGCTCTTTGTTTTATTGATCCTCTGAATTGTTTTTTTCGTCTCTATGTCGTTTATTTCTGCTCTGATCCTTACTATTTCCTTTCTTCTACTTGCTCTGGGGTTTTCTTTTTGTTTACTCTCTAGTTCTTTAAGTTGTGAGGTTAGGTAGTCTATTAGAGATTTTTCTTCTTTTTTGAGGTAGGCCGGTAGTGCTATGAACTTCCCTCTCAGAAATGCTTTTGCTGCATCCCATAGATTTTGTATTGTTGTGTCCTCATTTTCATTGGTTTCCAGGAAGTTTTTGATTTCTTCCTTGATTTCCTCGGTGACCCATTCACTGTTTAATAACATTCTATTTAGCTTCCATGTGTTAAAATGTCTTTGTATGTTCTTCTTGCAATTGATTTCTAGTTTCATACCATTGTGGTCTGAGAAGATGCTTGTTATAATTTCAATCTTCTTGAACGTGTAGAGACTTAGTTTGTGCCCTAACATGTGGTCTATCTTTGAGAATGTTCCATGTGCACTTGAGAAGAATGTGAATTCTGTAGTTTTGGGGTGTAGTTCTCTGTAGATATCTATTAAATCCATTTGGTCTAGTGCTTCATTTAGAGTCTCTGTTTCCTTGCTAATTTTTTGTCTAGAGGATCTATCCAGTGATTTGAGCGGGGTGTTGAAGTCCCCTGCTATGATTGTATTGCTATCGATTTCTCCTTTGAAGTCCTCCAATAGTTTTTTAATATATTTTGGTACTCCTATATTGGTTGCATATATGTTTATCAAGGTTATATCTTCCTGTTGGATAGATCCTTTCAATATTATGTAGTGGCCTTCTTTGTCTCTAGTTATGGCCTTCAATCTGAAGTCTATTTTATCAGATATAAGTATTGCTACCCCAGCTTTTTTTTCTTTTCCATTTACTTGAAACATTTTTTTCCATCCCTTCACTTTCAATCTATGTGAGTCTTTTGTTGTGAGGTGGGTCTCTTGCAACCAGCATATAGATGAGTCATGCTTTCTTATCCAATCAGCTACTCTGTGTCTTTTTATGGGAGCATTCAGTCCATTTACATTTAAGGTGGTTATTGATATGTACTTATTTATTGTCATTTTTGTTTAGTGTGGTTCTATTTTCCTTCCCATTTCTACTGCTAATTACAGCAGTCCTTTTAACATTTCTTGCAGTGCTGGTTTGGTGCTAATGTATTCCCTTAGCCTTCTTTTGTCTGGGAAGCTCTTTATTTGACCTTCTATTTTGAATGATAGCCTTGCTGGGTAGAGTAGTCTTGGATTCAGATCCTTGTTTTTCATGACCTTGATTACTTCATGCCATTCCCTTCTAGCCTGTAGTGTTTCTTGTGAAAAGTCAGCTGAGAGCCTTATGGGGTTTCCTTTGTAGGTAACCTGTTGCTTCTCCCTTGCTGCTTTTAGGATTATCTCTTTGTCTTTAATTTTTGGCAGTTTGATTACTATGTGTCTTGGTGTGGGCCTATTTGGGTTCTTCTTACTTGGGGCTCTCTGAGCTTCTTGAACTTGAATGCATTCTTCCTTCACCAAATTAGGGAAGTTTTCTGTCACTATTTCTTTGAATATTTCTCTAGCCCTCGCTTACTTTCTTCTTCTTCTTCTTCTTACTCCTATGATACGAATATTATTCCGTTTCCAGTTGTCCCACAATTCTCTTAAGCTCTCTTCCTGTTTTTAAATCGTTTTTTCCTTTTGGTTTTCTGATTGGTTGATTTCTTCTAGCCTGTCTTCTAATTCACTGATCCGGTCCTCAGCTTCCCCTACTCTGCTTTTTAGACCTTCCGGTGTGTTTTTCATTTCTGATATGTCATTCTTCATTTCTTCCTGTTGGTTTTTCATTTCCAGATGGTTTATTTTCAACATTTCTATGTCTTTACTCATGTTGCTCATGTCCTTATACATGCTGTTGAGCTTCCGCAATATCATGGCTATCAATTCTAGTTCTGTTAACTTGCTTAACTGTACCTCATTTATTTCATCTTCTGTAGAGGTCCCTTGATCTTTCATTTGGCTTTTGTTTCTGTTTCTCACCATTTTCGTTATCACAGTGGGCTTTGGAGTCTGCCAAGTTTTCCGAGTGGGTGTTGGTGTTCTGCTGTTTGTGGCTCCCTCTCCTGGGTTTGGATGCACCAGGGAGGACCCACTTTAATCCCGCCAAGTCCCCTGTTTTCCAGAAGTCTGTGTGGCTCCAGCCGAGAGCTTAGCAGGCTACAGCGTTCCCAGGGCCCATGCAGGGTGGCAAGGGCGGTGGTGGGAGTAATTTTCCACTGAGTTCCCTGGTACGGCCGAGTCTCCTGGTGCCTGCGAGTCTGTGGGCCTCAGCCGAGAGTTTAGCAGGCTACAGAGTTCCCAGGGCCCATGCAGGGTGGCAAGGGAGGCGGTAGGATTGTCTTCTGGCCGAGTTCCCTGGCCCCGCCGAGTCCCCTGGTCTTCGGGAGACTGTGCGGCTCCTGCCGAGAGCTTAGCAGGCTACAGAGTTCCCAAGGCCCATGCAGGGTCGCAAGGGAGAGGGTAGGATTAACTTTCCGCCAAGTTCCTTTGTCCCGCCGAGTTCCCTGGTCCCGCCGAGTTCCCTGGTCCCGCCGAGTTTCCTGGGGCCCTCGAGTCTGTGCGGCTCCAGTGGAGAGTTTAGCCGGCTACAGAGTTTCCAGGGCCCGTTCAGGGTGGCAAGGGAAGTGGTAGGATTAACTTCCCGCCGAGTTCCCTGGTCCTGCCTAGTGTCCTGTTCTCTGCGAGTCTGTGTGGCTCCAGCAGAGAGTTTAGCCAGCTACAGGGTTCCCAGGGCCATGCAGGGTGGCAAGGGAGACGGTAGGATTAACTTCCCGCCCAGTTCCCTGGTCCCACTGAGTTCCCTGGGACCCGAGAGTCTGTGTGGCTCTAGCGGAGAATTTAGCCAGCTACAGAGTTTCCAGGGCCCGTGCACGGTGGCAAGGGAGACGGTAGGATTAACTTCCCGCCAAGTTCCCTGGTCCCCCCCGAGTTCCCTGCGGCCCTCGAGTCTGTGGGGCTCCTGCGGAGAGTTTAGCCGGCTACAGAGTTTCCAGGGCCCGTGCAGGGTGGCAAGGGAGACGGTAGGATTAACTTCCCGCCCAGTTCCCTGGTCCCGCAGAGTTCCCTGGTCTCGCTGAGTTCGCTGGGGGCTGTGAGTCTGTGCGGCTCCAGCGGAGAGTTTAGCAGGCTACAGAGTTTCCAGGGCCCGTGCACGGTGGGAAGGGAGGCGGTAGGATTAACTTCCCGCCAAATTCCCTGGCCCCTGCCCAGGCAGCTGCTGACCCTGGGCTCTTGGTCCCCTCTCCCGTCCTCGCAAGCCTACCAGGATTGAGTTGGTGTTTCTGGTTAAGTGGTCCTCCAAGATGTCTTTCGGCTGCCCTTTCCTGACGGTTTGCCTTTATTTTTGTTGTAAATCCAGTTTGGTATTGGGAGATGGTCTGTGTCGCTCCATTCACTTCGCCGCCATTTTTCAACTTCAGCATGGTTGCTGTTTTAAGCCACTAAAAGTTGAGGTGGCTTGTTCAGCAATAGGTCATTGATACATACTACCTCCAGTACAGATGTTTATGAAATTCTACCATGGTTTACATAATACTTCTTCCACTTGCAGCCATGTAGTTCTGACTTCAATATCTTCAGTTACCCACTTACTAGCTATATTATCTTGGGCAAGTGATTATTTAGTATTTTCACCTCTGCTGAAGGTAGCAATATTGTTGCACTGCAGTGATGATATGATATTAAATGCGTCAAAATAACGCATTTAAAATTCTCATACAGAGAAAAAATTTTATTTAAAAAATGTTATACTTGTTATTTTAAAGTAATTTTTAAAATCTTAATAGTTTCCAGAAAGTGATAGGGTATTTAGTATAGACTACGTGCTTTACAAATTGGAGGGAGAGAAGATACCAGTTGATATATTAATACTGATTCTGATTTGTTTTAGGAAGACAAGAATCTGATCCAAAGGGAAAATGTATACACACATAACTATGCATATACAGTCTAATCACACATTCTTGAAAAGTGTTTAAAATTAAATGATGCCTATAGTTTGACATAATTAATATTTGTCTACTTTAGGTTTTATTAAAATTACTTAATGTAAACATTATAGTGTCAATGTAAGAAACATTCAGACCTGTGGAGAATTTTTGTGTTTACTTGAGCCAAAACTGTCAACAGTTGTCAGGAAACAAAACTTCAACGGATTGAGATAATGCTACAGAGAATGGCAGGTGTGCACCGTATTTTATACATTACAGTCAAAAGAGGAGACATGAGTGAATTACATGAAATCTATTGGTGATAGATTATTAGGGAGGTGGGAGAAAGCAAAGCAGGTAAACTTCTGGGATTGGATAAAAAAGTAAAATGATAGACACATACTTCTTTTATTTAGATGGGTATAGGATAGTCAACAATTGAACAAGTAACTCAATAACAATAAGGGTATTTGTGGTGCCTGCAGAGCAATGCCTGTGCTTTGAGGGGTCTGGAAAAAGAAAGGTGGCTTTGACATTCCAAAAATATGTTATCCTAGATGCAAAAAGACAATAGACAGACTTGGTTAAGGTAACGAGTGACCCTTGTTAAGGAAGATGCCGGCCTAGGACATGACTACCTGCCATAAAGTGTTTTTAGTTAAAAACTTTTCATTTCAGACCATCCTTTGTGGTTATTTTAGGTCTCTGAGTTTGTAAGGCTGCCACACAGGCCTCCCCTGAGCTTGTCAGGTTTAGTGTGTGGCCTCTTTTCATCCACAATAGGACAAAGAATGTATTCACATGATGATATAGAAAATGATTTAATGTATTTGAGTGACTTTTAGCTAAGTAGTTGATCTTTGTTCTCCCATTTATTCAAGCTGTTTAAAATGTATTAATGAGAAAGAAATGGGCAGTAAGAATGCAAATGAACATAGAATATCTTTTCTTACAGACTATTTATGTAGGTTATCTCTTTAGGGCCATACATGGATGAGTACTTTTAAAAGTAAGGAGTTGGGATGGCCCCTTATAAGACCCAATACAGACAAATAATATATATATTTTTTAATGAGAAACTATTTTGATCAAATAAATTTATATAGCCTGATTGGTGGATATGCAGAATCATAGAATTTAATCAATTATGACTGACTATAAATTTTATCATATATATCTGTCTTATGATTTTTCCCTTAAATTAAAAAAAAAAATTCTAGGAAAAATAGGATAATGCATTTTTAACCATATAATTTCTTGCCTAGAAAGCCATCCCAAATAAATAATACAAAATTCAGAAACTCTTTATATAAAATATTATTATATAATTATCCATGATATTGAAACAAAAGAACATTAAGAAAATGGTAAAAATATAAATTACTGGTTATATAAAATAAAATGTATACTTTTGGATTTTTTAGTGTATATTAATGATGATAGGGATCATGTAATAACATTAGTAATTAAATAGTATGTGATTTAACAAATTAAGGGTAAAAATTCATGTATAATGTAAGATTCATGTATAATGTAAGGACAAGCTTAAACTGAAGAGAACAGACATGCAAATAAAAAGATACATATTTACTTGAAAAAATGGCTAAAAAGCCACATACTACAGTAAAATCATGAATAAGGTCATCCTTTGTTTATATCTTCGGTTTGTCCTTAAAGCTCCAGGATATATCTGTCAAGCAATTTAATCTCCTTGAGCAGTTTTCCTCATGTGTAAAAGGAGGATATTAGTTATACCTATTTTGCAAGGTTAGTATAATAATTAGAAATCATTTACTTGAAACACCAGGCCATAGTAGTACCCAGTGAATTACAGTTATTATTATTATAATTGTTATTATTTCTCTTGTTTGGGACTAGGTGGAAAAATTGAGGATGATTTGTTTTCTCTCTCTTTTTTTTTTTTTACTGATTCTATCATTACTATCTTTATAGTAGAAAGCATGTTAATAGAAGTAATAAACTACAACTCAGTCTTTTAAGGTGCCTCTTGTTTCAACTTCATGTCAGGCTCCAGAGGCCAAGGATGCCATTCTTCATAGGCCAGGTGATCAATTACACCACCAAATACACACTTGTTCTTTTCTTCTTCCAAATCAATAAAAGGAAAATTCCTGCCAGGGACTCAGAGCTGATGTAATGCAGGCATTCTGGAGGTCTGGGAACCTGAGGGTCCAAGACCCATTGTGAGTTCTTGGCTTCACACAGGAAAGAATTCAAACACAAACCAGCATAGAGTTTAAAGTGAAGCATTATTAGTGAAGCAGAGAGACAGAGAAATGGGCAACTCCACAGACATTGCAGCCCCCTCTTTAGCAGGAGTTGCTTCTTTTATTGAGGTTCATTTAATCGAAGGATAGGGTAGTCAATAAGAAAGAGGAATATCCAGGATCCTAGGGAAAGGGACAGCCATTCTGTGTCCTTATATGGGCTTTGTGTTTCCAATTATGGCAGTGGCAGGCAGATGTGTCTTCAGCATGCTAATGTGTTACAATGAGTGTATTATGAAGGTAAGGGTTCCTGTTAGGTGAAATTAGTTGCCATGTTGGATCTAGCTGGTTCCTTCCATTATAAACCATAAATCTGGTGGGGGTGGGGGAAGACTTCTTGACAGCCCTTGTAGTGTTTATTGATTGCAACTGTTTTTGCCACATACCCTATCTCAAGAGTACTTGAGAAGAGTCTTTAAACAGCCTCAATCCATCTAATTGAACTTTAAAAAGTTAATGCTAATTACATCACTTCATTCTTTAGATTCAGCTACATAAGTATAAATATCACAACACAAAACAATAAAATTTGCCACATAAATAGCACTCCTTGGATAGAAAAGAGACTTGGAAATAGATTCACCGGGTGAAGCACATAGTTTTCTCCTTTCTGCTGAAGTTTTCCTCTATTATACTGATTACAGTAATTGCAATTCTTATTTGACATGCAATTGGTGAATGGAGCTTTTCTCTTCAATTGTCTTCAATTGCCATTAGAAGGTATATGTTTCTTACCAGCAAAATATCCAGAAAACAGGCTTAGTAGACTTTATAGAGAGCACTTATTTTTGATTCATTTTTCTTTCAATCTCTTTCTAGTTCTTTCCATTTGCTAGTCTCAGGTTTCTAAAAATATCTAATATCATGTAAATCCTAGGGCTATTACTTGAAACCCTATATTATGAATGAGTTTATGAACACCTACACTATTATTACATTATTCCTGTGACATTTGTCATTGCACAATTAGTTTGCTTACATGCTGTGTGTTGAAATTAGCTTTCAGTATTTTTCTCATAGATACTTTTTTAAGAGAGTAAATAGGAGAAAGTGATCATTAGATTTCACTTCTCAATTTGGAGAGAATTTTCATAAAGAAGGCTTTCTGATCTCTGTTACACCATTTCATGCTAACCTATATTGTTCCCTCCTCCCTCTCTCTACCATTTAACTCACAGATTCCTTCTTGTCACAAGCTCTTTTCCCATTCTCTTCCTACTTTCTGAAAGTCTTTTCTTCTCTTCTCTCTAATGAATTAACTCTGCTAATTTTTAAGATCACAACTCCATCATTGTTTCCTTGTAACCTTCCCTGATCTCGAAAGCACTGACACTGATGTGCATGTTGCCACAGAGCTTTTCTAGTTGAATTCTGCACTTTTAAATAATCTGATTAATGTCTTCATGACTGTTAGCCTATTAGTGACATGAGGTCAAAAGCCAGGTCCCTATTTGCTAATAATTATATTCCTGTGGTCTAGAGCAGTGCTGGGAACACTGAAGGAACTCAATAAATATTTACTGAATGAGCAAATGATGATTTTAGCATTAAATAAATCAATGTACGTAGAGGGCCTGGTTCATATGCTGGGATCAGTGGTAATTAGAACAAGTTCATTTTTAGTGGATCTGGAATTTGCAAAGTAACAAATATCTCTCACTGAAATTAAGATGAGTAGTTTAGTGTCAACCGCTCTTTACTGTATTAAAAGAAATAAGAGCTGATATCAATAAGGGAAACTATTAGTTCTGCATCCATAAAAAAGAAGTCTGAGCATTGCATGGATACTGGCCACTTCACTGGTAAAGTATGTGACTTTCTGAATGGAATTTGTTGAAAAACACTAATTTTTCACATTAAATTATTCTGGAAGATTTGCTTTAAAAACATGCTAATTATGGTTTAGCATTTTAAAAATGTTATGCTCTGCATGAAGATGGATATTGTGAAATAAACAGAAATGAAGTTCTTTGGGGCCACACAGATGTACTTCTGAGCCTGAGGTCTGTCATGCCCAGTGTGACAGTCTGCTTCTGTGTAAAATGGAGGCCATGATACATATCATCAGGGATTACTTCCAACATTAAGTAAATACATTTGGCAAATGTTCTGTGTCAAATAGTAACGTAAATAATGATAGTTCCCCCCAAATATTTAACATAAAAACTAAGACAGGCCTACCAAATAGCCTGAGAAGTTTATGCAAGAGAGGAAACTGAGGTCAGGATAATTAATCAGATTGCTTCAAAATCACAAAGCCATAAGGCTGTCTTTGCAGAAGAAAAGTATGAGGATATAACCTCTGAAGCATATTCTAATTCTATTGTCAAAACATTTTAGTAGATGTACCTGAGCACCCTATAGAGGTGAAATCATTTTGAAACCCTGGCAAAGGAAAGGGAACACAGAGCATTTCTTAATATTCCCTTTTAAAAAAAATCACATTAATATATTAATTGCTTAGCGAACAAAACAGAAACATGAAAGAAAGGTTCAATATCAAATCTACGCAAGTAAATCATCATCTTCAGGAGCTTGCCAATGAGAAGACTGCCAATAATTGAAGCAATGACTTTGTCCTGTTGAAGACATTATAGCTTCCAAGTGGAGCAAATGCCAAAACAAGTTCATATGATGTCATGAAATTGAGTTTCAACAATAAAATGTACATATATTTCAAGCCAATCTTAGCAACATCTAGCTATATGACCTTAATATGATACTAACAACTATGGTTTTTCTGTTGACTCATCCAAAGAGTAACAATTAAAAGGATTGAGGGGTGAGAATTTCAGATATTTTACACATAAACTAAATGACTTGTACAGTCTTGCTGCCCAATAAAATAGCTATGATTCTTCACTCTAAAATGTCACTAAGCCATTGTCTGCACATTGTAAGAGCTCACAGTGATAATTCCCTTTGTAAGTGACAGAATTGAGAGCTGATTTTTCTGTTACAGAATTATTACCTGCTTCCTAACACCAAAAATGGATCAGGGTACCTAAAATAAACGAAGACTGACAGCATAATTACTAGTTAAGTCATTGAGGCAATTTACTTATTAGTAGTAGTAGCATTACTGAGGGGAAGAAATTTTAGATAGCAAAGAAGTTAACCCAGAAAAAAATATCTTTATGTCTAGAATGTGGTAATGGGCTAGAATACGCATGCAGAGAGAGCAACATAATAGATATGTTGGCCAAACCAGAAATGTAACATAATGTTGGTTATTATTTCAATTCATTGAAAGTAGAATCATCTTATAAAAGTTGTGAAGGAAACAGTCTCAACAAAGTTTGTTTAATAACAGAAATAGAGTTGCTTTCTCTATTTCTCCAAAAGTATTTCTGAGTACATGTATTTAATATTTTACAAAGGTCCAGAGATACCTCTATGAATGAGAGCAGTCTCAAGAGCACTCCGAGACACCACTCTCTGAGCATCTGGATTCAGAAGCAAATCTGCAAATCTTGGGATTCATGGGGGAGACAACCTATGAGTAACAGAAAATTTCAAAACCAAATATTCTACTCCTCTCTGAACAGAGAAAGGTAACTTTAAAATTGTTACACAAAGCATGCAATGAACTTTAAGACTCTGGATGTTCTTGCTTATTTGAGTTATCATAGCAATTTTAATGTATTTTATTCTATAATCATGTTTTCTTTACATTGTTTATCACTGTGAAATAATTGCAGTCTGTATATGCATATAATAATAATTTGGGATTAGTCCTTAAAAATTAGTAGTATCTAATTTATTTTATAAATACAAGATTTATTATAAGGAATCTTTAGTAAATTTTCTATAAGGCTCATGAGATAATAGAGGCCGAGAAGTCCAAGATCCGCAATTGGCAAGCTGGATGCCAAGGAGAGCCAATAGCGTAATTCCAGTTAAGTTCCAAGGCCTAAAAACAAGGAGAGTCAATGATGTAATTTCTAATCTAAGTCTGACTCCAAAGGTAGGAGAAGACTGATGTCCCAGCTATAAGACAGTCAGGCAAAATGCAAGAATTCTTTCTTACTCAGCCTTTGACTCTACTCAGGCCTTCAATGAATTGCATGAGGCCCACCCACATTAGAGGGCAATCTTCTTTACCCTGTCCACTTATTCAAATGTAAATCTCATCAAGAAACACCCTCACAGACACACCCAGAAATAATGATTAACCACCTCTCTGGGCACACCATGGCCCCATTAAGTTGACACATATAATTAACCATTATGGGAACCTAGATCTCTAAGTTGTCAAGATAAATTTAAAGGCATCAATCAGTAATTTCAGATTAATATACATACATCATAAAATACCAGATGCAAAGGCAGGCTTATGGATGATTTTATATTTGCACATTAAGTCATACAGAGAAAGTCTCTCTTATGTTGCCTTAGTAATGGAAAGGGCAGGATCACTGAATTCCCAACATCAGTCTTTGCCTGATGCATCATATTTACTAAGCTGTAGAGTTGAAGTCTGCTTGTTTAACCTTGGCCATATGTCTTCTAGTTCCATGCACTTGGCCATATGAGAAATGGACAGCTGCCTGAATAAGTCATCCAAAAATCTTGGAAGAGAGTCATCCAAAAATCTTGGAAGAGTTATTTTAAAAATAGAGAGGTCTAACAACTGTCAACATTACGTACTTGATGCCTCTTTAAATCTTTGCAGTAATGCACATTTGTATAATTTTCTCCTGATATTTGTTCATCAAGCATTCACTCAGCAAATATTTACTGAATGTCTGCTTGGTGAGTGTGTAGTGCAGGATACTGTTGATGGTACAGGACAAACATGATCCACAGCTCCTGAGAAAGTTAAGTGTGTCAAACATGTTTCACTTCACTAAGCTAGGAATGCCCTGAATTGAAATATTGTCTGTCTGCTACCTGGTAGGATTTCCTAAGAGACACTCAGTTATTCACTTTAGTGTGGCATCTGGTGGCCATCAGATAAGATCTAAAAGCTGGATATTCTTGGTCTATTCTAAAGTGGAATTGACACATGCTGGCAGGCCACCTTAATATCACAAGCTGGAATTTTTATATCAGAGGACATTGTATTATATTATTATGTGTGTACACACATAATTCTGATAGAAATTAGTGAAAGTCCTCAGTGGAACTTGAATTGAAAATATGAAAGGGGACATTTTTATAGGCATTTAAAAAATTGAGGTAACATTGCTTAATAACTTTATATAAGTTTCAGTTTTGCAACCTTATGATTTAATATAGTATGCTCACTACCAAAAATGTGGTTTCCATCCATCACCACACATTTGGTTCCCTTTACCCATTTTGTCTTCCTCTATCCTCTTTCTCCTGGTAACCACCAATCTTTGGTCTGTATCTATGAATTTGTTTTTATTTTCTTATATTTATTGTTTTATTTTTCTTTTTTTTGCTTTATATTCCATTTAGGAATGAAATAATATGGTTTTCGTCTCTTTTCATCTGACCTAAGTCACTTCGCACAATACTCTCAAGGTCCATCCATATTGTTGCAAATGACAACATTTCATTTTTTTTTTATGGCTGAGTAGTGTTCCATTGTGTGTGTGTGTGACATCTCATTTATTTAGTCAACCATTAATGGCCATTTAGTCTGTTTCCATAGTCTGGCTATTGTAAATAATGTTGCATTGAACATAGGAGTATATATATTTTTTTGAATTAGTGTTTTAATGTTCATCAGATAAATAAGCAGAAATGAAATTGCTGAGCCATATAGTATTCTTATTCTTAATTTTTTGAGGAACCTCCATACTGTTTTCCACAGTAGCTTCACCAATTTAGAATTCCACCAACAATGTGCAAGAGTTTTCTACAGGCATTTTTATGGTCAGAAAAGTAATGGCCATTCATTAGATAGTATTAGAAAACCCAGAAGAAAAAAATAAAGTAAACAAAAATACCAAGACTGATCACGTAAATATAATCATTGGCAGCCATAGTTATCAAAATATGCTTTCATAAAATACCTAATATTTACTGAATGTTCTGCTATGTTTACAGTATTTACATGCATTATCTCATTCTATCTGCTGAGCAAGGTGGTTATAAAGTTTGATGAGTATTGCATTGTTCTAAAGAATGAACTAGAGCTTCCTTGTTACATGCATGGTTTTCTGTTTTTGTTTGTTTGTTTATTTGTTTGTCTCTTAATTTACAGTGATTTTCTGAAGATATTTTATCTGGAAGAATATTTCTGTTGTCACTCTTTTGGAAATGGATAATCCTGGGGAATACATGCTAAAACTATGGTGAACCCCAATGAATTGGACAAGAAAACACTTTTTGAAGAATAGGAGGATGAATGCTATCCCAAGTTGAGGATTTGTGTGCTCCAAATACTGACTGCATTTTTGCCTATTTCTGGGCATTGGCAGAACAAAAGAGAAATTGCTTTTGTCCAAACAACATTGGGAGAGAAATGAAGGTAAGGGTGTCGAATCACCTGTCCCTGTATCCATGCTGTTTAACAGTCATCAGGATTCTAGAAACATGCAGTCTTCAACTTGGGGAGGGGAAGATAGCTAATCAAATAACTATCTTTAGAAGCAAAACTAGGGTAAGTTGAAGAGAGAGAGAAACAGTGTGGGAGTTTGGAGGAGAGCAACATGGCCTAGGTGAGCTGAACTGGAAGCTCCTCAAGAGGTGGGGGACATTTAAAAATGCAAAGAAGTCTCCTTTTAGTAGAGCTGTACTGGGTGATACTAGTGACATAAAGTAATTCCCATTACTACAAACAAATGTGCTTATGCATCTAGGAAAACCTATCATCATTGAGGAGTAGTCAAGCACAGAATGTGTCTAGATGCACAGACAGATCTGCTTGAATTCCATTTGTCATTCACACTATTTGGAGATGTTTCTGTACAGTTCATGTTTTATTTAAGAAGATAAAATGTCAAACTACCCCCTCCCCAACTAATTAAACATTTTAACATAAATCAGTTCTGCATGTATTGTCTAACAAATTAATATATTGGTATATACTCACAAATGCATTTTAAATAATGACTGAAAAATCCAAACAAAAATATGACAGCCACACATTCCATTTGATCTTGTTTAATCTAAGAAACTGCTTACAGCTGATCAATTGGTAAAAACTGACAGAGGTAAACATTTTCAAAGCACCACTATTTGACCAGTGGTTTAGGAAGTAATGATAAAATCTAACTTGTGCCTTCCAATTAAACAAATAAATTATTAATAGAGAGGAATATTAGATCATGCATAGTGCAGTTAAAATTGTGGCTTGAGCAATTATATAACTATTTAGAAGTATTTTATTTTCAAAGAGCAAGGTATATGCCAGCTTCAGCTAAGATGGATTTAAGTTTCATCAACAGCCCAAAATGGAGTTGGAGTAGTTATCTGAATTTAGAATTCTACTCTGTGCCCTCTTGGATTTAGAATCTTTCCTCCCCGCCCCCCCCCCCATAACAAAATAAAGACTTTAATAATAATATCATGCTCAGATAATTTTTATAATTGTTCCTGACACTAGAATATTTAGTTTCCTGTTCCTATATCTACATATTTTCCCAAAACATTAGGTGAAGGCTGTTACTCCACATGTCTCAGTTCTGTTGATTTCTCTATCCCACATCTATATCTGCAGTAATGAGATTGATTGGGGAGGGCTTCCCCAGGAATGAGCATAAACTTTCTATACATATTGCAACTCAGACATCAGAACAGCATTCATAAACACCTTTGGCTGGTCAGTCAGCTAATTCAACCAGAGAGTGGTTTCATCTGTAAGTAGTGTACACACCTAACTTTTTCTGTCTACCCAGATAGGGCCTTTCTCTGTGCTATGAAACAGACAGGAGGAAAAAGAAGTCTCCTCCTTTTTCAATGCTATAAAAGAGCAGATGTTAAAACAATGTGTCTCATAAAGTGTAGTGAAAAGCCTGTTTAGTTAAGACTATTTGGTGTAAATCTGAATATTTTCTTTCTTTCTTTCTTTCTTTTTATTAGTAATTTATTGAGTACATACTTTGTGCTAGACACTGTGATAGGTGCTTGGAGATATGAATGTGAGCATATCTGGTTGAGGACGCGGGGAACTTACTTTAATATATATTCATCTTAATAACTATAGATTTATCATTTTAATAAATGGTTGAAGGAAACAAATAATGCTATAAGACTATGTAATGGATCATTTGACCTCCTAAGAGGAGACCATGAAACTTTCTCAGAGGAAGTGATTTTTCTGGTGATGTACACAAAGAGAGTAAAAATTGACTGAGTGGTGATTGAGTAGAGGCATGAAATGCATGAAAGTTACGATTTGAATGGTTTAGATCAGCATGGTGGGAGGACTGGCTGAACAGGAGGTTGGTGGCAGGAAAACATAAGTTGCAGTGGTCAGTATTTGCTACCTCCCAAGTGTGGACATGGGAGAGTTCCTTAATAGCACTGACTGCCTTTCATGTTGAGTCCTTACTCAGTAACCAGAGGCATAACGTCTATTCTGTATATCCACCACACATTCTGTCTCACAGCAAAGCCCATGTCATTTCTTCTCACTGCAACATTTCTCACTTTCTGTGGATATCAGTCCTCTCATCTATCTTCAGAATCTCTAGTCATAACCAAAGAGAGCTAATATACATTATGAGCCGGACACTGTTATATATACCTGATCTCCTTTCATCTCTATACCACTCTTCTTTCATGCAGGCATCATCACTCCCATTTACAGAAGAGATTTCTCAGGTGGATGCAGTGCAGCTGTATGACATCCATGCCCATGAACTTGGCATCACCTCATCTGCAAACTCAAAACAGTGCTTGAATATTGTTTGTGAGAAAGCAGTCTATAAAATAACAGTCTAATAATATTAATATCATAACTGGTACATACAAATAATTTATAAAATGCATTGTATAGTATATATTTAGTACATAATGAGGATTATAAAATATTGCATTTATTTAGTTATTTACAGTTCACACACCAAAACTTTCCAAAAAGTTTAGAAAAATTTCAACCAGTAACCTCTTATTTGGTCTTAAACAACTAAGAGGTGTGTGTGCCTATATGTGGTCTGTCCTTTAAATGTGTTTTAAACCTAAAGAAGTAGTGCTGCCATGAATTTAGATAAAACAGTATATAAAATGTGCTAAGATTGAAGCTATAATAAAATAATCTAGTGTAATAAGCATGAAAAAGAAAAAAGTTGAAGATTCAATATTTTCTTAATTGATTTTTGCAGTCAAGTTATGTAGATCAATGCTATATCCTTGGTTCTTCCATTAGTGATGTAACCCTGGGTGAATCATTTTCTGAATCCAAGATAGTAATTTGTAAAGTTTTTAAATCTGTAATTTTTTAAAATTAGGACAATTGTTATATGGATATTACCCAGAGCAGCATCTGCCTCTAACAGAGGCTCAAAAATGTTAGAAAACACTATCATTGTAAAATATTGAGTTGTTTCTATAATCAAAGTTCCTTATTTCTCTTTAGAAAGTCTATGGTATAATTAAATCATCTCCAATTTATCAATTAAAAAAAAACAAAACACAAAAAACCTCAGCTTAGAGAAACTTTCTTGTAACTCTTTTTAAAAAAATGTTGAGCTTCTTCCTACCTCCTAGCCAAATTATAGCTGAACATCTTTCTTTCCTACATCATTTATTTTCAGTATATACCTTGACTTTGGTTTAATTCTTCTTTCCTTAATGAGCACAGACATTTCTATTCACAATACACTGATACAACAGCTGGCTAGGATTTTTCTGTGATGCCCAGAGGAACTAATGTCTGAAGGTCACCACATGTACTTTTGTTCCTAACATTTGTTTTGGTTTTGGAATGTTGTTTTCAATCCTTTTCCTCATAACTGGGAATCAGGAAGCCTATAGTTCAATTCTGGTCTTGCATTTGCTATTGTGGCATTTTTCTGTTTACCTCTAGGAAATTGATTCTCCATGTACTAGAATTTTTATCTCTACCCTGTGCCTGTCAGATCAGTTTGGTATAGCAGATTGGTATTATTAGTTTGGCATTCTAATGCAGGGGTCATATTGCCTCAAGCACTGGATGGAGAAGTAGAAACTAAGTATGAGAGAGAATATGTAAAGATAGATTAATTATGCCTACCCTGAGAACAGGAATTTTCCCATCCTGCACTAGATGCTTCCAATGGCCCTTCCAGCACAGCACTGTGTGATCAGGTTAATCTGTGAGAAGGATTAGTGTTTTGTCACATCTACAACTTCTTTCCTTGAAATGATGCTAACGATGTTGAATATTTGCGATTTCATAATTCCCAGATATATGGGCTACTCCACACAGTTTTTACCTTCTGCCTCTTCATCTCCTTCTGTCTCTCTCTCTCCCTCCTTCCTTTTCTCTGAATCTATTTCACTTATTTCCAGAAAGAGAGCAATGATAAAGAACATTTGTAAATCTTCATTAAGAACTTCAAGCTATTAAAAACATATACAACAGCAAGAGAAAAGATTAATTTAAAATATTACCCAGAATCTTGACATTAATACAAATGTCACTAATGCATAAACACAAAGACAATCTAATCATTCTTTTCATTATTCTACTGATACTACCCCTTGCTGATAGCAGCTCCATTGGCAGATATCCTCATTACACTGATGGAGTACTGTATTAGTAAAACTTAAAATGACTTTTCATAGTCACACACCTAGTGAGAGGTGGACACTAAGCTCCATTTTAACAACCAGTCCAGGATTTATATCTTCTAGTTCACCAGCTTCCAAACCAAGATCTCACCATCTGATATAGTAAACATATCTCTGTGAAGTCATTGAATGTGTCTCCTTGGGTAACTTTGACTGACATCATCACAATCATAAAAAATAATTTTTTTAAAGCCACACTAGTATCAGAGTGACTGTAGGCCACATAGGCATCTTGAAAATTGACCAAGTTAGTCAATGTTTGTTAAACTAAGCAATCTCACTCGTGATAGGGACTTTTCTCTCTGACATTATGTAAATCCTATGAAGGTGTGCAGAAACTCACTTTGCCTTTGTGTTTATGAGTGCACATATGTGTGTTGTAGGGGAGGCCACACTCACATAAGAATTTGTGGGCTTCAAAGAGAAACATATGCCTAGAAACAAAGAAATATAATATTTTCTTTTTTCTCTTCATCTCTAGACCACCTAGATTCACAATCCTGAACACATACCTATGAGCATTATATAGAAAATGCTTAACAGGACTTCAAAAGGGCCTGCTTCTTTTCTCTTAAACATTTTATATATATATATATATATATATATATATATATACATACACACACACACACACACATTATACATTATACACACACACACATTATTTTTCAAGAAAGAAGAAACTCTTAAAAATGTGTATATTAAAGTATATTTTTAAACTCATTAATATCAAAAGTTATGCTATTTTTATTGTTTTGTATAATTGCACTAAAATAAATTTGCAGGGAAAAAAAAGACTGTATGGGCTTCGGGTATTTTTTTTGGTGGTGGGGGGAACAAAGACATCTTTTTTATATTCGTTATTTCCAATGATAGTCCCTTTAAAAATAGGATCATTCTAATCTTAGCATCCATTTCAGGACCTGCATGAACTCAAGACAAGGTCATAAATATTTGACACATAAGAAAGTGATATTCTTGGCCTTATTTCCTCTTCTTTCCTTTCACATTATTCCAGCATACATGTCAGACACTTTATCAGTCACAAGAGGTGTTTGGTGAAACTCCACCCATTCTTTCCGAAAGTGAAACTCCTCATCTCAAACATCTTAGAAGGACCTCCTTTCCAGGACAGGTACATGATTTGGGGTGTGTCTGAGGTAGTATAGCCCAAACAATGCTGTTTGGAGTTTTTCCTGGTGAGTTTGTGTAACAGCAGAAAAACTGAATCTTTCTCCTGGAGCTCTTAAACTGGGAGTAGGTAAGTATAGGTTTGTTGAAGGATATCTTCACTGCCATGTGGAGAGATCCCATCTTAGTGATAACATAAACCAAGAGCATTAGAGTCAAAAGGGGAGAACAAATACACACACACCCCAAAAAAGAAACAGTTGAAGGGCCCAATATGGCAATGATGTTCTTTGTACCAACTCTAGATGTCCTAATCAGTTGAGCCAAGAACCTCTCTTTTATACATTGACTGGTAGTAGCTTTCAGCCAGAAATATCCTGAACAATGCAGTGTACAAAGATGTGCAACATCACTTTTATACCTTTAAGGACCACCAGCCTACCAATGGGGTATCTGTGTGTTTCACAGTGTCACAATAATATTCTAAATCTTTATCTTCTGTCACTGGTCTCCAAAAATAAGAAGCTATTCAATAGAGTGAATCAGAACAGATAATTATTAATCAAATTTACTACCCACAATCCTTACATTTTGTAGTCACTTTCAAATGACTCTTCTGGACCCTCCAGGGAGCAATGGCACATCAACAGTGTATATCTTATCATTTTTATGTTTTCAACGTTCGGCCCACTTACTGGATGTCTCCACTATGTCAGGCACTGTGTTCTAGTGATGAATTACACAAGAGTTCTGCTCTGGAAATATGCCCTGTTTCCTCTTGAGGGAAACAGAGATATGTACAGAACATCTCAGCAGTCAGTGAGAGGTACTCTGATAGAAGTACACACAGGGTTTGTGAAAACTCAAGGTACAGAAGCATTTATGTGACTATTAGACTTATCTTAGATAAAGTCAGAAAACGGATAGAAGATGTTACAAGAGAGAATAGACAGATACAGGCATGGAGGCAAGAGGAGCTTTAATATTTTACACATATGAACACATTGGTATATTTTCAGTGGAGAGATAAGGGTAGAGTTAGTTGGGGAGATAGGTACATGATAAGGAAGAGCCCCAGTAAATACAAATACAGTCGCTGAAGTATTTGAACCAAAGGACCAGCATCAGTGTTTGGTACAATATTGAAATGAATTGAAGGAGAATGAACATAAATTAGTTTGATGTTTTTTTAGGAATCCTGATGAAATATGGTAAACCCTACCATTACATACTAAAAATAGTCTGGGAAAGGTCACTCTTTGCAAGAACTTCTGATACCACATTTGTGATGTGCCTGTGGGAAAATAATTTCCCATTTCTGAATTTCAGTTTGCCTGCATGGCCTGGGAATCACCTGAGACAGGTAGTCCCTAAAGTTCCTTTCTCCTCTAAAATGGGATTATTCTGAACCATGCATCCGGTATGGGAAGAATTCAAAATATTTTATAGACAAACTTGAGCCTAAAAATCCAAGTGAATGCATCAGTCTTGTTCCAAAAATGCAAGTGACAGTTTTGACTACCCACACAGAGGTGGTTCAGTGTCCCAACTCAGTTCAGTATCTGCACTAGTGCTAACCACCAATTACCTCGGTAGAGGTAGAGCTCATTTTAGTGTGGCTGTGATCTTCCACTGTCATTCCAAGCCATCATCGCTGCACAAAGACCCATTTCTACCCCAGTTTAATATAATCAAATGCTTATTTGTACTAGTAAAAACAGTTCAGAGTATACCCTTACTCAGTATTATAATTTGAAAAAACCTGTATCCAATAAAATATGGTCTAAGCCAAATGTTTTAACTTCTGATATAAAAGAAAAAGGAATAGACCACTTGATAGGACACAAACTAAATCTCTACAAGTTCAAGTAAGTTGAAATTATATCAAGCATCTTCTCAGATCACAATAACATGAAACTAGAAATCAATTGCAACAAGAACATGTAAAGACATTTGAACACATGGAGGCTAAATAGCATGTTATTAAACAATGAATGGGTTACTGAGGAGATCAAGGAAGAAATTGAAAACTTCCTGGAAACCAATGAAAATGAAGACACAACAACACAAAATATATGGGATGCAGCGAAAGCAGATCTGAGAGGGAAGTTCATAGCACTACAGGCCTACCTCAAGAAACAAGAAAATTTTCTAATACACTATCGAACCTCACAACTTAAAGAATTAGAAAGAAAAAAAAAAAAACAGAGCAAGTAGAAGGAAGGAAATAGTAAGTATCAGAGCAGAAATAAGTAACATAGAGAACAACAACAAAAAAATTCAAAGGATCAATGAAACGAAGAGCTGGTTTTTCGAAAAGATAAACAAGTTTGATGGACCCTTAGCTAGACTCACCAAGTAATAAAGAGAGAGAACTCAAATACACAAAATCAGAAATGAAAGAGGAGAAGTAACAACTGATAACAGAAATACAAAAGATTGTTAACAACTACTATGAACAATTATATGGCAATACATTAGACAATCTAAGCAAAATGGACAAATTTCTAGAAACACAGAGTCTCCCAAAACTGGACCGGGAAGAGAGAGAACACTTGAACAGACCAATAACAACTGAAGAAATTGAAGAGGTAATCAAGACTCTTTCAGCAAACAAAAGCTCAGGCCTGGATGGCTTAATGGGGGAATTTTACTGAACTTTCAAAGAAGAACTAACACCCATTCTCCTAAAACTATTTAAAAAAATTAAAGAAGAAGAAAGACTTCCAAACTTATTTTATGAGGCCAGCATAATTCTAATTCCGAAACAAGAAAGAGACAATATAAAGAAAGAAAACTACAGGCCAATATCCCTGATGAATATAGATGCCAAAATCCTGAACAAAATACTAGCGAATTGAATCCAGCAATACATCAAAAAATTATTCAACATTACCAAGTGGGATTCATCCCAGGGATGCAAGGCTGGTACAATATTCACAAATCAATAAATGTGATATACCACATAAATAAAATGAAGAATAAAAACCACATGATCATATCAATAGATGCTGAAAAAGCATTTGACAAAATTCAGCATCCATTTCTGATAAAAATGCTCAGCAGTGTGGGAATAGAGGGATCATGTCTAGACATAATAAAGGCCATATATGAAAGACCTACAGCCAACATCATACTCAATGGGCAGAAACTAAAAGTATTTCCCTTAAGAACACGAACAAGACAGGGATGCCCACTTTCACCACTCTTATTTAAAATAGTACTGGAAGTCTTAACCACAGCAATCAGACAGGAAGAAAAAAGTTAAAAAAATCCAAAATGGAAAAGAGGAAGGGAAACTGTCATTATTTGCAGATGACATGATATTATACATAGAAAACCCTAAAGACTCCATTGAAAATCTACTAGGCTTAAATGAATTTGGCAAAGTAGCAGCATACAAAATTAACATCAAAAAATCAATGGCATTCTTATACACCAATAATAAACTAACAGAAAGAGAAACTGAAAGAACAATCCCATTTACCATCGCAGCAAAGAAATTAACATACCTAGGCATAAACTTAACCAAACATGTAAAGGACTAATTTGCAGAAAACTACAGGTTATTGAAAAAAGAAATAGAGGAAGATATAACAAAGTGGAAGCATATACCTTGTTCATAAATTGGAACAGTCAACATCATTAAAATGTCCATATTACCCAAAGCAATCTATAGATTCAACGCAATCCTCATCAAAATACCAATGACATATTTCACAGAACTAGAACCAAATACTTCAAAAGTTCACGTGGAACCAAAAAAGACCGCGAATAGCCACATGAATCTTGAAAAAGAAGAACAAAGTTGGAGGGATCACATTACCAGATTTCAGGTTATACTACAAAGCCACTCTAATCAAAACAGCCTGGTACTGGCACAAGAACAGGCATAGAGACCCATAGAACAGAACAAAGAACCCAGAAATGGACCCAAGGCAATATGCTCAATTAATATTTGACAAAGGTGGCAAGAGCATACAGTGGAGTAAAGACAGCCTCTTTCATAAATGGTGTTGGGAAAATTGGACAGCTACTTGCAAAAAAATGAAACTAGACCATCAACTTACATCATACACAAAAATAAATTCAAAATGGATAAAAGACTTAAATGTGATCCGTAAATCCATAAAAATTCTAGAAGAAAATGTAGGCAACAAAATTTTGCACATCATACTCAGCAGAATTTTCACTGATACATCACCTACAGCAACAGAAACAAAGGAGAAAATGAACACATGGGACTACATCAAACTAAAAAGCTTCTGCACAGCAAAAGAAACCATCAAAATGGATAGGCAACCCACTGTATAGGAGAGCATCATTTTGAATGATCCATCAGATAAGGGGTTAATTTCCAAACTATATAGAATATTTATGCAACTCAACAAAAGGAAGACAAAAAACCCAATTAAAAAAATTGGCAGAGGTGCTGAATAGACACCTCTCCAAACAGGACATACAGATGGCTAAGAGACATATGAAGAAATGCTCAACATCACTAATCATCAGAGAAATGCAAATTAAAACAACAATGAGGTATCACTTCACACCTGTCAGAATGGCCGCCATTAACAAATCATCAACCAAGTGTTGGCGAGGGTGTGGAGAAAAGGGGTCTGTAGTACACTGCTGGTGGGAATACAGACTGGTGCAGTCATTATGGAAAACAATGTGGTGTTACCTCATTTGATCCAGTGATCCCACTTTTAGGAATGTACCCTAAGAAGCCTGAAACACCAATCAGAAAGAATATACGTACCCCCGTGTTTGTAGCAGCACTGTTTGCAATAGCTAAGATCTGGAAACAGCCCAAGTGTCCATCAGTAGATAAATGGATAAAAAAGCAGTGGTACATATACACAATGAAGTACTATGCACCTGTAAGAAAGAAAGAGATCTTGTCTTTTGAGACGACATGGAAGGACCTGTAAAGTATTATCCTAAGTGAAACAAGCCAAGCAGAGAAAGGCAAATATCACATGATCTCACTTATTTGTGGAATATAATGAACATAACAATCTGAGGAATAGGGTAGACCCAGAAACGTGGAAGTAGTGTACAGACTGAAAACCCTCAGAATAGGGAATGGTTTATCTGAGATAAACCACAGATTTTATGCATGTACGCATAACCAATGGACATGGACAACAAAGCCAGAGACGGGCTGAGAGGGATGGGGAGGAGGGTGTCAATGGGGTAAAAAAGGAGAAACATCTGTAACAAAAATAAAATTAATGAAAAACAAAAAAAAAGAAGAAGAAAGAAAGTGGCGAGCTTGCCCTGAAGGATTGAGCCAGGCCAGATTGAAAGGAAACAGAGATCTGTACCCACAGGAAGATAGCCTAAGGAAATAAGGCTCACAGAAAATAAGGGGGACATTTTTTTAAAGCAATGTGGTGGGGTAGCACAGAGGTTAGGTAGACAGATAGTCTACAATCACTCTGTAGAAGGATCTCTCTCTCTCTCTCTCTCTTTCTCTCTCTCTCTCTCGTAGTCTACATCACTCTGTAGAAGTACCTCTCTCTCTCTCTCTCTATCTTGTTTTTTATCTTCACCCTAGGACACCTTTGCATTCATCTTCAAATAGAGCAGGAGGGAGTGAGGAGAGGAAAGAGGGAGAGAAACATAGACATGAGAAAGACACATCGACTGACCGCCACCCACACAACCCCAACCAGGGCAGGAACAAACCACAGCTGAGGCACTTGCCCTTGGGACCTGAACCTGGGTCTCTCTGTTCTGAGGGCTGATGCTCTAACTGCTGAGCCAACCCAGCCAGGGCTCCTTTTTTTTCTTTCTTTTTTTCTTTATTTATTGTTGACCATATTACAGATGTCCCCCATTTTTTCCTTTCTTTGTTCTTCTCCACCAACTGTAGAAGGATCTTAAAAGAACTTAGCCATGACAGGACAGGAGATATGCAGGTTTGGAATGATTGCAAGTGGAGCTGTCAGTAGGAAAGCTGATGCAGAAACAAACAAACAAACAAACAAATAAATAAATAAATAAATAAGAAATAAGAAAAAGGAAAAAAAAACATCAATATGTACTTAAAATCAACTGCCTTCTTAAAATCAACTACTCTCTTTTGACATTTTCCTTTTATTTCATGCTATTTCCCACTGAAGTGAAGCAGTGAGAGTTAAATCAGATTGGGACGTGATAACTCTGACTTGTACCATGAGGACATCACTGCCATTCAGGATGCTAAGTGGTATCTGTGGAAATTGCGTAGATAAATGGGGGGGGGGGGGTTATTAAATGCTATGTACACAGAGCGGCCTAGTGGAAGGGGTGTGGGTTCTTCATTCAGTCCAGCATGCTGGTCCTGACCTACACTGTGTGACTTAGGGAAACTGGCTACCCACATTAATCTTCAGATTTCTCTTCTGGGAAATGTGTGTTATAACATAATAATTACATAAAGATTATAGTATGGCAGGCACGCTACCCATCAATCACCTGGAAATTATTTTATTTTCTGAAAATTAAATACACGTAATAGTGGAACTTTGTTGGTACCCCATTCCAATTCATGAGTTTTACTTTATCACCTCTTTGATCCCATCATTTAGTTTCTATTGACTTTCTTGTTAACAGCTCACACCTGGGACTTCTGAGGCTGGACTTGAGTACAGGAACCTCCATAACCAAGGGAGAGTTTTACTATCCTCCCAACTCCAGGGTAGCCCATTACCAGTGACTGGTGGGGGAGCTCAGATTCCCATCACCTCTGCCTTCAAGTGAGACAAATACAGGTGTACTTTCTTCTTAACAGCTCCACTGGAAGCCACATTGCATCTGGGACTTAGGCTGACATCACATCTTTGTTCGGCTCCTCCACCTCCTATTTTGGCATGCCACACTCCCTCCCTAGTTCCTCCTAGGAGCATTTCCTTAACACATACCTGTAGTACCTGAATCTTTTGCCCAGTGTCTGCTTCTGATAGAGTTCAATGGGAGATGCATAGAAATGTAAAATGTTAGTGTCAGGTGTGGCTTCTGTTAGGTTGACCGTAAAGATGTGTGTGACTATAGTATTTGAGGGAACGAGTGACTAACTTTCTAAGACTATTATCTGGTGTCTTAGAAGAAGATAATGCTGGACCAGGAAGAGATTGGGAGTAAGATAGCACAAAAACTGCCAATTCTGTTCAGAAAGACTCCATTAACCACAGCAAACAGACCACGTGGAAGTCAGAGAACAGGAACTTGTCAGTGTTCATCCAGGACCGTGCGGAGAACACTGGCTTTGGTAAAAATCAGTGCTACAGACACTGTTGTATTTAAACAGGCCTCATCCCTCTCTATATGGAATATCCCTCCAGACAGGTTGCTTTTATTCACATCTGTGATTCTCAGATGACTGGGTAATACAGAGAAAGGGGTGGTAGTTCAGTCCTACCTGGTTCTAAGACATTGTTTTTGTTACCCCTTTCCAGCCTTGACACTATCGTTGGAACACCTCTTACTTTTTATTACAATCCCTTTGGTTCATATTCTGAACAGAGGCCTTTTGGTTACCCTTCACCTTCCAAGTCTTTCCAGTCCAGCCTGCCGCAGGTGGAATACTAGGATGTCCTATTCTAGTTCTGGCTTCCAAGACCCAACCTTTAGCACCAAGTCAATTCATTTATCTGAAGCCTATGCCAGGAGGCCATTGTCAGCCTCAAGATATATTACCTGGACTATTTCATAGAGCTTTATTTACATACCCTGTGAGGAAAAGAGGCTTCTCAGCATATCTCTGTCTAAATACAAGTCCTCCTCCCCCATGTGTTAAAAAAATATCATGACTTGGAGCCATGCTGCCAAAGTTGTGGCTTACCTTCTTTTTAGACTCAGCCAGGTTGGTTCCACTGTAAGTTAAAAACCTAGAGAGCCCTATAGTGCTATTTCAGTAAGTAAATATATGCACGATTAAAGCATATAAGTTACAGTGCACTGATCACAGGTTGGTAGTTGGGTTAATGAAAAATGGATGGTTAGGTGTCTTGTTTGTTGTTGTATATATATATTTTTTAATGATTGAGCATATTCGTTGGGTCATTTCACATAAATTAACTCATATCTCTGCCAGTATTTCAATCAGTGCTCAGGCATTCTGCCTTTCACACATTTAATTTGAATACATATTTTTGGGCAGAAACATACATTAACATGACACAATTTTGACTCTACTACACTATCATAACCCACAGGAACTTATTGTGTATGTAGTATTGTAATCTGTAATCCTGAAATAAAATTCCTCTGTAAATTCATAAATACGTCCATATGAGACATCTGCATATTTTGAGCCATTAACAAGTGTGTTGCATTTTTTAAAAGGGGGTTTTGCATTCATAGAGCCACAGTGTAGCCTCAGAGGCTAGATATTTTATAATTTACATTAACTATTTAAGCATGGGTTTTCTAAAATGCCTGTTCTCATATCAAGATGTCTGAACACTATAAAGAAATTTTGTTTAGGGCTGGATTAGGGCATTAATCTGTAGGCAGCATGACTGTAGCATGGAAACATGTCCACATAGAATGTCAGACAAGATCTATTAAGTAGCAGACTTTTAAAAGAGATTAGGTGCTTATTACATGTACACACTTTTCAGAGATATATTAATTTAAACACAATAACAATATACATTTCAGAATGCTCTGCTCCTCATAGAATATGTATGGTTAAAAATAGAGAATATAGAATGACTATCAAGAAAAGTCAATTTGTAATCATTTAATGCCCACATTGCCCCTATCCTAAAGTAATAGGCAACTGAAGAAAATGCAGGGTAGTCCATTTCTCTCATCGCTTAGTAATGAAAAAAAATATTTGGTGGCTTCTATTGTTCAACATTATGCTGATGGAATGCAAATAGAATAGTAGAAAGGAAGACTGAGTGGCAAGATAATAATTTCTGCGGGAGTCAACATTTCAAAAAAAAGTTCATGGCACAAATCTCATTTTCTATGTGAAGCAAGGTTAAAAGTTGTATTTAATCATGGATTGGACTTGCTACAGCTCTGAAAAGCCATTATAAAGCATTGCTAGCATGGGCAATTTTGTTGGCAGGATAGTAGTATAAGATTCAATTTTCCACCCTTTGCAGTTCAGATAAAAATAAGGGGGGTGGTGAAGACTTCCGGTGAAGATGGCGGCGTAGGTAAACGCGGTATCACGTCCTCCCACAACCACATCAAAGTTACAACTAAACTACAGAACAACCATCATTCAAAACCGCCTGAAATCAAGCTGAATGGAAGTCGTACAACTACGGAATTAAAAAAAAAAAAAAAAAAAAAAGGCAGCTACATCCAGACTGGTAGGAGGGGCGGCGGCGCGAGGGGTGGCCTTGGCACAGCGGCGGCAGCGGCATGGCGGCGCGAGGGGCTGGTCCCACACCCAAGTGTGGCGGATAAAAATCAGGAGGCTCCCGCAGCTGGGAAGGTCCTTCCTGAGGACTGAGGGGTCCCCGTCCCACACCAGGTGCCCCATTCAGGGTTCCAGTGCCAGGAAGAGAAGTCCCCATAACTTCTGGCTGGAAAAACCAGTGGGAACTGAGGCTCAGGGAGGCTGAGGCGGCTGGAGCCCCAGGCAGCTCCCTAGAGGGCCGGCGCACGGACTTATCGGACTCTCTCCCTCTAAGCTTGGAGGGGAGGCAGCTCAAGGGGCGCCAGAGACATACAGGGAAGAACTGAGCTGTTTGGCACTGGAGTGAGGGCTGGAGAGGGGGCTTCCTCGAGGACAAACGTGCTGTAAGAGGCCTTTGTTCCTTTGGTGAGCCCTTCCCTTGGGCGGCAGACAGAAGCCATATCTGGGACTCCAGCAACCTGGCTCACACTGGTAGCCCTGCCCTGTTGACTCCCTGAGGCCCCGCCCCGCCCTGCCCCACACAACTTTCAAGCCCACCCAAGCTGTTGCCACTTGCTTAACCATAGGATTGGCCGGTCTTGGATCCTGCTTCAGGTTTTTCCTAAATTCTTTCAAACGAGCAGCATCGGGTCTCAGCGAGCCCCATACCTCTCATTAAGTAATACACTGAAACAAACACAGGGAGGCAGCCAAAATGAGGAGACAAAGAAACAGGTCCCAAATAAAAGAACAGAACAAAACCCCAATAAAAGAAATAAGCGAAAGGGAGATAAGCAACCTAACAGATGCTGAGTTCAAAATACTGCTTATAAGGATGCTCAATGAACTTAGTGAGAACCTCAGTGCACTTAGGGAGGGCCTCAAGAGCATAAAAAAGGACCAGTTAGAAATCATGGATACACAGTTAGAATTGAAGGAGGCATTAACTGAAATAAAGAATAATTTACACAGCTTCAATAATATAGTATGTAAATCCAAGGAGCAAACCATCGATTTGGAATATAAGGAAGCAAAAAATGCCCAATCAGAACAGCAAAAAGAAAAAAGAATCCAAAAAAATGAGGATAGTGTAAGGAGCCTCTGGGACAGCTTCAAGCGTGCCAACATTCGCATCTTGGGGGTGCCCGAAGGAGAAGAGAGAACAAGAAATTGAAAACCTGTTTGAAACAATAATGGCAGAAAACTTTCCTAACTTGGTGAAGGAAACAGACATACAAGTCCAGGAAGCACGGAGAGTCTCAAACAAGATGAACCCCAAGACACATCATCATCAAAATGCAAAAGGTTCAAGACAAAGAGAGAATCTTAAAAGCAGCAAGAGAAAGGCAGCTAGTTACCTACAAGGGAGTACCCATTAGGCTGTCAGCTGATTTCTCAAAAGAAACTTTGCAGGCCAGAAGGGAGTGGCAAGAAATATTCAGAATAATGAAAACCAAGAACCTACAACCAAAATTACTCTATCCTGCAAAGCTGTCATTTAGAATTGATGGACATATAAAAACTTTCCCAGACAAGAAAAAGTTAAAGGAGTTCATCACTACCAAACCATTATTATATGAAATGATGAAGGGTCTTTTTGAAGAAAAAGATAAAATGTATGAACAAACAAAATGGCAATGAATGCATATCTATCAACAATGGAATATACAAACAAAATGAACAGGAAGAACAGAAACATTCTCATAGATACAGAGAACATTTTGTTGGTTGCCAGTTGGGAAGGGGGTTGGGGGAATGGGTGAAAAAGGTGAAGGGATTAAGAAGCACAAATTCATTGCTAGACTGACAAACCTCAAAGGGAAAGGGGTTGGGGGCGAGGGAAGAAATAAACCAAAGAACTTATATGCATAACCAATGGACACAGACAATAGTATGGGAAAAGGTGGGAGGGGGGCGGGAGTGGGGAGGAGGGGGTCAATGTGGGAAAAATGTGGAACATCTGTAATACATTTTACATCCAACAATAAAGATTTGAAAAAAAATAAAAATAAGGGGGGGGGGGTAGAAAGGTATAAATTTTCTTCCCCCAAATGATATTTTTTAGTTGATGGTATTTAGCTGTATTAGAGTCTGCAAAATGTATTGGCTTTCCAAAGAAAATGACTAAAATAAAATCTGAAAGTGGCAAGTTGACATCTTTATAATAAATAAATAAAGAAACAAACAAATAGGGATAGGTGCGTTTGGAATAATTTAAAAAATGAAAATAAATAAAGAGGGAAGGTATATGGTCATTGTGTAAATTGTCCTACTTTTAACTGCCCAGGTTCTTGATTCAACAAGGAGCTGGCCAATGAAAGCTACGTCATGGTTATGGGTAGGTGAGAAGTCCTGACTCACAGGAGTTCATTTCTGAAATAGTACAAAATACCAATAATGCAAAGTGATTCCCATTCTTGAGGAAAAGCCAAGTATACTGGATGCAAAGGTCATGGGCAGGGTAAAATGCAGGACCCTACATGTGTTGACATTTTTAATAAAAGAGTCCAGTCCAGCCGGTGTGACTCAGTGGTTGAACATCAGCCCATGTACCAAGAGGTCACCTGTTTGATTCCTGGTCAGGGCACATGCCCAGGTTGTGAGATAAATCCCCAGTGAGGGGCATGCAAGAGGTGGCCAATCAATGTTCTCTTTCATCAATGTTTCTGTCTGTCTCTCTCCTCCCTTCCTCTCACTCTAAAGTCAATTAAAAAAATTAAAATAAATAAAATAAAAGAGTCCAGATGTTGTCAGTAACAGCAGATGGCATAAAGAACAAGCAATGAGATTGGGTAGCTAGTGACATCTTATCAAAGAAACCCTACCTGGATAATTGGCATTAAATTAGCAAGTTAGAACTGCCATAACCAGGCTGATGGCAAGAGCCCAGGGTTTAAGCCACACATGAATTTGAAATATATTTATATTCTTTTATGGGCTGAGTGTCCTTAAATTTTAAATCTTCTAACATCTATAAAACAGGTTCATAATTTAACATGTGAAGATTTTTTTTTTTTTTGAAAAAATAATATTCATCATCAAGCTTGATCCTCATAATACAGGATATCTTAAATATTTTATTTCTTTTTACTATAAAGAGCAGAAAAAGTCTTACTTACAATCTCAGGGATTTGCATTTTTACCTAGAAAATTAATTCAAAAATTAATTTGAAAACTCACATCACAAAATGTAATATCTGTTTATTACTGAGACAGTTGGCAATATTTAAAGCCATCTCCTGATTTTGTCCACAAGCAAAAAGCAACATTTTTTGAGAAAAAAAATAAATCAAGGTAAAATTTATGAGAGGATAATCTTCAATTTAAATCTAAAAGTCAAAAGCAGAAATAACTTGGGACTCACAGGCATAGGAGATTAAAGATGGTGATGAAGGGAGACTGGGTGTTACCATGATTGTCAAGATGTCAACCAAGAGTGCTTATGGCGTGGCCAGTAGGTGTGCATGATTTGAAAATATATCAACTTTTCTTATGGAGCTATAGTCTAAGATTTGTGACATAGGAAGCATAGTCCACTTTATCTTGATAGCTGAAGGAGCCAGAAAACCATTATTGGAGTCATGTGCCTTTAATTCATCCTTATTTCCACCTCTGCTGTCTAGTTGAGATTCCAATTTGGATACCTGGCTGGTAACTTCATAGAAATATAAGACAACTCATATTTAATGAACTGAGCACCCCGTTGGCTTCTTCTAATATACATACTGTGAATCCCTATATCTGGAGGCAGCTATACTTTCATTTTGCTAAGAATCTTAATTTGAAAGATGTAGAAATAAAAGTGTAGCTGCTAAACCCCTCTGTGTGTTTGTGTGTTCGTAGCTGTTTAGTATGCTATTTCTTTATTCGGTCAGTGTTGAATAACCTCAAGCCCTAGGGACCCAAATACAAGTCAGCTTTCAACATAAGAAAACTCATTTTGATTCTCCCATTTGACAGAGGTGATGAACTTGTGTTGACTTTGGTCACAATTACAGGCAGGAGCTGGGCACAGAGTGAGGAAATAGTCGGCATCAGTGAACGGGTTCTCAGGGGTAATGAGCCAAAGAAGAGACTCTCTCCTGATTCCTTTGGGATATTGCTAAAAATAGACCCTTTGCTGACTCTTAGTATAAAACTAAAATGAAGACTGGGGAATATTGAGACCAGGAGGTGCAGACATGAATTTAAGACATACAAAATGAAACAACATTCCAAAGGTGAAGAGATGGATTCTTGAAGAATATTAAACTTGATTGAAAGTGACAACAAAAATTCATATATCCATGGGGTATTATAGCTGAAAGGGCCCAAAGGAAACTCACTCTCTTGATTTTACAGATGAGAAAACATGCCTTAGAGAAGTTATCTAAATCGTCCAAGGAATAGAATAAGTTAGAGGGAAAGGCAAGTCTAGAACACTGCAATTTGGAGTACTATTTTACAGTTATGATCCAGTATCACATCTTCTGTGTAGAAGTTATAAACATGTAGTTGCTTTCTGAGAGATAATAAAGATTATATAAAATACCTTTAAATAATATAGATTATTTCAAACACCTAAAAACTGTATTCTCCCTGAATAACATTTAGTTCTATTCTTGGCAAATAAAAAGTTATGACATTCAGCCCTGGCCAGTTTCCCTCAGCGGTTAGAGCATCAGCCTGCAGTCTAAAGAGACCTGGGTTTGGTTCCTGCTAAGGGCTCATATCTCGGTTGCAGTTTGTCCCCGGCCCTGGTTGGTCGTTCGGGTGGCAGCCACTTGATGTGTCTCTTTCACATTGATGTTTCTCTCTCTGTTTTCCTCTCTCTCCCTCCCACTGTATCTGAACAAAAAGTGAAAAAATGTCCTTGGGTGAGGATAAAAAAAAAAATAAGTTATGACATTCAGAAAGTTAAGCGTATGTATATATTGGGGTGGAAGATTTTCAAGAACATCATTGTGTGCTTTTTTGGCTAAAGAATGAGTATGTAAATAAATTACTGATTAATATTAAACTTGAAATATTCTTGACTAAGCCCTTATTGGCCAATATTTTAACTGAATTAAACATGTTTTAACTCTCGGCATAAAAACAGGAATGCAAATGCTTGATTTATGGACAAAGAAGAAAAGACACAAATAGTACGAGTTTACTAGCTGACAATTTCCATTCTTGGCCTAAGGGAAGAATCCTGCTTTCTTTTTTATCCTCACCGAGGATATTTTTCCATTTTTTGTACAGATAGAGTGGGAGGGAGAGAGAGGAAGGGAGAGAGAGAGAGAAACATCGACGTGAAGGGACACATCGAGTGGCTGCCACCCGCACAACCAACCAGGGCCGGGGACAAACTGCAACCGAAGTACGTGCCCTTAGCGGGAACCGAACCCGGGTCTCTCCGGACCGCAGGCGGACGCTTTAACCGCTGAGCCAAACTGGCCAGGGCAGAACCCTGCTTTCTTTTCAGATTCTTTCCTCTGGAGTGAACATGGTTAATAGAAGGCATGTGATGAAAAGTTTCATATCAACCACAGCTTCACTGCATAGATCTGCCTTCATCTTTCTCATTCAAGAGAAAGCCAGAGGTATAGGCTTACATGTTAAGGCATTGCCTTGGTGGAATGGAATGTCCAAACTGCATAATTATATGCTATGCTAGGTATTGCCAATACTTGTATTTGGGTAATTCAAGATGTTTTAGCCTTAAAAAAAATAATAATATTGAAAAAAAAAACTCAAATTTTTTTTCTGGCCACAGGCTAATTATGAATAAAGAGAACATTTCTCATTTAGATTGGTCTTAGTAACTGAGTTCTTAATCAGATGAAAATGGAAGAATCATGGTGTTTCTGAGTCATGTATAAAGACAGATGACCTCTATGTGCCACTATTTGTTTGTTTGTTGTTTTATTCTTGCATTATGCTGCTTGAAACATGGATGTGAGGGCTGGAGCTCTAGCAGTGATTTTGGATGATGAGTTTAAGATCCATAGTTAGGTCTTGAAAGTTTCAGGGAAACAGCACATCAGACCTAAACTGTCCATAGCTTACTGGCCTTAGTTGAAAAAGAGAATACCATGCTCTCTACTTAATCTATTTTATGAGTTATATATCACATGAAGTTGAAACTTCTAATATATCACCCTTCATCAGAAGAGTGACAACTTACTAGCACTTCTCTTCAGAGCTCAAGTAGAACTTAATGTCTGTCTAAGATTTAGAAAGATAGAGGTCCTCATTATTGTTGAATCAACATCTGTGTCTTTGGGATTCAGGTTTTTCTGCTTATTAATCATTTTTTAAGAATTAGATTTTGTTCATGACACATTCATAATGTTGAACCTGAACAACCTACTCAGTTTTCAAAGGAAGGAAAAACATTCACAGACAAATACTACTGTTTAAAATATTACCTGCCTTTATCATTTTAATTCAGTGTTAGATAATCACCCATAGAACATAAAGCAAACAAACAGACACAGAACTCTACATTAAACCTCATCAATACCATATCATCAATCATTTGTGTTTTTTTTTTCTTTTTTACCTAACAGAAGTACTTTATTTTTTAATTTGATTTATTGGAGGTGACATTGGTTAATAAAATTATTGGGTTTTAGTTGTACAATTTTGTGATATATCATCTGTATATTGTATTATATGTTCACCACCCCAAGTCAGATCTCATTCTATCACCACTTAGTCCCATTTACCCTCTACCCTCTTCTACCTTCCTTCATCCTTTTTTCCCCTGGTAATTAATCACCATACTGTTTTCTGTGTTTATGTTTTTTTTTTTTTTTACTTGTTCCCTTCTCTTTTTCCACCAGTCCCCAACCCTCCTCTCTTTTGACAGCTGTCAGTCTGTTCTCTGTTTCTATTTTATTGATAATTTTGTTCGTTAGACTCCACATAGAAGTGAAATCATATAGTATTTGTTTTTCTCTGATTGGCTTATTTCACTTATATAATACTCTCCAGGTCCATCCATGTTGTCACAAATGTAAGATTTCCTTCTTTTTTTTATATCTGAATAATTACTGAGTATCCTACGCAGTGCCAGGCACTATACTCTGTGCCTTTGGAGAATATATATATATATATATATATATATATATATATTTTTTTTTTTTTTTTCCCAGTATTCCTGAACATCTAGTAGATGAGGTTAGCTTTGCCAGTTTCTGATTTAGTCCATTTTTCGATGAATCCTAATTAAGGTTTCTCTAAAAAACGTTGCCTTCATTTGTTTGCAGAGATTCTGCATGCTTCAGGCTTGCTTTCTCATCTCACTTGGATGAGAGACAGAGGGAGGAAAACAGAGGGAAAAAGAGGGAGTGCTAGCAGGTGTTTGTACATGGTTGTATGGAGCATGTGTGAGTGTGCATGGTAGACCTGAAGCCATACTCTTTGGATTGTAGAAAACAACATTTCCGAATATCCTGAGGGTGCTGTACGTGCTGTCATTCACTACCTTACATTTGTCAGGCAGTTACAGGCTTGCCTAGGTCCCAGGTATCCTTAATTTTCTGGAACTGTGAGTTTGCCTCTCAGCTGGGCTCAGCACTGTCACTGACTTCATCAAAGCCCCAAAGGACTTATGAATTTTAGTTTTACAAGGAGGCCATGGAATTTTAAACCTTCTCTGCTATCTCAGGGTCTACTATGCATCCTTATGACAGTCCTTGCCTCCTGCACAAATGAGCCTATGATTTAAAGAGTGTGTGAAGGACTGGATGCCATGATATTTCTCTTACCGGTGTTTGCACTGGTGGGATTTGGAAGGCTCTCAGCATGGTCATGAATGACTCTCTTTGCACACTGGTCACAGGCATTTGTCAAGCCAACTTCACTAATGTGGAATAATTGGGTCGTAAGGGCTGACTCTGTTGAAGTAATAAAATAGCTGAATTATTAAATATCTTAAAATATTTAAATATGGATTTTGTTTTGGGAAGGTATGCTGTTTTGTCCTCCTCAACAACTCAGTAACTCCAGTGAATTGCTAACAGCATGTGGTGAGAATCAACTTTAATATTTAGATGAGAACTATGAGGCTGCTTTACTCAGCGCATAAGACTAACCATTTATATTTGTGTTGCAATAATGATTCTCAACACTTAGTTTGCTTTTATCTAGGATCAGCCATGTGGAGGGTCTTGTAATTAATAACTGCTGTAGTTAGACACAGAAATCAACTTTACACAGCTTCAGCCTTTGGGAACAAGACGGCAAAATGAAAATGAATGGCATTTGAAATCAGATCTGAATTCAAATCTCAATCCTTGTATTTAAAATGTGTGTGTTTTAGATGATTGTGTCTTTGAGCCTTTGTTTCAGCATCAGATATTTGTCATGGTGAAAGGGAATATTAAAGTCAGTTCCGGGCTCTCGGTATTAGTTTTAGTTCCTTTTCAGTTCACAAGAGAGAAAGGAATAGAATGATTTAGAAATTTGAAAGGTAGCATAATACCTCTTGGTGAACATAAAGAAGGAAAGTGCTAGTGGAGGACATAGGGTTGGGGCTGGACCTTTGAGAAGCAAAAGTATGAGTAGTACTTGGAAGGGATATTTTGTTTAGCAGTGGGGAACTGTTTGAACAAAGTATTGAAAACAGGAAGACATAATACCTGTGTAGAATGTATGGGTTGTTGAAGCATAATTTAATTTTCTAAAATAATTTTCTTCCACAATTCTTGTTGAATTAGTAAACTTGTTTTTTTCTGACATCATTTAAATGGGGTATTTTAAGTTGACAGGACTCAAATTATCACACTTACTAACTTAATGAAACCTGAATAAACACACGATAGACGCTGATCCTAGCATCCACTGTGAGGATGAACTTGTAACCTTTACTTTTTTCAGTGGGCACTTGACACACAGGACCTCACAGAGACATGCACAATATCTAGGTAACTGAAATTTTTTTAACTTGACCTTTCCTTCAGGTGGACATGCAGAGAATTGTTTATGAGATGAGATGACCTTACTCTTTTTAGTATTTATAGGAAAGATTTCCCAAGCTATTAGAGAAGAAAGATTACATACTATCAAAGTCTTGTTAACAACAATCAATAAAACCGTAGCTCAGAAAACAATATTTTCTGATCCAAGGTCTGCCTTTCATCTTGGTTAGACCATCAAACTAGGAAAGAAAATGTATTTCAGGAATTATTTGGCACTGGCATTAGAAAGATCTTGATTTGAATCTTAGTTCCACCATTAACTAGTTATATGTATTCTTTCAAGTTCTGTTTTGTTATCTATAAAATGGGGATTAGAGCCACATCATACAATAGTTTCAAGATATATTTTAAAAATCTGGCATAATGCTTAATAGTTTGTTTTAACATTTATTTTTATCTTATCATATAAAGGATATTCAGTATACACGAATATATGCCAGAAATGATCCCTATTTTTTTAATTAATTATTTTTGTTACAGATGTTTCTCCATTTTCCCACACTGACTCCCCCTTCCCCCTCCCTCTTCACCTTGTTTCCATCTTTGTTGCCCATGTCCATTTTTCATACATACATGCATATAAGGTTTGTGGTTTATCTCTCCCCTCTCCACCCCCTCTTCAGAAGATTGTCAATCTGTACCCCACTTCCACGTCTCTGGGACAACCAAATTCCTCAGACTGTTATGTTCATTATATTCCACAAATAAGTGAGATCATGTGATATTTGTCTTTCTCTGCTTGGCTTGTTTCGATTAGGGTAATACTTTCCAGGTCCCTCCATGTTGTCTCAAAGGATAAGAGATCTTTCTTTCTTACAGCTGTGTAGTACTCCACTGTGTATATGTACCACAGCATTTTTATCCATTCATTTACTGATGAAAATTTGGACTGTTTCCAGATCTTAGCTATTGCAAATAATGCTGCTACAAACATGGGGGTACATATATTTTTTCTGATTGGTGTTTCAGGCTTCTTAGGGTATATTCCTAGAAGTGGGATCACTGGGTCAAATGGAAGTTCAATTTTCAATTTTTTGAGGTAACACCATATTGTTTTCCATAGTGACTGCACCAGTCTGAATTCCCACCAGCAGTGTACTAGAGTCCCCTTTCTCCACACCCTCGCCAACACTTGTTTGATGATCAGTTAATGGCGGCCATTCTGACAGGTGTGAGGTGATACCTCATTGTTGTTTTAATTTGCATCTCTCTGATTATTAGTGATGTTGAGCATTTCTACATATGTCTCTTAGCTATTTGTATGTCTTGTTTGGAGAGATGTCTATTAGGTTCCTCTGCCCATTTTCAATTGGGTTCTTTGTCTTCCTTTTGTTGAGTTGTATGAGCACTCTCTATATATTGAAAATTAGCCCCTTATCTGATATATCACTGGCAATATTGCTCTCTGATACAGTGGGTTACATTTTTATGATTATATCTTTTGTTGTGCAGAAGTCTTTGTGTTTGATGTAGTCCCATGTGTTCATTCTCTCCTTTGTTTCTGTTGCCTTAGGTGATGTATCAGTGAAAATTCTGCACGTATGATGTCTGAAATTTTGTTGCCTACATTTTCTTCTAGGATTTTAATAGATTCACAGGTCACATTTAAGTCTTTGATCCATTTTGAGTTTATTCTTATGTAGGGTGTAAGTTGGTGGTCGAGTTTCATTTTTTTGCATGTAGCTGTCCAATTTTCCCAACACTATTTATGAAAGAGGCTGTCTTTACTCCACTGTATGCTCTTGCCACCTTTGTCAAATATTAATTGAGCATATTGCCTTGGGTCCATTTCTGGGTTGTCTGTTCTGTTCCATGTGTCTATATGACTGTTCTTGTGCCAGTACCAGGCTGTTTTGATTACAGTCACTTTGTCGTATAACCTGGAATCTGGTAATGTGATCCCCCCTAATTTGTCCTTTTTTTTTAAAGATTGCTATGGCTATTTGGGGTCTTTTATGGTTCCATATGAACTTTTGAAGTATTTGTTATAGTTCTGTAAAGTATGTCATTGGTATTTTGATGGGGATTGCTATGAATCTATACATTGCTTTGGGTAGTATAAACATTTTAATGATGTTGATTGTTCTAATTTATGAACAAGGTATGTGCTTCCACATTTTTATATCTTCCTCTATTTATTTTTTTAATGACCTGTAGTTTTCTGCCAATAGGTCCTTCATTTCTTTGGTTAAATTTATTCCTATTGTATGTTAATTTCTTTGCTGCAATGGTAAATGGGATTTTTTTTTAGTTTCTCTTTCTGTGAGTTCATCATTGGTGTATAAGAATGCCATCAATTTATTGACATTAATTTTGTATCCTGCTACTTTGCCAAATTCATTTATTAAATCTAGTAAATTCTTGATGAAGTTGTTGGGGTTTTCTACATATACTATCATGTCATCTACGAATAATGACAGTTTCACTTCCTCTTTCCCATTTGGATCTGTTTTATTTTTATCTTCTATCTTTTTGTTGTGGCTGAGACTTCCAGTACTATGTTAAATAACAGTGGCAAAAGTAGGCATCCTTTTCTTGTTTCCGTCCTTAAGGAAAATGCTTTTAAAACTTTTAATTTTTGCTCATTGAGTATGATGTTGGCTGTAGGTCTTTCATATATGGCCTTTATTATGTTGAGATATGATCTCTCTAGTCCCAGATTTCTGAGCATTTTTATCAGGAATGAGTGCTGGATTTTGTCAAATACTTTATCAGCATCTATTGATATGATCATATGATTTTTATCTTTCATTATGTTTACGTGTTGTATCACATTTATTGATTTGCAAATATTGTACCAGCCTTGCAGCCCTGGTATGAATCCCACTTGGTTATGGTGAATAATTGTTTTGATGTATTGCTGGATTTGATTTGCTACTATTTTGTTGAAAATTTTGACGTCTATGTTCATCGGGGATATTGGTCTGTAGTTTTCTTTCTTTGTAATGTCTTTTTCTGGTTTTGGAATTAGAATTATGCTGGCCTCATAAAATGAGTTTGGAAGTCTTTTCTCTTCTTGAATTTTTTGAAATAGTTTGAGGAGTATGGGTATTAGTTCTTCTTTGAATGTTCATTAAAATTCCCCAGTGAAGCCGCCCAGGCCAGAGCTTTTGTTTACTGGGAGAGTCTTGATTACATCTTCAATTTCTTCTCTTGTTATTGGTCTGTTCTAGTTTTCTATCTCTTTCTAGTTCAGTATTGGGAGACCATGTGTTTCTAGAAATTGGTCCATTTTGCTTAGATTGTCAAATTTGTTGCCATATAATAGTTCATAATATTTGTTAACAATACATTGTATTTCTGAGGTGTCAGTTATTATTTCTCCTCTTTCATTTCTGATTTTGTGTATTTGGATTCTCTCTTTGTTTCTTGGTGAGTCTAGCTAAGGGTCCATAAATCTTGTTTATCTTTTCAAAGAACCCGCTCTTCGTTTTATTGATCCTTTGAATTGTTTTTTTTTTGGTCTCCATGTCATTTATTTCTGCTCTGATCTTTACTATGTCCTTCCTTCTACTTGCTCTGGGGTTTTTGTTTGTTTCTTTGTTTGTTTGCTTTCTAGTTCTTTATGTTGTGAAGTTCGATATTCTGTTAGAAATTTTTCTTATTTCTTGAGGTAGGCCAATAGTGCTATGAACTTCCCTCTCAGAACTGCTTTCTCTGCATCTTATAAATTTCATGTTGTTGTGTGTTCATTTTTATTTCTTTTCAGAGATCTTTTAATTTCTTCTTTGATCTCCAAGATAACACATTCATTGTTCAATAACAAGCTGTTTAGTCTCCATGTTTTCAAATATCTTTGCATGTTCTTGTTGCAGTTGATTTCTAGTTGCATGCCATTGTGATCTGAGAAGATGCTTGATATAATTTTAATCTTCTTAAACTTGAAGAGACTTAGTTTGTGTCCTAACATGTGGTCTATATTTGAGAATGTCCCATGTGCACTTGAGAAGAATGTGAATTCAGCAGTTTTGGGATATAATTCTCTGTAGATATTTATTAAACCCATTGATCTAGCACTTCATTTAGAATCCATGTTTCCTTGTTAGTTTTTTGTCTAGAAGATCTATTCAGTGATGTCGGTGAGGTGTTGAAGTCCCCTACTATGATTGTATCGCTGTTGATTTATCTTTGAAGTCCTCCAGAAGATTTTTAATATATGTTGGTGCTCCTATATTGGGTGCATATATGTTTACCAAGGTTATATCTTCCTGTTGGATAGATATTTTCAATATTATGTTGTGGCTTTCTTTGTCTTTAGTTATGGACTTCATTTTGAAACCTACTTTCTCAGATATGAGTATTGCTTCCCTAGTTTTTTTTTTTTGCTTCCTGTTTGCTTGAAAGATTTTTTCCCATCTCTTCACTTTCAACCTATGTGAGTCTTTTGTTGTGAGGTGGATCTCTTGTAAATAGCATATATGTGAGTCATGCTTTCTTATCCAGTCAGCTACTATGTGTCTTTTTATCGAAGCATTCAAACAATTCACATTTAAGGTGATAATTGATATGTACTTATTTATTGCCACTTTTACTTAATGTGGTTCTATTTTTCTTCCTATTTCTTCTACTAATTACAGCAGTTCTTTTAGCATATCTTGCAGTACTGGTTTGGTGTTAATATATTCCCTTCGCCTTTTTTTTGTTTGTTTCTTTGTTTTTTTTCCTGGAAAGCTCTTTATTTGACCTTCTATTTTGAACAATAGCCTTGCTGGGTAGAGCAGTCTTGGACTGAGATCCTTGTTTTTCATGACCTTGATTACTTCCTGCCACTCCCTTCTGGCCTGTAGTGTTTCTGTTGAGAAGTCAGCTGAGAGCTTATGGGGTTTCCTTTGTAGGTAACCTGTTGCTTCTCTCTTGCTGCCTTTAGAATTTTCTCTTTGTCTTTAATTTTTGGCATTTTAAGTACTATGTGTCTTGGTGTTGGTCTGTTTGGGTTCTTCTTACTTGGGGCTCTCTGTGCTTCTTAAACTTGAATGCCTTCTTCCTTCACCAAGTTAGGAACGTTTTCTGTCACTATTTCTTCAAATATATTCTCTAACCGTGCCCATTTCTTCCTCTTTGGGGACTCCTATGATGTGAATGGTATTACAATTTTTATTGTTCCACAGTTCTCTTAAGCTATCTTCCTGTTTTTTAATCATTTTTTCCTATTGGTTTTCTGATTGGTTTATTTTTTCTACCCTGTTTTCTAATTCACTGGTCCAGTCCTCAGCTTCCTCTACTCTGCTGTTTAGTCCTTCCAATATGTTCTTAATTTTTGCTATGTCATTCTTCATTTCCACTTGGTTGGTTTACATTGTTTCTATATCTTTACTCATGCTGCTGATGTCCTTACTCATGCTGTTGAGTTTCCTCAAGATCATGGTTCTGAAATCTACCTCTGATAATTTGCTTAGCTGCATTTCATTAATCTCCTCTTTGATAGAGTTTTCTTGTTATTTCATTTGGGATTTGTTTCTTTGTTTCACCATTTTGGCTATCTCAGTGGGTTTTGGAGCCTACCAAATTTTTCCCGTGGGTGTTGTTGTTCTGCTGTTTATGGCTCCCTCTACTGGGTTCAGATGAGCCTGGGTGGGCCCACTTTAAACACCATTGTCAAGTCTTACTTTCCTGAGTAGATTTTCAAGCCCAGGAAAGGTTCAGTTACCCTCTAGCTTTTTCCTGGTGGCTAGTAGTCTCAGTTACTCAGTGCCTTGGAATGTAGCCCTGGTGTTCTGCATAAGAGGATTTCCAGAGGTTGGGATAGATGCTGGTTGTTAATGAGCCTCAATTTTTATTTCTTTGCCTCACCTCAGAAAAGCTGAATCTCTGAGGTGAGGGGGCTGCTACTTTTCCCCACAACTTGGGGAAGGAGCACACTGGCCACCAGCCTTTGCAGCTGCAACTCAGCAAAAACTCTGAGTGCCCTCCAAATCCGGGTGTCCCCACAGATTTCCAGTCCAGTCTGCCCTCCCTTTGTTGTAGCCCCCAGATGAGTGGCTGTGGCTATTTTAGTGCTCTGTCCTGGCTCTCTGGGCTGTGGAGCGGGCTTGGTACTTATTCCCCAATGGCGCTGCTCACAGCTAAGACTGCTACTGTCCATGGGCTCCCTCTTGTGCCTCTGCAGATCCTACCAGTGTCCCTGGTTATATGGTCCTGTCCTGCTGCTTTTCTGTTGCTTCTTTCTGAGGATTTGTCTTTGTTCTAGTTGTAATTTCCGTTTGGTCCTTGGGGATCGTCTGCGTGGCTTCTATTCACTCCACCTCCTTTTTCACATCCTCTAGGACTATCTTGTGTGCAGCTAAGTCACTCAGGCCTTTCTGGTGCCTCCGCACCATCCAGATCCGGCTGGTAACTGGATGGCACAGTTCCTTTGAGGACCTGGCTTTATGCCTATATTATGGGCTGCTGGGTCGCAAAGGTTTCCTTGGTGCTTCAGCACCCCACAGGTCCCACAGGTAACTGGATCACACAGTCCCTGCTGGGTGGCACAGACGTCTCTGGTGCCCCTGCACCCTGCAGTGCCTGTGGGCAGGCAGCTGGATCGCACCAGTCTCTCTGGGGCTCAGGCTTCCCACTGCACTTGTGAGCTACTGGACTGCACAGGCCACTGTGGAGCCCCTGGTTTCACAGCTGGGGGCTAGGGAGTGCTGATGCCCCATAGGGCTCAACTTCTGCTCAGCTTTGGCTGTAGATTTTGGGGATAGGTCTCTTCTGTTGGTCTGTGCTTCTGTTGCCTGGGGATGGATTTCTGCTCCCCAGCCTCTGTTGCTGGGGTTCTATCTGGACTCTGATTGGGCTGCTACTATGGGAGATAGTGCTGGGCTCCAGGCTGTCCTCAGCTTCTGCGACAGGCACCATGGGAGCTCCACTACTGTGCACAGATCTGTGTTGACACAGAGTGTCCACTGGTCTGATGGTGCACTGGTGGGCTCAGGTTGCTGAGCCCTAGAGGCTCCCACTGCCTCTTTTCAAGGAAGACCTGGGATATTCCAAAATGGTGCGACCTTCCTGTGGCTCAGGGAGAAGCACCCCGAAGGGCTGCTTACCGAGGTAGCAAGCTGCTCAGTCCACATCACAGGAAACTTCTGCTCTGCCTCTCTGCACTGCAGGGTTTGGTTGTCCACTTTGTGTCTACTCACACTCTCACACACTCACCCTCCCACTGATCTTGCCCGCTGCCATCTTCCATGATCCCTATCGTAATGGGACTGTATAATGGGGTGAGCACTGATTCATTTGTGAAAAAGTACGGTAGGGTAAAATTAATCCTTAATAAATCATGAGTGTAATTCTAAAACAGTGCAAATGAAAAAAAAATCATGAATTTAAGCTAGAGAGATTAAGGGACGCCTCCCAGCAGAGCTGACAGGTGAGTTTAGCCGTGAAAGATGAATATTCTAATAATCTGAGAATAAAAGTAAAGATGCTGTGAATGAGGAACTGCGTAGAACCCAGGGGCAGGAATAGTAGTCCTCATGAAATGTGGAATGGAGGAAAAAGTGAGCAGGGTTTCAAGGGTCACTTTTTGTTTCCATCTGAGAGTTAACTACTACTACTTTGAACCACCATCTTTTTCCTTCTGTTTCTCCAACTCATCCTTCTTTTCTCTTCTTTGTACCTCACATTTCAGAAAGTCCTGCCATGCCCTTATTTCCATAAGACCTTTCACGTGCACAAGAGGCACCCATACACATCGCTGGCACAATAAAGGCTTTTTTTGGTGGAGGGGGAAACCACCTGTGAGTAGAGGAGTAATAGAGTACACACAATCCCCCCAAACTCTAGTTAAAGCAGAACTTACTCCAGCCATAGATGGTTATACATTACAGTCAAAGTTCCAATGGAGAGTGACTCTACATCCATGATGTTCTAGATAATACAAAGACAAGAGTCAGGGAATATTCTGTGTCTATACAATGATGAAAGCTCATTGGCCAATAGAAAAAATTGCATAGCCCAAAGGAGGATGCTTCTGGAGTTCATGGGCTGCTGTTAGCTTGTTCCTCCATTATCTCAGAACTGTTGATCAGTGTACTTCTCAGCAACAGGGCCTCTAGATTTGTGTATCCTCCACCTTTGAACTCTGTTCCCAAACCCTGATTGGGTCTATGTGACCCAAATCTAGATCTCAAAAGAGAAACTTTAATTGTTCCAACTTGGATCATCAGGTGAACACTCTATGCTCACACAGTGGACTGGGCACTGTAAGTAACTTGACTGGCATAAATACCTTGCTATGCCAGGAAATGTGAGTCAGTATGTGACTCAAGACTCTCCACAATGCTGGGAAATTGTGTCTGAAAAGAATAGGTAGCATAGCAAGTTTCAGAGGAATTTCAGGTCAATAGCAAGAATTCAAGGGTAGAAAGATATAGACCAAGAACTAACAGTGAGGATCGCCAAATGTCTGCACAAACATGTCAAATATTATTAAACATGCATGGCACTGTATTTCTTTTTTAAATATTTTTCATTGATTTTTTTTAGAAAGAGTGGAAGGGAAAAAGAGATAGAAACATCAATGTGAGAGAAAAACATCAATTGACTGCCTCCTGCACGCCCCCTATGGGGAATAAAGCACCAAACCCAGGCATGTGCCTGAACCAGGACCTCTCAGTCCATGGGAAGCTGCCCAGTCCACTGAGCCACCCCAAACCCCTCACCCCCGGCAATGGCACTCTACTTCTTAATGCTCCTGAGCCTTTAGAACTTTGCTTAACCTAGTGCTATATGTAACCATCACAGGTTTCTGTCTCAATTTGGTACATGAGATAAACTCTAGCTAGCATTCTAGAGTTCTATACTCTTGCTATAGAGGAAGGTTACCTCTAATGATACTGCACATACAAAAAGGTCTTCAGATGCTAGGCCATTTCCTCGGTTCCTACCTCCCTAGTTCTTATATTGGCTAAAGAGCTTCTAGGGTGGAAACCAATGTGTGTTGTGATGAAAGGGGCCTACTCATGCTTATTATTCCTATCACCACAGTCCGTTATCTTAATTCATAACAATAAGGTAAGGGATGAAAAATTAAAAGGGGCTTATGAAAAGGACCAAACTGTGAAGAAAAATTAAAAAGGGAGGAAGAGCCCTGGCTGGTTTGGCTCAGCAGTTAGTGTCAGCTTGTGGACCAAAGAGTCGCGGGTTCAATTCCGATCAAGGACCCATACCTCATTTGTGGTTTGGTCCCCAGCCCTGATTAGGTCATGTGAGAGGCAACCGATCGATGTATCTCTCTCACATTGATATCTCTCTCTCTCTCACTCTCTCCCCCTCCCACTCTATCTGAAGATAAATGAAAAAATATCCTCAGATGAGGATTAAAAAATAAAGTTGGAAGCGGGGAGTGGGAATAAAAATAAAACAGCCTGAAGTATCTGGAAAATAAATTTCCTACCTAGATATAGGTATAAATAGAGATATAGATATAGATACTTTAATCAAAACTTCTCAGAACATAATTTGGCTTCATTAGTATGCTTTATTTTTAGGTTTCTGAACGATACTTATTGGGGTCACATGAACTCATATAGGCAACATGGACCCCCCCCCATCTCTCGAATAGTTCATTGTATAAGAGTGGTGGAACTCCAGACAGAAATCGTGTGTAGATATCATTTCCTTTGCTCCCCAAACACAGATCATAAGTACATATTTCCCTTCCTGCGAAGTGGGATCTATAGATTTGGAATCTATAGATTTACTAAGTCATTAATTAATGAAGGGCTCATAACGCAACATAAAATATGTATACACGGTAAATATTTACTCATATCCAAGTCAAATAAGGATCTTTTTCGTTATTTTAAGTATCCATTGATTATTTATATTTAAGAATTATTATTAACCCTGGCCAGTTTGGTTCAGCTGTTGTAGCCTCGGCCTGCAGACCAAAGAGTTCTGGGTTCGAGTCCCACTAGAGGCATGTACCAAAAAAAAAAATTATTATAAATTAATGATAGTTATCAATTATTCATAAATTGACTAACCCCAGAATCAGACTTATTCAGTATGTTTGACCAAAAAAAATAATTATTAATAGAAATTTTATTTTTGATACCATTGGGGAATTGTCTGTACATGGCTATGACGTTACAAATTCAAATACCTACCCTTTCAGGCTGAAGCCCAGATATATAATTCTGGGCCACTTAGATTTGGTAAATTGGGGTAGATTTTCAAGGTCTTATATAATAAATTTAAGGAACAGTTTATTAATCTATCTAACTGTCTATTTCATCAACTTTAAAAAAATTAAAGAGTTATAAGGAAAGACTATATTGTTCTAGATACTAACTAAGACACTAAGACTCAGATTTAAACTTATACAAAAATTGACGCTTTATTTTCTTTTATTTTTCCAAGGCATGGAGAAGCCTAGGAGTAGTAATTCATGTGTATTCAAATTGCTTGTGTAGTTATTTTTGTATGTGAACACTGAAATTGTATGTGAAATTGAACTGTAATATTGATTGTTCCTGAATCCATTTGGAAAGCATTAAGTGCACTTACAATTTAAATAGCCTCATTTTATGGTGTTGATTTAATCTTTCATATGAATAAAGTTTAACAGACATCTTAGAAAAGCAGTAGAAATGAGTAATGATATATATAGAGTTTACAATGACATGCATCACACCCACAGATGTAGTAGATCCAGGAAGCATGGAGAGGCTTACTCTGAACTCTGAGAATGAGAAACACAAATTCTACTTGATGAAATAACTTTTTCTCGGGACCCTTCCTGAAAATTTCCCATCATATATGACAAATCCAAAATGGAGATTATTGCATTTATAAGAGAAAATTCCTATACTGCCTCTGATAATTTGAAGTTGCTCAGTTTCTCAGAGACAAAACTTGGCAGTATGGAAGCAAACGCTGGTAATATGGTTTATTTTTGTTTGTCTGCCCCTCTTCATCCCGACGTATGCCAGGACTGATCACACACTGCTTGACACAAACTGAAAATTCATGAAATCTTAATGGGCTAACAAGTGGTTTTTGAAGGGGGAAGAGACATGGAAAAAATAATAATATGTATTTATGGCTTTTAAAAAATGTATGTTTGATGTAATAATGTTTTTGTATTTAAAACATCATATTTAGTACTTTGTAATTTTCACTGTTATGACATTATATTAAGAGATCAGTGTGTTTGCAGATGTGTGAAATAAAGTTTGGAGACAACAGGTGATTTTTCCAGTTATCTTGGAGGCAGAGATGAGAAGACTTTTTCCAATCATCTCAGAAGGCAGAGGTGAGAACCTAGAGCTCACCTCTGTCTCCTATGGTGTTAACCATTTTTTTATAACTTTTTCCACCGGGTGTTAGAGGTAGATTTTTAAACAAAGGCGACTTATGACCAGCTTTTTCTAGAAGTCCAACATTTGGCCAGAATAAGTCAAAACACAGCATTAATAATATCAAAACAGATACTCAACTACTAATTATATAAATTCTGTAACTTAAGTAGGATATGGTTCAAAAATAAAAAATAGGATTACACCATGTGAACAAATTAATAAATGAACTGAAGAACAGTCAATAAAGCAAAGTATGCATATTTTTAATAAATACATCATCTCTAGTGATTGTGTCTCTCTTCATTGAAACAATTGCATGATGGAAACATTAAACATAGTAACACATGTACACAAATACATGCCCACATTCACGCTGAGTGGATTTTATGGCCGCTACTCCCACAAGTGCAACTGGACCAGCTATTTCTCTTTCTTTATCCTCACCCGAGGATATGTTTATTGATTTTTAGAGAGAGAGGAAGGGAGGAAGAGAGAGAGAGAGAGAGCAAGAGAGAAACATTAATTTGATCAAGAAACATTCATTGGTTGCTTCTCAGTGCCCAAATTAGGACCAAACCACAGCCTAGGTATGTTGCTCTGACCTTAGTTGAACCAGCAACCTTTCTGATGTGTGGGATGAAGCTCCAACCAACTGAGCCACCTGGCCGGGTCTAAACCACGTATTTCAATGACACTTTTTTTCTTTTTTTGCCTGTTAATTGCAGCTCATCTCTGTTCTAATGTACACTAGAGTACCTTCATAACAATAGCTTCATGAGCAACATTTGTGGTTTCTTGTTGTGACTAGAACAGCATCAAATACATAGAAGGTACTCAATAAATTCAGGGTGGAGCAAAAGTAGGTTTACAGTTGTGAATATTTGAAAGAGTTTATACTTGTTTATTATTAATTAATTATGGTACTATTTTCCATATGAACTATTGTAAACCTACTTTTGCCCCATCCTATATTCATATAAATGAAGATGCCAATTTTACGTCAAACCATTTGAATTTCCATCAATGTAAATAAGTTTTATAACTTTTATTTTTCAGATTAGCCTGTGATATTTTATATATATTTTTCCCTTAATACTGTTTTCTGCAATATTATCTTCAATAGTGATGTTTCCTCTGGTCATTACTTAGGAAATAATAATACTGAGTAACTCTTATTTAGAACCTCCTCTGTTAGAAAATATGCCAACATCTTCTAAAAGAGTCAGGTATCTGTTTTCAAGTTAGTTATGTCCTAACTATTCTTAACAGAAGTGATTTGTGGAAATACAATAAAGTATTGAGAAAATCATTATTCTGTCACATCTGAACCAGCTGTGATAAGTATGATGAACTAAGTTTAAAGGCAAAGGTTAAGGGTACTTTATCACTGTGGAAGTTATTTTTCCAAATAAAATATTTTTCTGTGTCTATTGTCATATTTGCTTACATCCTGTTGTTTATTCCTAAAAGCTATTTTTAAAGGAAAAATATATATATTTTTATCAGCAATAAAGAAAACAAGAATTTTAGTGATGTTATTACACAAAGTATTTAAGTAGAACATTATCTCCAGATAAATACTGGGATTGCAAAATAACTTCAACTACATAGTTTGGGCCCTGGAGAAAAACTGAATAACCAATTGTAAAAAGTAGGGCCTTTGAATATGTTTGGGTTTTAATCCTTGACAACTATTAGCTTTGGAGCCTTGACCAAATTATTTATATTACCTTTTAGTCATAGTTTTATCCTTTGCTAAGTGGGGATTAAAAATACCAACAAGGAGACTATGTAGTTTTGTAGAAAATGTGTATAAAACTGTGATTCATAGCAATCGATCATTGCCAGATTTGTGCTGTTGTACTCTTGGAACCCCCTTTTTTTAAAAAAAAAAAAAACACACTTTTTTAAAATCTTCATTGACTTTGAATAATACAAGTTGCATTCTATCAAGAAATTGATTCATACTCAATAGATTTCTAAGTAACTCGACTTTTCAACTGCTTGGAAGTAAGTGAGCAGACTCCATAGGCCATGGATAATTTACACGTCAGCAGACTAGCACAGGAGGCTTTATAAAATAGATTAATTATGTATGCGGAGTCTGGGGAAGGCTTTTCCTTTGTGATTCTTTAACTGCTGTAGTGCCCATTACAGAGGAATTATCAGTGATATTTTAACCACCTTAGCTGTTTTCTGTTAAGTGAAATGTTAAGCAAAGTGAATACTGCAAATTTTTTGAGATGCTTATTAATGCAGAATGTTAGATATCAAAACAGTCAAAACTTCATTTCAAGGGGCTCCAAACAATTTTGGCAAACTCCCTGGGTAAGGGCAGATAATGGTAAGTAACACAATTTTCTACATGACTTCTTTTAATAATACCATTTTCCCAGTTCTATGAAATTAGTATTAGGATTCCAAAGAAAGGAATATCTATTAATGGCCAATTCCCCTTACTATAAGGGAGTTTGCATATGTTAGGTTGTTTTGTATTTATAACAATAGTCTATGGCAGATATTTATACATCCATATTAGTCAAAACTTTTTGAGCTGAAAGTGTCAGGATTAACTTAGGGAAATACATTTTATCACTTACATCGTGGCAAGATGTCTATAAAGTAGTGTATTCGGGGCCTTATCAAGGAATCTGAGACCTGAATGCCACTAGTGTTGTCATCTACAAGTTCTGAGAACTGACACTGGCTGCTGTGATAAAGAAAAAAAGGGGATTTATTTAAGAGATACAAGGTACTCTTGGAATCAATGTAAGTTAGAGGGTCAGGTTTGGAATATGGCAGACACAAAGCAAATTCCAGAAAGCCCATTAGACTAGCCTAGAAACTGTCCTCTTCTCCTTGGAGGATTCTGACCCTTTGTAAAACTACCTACACAGAGGATTCCTTAAATGGGTTGGAGGCCAGAAAGACCCTCCAACCAAGAAATACCCACCACTGTGCTCACCCTCTTACCAGCGACTTTGCTTCTCTCTGTAATGGCAATATTACAACCTATATGTCAATTACTTCCATTTGTCAGGAAGAAAGCCTGCCAACAAATATTAACTTACACATTCCTCACCAAAGGAAAAAGTTTTCATTCTCCTTTTTACATTTGATACATTCTGAGAAACCCTTGGATTATCTGTGTTTGACCTGCATGCCCATTTTTGATGCCAGGAGAGAGTCCTCAGTAGACATGTCTCAATGTCTCATTATAACATTGTTAAGCCCAACTGGTTTGGCTCAGCAGTTAGAGCATTGGCCCAAGGACTAATGTGTTCAATTCCAGTCAAGGGCACGTACCTTGGGTTGTTGTTTGTCCCCGGCCTGTTCTGAGTGATGCTGGAGGCAAGCAGTTGATCTCTCTCTCTCTCTCTCTCTCCCTTTCTCCCTCTCTCTCACTCTATCTAAAGATAAATAAAAAAATATCCTTGGGTGAGGATTTAAAAAACAAAAACATAGTTAAATTGGGCAAAGAATCACTAAGCTAATAAAGATATTAGCTTTACATGCTCAATTAATATTTGACAAAGGTGGCAAGAGCAAACAATGGAGTAAAGACAGCCCCTTTAATAAATGGTGTTGGGGAAATTGGACAGCTACATGCAAAAAAATGAAACTAGACCATCAACTTACACCATACACAAGAATAAACTCAAAATGGATAAAAGACTTAAATGTGACTCATGAATCCATAAAAATCCTAGAAGAAAATGTAGCCAACATAATTTCAGACATCATACGCAGCAGAGTTTTCACTGATACCTCACCTAAGACAACAGAAACAAAGTAGAAAATGAACACATAGGACTACATCAAATTCAAAAGCTTCTGCACAGCAAAAGAAACCATCAAAATGGAAAGGCTACCCACTGTATGGGAGAGCATCATTGCCAATGATATATCAGATAAGGGGTTAATTTCCAATATATATGGAGTATTCATACAACTCAACAAAAGAAAGACAAAGAACCCAATTTAAAAATGGGCAGAGGAACTAATAGACACCTCTCCAAACAGGATATACAAATGGCTAAAAGACATATGAAGAAATGCTCAACATCACCAATTATCAGAAAGACGCAAATTAAAACACCTCACACCTGTCAGAATGGCCACCATCAACAAATCATCAAACAACAAGTGTTGGCGAGGGTGTGGAGAAAAGGGGACTCTAGTGCACTGCTGGTGGGAATGCAGACTGGTGGAAAACAATATGGTGTTACCTCAAAAAATTAAAAATTGAACTGCCATTTGACCCAGTGATCCCACTTCTAGGAATATACCCTAAGAAGCCTGTAACACCAATCAGAAAAAATATATATACCCCTATGTTTGTAGCATCACTATTTGCAATAGCTAAGATCTGGAAACAGCTTAAGTGTCCATCAGTAGACGAATGGATAAAAAAGCAGTGGTACATATACACAATGAAGTACTATGCAGCTTTAAGAAAGAAAGATCTCTTATCCTTTGAGACGACATGGAGGGACCTGGAAAGTATCATCCTAAACTAAACAAGCCAAGCAGAGAAAGACAAATATCACATGATCTCACTTATTTGTGGAATATAATGAACATAACAGTCTGAAGAATGGGGTAGTCACAGAGACATGTAAGTGGGGTACTGACTGACAGTCCCCTGCAGAGGGGGCGAGGGGAGAGATAAACCACAGAACCTATATGCATGTATGTATGAACAATGGACATGGACAACAAAGATGGGGAGGGAGGGGGAGGGGGATCAGTGTGTGAAAAAGGGGAAACATCTGTAACAAAAATAAATTAATTTAAATAAATAAATGAAGGTATTAGCTTTACATAGCTACCCAAATTTCCATTTTATGGAAGAAACTATTGAATTTATCAGATATTGGGTAACTTCTGTTCCAGGATGTTAGGTGCTAGAATAGATATTAACATTCAGTTGTATGTGGTTATCTCTCCACTAAACCAGTTTGCCTCTCAACCTCTCCATGAATGTGCACTATGGTCATAGAAGCTACTTAACAATCCATTGCTCCAAACATATGATGAAATTGGGGACAATCTAAACGTTTTAAAGAGTAAAACAGCAGTGAATATTTTAATTAAATCTTTAGAAATCAGCCATCTGAGCCCAGCTGGTGTGGGTCAGTGGTTGAGTGTCAACCCATGCAACAAGAAGTCGCCATTTTGATTCCTGGTCAGTGCACATGCCCAGGTTGTGGGGAGCATGCAGGAGGCAGCCACTCGACATTCTCTCTCATCAATGTTTCTATCTCTCTCTCCCTCTTCCTTCCTCTCTCTCTGAAAAAAATCAATAAAGAAAAAATATTAAAAAAAGAAAGCAATCATCTGAGCACTATCAAAAATAACTGATTGAAAATTTCTAGTCAATTTAAAAAAATAGAATTAGCCTGATTTAACAAAATATCTCTGGGGGGTAAAACATCCCTTTGATTTTTCAAATAATAATTTATGAAGTAGTTTTGTCATGACGTTTAATTATTTGAGGGTTAATTTTCAAAGACAAAATGTCATTCCAATGATTAGAGAATACTGTCTCATTAATGATGATTTAGGCAGACTTTTTTTCTTTTTCAAATTTTACAGTTGGGTATTTGTATTAAATCATTGGTTCCAAAACCTGGCTAATCATCAGAATATCCTTGGATAATATTCAATATTTTTTATGAATGCAAATACATAGTTCTCATCTAAGAGTTTTGAATTTTAACCTCCTGGGTTATTGATAGTAGAGAAATCCACAATTTTCAAATGCTTCAGACATGGCTTTAATGGTTAGGTGGGGTTTGAGATGACAAAGCTATATGATACATTTAACAAAATTTGAAATTAATCATTTGCTTGAATTTTACAACATATATTGGAAGATTTCAAGGTTATGTGTAAAGAGACTTAACTATGACTTCATTGAGGTGCAAAATATAGAGCTATTAATTTATTGGTACTATTATTCAATATCTTTAAACCCTTTTTGTTCATGATGAAATATTTACCCTACAACTGATTTTGTACATAGAAATTCAGAGGTATCTGCATGCTTAGAAAATAGGATATGACCACTGTGTTGATTACCATCAGCCTGAGTTAATTCAATATATTTTTTCACATATTTATTTAGCAATATCTATCTGACAAACAGGGTTAGGCTTTGTAGAAATAGGAGAGTAATACAAAGGTAATATTTTTATTTATTTATTTATTTATTTATTTAATTAATTAATTTTTGTTACAGATGTTTCTCCTTTTTCGCCCACTGAAACCCCCTTCCCCCACCCTCCCTGTCCTGTCCCCAGCTTTGTTGTCCAAGTCTATTCTTCATGCATACATGCATATAAGTTCTGTGATTTATCTCTCCCTCCCCCACCCCCTCGTCTAGGGATTGTCAGTCTGTACCCCCACTTTCATGTCTCTGGGATTACCCTGTTCCTCAAACTCTTATGTTTATTATATTCTGTGAGTTTTGACAAATGTATATAGTCATGTAACCACCAACTTGATCAAGATACAGAAGAGTTTCAATTCTTTTTTTTTTTTTTATTTTTACATTTTTTTTATTGTTGAAAGTATTACAGACGTCCCCCTTTCTTTCCCATCGACACCCTCCTTCCTGCTCCCACCTCAATTTTTATCTTAAAGCAAATAAACAAACAAAAACTTTCAAGGTTTCTAAATACCTTCAAGATCTAGTTTGGGCTCTTTGCCAGGGGTCTGGCCTCTGTTTCCAAGAGACTAGAGTATAGCCTACAGTCTAGTTGACAAACAAAAAAGCTGGACGAGGTGACTTTCAGCTTCAACTATGAATTGGGATAATTTTTGTTTTTGTTTCATTTACTTGTCTTTGATTTAAGGTGGTAGACAATATGTGTGCTGCACCAGAGGAACCCAGAACAGTGGAAGCTCAGAAGAAAGAAAGACCCCATGCTCCTTCTTCCCATCGACTCTGATATCCTCAGTTATTTTGCTGGGAAAAAAAAAACAAAAACACTCCTAACCTTAATGGCTTAAAACAACAAACATGTACATTTTTTTTTTAATTCTCTGGGTCTGTTGGGCAGGTGTCTGGTCTGGGTTGACTCAGTTAATCTGTATGGTCAGCTGCCATATATCATTGGCAATTATGCTCTCTCATACAGTGGGTTGCCTTTCCATTTTGATGATTGTATCTTTTGCTGTGCAGAAGCTTTTGAGTTTGTGCTAGTCCCATGTGTTCATTTTCTCCTTTGTTTCTGTTGCCTTAGGTGATGTTTCAGTGAAAATTCTGCTGTGTATGATGTCTGAAATTTTGTTGCCTACAGTTTCTTCTAGGATTTTTATGGATTCATGAGTCACATTTAAGTCTTTGATCCATTTTAAGTTTATACTTGTATATGGTGTCAGGTGATGGTCTAGTGTCATTTCTTTGCATGTAGCTGTTCAGTTTTCTCGAACCATTTCTTAAAGAGGCCATCTTTACTCGACTGTATGCTGTTGCCAACTTTGTCAAATATTAATTGAGCACATTGCCGTGGTTCCATTTCTGGATTCTCTGCTCTGTTCCATGGGTCTCTATGCCTGTTCTTGTGTCAGTACCAGGCTGTTTGGATTAAAGTGGCTTGGCAGTATAACCTGAAATCTTGTAATGTGATCCCTTCAAACTTGTTCTTCTTTTTCAAGATTGCTGCGGTTATTCGAGGTCTTTTTAGGTTCCATATGAACTTTTGAAGTATTACTTCTAGTTCTGGAAACTATGTCGTTGGTACTTTGATGGGGATTGTATTGAATCTATAGATTGCTTTGAGAAGTATGAACATTTTAATGATGTTAATTCTTCCAATCCATGAAAAAGGCATGTGCTTCCACTTTGTTATATCTTCCTCTATTTCTTTTTTCAATGACTTGTAGTTTTCTGCGAGTAGGTCCTTTATTTCTTTGGGTAAGTTTATTGCTAGCTATGTTAACTTTTGCCACGATGGTAAACGGGATTGTTTTATATTTTCTCTTTCTGTGAGTTGATCATTGGTGTATAAGAACGCTATCGATTTCTTGATGTTAATTTTGTATCCTGCTACTTTGCTAAATTCATTTTTTAAGTCTAGTAAATTTTTGATGGAGTTTTTGGGAATTTTACATATAGTATCATGTCATCTGCGAATAATGACATTTTTACTTCTTCCTTTCCAATTTGGATCACTGTTATTTTTTTCTTCCTGTCTGATTGCTGTGGCTAAAACTTCCAGTTCTATGTTAAATAAGAGTGGCAAAAGTGGGCATCCTTGTCTTGTTCCTGTTCTTAAGGGAAATGCTTTAATTTTTGCCCATTGAGTATGATCTTGGCTGTAGGTCTCTCATACAGGGCCTTTATTATGTCGAGATATGATCCCTCTATTCCCAGATTGCTGAGTGTTATTATCATATATGGGTGCTGGATTTTGTAAAATGCTTCTTTGGCATCTATTGATATGATCATATGATTTTCACCTTTCATTTGGTTTATGTGGTGTATCACATTTCTTGATTTGCGATATAGCAATCCTGGGATGAATCCCCCTTGCTCATGGTGAATAATTGTTTTGATATATTGCTGGATTAGATTTCCTAGTATTTTGTTTAGGATTTGGGCATCTATGTTCATCAAGGATATTGGTCTGTAGTTTGCTCTCTTTGTAGTGTGTTTTTCTGATTATGGAATAAGAATTATGCTACCCTCCTAAAACAAGTTTGGAAGTCTTCCTTCTTCTTGAATTTTTTGAAATCGTTTGAGAAGAATGGTATTAGTTCTTCTTTGAATGTTCGGTAGAATTCCCCGAGAAGCCATCCGGGCCTTGGTTTCTGTTTCCTGGGAAAGTCTTGATTACATCTTCAATTTCTTTTGTTATTTGTCAGTTCAAGTTTTCTATCTCTTCTCAGTTCAGTTTTGGGAGACTATGTGTTTCTAGAAATTTGTCTATTTTGCTTAGATTGTCAAATTTGTTGCTGTATGATTGCTCATAATATTTGTTAACAATCGTTTGTATTTCTGTTGTGTTAGTTATTATTTCTCCTCTTTCATTTCTGCTTTTCTGCATTTGTGTTCTCTCTCTTTCATTTTGATGAGTCTAGCTAAGGGTCCTCATCTTTTCAAAGAACCAGCTCTTTGTTTCATTGATCCTTTGAATTGTTTTTTGGTCTCCAAGTGATATATTTCTGCTCTGACCTTTACTATTTTCTTCCTGGTACTTGCTCTGGGGTTTTCATTTGTTTGCTTTCTAGTTCTTTATGTTGTGAGTTTAGATAGTCTGTTAGAAATTTTTCTTGTTTCTTGGGGTAGACCTATAGTGCTATGACCTTCCCTCTCAGAACTGCTTTTGCTGTATCCCATAAATTTTGTGTTGTTGTGTGTTCATTTTCATTGGTTTCCAGGAAGTTTTTAATTTCTACCTTGATCTCCATGGTAACACATTAATTGTTCAATAGCATGCTGTTTAGCCTCCATGTGTTCAAATGTCTTTGCATGTTCTTGTTGCAGTTGATTTTCAGTTTCATGCCATTGTGATCTGAGAAGATGCTTGATATGATTTCAATCATCTTGAACTTGTAGAGACTTAGTTTGTGCCCTAACATGTGGTTTATCTTTGAGAATGTCCCATGTGCACTTGAGAAGAATGTGAATTCAGCAGTTTTGGGATGTAATTCTCTGTAGATATCTATGAAATCCATTTGGTCTAGCACTTTATTTACAGTTTGTGTTTCCTTGTAAATTTTTTTTGTAGATGATCTCTTCAGTGATGGCAGCACAGTGTTGAAGTCCCCTACTATGGTTGTATTGCTGTTGATTTATCCTTTGAAGTCCTCCAGAAGATTTTTAATATATGTTGGTGCTCCTAAATTAGGTATATATATGTTTACCAAGGTTATATCTTCCTGTTGGATAGATCTTTTCAATATTATGTTGTGGCCCCCTTTGTGTCTAATTATGGTCTTCATTTTGAAACCTACATTATCAGATATGAATATTGCTACCCCAGCTTTTTTTCCCTCTTTTTTTTTTTTTGCTTGTAAGATTTTTTTTCTATTCTTTCACTTTCAACCTATGTGAGTCTTTTGTTGTGAGTTGGGTCTCTTGTAAACCACATATATGTGAGTCATGCTTTCTTATCCAGTCAACTACTCTCTGTCTTTTTATCAGAGCATTCAAACCATTCACATTTAAGGTGATAATGGATATGTTCCTATTTATTGCCATTTTTGTTTAGTGTGGTTCTATTTTTCTTCCTATTTCTTCTACTAATTACAGCAGTCCTTTTAGCATATCTTGCAGTGCTGGTTTGGTGTTAATATATTCCCTTTGCTTTTTTTTGCTGGAAAACTCTTAGTTTGACCTTCTATTTTGAATGATAGCTTTGATGAATAGAGTAGTCTTGGATTCAGATCCTTGTTTTTCATGACCTTTATTACTTCATGCTCCTCCCTTCTGGCCTGTAATGTTTCTGTTGAGAAGTCAGCTGAGAGCCTTATGGGGTTTCCTTTGTAGGTAACCTGTTGTTTATCTCTTGTTGCCTTTAGGATTCTCTTTTTGTCTTTAATTTTTCGCATTCTAATTACTATGTGTCTTGGTGTGGGCCTGTTTGGTTTCTTCTTACTTGAGGCTCTCGGTGCTTCTTGAACTTGAATGCCTTCTTCCTTCACCAAGTTAGGAACGTTTTCTGTCACTATTTCTTCAAATATATTCTCTAACCCTTGCTCATTTTCTTCCTCTCCTGGGACACCTATGATGCAAATGTTATTACATTTCCAGTTGTTTCACAGTTCTCTTAAGCTGCCTTCCTGTTTTTTAATTGTTTTTTCCTATTGGTTTTCTGATTGGTTTATTTTTTTCTACCCTGTTTTCTAATTCACTGGTCCAGTCCTCAGCTTCCTCTACTCTGCTAGTTAGTCCTTCCAATATGTTCTTAATTTTTGCTATGTCATTCTTCATTTCACTTGGTTGGTTTTCAAAGTTTCTGTATCTTTACTCATGCTGCTGATATCCTTATTCATGCTGTTGAGCTTCCTCAAGATCATGGCTCTGAGCTCTACCTCTGATAATTTGCTTAGCTGCATTTCATTGATCTCCTCTTCGACAGAGTTCTCTTGATTTTTTTCATTTGGGATTTGTTTCTTTGTTTCACCATTTTGGCTATCTTAGTCAGTTTTGGAGCCTGCTAAAATTTTCCTGTGGGTGCAGGTGTTCTGCTGATTGTGGCGCCCTCTACTGGTTTTGCATGGGCCTGGGCTGGCCAATCTTTAACACCACTGTCAAGTCTTACTTTCCTGAGTAGATTTGCAAGCCCAGGAAATGTTCAGTTGTTCTCTAGCTTTTTCCTGGAGGCTAGAGGTCTCAGGTACTCAGTGACTTAGGATGTAGCCCTGGTGTCCTGCATAAGAGGATTTCTAGAGGGTGGGGTAGATGCTGGTTGGTAATGATCCTCAATTTGCATTTTTTTTTTTTTGCCTCACCTGGGAAAGGCTGAATCTCTGAAGGGGTGGGCTACTGCTTTTCCCCACAGCTCTGAGAAGGAGCACACTGGCCACAGTCCTTTGCAGCCACAACTCAGCAAAAACTCAAGTGTCCTTCAGTCCGGTTGTCCCCACAGAGTTCCAGCCTAGTCTGTCCTCTCTCTGCTATAGCCCCCAAGTGAGTGGCTGTGGCTATTTTAGCGCTCTGTCCCAGCTCTCTACACTGTGGAGCAGGCTTGGTCTTTATGCCCCAAGTGCGCTGCTCATAGCTAAGACTGCTGCTGTCCATGGGCTCCCAGCCTGCCACCCTCTTGTGCCTCTGCAGATCCTACCAGTGTCCCTGTTTATATGGTTCTGTCCTGCTGCTTTTCTGTTGCTTTTTTCTGAGGATATGTCTTTATTTTAGTTGTAATTACCATTTGGTCCTGGGAGATCCTCTGTGTGGCTTCTATTCACTCTGTCTCCATTTTCACATCCTCTCTGCCCATCTTGTGGGCAGCTGGGTCACACACGCCTCTCTGGTGCCCCGGCACCTTGCAGGTCCTGTGGGTTACTGGATCACAATGTCCCTTTGGAGACCCAGCTTTATGACTATGTTATGGGCTGCTGGATCCTCTCTGGTGCTTGAGCATCCCGCAGGTCCCACAGGTAACTAGATGGCACAGTTCCTGCTGGGTAGCACAGGCATCTCTAGTGCTTCAGCACCCCACAGGTCCCACAGTTAACTAGATCATGCAGTCCCTGCTGGGTCATATATGCCTCTCTGGCACTTCACCACCCCGCAGGTCTCATGGGTAATTGGATGGCACAGTCCCTGCTAGGTGGCACAGGCCTCTCTGGTGCCCCCGCACCTTGCAGGTCCCACAGGCGGGCAGCTGGATCGCACCTGTCTCTCTAGGACTGAGGCTTCTCACTGCTCTTATAAACTGCTGAACTACACAAGCCTCTGTGGAGCCCCAGGTCCCACCAAGGGTGTCTGGGGAGTGCTGCTGCCCCATGGGGCTCACCTCCTGCTCAGCTTTTGCTGTAGTTTTGGGGTATGGGTCTCAGCTGCTGGTCTGTGCTTCTGTTGCCTAGGGATGAATGTCTTCCCCCCAGCTTTTGTTGCTGGGGGCATATCTCAACTCTGATCAGGCTGATACTGTGGGGGATGGTGTTGGGCCCCTGGCTGTCCACAGCTTCTGCAACAGGCACCTTGGGAGCTCCACTACTGTGCACAGGTCTGTGTTGACACAGAGTGTCCACTGGTCTTATTGTTCCAGGTGCACTAGTGGGCTCAGGTTGCTGGGTTCTAGCCGCTCCCACTGCCTCTTTTCAGGGAAGACCTGGAAATGGTCTTCCAAAATGGTGGGACCTTCCTGCAGCACAGGGAGAAGCACCCTGAAGATTTGCTTCAGGCTACAGTAGCCAGCTGTCCTTCTGCTCCATGACTCTTCTCTTCTCAGGTTTCGTCTCCCACCTTCACGTCCACTCACACTCTCTCACACACTCGCTCACTCTCTCACACACTCACCCTCCCTCCGGTCCTGCCCGCCACCATCTTCTTCCAAAGGTAATATTTTTTAATTGAATTTGTTAAATCAGCATGTGTGATATATATAATTTAAAGACAAAACAGGAAAGAAGTAATGGTGAATTTCATAACATAGATTTTTTTTCTATTTAAATAATAAGTGTGATCTCCATTTTAGGCAGAATTAAATGCACCAGTAATTAAACAATGTAAAAAATAAAAGGACTGAAGATGCAAAAGAACAGAAAGCTAAGCAAATTATCAGAGAACGTTGGAGTTCTGAAGCCTGGACTCCTCTCTGCCTGCAGAAGTAAGGGCCAGGGTTTGACACAGCGAAGGGTGAGAAAGTGTAATAGGATCTCTCATTCTGCCAACTGCCAAGTACCCCTTGTGAGCTATTGCTTGACTTGTAGAAACCAAGTTCAAATGTTTATACAGTGGTATAGATGGGGTTTAGCTTGCAAGCCTTACCTTTTAGTGAAGTTCATAATCCTTATTGTTCTTTAATACTGATATCTAGACATAGTGCTTTCCAAAACAGAGTGAATGGCCTGCATTTTTCACAACTTGGCTGAAGTGAACACTATTTTTAACAATCAGAATAATGGCAGATTGTCAGAAATGGTCTGACTCTACAACCTGAAGAAGAAGGAGGAGGAGGAGGAGGAGGAGGAGGAGGAGGGTAGACAGCATGGGTAGACCTGGAGACTATTATGATATGCACAATAAGCCTAGAGAAAGACAAATGTCACATGATCTCACTTATATGTGGAATCTAAGTGATACCATTGTAAATGACCTTGTTATTAATTAACAAGAAAGAAGCAAAGGGAAGGCCGGATAATACAGGCCTGCCATGTGTGCCAGGAAGCTGCAGTTTAACACTCTCCAGGTCTGTTCCCTGAAGATGGCGGGGGAAAGGGACTGGATGATAGACCCATGCCCAGTAAAGTCTGAATAAAATAGGTAGTGTACTTGCCTGTCAGTCATACCTGAGAACAAGGCATTGGCCAGTGTAGGTGTGTTGGGGTGGTTACTGCAAGCATGGGAAGATTTGATTTTTAAGCTCCTGAACAAAGTGGTTTTCTTCCTCTTGGTTCACTCTCTTGTGCGGGTACTTGACTCGGCTTTTGGGGCTCTCACAACTCTCCAGTCACCCACATGGCCCACAGCCACTTGGGTTCCCTCCACAGCGGATTGATGGACTGGAACTAGCCTGATGCTGTGTTGGACTCAACCCCACCATGAAGGGAAACTTTGGACACTGGCTCTTCATTTAGCTTTGCTGAATCCCCAGCTACATCTCTTCTGGGACTGGTTTAAGGGAACTAGGACTTTAGAAACTGAGGGATATATTTCCATGCAAATAAAATTCATTCATTCTTCCTTACAAGTTTTAGAAAATTCTTTTTCTCAAGATACTGTAAGAACCCGACCCCCATCATATAGTCAGGAAAGGGATCCCCCACTTTCACTTGTGGACACTCCACTTCCACTGATAATATAATGAACAAAATAAACCGATGAACAAAATAGGTCCAGAGGCATGGATGCATGGGACAGAATAACAGATATCAGTTGGGAGGGGAAGGGAATGGAGGGGACAGGAAGAGATTAACCAAAGATCATATATGCATATTTACATAACCTATTGACATAGACAATAGTGTGGGGAAGACCTGGTTGGGATGGGGATTGGGTGGAAGGAAAAAATGGAGGGGAATTGGGGAATATCTGTAATACTGACAATAGTAAAGTTTTTAAAAGATCACTATCTTTCAGGATACTACAAGGAGAGCTGCTGAAAGTCAAAGCCTATTGCTTCACAATGTAGTTTATTCCCTAAGATTTAATTATCTCTTGGTTTTGTCCATGTAAAAACATCCAGACCTAAAGAAAGTTTGTAAGAGTTTATTAGAATTTATTTGAGCCAAACTGAGTACATGCCCCAAATTCAGATCTTAGGGAACTGAGAATATGCTGTAGAGAATGGCAGTTTTACCATTCTTTTGATGCATTTGCCACCAAAGGAGGGAAATCAAGGAAGATTGCATGAAACCCATGGGTGGTACATTAAGGAGGTAGGAGAGAGCAAGTTGGGGCAATCCTTCTGATTGGATAAAATGTACAAGGGAGAAATACATACTTGTACATTGGTGGGTGCAGGGTAGTTAACATTTAACATTTACAGTAAATAAGTATGGCAAACAGACAACAAGACCATATGCTCCCTTAAGGTTGTTTACTCCTTCAAGAGGTCCGGAAAAGATTAGTATTCTGGCTTTTCAAGGGTGTGTTAACCCAGAAGCAAGAGAACAATGGACAGGGCTTGCTTCTGACAAAGTTAAACCTTTCACTAAGAAGTTATAAGTTTAAGGCATCACTCTCCACCAGCAGCTGCCCAGTTAGGAATTCATCATCAGATTACTCTGTAAAGTTACTTTCAGTTACTAAGCTTGTCAGGTTTACTACACAGCCCCATTCATTGACAGTTTATCTCAAGTGTTTCTTCTACTGGGTAATCAGTGTTCATATGTACTCTCCGTTTCCCGCTCTTACACTCTCCAATTCCCCTCCTATTTTCCTCATACAGTGACTCCCCTTAAATGTGTATTGTTGGAATATGTCTTCCTAATGGATATCTTCTTTTCATTTTTTTAATTACTTTATTTACTTTTGTTAGAGATGTTTCTCCTTTTTCACCCACTGATTACCCCCTACCTCTCCCTCCCCACGATGTCCCCACCTTTGGGGGTCCATGTCCATTCTTCATATATTCATGCATATAAGTTCTGTGGTTTATCTCTTCCCCACAACCCCCTCCTCAGGGGACTGTCAGTCTGTACCCCACTTCCACCTCTCTGGGACTACCCCGTTCCTCAGACTGTTATGTTCACTATATTTCACAAATAAGTGAAATCATGTGATATTTCTCTTTCTCTGCTTGTCTTGTTTCGCTTAGGATAATACTTTCCAGGTCCGTCCATGTCGTCTCAAAGGATAAGAGATCTTTCTTTCTTAAAGCTGCATAGTACTCCCTGGTGTATATGTACCACAGCTTTTTTATCCATTTGTCTACTGATGGACATTTGGGCTGTTTTCAGATCATACCTATTGCAAATAGTGATGCTACAAATATGGGGGTACATATATTCTTTCTGATTAGCGTTTCAAGCTTCTTAGGATATATTCCTAGAAGTGGGATCACTGGGTCAAATGGAAGTTCAATTTTTAATTTTTTGAGGTAACACCATATTGTTTTCCATAGTGGCTGCACCAGTCTGCATTCCCACCTGCAATGCACTAGAGTCCCCTTTTCTCCACACCCTCGCCAACACTTGTTATTTGATGATTTGTTGATGGTGGCCATTCTGACAGGTGTGAGGTGATACCTCATTGTTGTTTTAATTTGCATCTCTCTGATGATTAGTGATGTTGAGCATTTCTTCATATGTCTCTTGACCATTTGTAAGTCCTGTTTGGAGAGGTGAATAGACATTAGATTTAAAAAGCAAGACCCAACTACATACTAGTTAAAAGAAATACTCTTTATAAAGACAAAAATAGAATAAATTCAGAGAAGACAATTATTTGCTGAACATTTATGTACCTAATAACAGAGCTTCAAAATACATGAATCAAAAATGACAAAACAGTCTGGCTGCTGTGGCTCAGTGGTTGAGTGTCAACCACACACCAAGAAGTTGCCAGTTCAATTCCCGGTCAAGGCACATGCCCAGGTTGTAGGCCAGATCCCCAGTGGGGGGCATGCAGGAGGTGGCCAATTAATGTTCTCTCTCACAGATGTTTCTATCTCTCTCTCCATTCCTTTTTCTCTAAAATCAATAAAGAAAAAAAATGGCAGCAGAGTGAATGAAAGCTACACAGACCATCTCCCAGGACCAAACTGAAATTACAATGAAAATAAAGACAAATCGTAAGGAAAAAGCAACAGCAAAGCAGCTTGGAGGTCCTCATAATCAGGGACACTGGCTTGATCCTGGTAGGCTTGTGGAGATGCGAGAGGGGGCTGGGAGCCCACAGTCAGCAGCAGCCTTAGGTGGGGGCAGTATCCTCAGGTTAAACTCCCAAGTGGCTGCACAGCGCAGAGCTGGGACAGAAGCTAAAATAACCACAGCCACTTACCTTGGGCTCCGGCAGAGGGAGGGCAGACTGGACTGGAACTCTGTGGGGACACTCAGGATTTGGAGGGCACTCAGAGTTTTTGCTGAGTTGCAGCCACACAGGACTGTGGTCATCTTCCTCATTCCCAGGGCTCAGGGGAGAGGTGGCAGCCCCTCCCTCAGAAATTCAACTTCACAGGTGGCCATTGAAATGCAAATTGAGGCCCATAAAACACCAGCATCTGCCCCACCCACAGGAAATCTTACTATGAGTACCTGAGGGAGTTTTTTATTCAACTGAGAAGCCAAGGTTCTTCAGCTAACCCACTACTGATAGCCTCCAGGAAAAAAGCAAGAGGATAACTGTACCAACCCTGGGCTAGCAACTCTAACCAGGAAAGTAACACTTGACAGTGGTGTTTAAAGTGGGTCCTCCCTGGCTAATCCAAACCCAGGAGAGGGAGCCACAAACAGAAGAACACCAACACCCACAGGGAAAATTTGGCAGGCTCAAAAGCCCACTGTGATAGCCAAAATGGTGAAACACAGAAACAAAATCCAAATGAAAGAACAAGAGACATCTGCCAAACATGAGATACATGATGTACAGTTAGGCAAGTTAACAAAACTAGAATTCAGAACCATGATCTTGAGAAAGCTCAACAGCATGTGTAAGGACATGAGTACCATGAGTAAAGACATAAAATGATGAAAATCAACCAGTTGGAAATTAAAAATCACCAAGAAAAAATGAAGAATGACATATCAGAAATAAAGAACACATTGGAAACTCTAACTAGCAGAGTACAGGAAGCAGAGGACCGGATCAATGAATTAGAAGATAGGGTAGAAAAAATCAAACAATCAGAAAACAAAGCGGAAAAAAACAATTAAAAACCAGAAACACAGCTTAAGAGAACTGGGGGACAACTGGAAATGTAATGACATTCGCATCATAGGAGTCCCGGAGAAGAAGAAAATGACCAAGGGTTAGAAAATATATTTGAAGAAATAGTGAGAGAAAACTTCCCTAATTTGGTGAAGGAAGAAAGCATTCAAGTTCAAGAAACACAGAGAGCCAAAAGTAAGGAGAACCCAAACAGGCCCATACCAAGACACATAGTAATTAAAATGACAAAAATTAAAGACAAAGAGTGAATCCTAAAAGCAGCAAGAGAGAAGCAACAGATTACCAACAAACAAACCCCATAAAGCTCTCAGATAACGTCTCAACAGAAACATTACAGGCCAGAAGAGAATAGTATGAGGTAATCAAGGTCATGAAAAACAAGGATCTGAATTCAAAACTACTCTACCCAGCAAAGCTATCATTCAAAATAGAAGGTCAAATAAAGAGCTTCCCAGACAAAAAGAAAAGAAAAAGGCTAACGGAATACATTAGCACCAAACCAGCACTGCAAGAAATGTTAAAAGGACTGCTGTAATTAGCAAGGGAAATAGGAAGAAAAATAGAACTACACTAAACAAAAATAGCAATAAATAAATACATATCAATAATAACCTAAATAGACATGGACTGAATGCTCCGATAAAGACACAGAGTAGCTGATTGGATAAGAAAGCATGACTCATCTATATGTTTTTTACAAGAGAACCAGCTCACAACAAAAGACTCACATAGGTTGAAAGTGAAGGAATGGAAAAAAATTTTCCAAGCAAACTAAAAAGAAAAAAAAGCCGGGGTAGCAATACTCATATATGATTAAATATATATCAAAATGAAGGCCATACTGGAGACAAAGATGACCACTACACAATATTGAAAGGATCTATATAACAGAAAGATATAACCTTGATAAACATATATGCACCCAATATAGGAGCACCAAAATATATTAAACATCTTCTGGAAGACCAAAGGAAAAATTGATAGCAATACAATCATAGGGACTTCAACACCCCACTGACAATACTGGATAGAGTCTCTAGTCAAAAAATTAGCAAGCAAACAGAGACTACATGAAGCACTAGACCAAAAGGATATAATAGATATCGACAGAGAATTACACCCCAAAATTACAGAATTCACATTCTTCTCAAGGGCACATGGGACATTCTCAAAGATAGACCACAGGATAGGACACACAGCAAGTCTCTACAAGTTGAAGAAGATTAAAATTATATCTAGCATCTTCTTAGATCACAATGGCATGAAACTAAAAATCAATTGGAACAAGAACATGCAAAGATATTTGAATAATCGGAAGCTAAATAGCATGTTATTTAACAATAAATGGGTTACCATGGAGATAAAAGAAGAAATTAAAAAATTCCTGGAAACCAATGAAAATGAACACACAACAAGACCAAATCTACAGGATGCAGCAAAAGCAGTTCTGAGAGGGAAGTTCATAGCACTACAGGCCTATGTCAAGAAACAAGAAAAATCTCTAATAGACTATCTAACCTCACAACTTACAGAACTAGAGAGCAAACAAAAATAAAACCTCAGAGCAAGTAGAAGGAAGGAAAGATCAGAGCAGAAATACATGACATAGAGTCCAAAAAAAAAAAACAATTCAAAGGATCAATGAAACAAAGAGTTGGTGTTTCAAAAGATAAAAAAGATTGATGGACCCTTAGCTAGACTCACCAAGAAACAAAGAGGGAGAACCTAAATACACAAAATCAGAAATGAAAGAGGAGAAATAAAAACTGACACGACAGAAATTCAAAAGATCGTTAACAACTACTATGAACAAATATATGGCAACAAATTCGACAATCTAAGAAAAATAGACAAATTTCTAGAAACACATAATCTCCCAAAACTGGACAGGGAAGAGATGAAAGCTTCAACAAACCAATGACAAGTAAGGAAATTGAAGATGTAATCAAGACTCTCCCAGCAAACAAAAGCCCAGGCCCAGATGGCTTCAAGGGAGAGTTTTACTGAACATTCAAAGAACTAACACCCATTCCCCTCAAACTATTTCAAAAATTCAAGAAGAAGGAAGACTTCCAAACTTATTTTATGAAGCCAGCATAATTCAAATTTCAAAACAAGAAAAAGAAACTACAAGGAAAGCAAACTACCGGCCAATATCCCTGATGAACATAGATGCCAAAATCCTGAACAAAATGCTAGCAAATTGGATCCATCAATACATCAAAAAAAATTATTCACCATGACCAAGTGGGATTAACCCCAGGAATGCAAGGCTGGTACAATATTTGCAAATCAATAAATGTGATACACTACATAAACAAAATGAAGAATAAAAACCACATGATCATATCAATAAATACCGAAAAAGCCTTCGACAAAATCTACCATCCATTTCTGATAAAAATGCTCAGCAATGTGGGGATAGAGGGATCATATCTTGACATAATAAAAGCCATATATGAAAGTCCTACAGCCAACATCATAATCAATGGGCAAAAACTAAAAGCATTTCCCTTAACAACAGGAACAAGACAAGGATGCCCACTCTTGCCATTCTTATTCAACATAGGACTGGAAGTCTTAGTCACAGCAATCAGACAGGAAGAAAAAATGAAACTGATTCAAATTGGAAAGGAGGAATTGAAACTGTCATTATTTGCAGATGACATGTTACTATACGTAGAAAACCACAAAGACTCCATCAAAAATTTACTAGACTTAATAAATGAATTTGGCAAAGTAGCAGGATACAAAATTAATGTCAAGAAATCGATGGCATTTTTATACACCAATGATGAACTCATAGAAAGAGAAACTAAGACAACAATCCCATTTACTATTGCAGTAAAAAATTTAAGATACCTAGGAATAAACTTAACCAAAGAGATAAAGGACCTATTCACAGAAAACTACAGGTCCTTGAAAAAAGAAATAGAGAAAGATATAAAAAAGTGGAAACACTGACCCTGTTCATGGATTGGAAGAATTAACATCATTAAAATGTCCATAATTCTCAAAGCAATCTATAGATTCAATGTAATCCCCATCAAAATACCAATAACATACTTCATAGAACTAGAAAAAATACTTCAAAAGTTCATATGGAACCAAAAAAGATCTTGAATAGCCACAGCAATCTTGAAAAAAAAAAAGGACAAAGTTGGAGAGATCACATTACCAGATTTCAGGTTATACTACAAAGCCACTGTACTCAAAATAGCCTGGTAGTGGCACAAGAACAGGCATATAGACCCATAGAACACAACAGACAACCCAGAAATGGACCCAAGGCAATTTGCTCAATTAATATTTGACAAAGGTGGCAAGAGCATACAGTGGAGTAAGGACAGACTCTTTAATAAATGGTGTTGGGAAAATTAGACAGCTACATGCAAAAAAATGAAATTTGATCACCAACTTACACCCTACACAAGAATAAACTCAAAATGGATCAAAGACTTAAATGTGACTCATGAATCCTTAAAAATTCTAGAAGAAAATGTAGGCAACAAAATTTCAGACATCATTTGCAGCAGAATTTTCACTGAAACATCTCCTGAGGCAACAGAAACAAAGCAGAAAATGAACACATGGGACTACATCAAACTCAAAAGCTTCTGCACAGCGAAAGATACAATCATCAAAATGGAAAGGCTACCCACTGTATGAGAGAGCATCATTGCCAATGATATATCATATAAGGGGTTAATTTCCAACATATAGAGAGTTCTCATACAACTTAACAAAAGGAAGACAAAGAACCCATTTAAAAATGGTCAAGAAACTAAATAGACACCTCTCCAAACAGGACTTACAAATGGCTAAGAGACATATAAAGAAATGCTCAACATCACTAATCATCAGAGAGATGCAAATTAAAACAACAATGAGGTATCACCTCACACCTGTCAGAATGGCCACCATCAACAAATCATCAAACAACAAGTGTTGGCAAGGGTGTGGAGAAAAGGGGACTCTAGTGCACTGCTGGTGGGAATGCAGACTGGTGCAGCCACTATGGAAAACAATATGGTGTTACCTCAAAAAATTAAAAATTGAACTTCCATTTGATCCAGTGATCCCACTTCCAGGAATATACCCTAAGAAGCCTGAAACACCAATCAGAGAGAATATATGTACCCCCATGTTCGTAGCAGCACTATTTACAATCGCTAAGATCTGGAAACAGCCCAAATGTCCATCAGTAGACAAATGGATAAAAAACTGTGCTATATATACACAATGGAGTACTATACAGCTTTAAGAAAGAAAGATCTCTTATCCTTTGAGACGACATGGATGGACCTGGAAAGTATTATCCTAAGTGAAACAAGCCAAACACAGAAAGACAAATATCATATGATCTCACTTATTTATGGAATATAATGAACATAACAGTTTGAGGAATGGGGTAGTCCAGAGACATGGAAGTCAGGTACCAACTGACTATCCTCAGAAGTGGGGGTGGTGGGGAAGAGATAAACCACAGAACTTATATGCATGTATGCATGAACAAGGGACATGGACAACAAAGCTGGGGACAGGGCAGGGAGGGAGCCAGAGGAGGAATCAATGGGGGAAAAAAGGAGAAACATCTGTAACAAAAATAAATAAATTAATTAAATAAAAAAAAATTGCAAAAATAAAATCAATAAAGAAAAAAAATTTTTTAAGGCAAAACTGCACAGAGAAGTAGACAGGTTCACAATTTCACCACTTTCTATCAATTGAAAGAACAAATAAAAAACCAGTAAGGCTCTGGCCAGTTTGATTCAGCAGGTAGAGCGTCGGCCAATGCACCAACGAATCTCGGGTTCTATTGCCAGTCATGGGCACGTACCTCAGTTGAGGGTTCGATCTTTGGCCCCAGTCAGGGTCATGCAGGAGGCGATAAATTGTTATGTCTCTCAGAAATATAGATAGATGTTTCTCTCTCTCTCTCCCTCCCTCCCTCCCAGTCTGTCTAAAAAAAAAAAAAAAAAAAAAAGGCAATGAAAAAATATCCTCGGGTGAGAATTAAAAATAAAAAACAGTAAGAGTATAGGTTTGAAAAACAATATTTACTACCTCAACTTAATTGACATTTAAAGAAGTCTTTTCTAAAACATGGAGTTGTAGCCAGGAAACTCTAAGATTTAATACTAAATAGTAATTGAAAAATTAGACAACAAAGTAAAATTTTGGTTCATTTTGGTCTCTCCTTGCATTGATGATCGCACACTTGTATTCCTACAGTAAATCTCCTGTCTGGCCTCCCTGGGCTTTTCCCATTTGAGTTCTTCTTTTATGTATCTTTCCAAGAGATATCTCCTAACCTCCTTGATTTCTAAATTCTCCCTTCAGTCACATTGCCAAATGGATTTGAACTAGAGCTAAACCATGGAAGTCCCTCTCATCTGTAGCACCCAGAGGTCTGTGTATATTTCTCATAGATTTCCAATATTAACCTTCCAAGTTTACCAAATTCTACTATTTCCTTAATAAATTACTTTAATTCTTTACTCCAACACCTTCTTTTAATCATTTTCTCCACACCCTTCTAACACATCCATGAAATCTTCAGTTCTAGATTAGGGTATGTATATAGTTACTATCATTCAATGTGATTTATAGTGAAGCAAAGATGATCATATTCCATTCCCTATGACCAAGAAATAAGAAATTCAGTTTAAAAAGTGTGTAGGCAAATACAGTTTTAGTGCTTACTAAGTAAAGAAGAAAATGTTTTTCTCCTTTCCTGGGATCCTGGGAGGTTGTGAGAAATGAGCTCAATTATTCAAAATTAGTTAGTATGTGGAGACATGTCCAATTGTAATTATAATAAGCTATGACACATATGCACACACGTATGTGTGAGTGTGTGTATGTGTATATTAGATTAACTCAATTTTTGTCACATAGAAACTGCAAGTCCTTATTTGAGTCATTTAATTTCCCAGACCTTCAGTTACTGCAGCTATAAAAGGATCATAATAACCCCTGCTATGCTGCTCACAGGGCTGTTTTTAAGTAGAAGGAAAACATGACCAGAAAGTGCTTTAAAAATATGTTCAATTTGTTACATGCTTGAGGGACTTCCATTGTGTGTAGAGTTGAAATGTAATAAAAGTAACAAGTTAGTGATTTTTCAAAAGTTTTGTTGTAAAACTTGGATATCACATTTGATTATTTAATTAAAATGATCAGTTAGTCAGTGGTTTATATGAGAGTATTGGGTTTAATCCTAGCTCTATCTTTTATTTCTTAATTTTAAAAGTGTTACTTAATCTCTCTGAACCTCTTAGTTGAATGTAAGAAATAATGTCTGCTTCAAGAATACCTGTTAGGATTAAGTGAGAAAATGTAAAAAATCACACTTTCAAGATACACATATACACAATTTTATGTGCTTCAGACATAGATGTGGAACAGAGAATATGGAAAAGTGAATTATTTTGTACATTTTGTTGTTTACATTAGACCCTGAATTTATTTTATCATTTACTGGTTCTTCCTGTTGCTTCCAGGGAACATTTGGCAACATATGGAGACATTTTCTATTGTCACAACCAGAGGGCAGAATGGTGCTAGTTGCATCTAGTGGGTAGATGTTACAAATGCTACAGTATGACTCAGTGGTTGACCGTTGACCCATGCACCAAGATGTCACCGGTTTGATTCCCAGTCAGGGCACTTGCCCAGGTTGTGGGCCCAATCCCCCAGTGGGGGGCATGCAGGAGGTGGCCAATTGATGTTCTCTCTTATTGATGTTTCTATCTCTCTCTCCTACTTCCTTCTTCTTTCTCTAAAATCAATCAATATATATATATATATATATATATAAATATATATATATATATATATATAGTAAAAAATTGCTACAGCCCTGGCCAATTATGCTCAGTGGTTAGAGCTTTGGGCCGAGGACTGAAAGGTCTTGGGTTCGATTCCAGGTCAAGGGAACTTACCTAGGGTGCAGGTTAAATTTCCAGCCCTGGTTGGGGTCATGTGGGAGGCAACTGATTGATGTGTCTCTCTCACATCAAAGTTTCTCTCTCCCTCCCTCCCTTGTTTCCAGTCTCTTTAAAAATCAATGGAAAAAATATCCTTGGGTGAGGATTAACAACAACAAAAAGTTACAATGCATAGTGCAGCGCTCCCCACAACAAATTATTTGGCTCAAAGTGTTGATAGTGTCAAAATTGTGAAACACCCATTGCAATGAATAAACAAAGCAAAGACATGTGGGATTCTGCTCCTATCTGTACAACTTCTAACATATGAAAAATTTGTGTTCAGACAAAAAGAATGAACAAAAAAATATTCTATTCTGTGACTTTTCTTTCTTTTGCTTCTTCTTCTTCTTCATCTTATTCTTTTTTTCCTCTCTCTCTCATATTTTTTCATGGGCAATTTTCTTGTTTTGTCAGAGTTAGTGGTCAACAGGGTCCAATAAAACAGCCACATCTTGTGCAGAAGCTCTGACTACTGTTAAAATAAACTGGAATATTGTGCCCAGTATAGTGACATTATCCCTGATTGATTTCTTTTTTTTTCTTGGACAAGGCTTAAATTATTTTGTAGAGGCTTTGTGTATGTCTGCCTATCTAAACTACATGCAAGATGTGGGCTGGTTCAGGCTAGAGATAGATGGCCTTCTAAATCTTGAGTCCTGTTCCCAAATCCAAGAGCAGGATCATAAATTTTAATTATAATTGGCAAGATCATTTATTTTTTATGTAGGTCAATTTTACCAAAAAAAAAAAGGAAAACCTTCAAGATGAAATATACCACCAAACCTTGCATTCCACATCTAGACCATTAACAATTTTTAGTTGAACAAGATAGATACAGATTGTCATTGATAACCCCAGATCATAAATCCTGTATACATGACCCTTCAAGAGAGGCCTTGTTTCATGCTGTAGGCCAGGCCATTGTTCCCCCATCAATAATTCATTCCCATGTGACAACCCAAATGCACAGAGGTTCGAAGGCACAAAGACACGTGGTCACATTGTGTTTGGGGGCAATAAAAGCCATGTGAATGACATGAACCCAGGTATATAGATGACAGCAGTTAGACAGTTTTCCTGGGTAAATAAACAGGAATCCAACAAACAATGGCCATTTGAAATTATATTTAGTCAGAGAAATCACTCTAGTTTGTTATTTTTAAATATTTCTTGGTAGTAGTAGAGGGTAATCACCTTAGGACTGGTTAGCCATAAAGTGGGCCCTCAAAATAGTTGCTGAGCTGAGTAACTAATACTTGGGTGTTTACTTGAGATGAAACAATTGACTTCCCATTGTTCTTAGAATAATGGCCAAAATCCTTTACATGGTATGAAAAAAAAAAAAAAAAAAGCTAATTTTCTTTCTGTGTCTTGAATACAAATCTACAATAAAGTCAGGATGGTGATGATCTTTGCTCAGTGTTTCTATATAGTACCTACTCTGTACTGGGCTCTCAGTAAACAATTATGGAATAAAGAAACACATAAACCAACGAATAGATGAGTCTACACTCATAAAGTTTTCTCAGGCCATTCTAGGCACTGGGAAATATGATACAATGCATGAGCAATACTCTTGTGGAAGTATCTCACAATCTGCCTTTGATATTTGAGCATACAAAGCAAAAGAAACATGATGAATGACTTAATGATGTTATAAAAATAATTATAAGAACACTGAACAGGAGCTACTTGGATTGTTTTAACCCCCTGGGCTGAAGTTTCCTTTTGCTACCAAGTTCTAGTCAAAACATTCTTCTTTCTGTTGTTATTCATTGGCTTGGCTTTGGAACAAAACCAACTTGTTTGCACTTAGGTTCTTTGTAGTTTATTCTCTATACTTGAAGCTCTATCTTCATCTGTCTCTCCCTCTTCTCATTCAGTTCCTCCCTGAAGGGTCATTTGCGAAGAGACATTTCCCCAACAACAAAACCACGGGACTCCTCTCCTTTCTGGCATTTTTGACTCTTTCATTTTTTTTTCCTTTATTGATTTTAGAGAAAGGGAGAGGGAGAGATAGAATTATTGATGAGAGAGAACTTCGATTGGCCACTTCCCGCATGCCCCTGACTGGGGATCGGGCCCACACCTGGGCATTTGCCCTGACAGGGAATCGATCAGGCTACCTCTTAGTGCATGGGTCGATGCTCAACCACTGAGCCACACCAGCCAGGCAAGCATTTTTGACTCTTATGTTGCTCTTATTTTTCATTGTACTTGTAACTATTTTAAAACATACTGCATACTTATTTGTTTAATTTTTATTTTTTTATACCCTCTTGAATGTACCTGCCATGAAGAGAAAATGTGTCTCTGTTTGTTTGTTTGTTTTTTCTTCAGCATATTCTCTGTGACATCTCTAAGTGGACGTGGGACCTACAAAATACACAGTAATATATAGAAATTCTAATGTCTGAATTTGATCTCACAGGGTGAAAAGAATGCCCTAGTTAAAGAAGGAAGAGGAGGAGGAGGAGGAGGAAGAGGAGAAAATTTGATGCAAAAAGAATAGAATGTGTGCAGGGTCATTGGGGCATAAGGAAATTGTGGTGTATTTGGGGACTTTTTTCTTTTTTGAAACATCATATATGTCTTAGGGACAGAAAACGGCTGCACAAATAGGAAGCTGAGAGCAAGGCAGATTACAAAAGGACCTCAAAGTTAATAAATTCATCATCTTTTCTCTGAGAATAGAAAGTCACAGAGGCATTTAGACTGGTAAATGAAATGATGCATTTTGCATTTTAGGAAGATCAATTCAGCAGTTGGATGGAAAGAAAATGGAAGAGAAAGTGGCTGCTGGCCAAAAAACCAGCTAGAAGACTGTTGACAAAATCTAGACGGTATTTCTAAAGCATCTTCTGTAAGACTCAATTTTGTATTCTTTAAAATGTAGACCTGACCATTTTGGTATTACAATAAGCCTTAAAAATATTTATTCTTCTCATACTATTTTGTTCCTTTTTTTTTTTTTTTTTTTTTTTGGTTCACTTAGCAGTTTTTATTCCAAATTGATCAATGCAGAGAAATGAAAGAGGAGGAAAACAAACGATCAGAGATATTTTCTTAAGCCTGTTTTATTTAATATGCTTGTTATCAAAGGTTAAGCTATATCAATGCATTTATAAATAAAGGATAAAAAGAGGTCAGTATTACCATATCAAACTCAAACAAAGATTATAGAGTGGCATATATGGATGAGAAAGGGATATTAAAATCAGGAGTACTGTCAGGTATCAGAGTGGCAACAATATTCATACAAATGCAATGAATCAGGGCTCCAGGACTACCAAAGCTTGGGTTCTGACTCTGATCCTTACTCGGAATAAACATGACTCTGAGTGAGACTGTTTCTTCCCTCCCTGAAATTCACTTCCTTTATCTGTAAAAGAAGGCATTGGTCTCAATATGTTATTAAAAGCAGGGGTTACCCACTTCCCAAAATACTTCAAAGTATTGACAGAACTAGGAATATAAAACTACATTCAGTTTTTTAAAGCTTGAAAAGGAATTCTACATTTTCTACAGCAGTTATATCCACACCAGAGTTATTTTTTATGTCTGAAGATACGACTTATTGTAGTCATTGTGTGTTGTTGATGGCTCTGATTAGTGATTATATATTTTGGGTTTGCAAAATGGAAACATTACTGCTGCACTAAAATTATTTAATTTCCAGATAAAAGTTAACTGAACATGTAGCCAAGGGGAAATGAGTATAATCAGAGATGCCAGAGAGATGGGCTCAGATTTTGAAGGCCAAATGATGAATGGAGAGCGTTCCAGCTTTTTTATTGGACTTCTGCCTAGATCTTTTTAGGGAAGGTAAACAATACAGTTTTCATTTGACAGCCTCCAAGAGTCACCCATCACAAGACTTCCTCAGCAGGCCCCTCAAGAGTTAATAATATGAAGTGTTAATTTCTGAAAAGAGAAGAAGCAGCCAGGAATCTTGGGGCTGTTTTGTCTTCCTTTCCGCTGACATTTTCTATAAATAGTGAGGATCCATCTTTGAGATTATAGGAGCTCTGCATGGGTTTTTCTCAAACCTTTGGAACTAATTTGTTGACTTTATGCATGAGATAAAATATTCTATTTCTGAAACTTCTCATTTCTCCTGAGTGGTGGAGGATGCAAGGCTTTTACATCCTAGTCACTTGGCAAGAAAACCTACTTTCTTTTTCATAGAAAATAGTTTCGAGCATGTAAAAATGTTGGCTTTGGGGGGAAACAGGCTTTGCAAGTTTGTATGGGGCATTACAAGATGCTATTTTAGGAGAAAATATGACCTGGACACATGGAGGGGCATTAATTGGCTCTGAAGTCCTTCAGAGGTGGCCTACTGTTGCAGATGCATGATCAACATATACCATGCTCTAATGGAACTGTCCTGGTTCATGCACTGCCGGCCAGTCTCATTGCTAATAGGGCTCTCTGTCACTGTCAGAAGTATCCCACTTTGAATGGTGCACTATCCACCCACCCTATTTCAGTGGGACTAGGTTCAGAACTTGGGAAATTTCAGAAGTTACATACAGATCTGTTCCTTGACTCAGCAGTGTGCAAAGCTGGGGGAGGGGTGTCTCTTCTTAGTGTGTGGCTTTTGAGGTGATACTTAACTCTAACTCTCTGATTCACCTGATTTGATTCATCTAAGAATTGAATGTGAATCACCCTATTTGGGTTTGTGAATGAGTATCTTCTTTTGGGGGAGTGGGAAGAAGGATGGTTACTTTCCCTAGCAAACAGAGATCTATGTTCTCTTCTTCACACAGTCATCTAAGGATCAGCTCTGATCTGTTAGAGTGGAACTCCACTGGACTCCCCACACTGATTTCTGCCTATTTTAGGCTCGTCAGTTTCTTGTTAACACATTTTTACTGGAGAGAGTTGGGCTTGGATTTTCACTTCGTAGCTGATTGAGGCCATCATTTATTTGCCCACTAACCAGGCCTGTGATACGAGAACACCATCAATTTTAGGTAATGTTCCATTCCCTCAACCCTAAAAAGAAGACAGTGAGATGTGACTTGGTTGAAAAAAACAATGAATAGGTAGGGCAATTGCTCACTGTAGTATATGATATATAATAGATGCTGAGTAAATGGTAGTTCTCACTGGTCCTAATCTGAAAATGTCAAATAAGGAAAAAGATACCAGGAAATTGACATAAATTCCTCAACACTTTTGACATTCTTGACTTAAAAGGTCTGTTTCCAAAATTCAGGCTACTCTAGATACCTCACATAAGTGAAATCATACAGAACTTTTCTCTTTGTGAACTGGCTTTACACTCAGTGTAATATTCTCAAGGTCCATCCATGTTATAGAATATGCCAAAATGTCTCTTCTAAAACTGAGACCATTCCATTGTATGTATGTATAGATCATATTTTGTTTACACAGTCATCTTTGTGTGGGGTTTCTTTCTTTGCTCAGCTATTGTGAAAAATGCTGCAATGAACATGGGTGTGCAAATATATTTTGGGCATTCTGCTTTTATTTCATTTGGGTATATGCCAGAGAAAAATTCTAGAAAGGTATCAAAAAATCTGTTTGGAATCTGGATTTTCTGTTTCTTACTGTGACATAATTAAAATGTTATGCATCTGAAGGCATTGGAGTACGTATTAAAGAACATAGTTGAATTATTTGCTAAGGAAATTTACTATGTTATCAGACACATAATATTTGCAGAAGATATCATTTTGTACCCTGTTTCCCTCATTATAGGAGGCAGACATGATACTTTATAAAACAGAATCCCAGAGAGTTCAATGGTCCCTACATTTGATTCACTCTGATTAAGTGCGGTGTCCTCAGGTCTTTGGGAACTTCTTTGTTATCTTAAGAAAAGTGCATTGTCAAGTGCAGAAGGGAAGGTACCTGCACGAAGCAGTCATGATTTAACCCCAAGTACAAAGCCTTTTATGAGAGAGCAGGAGAAGTCAATGATGATGACTGAGGGAAAATACCAAGTCTTATCTCAAGAAACTCAGCATTTAAAAACACGAAGGCCTATGTAAATAAATATAATAAAAACAAGTAAAAGTTAAAAAGGAGAGCCCAGAGAGAAAACATAACCTACCCTTTATCTGGAAATGGAATCTGAATGTTCACCATTCAAAATGTTATGTTTCTCTACTTGCCTCAAATAGAAATCAGGTGTGCCCACCCCTTCTTCTCCTAGATTTCAATTTGTGCCATATACTAATATAAAAAACTCAAAATTTCAGAGAACATTTGTACCTTTACCTAAAGTCATGGAAATCAGAAATATAAATTTATGGGAGCTATGGGTTAGCAGGTTGGCAGGAAATTGATAAATTTATAGACACAAGCAAGGAGATTTTATTTGGACTGGACAATAAGTTCTTTTTTCATCTACAGTAAATCATGCCAATTTCAGCAATTGGCATAAAATTATATACAATAAAAATACATTTTTCATCCCAACTGTTTAATCAATAGTCCAGACATAATCATTCAATAGCTTTCTGTATATTCAAGAGAAATAATTTAAGCAAATACAATTGTGATTATTTTTTTAATTTAATTTTAATTTTAGAGAGAGAAGAAGGGAGAGGGAGAGAGAGATAGAAACATCGATGGGAGAGAACATCGGTTGGTTGCCTCCTGCATGCCCCCCACTGAGTATTTGGCCCACAGCCTGGGCATGTGCCCTGACTGGGAATTAAACTGGCACCCTCTTGGTGCATGGGTTGACACTCAACCACTGAGCTACACCAGCCGGGCAATTATCTTTTTTTTTTATCCTCACCCGAGGATATTTTTCCATTTTTTGTACAGATAGAGTGGGAGGGAGAGAGAGGAAGGGAGAGAGAGTGAGAAACATCGACGTGAAGGGACACATCGAGTGGCTGCCACCCGCACGACCAACCAGGGCCGGGGACAAACTGCAACCGAAGTACGTGCCCTTGGTGGGAACCGAACCTGGGTCTCTCCGGACCGCAGGCCGACGCTCTAACCGCTGAGCCAAACTGGCCAGGGCTGGGCAATTATCTTTTAATTTTTATTATAAATTTATATTTATTGTTGTATTACAGATGTCCACGCTTTCTGTGACAAGTCATTACAAAAGCAATGTATGTGCTGGTGGCTCTCATTCTTATATTAGTGCCCTGTAGGCATTTGGTTAAAATTCAATTGGCTGGCATATACCTTTCACTTATTGATCCAATTAGTAGGGGTAGGGTTTGAGCATCTCACCCAATTCCCAGGTTTTAATGGCTACTTATTGACTCTACCACCCTCCTGTGTTTATTCTCTTCCACCCTCCTGAGATTTTCTTCCATATGATAATGAAATAAGCCAGAATAAGAGAAGCAATGTGGCTTCATGAACATATGGTTTATTTAAGGTGTTCATTACTATTCAGATGGAGTAATGGTAAGCTGGACTGTTTGGAAGATTGTCTATGACATGCGGTCTAAACAACTTCTATAGATAAGTAGTGGGGGAAAGTCCAAAGAAATACCATTTTCAGGAAAGAGTTTTGTTATTTTATTCCCAGAGCTCTGAGTCCAACCCACATACACACACACACACGCACACGAACATGCACACGCACACATTTTTGTTTCTTTTTTACCCCTTCATGTGTCTCAGTGTCAATACTTGGCCTTATCTGGTCCATTGTTTTGTTCATTTCTTCCTGGAGGCTCATTGGGTCAGAACAGACTAATGCCCCCATGATAGATAATACCAGTGTCCACTCTGGTTTTCACATTCTACTGAATGTTGGGCCCTTGAAAATTTCCCTTAATTTCTTATAAATTCAAGTAGGCAATACAATACACTTTTGCTGTGTTTAATCAATATTTTAAGATTTTATAATGCTGAAGTTTCAGGAATCTAGTATGCTATATTGCTGAAAGTGAAGTCAAATTAATCTACGTCTACTAGCAAACATAATAATAATATTTTTTAAAATCCTAAAAAGCCATCATTACATACAGAACTTCTTATAAAGTAAATTTCCTGAAAAATTTATTTCTCTTTTAAATAAATGAAATTTTCTCCTGGAGAATAATACCCATTCCTAGGCATGCAACATTTTTAAACTTAAACGTATTGGGGTGACTTTGGTAACATTATATAGGTCTCAACTGTACAGTTGTATGATACATCATCTGTATATTGCATTGTGTGCCCACCAACCAAAGTCAGATCTTCTAGGCATTCAATATTTAAGTATTCATTAAAAAATGCAAAGTCTATACAAAGTACTAAAAGGCTTCCCAGTACTGTTTGGTTTCTGGCTTCTGTCTCAGCCTCACCAGGACTTATCTCATCCCCTGGTAATAGAATATGATTAATATTTCCCATATTGATATTTATTTCATACTGTTTTCTTATCTTGAAAATCCTTCTTATATTTCATTATCTTTCCTCTCTTCTTCATACACGACAACTAAAACCAGGTGATACAACTTCTACAAAGATTTCTTGGATCTTTAAAATAACCTAAATTTCCATTTTTATCTTGGGCAAATTGTGCATTTTAACAATTGGCATAAAATGATACACAATAGCCCTGGCCAGTTTGGCTCAGCGGTTAGAGTGTCGGCCTGAGGTCCGGAGAGACCCGGGTTCGGTTCCCGCTAAGGGCATGTACTTTGGTTGCAGTTTGTCCCCGGCCCTGGTTGGTCGTGCGGGTGGCAGCCACTCGATGTGTCCCTTTCACGTGGATGTTTCTCTCTCTCTCTCTCTTCCTCTCTCTCCCTCCCACTCTATCTGTACAAAAGATGGAAAAATGTCCTCGGGTGAGGATTAAAAAAAAAAAAAATGATACACAATAAAAAGTAAATCTTTCATCCCAACTCCTTAATCAGTAGTCCAGATATTTTTTTTTTTATCCTCACCCAAGGACATTTATCCATATTTTGTTCAGATAGAGTGGAAGGGAGAAAGGAAGAGAGAAGCATCAATGTGAAAGAGACACATCGAGTGGATGCCACCTGCACAACCCAACCAGGGCCAGGGACAAACTGCAACTGAGGTACATGCCCTTAGTGGGAGCCAAAGGTGGGTCTCTCTGGACCGCAGGCCGATGCTCTAACCACTGAGCAAACTGGCCAGGACAATAGTCCAGATATTTCAATAGTTTTTTTGTATATCCAAGAGAAATAATTTAAGCAAATACATTTGTGATTATCCTTTAAATTTTTATTATAAATTTATCTTTATTGTTGTATTATAGATGTCTCTTCTTTTTTCCTCCATTAAGCCCCTCCTCCCTGTTCCCACTCCACCACTGCCTTCACCACACTATTGTTTGTGTCCATTGGTTATGCATATATGCATATCAGTTCTTTGGTTTATCTCTTTCCACTCCCCTTCCCCCCCGAAGTTCATCAGTTTGTTCCTTACTTTTTAAATCAAACTAAACTATATAAATTACTCTTTTTTCCTATTTTGTATTTCCTATTGTACATACTAGAGATTGTGCCATATCATACAGTGCTTTATAAACCCATTCTCACAGTTCTCACAAAACATTTAAGTTACTGTCATATATATTTACTTTGTAATTGGGAAATTTCCTCCTTTGAAGATAGGTGCCTTGCTCATTTGTGTGGCTGGAATGTGTCAACAAGGGTGCAGACACTAGGGCATTCCGGATACAGTTGAACAAATGAAAGTGGTTTTAGTTTCTACTTGTTAGTGTATTTTTATTTCAATGGGTATAATGTTCATACTGATCAACATTGCTCAGGAAATTTCAATAACTATTATGTTAATGTTTTAGCTTGATAAGGACAATGCTAGTCACCTTGAATTGTAAAGCAAATTTCAATGTACTTAATGTGGCGTTAAAAAAAAAAAGAAAAGACAGATTAGGAATTTTATGTCCCTTATACACTGGTTAATTTAAGGAGAAAAACAGTTCAGGAAGCCATCGCTGACACCCACCCGCATAGGCACTGCTTGCACAGTGCCAGCTTTGCCCTTTCGAAAATTTCTAGTTGACCTTTAGAGAAAGCTGAGCTTTGGGGGCTCAGCAGTAATAATAGCAAGTGTTGCTACTCCTATTACTAATTTTGAACAAAGGAAAGCTCATGAAACATTTAAAAAGAGGGCTTTGGTTAATTCACAGTTTTTATCTTTTCAGCTCATGAGTAGAAATGGCAGTAAATGTTTAAATGCAAATCTCATGTGTCTGTGCTAAAGTCTCAAGTCTCAATCTACCACTTATGACTGTCATTTGATCAATTTCTGTAACTTCCCCTCATTTCGTCACGTGTAAAATAGTCATAATCATAATGAGGAACATAGCACAATATCATTGCAAGTTGTGAATAATGAAAGACATACTCATAAATGTCACTGAGCACACCTGACAGGTGGCACCATGGGGAGGGAAGGCCAGCTGGTTGATCAGAAAGTGAGATCACTAGACCTGAAGCTGCTGCTAACTTCCTTTTGATCGCCTTGCCTTTGTGGTTTGGTGAGGAGTGTGGACCAGATGCCCAGAGAGGCCCTTTCCATTCTTCAAACAAACAAAGTTCTTAGGTGTCAAGCACTGTCATTTATGTTTCACCTGTCATTTATGTTTCACCCAGAGGTGTGGTTGCTCACTGAACTTCATTATAACTCTTCACAGAACATTTCTTTTGCATGCCAGGTACACTTTTGTTTCCTTTTTTTTTTTTTTTAAATCCTCACTCAAGTATATTTTTTTATTGGTGTTCAGATAGAGTGGGAGGGAGGGAGAGAGAGAGAGAAAGAAAGAAACATCAGTGTGAGAGAGACACATCAATTGGTTGCCTCCCAAACAACCCCAACCAGGGCTGCACCTGAGGTATGTGCCCTTGATGGGAATGGAACCCACAACACTTTAGACCTTGGGCTGATGCTCTAACCACTGAGCAAAATCAGCCAGGGCTCAGGTACAATGTTCAAAGAACTTACTGAAGAATCTACTCCGCTAAAATTAGAAACTATACTGCAGAAAAATAAAAGGGGAATGTATGTTGAGAAAACCAATGATGAAGAGAAGTGAGGGGAATCCAAGATGGCAGCATGGAGTGGGCCTGGGGAGCAGTGGGTGTGGCTGGGGCAGGGAGCAGTGGGTGTCTTAGAGGGGTCTTCAGGGGACAGAAGAAAAATCACTAACAATTTTTTGACTTTTTGACTGTATAATGAGTTATATTGAGAGGCATTTTTAAAGAGCCGTAGAAAAGTACAAATACACTTAGATTTTCAAAGAAAACTAAAAAAAGGAAATCAGACAATTATTGATTAGCAAAACAGAAACAAAACAATTGTTCAAAAGAGGGAATTAAGTCAAAGTACATTTTCTGGCTCAGTAATAATCACTTTATATAGATATAGCAATAATGGAATTTTAATTTGTCTGATAATTGAGACAATTTATTTAGTAAAAGGGAGAAAGGTCAGGAGTGTGAAAGAGCTCAAACCACATCTAACATAAAAAGAAAACAAATTTGACTAGTTGAGAGATAATAGTATGCACATATTGCATAGACATATGAGGGTAAATATTAAAATAAAAAAGCTAAATGAACAAAAATAATCATTGGGGGAGGCTAGTTGCTTCTGGTAGCAGGATAAAGACAGAAGGAAAACCGTTAACTAACGGCATATGTAGAATGAGGTTTCTACAGAGAACACTGATGATACTACCTATAGGAGTGCACAAAAATAGGGTTACAGTTGTGAGTATGCAAAACACAGTGTGTTCTTGTATTATTATTTATTAATTATTGTATTATTTATTTGTATTACGATTGTAAACCTACATTTTGCCAATCCCGGTATATTCTTGCAACTATCATTTAGACACTATATGGCAACATTAATTATTATCCAATCACGTAGAGGAAGAGAGCATAGAAACATTACTATCAATACATGGTAGTAAAAAGAATCACATTGAAGTCTTTTGACCTTCCATAGTGTGTAATTGACTTAGCAAAGCAGTGCTCTCTAACATGGACTAAATATGTATCTTCTCAGTTAATTGAGATACAAGGACTTAGGAGCTCCAGTTGACCCCTTTTACAGCTACTTCCGGATAAGTATAGCAGTCGATGTCAAGAATACCAACCCTAAGAATCTCTTGCTACCTTATGACAATAGACTTGCAGTTCAACAAGTATTTTTATTTAAAGTTTACAACAAGAACACAAGAGTATTATCCTATTACAGTGTTTTCTATTGTAGCAGAATTTTATTGGTTCTCCCTGAGGGACAAATACAAATAATTATAAGTAATGTACATAAAACTGACCTGCCTAGTAATGAGATAAGAAATTTTCTAGCTATGTATTTGGACATAGACTTTGCAATTTTATCCTCCAATGTTTCTGAGTACTTTTTCATATTTATGGACAATTGACAACAGTAACCATTAACAACAAGATAACCCAGGGCCAAAATCTCAGTGCTTCTGACAAAAGAGAAATTTCAGCATCATAAAGAAACATCTACACTTTTATATTCTTAAATCCCCTGTTTTTATAACAGAATGTAGTCATGGGCACACTATCTGGCTTCACTATAAATGTCTGGTACCAGGTATACTTAGGTTCTAAGGCGAACTATTATTATCATTACTATTACTAATAAGACTATAAGAAGTGGAAAATAGTAGAAAACTGTTGTTTTTTATTAATTGATTAATTACTTTTAGTTATAGATGGTTCTCTTCTTTCCCCCATTGATTCCTGCCTCCCGCTCCGTCCCCGCACGATCCCCACCTTTGTTGTCCATGTCCAATGTTCATGAATACATGCATATGAGTTCTGTGGTTTATCTCTCCCCCACCACCCCATCTTCTGGGAATTGTCAGTCAGTACCTGACTTCCACGTCTCTGGGACTACCCCATTCCTCAGACTGTTATGTTCATTATATTTCACAAATAAGTGAGATCATATAATACTTGTCTTTCTCTGTTTGATTTGTTTCACTTAGATAATACTTTCCAGGTCCCTCCATGTCGTCTCAAAGGATAAGAGATCTTTCTTTCTTACAGCTGCGTAGTACTGCATTGTGTATATATAGCACAGCTTTTTTTATCCATTTGTCTACTGATGGACATTTGGGCTGTTTCCAGATCTTAGATATTGTAAATAGTGCTGCTACAAAAATGGGGGTACATATATTCTTTCTGATTGGTGTTTCAGGCTTCTTAGGCTATGTTCCTAGAAGTGGGATCACTGGGTCAAATGGAAGTTCAATTTTCAATTTTTTGAGGTAACACCATACTGTTTTCCATACTGGCTGCACCAGTCTGCATTCCCACCAGCAGTGCACTAGAGTCCCCTTTTCTCCACACCCTCGCCAACACTTGTTGTTGGATGATTTGTTGATGGCGGCCATTCTGACAGGTGTGAGGTAATACCTCATTGTTGTTTTAATTTGCATCTCTCTGATGATTAGTGATGTTGAGCATTTCTTCATATGTCTCTTAGCCACTTTTATGTCCTATTTGGAAAGGTGTCTATTTAGTTCCTCTGCCCATTTTCTAATTAGGTTCTTTGTTTTCCTTATGTTGAGTTGTATGAGCACTCTATATATATTGAAAATTAACCCCTTATCTGATATATCATTGGCAATGATGCTCTCTCATACAGTGGGTAGCCTTTCCATTTTGATGATTGTATCTTTTGTTGTGCAGAAGCTTTTGAGTTTGATGTAGTCCCATGTGTTCATTTTCTATTTTGTTTCTGTTGCCTTAGGTGATGTATCAGTGAAAATTCTGCTGCATATGATGTCTGAAATTTTGTTGCCTACATTTTCTTCTAGGATTTTTATAGATTCATGAGTCACATTTAATTCTTTAATCCATTTTGAATTTATTCTTATGTATGGTGTAGAGTTGATGGTCTAGTTTCATGTTTTTGCATGTAGCTGTCCAATTTTCCCAACACCATTTATGAAAGAGTCTGTCTTTATTCCACTCTAGCTCTTGCCACCTTTGTCAGGTATTAATTGAGCACATATGCTTATTCTTGTGCCCATACCAGGCTGTTTTGATTACAGTGGCTTTGTAGTGTAACCTGAAATCTAGTAATGTGATCCCTCGAACTTGGTTCTTCTTTTTCAAGATTGCTGTGGCTATTCGAGGTCTTTTTTGGGTCCATATGAACTTGTGAAGTATTTGTTTTAGTTCTGTGAGGTTATGTTATTGGTATTTTGATGGGGATTGGATTGAATCTATAGATCGCTTTGGGTAGTATGGACATTTTAATGTTAATTCTTCCAATCCATGAACAGGTTATGTGCTTCCACTTTTTTATATCTTCCGCTATTTCTTTTTTCAATGACCTGTAGTTTTCTGCGAATAGGTCTTTTATTTCTTTGGTTAAGTTTATTCCTAGGTATCTTAATTTTTTTTTTTTTTTTTTGCCACAATGGTAAATGGGATTGTTTTCTTAGTTTCTCTTTCTGTGAGTTCATCATAGGTGTATAAGAATGCCATCGATTTCTTGCCATTAATTTTGTATCCTGCTACTTTGCCAAATTCATTTATTAAGTCTAGTAAATTTTTGACGGTGTCTTTGGGGTTTTCTACATATAGTATCATGTCATCTGCAAATAATGACAGTTTCACTTCCTCCTTTCCAATTTGGATCCGTTTTACTTTTTTTTCCTGTCTGATTGCTGTGGCTAAGTTTTCCAGTGCTCTGTTAAATAAGAGTGGTGAAAGTGGGCATCTTTGTCTTGTTCCTGTTCTTAAGGGAAATGCTTTTAATTTTTGCCCATTGAGTATGATGTTGGCTGTAGGTCTCTCATATATGGCCTTTATTATGTCGAGATATGATCCCTCTATTTCCACATTGCTGACTGTTTTTATCAGAAATAGATGCTGGATTTTGTCTAATGCTTTTTAAGTGTCTATTAACATGATCATACGATATTTATCTTTCATTTTGTTTATGTGGTGTATAACATTTATGATTTGTGAATATTGTACCAGTCTTGCATCCCTGGCATGAGTCCCACTTAGTCATGGTGAATAATTTTTCTGATGTATTGCTGGATTCGATTTGCTAGTATTTTGTTCAGAACTTTGTCATCTGTGTTCATCAGGGATATTGGCCTGCAGTTTTCTTTCCTTGCAGTGTCTTTTTCTGGTTCTGGAATTATAATTTTGCTAGCCTCATAATACAAGTTTGGAAGTCTTTCTTCTTCTTGAATTTTTTTTAAGATAATTTGAGGAGAATGAGTATTAGTTCTTCTTTGAATGTTCAGTAAAATCCCCCCGTGAAAAGGTCCAGGCCTGGACTTTTGTTTACTGGGAGAGTCTTGATTACATCTTCAATTTCTTTTGTTGTTATTGATCTGTTCAAGTTTACTATCTCTTCCTGGTTCAGTTTTGGGAGACTATGGACTACGTGTTTCTAGGAATTTGTCCATTTTTCTTAGATTGTCAAGTTTGTTGCCATATAATTTTTCATATTTGTTCACAATCCTTTGTATTTCTTTGGTGTCAGTTATTATTTCTCCTCTTTCATTTCTGATTTTGTGTATTTGGGTTCTCTCTCTTTGGTCCTTGGTGAGTCTATCTAAGGGTCCATCGATCTTGTTTATCTTTTTGAAAAAACCAGTTCTTTGTTTGATTGATCCTTTGAATTTGTGCCCTAATCTTTACTATTTCTTTCCTTCTACTTGCTCTGGGGTTTGCTTTTTGTTTCCTTTCTAGTTCTTTACATTGTGAAGTTAGATAGTCTTTTAGAGATTTTTCTTATTTCTTGAGGTAGGCCTGTAGTGCTATAAACTTCCCTCTCAGAACTACTTTTGCTGCATCCCATAGATTTTATGTTGTTATGTGTTCATTTTCATTGGTTTCCAGGAAGTTTTCAATTTTTTCCTTGATTTCCTCTGTAACCCATTCATTGTTAAATAACATGCTATTTAGCCTCCAGGTTTTTAAATGTCTTTGCATGTTCTTGTTGCAATTGATTTCTAGTTGCATGCCATGAGATCTGAGACGATGCTCGATATGATTTCAATCTTTTTGAAATGTAGAGACTTGCTTAGTGTCCTAACATGTGTTCTATCTCTGAGAATGTCCCATGTGCACTTGAGAAGAATGTGAATTCTGTGGTTATGGGGTGTAATTATATGTAGATATCTATGAAATCCATTTGATCTAGTGCTTCATTTAGAGTCTGTGTTTCCTTGTTAATTTTTGGACTAGAAGATCTATCCAGTGATGTCAGTGGGGTATTGAAGTCCCCTGCTATGATTGTATTGCTGTTGATTTCTCCTTTGAAGTCCTCCAAAAGATTTTTAAGATATGTTGGCGCTCCTAAATTGGGTGCATATATGTCTACCAAGGTTATATCTTCCTGTTGTATAGATCCTTTCAATATTATGTAGTGGCTTCTTTGTCTCTATCTATGGCCTTCATTTTGAAATCTACTTTATCAGATATGAGTATTGCTACCCCAACTTTTGTTTGCTTGAAAGATTTTCTTCTATCTCTTCACTTTCAACCTATGTGAGTCTTTTGTTATGAGGCGGGTCTCTTGTAAACAACATATATGTGAGTCATGCTTTCTTATCCAGTCAGCTATTATGTGTCTTTTAATCAGAGCATTCTAACCATTCACATTTAAGGTAATAATTGATATGTACTTATTTATTGCCATTTTTGTTTAGTTTAGTTCTATTTTTCTTTCTATTTCTTCTACTAATTACAGCAGTCCTTTTAGTATATCTTACAGTGCTGGTTTGGTGTTAATATATTCCCTTAGCCTTTATTTTCTTTGTCTGGAAAGCTCTTTATTTGACCTTCTGTTTTGAGTGATAGCCTTGCTGGGTAGAGCAGTCTTGGACTGAGATCCTTGTTTTTCATGACCTTGATTACTTCCTGCCACTCCCTTCTGGCCTGTAGTGTTTCTGTTGACAAGTCAGCTGAGAGCCTTATGGGGTTTCCTTTGTAGGTAACCTGTTGCTTAACTTTTGCTGCCTTTAGGATTCTCTCTTTGTCTTTAATTTTTGGCATTTTAAGTACTATGTGTCTTGGTGTGGGCCTGTTTGGGTTCTTCTTACTTGGATCTCTCCGTGCTTCTAGAACTTGAATGCCTTCTTCCTTCACCAAGTTAGGAAAGTTTTCTGTCACTATTTCTTCAAATATATTCTCTAACCCTTGCCCATTTTCTTCCTCTTTGGGGATTCCTATGATGTGAATGTTATTACTTTTCCACTTGTCCCACAGTTCTCTTAAGCTGTCTTTCTGTTTTTTAATTGTTTTTTCCTTTTAGTTTTCTAATGGGTTGATTTTTTTCTACCCTGTCTTCTAATGCACTGATCCAGTCCTCAGCTTCCTCTATTCTACTGGTTAGTCCTTCCAATGTGTTCTTAATTTGTGCTCTGTCAGACTTCAATTCCACTTGGTTGGCTTTCAATGTTTCTATATCTTTATTCATGGTGCTGCTATCCTTACTCATTCTGTTGAGTTTCCTCAAGATCATGGCTCTGAGCTCTACCTCTGATAATTTGCTTGGCTGCGTTTCATTGATCTCATCTTTGATAGAGTTCTCTTGTTCCTTTATTTGGATTTATTTCTATGTTTCACCATTTTGGCTATCTCAGTGGATTTTGGAGCCTGCCAAATTTTCCCTATGGGTGTTGGTGTTCTGATGTTTGTGGCTCCCTCTATTGGGTTTGGATGAGCCTGAGTGGGCACACATTAAACACCACTGTCAATTCTTACTTTCCTGGGTTGATTTGCAAGCCCAGGAAAGGTTCAGTTATCCTCTAGCTTTTTTCTTGTGGCCAGTAGTCTCAGTTACTCGGTGCCTTGAAATGGATCTCTGATGTTCTGCATAAGAGGATTTCCAGAGGGTGGGATAGATGCTGGTTATTAATAACCCTCAATTTGCATTTCTTTGCCTCACTTGGGAAAGGGTGCATCTCTGATGTGGGGGCTGGGGGGGGGCCTGCTGTTTTCCCCACAGCTCTGAGAAGGAGCACACTGGCCACCGTCCTTTGTGGCCGCAACACAGCAAAAACTCTGAGTACCCTCTAAATCCTGGGTGTCCCTACAGAGTGTATAACCCAATCTGCCCTCCATCTGCCGTAGCCTCCAGGTAAGTGGCTGTGGCTATTTTAGCACTGTGTCCTGGCTCTCTGCGCTGTGTAGTGGGCTCGGTCTTTATTCCCAAAGGGTGCTGCTCACAGCTAAGCCTGCTGCTGTCTGTCGGCTCCCAGCTCACCACCCTTCACATTTCTGCAGATCCTACCAGTGTCCCTGGTTATATGGTCCTGTCCTGCTGCTTTTCTCTTTCTTTTTCCCAAGGATTTGTCTTTATTTTAGTTGTAATTACTGTTTGGTCCTGGGAGATTATTTGTGTAGCTTCTATTCACTCTGCCTCCATTTTCACATTCTCTAAGCCTATCTTTTGAGCAACTGGGTCGCACAGACCTTACTGGTGCCCCTGCACCCTGCACGTTCCACGGGTAACTGGATGGCATAGTCCTTGCTGGGTTGCACAGGCCTCTCTGGTGCTTCAGGACCCCACAGGTCCCAAAGGTAACTGGATTACCCAGTCCGTGCTGGGTGGCACAGTTCTCTCTGGTGCCCCTGCACCCTGAAGTTCCTGTGGGTGGGCAGCTGGGTAGCACCAGTCTCACAGGAGCTCTGGCTTCCCACCACTCTTGTAATCTACTGTACAGCACAGGCCTCTGTGGAGCCCCAGGTCCCACAGCTGGTGGCTGGGGAGTGCTGCTGCCCCATGGGGCTCAACTTCTGCTCAGCTTTTGCTATAGTTTTGGGGGATGGGTCTCAACTGCTGGTCTTTGCTTCTGTTGTCTGGGGATGGATGTCTCCTACCCAGCCTCTGTTGCTGTGGGTATATCTTGACTCTGATAGGGCTGTTACTATGGGGGATGGTGCTGGGCTCCCAGCTGTCCGAGGCTTCCATGACTGGCACCTTGGGAGCTCCACTACTGTGCACTGATCTGTGTTGACACAGAGTGTCCACTGGTCTGATGGTGCCAGGTGTGCTGGTGAGCTCAAGTTGCTGGGCCCTAGCAGCTCCCCCTGCCTCCTCCCAGGGAAGACCTGGGATCTCCCAAAATGGTGGGACCTCCTTGTGGTGCAGGGAGAAGTGTTCCCATCCACAGCACAGGAACCTTCTGCTCCACGTTTCTGCACTGCTCGGGTTTGGTTGTCCACCTTCACATCCACTCACACTCTCTCACACACTCGGTCATCTCATACACTCACCCTCCCTTCAGTCCTGCCCACTGCCATCTTCCTAGAAAATTTTTCTTATTGCAAGGACCAACATAATTTAACCACTTCTACTGCATACTTTTCTACCTACTAAATGATATCCATGCATGGGTGGATGTATTCATCTATTTAGTGTTCAACAAACATTTACCTGGTACCCATCACATGTTCCAGTTTTATACCCAGCAGATACAGTGATGAGAAGCACAGTTTATAACCTTTATAGAAGGAGGGAGAGCACCAGGACCTGATTTTAATACAAAATGATACATGGGTAATTGAAGGAGAGCAGGGCCTCAGCTCGTCTGGGTAAATCCAGCCCCGTCTGCTACCTTAGGATGCTGATTGTGCTGAGCATTTCTTTCCACAAGAAGGGAGAGAGCTAAGAGGCAAGGAAATTTACTGCATCCAAAGGATGGGATAGATCTAAAGTCTGTATCTTGACTCTGATTGTCCTCCAACCCAACTTCCTCCAATTCTTGCTGAATGCTAATGTGAGGAGTGGCTTTAGAAGAATGAATAAGAATTATAATCTCTTCTTTTTCAATGTCATCTCTATGCATCTGATATTGAGACAACTGGGATAGTGAAGAAACAGAAGTCAGACCAAGATCAAAACTCAATTTCACTTGCATGGGGAAGAATCTCCTAAAATTTTCATGAAAACAAATTATCTTTATAAGTTCTAATATCATACTCTGAAACAGATCTTAAATAAATATTTCCTGCCCTCTAAGCTGTAGGTTAAGGTAAGGTGAAATACTTGAGATATTTTTCCTTTTGGCATTGGGAAGTTTTAAAGAAGAATAGATGACCACCTAAAACAGATTTTGCTCAGCATATAACAAAAATATTAGAACAATTTTATCATAAATTTAGGATGTTATCTTAACTCTGTGCTTACTCTTCAAATTGGAGGGGGATTAGGGATATATTACTTAAGTATATCTAAAACAAAGCAAACCCTGTGTTCTTTGTTTCAACAGCTACTAGAAAAAAAAAGGTTTTCAATAGGGAGAATTACAAGCATAAACTGGAGAAGAAAATGCTATTTCAGATATTCCTTGTATTTCTAACTTAACTACATTTCAAAGAACCTTAAAATATTGATGACATGAAGCTCATATTTTTACTCTCCCAGAACAAAGAGAAAGGATATTTATCTTATACATATTTTTGCCTTAGTGAATGTTAGTTTTTCTTGGAGGGAAAAAAAAAAAGTGTCCTTTTATTGGTTCAATAGCTAAACAAATGGCACTTTAGATCTTGTGTAATTTTGTCTAAGTATTGTAATTTACTAGGATTAACATGGACCCTGGGGACATTTCTAAGACTACACTGCTAACATAAGTTAGCATGGCTGGCATGGCTCAATGGATAGAGCATTGGCCTGCTCACCGAAGGGTTGCAGGTTTAATTTCCAGTCAAGGGTACATACTTGGGCTGCAGGTTCTAATCCTGTCCCTGGTCAGGGCAGGTGTAGGAGGTAACCAATCAGTGTCTCTCTTTCACATTGATGTTTCTCTCCTTCTCTCTCTTCCCCTTCTCCCATCCCTTCCACTCTTTTTAAAAATCAATTAAAAAAAAAATGTCCTTGGGTGAGGATTAAAAAATAAAGGGGGAGGAGAAAGAGAGCGAGAGAGTCCAAATACACACCTGACCACAGTGATGAGATGTGGTGGATAAGAGAGGTATTTATTTGACAAGAGGATATACACATTGCTTCGCACACTCTTAAAGCTAAATGCAACAAAACAAGAGCCAAAGGCTAGTTTTCTTCTTCTTTTATCTGACTGCAGAAGCATTTTACTAAGCATTTAGCATGTACCAGGCACTGAGCTAAGCAAGGTCCTCAAAACAAAGCTTAGTGCTTATGTATATTTTCCAGATGAGGACGTAGATTCCAAGAGGCTAAAGAATTTACCCAATTCACATTTTTAAATGAGGCGTTGTGAGATTTTAGTTTAGAACTCTGACTTCAAACCTATGCATACTCTACTATATTTTGAAGAATTACAATTACTATTATATGTTTTTTAATATATAAAACTAGAATGGCTTCATGATGCCAGGTTCAGACAATACATATTTATTCATGTCCCACCTTCCTCTGGCTGCCATATAGGCAAGAATAAAGGTTACCTCCAAGGTATCAAGTTTCTGATTCAGATGGAAATACACTTGCTTTCTCTGGCTCACTGCTGTGCCTTCTGTGGAAGTGGGGGGTGAAGACTCTGAGGTCTACCGCAGTGTCACACAATTCTAAAGAGTCACTAATATCAACCACCATCCACGCTTTACTCATATTTCCACATGGAGGAGGGGATGCAATAGAAAAAAATATTTTTCATTATAGCTTATAAGTTGCCTTCATTTAATTGCGGTTTTCCCAGAACCCATAAATCAAAGTCAATACTTTAATCAAAGTGTTAGGTCAGCCTCCCAAATTTGTCAATTATCCTGTTATTACCAAATCAGTTATTTTGTGTCTTACTGAATTAAACCATCAGAGGCAACATCTATGTTCATGTTGTGAAAGAAAGTCTGCTTCTAGAGGGAAATCAATTGTACTGTTGCCCATAGCTCCTTCTTGTTCTTGTATAATTTATTCTACTAAAATAAGTCTGGAGTGATTTGTTACTAAAGTGGCAAGCATCTTCCTATGACCAAAGATGTGTTATTGACAAATGATGCTGCTTGAGTCTGACAGTCTCTTGCCTTCTCATTGGCCAGTATGAGGAAATATATGAGACATCTGGGTTATGGTTTGATTTATTACACAAATGATTATATATCTCAGCTCAACAGAGAGTACTCAGAAAATAAGTCCTGCTCCTGTTTCCAAAGCACTGAGTTAGAATCAAGAATCAGGAACCAGACCATTTGCCACTGACTTTCAATGATATACATCAACAGTGATTCATCCTCCCTAAAGATGAATAATAACTGTATATTATTAGTGTAGAAAAATAGTGAAATTATAAAAAATGCAGTATCTTTCTTTAGCAATAATTTACTGAAGTAATATATCACATACTAAAAAGTATGCAGCTTTAAAATATTATCCACCCTTAAAAATCAAATCAAATTTATATTAATATTTTCTGCCAAATAGAGGCTCACTAACAACCAGTATCTGCCCCAACCTCAGGAAATCCCCTTATGCTGAGCACCTGAGGGAGTTTTTTAGTAAACTGACAACCAAAACTCTTCAAGTAACCTGGACTGCTCGCCACTAGGCAAAAAGCTATAGGATAACAGTACCATCCCTGGGCTAGCAACTCTAACCAGGAAAGTAAGACTTGACAGTGGTGTTTAACGTAGGTCCTCCCTCACTCATCTAAACTCAGGAGAGGGAGCCACAAACAGCAGAACACCAATACCCACAGGGAAAACTTGGCAGGCTCCAAAGCCCACTGTGATAGCCAAAATGGTGAAACACAGAAACAAAAACCAAAAGAAAGAGCAAAACACCTCCCCTGAAGATGATATCAATGTAGAACAGTTAGGCAAGTTAACAGAGCTAGAATTCTGAGCCATGATCTTGAGATAGCTCAACAGCATGAGTAAGAACATAGAGATGCTGAAAATAAACCAATTGGAAATGAAAAACCACCAAAAAGAGATCAAGAGTGATATATCAGAAATAAAGAACACATGGGAATGTCTAAAGAGGACAGTAGAGAAATCTGAGGACCAGATCAGCAAATTAAAAGACAGGGTAGAAAAAAATCAACCAATCAGAAAACCAAACAGAAAAAATAATTAAAAAACAAGAAGACAGCTTAAGAGAACTATGGGACAACTGGAAGCGAAATAATATTTGCATCATAGGAGTCCATGAAGAAGAAAATGAGCAAGGGTTAGAGAATATATTCAAAGAAATAGTGACAGAAAACTTCCGTAATTTGGTGAAGGAAGAAGGCATTCAAGTTCAAGAAGCACAGAGAGCCCCAAGTAAGAAGAAAGCAAACAGGCCCACAACAAGACACATAGTACTTAAAATGCCAAAAATTAAAGACAAAGAGAGAATCCTAAAAGCAGCAACAGAGAAGCAACAGGTTACCTACAAAGGAAACCCCATAAGGCTCTCAGCTGACTTGTCAACAGAAACACTACAGGCAAGAAGGGAATGGCATGAAGTAATCAAGGTCATGAAAAACAAGGATCTGAATCCAAGACTACTCTATCCAGCAAGGCTATCATTCAAAACAGAAGGTCAAGGAAAGAGCTTCCCAGACGAAAAAAAAAAAAAAAAAAAAGGCTAAGGGAATACATTAGCACCAAACCAGCACTACAAGAAATGTTTAAAAAAAACAAAAAACTGCTGTACTTAGTAGAAGAAATAGAAAGAAAAATATAACCAAACTAAACAAAAATGGCAATAAATAAGTACATGTCAATTATCACCTTAAATGTAAATGGACTGAATGCTCTGATAAAAAGACATGGGGTAGCTGACTGGATAAGAAAGCATGACTCATCTATATGTTGTTTACAAGAGACCCACTTCACAACAAAAGACTTACATAGGTTGAAAGTTAAGGGATGGAAAAAAATTTTCCAAGCAAACGGAAAGCAAACGAAAGCTGGGGTAGCAATACTCCTATCTGATAAAGTAGATTTCAAAATGAAGACCATAACTAAAGACAAAGAAGGACACTACATAATATTGAAAGGATCTATCCAACAGGAAGATATAACCTTGATAAACATATATGCACCTAATACAGGAGCACCAAAAAAGCACCAAAATATATTTAAAAATTTTTGGAGGACTTTAACAGAGAAAAGGACAGCAATACAATCATAGCAGGGGACTTCAACACCCTGTTGACACCACTGGATAGATCCTCTAGACAAAAACTTAACAAGGAAACAGAGACTCTAAATGAAGCACTAGACCAAATGGATTTAATAGATATCTACAGAGAATTACATCCCAAAACTACAGAATTCACATTCTTCTCAAGTGCACATGGGACATTCTCAAAGATAGACCACAGGATAAGACACAAACTAAATCTCTACAAGTTCAAGAAGATTGAAATCATATCAAGCATCTTCTCAGTTCTTGAAACTAGAACTCAATTGCAACAAAAACATGCAAAGACATTTGAACACATGGAGGCTAAATAGCATGTTATTAAACAATGAATGGATTATTGAGGACATCAAGGAAGAAATTAAAAACTTCCTGGAAACCAATGAAAATGAACACACAACAACACAAAATCTATGGGATGCAGAAAAAGCAGTTCTGAGAGTGAAATTCATAGCACTACAGGCCTACCTCAAGAAACAAGAAAAATGTCTAATTGACTGTCTAACCTCACAACTTAAAGAATTAGAAAGCAAACAAAAAGAAAACCCCAGAGCAAGTAAATGGAAAGAAATAGTAAAAATCAGAGCAGAAATATGCGACATAGAGACCAAAAAAACAATTCATAGAATCAATGAAACAAATGGCTAGTTTTTCAAAAACATGAACAACGTTGATGGACCCTTAGCTAGACTCACCAAGAAACAAAGAGAGAGAACACGAATGCACAAAATCAGAAATGAAAGAGGAGAAGTAACAACTGACACCACAGAAATGCAAAAGATCATTAACAGCTACTATTAACAATTATATGGCAACAAATTCGACAATCTAAGAAAAATGGACAAATTTCTAGAAACACACAGTCTCCCAAAACTGGACCGGGAAGAGATAGAAAACTTGAACAGACCAATAACAACTAAGGAAATTGAAGAGGTAACCAAGACTCCGAGCAAACAAAAGCCCAGGCCCAGATGGATTCACAGAGGAGTTTTACCAAACATTCAAAAAAAGAACTAACACCCATTCTCCTCAAACTATTTCAAAAAATTCAAGAAGAAGGAAGACTCCCAAACTTGTTTCAGGAGACCAGCATAATTTTAATTCCAAAACCAGAAAAAGACACTACAAAGAAAGAAAACTGCAGGCCAATATCCCTGATGAACATAGATGCCATAATCCAGAACAAAATACTAGCAAATCAAATCCAGCAATACATCAAAAAAATTATTCACCACGACCAAGTGGGATTCATCCCAGGGATACAAGGCTGGTACAATATTCGCAAATCAATAAATGTGATATACCACATAAAAAAAATGAAGAATAAAAACCACATGATCATATCAATAGTTGCTGAAAAAGCATTCGACAAAATCCAGCATCTATTTCTGATAAAAACACCAGCAATGTGGGAATAGAGGGATTATATCTCGACATAATAAAGGCCATATTTGAAAGACTCACAGCCAACATCATACTCAATGGGAAGAAGCTAAAAACATTTTCCCTAAGAACAGGAACAAGACAGGGATGTTACCTCAAAAAATTAAAAACTGAACTTCCACTTGACCCAGAGATTCCGCTTCTAGGAATATACCCTAAGAAGCCTGAAACACCAATCAGAAAGAATATATGTACCCCCATGTTCATAGCAGCACTGCTTATAATAGCTAAGATCTGGAAACAGCCCAATTGTCCATCAGTAGATGAATGAATAAAAAAAGGTGGTACATATACACAATGGAGTACTATGCAGCTGTAAGAAAGAAAGATCCCTTATCCTTTGAGAAGACATTGAGGGACCTGGAAAGTATTATCCTAAGCGAAACAAGCCAAGCAGAAAAAGACAAATACCACATGATCTTACTTGTATATGGAATATAATGAATATAACAGTCTGAGGAATAGGGTAGACTGAGAAACACGGACATAGGGTACAGACTGACAACCCTCAGAAGAGGCAGTGGTGGGGGGTGGGAAGAGATAAACCACAGAACTTATATGCTTGTATACATAACCAATGGACATGGACGACAAAGCCGGGGACAGGGCAGGAGTGTGTCAATGGGGTAAAAAAGGAGAAACATCTGTAACAAAAATAAAATTAAAAAAATAAAAATAAATAAAATAAAACAATTCAAAAAAAAATTAAACATTTCAAATGGAGAAAAAAACAACAACAAACTGTAAGAACTTTTGAAAGGCATAAAAAGATGACTTGAATAAATCAAAAGACATCTTCTTAAATTGAATGACTCATTGTCCTAAACTTGTTAATTTTCCCTTGTGTTATTCAATTTAAAATAATTTGTTTTCTTTTGAGCTAGACAAGTTGTTTGTCAAGTATATATGAAAAAGAAAAGCAATGTTTGTATGTGTGACAGGTGGATAGGGGACTAGCCTTATCAAATGTTAAGTCATAATAAAGCCTTTATAATTAAAACGAAAAAAAAAAAAAGAAATATTGCCTAATCCCTGTAATCCTTAAGTAGGTTATCTGAAAATAGATTGATTTCTGATGGCCACAGAAGGTGCCTCATGAAGATACTGAGTTTTTATTTTTAAAAAATTGCTACTGTGCTTTTAAAAATTAATACACAAAAGTCTAAAACCAAACCCAAAACAACCCCAGATAATATTTGCTTAAATAACAGTAATCCAAATTTAATTTGGAAAAGCTATTTTTTATTAAAGTGTAGAGCCTTATGTTACAATGACAGAAGTTTGAATTGGATTCCCTAGACTTCTTTTCAGAGTTAGTCTTTTTTATTGTACTATATTAGTCAATTGGTCAGATTTATCTAAGAAAGCAGAACAGATAGATTGTATATAAATAAATATATATAGAGAGAGACTAGAGACCCAGAGAAGAGCACATGTTGCAGTCTCAAGTCCAAAGGCAGTCTGTAGACAGAATGTCAATTTTCTCTGGGGAACTTACCATTGGTGTCTGATCCCAGCACTTTGGTCACTCAGCAGTTCAATACCTTGGTCAATTTTTGTGAAGGGGAGCCCATGCTGTTGGCCCATATAGCCTCTATTCCACAACTTTGACTGTTATGCTTATGTACCAAGATATATCTCCCTAAAACAATGAATGATAGGGGCTGACTGAAGTCAGCTGGCTGCTTTATGCTGTCTTGGGTTCTCGAATCTTTCCCATGGTAGTTGCTATTTGTTGAGTGCTAACAAATGACGATATTATACTCTGTGCTCAATCTTATCTGTCCATCTGCTTGTCTTCTAAATCTCCTTATCCATAATCTTGCAATCATTTTTTTTTTCTAGGCCCCTGATCCATTAGGTTAACCATTTGCAACATGTGACTACATATATAATCTTGTCTCACACTTACACTTTTTACACATATTGGATCATTCATTCCACTTTAAAAAAAAAAAAAAAATTCTCTATTATCTTTTCTTTCCATTTATTTCTGGGTATGTAGTAAAAGAGTCCATTTTTATCTCACACTCAGAGTGAACCAACGTGTGTGAGTACCACACTTATCCTATTTCCTCTTCCACCAGTTGGCCTTTAAGACAAATCTTGATGAGAATCCACTACAAGATTTGCGGAATCCACTACAAAGAGTATGGGTTATATTTTTGACCATCAAGTAAAAAAGAATACCATAAACACCTCAGCTTAGGTAGTTTAGTAGACCTCAGAAGAAAATTATATTTTTAATTTATCTTTTTTTTTTTATCCTCACTCGAGGACATTTTTCCATTTTTTGTTCAGATAGAGTGGGAGGGAGAGAGAGGAGGAGAGAGAAACATCGACATGGAAGGGACACATTGAGTGGCTGTCACCCGCACAACCAAAGAAGGGCTAGGGACAAACTGCAAACAAGGTACATACCCTTAGAAGGAACAGAACTGGGGTGTTTCTGGACTGCAGGCCGATGCTCTAACTGCTGAGCCAAACTGGCCAGGGCTAATTTATCTTGATAAATTAATAGGAGCCAATTGTGGAAGAGAGGAAAGGCTATGAAGTCAACATGATCAGCATTTGCAATGCATGGAGGCATAAAGGGATGTATATTTCAATAGCAGTAAAACTCCCAACTCCTTCCATATGTCTAGACAATGCTATGCTCCCAAGCTCTTTCATCTTCTAGAATTTATTTTTAAACTCATGCATTAAGGGACCTCACATTTATTTCTCACAGCCTAGTTCAAATATCTTTTCATAGGTAATGCTTTCTCCAAATGTGTATTCTAGTCCGATTTATTTTTTACAGCTTTATGGGATATAATTGATATCTTAAAATGCATATATTATCTACAATTTGATGAGTTTGTACATATGCATATACCTGTGATACCTTCCCAAAATCAAAATAATAAACATATTTATTACCTTCAAAAGTTTCCTTGTGCCACTTTGTTCTGTGTGTATATCTGTGTGTGTGTGTATTAAGAACACTTAACCTGAGATCTATCTGTTAACAATTTTTTAATTACATGATTCCATGTTGTTAACTATAGGCTTTATAGTTTTAAGCAAATCTCTAGCATTTATTCCTCTTGTTAGTCTAGTCTAATTTAAATGCCTGTTAATCTTCTTCCAGTACTTGTCTGAGGCTTCCCCTGCTAAATTCTAATGTTCAGTTATCTGTCTGTCTCTGGAGAAATACTATAATCCCACTGAGAATGGAGAAATTTTCTTATTCATCTCTATCTTCTTATTTTCTGGCACAATAACCTACCCATAATAGATGCAATGGAAATTTTGATGATTGAATAAAAGCATGTAGCTTTCTTGGCAGGAACACAGAAGGACAGTATGTGGGTGAACTGAAGTATAGTAGGATATAGGTCTTACTTCTGTGATCTAGCTGTAGGACTAAACAATGTTGGCAAGGAGAAGTCATTAAACGTTTTTAAGGAGGAAGAGCAAATGCTGGGTTAAAACGAGAAAGATGGTTAATCTCCCTTGAAATTCATGAATGACACCCTACTGACTGCTTTGACCTGCATCTAGGTTTCACTTTCAATTCTCATCTAAAAAGAGGAGTAATTTAAAACATCACAGATCATTGAGATACCGATAAGCCATATAAAACCTCATACTTAAAATTGTATCCAAAGAACAATTACATAAAAACGTGAACAGTATATATTAATTACCATCTCATTCACAAGTCTCATTTTGAAATATTTGCACCTATTTTTGTTTAATTCACCCTTATCAAAATTATAAGATACATCTATTGTTATTTTTATTTCATAGATGGAATAACTAGACTTCACTGAAACATTTCCAATACTTTCCCAAGAAAACACAGCAAGCCATTCCTTATGTTGTGGTTAGGGAAATATAGAACACAATCACACTTCCTAAATTAGAGCTTTCTCTGTCGTTCCATTAATTGAGATGATGAGATTATTCTCTGTAGTGTCTGCATCTGAGCTAGTCATTTGGAGTATAGGTATGATTTGAGATCTTCAGCTTTATAGTGCAGCGTTAGCTTAACTTGGGAACTTCTTAGAATTGCAATGTATAAGTGTATCAAATTAACACCCATACCTCTTAAACATAGTGTTTTATATCAAGTGTAGATCAATAAGGCTGGATTAAAAAAAGAAGAAGAAGAAATGCAGAATGCCGGGCTCCACCCAGAACTACTGACTCAGAATCGGAGCCTCAGCAACATTCCCAGGCGATTTACATACAGGGAAATTTGAGAAGTGCTGGTTTAGGATGCCCAAGTCTGGGTCTTCTTGCTGTTGCTTTAGCGGGTTGCTTTCCCTCTCTGTGCCTCAGTTTCCTTGTCTATAAAATAAAATAGTCACCCTTTCAAACAAAATACAACAAAAAAAAGACAAGCAGACTAAGATAATTAATTTCAGTCTGATTAAATCAAAGGCTCTGTAGGTGGGATTGAATTTTTTTTTTTTAGCAAAATTTAACCAGGTAAAATTTAAGGTTCAGCCAAGAGGTGATCCACTAGAATATACAAGGGTGGGCAAAAGTAGGTTAATAATAATAAATAATATCCTAATTAATAAATAATAATATAAGAAAAATGTTATTTCATGTACTCTCACTGTAAACCTCCTACCCACCCCTGCATTCAGGGTGGTTTCTCCTGGTATTCAAAGTACGTTTATTAAAGACATTTTCAATGAACTGTTCAAGGAAGCTAAGATGAACCTATTCTATAAGTGTAGGCTAACAGTACAAAGTATTTTCTAAACCCAGTGAATCTGACTGGACAAGGTATGACAAAAAAAAAAAAAAAAGTAAATGGAAAAAAATGTTATGCCACTTTTTAAAAATATAGGGGAATATTACAGATGCCTCCCCCTTACCTCCCCGATGCCTGCCCCACCCCAGGCCTTCACCACCCTCTTGTCTGAGGTATTGTTTTCAGGGATTTTCTTTACCTCATTTCATTTTCAGAGATAAAAAGTATCAAGGTTATACTTTGTTTTTATTATGTAAGCACAAATGGAAAATCTTGGCAGGTTTAAGTAATCTGGCTATACCAGTTACAGCACACATTCGATTCAAATCCACTCGACACCCATGCTCTTCCCGCTGTACAGTGCTATTTCTTGTGTGATCAATCACCTAATCACATATGTGTGTAGAAGCTTTTCTAACAAGTTTATGGACATGGTTACATCCTGTATGTGACAAAGTCGTGAACAAAAGAAAAGCCGTGCATGGAATGAGGCAGAAGCATGCATGTCTCTGTTCATTGTTTTTCTATAACACTGGTATCCTAACATCATGTTAAAGTCACATAATGGAAATTCTACTTATTCCTAATATTTCTAATCAGTTTTCCCTTGAGAGCACATGGCAAAATTGGATTTTCCTAACCCTTTGAAGTTGGGATTGGTTAAGCATCTAATAATGTCAATTGAATATCTGAAAAGAAATAGCCTGTCGCTTCCAGGACAAGCATTTAATTGTCAGCGCTTGAATGCTCAGCTCTTTCTTCAGTGATACAAAGAATCCAAAGGCATTTGTGTGTAATAGCATATCATACGGTAACACCGTATCATAAGGTGACCCAATCTGGGGACCCAACCCCACCACCCATTTGTGTTAGATAGGTACATGGATATGAGAAATAAAATTTAGTTGTGCTAAACCATGAACATTTTTTGACATTTTGTTACCACAACACAGTTTAGCCTCTTCTGACTAAAGATATAGTAGAATAATTTTATGTCTTATATATTATTCTTCTCTCCCAGCGTAGCACATTAAATAGCATATATATATATATATATATATATATATATATATATACACATATACATACAGAAGAAGTTGCTTCCATGCTCATTATTGCATTCCATCTTTCTACAACCTTTTTTGTCATCCCATTCTGGAAAAGGGCATTGAGGTTCACGGAGGTAAAGGAATATGTTCTGCGTCATAAAGTACTTATCCAGAGTCTGGAAGTCAATGCAGACATTGTAGCATTTAGACCAAGGTTTCTTTCTTCTGTCCCTGACCAGCCCCTGTTCTTAGGGCCCAATCTAATAAATGTGCTTCAAATCTAAATGGACTCTTTTACTAGGCTCTTCAGTGGCATTTGAAGTTATTGATGTTGCCCTCAAAATCCCCTCTTCCCTGGAGCTGTGGCTCCACTTTTCTTTACCCCCTCTTCCCTCATGGACTTCACTTCCTCTGCCTGTCTTTTAAATATTCAGTTTTTATGTGTTCTCAGCTCATTTATTTTCTCTCACATCTCTAACTGGGTGATCTCATCCACTTTCATATTTATGGTAATGACTCTAATTTATGGGCAAGTATGAACTTATTGTGGAATCCAGAGCTCTATATCTAGGGCCATAAATGTATCTCCTTTTGAATGTCCCTGAGGCAATTCAACCTATCATACCCCAAATAAATGCACCTTTCTTTCCAATCTGCATGGTATATTGTTCCCTGTGTTTTAAATAAATATTATTATTCACCTAGTCACTGAATCCAGCAACCCATCCATCAGGACACCTCAGCACAAACACTTCATGTGGCTCTGTTGGCACTACCTGTGTGATTCCTTCCTTTATTGTGATGATTTTTTCTTTGAGGGGAAAACTTTTTGATTAGATTTTTGTATCAATGGCAGAATACTTAGAGTAAAATAAGGCACTGGTATTTATTGATCTCTTGGAGTAAATGGACAAACTGAAGACATTTTATGTGAAGGAAGCTGCTCTGGCTATTTTAATGCCCAGGTAGAGATCACCAGCAGAACAATAATCTCCTCACAGACTTTGAGAAATCTGTCTGTGGAATCATCATTTCAGAGGCACAAAGACACTTAGAGAGCAAACAGTCCTATCTCTTTCTGCCAGTCGCTTCCCCACCGATATTTTTCCTGGCCCCAGGTAACAACATATGAAAGTTGAGCTTATCTGAAAGGCAGTAAATTACTCTACTACTTTTGTTTAAAAAGCAGAATAATAATGTGGTTCTGTCTAGGCAGGAATATTTATTTGTAAGAGTCTATAAAGAGTTTATATGATTAGCCAAGCCTTATAACTTCTGGCAATGCCAATGCAATATCTATCAAGTATCAGGTTTCATCAAGGTGTCTGGTCCTCTATATAGTTTGTATGAATGTTCGTGCTGGTGCAATGTTAAGTTAACAAAAGAGAAAGAGAGACTCTAGTTTGTTATTTACCTCTTGAAGGTCAAACAGTAAGTGTTTGATTCCAGAATTTGTTTTAATCCTGCTCTGTGTGATTTCACCTCCTACATTTTTCCAACTAATAATACGTTTGTCATTACATTAACCTTCCTATATATACATATATATAATTTTATAAGGACAAAGTTTTAGTTGGAAAATGTATATATGTTTAACCTTATATATATACATTTTATATACACAGGGTTAACCTTGAACCCTGCTTAACCTTCACCAGCCTCAAATATGTTGGCAGATGTACTAATTTTCATTTATTTACCTGGATTCTGTTTGATAAGTACCTAACCTGGCCTACACTTTGCAAGCCACCAAGAATACAGTAACTAAGTTAGATTCTGTCTCAAGGTTCTAGTTGGTGAGACAAGATTGAAAACAAATAATTTTAAAGCAAAAGATATGATGAGGAAATGAAGCTGACTTTAGAATTCCAAAAAGTCCTCAGAGAAGTGTTGAATTTGAGTCTGCTAGCATTGAATAAGTTTTGAGTTTATACTACATGCCTGGTACTCTTCTAATTGTTTTATGTACATCAACTCTTTTGTTCCTTATGAGGATCATTTATTTAAATGATCAATGTGATTTTTTTTTGCACATTAAGATAAAAATAAAAAAAAATAGGAGCCAAGAAATGTTCAGTGGCTTTGTCAGGGTCTCACAGCCACTAGGTGGCAGAAGCAGTGTCAGATCTAAGTACCCTAGCTCATGAGCCAGCACCCTCTGGTAAATAAACCACAGAACTTAATATGCATGTATGCATGACCAATGGACATGGACAACTAAGCCGGGGACGGGGCGGGGGTGGGGTGGAGAGGGGGGTGCCAATGGGGTAAAAAAAGTAAAATATCTGTAACAAAAAATAAATAAAAAATTTATATATAAAAAAATAAAATAAAATAAATAAAGTAACTCTCAGTGACAGAATTGAGCATATCATGAGGTAGAAAAGATAAAGGGAGTGAGGGAATCTAATGAAGAGGTACAAGATGTACTACAGTGGAAGAGTCCTGAACACAAACAGCGTTTACAAACATGTTTAATGATATACTGTGACTTGAGCTAGCATTAGGGAATTTTGATGGATATTTTCAGAAAATAACTCAATTCACTGAAGTTGTCATTTGCTTGAAAGCATCCATGTTGTCCTTAAGAGACACTACAATTTCTGCAAAACTTGAATTGTATCTTGGGCATCTAGATGGTTTAAAAAATATGGTATCATGTCTGCTAGAAGACAGATTCTAAGAACTGGCCTCTTCAACCAGTAGAAATCTGATCATTTTAGACTGAGGTTTGTTCAACCTGAATTTTGATTTGCTTCTTCTCGACCTAAACCTTTGTCTACCTGCCTCTCTCCCTCCTTAGCTACTAGGGCCTGTTAATGCACACAATTCACAGCATATACATATGCCATTGCTGTGTTGGAGTCCCATAGAGCCAGCGATCTTTAAAACTAAATTTAAAACTTAAGATTCCATCTTTCCATTTTGAAGATGTCTGATCATTATACTCCCAATCTTCATCTAACTGGAAGCATAGGCTGAAATACTATCTTTCACCCCATCGTCTTTATGGATTGTTTCAGAATTTAAACCCATCTTTGCCTTCAACCTTACATAGTTATTAATTGCTTTGAAGTGAAGTACTTCAAAACTTGACAGTTTAAAATTGCAACCATTTTACTATATTTCATGTTCTGGGTGTTTGTCAGGAATAAAAGCCAGGACACATATTCAGGGAAAAAGTTGAAAAATCAAGCACATCTGTGCATGCACATGAGTGTGTATGTAAATATAGCAGCTAAATATTGAACATTAAGTGTATTCAACATGTTCTAAGAACATTAGATTATCTTATGAGTAGTTGAAGAAATTAAAAGTAGGTATATGTGAATAAATCAAACATAGTGTATGTGTGTGTGTGTATGTATGTGTGTATATGTGTGTGTGTATTTTTACATTGTATACATTGTTCAATATATATTTATTTTATTATGTAAAATATTATATAAATGTTATGCTTTCTGTAAATACTTCTCTTTGGTAGTATTTATGATAAAAACATTCTTTACATGCACATGTGCTCATAACAATACCTGGTAGAGAAATGCTGTAATAAATAAGAAAAAGAAAAGTAATGCCCCTTAAGAATGTCACTATTTAATAGTGAAACTTCTATAAAAATAGATTATGAGTGAGATGCTATAAATAATGGGAATGAAAACCATCAGTTTCTTGTATAGAATGTCCTTACTTAGTGGATATGGAACGTCTGTGCACATGAATGTTTCTTTTTGCCTAAACATCCCTTAATCCATGCCTGCTCTAGGCTGGTACCATCCCCTAGGATATGATGGCACTTGGCCTTCATGTGCACTTTCATGTACTTGTATGTCTAAGTCCTAAAAACTTCATAATGGTTAAATAGAAAGGGAATGTGGAAAATTGAAAAATAATGTATATTTGTAAATCACCCACTGTGGATTAGAGCAACAATTTTCAACCTGCTTCATTGAAGTGACTTTTCTGATATGATTAAGATTATGGACCATGAAATGGAAAGAGTCTCAGGGCACATGTAAACTGATTACTAAAATTCTGCAACACACCAAAAAATATTATATTTTTTGCCCATCTGACAAACAAATAAACAAAAGGTGTAATTTTGATTCATTCACACTGGATGGCTATTGTTGTGTTGGCTGTTGTCATTTTTTAATTTGGCAATCTAAAGCGAAAGAGGTTGGAGCCCCTGACTAAATAGTCAGGTATTGCATGATTTAAGAATTCTTTTAGAACACTGGTAGAAAATCTCTGGATTATAGTAGAGTAGGCACTTTATTCAGATCATCTTATTAAATTAATTATGTGGTTCTATGAAAGATATTTTTAATTTCTGTACTGAGCAAGGTAGGCAGAATCATACCCCTCTCCATAAAGATATCACATTCTAATCCACAGAAGCTGTTACTATTTTATCTCACAGAGTAAAAATGACTTTTCTGATGTGATTAAGATTATACCATGAGATGGAAAAAGTCTCCTTGTGTGTGATCTCGCATTATGTGGAGGTGGGTGAGCCCAATGCCATTTGATAGGTTCTTAAAAATGGATAACCTTCCCCAGATGTGTTCAGAAGAAGATATGACTTTCAAAGAATGTTTGGGGAGATGCTATGCTCCTGACTTTGAAGATAGAGCAGGGCAGTTAGGAACCAAAAAATGTGTATGGACTCTAGAAATTAAAATAGGCAAAAACACCAATTCTTCCCCAAAATCTCCATAAAGGAATGCTTCCCTGTTAATATCTGGATTTTAGCCCAGTAAGATTCACGTCTGACTTGACCTAAAGAACTGAGAGATAATAATTTGTGTTGTGTTAAGCTACTGAGTATATAGCAACAGGTTACAGCAGTTCTGGGAAACTAATCTGCTGAGAATGAGCCAGAGGGTCAGAGAAGGACTCACACACATTCACATACCCCAGACTTACACTTAGAGGAGTCGGACTCCATAACCTCCCCATCACACAATCCTGTGTTGGAGAACTATATTTTCTCTAGAAGCCTCTCTTTTGTGGATCAAGAACAGATTTTATAGCAGGAAAAGACCATTTCTGGGACTGACATGAAAATGTTTTTACAGAGTAAAGATAAAATATTATGACATCAGGTTTTAGGGAGGGTAAGTATAAGAAACATCATTTTGAAGAAGAGGTCCATGCTTAAACTTCCAGTAGAATCTATTGTCTGTTATGCTTGGCGATGCCACTTACAGTTGCATCTGACTGATACATACCATCTTGCTGTTCGCTGGTAGGAGACATTGTGCCACTGGAACAAACTCTAATATTTTCACAAAACAGTAACTATATAAGAAAGTATGTTTTACATTATCTTTACCACAAAAATGAAGAGTAACATTCACAATTTTAAAAATATGATAACCTAGCAACAAAAGTTGAACAAACTGAATTGTAATAAATAAATCTAATCACATAGGCTTGGTCAAAAGTATAACACTGTTGGTAAATTAGTGTTTTGTTTTATTAAAATTTTGTTTTGATTTTTATCTTATACTCGCCAACAACATTTTGCTATAGGCAGATTTCAAATAATTCTTTTTCATATATTGTAACAAAATGTGCCATTATGTAATGTAAAAATTACAGTATTTTTAGTATATGCAAGAATAGATGATTATTGAAAATACATTTTGCATGATGCTCTAGTATTTGTGCATGCCTGTGAGTAATTACCCCTCCCACCTCTACCACCCCACACACATTGCATTTAGGCTACATAATATAGTGCATACTAGGTATTCAACATAGTTTTTATTTCCAGTGGCAAATCTGAATGTTTAACACTTATTTTCTAAACTGCTGTTTTTAAAAGGAATCAAATGGCTCAGCTAACTGCCATGGCAAAGTGTATATGTGATAAAGAATACCATGGTCACAGTAAGGAGAAATTGCAGGAAGTTGACTTCTCATTTGCTGACTCTAAACTAAGTATATGTAACATATGTGCATACACTGTTCTTTATCTTGTGTGCTTGAGAGAGTCAATGCAGGTAGTTTATTTCGGGAAGTAATTCTGGAGATTAGAAGGGAAACACTAGAAAGGGGAAAAGGGAAGAAGGAAAAGCCAATCCAAGGGTCTGTTATTAAACCAGTCATTATTATAGGCCATAATGTGACATCAAAGAATCCCTAGGACAGGGAGAGAGAGAGAGATGCCCTTCGCATGAGAGAAGCCTTTCTAAATGTATACTTATAAAGCTTGTTACTGCAGCAATGGTCAGACTAAAAGTGAGGCATGAGAAATGGCAGAAAGATAGATTGATACATAGATTGATAGTAGATAGGTAGGTAGGTAGGTAGGTAGGTAAATAGATAGATCCTTCTATTTGTTTTCACCCATTTTCCATAAAAGGATTTGTCAGCATTTTAAAGTTCATGTTTATACATCCCCATGGGTACACACACAAACGCAATTTCTGTGACTGATCTCTTTGGTTTAAGGCAGTGGTGAGCCAACATTTTAGACAATACATTAATTTAAAGTGTGCAAAGTACATCAGCATTATCCAAGGCCATCTTGGTGCAAAGAAGCAAAGAAGCCACACAGGTAAAGGACCAATTGCAAATATTTTAGGCTTTGTTGGTTATAAAGTCTCTGTTGCAGCTAAAGTTCTGCCATTGCAGGACAAGAGCAGCCATGGGGGGTGGGGGGGATGAAAGCAGCTGAGTTCTAATAAAGCTTTATTTACAAAAGATATTGGTAACATGATGACCCATAGTTTTATTAAAGAGAAAAATAAATTTTGTTATATATATTTAGTATAAAGTTTGAGAAATAGAGATAATGGACAGAAATTACCTGGCACCACCTGAGCATGATGGTTAAATCCTCTCAGGCAAACAGAAAGAGTGAGAGGTCACATGCTGAGGGCCTAGGAAATAACATTAGGAATGAAATCAGGTAACCAAGTTTCTAATTCTCTGCTACATCATCTTTGTGATTTTAGGTAAAATATTTAAATTGTCTGTGCTTAAATTTCATCATCTTTAAAAATGAGAACACTATTATACACTTCCAAACTTGTTTTGAAAGTTAAATGCAACCATGTGGAAATGCATGAGCTGTCTGTCTGCCATGTAATAGACATTCAATAAATACCAGTTAAATCGCAACCAGAGAGTTTGCAGGGGTGGTGCTATCATTCCAGTCACTAAAACGGATTGCCACGCCTGCACAGTCTGTGTGGATCCACAGCAATTAGGACATTATTGCTTAAAATCACGCACTAGCTGTATGAGAGTCAGCAACAGCGCCTCCTGTTGGTGGTAGGACCCTAATGGAGACCTTACAGAGGAATATCGGCAGGAATTCAAGTACGCCAGTGCTGCCAGGTAATTTCTGAGGCTTCTGTGAGACGTGAAATTCTATGATCCTGAATCACATCTCTGGTTGCTTTTAGAAAGTGCAATTAGTACTACACTCTCTAACTTTTAATAACAGCTAAATTTATGAAGCAGAAGTTACCTTAAGAGATTTCAAAGCAGAAATCTTAGCAAGCAATTCATTTTGACAAGTGAGAGCATGGCATGCCCCCTCCTCAAAGATTATTGCCTAATGGATCTGCTTCACTAAGAGATAGATAACTATGTGATTCACTGGAAATGAGCTCACATTCTGGGAAAAAAAAAAAAAAAAAGCCTTTCCAGGAATCCATCACCAGAGGATGGGGAAGCCTCATCAACATTTTCAATAGAGTCAGCTTTGTGGGTTAGGCACAATGTCTTTTACAATAGGCTTTAAACTTCAATATCATAGAGTGAGAATTCACAATTGCAACATTCTCTTGCCAAGGATCAATAAGCTTCATTCTAAAAACCTCCCATCACCAGCAGGGAGAGGGCTCTCTCTGCAGTAGCTGTGCTTCTTGGCTGCTATTTTGGAGCTCCCACTGTTTTAAGGAATAGTGAATGCCCCTGTCAGAAGTGAGTGGAATTCAGCAAGACATCATTCTTCTCACAGCATCATTTATTTGGGAATATATCTCCAAAGTCATGAACGGTTTACTGAGTATACTGCTTGTAGTATACTGCTTGAGTGAGATGTGGCAAAGAAGTGCAGAGACATGGGTTGGAGGGAGGGAGAAACTGGTACCATCTTAATTATTTAGGTCAGTGAAATATTTCAGTAGAAACTTCTGGGAAGTTTTCCCATAATTATATCACCATTCAGTTTTTAGGTGATTTCCTTATTGCTACCTGATGATACTTTCCCATCTATCGATTTAACCAGCATTCATTGCCACTTATTCTAGCTGAGATTTTGGACTAGGAACTAGAATTAATGTGATATATAAGATACTATATCTCCAAGGAGCTCATAGATGGGAGAAATACATCAATTAGGGATTAAACAATAACTATGAAGAAGGTTATGTAATGGAGGGATTTCCTTGCTGTGTACCTCACCCTCTATGCGTGTGTCAACAAATAGACACAAATTAAGAGAAGAACAGCATTTACTACAGAGTTCAACAACTTAGGTTCAGAAATTATCTGAACCATCTGATGATTGCCTACTTTTTAAAAAAAATGTATTGAATTTATTAGAGTGACGTTGCTTTAAAAATATATAGGTTTCAGGCATATAATTCTATAATGCATCCTCTGTATATTGTATTGTGTGTTCACCACCCCAAGTCAAGTCTCCTTCCATAAACATTTATCCTCTCTTTACTCTCTACTACCTCCCCCTTTTCCCTCTGGTAATTACCGTGCTATTGTCTGTCTGTGAGGTATTTTGTTTGTTTGTGGGGGTTTTTTGTTTTGTTTTGTTTTTGCTTAATTCCCTTATATTTTTCTTGCTTAATGGGAATCAAGAGTATTGGTGGAGCTACTATGGAAAGCAACATGGAGTTTCCTCAAAAAATAAAAATTAAACTGCCTTTTGACCCAGTAATTCCACTTCTGGGAATGTATCTGAGGAAACCTGAAACACTAATTCAAAAGAATATATGCGTTCCTATGTTCATTGCAGTGTTATTTACAATAGCCAAATTATGGAAGCAGTCCCAGTGCCCATCAGTAGATGAGGAGATAAAAAAAAATGCTGATTGTCTGTTTCTGTTAATTTATTTTCTTGGCATTCCTGATTTTTTCCCCTTGGTCAATTCTCTAGGCACTATAACTTGGCAACTGTGATCCTCTCAACCCTATTATTTGGAATTTGTGTTTGAATTAATTTTTTCTTGTTTTAATTTTGACAATGTTCTATGCAAATTTTTAAGTGTGAACATGTGGCCTTATATGCCAACTTCTCTGGGGGAAAAGCAAAACACCCATTTCTCCCCAGGGCATTCATTCTAAGAATTCCCTAAATTTGCCTACCTCCACTCAAACTCACCAAAATGTTAGAGGATTGGGACAAAATGTACATCATGTGCAGACAGTATAATCTCACAGTCTTTCCTGGAGAGTCAGGTAAGTCTTCCCAGAGGAGGCAATATTTTACATGAGACTTAATAGAGAAAAGCATTTTGCTACATAGAAAAGTTTAAAGGTCATTCCAAATGGATAGATTTTTTTAATGTTCATTTGTTCAGAAAAGTACAAAGCTACTTCAAATAATAAAATCATTGGGAATTGCCATATTATCACATTAAAGATAAAGTGGTTAGGGAGGCCTTGTTATATCATGATGAGTCTTGTAGACCTTGGTAAAGATTTTGATTGTAATATGTATCATTATGAGTTAACAAAAGATGCCAGAAGGACAGTTAATTAACAAACTGTAATTACCAGTTCCAAGCAGATGAATTAAATAAAGCAAAAACCAGAAGCAAGAAAAAATGACTGGAGTCAAGATGCCAAGTGGCATGTGACGTAGAATTAGGGCTGGAGAACATAAAACAGTGGGCTTTGAATATATCTGTAGAGTCAGCCTCATAATGGTAGACAGCAAGTTGGTAGAGCTGCACACACATTTGGAGTTCAGGCAGAATCTGAATTGAAAACCTTTATTTGAAAGTTTTCTGCATAGACATAACAGCTAAAAGCACTGAAGTGACTCAGTTTGACTAGGGAGAATGTGTTGGATGAGAACAAGATATCAGGGGTACAGTCTAGAGACCATGAACCACCATCTATTCAACATTTATTGATGAGTTTATTATAGGACTAATATACTATATTAGTCAGCCTCAGGCCTCCAATGAGAGAGAGAGAGAGAAGATGCTGCTGCAAGAGAAAGAATCTAAAATTTAACATATTTTGAAAATAGAAACAAAATACAAACTGGATAAAGAAGTTGAAGGAATTGGCTAAAGAACATGTGTACATAGCCCATGGACACAGACAATTGTGTGGTGAAGGCTCAGGGAAGGGCTGGCAGGGAAGGTGGAGAAGGGGAGGTGGGCAAAAGGGAGGGAAATAGGGGGAAGTCTGCAATAATGTCAAAATTTAAACATTTCAATAAAAAATATAAGGTGCCAACACTCAAGTTTACTTATTAATAAGTTTATCCTACAAAACTAGGGAGCACCACATTTCATTGGGCACTATGCAAGGCATTCAACGCTTTAGTGGGGGAGAGGATCACGTACACTTGCCACTCTGCCTTTCAGTGTCTTCTCCTTGTTCTCTTTACTGTCACATGACTTCCCCAAATCACAGTCTCTAGCACATGCTATTTACACAGAATGTCATGTGTAGACTAGTGGATGTTGCCCTTAATAACTAGAAAAGAAAGAATCTGACTATGTAATGAGAATTTTGAGAGAAATTTAAAAAACCTGCTTTACATTTCTTAGCACTGAGGTTACGTGGGTAAATTCATGCACTCAAATGAAAACTTATTTTATCTTGCCAGTTAATTTACCCCTTGAGGTAAAGTCAATATAATTTCAATTGCATTGTCCTTTAGACTTTTACCAGGGAAGGCAGTGGATACCCTAAGGGATACTAGTTGAGTCACTGTATTATGGATGTTGCTGAAGGGAATGACTATTAATGGTGTTGTACAGCTAACACACACTCTTACAACACACATCATCACTAACATTAATTCATAACCTATATGGACCTTTCCAGTTGTGTTTCATGAATAAGGTGCAAATTTCACTGTTTAAACAATGGTTCAACTTCTTATGAATATATTTTGTTTAATGGAAAATGGAGAACAAAATGTTGATTATTTTGCCCAACTGGGTACACTCAGTACTTGTGTTTTTCCAGATATAATCTCATACCATACAGTGGGGATGTTTCAGGGTACTTGGTGAAATAAACTTTAGACGGATGGACAAGCCCAAATTACTAAATTTCAAGAGAGTTATCTGATATCAAAGGTAATTTTAAGTTAGCCCTGAGTCAGAGTATTGTTATTGTTGGGAAATGGGGTGGTCCTATCTAAGGAAGGATGCTGAAAGAAGAGAAAATTTGAATGGATGAGATGTCTGAAAGTCGAGGGGGCCTGTGAGGCAGAGTTCTGTGGCAGGCAGTAGCCCTCCAAAGTGAGAACATGACCAACTATGTTAATTCTGTGTATATTTAGTGGACAAGTATGCCTGTTTGCTTTTCTTCCTCTGTGTGTGTTTGGGTGTATGTATATTTTTGGGGTGAAGAAACAGGTAGCAAGAGATACAGACAGTCTGAATGATGTGGCTCAGTGGTTGAGCATCAACCCATGAACCAAGAGGTCGCTGGTTCAATTTCCAGTCAAGGCACATGCCCAGGTTGTGGGCCCAATTCCCAATGGGGAGCATGCAGGAGGTGGTCAATCAATGTTCTTTCTGATTGATGTTTCTATCTAGCTCTCCCTCCCCTTTCCTCTCTCTCTAAAATCAATAAAAAATAATAATAATAAAAAGATACAGACAGGTCACTCAGGCCAAGGTTGAATTTTATCTTTTTTCTTTCCTCTCTTTTTTTCATTCTCTCTACCACTCCCTTCCCCCCTCTCTCTCTCTCTCTCCAAACATCACTGCATCATGTCCAGGTCATGTACATGGAATAATTAAAACATTAGATTAAAAGTTTAGATTCCAATCAAAATAGAAACACTTATATTGGGCATATTTCAGCATTACACTTGAGGGCTTCATCTGAAGTCCTTTTACCCTAAAATACAAGTTAAAAAAATAAATATGTTGCCTCCAAATATTTCTAAATGGAATTATATAAACAGAAAGCATTTGGTGACTGTCTGTCCATCCATCCATCCATCCACCCATCCATCTAACCATCTGTTATAATCATCATTATTATGATTTATCTTTCCTTTCAAACAGTGTACTAAAGAAAAAAAGCAAACATTTGATAATGTTAGAACATGGACGGGTGATATTTGGAAAGACATACTCTTTGAACTTAGTTTTTTGCTTTAACAATGTCATATGAAAGGTATATGTGTATATAGAGAATATTTATCACATTAGTTTTGCTATCACATTAGTCTTTTGTGAGAGATTTTGGTTGATTTCTGCTTTGAGGATATAGCAACATACTTTTCTTTATATCACTAATGAAATCATTTAGCCCATTAAACAGGAGAGAAAATAAAATTATGTTACAGTGGAAAACTTTTATTTTTATTTATTTATTTATTACTCTGAACTCAAGATGATGACATTTAAGAAGTTAATACTTCGGACACTCATATAGGCTTCTCAAGTTATGCAGATAGTCTTGCATTGCACTAGAGCTCTTGGAGAGAACAGTGCATTTTCTGTGAAAGAATAATAACAGTGCTTTTCTGCTGAGGGGACTTGATTCATCTGCTGCATGCTAAGTAGGTAAGGATGATTGCACAATCTTTATTGAGTGTGTGTGTGTGTGTGTGTGTGTGTGTGTGTGTGACATATTTACATCTTTTGAGAAACATCACCAAAAGAGACAGTATTATAAATGAAGTACATGTTAGGGAGACAACCAAAAATGGTATCATTGAGTCTTGTTTCTTCTGTGCTTTCTATTTCTGTACATAAAAATATAAAAACATCAGTGCTTCAAGGAAAGCATTTAGTCCCACCATCTCACATCATTTAGAGTGGACAAAATCGATATCCATAAAAGTAAACTGAGTAAGTCCTAGAACAAAAGAGCAGAACCTGCTCTAGAGTGTGGTTTGCCAGATTTTTACTTTGACATCCCATGAAGTCATTTTCCTCAGAGACATTATCCACAACCTACAATTACATTCTGTCCAAAAAATTTCCAAGGCAACTGGTCAAGTCTCTGACTCTCTGAGGTTGAATGATTCTATGGAAGTGATGACAACATTTTAACATTTTGTTATTTAAAACCTAGTCAGGATCCAGCAGCATTCTATACTTTCCAAATAAATCTTGATTCTGGCTGTTGAAGAACCAAAGTGAAACTCAAATAGTTTTATTTACATTATCTTTTACTGCCAAGCAAAAAGCATATCTAACACCCTGCTAACATCTGCACAGTAATCAGTTGCTATGGAAAATAGGTGAATAAATGGAGAAATAGTAATGATAATACCAACAATATGGTAATAATATTAGCATTACAAATAATAATGGTTGTATTTGTTTGCTAGCCCTACCATAATGAAGTACCAGAACCTGGTGACTTACACAATAGAAATTTATTGTCTCACTGTTCTGGGGGTTATGAGTCCAAAATCAAGGTGTCTAGGTTTGCTTCCTTCAGAGGGCTATACATTTGTTCCATTTTTCTCATCTAGCTTCTGGTGGTTTTTTAAAATCTTTGGTATATTTGGCTTGGAGAAGCATTTCCCCAGGAGCTGCCTTCATCTTCGTGTGGTGTTTTATCTATGAGCATGTATGTCTCCAAACTTACCACTTTCATAATGATATCAATCACAGGACCTATCCTAATAATCTCCTGTCAACTTGATTACTTCTGTAAAGACCTTAGGTCCAAGTAAGGTGACAAGCTGAGTTGCTGGGGGTTACGACTTCAACACACATTTCTGAGAGACACAATTTAACCGATAACAATAATAAGAGTAACTAAAATAAGAATAATTATTTTTTCTTATCATAGCTAAGAATTACCAAACATTTACCAGATAATATACCAGAAAATAGGCTAAGTTATGTTCAGCACGTTTTTGTTTTTTTTTAATCCTCACCTGAGGATATTTTTTGAAATATCCTCAGACAGAGTAGGACAGGGGGAGAGAGTGACAGAGAGAGAGAGATGTGAGAGGGGCACATCGATTAGTTGCCTACTGCTTGACCCTGACCAGGGCCGGGGACGAACCACAACCAAAATACATGCCCCTGGCTGGACTCAAACCCATGATTTTTGGTCCACAGGCCGACGCTCCTACCACTGAGCCAAACTGGCCAGGGCAAGCGCATTTAATAATCACAACTCTAAGAGTAATATAGTCGTAGGCTAATTCTGTAAAAGGAGATAAAAAAGTTAACTACCAAACTAGCAAGGCAACTGTTTGCAAATGGCAATGAGTTTGGCAATGTCTGGAGACATTTTTTGTTATCACAGGAAGCTATGTTACTGGAGATTTAGTGGGTAGAAGACCAGGGATGCTGCTAAACTTCTCATCTAACCCAGAATGCCTATAGTGCCAAGGTTGACAAATCTTAGTATCAGAGTAAAATCCAGGTTTTTAGACAAGTCAGTGGAATCCTAACACCTGTGTTCTCAACTCCTGAAGTAATGAAGAATGGGAAGAATCCGCAGCGGGGCTTCTGGCCCGGCAGCACTACTACTCTGAGTGGGTAGAAGTGGACCTGCAAGCAGTGGTGAGAAGAAAAGGGTAAAAGGCCTTCATTGCCTTAAAAACCTGATTGGGGTTTTTATCTAACCCTATTTTCAAAAGTTTATTTTCTTATTTAATGTAGAAGAAAAATCATTGTTCAGACAATATTTGGAAAATACAGAAGAGCAAAAAAATACAGTTTATCCACTTAACTATGAAAAGCCAGCCATTGGGTAGATTTTAATATTGTTTTTCTAGGCTTTTTCAGTGTTAATTCTGATATGGCTTTGGTCATATTGCAGGCATAATATATTGTGTATTTAAGTTTTTAAAAAAACATTAATAGGTGATATTTTTTCTATGTGAAATCATTGTTTTCAAAAACTTTATGTAGTTTTTCATACTCAAATTACTATTTCTGTGTAGTAAAAAGGCATGATTATTAGGTTAATAACATTTTTCTTTTGTTTTCTTTTTCTGTGTTTCCCCCTTCCTTCCATCACACATACTTATATACTTTATTTATTATAGAACATTCATCTCTCCCTAATACTCAGATCAATTGCCAGAATCAAGATTAATAAAACAAATAATATAAAATTTATTCTTTATTCATTCTGTCATACTATTTTTCCAAAATGTTATGTCTACCTTTTCTCATCAGGAGGCCATGCAGTTCTTGCCCTCCTTCTACTATTAAGCATGATGATTGAAAGGTGGAAAAGCATATTTCCTTCTCCTGGATATTTTTGTGGTTTAGAGAAGACAGTCTAAGTTACCCATAATATTCTCACATATATATTGTGTGTGGCTTTATCACTTCTCTTGGGTAAGAGAAGGTCCATGCAGCTTCTATGCACCCCACTCACATTGCATACTTTACCACTTTCCCATCAAATGTAATGCCTGTAGACTGAAATTAAGTTATCATTTCTTCCATCATTTAATCATTTTATATAATCATTCATTATAAATGCAATGCAGATTATTAGCCACATACAAATTTAATACTCTCTCCCTCCTGAAACCTCACTACACTAATGGGAAAAAAAGGGAGTGAAATTACTATTTACCCAAATGACAAAGGAACAGGTGAGGAGAAAAAAAGCAGACTAATTTTTTTCAATACATCTGTCAGTAGATTACAAGTGGAGGAGTTGTAACTGCCACAAAGGGAGGCAGTTAAGACACAGTGTCTTCTGATTAGGAAAACCATTTAAAAATCGGGCAATTTGCCCTGCAGAACCTCCAGCGGGCTCTGAATTTGGAGGAACAATAAAGGTGTGAACACGGGGATTCTTTGAATGTGTATTTTTAATCTTGTTTTGTTTTGCAGAGCAGTTGGCATTTCTCAGTTTCCCCTTCTTCCCACAGACTCAAGAGAAAGCCCCTTCCTCTCCCACAGATTCTCCTCTCCGTAGATAAGAAGCTTATTATGTAGAAATATTTAATCAAAATTATTGGAATGAGCCATACTAGTCAAAATGTGAAACAGAGATGAGAAAACTGTGGGACAGTTAAAGAAAAGTGGAAAAAGTAATGGTCCGTATACTATGCTATGGGACACTAGTCACAAAATGTAGGAAGCATGTTTTATGCACACCAAAGCAACAAATTAGTGGATTCTTCTGTAAAGAAACTGAACGACCCCAATAAGTACTTCCACATATAGATCCCTGAGACAATATCAGACTGGTGTGTAAACGATAAAAGGAGGATCCCTGGTCATTGATATCCCCCCAGTGAACAAGGTTTAGTGCTTTACTGAATGGAGAGCCAAGCACCACCAGATATTTGGAGCAATCTTTTAAAATGAGAGAGGAGACAATGATACAAGCAAGCAGAAACTGATCAAATGCAAAGAGCACATAATAACAAAAAACTTTAAAAGTAACGAACACTTCACACATCAAAAATTGTACCCACACACTTAATTCTTATACTAGATAGTTTGAAAGATAGTATTGAAAATTTATAAAGAATAAGCCAAACACAGAAATATAAGGAAAGTAGAGGAAAAATAAAAAGGTTAATAGGAGGCTCAACATTTAATTCAATAAGTTTTAGAGAAAACTAGAAAGGGAAAAAAAATTGAAAGGATCAATAAAAACCTAAAGAAAAACAAACTATCGTGCATACGTACACACACACACACACACACACACACACACATAATAGCTTACTATAATGAAATTTTAGAAACTAAAGGTAAAGAGATAATCCTTAATGGCTTCTAAATAAACTACCAGGTCATGCACCAAATAATGTAAATGCATATAGTATTGAACTTGTTAACAGTAATATTGGGTAACACATTTATTCAGCAATGCCTTCAGAATTATCATAAAAATAATACTTACATCTTAAATTTCTATATCCAACTCAATTATCAATGAAATGAGAGAGAAAACCATGGAAAGGCTAAAAAGTTATATACAGAGTCCTTTGTGGATATATTAGTAATTATAAAATTAATTTTAAAAAATACAGGAAACTGGACTGCATATCAAGAAATTGGCAAATGGAAGATTTAAAATAAAAAGTGCAGATACACAAATCTCTTAGGGAGTCTCAAGGGAACGATGACAGCTGGCATGTGAGCTCTGTTGCTCACTTCTCTTAAGGACAGAACAGAGAGACTTAGCAGAATTGGATACCCAGGTTTGGGAGAGAAACCCAGGCATTTATGCTGAGTGAATTTCAATATACAGGAGTTTGGAATCATCAGCCCCTCAACTAGGGCCATCGGGGGCTCAATGTAGTAAAAACATAATGTGGCAGTCCCTTGCTTCCAGCCTTATTTTGACAGCTCAAAACTCTGGAATGATCGAGTATTTAGGATCCAAGCTTTGGGTTTGCAACTCTATGATCTGGTGATATTCGGCATGATCTTACCATCTATGGTTGGAAGAGCACCAGTTCCTCCCCTGGAGTGTTGGCTTTCAATGTTGTCCCTGCATAAGTATTTGACTGAGCTTAGATTCTGCGGTTTAGCAGGAGGCAAAGTCCTTTGCTAAAAGACCAGAGGCAAGAGATCACTCTTGAGCAAGTTCATTCTGATGTGAAGTAAAATACTAATTACAGAAAAAAAATTTTGGAATGTTTTATTTGGCTCAGTCATTATTAAAATTTACACTAATGTGTACACTATTGATTTTAAACAGTAATTGTGACAAAGTAATAGCAGAATGGTGGTGATGGAGAAAAGAAAAAGAGATATGAAAACAAACTAGCTACCATAATAAAGATCAATAAATAATGTATACATTTTATTAATCGGTAAGGATTAGTCTATTATATCTAATTTAGATATATGGAAGAAAATATTATAACTCAACCACTTAATGGAAGCTAGACTGGGACAGGGTCTCCATATTTTTTATTATAAATCGTTTGGTACTCTTTTCATCATAATTAGCTAGTTATTAGTATTAATAAAGGAAGAGAGCAAAGGGAGAATCAGATATTGTTGAGCATATTCAGCTGGGAAGCATAGTAAGCTTGTTTGTTTCACCAGGAAGCTACAGCTTCATGCAGCATTGTTCCTCCATGAATATTAACACCCCTCCCTTCCCCCTCTGGCACTGGGTTATTGGGGGAAAATGGGGAGAAGGCACATGTGCAGTAGAAGATGGGCAGCACAGGGGAGGTGCTTGCCTGTCAGTCTAGCCTGGGGAACAATGAATTAGCTAGGGGTAGACCCCACCAGAAGCACGAAAAATCTTGGGAAGTTAATTGGGTACTTTAAAGAAACTTCTGGTTAAAATCCCCAGACAAAGAGTTCCCTCTCTTGTGCTCTCTTGCTCCATGACCCACACTCACCCATGCATTCATGTGTTCTCTCTCCAAAGCCATGTGGTCTTAGCAGCCAAATGGCCCATGGCCTGCAAACCCCACCACAGTATGCTGGACTGGACTGTCCTTTAATATGGAGTTGAAACTATGGGCAGTGGCCATTTTCTGGCCCTGCTTGAACACACAATAGGATCTGTTCCATGGTGGGATGGAAGGAAATGGAACACTAGAAAACCAAGGGTTTATTTCCACCCGAATAAATGTTACTCATCCTTCTGTGCAAGTCTCAAGAAATGATTTTCCTTACAATGTTGCAAGAACTCCACTTCCAATGATAACAGTATTATTTAATATTAATTTATTAACTTAGACATACAAAAATAATAGGCAATGCTAGACCAGGTAGATTGTATATACATATTATAAAGTGTTCAAAATAATGATATAACTATCCACCCACGTGGACAATGGCAATGTTAGTATTCAGCTTTCTTTTCCTATAATCTTTGTATATATTTCTCTGTATTTCTGTTGTCATACAAATTATGATTTTCTAACTTGCTGTCATTACACAATTTATGGTACATATTTCATTATATTAATAAATATGCATATTAAACAACATGTGTGGATTCAGGACATGCTCCTGCTTCCACACTTCTCTGAGCCAGGGGTGGTATGCATGCCACCTATATGGATGGCATCAGTGGCCTCCCCTGCCCTGGCTTCCTGTTGAGTTAGGCTAATAGAAAGTCAATTATCAGTGGGAGTAAGAAAAGTTAGGTGGGACAATTTATTTCATCAGTTTGTTAATGAGAAAGTTGTCTCAACTAGGTAGACTCCTTTCTTAAGTATTTTTTAATTGAATGTATTGGGGTAACATTGGTTAATGACACTATATACATTTCAGAGATGTGACTTCATTATACAACATCTGTATACTCCATTGTTTGCTCTCCACCCAAAGTCTAATCTCCTTCTCTTTACCCTCTTTATTGTCCCCTTCTTTATTTCTCTGGTAACTACCATTCTGTTTTTATGAGTTTCTTTGTTCTTGTTTGCTCATTTGTTCCTTTTTGTTTCATATCCCACATGAATGATATTATATGATTTTTGTCCTTTTAATCTGACTTATTTCACTTAGCAGGATACTCTCAATGGTCCATTCATGTTGTCATAAATGGCAGTATGTCATCTTTTTATGACTGAGTAATATTCCATTTTATATACATACATCGTCACACCTTCTTTATCTAGTCATCTGTCAGAGGGCACTTGGGTTGTTTCCATATCTTGATTGCAATGAACTTGGGTAGAATCTTTGACCAAAGTTCTCAGTTCCTCTCAGAGTAGCCATCATCCCCATCCTCGGTTCTATTAACCTATATTCAATCTAATTTATTTTGGACCACTTGTGGTAATATCTCACTATTATTAACTATTCTTTATGTGATTCTACACCCCATCCACAACTTTTAATAAATTTTCCACAAATTCCCATTTGAGAGTTTTATTTCCTCTCCTGAAACAATCATGTAAATTTATATGATATATATACATATAATGTAAGAGCTTGGATAAAGAAAAGCCTTACTCTGAAAATTGGCTCAGACAATATCAAATTGTGTTTTCTTTTTTTTTTTATCCTCACCTGAGGACATTTTTCCATTTTTTGTTCAGCTAGAGTGGGAGGGAGAAAGAGGAAGAAAGAGAGAGAGAGAAAAACATTGACATGAAAGGGACACATCGAGTGGCTGCCACCCACACGACCTTACCAGGGCCAGGGACAAACTGCAACCAAGGTACATGCCCTTAGCGGGAACTGAACCCAGGTCTCTCTGGACCGCAGGCCGACGCTCTAACTGCTGAGCCAAACTGGCCAGGGCTCAAATTGTGTTTTCTGAACTCTTAGTCAGTTTCCTCATCAATAAAATGAGAGGTAACACTTCCTTCATTGCATTTTTTAAAGAATAAATGAGCTGATGAATAAAAAGATGCTTAATATAGTACCTGGTATGTAGCAGATACTTAATAACAGCAAAGAAAATAGATTATATCTTATACCATATATCAACTCTTCTCAAACCTTACCACATATACAAAAAAACTAATGGTATGATTAAAAATGCACATTTTTTTTCTTAGATATATGGTAGGTTCTGTGATTCTATATTTTTAATAAGCCCCCAAATAATGCCAGTGCTGCTGCTTCATAGACTGTACAGTACATGCCAAGTTCTGTATTATTTTAAATAAAGGAACATCTATACCTAAATTTAATAATGTGTGAATTCAGCCAATTTTAAAGGTTTTCCATTATTGTTTTGGTATTTTCACTTATATTACAAGCTATTGCTACCACTTACTCAACATTTACTTTACACTAGTTTCTTGCTAAAAGCTATATATATATAAATTATTATACTGCATTATAAGGCACATATTGATCCCCTTGCTTCAGATGAGAAAGACAATACCCCGAGTATTTGAGTAACTTGTCAATGTTTACACTTCAGGGAGGCAGAAGAACCTGATGTGAAATCAGATCTATCTGATTTGAAATATTTCTTGGGAGAAAGAGGACACACACTTGGAAGCATTGAGCATCCTTGGAGAAAGGACCTCATCTACTTGTGGCTGCCACTTATTATAATAACTGTTTCTTTTCCCAGGGTCTAGGAGTATTGCTTGACCTGGTGGTCATTTCCATGGCAACACAATGCTTAGCTGATGACATCTGTTCAAATATTTGGGAGTAAGGAAGGCTAAGAATGTGGAACTCATTTTGTTTATTTAATTTCACCAATCTTGTGAAGAACCCTTGCCCATTAATGTGGTTGGCACCAATGCTTTATCATCTATGACTGTTTAGGAATAAGGATAGTCAGCTCTCATAGCATTATCAGCTTATCTTCTTTCCAGTGCCCAGTCGTGGGTAGGGTGAGCTGTACCAGCTAGAACTTAGCACACAAAATTATTGCATGATCAATAAATTACTTTTCAGGCACTCAGTTTTCGGCATTGAAGAACCATACAGTAGTGGACTGAAATGAAGTAAAAAATACAGTTTGGCAATATTCTCTTTTCTGATATACAACAAAATAAAACTTGCTATTGTTCTTCACACGTCTAGGTTATTTGGTGCTACACCATAAAAAATAACTGAAATCACATTTCTTCCAAATGCATTTTCTATCATTAAAATTATATTTATTTGTTTTCAAATATGGAGAAAACCCCTCATGCTTTGTTTCCGATCTTTATTCATACCCGAAGAGAAGACTTGGCATTGATTGGTACTTAATGGAAGAGCAAGGCGTGAACACTGTAAGCCAAATCTCAGGACCAACTATGAGAAAATGATCTGTAGCTCGCATGTTGTTGTCATCTGACCAGCCTATAGTCACCCCTCCTTATTGGACCTGTTTTTCAATCTACAAAATGAATGGGTTGGGTGAAATCAACAGTTTTCTAAGGTAAAGCAGTGTACTGGTGTGCTGTGATTGTTTGTCAAGGGTCCAAAAAAACAGTGTAAAAATAAAATAATAATGATAAAACTGCAAATATTTGGAAATTATTTACTTTAAAAATAATTGGATTTAATTATCTGCTTTACACAATGTGTTGTTTGAAATGATAATGATAAGAGAACACCTCAAACTGGCTCACAAAAAAAGGGGATTTTTATTAATAACAGTATTTATCTCTTAATTTCACAAACCCCAAGGGCAGGGACGTGTTACAATTGGGGATATAAGTACTCAAACATTGTCACTGACCAGACATTTTCTTCTCTCGAAATCTATATACTATATATTCTTTCCATAGAGAACTTTCTCCTGCCTTGCATTGCATTATTGCATGTGGCTCAGCTTTTTATTCTACTGTAATCTAAATGTTCCTGCAACTGAATTTAAAATCTCACCAGAGGGAATCATGTAGATACCTGTTAATCTAATGAACTTTTTAACACATAGGGCCTTTCGGCTGGACTAGGTAAATTTAGTAGGCAATTACTGGACACCCTGATACAGTTTCTTAATGGGTATATCTATCATGAAATTTTCTGCAATTGTGTGAAATCTGAAATTTACCTGATCTAGGCCTACAGTGAATAGAGTGATATTATTAGTTTATCATTGAATGTAGTGATTACAGATTATTATAGTAGTTTATAATTTTCTGTTTTTACCTGAATCATTATTTTCCATAGGTGAACCCTGTAAATGTAGTTGTTATTTGTCATGCAAACACAATAGCTGAGAAACCCTAAGTGCAATGATTTTTCTCCTCCCTTTGGGATTTGGAATTTTATGCATCTATGAGACAACTTCTGCAGAGGGGATATATCAGTACCACCAATGGTGTTTCAACTAGTGACACACAGATTAGGGTGCTGAGCTATTTTTAAGAGGTCAATACCCTGGTAGTAAAGACGGACAAAATTAACATCCCCAATGTATTATTGTAATTATAATAATAAGCTTTAGTAATAGAGTTACTGAGAAATCTTTAGAGAGAGGTTTCTTAAAGAAGTGATGTAGAGCCCAGTGGGTGTGCCTTAGTTGTTGAGTGTCGACCCATGCACCAAGAGGTCCCCGGTTTGATTCCTGGTCAAGGCACATGCTCAGGTGTGGGCCAAATCCCCAGTAGGGGGCGTGCAGGAGGCTGCCAATCAATGTTCTCTCTCATTGATGTTTCTCTCTCTCTCTTCCTCTCACTTTCTCTCTCTCTAAAATCAATAAAAAATGAAAATAAAAAAAGAAGTGATGTAGAAGTTGTATCTTCATAAAGGAAGTGAGTTCCATAGCATGAATATGGTAGGGAGAATAGACATTATGGATAGAGGCATGACAACATGAACAAGGTTTGTCATACAGTGAGAAACAAGCTGAAGTCAGTTTTGGGATTGCAAGATTGGTTTTTTGGGTGAGAGCCAACAAATTTCCCCTCTGAACATTTAGATAATTGAATTAAGAAAGTCTCTTAAAGAGAAACTGACAAGGATGTCTGCTTTGGCTCCCTCCCCTTAATCTTCTGGCTATGGGTTTGTTATCAAAATTTAACTACCTCTAATGAAACAAGAATGCAGTGTGTGTTCTTTCACCCTAGAAGTATCCTAAGAGTCCATTTTACTGATGTAGTTATCACACATCCTGGCCAGCTTTGCATTTTTGAGTTGGAGGTTAAGACTCTCTGAGGTTGGCAGAAAGAAGTTGCTCCCTTTATTTTTATTTTTATTTTTTTATCCTCACCCGAGGACATTTTTGCATTCATCTTCAGATAGAGGAGAAGGAGGAAGAGAGAGAGAAAAACATCATCAATGTGAAAGAGACACATCAACTGGCTACCACCTACATGACCCCACCAGGCCAGGGACAAACTGCAACCGAGGTACATGCCCTTAGTGGGTACTGAACTGGGGTCTCTCCAGACCAGGTGCCAATGATCTAATGGCCTAGCCAAACTTGCCCAGGCAGGAGTTGCTCCCTTTAAAAAATAAAACAAAACAGAAGCATGTGATGATGATTTGAGCTCTCTCAGTTCCATTGTTTTTAACCCCCTTCCCCACTCACACCCAAACACATGGAAAAAAAGAACCTAAGAGCTCTTAAAAAGCACCTGTGAGGCCCAGTCTGGGAGGGGCCTCATTAAAATACAGATTTAGTATTTATTGGCCCTTTGAATCTCCCTTACTCAGACTGGACTAAAGTTATGATGCCCAGAACAGAAACATGTGAAGGGAGCCTCAACCCAGTGGCCTGTCATGTAGCCCATGAGAGTGATCCCCATAGTATCAAATAACCTCAAAAAAGAAATACTGAAAACACAAGTCTTTAAAAGAAAATAATTCACCCATATCGCTACATCTTCTTGCACAGTGTGGGTAAATAGTCAGACTCAATAATTGCTTGTTGAATTGATAGTACTGGCAGCTCATTTGCTTTATTCTATCCTCACCCGAGGATATCTTTCCATTTTTTTTTTTACAGATAGAGTGGGAGGGAGAGAGAGGAAGGGAGAGAGAGAGAGAAACATCGACATGGAGGGACACATCGAGTGGCTGCCACCCGCACGACCAACCAGGGCCGGGGACAAACTGCAACCGAGGTACGTGCCCTTAGCGGGAACCGAACCCGGGTCTCTCCGGACCGCAGGCTGACGCTCTAACCGCTGAGCCAAACAGGCCAGGGCTCATTTGCTTCATTCTAATTAAATTTCTCTCTCTAGGTATAAAATGACTTTTCACTGAGCACATTACGGGTGAAATTTTTTAGACAGAGATAGTGCAGCCATGAAATGAACTCAAATCTTGTTTAGTTTGATGAGTGCATTTTATTATCTGCTGTTTGCTAGCAATTAGATAGCAAAAATCGGAAGCTTCTGCCAACACTGGGGGGATTAAAGTAGGGAGGGTTTACCAACTACTTGTGAAGTTTTCAAGGCCATTCAGATTAATGGTTTTGTTTCGTATTGCTTGTTTTGTTTTGTTTTGTTGTTAAAAAAAAAAAAAAAAAAAAAGTCTCTAGAGCATATCTGTTCTCTCAAAGGAATTTGGTGAAAGTGGCATTTGAGTATTTAAGAAAAAATCTTCAAGACATATAAATAGATTCTCATTTACCCAAAGAAGAGCCAGCTTTGGAAGATGTTCTTGCTTACAACCCACTTTGATCACCTCCTAAAAAGATCTCCATTTCAGCTTAGCTGGTAAATCTTGGAGGCTCATATATATTTTGTCACAGCTGTGTGTGAAATATTATGTAATTAAATCTTATATTACATTGGTTCAACAGCATAATAAAGAGTCATCTGGTTAATTTTGGTTTCCAAATGTGCTTTACAACCAACTCAGAAAAAATATTACATGTGATTCACGCCACAAATTGTTATGTAGGCATGTACTAGCATATTTATGGTATTATACAGCATGCCAAATGATGCAATAAATTCAAATATGGAAATGCTAATTTCCCTTGTGTTGACAATATGAAGTTCTAAGCATTATTCTTTCATCAGAACACAACCAGTTCAATGAAGTCATAAAGTGGACTTCTCCCAAATATGCTTGCATCCTTCCTTTTTTTCAAAGAAATGAGCTCATTAATTCTTCAGTGTCAGTAGACAAAATAATATATTTAAAATAGTGTGTGTGTATAAAATGTGTGTGAGTGTGTGTGTGTGTGGCAGATTTCACAGTTCAGTTACAAAACTGGGGATGCAGGGAAATTCTGGAACAAATATTACTTATGTAACTGTAATTGTCTTTGATAATGTTCCAAGTTAAAACTATTTTAAAAATAATACAAGTAAATAAATGATTTGGGTGTGGAGAGTCAGTGGGATTTGGTATCGTATTTTATCAGGCCGTCAGAAACAAACAAAACAAACAACAATAAAAAATACAGGGCGCTGGTATTAAAGAGGTATTTCACTGTAAAATGAAGAAAAAAACATGTCCTTAGTTTTGTTCTTTGTCCAAAATTTAGATATGATTTAGAAGAGAATAATATTATTAATTGTGTTTATATTAGGTTCTAGGTATTGGGCTATTGCTTTTAACTGCATTATTTAAATTTATTATCACCACACCCATTATGGTTGGCTTAATTTTTTTTTTCTTTTTCCTGTTTAACACAGGGGAAAAAAACGAAAACAAAAAACTTGGGATTAGGCCAAGCATCTACATTATGATACAGGTGTAACTCTTGAGTAGATTCTCAGAAAAAAATATACCTAACAAGTTCAGTGAACAATGAACCTGGTTCCAAGTTTATGATTAAAAAGCCGTTAAAGTTACTTAAATATATTGGTTTATCAGCACCAAATTATCAGCTTATTTATTTCTTTAACAAACAAAACTATTGTGAGCAGTTCCTTGAACAGGCTGAAAACAATGGCCCTAAGGATAGTGGCCAAGGCACATTTCAAGAGAGCTTTCCCTCCTCATTAGGACTCCAGCCTACTGACAAGAGGGTACCACTAATGTGAATTATCATATGAATGGTCCCTCCTAGAGTTGGGCAATGCAATGTAGCAGCTCTTCTTGTCATTTTGTCACCGGTAATCCCCAAATTCATGCAAGATAAACAAACAGTCTAAGTGAAAACACAGTTTACTACGCTAATGGAGCCTTCAGGAAATATCTCCAATACACATCTTGACAACTCCAAGGCCCTTCTCTATAGAAATTTTAAGTTCTCTAGTCTTAATGAGCTACTAACAGGGATCGAGGTAGATGGGTTGCTTTTATTTTACTGATTTGAAATATCATAAAAGATTAATCCACCTATTACATATACAGGTGTATACATATATAAACATTAAAAAAACCTGCATGCTTAAAAATTGTGCACCTTATTATATAAGCTATATACCTATACAAACATGTTCATAATAAAAACTACATTAACAACAGCAGCAATAAATGTTTACCATGCTACAATAATAATTTATTTCATTTGTATAAGTTTGGAAGTACAAAAGTTTGGAAATTTGTAAAGGTTAAACATGTCCTAGCCATTATTTTAGTCACAAGGGATGCAATTGTGAAGGGAAAAAGAAACAAGATCCATCTACCTTTTTAGAGATCTCACATGGTGGGGGAGGGAAAGGTTAGGGCAAATAAAAACAAAATAAACTAACAAGCAAAATAAAAACAGACTCATAGATACAGAGCCGACTGACAGCTGTCAGAAAGGAGATTGGAGGCTGGATGAAAAAGGTGAAGGGATTAAGCAAAAAAAAAAAAAAAAAAAAGCAAATGTAATGAACAAAATAAACAAATGAACAAAACAGACCAAGAGACATGGAAGTAGGGTTCAGACTGACAAACCTCAGAGGAGGTGGGCAGGGGGAGGGAAGAAATAAATCAAAGAACTTATATGCATATATGCATAACCAATAGACATAGACAACAATGCTGGGGGTGTAGGGGATCGGGAGGAGGGTTTCAATGGGGAAAAAAGGAGAAACATCTGTAACAAAAATAAATTAATTAATAAAAACAAAAAGGAAAAAATAATAAACTCGTAAACACAGACAACAGTAAGGTGATTATCAGAGGGAAAGGGAGGTGGGGTGAGGAAGAAGAGGGTAAAGGGAGATAAATGGTGACAGAAGGAGACTTGTCTTGGGGTGGTGAACACACAATTCAATATACAGATGATTCATTATATAATTATACACCTGAAACCTACATAATTGTATTAACCAATGTCACCCAAATAGATTCCATAATAAAGAACACTTTTATATAATATGATAAAAATTTACATAAAGAAAAGACAGGGTGAGAAGAAAGCTCCTAGAAAGGACATCTAACACCACTGGGGTGTAACAAGAAAGGCTTTATTTGGCCCCAGATTTATTCTCTGCTCTTCTCTTTCTGTCCTGCTCTATGATTGCTAAGGATGGCATCTCTTGAGCTCCCATGATCTCTAACTTCTGTTGGTTTGGATCACTGGAAGACAGCAGGAGACAAAAAGGCAGAATGAGAGAGAGGTCAGGGACTATGCCTCTGCCTTCTTTCCTGCCTTTTGTGGCTCTGGAAGTGGCTTAATTCCCCTCTGGATACTGTTGGTTGTTTCTCTCTCTCTCTTTGACTTATTTCACTTAGCATAATACCTTCTAGGTCCATTCATATTATAATTAACAAGATTTCATCTTTTTATGGCTGAGTAATATTCCAATGCATATATGTACCACATCTTTTTTATCCATTCATCTATTGATGAGCACTTAGGTTGTCTTGGATGTTGTAATAATGCTGCAATAAATATAGGGGTGCATTTATCTTCTTTAATTAGTGTTTTGAATTTTTTGGATAAATACTCAGAAGAAATTTCTAGGCCATATGGCAGTTCTATTTTTAATTTTTTAAGGAAACTCCATACTGTTTTCTACAGTGGCTGTACCAAACTACATTTTCACCAACAGTGCATGAGGGTTCCCTTTTCTCCACATCCTCACCAACACTCGTTTGTTGATTTATTGATGATAACAATTCTGATAGATGTCAGGTGATATCTCATTGTGGTTTTAATTTGCATTTCCCTGATGATTAGTGAAGTTGAACATCTTTTCATTTGCCTCTTGACCATCAGTATGTCCTCTTTGGAGAAATATCTGTTCATATCCTCTGTTCCCCAAATGTGTATTATTGTAGGGACTTTATAAATACTTTAAACTTTTGTGGAAAGTGATATATAAATTAAGAGTGAAAATATAATACTTTCATATAAAATAGCAAACATATACCATGGGAGATACATTGAATGTAAATTAATAAAAGAAGCCAGAAGATGTTATCTTAGGGTTATCTATAAGAGAATTGAAATGATATGAATACAGCAAAGTGTTTAAAAGCATGATTTGTAAAAATAATCAGACAAAACTGAATTTCAATCTGGACTTTGACAGTTACTTCCTGTATGACCACAGTTATATTAATCCTTGTAAGCTCAAGTTTCCCCAATATCTGAAATAGGGCCCTAGCCTCATATCCTGAGGTTGAATACATTTCTTAACATTGTTTTGTACAGAACAAGACTCTCAAGTGTAATTGCTATTATTATTTTTGCTAAAAATGAAGTGTTAATAAATAAAGCCCAAGAGGATTATAGTTCTTAAGTAAATATTTAAATGGTTATTAAAACCACATCAATACATAGAAATAAATGTTAGGCAAAAAAGCTAAGTAATGTAGTATTAGTATCACTCTCCTCTTCTCTCCCTTTTAATAGTTTTCCAATATCCAACTAAACCTCTTAAAGTAAGAAGTGGAGATTCGGGGGAGAGATTTTTTTTGATAACACAATCATCATCATAATGCATCTCCTTTTGTACATTTTTTAAGTAAAAAAATTGCCACCTCCTAAATGGTATTTCATAATGTACGGTTGATTATCAAAAATCAGGATGTTGGTTCTGTAGTTCAATTATGGCTCATAGGTAATACCAGACAATTAAAACAATAAAATGATGCCATAACATATTTTAGAGTTGGAAAATTCCATACAATTATCCTCATCTAAGTCAGAAATGAATTGCTTACATCTTCCATTCATACAAGTTTAATGGCCCTCTACCATACAGTTTTCAGTGAATTTTGATTTCAGAGTAAATGAACAAAGGTGATTTGGAAACATCTAAGAATTTAGACAGTAAGCTTTAGTTTACAATTCCATGTTTTGCATTAACTTAAAGATCATTTCAAGTAGAACTCACTAAATATTTCAAATAATTACATTTAAAATGTTGAAATTGATGCATTTGGAAATATACATAATTTCACAAATTGAAAGATATCTTTAACTCAAAGAGTCTAATTACAGCAATTCATTGCTATATGGTGGCAATTTAATTTATGTTCTTATTTTTTCAGTGATGCCATTACCTGCTAAGCATTGTAATACCAATGCAGTGACATTATTCAACAGTGTTTTTATTTTAAGACATATAGAGAGGCAAAGCACCTACATAAAAATTTGAGCCCATAACTTCTTTTCACAGTAGATGAAATGTTACATGAAGTATCTCTTGACTCTGCCCTCTGTTATGATGTTCAATGAATATGGATTAGCAATTAACCATGGCTACACTCAAAGCTAAGATAAATTACAGGAGTAAATTCAGGGTGGATGGGTGGTGTGCAATCCATATTGATCTGCTTGCAGAAAATGACCTCGAAATGGTGATGGAAGGAGGTTTGACTTGGGGTGGTAAACACACAATACAATATACAGATGATATATTATAGAACTGTATACTTGAAACCTGTATAATTTTATTAACCAATGTCACCCCAATGAATTTAATAAAAAAAGAAACTGCTTTCAACTTTATGTGGCTGGCGATAGTTATTGCATCAATGTTTTTTCCAGTTATATAGAAACTGTCATTAGAGATATCAGGAAATTGATGAGGAAGCAATGAGTCTAGAATAGACTCCAGAAGTATTTTATTCATTTCAAAGCTCAAAGAAAAAAAAAATCCCTCTTCACAGTCATAATTTTATTACTAGTTTAATGATTTCTCTTATTTCCCTGATTGTCCTTATTTACTCATCAGTTATTTCTATTGGACCATGAACACCTTGGGAATAGATTCTATATTTTGAATCTCTACACCTTCAACATCTGCCATTCAGTAGAGAATAATGAATGTTTGTTAAATTGAATACGTAATCTACCATTCTTCACAGCACTAAAAAATATAGAACATGCCCTAGTTCCACATATTTGTTTTTTTGTTTTTTGTTTTTTTTTTAAATCAGTAATCCTGTGGATCAAGATTTTCAATATGAGAAAACTTACATATAGAGATATTTCCAAGCTGGAAAGCAGAAGGAGAGCCAGCCCTTTGTTATTCTGAAATGTTTCTCAGAAAATGAAAGCTTAGGAGATTCCAAAATGGCAGCGGAGTGAATGGAAGCTACACAGACCATCTCCCAGGACCAAACTGGAATTACAACTAAAATGCAGACAAATCGATGGGAAAAAGCAACAGAAAATCATCTTGCAAGGACCATATAACCAGGGACACTGACTCGATCCTGGTAGGATTGCAAAGGCATTAGACAGGGGCTGGGAGCACACAGTCAGCAGCTCTGCAGCGGCCTTAGTTGTGAGCAGCGCTCTCAGGTTAAACTCCCAAGTGGCAGAACAGCGCAAAGCTGGGACAGAGGCTAAAACAGCCACAGCCACTCACCTTGGGCTCCGGCAGAGGGAGGGCAGACTAGACTGGAACTGGGTGGGGACACTCAAGATTTGGAGGGCACTCAAAGATTTTGCTAAGTTGCAGCCACGCAGGATGGTGGCCATCTTGCTCCTTCCCAGGGCTCTGGGGAGAGGCAGTGGCCCCTCCCTCAGAGATTCGACCCCACACTGTGGGCCATTGAAATGAAAATTGAGGGTTCTTGAAATTCAAAATTTACCCCACCCTCGGGAAATCTTCTTATCCTGAGTACCTGAGTGAGTTTTTCAATCAACTAACAACGTAAAACTTGTAAAGTAAACTGGACTGCTAGCCTCTAGGCAAAAAGCTACAGAATAACAGTACCATCCCTGGGCTAGCAACTCTAACCAGGAAAGTAAAACTTGACAGTGGTGTTTAACATGGGTCTTCCCTTGCTGACCTAAACCCAGGAGAAGGAGCACAAACAGCAGAACACCAATACCCATAGGAAAACTTGGCAGGCTCCAAAGCCCACTGTGATAGCCAATATGGTGAAACACACAAACAAAAGCCAAATGAAAGAAGAAGAGACCTCCACCAAAGATAATATCAATGTGGAGCAGTTGGGCAAGTTAACAGAGCTAGAATTCAGAGCCATGATCTTGAGGAACCTCAACAGCATGAGTAAGGACATAGAGATGCTGAAAATAAACCAACTGGAAGTTAAAAATCACCAAGAAGAGATCAAAAGTGACATATCAGAAATAAAGAACACATTGGAAGGTCTAAAGAGCAGAGTAGAGGAAGCTGAGGACGAGATCAGTGAATTAGAAGACAGGGTAGAAAAAAATCAACCAATCAGAAAACCAAAAGGAAAAAAAGAATAAAAAAAAGGGCAGACAGCTTAAGAGAACTGTGGGAAAACTGGAAGCAAAATAATATTTGCATCATAGGAGTCCCTGAAGAAGAAGAAAATGAGCAAGGGTGAGAGAATATATTCAAAGAAATAGTGACAGAAAACTTCCCTAATTTGGTGAAGGAAGAAAGCATTCAAGTTCAAGAAGCACAGAGAGCCTCAAGTAAGAAGAATCCAAACAGGCCCACACCAAGACACAGAGTACTTAAAATGCCAAAAATTAAAGACAAAGAGAGAATCCTAAAAGCAGCAAGAGAGAAGCAACAGGTTACCTACAAAGGAAACCCCATAAGGCTCTCAGCTGACTTCTCACAAGAAACAATAAAGGCCAGAAGGGAATGGCATTAAGTAATCAAGGTCATGGGAAAAAAAAGATCTGAATCCAAGACTACTCTACCCAGCAAGGCTATCATTCAAAATAGAAGGTCAAATAAAGAGTTTCCCAGACAAAAAAGGCTAAGGGAATACATTAGCACCAAACCAGTACTACAAGAAGTGTTAAAAGGACTGCTGAAATTAGTAGAAGAAAGAGGAAGAAAAATAGAAACTAAACAAAAATGGCAATAAATAAGTACATATCAATAATCACCTTAAATGTAAATGGACTGAATGCTCCAATAAAAAGACACAGAGTAGCTGATTAGATAAGAAAGCATGACTCATCTATATGTTGTTTACAAGAAACTCACTTCACAACAAAAGACTCACATAGGTTGAAAGTGAAAGGATGAAAAAAAATTTTCCAAGCAAACGGAAAAAAAAAAGCTAGGGTACCAAGCTAGGATACCAATACTCCTGTCTGATAATAGATTTCAAAATGAAGACCATAACTAGACACAAAGGAAGACACAACATAATATTGAAAGGATCTATCAAACAGGAAGATATAACCTTGATAAATATATATGCACCCAATATAGGAGCACCAAAATATATTAAATATCTTCTGGAGCACTTCAAAGGATAAATCAACAGCAATACAATCACAGCAGGGGACTTCAACACCCTGTTGACACCACTGGATAGATCCTCTAGACAAAACTTACCAAGAAAACAGAGACTCTAAATGAAGCACTAGACCAAATGGATTTAATAGATATCTACAGAGAATTACACCCCAAAACTACAGAATTCACATTCTTCTCAAGTGCACATGGGACATTCTCAGAGCTAGACCACAGGATAAGACACAAACTAAATCTCTAAGAGTTCAAGAAGATTGAAATCATATCAAGCATCTTCTCAGATCACAATGGCATGAAACTAAAAATCAATTGCAACAAAAACATGCAAAGACACTTGAACACATGGAGGCTAAATAGCATGTTATTAAACAATGAATGGGTTACCGAGGAGATCAAGGAAGAAATTAAAAACTTCCTGGAAACCAATGAAAACGAACACACAGCAACACAAAATTTTTGAAATGCAGCAAAAGCAGTTCTGAGAGGGAAGTTCATAGCACTACAGGCCTACCTCAAGAAACAAGAAAAATCTTTAATTGACTTTCTAACCTCACAACTTAAAGAATTAGAAAGCAAACAAAAAGAAAACCCCAGAGCAAGTAGAAGGAAGGAAATAGTAAAGATCAGAGCAGAAGTAAATGACATAGAGACCCCCCAAAAAAAATTCAAAGGATCAATGATACAAAGAACTGGTTCTTTGAAAAGATAAACAAGATTGATGGATCCTTAGCTACACTCACCAAGAAACAAAGAGAGAGAAAACGAATGCACAAAATCAGAAATAAAAGAGAAGTAACAACTGACAGCACAGAAATACAAAAGATCATTAACAGCTACTGTGAACAATCATACGGCAACAAATTCGACAATCTAAGAAAAATGGACAAATTTCTAGAAACACACAGTCTCCCAAAACTGGACCAGGAAGGGATAGAAAACTTGAACAGACCAATAACATCTAAGGAAACTGAAGAGGTAATCAAGACTCTCCCAGCTAACAAAAACCCAGGCCCAGATGGCTTCAAGGGGAAGTTTTACCGAACATTCAAAAAGAACTAACCCCCATTCTCCTAAAACTATTTCAAAAAATTCAAGAAGAAGGAAGACTTCCAAACTCGTTTTATGAGGCCAGCATAATTCTAATTCGAAAACCAGAAAAAGACACTAAAAAGAAAGAAAACTACAGGCCAATATCCCTGATGAACGTAGATGCCAAAATCCTGAACAAAATACTAGCAAATTGAATCCAGCAATACACCAAAAAAATTATCCATCATGACCAAGTGAGATTCCTCCCAGGGATGCAAGGCTGCTACATTATTTGCAAATCAATGAACGTGATATACCACATAAATAAAATGAAAAATAAAAACCACGTGATCATATCAATAGATTCTGAAAAAGCCTTCCACAAAATCCAGCATCCATTTCTGATAAAAATGCTCAGCAATGTGGGAATAGAGGGATCATATCTAGACATAATAAAGGCCATATATGAAAAACCTAAAGCCAACATCATACTCAATGGGCAACAACTAAAAGCATTTTCCTTTGGAACAGGAAGAAAGTAAGGATGCCCACTTTCACCTCTCTTATTTAACATAGTACTGGAAGTCTTAGCCATAGCAATCAGAGAGGAAGAAAAAATAAAACAGATCCAATTTGGAAAGGAGGAAGTGAAACTGCCGTTATTTGCAGATGACAATATACTATACGTAGAAAACCCCAAAGACTCCATCAAAAATTTACTAGACATAATAAATGAATTTGGCAAAGTAGCAGGATACAAAATTAACGTCAATAAATCGATGGCATTCTTATACACCAATGATGAACTCACAGAAAGAGAAACTAAGAAAACAATCGCATTTACCATAGCGGCAAAATAATTAAGATACCTAGAAATAAACTTAACCAAAGAAATAAAGGACCTATTCACAGAAAACTACAGGTCACTGAAAAAAGAAATAGAGGAAGATATAAAAAAGTGGAAGCACATAACCTGTTCATGGATTGGAAGAATTAACATCATTAAAATGTCCATACTACCCAAAGCAATCTATAGATTCAATCCAATCCCCATCAAAATACCAATGGCATACATCACAGAATTAGAACTAGTACTTCAAAAGTTCATATGGAACCAAAAAAGACCTCAAATAGCCACAGCAATCTTGAAAAAGAAGAACGAAGGTAGAGGGATCACATTACCAGATTTAGCATTATACTACAAAGCCACTGTAATCAAAACAGCCTGATACAGGCACAAGAACAAGCATATAGACCAGTGGAACAGAACAGAGAACCCAGAAATGGACCCAAGGAAATATGCTCAATTTATATTTGACAAAGATGGCCAGAGCATACAGTGGAGTAAGGACAGCCTCTTTAATAAATGGTGTTGGGGAAATTGGACAGCTACATGAGAAAAATGAAAATAGACCATCAACTTACACCCTACACAAGAATAAACTCAAAATGGATAAAAGACTTAAATGTAACTCATGAATCCATAAAATTTCTAGTGGAAAATGTAGGCAACAAAATTTCAGACATCACACGCAGCAGAATTTTCACTGATACAACACCTAAGGCAACAGAATCAAAGGGAAAAAATGAACACATGGGACTACATCAAAATAAAAAGCTTCTGTACAGCAAAAGAAACAATCATCAAAATGGAAAGGCAATGCACTGTATGGGAGAGCACGATTGCCAGTGATATATCAGATAAGGGGTTCAATTCCAAAATATATAGAGTACTCGTGCAACTCAACAAAAGGAAGACAAAGAACGCAATTAAAAAATGGGCAGAGGAGCTGAATAGATACCTCTCCAAACAGGACATACAAATGGCCAAGAGACATATGAAGAATTGCTCAATATCACTAATCATCAGAGAGATGCAAATTAAAACAACAATGAGGAATCACCTCACATCTGTCAGAATGGCCGCCATCAACAAATCATCAAACAAGTGTTGGCGAGGGTGTGGAGAAAAGGAGACTCTAGTGCACTGCTGGTGAGAATGCAGACTGGTGCAGTCACTATTGAAAACAATATGGTGTTACCTCAAAAAATTAAAAATTGAACTTCCATTTGACCCAGTGATCCCACTTCTAGGGATATACCCTAAGATGCTTGAAACACTAATCAGAAAGAATATATGTACCCCTATGTTGGTAGCAGCACTATTTACAATATCTATGATCTGGAAACTGCCTAATTGTCCATCAGTAGATGAATGGATAAAAAAGTGGTGGTACATATACACAATGGAGTACTATGCAGCTGTGAGAAAGAAAGATCTCTTATCTTTTGGGACTACATTGAGGGTCCTGGAAAGTATTATCCTAAGTGAAACAAGCCAAGCAGAAAAAGACAAATACCACATGAGCTCAGTTATATAGAGAGTATAATGAATATAACAGTCTGAGGAATAGGGTAGACCCAGAAACACGGAAGTAGGATACAGACTGACAACCCTCAGAAGAGGGGGTGGTGGGGGATGGGAAGAGATAAACCACAGAACTTATATGCAGGTATGCATAACCAATGGACATGGACAACAAAGCCAGGGATGGGGTGGGGTGGAGATGGGAAGGAGGGTGTCAATGGGGTAAAAAAGGAGAAACATCTGTAACAAAAATTAAATTAAAAAAAAAAAAAAACGTATCTGTCTGAAATTCAAACTACGGTACCTATGGAAAAATAAAACAATTTTTAAGAGTTGCTTTAAAAAAAAAAAAAAAAGAAAGAAAGAAAATGCAAGCTTAATGAAATTTTACATTTTGTCAGCATCTCTTCTTGGGACTGTAAAATATTTTTTGACCACATAAGGATGCGAAATGTCTTTATTTCAGTCTATCTTATATAGGAGAACATGACAAAAATAAGTTTTATATACACACGCACACATATATATATATATATAGAGAGAGAGAGAGAGAGAGAGAGAGATGTGTGCGTGTGTGTATATATATACATATATATATATATATATATATATATATATATATATATATATCTGACTCAGTCTAGCAGTATTTTATTAGGTTCTCATCCCAGCCCCACCATCCCTTCTAACTACATTCCAATGATAGAAAATCAGACTGCCTGCTGATGTCTTGGGGTTCCATTACTTGACTTTGAAATCTCTGGCAACAGACTCAGTTCTTTCCAGTATTATATTTGTTGCCTCTAGTTTTTTGTTCTTTTAAAATGAATTTTCATAAACAGGTCTGAATCATATTAAAAAACATAAATTACACCCTGGCCGGTTTTGCTCAGCGGTTAGAGCGTCGGCCTGCGGTCCAGAGAGACCTGGGTTTGGTTCCCGCCAAGGGCATGTACCTCGGTTGCAGTTTGTCCCCGGCCCTGGTCGGTCGTGCGGGTGGCAGCCACTCGATGTGTTCCTTTCATGTCGATGTTTCTCTCTCTCTCTCTCTCTTCCTCTCTCTCCCTCCCACTCTACCTGAACAAAAAATGGAAAAATGTCCTTGGGTGAGGATAAAAAAAAAATTAAAAGATAAAAAACATAAATTAGATTATGTTATTACCTGTTTTTAAATAAGAATCTCAGTATCTATTGAACATGAAATAATATTTAAACTCCTTATTAGGCCAATAAGTTTTTGTATAATCTTGAAACCATCAAACTCAAAGTTGAGCCATTTTCTTTTTTTTTTTTTCACTATATTCTAGTTTTTCAATTTTCCTTTCAAATTTTAAAATAACACTATATTTGGTTTTAGATACTTTGTGCATACTCTGTTCATCTTGAAATGTCAGGTTCCTCTTTTTTTTATAAATCTTTCATTGATTTTTTGCTCTTTTCAGGTCTTTCAAATTAAACCTATCCTAGTAGTGTTCTCTAATCTTCATCAGGTAGTATTTATCAATATCATAATATTCATTTCTCATGATCCAATTGCATGATTATTGATTGACCTATGCACATTTTTTCTTCACTAAATATTATGTTCTATGGGGTCAGGGGTGATCTACTTGGCACATATTAGACATTAGTAAATATTGCTTGATTTAATAAGTAAAAGAATGAAGCAATCATTGTCTTGCATATTCAGTAAACATTTGACTTTAAAGGTGCCTGAGGCCTGGTATAGATGCAAATCAGGATATACACATGTCACTACAGTGACACAGGTGTGAAATTGAGGACCCAACTCCTAATCATCAACTTGATTCTGCTCCATTATTCAGAGTTTTTATTGGCCAACAAAATGCTCATGACCCACAAAATATAAATGATCTTTTAAAAGTGTTCTTCATAGAATTATTTTATAAATTTGTTCTGAAATTAAGAAAGCTTTTACTGTATTTCTTTAAAGGACTTAATATTCTTTATGAATGCATGTTAATTCTAATATGTTTATATAGCTATACCTTAAGCAATTAATAAAAGAAAGCTATAACTCCTAAAAAAAAAAAAAAAGTGCTGAAGTTGATTTTTCCACTTAGTTAAGAATTATGTATTCTCCATGTGTAACATCTTTTTGTCATGCTTGGGTAAGACTGCTCAGGGCATAGTAGCCTCAAAAGATTCCCTGAGGATCCAGAAAGAAGCCCAGACTGTTTTCTTACCCAGCCCTGAGAGCATGGTATAAGGAAGATCAAGGGGCATCAACTGAATGCTGGCAGCTCCTTAGCATCTCAAAATCTGAAAAGAAGAGAAAATCTGTATATGTCTGTACCATAATGTATAATGCAAAATAATGACAGATGCAGTTGGTAAAAGAGTAACGAGCTTTGGAAATCTCTGAAAGAGCTTTTTGAAAAAGGATTCATCTTCCAAGAAAATTTGAATGATAAATGTCTCATGGTACATTAATGAAGATATGTTTAGTTCAGTATAGGAAAATGAGGCTTACTTTGAAATATGAATTTATGAATATTTACTTAGAGAATATTTACTTAGTGAAAATAGTTAAGCCTATTTTAACCAGGAAAATGTTTGCCCATCTATTCATCTATATACTTATTCATTCATCTACTTACTTATTTGTGAAACATACTTGTGAGAAGTATTTTATTTGGGGTACTGGATTAAATGATAGAAATACCGTATTAAGCAAAAATACTTGGTTTCTACTTCTGTGGAAGACTATATCTGTAGTAGCCCACATTCTAAAATTGATACATATTTATTCCTTTTGTTTGACATCCCTTTCTTCAGAAAACTACCTTTCTTTCATATATGTTCTGATTGAACTGACAGTCTTAGCAACCTATCCAACTCTGTGACGAGATGGACCATGATGGAGGACCTAATAAAACATACTCTGCATTTCTCTGCTTTTACTTGTTCATTTAAGTCTTAATTCAAAGGCAATTTTATTACTGAGGCCAAACCAAGCAGAGTCTTCTCAGAAGTTGATCTTCAGTAATTGGATAAAGGAGCTCTGTCTTTATAATGCAATTTCTAAGACTTAAACTATGACATTTTTTTTAAATAGCTATACATAAAAAGTCTGGGATTTGGGGGGGTAAAACTGGGCATATCTAAGCAAAAGGAGAAGACAGAGAATATGCCTCTTCATAACCTTGTGCCAAACCATGACAAGAAGGATCCTGTACCTCTCTTTTTGAATCTGTGAGCTTCCTTGGCATTCTTCTTAGGAAACAAAGGGATCTTGATGAATCATTCACTTAAATATGTCTTGGTGAAATGATGCATTTCAGAATAAAGAAAAAAAATGTGAACATTTATGCACTTTTTTTAAAAAAAAAGTGAAGAGGGATGTTAAAAAGAACCTACACAATTTAAGGTAGACTGACTTTAGCTAAGACCTAGGAAAACCTAGAACATCAAAGATCTTAACAGTTTGAATAGACCCAGAGGAGGATAAAAATAAAAATGACTGCACTTTATTCTGTGATATTAAGATATGCTATCTGCTCTTCTCCATCAACATTATAATTTCCCAGACCAGGTATTGTCAAGTCTTGTCATTTCCTCTAGGATCATCTTGAACCCATAAAATAGATGATAATCTCTCTTGTACCAGGCTAGCTGGAAAATTGATTGGCTTAAATGAGACAAATTCATGAAATAAGCCTAATATTTCTGATTAGCTCAAAGAACAAATCTAAAGATAATATAAACACAGTTCACAAATATTGTGATATTGTAATTATATCAAAATCCTATTAGTTTTCCATTGAACCAACTCTGATAACATCTGGTCTGTCTTTAAAATCATCTTTTGTATTTCAAAACTCATAATGACTTCCAATTTTTATCTACTCCTCCATTCCCTTCCCCCTTTCCCCCTTGTTTCTCTTTCTCCTCCTTTTTCCCCTCTCTCTCTCTCTCTCTCTGTATTCACACACACACACACACACACACACACACACACACACACACACTGGGGATTAGGCCCACAACCTGGGCATGTGCCCTGACCTGGAATTGAACTGGCGACCTCTTGGTGCATGGGTCAACACTCAACCACTGAGCCACACCGGGCTTTGTGAGACCCTTAATGTTTCTTTCAATACCTCTGGATTCACAAACCTTTTATTGTGCCTCTCACACTATGCAGTATATACCATTTTATACATATCTAACCCCACTAGAAAGTAAACATCTTGAGCTCAGCGTTCTTGTCTAATCTTTATATTGCCAATACCTGGAATAGAACTCAGACATTTTAAATTTTAGGGAAATGTCTAGATTGATGGAAGAGAAAATGAAGAAACTAAAGAAAGAAAGTTGGGAAGAGGGGAGAAAGAAGGAAAAACAAATAAAATAACTATAAAAATGTTCTATTTTCTTGTGTTTTTTAAAATCTTCTTTCCTTTAAAATGTGTGTAAATAATGTGTTGGAGGAAATGGTCTTAAAAAGGAAACTGATGAATGAATAAATGAGTAAATGAATAAATGAAAATAAGAAAGTAAAGGTGAATATTTGGTAACAAACTTTATCTACCTGCTTCATCTCCCATCACATCTACCTACAGCCTTTATTACTTCCCCAAAAAACAGTGCTGGTTCTCCAAGTGGACCTAAACCCTGGGCTAAATTTTTATTTTTTGAATGTCCTAAAAGATCACCTATATAAAATAAATCCTTTAAAAATATTTCTCATACAAAGATGTCCCATAGCTCATAAGTAGTAATAAAATAATTAAGTTACTCAGAAACTGATAATGGACAAAATTACCAACACATCGAAATGTAATGATATCTCATGGAAGCATCATTTTTACTTCCCAGTATCTCACTGATGAAAAATAGTTAGGTCTCCAGACCTGCTCTAAGTTTCTGCTAAATGATTCAAGAGCAGCGTTTTGGACTGTTGGCTGCCACAGCTATCTTCCCAGTCAATTGGGAAGATGGTGGCTTATGGCAGCTCACATGTCTTCAGGCTCCCTGTCTTGGTGTGAGGCTCAAAGATTCCGAGGGTTGGGAGCAGTGTAAGACTTGAGAATGAGAGCACTGATGTTGCCTGAAAGTCCAGTGTAAATTCTGTAAACACTGGGCGGAGCCACTTTGCATGATACTAAAAGTGAAGGACTCTCTCTTAGACAAATGCTCAACTTTCAAAGCAGTCCTGGGAATAACTAACATGATTCTTGTAATTATTTTTACCTTATGTATAGACAACTAACAGCACTCATAAAGTGCATGACCTATTTTTTAAAATTATTACCTGTGGGAGACTTTTGCATGGCATCCATTCTGTTGCAGTCTGCTCTGCTGTCTCCGGCCCCAGGGCGGGGTCTCTCTGCATACAGTGTCTGCATTCCTCTAGATAATTGTTTACTCCATTCTTTGCTTATCATTTGTTCCATCTGGGGTATTTACTGGAATTTGCTTCAGGTGAGATACTCATTAACTGTTTCACCTGTTTTTCCCCTATATATTATGTGAACTACCCCTGAATAAAAGAGACTTGATCAGAATCCTGTCTTGTCTCCATTTCTCGTGTCTCTTGTCCCTCCTCATCCTCACTCCCCCTCTAAAGTCCTCCTTGCTTGACCTGCGAGACGGGTCAATTACCAATTAGTATTTATCATGATCAGTAAGTATGGGTCTAAATGTACACACAGTGAGTAATTATTTTCACAAAGCATCAAAATTCCTTTAAGCCCTGGTCAGTTTGTCAGTGGTTGGAGCGTTGGCCTGCGGACCAGAGAGTCCCAGGTTCAGTTCTCACTAGGGGCATGTACCAAAAAAAAAAAAAAAAGTCCTTTAAAATAGAGGTAAAAATTAGGAATATTTTAAATCACATGTATGAAAACCTCAATTTAACATCTATATAACTTTTCCAGTCATAACTCAATGAAATTGAAAAAAATATATCTAATTTATATTGTTTAAAAATATATTGTTTAATTTCTCTAGCAAGGTAAAAAGGTAAAAGGAGACCGGAAAAATGGCGGCGGAGTGAACGGAGCTACACAGACCGTCTCCCAGAACCAAACTGGAATTACAACTATAACACAGACAAATCGACGGGAAAAACCAACAGAAAAGCAGCTTGGAGGACCATACAACGAGGGACACTGACTCCATCCCGGTAGGCTTGCGAAGGCGCAAGATGGGGCTGGGAGCCCACGGTCGGCAGCTCGGCAGTGGCCTTAGCTATAAGCGGCACCCGCGGGTTACACTCCCAGGTGGCCCCACAGCGCAGCCGGGACAGAGGCTGAAACAGCCACAGCCACTCACCTTGGGCTCCGGTGGAGGGAGGGCAGACTGGACTGGAACTGTGTCGGGACAATCAGGGTTTGGAGGGCGCTCAGAGCTTTGGCTGAGTGCAGCCACTCAGGACGGTAGCCACATTGCTCCTTCCCAGGGCTCTGAGGAGAGGCAGCAGCCCCTCCCTCGGAGATCCAACCCCACCCTGTGGGCCATTGAAGTGTTAATTGAGGCTCACTAACGACTAGCATCTGCCCCACCCTCGTGAAAGCCCCTTGGCTGAGCACCAGAGGGAGTTTTTCAATCAACTGACAACCCAAAACTCATCAATTAACCTAGACTGCTAGCCTCCAGGCAAAAAGCTAGAGGATAACAGTACATTTCCTGGGCTGGCAACTTTAACCAGGAAAGTAAGACTTGACAGTGGTGTTCAACGGGGGTCCTCCCTCGCTCATCTAAACACAGGAGAGGGAGCCACAAACAGCAGAACACCAACACCCACAGGGAGAACTTGACAGGCTCCAAAGCCCACAGTGATAGCCAGAATGGTGAAACACAGAAACAGAAGCCAAATGAAAGAGCAAGACACCTCCACCGAAGATGAGATCAATGTGGAGCAATTAGGCATGTTAACAGAGCTAGAATTCAGAGCCATGATCTTGAGGAAGCTGAACAGCATGAGTAAGGACATAGAGACACTGAAAATAAGCCAAATGGAAATTAAAAACCAACAAGAAGAGATAAAAAATGACATATCGGAAATGAAAAACACATTGGAAGGTTTAAAAAGCAGAGTAGGGGAAGCTGAGGACCGGATCAGTGAATTAGAAGACAGGGTAGAAAAAATCAACCAATCAGAAAAACAAAAGGAAAAAACTATTAAAAAACAGGAAGACAGCTTAAGAGAACTATGGGACAACTGGAAACGTAATAATATTCGCATCATAGGAGTCCCCGAAGAAGAAGAAAAGGAGCAAGGGATAGAGAATATATTAAAAAAAAAATAGTGAGAGAAAACTTCCCTAATTTGGTGAAAGAAGAAGGCATTCAAGTTCAAGAAGCACAGAGAGTCCCAAGTAAGAAGAACCCAAACAGGCCCACACCAAGACACATAGTAATTAAAATGCCACAAATTAAAGACAAAGAGAGAATCCTAAAAGCAGCAAGAGATAAGCAACAGGTTACCTACAAAGGGACCCCATAAGGCTCTCAGCGGACTTCTCACAAGACACACTACAGGCCAGAAGAGAATGGCATGAAGTAATCAAAGTCATGAAAAACAAGAATCTGAATCCAAGACTACTCTACCCAGCAAGGCTATCATTCAAAATAGAAGATCAAATAAAGAGCTTCCCAGACAAAGAAAGGCTAAGGGAATACATTAGCACCAAACCAGCACTGCAAGAAATGTTAAAAGGACTGCTGTAATTAGCAGTAGAAATGGGAAGAAAAATAGAACCACACTAAACAAAAATGGCAATAAATAAGTACATATCAATTATCACCTTAAACGTAAATGGATTGAATGCTCCCATAAAGAGACACAGAGTAGCTGATTGGATAAGAAAGCATGACTCATCTATATGTTGTTTACAAGAGACCCACCTCTCAACAAAAGACTCACATTGGTTGAAAGTGAAGGGATGGAAAAAAATTTTCCAAGCAAATGGAAAGCAAAAAAAAGCTGGGGTAGCAATTCTCATATCTGGTAAAATAGATTTCAAAATGAAGACCATAACTAGAGACAAAGATGGCCACTACATAATATTGAAAGGATCTATCCAACAGGAAGATATAACCTTGATAAACATATATGCACCCAATATAGGAGCAACAAAATATATTAAAAATCTTCTGGAGGACTTCCAAGGAGAAATCGACAACAATACAATCATAGCAGGGGACTTCAACACCCCGTTGACAGCACTGGATAGATCCTCTAGGCAAAAAATTAGCAAGGAAACAGAGACTCTAAATGAAGCACTAGAGCAAATGGATTTAATAGATATCTACAGAGAATTACACCCCAAAACTACAGAATACACATTCTTCTCAAGTGCACATGGGACATTCTCAAAGATAGACCACATGATAGGACACAAACTAAATCTCTACAAGTTCAAGATTGAAATCATATCAAGCATCTTCTCAGATCACAATGGCATGAAACTAGAAATCAATTGCAACAAGAACATGCAAAGACATTTCAACACATGGAAGCTAAATAGCATGTTATTAAACAATGAATGGGTCACCGAGGAGCTCAAGGAAGAAATTAAAAACTTCCTGGAAACCAATGAAAATGAACACACAACAACACAAAATCTATGGGATGCAGCAAAAGCAGTTCTGAGAGGGAAGTTCATAGCACTACAGGCCTACCTCAAAAAACAAGAAAAATTTCTAATTGACTGTCTAACCTCACAACTTAAAGAATTAGAAAGCAAACAAAAAGAAAACCCCAGAGCAAGTAGAAGGAAGGAAATAGTAAAGATCAGAGCAGAAATAAATGACATAGAGACCAAAAAAACAATTCAAAGGATCAATGAAACAAAGAGCTGGTTTTTCGAACAGATAAACAAGATAGATGGACCCTTAGCTAGACTCACCAAGAAACAAAGAGAGAGAACCCAAATACACAAAATCAGAAATGAAAGAGGAGAAGTAACAACCAACACCACGGAAATACAAAAGATCATTAACAACTACTATGAACAACTATATGGCAACAAATTCGACAATCTCAGCGAAATGGACTAATTTCTAGAAACACACAGTCTCCCAAAACTATTCCCGGAACAGATAGAAAACTTGAACAGACCAATAACAACTAAGGAAATTGAAGAGGTAATCAAGACTCTCCCAGCAAACAAAAGCCCAGGCCCAGATGGTTTCACGGGGGAGTTTTACCCAACATTCAAAAAAGAACTAACACCCATTCTCCTCAAACTATTTCAAAAAATTCAAGAAGAAGGAAGACTTCCAAACACGTTCTATGAGGCCAGCATAATTCTAATTCCAAAACCAGAAAAAGACACTACGAAGAAAGAAAACTACAGGCCAATATCCCTGATGAATATAGATGCCAAAATCCTGAACAAAATACTAGCAAATCGGATCCAGAAATACATCAAAAAAATTATTCACGATGACCAAGTGGGATTCATTCCAGGGATGCAAGGCTGGTACAATATTCGCAAATCAATAAACGTGATACACCACATAAACAAAATGAAGAATAAAAACCACATGATCATATCAATAGATGCTGAAAAAGCATTCGACAAAATCCAGCATCCATTTCTGATAAAAACGCTCAGCAATGTAGGAATAGAGGGATCATATCTCAACATAATAAAGGCCATATATGAAAGACCTACAGCCAACATCATACTCAATGGACAGAAACTAAATACATTTCCATTAAGAACAGGAACAAGACAGGGATGTCCACTTTCGCCACTCTTATTTAACATTGTACTGGAAGTCTTAGCCACAGCAATCAGACATGAAGAAAAAATAAAAGGGATCCAAACTGGAAAGGAGGAAGTGAAACTGTCATTATTTGCAGATGACATGATATTGTACATAGAAAACCCTAAAGACTCCATCAAAAATCTATTAGACTTAATAAATGAATTTGGCAAAGTAGCAGGATACATAATTAACGTCAAGAAATCGATGGCATTCTTGTACATCAATGATGAACTCACAGAAAGAGAAACTGAAAAAACAATCCCATTTACCATCGCTCCAAAAAAATTACGATACCTAGGAATAAACTTAACCAAAGAAGTAAAGGACCTATTTGCAGAAAACTACAGGTCATTGAAAAAAGAAATAGAGGAAGATATAAAAAAGTGGAAGCACATACCCTGTTCATGGATTGGAAGAATTAACATCATTAAAATGTCCATACTACCCAAAGCAATCTATAGATTCAATGCAATCCCCATCAAAATACCAACGACATATTTCATAGAACTAGAACAAATACTTCAAAAGTTCATATGGAACCAAAAAAGACCCCGAATAGCCACAGCAATCTTGAAAAAGAAGAACAAAGTTGGAGGGATCACAATACCAGATATCAGGTTATACTACAAAGCGACTGTAACCAAAACAGTCTGGTACTGGCACAAGAACAGGCATATAGACCAGTGGAACAGAACTGAAAACCCAGAAATGGACCCAAGGCAATACGCTCAATTAATATTTGACAAAGGTGGCAAGAGCATACAGTGGAGTAAAGACAGCCTCTTTAATAAATGGTGTTGGGAAAATTGGACAGCTACATGCAAAAAAATGAAACTAGACCATCAACTTACACCATACACAAAAATAAACTCAAAATGGATAAAAGACTTAAATGTGACCCGTGAATCCATAAAAATTCTAGAAGAAAATGTAGGCAACAAAATTTCGGACATCATACGGAGCAGAATTTTCACTGATACATCACCTAAGGCAACAGAAATAAAGGAGAAAATGAACACATGGGACTACATCAAACTAAAAAGCTTCTGCACAGCAAAAGAAACAATCATCAAAATGGAAAGGCAACCCACTGTATGGGAGAACATCATTGCCAATGATGTATCAGATAAGGGGTTAATTTCCAATATATACAGAGTGCTCATACAACTCCACAAAAGGAAGACAAAGAACCCAATTAAAAAATGGGCAGAGGAGCTGAATAGACACCTCTCCAAACAGGACATACAAATGGCCAAGAGACATATGAAGAAATGCTCAACATCACTAATCATCAGAGAGATGCAAATTAAAACAACAATGAGGTATCACGTCACACCTGTCAGAATGGCCGCCATCAACAAATCATCAAACAACAAGTGTTGGCGAGGGTGTGGAGAAAAGGGGACTCTAATACACTGCTGGTGGGAATGCAGACTGGTGCAGCCGCTATGGAAAACAATATGGTGCTACCTCAAAAAATTAAAAATTGAACTTCCATTTGACCCAGTGATCCCACTGCTGGGAATATACCCTAAGAAGCCTGAAACACCAATCAGGAAGAATATATGTACCCCCATGTTCATAGCAGCACTATTTACAATAGCTAAGATGTGGAAACAGCCCAAGTGTCCACCAGTAGATGAATGGATCAAAAAGCTGTGGTACATATACACAATGGAATACTATGCAGCGGTAAGAAAGTAAGATCTCTTATCCTTTGAGACGACATGGAGGGACCTGGAAAGTATTATCCTAAGTGAAAGAAGCCAAGCAGAAAAAGACAAATACCACATGATCTCACTTATATACGGAATATAATGAACATAACAGTCTGAGGAATACAGTAGACCCAGACACATGGAAGTAGGGCACAGACTGACATCCCTCAGAAGAGGGGATGGGGGGTGGGTGGGTGGGAAGAGATAAACCACAGAACTTATATGCATGTATGCATGACCAATGGACATGGACAACTAAGCCGGGGATGGGGTGGAGGTGGGGTGGGGTGGGGGGTTCCAATGGGGTAAAAAGGTAAAATATCTGTAACAAAAAAATAAATAAATAAAAAAATTCATAAAAAAAAAAAAAAAGGTAAAAGGAGCTCAATGTTTAAATTTTTTTAAATGCTACACAGACATTAAATTTTAACTTGAAGACTTCTGTGATAAAGTTACAGTGATGTTTTGACCACCACTGTTTTCTTATTTCTCTCTTTTTTTGTTTGTTTAATTATAGAAATGTAGGTGGTGTTCTGTATTTATTACTCCAATATGTTTTTAATTTGTTTTATGAAGTAAATTTACACACAGTGAAATGAAGAGGTCTTATGAGTACTGAAACACACACATATAAACACAAACACACATGCACACACCCGTGTAATTACAACTTCAACCAAAATATAAGATATTTCCATCACCTATCTTTGAAATTTCCCTTCTGCCCCTTTTTACCAGATCTTTCCTGGCTAAAACTCCAATATTCTTCTATCACTTTAGTTTAATTCTGCAGTTCTTGAATGCCATTAAAATAGAATCATGTAGTATTTACTTTTTTATATCTTACTTCTTCTGTTCAATGTAATATTTTGGGGATTGTTTACTGTATAAATTAAATCATCTTTTAAGTAGCTTTTTATTCTAATAATTTATAACAGTTTGTCCATTTGCATACTGATAAATATTAGAGTTGGTTCTAGTTTTAAGCTATTAGAAATACTGCTGTGACAAACAATCTTCTTTAAGTTTGTCTGAACATATGTTTAATTTCTTTTATATAAATACCTGTGGTAGATACAATAATGACTTCTCTAAAATATCTACATCTATTCTCCGTCTGTCTGAAGGTTAATTCCATGGCAAAGGGGAACTCAGGCAGCAGGTGGGATCATTGTTACTAATGAACTAACTATAAAGTAAGGGGAATGTCCTGGAAATCCAGGTGGACCGTATGTGATAAAAAGTGTCCTTAAAGTGGGAGAGGGAGAGAGCAGAGTCAAATCGGAGTGAAGTGGGAAGAGAAAAATTAGACTGGCCATTGTGGGCTTTGAAAGCAGAAGGGAGAAAAGAACAAGCCAGGAACTCTGGGTGGTCTATAGAAGCTGCAAAAGGCATGAGAATGAATTTTCTCCTGAACCTCCAAAAAGGAATGACACCCTGTTATTACCTTGATTTTATCCTGGTGAGATGCATTTTGGACTTCAGAATCCTAGAACTGTAAGATAATAATTGTGTTTATTTAAGGCACTAAATGGCATCAACCTGAAGGTAACATGGTATCAATGAGTGGAATTGATACAGTAGGTATATAATTAACTTCATTACAAGCTCCCAAGTTTGTTTACAGTATACCCATTTCCATTCACTCCCATGAGTAACACACAAGAATTGAGGTGCTCTACCATTTGGCCAGTGTTTAGTGTTGTTCATCTTTATGGTTCGAGACATTTTGTTGGGCGTGGTGAAGTAGTATCACATTGTAGTTTTCATTTGTTTAATGGCTAATGATATTGGATATATTTTTATTGTCCATTCATATATCTTCTTCTGGGAAATGTCTGTTCAAGACCTTTGCCTGTTTTTAATTATGCTGTTGACCATTTGATTATTTAGTTTTAAGAGTACTTATTATATTCTAGATATTTTTGTCAAGTATAGGTATTATAAATACAATTTTTTTTATTTGCATCTTGTTTTTCTACTTTTTTTATGACATCTATTGAGCAGATTTAAAATTTGAGTTTAATTTATCTTTTTAGTTGAATATTTAGAGCTCTTTGTGTTCTAACCATAAAGATATTTTCCTAACTCTGGGTCATGATATTAATTATTCTTCTATTTCTTGTGCTAAAGCTTCAGCCCTGGCTTGTTTGGCTCAGCAGTTGGAGCGTCAGCCTGTGGACCAGAGAGTCCTGTGTTCGGTTCCCACTAGGGGCACGTACCAAGAAAGAAAGGAAAGAAAGGAAGAAGGAAGGAAGGAAGGAAGGAAGGAAGGAAGGAAGGAAGGAAGGAAGGAAGGAAGGAAGGAAGGAAGGAAGGAAGGAAGGAAGATAGAAAGATAGAAAGAAAGAGAAAGGAAGGAAGCTTCTGTTTTAGCTTTTTGTTTTGTACAATGTGATGGAGGAGTCACGTTTTACTATAAAATTCCCTAAATTTTAAGACAATCTTATGTGCGCATGGATCTAACATAACTACTCCTGTTATGCAATCATATTAATTAATAAAGTATATTATTCAACTATTATTTAATTTTTTCATTGTTCCCTTTTTAAAACATAAATAATAATATAGTTATTATTTTATGAATCTAAAAATAATAACAACATATGAGTGGTGATTGAGGGAGTGGTATTATAGATGATTGTTTTCTTTTTTATACTTTTACATATGCTCCGATGTTTTGAAGTTAATATTTATTATATGCCAGTCATCAATGTCACTAAAATAATCCTGCCAAAATGAAAATAATCACACTTTATTCACCATAGAAAAGGGAGAATAGTTAAATTGTACCTTTTATTGTGTGTTCAGAAGTTCCCAACCGTATATTAAGATTCTGTAAGGGTATGGAAAGATTTATTTAGAAACTTTTATGATGAATTTTTTTTTACTAGCACTCTATTGTGAGTTTCTTCTTCTCATAAATAGATTTTGCAGAGGAAGAAGGGAATTTTTTTTCTTTCTATAATTTAATTAGACTTACCACATCAACATCTGTTGCACTGGGCTATCTCCATATTTAAAGTATACACATAAATCTATATGACTCAATTTCTATTTAAACATGAACATCAATTTATTAAGCTGGAACAGAAATGTAGACCCCAAATCTCTCTCTATCCTATAATTAGGTAGTCAGTGTCCTCTATTACATTGGATGATACAGAATTTGTTGTTGGTGTTTTATTTGGGTTCATTTTCAAATGGGAAATCTCAAATCTTATACTTCTTGAATGCTCCTGATCTTCTCCATGATTTTAGGATAAAAACAAACAACAACAAAAACGCACAGAAAACAAAACAAAACAAAAAGCTTTCCCTGATGAAAGAGGTGTTGACCTCAGCTTTACTCAATATTCCAGTTTAAATCGCTTTGGGAGTTTCAAGTAAATGTGCAAATTAATGTACAATGTGACCCATATAAACAGTTTTTCTTCAGTGTTTAAATTATGCAAAACATAAAGGAGCTTGTATTAGTTTGTATAATCTATTTGAAGCTGCTACATTTTCAGTTGAAGACCAATGTGCAACTCCCATATTATTTCGTTTTGACTGCTTGCCTGATTTCAGTAAAATCAAATAGGTAAAGAAAATGACATTTATTGCTTACCTGACTTTTAAGTACAATAATCCTCCCTCATTTGTGGTTTTACTTTCTGTGGTTTTAGTTACTCGTGGTCAACAGTAGTCTAAAAATAAGAAATAGAAAATTTCACCTCACTTTATTACACAGGCATTGTATCATCTCGCATCAACACAGAAGAAGAAGGGTGAATACAGTACAATAAGGTATTTTGAGCCTTGGCTGGTGGCTTAGTTGGTTGGAGGATTGTCCTGTACACCAAAAGGTTGTGGGTTTGATTCCTGGTCAAGGCACATATCCAGGTTTCGGGTTCAATCCCCAGTCTTAGTGTGTAGGAGTGGCTACTGATAAATGTTTCTCTCTCATTGATGGTTTTCTCTGTCTGTCTCTCTCTCTCTCCCATCCTCTTTCTCTAAAATCAATTTTAAAAAAGATATTTTGAGAGACACCACATTCACACAACTATTTTATAGAATATATTGTTATAATTGTTCTATTTTATTTTTAATTACTATTTATACTCTCTTACTGTACCTAATTTATAAATTAAACTTTATCTATCTATATTTATCTATCTATTATCTATATCTATATCTATCTATCTATCTATCTATATATATATAAAGAGAGAGAGAGAGATTGTAATATATAGAGAATTCAGTACTGCTCAATGTTTCAAGCATCCACGGGGGGGGTGGGGGGATCTTACAGAACATATCCCTAGAAAATAAAGGGAGACTACTGTGTTTATAATGGTAGAGGTACAGTCAACACACATATCAAAAGCTTTAGTTACTTTCCTCACACAAAGTAGTAGTAATATTAGTAGTACAAGTAGGAGGAATAGAGTAAGGAGAAAGATAAATACCAGTACCGCTAACTAATATAGTACCCCTTAAACTGAACCGTGCTAGGCTCTTTACCTACATTATTTCATGTCATTTCTTTCTCCAGCCACAGTATATTTGGATTATCAAAATACCCAATTTATATACAGCTAACTGAGATGTTGAGTGATTTGACCAAGAACACACATGCAATAAATGGCAAAACTAGGATTAGATCCAGGTATTTCTGAATCCAGAGCCCATGCTTTTAGGAAGTTTGCTATGTAGATTCCTATATAATGAATATATAATAACTGGTACCCCTTATAGTTAAAGTCATAAAATTTGAAGTGATTATTTCAAGTGTATGTGATCTGTATGTGTGTTGCATGTACATTTGTATGTGCATTTCCAAGTATGGTTATAGGTATTAGGTCTAAGGCTGTCTCAAAGGAAGATCTAATGTTTCCATTCATATTAGTTTTTAATTTTTTGAAACAAATATTATTGAGATAATATAAATATACCTCTTTATACATCAAGGTGAACTAGTATATAATAGATTAATCTATACACAAAGACAATTTTGTAGATATGCAAACAGCAATTTGGTATATAAGTGATCTGTTGGGATACTAATAATTTTATTTCAATGCAAAAAAAAAACAAAACAGTGGAACAGGATAGCTTTTTCTTTGCCCCTCCAGATTCGCTGCCCACTTTTTCCAAATCTTCTTTTCACTTCCCTGTACTCTCTGCACCCACACTGAGACTGGCAGTGATGGAATTTGCCAGTGAAACTCTTTGTCACCCTGGCTTCCCCTTGACTTTGGCCAATCGGGAACCATGACAGAAGACTGAGGGAGAGGGGAAGAAAGTAAAATAAGAGCAATCCCTCTCTAAAGAACCACCACTGAGTGGTTGTTTCTGAATTAAAGAAAAGTTTCCTTCAAGGTTGCCCTAAATAACAGACATTCTCCATTCAGTTTCCCTTAATACCTTGTATTCAGTTTCTCTTTGTAGTTAGCAGTGGTTAAAACGTTAGGGCAATGCACTCTCCTTTGTGGTATAACTTAAAACTTTCTACATATGCTTCTGAGTGTCTTCATCAAGATGTTTCAAAACTTTGTACCTGTTTCTTGCTAGGATGCTAAAATACATATATATAGTTTAAAAACCTCTTGTTTTATTTTTATTTTTTTTAAATCCTCACCCAAGGACACTTTTTGCATTCATCTTCAGATAGAGTGAGAGGAAGAGAGAGAGAAAGAGAGACAGAGAGAGAGAGAGAAACATCTATGTGAGAGAGACACATCAACTGGTGGCCACCCACACAACCCCAACTGGGGCCAGGGACAAACTGCAACCAAGGTACATGCCCTTAGCGGGAACTGAACCCGGGTTTCTCTGGTCCACGGGCTGACGCTCTTAACCACTGAGCAAAACCGGCCAGGGCTTGTTTCATTCTTTACAGAAACTTTCTATACAAAATTAATTATATTTTAAAACACAAATATTTACTTTTTTCCCAAAAATATAGTTTATAAACTTCAATCTGGTGGAATTGAGAAAGAGGTTTATGTAGATCCAGTCCTCTCATTGAACAATGTAGAAGGAGCCCCCGTAGGTCATAGTGTAAGATAATTATCTAGATAGAACTGTAATTGTGACCTTGGGGATTCTGTGGAGGTTGAGGCTTTTTCTACTCTAACTTGCTCCTGTGCAATTCAGAATTCCATACCTCTATTGTATTGTATTGTATTGTTGAATATAATACATTTTTTTCAGAGAAAATATAATCCATTCTTTTTTTATATCACATGATTCTTTTTGGTTTCTGAACACAATGATATAGTGTAAAGTATAAATAAATAGTTTCACTTAAAATGTCATTTTCAAAATTACTGTACATTTGTTCTACTATGGAAAGAATTTAAGTCAGAGCAACAATGAGTTGCCTGTAAAGAATATACCATATGACAGGTATAAGCTCTGGAAATACAAATCTATTTCGAATTATTCTTGAATATGGCCTGTTTCTCTTCAGTGACCAAATTAAATGTCTTTGACAAATTAGACTGGTCGGTCACAAAATAGGCTCAAGAGTCTCAGTATCTAAGGATCTCTTTTTCTGCTACTTACCAAGCTGATCAGGTATAAAACATCTTTCTGACTAAAATAATTAGAAAGACACTTATCTATGGGGATTTTTCCTTTTGTGTTACATAAATCAGGAAAGACCACAAGTATATTCCCTTTGTTCTCTATGCTAGCATTTGATGGTGTTTTAAAATATTGTCAATCTCTTATGGGCACCGGGATATTAACTTAGTATTCACATATGCTTCTCTCACTGTTAGTGCCTGTGCTTGCTGGAGGGATTCTTTCATTCATCACATTATAAAAATAAAATTATAAATTGAGAATGACTTAACTTACCCTTCAGAATGAGAATGAGACAGTTTACTATTCCCTTAATGTTGCATAATTATAACATTCAACATTTTAATATTTTACAATTTATTCTGATATTAAGGTTTAATTTATTCTCTACTGAAGGAGTAATTTGTGAGCACTGTGGCCCAAAAAGGCACTGCATGAACTCAATACCTTTGTCCACGTTTCGCTGTCACCTCTTGCCCCCTGCCTTTCTTTTCCCAAACCATCTGTGCTCTTATTGGTTATTTTTAAAAGCCTTTATTACTATTAGAACTTTATTCTTAACCTCTACTGCAATTTATAAATGTTCCTTTTCAATGCAGCACTTAATCAACTGATTTCTGTGGATGTTTGCTTCTCAATTAATTTAGCAACATGCTTTGCTCTAGCTATTCATGCGAGAAAAGGCTTCTCTCTATAATTTGCTTTCTCATGATTGTGGGTTTATTTATAATATGTGGTATACTATAACAGAGGAGAGTCATACCCTAAATGTTGTCCAGGCTGGAGGATGCATTTATTATTCAACAACAGCATTTATTATTCAAAATCTTGGATCCCCCAACACTTTCTGTATACCATCTTTTCACATCTATCTATCTCTTATTTTCTTACCCTGGTTCTCACCCTCATTTTACAACTCCACTCTAGTGGCAAGGTTTGTTTCTTTTCTCCTTTTTTGTTGTTGCTTATTTCATCATTGAATGTTAATATTGAACATATGACCATTGCATTATTTCTATTTGCTCTTATGATATTATATGGGTGAAATTAATCCCATATTATTAAATTGGAAAAATACTGAAAAATAAAGAGTCTGGGTGCATTCCTAAGAATGCTTTGGATGTGGGTTCCAATAGCCCACATTTTTCCATCTCCATTTCTTGCTTGTTGTCACATTCCTGGTTTACTTAGATCATAAGTGTCGATGACCTGGGAATGCTAGCCCCTACCCAATCTACAATCATATAATAGTAGTTTTTTAACTTTAGGAGGCATCAGAATCACTTGGAAAACTGGTTAAAAACATGAATTCCTGTTATTCCTGCGAAGAACCATCAACTTGTATGACTTTTAGAAATTATATTATTTTGATCAGCTTGGTTTTAGGACATATATTTTACTAAGTTCTACCTAATAAAAAATAAGAAGAAATTAACCAGGAAGGATTTCTCTTCTGATATAAAGAAATTTTTTTCTAGGATAATTTATGTTGCCCTTTTGCTGTAACCCCTCCATCCTGCTGTAGAAAGTGAATACATACAGAGGTGCAGCAACCATTTAAATAATCTCATGGAACTTGAAGTGAGAATCAGACAAATGCAAAACCACTACTTTTAAGTTGATGGAATAGAAAGATTGGAGGAGTTAGGGTTCAGGATGACACCATTCAATACCTGCTCTAACTCTGGATCATCTCCTCACAGCTTCTAGTTTTATTAAAACTAATAAGTCCCTTCTAAGTTAAGTGGTAGTCAGGAATTCAGTTACTTTCTGTCTCAGTTTATATAGGCACCTGATAATTTAGAGGATCTGAGATTTCAAATTCGGCTTTACCATTTTTTTTAAATTTGGCATCCTAGTATGCTTCTCTTTTCCCTTCCCTCATGGGTTGCTGGTGTTCTGCCAATGGGTCCTCTTTCCCTGCTTCCACTTTGCTCCCTTGGTTGCCTTTTTCTTCAATGAAAGAAATCCAAATGCTGGATTTGTCATTGAAATCCATACCAAAATAAAAAATGCAACTTTAAAATCTAGACTTTTTTTTTCAAAGAATATTGTATTAAAATGTCAGAACAGAGTTGTATGATAAATTATACATAAAAATAAATTTAAAATCTCTAAATCACTGCAAGATAGCTATTTAAGTGATATTGTGTACTCTTTCTTGGGAAACATATTCCAGCTGTTTTAGAAAACATCACAGCAGCCTAATCTGGCAAAGAATTCTGATCCTGAGCATGTTTTACTCCAGGCTATTGCCTAACATATGGGTGGAAATTCCTACAGACATTAGCCCAAGCCAGAATACACAAACAAGTTGGGCATGGCTCCACTTGACTCGCTGACTTGGTATGATGCAGTAAGTGTTGGGCAAATAGCACTTTATTGTGTTATATTGGAAATCTTTGCCTGTCACACAATTTAGAAAGACAAAAAATCATAGTACCTTTAATTTATTCTTCAAACAATTATTTTTGTTGTCAATTTAGAATCAAAGAAACAAAGCCTGTTTTTATGGTACTGAAAGTGATTTCATATCCATCATCTTATGTGAATCTTGAAACAAATCTGTGTACAACAAATTAAAGAAAATTTTATAAGCATGTTTTATTTGAAGTTATTAGAGACTTGAATATCAAAATATGGGGAAATAATTTTTAAGGTCGTTTGTCCTCAAATATGAACACATGACGGAATCAAACACTAAATTCTCTGGCTACTGGCCCAATGTCATTTGCTTTGGAGACATAGAGACTTGCACATGGTCACCAGTAATGCAGTGTTAAAATTAAGACCAGAATCTACACAAGCCAACATTCAGGCAAGTATGTTTCCAATAGGTAATAGTCCTTTTTTCGTGAAGCTGACATTATATTCTTTCTTCTTGATTCCAGGTTTGAAACTATAATTGACCCTGAATTTGGAATTTAGAAGGTCTGCTATGCCCTTTCCCCAGTGGGTGACAATATCTCTTTGAATTACTAGAGTGGTAGTGATGTAAATGCTTGTATTTGAATACCTGTGCTATCACTGGATTAGATGAAGAAGGGAACAAACTGAATCATAATAAAAAACATTTGGATTGTCCTTGAAATCATAAGACTGTCTTTTACACAACAAAAGAAATATAAGATCTAAGTGGAATTTTCTGGTGAATAGATGATAAAATATAAAAATGTAAATGTAATGGAACAACTGGATCACTCCCTTTATATATATAATAGTTTACCTGATTGAGGAAAAGTAAATGGTAGGTAGTTGCTGCGTTAAATTTATTATAGATTTTTTTATATAAAGATTAGAAAAAAAATTATTTGCTTTACAGCATTTGACAAATTTTTAAAAATCCAAGTTAAGATATATAGATGTTGATAAATATGTAGATACAGGTAGATGGTTCGTAGATAGACAGATGATAGATGACAGAGAGATGATAGATAGATATACAAACAGATTGTATTATTTTATATGAATAAAGTCTGCAGACATAGAAACAAATCTGTCATTGTAATGGACTGTTACCTAGTTTGTGAAGCCACCCAGCATATTTTACAAATTCTAATTCAACCAGCATTCACTGAGTTTCTCCAGCTTAGTTGTGGTAACCAGGGAATATAGGGGTTCTGATCACACTCACCCTACCATACCTTTAGGGCAGAGGTACAAGGCTGGGAAAGACAAGCCAAGAAGAACAAGGAATATCATCATGACCTAGCTTTGGCTCATAAAGCATGGATGTTATTCTGGGCAGAGACACTGCCCACAGCTCTTGTGCAGTGATGCCAGGATTGTACCCAGGGGGAAAGGCAGACTTTAAAGATGGAGAGACATGCATTTCCCCAAAAGGACTGACTATATTTGGGAGACAATGGAGAATTGCATGCCTAAAGGAATTGTAAAAAACAAATGGGGATCTTGGTAGAACCCATTGCATAGGTGTTTGTAGCTTCGTGGTATTCAGAACAATCAGCAAAACATCAGAGAAGTCAGAAAGATAAAAGAGAGAATTAGAAATACACCATAAAGAGCCCTGCTAGAATCACACACAATTAGGAATTTGGGAGGCTGTAGCACGTACTAGACTGTATCCACTCAGGAACAGCCAGAGGAGGATGTGAAGCATTGCCCAAGCCATACACAAATCCATTAACAAAGGGCAAAAGTTTCACTGGCCAAGTGGAGCTTAAGAACAATCTCTGAGGAAAAATGGCCCAGAAGGGGACTCAAAGTGCTCACCTCTCCATAGGGAAGAAAAACAGGTATAGACTCTCAGAATCAAGTTTCATAGAATCTCAAAATTTCACAACAACTGAGAAAATATTGAGTTCAAAGTAAGGTGACTGAATAGTGGTAGGAGAGCTTTTGTGGCATTTTATCACACCCCTACCACACCACCTCCCTGCTTCTGTGGCTGTCTTGAAGCTGCTTGCTTTCCAAGCAACCCTATTCCTCCTGTGTGTCCCTGATTCTGGAGATAGCAGATATGACTTTGTTGTTAAGTAATTCTGTTTTGACATGTCTTGGGGCTCTCTTAAGGACGGATGTGAAGGACTTGCCTTTGTTTCACTTAAATCTCAATTCTCTTAGGTCAAAACCTGGCTACGTGGGGATACTCCTCAAAAACATGGAAAAGCTAATGAACGAGCCATTGCCACTTAGGATAAAAAGATAACCATTGGGGCCAATGATAGACATGCTGAAGTCTATTATGCATACTAGGGCAGAAAGAGTGTTTTTAAAAAACCTGAAGAGAATTTTAGATTAAATCTTCAATTGATTTTTCAGGCAAAGTGCAAACGCTAAGTGAAGGCTAAGTCTGAGATGCAAAAGGCCTGCATAAATATAAGCATTCAATACAGATCTAATTTGCAAATACTTGAAGAGCCTTTTTTATTTTCTTGTTATTCTTCTAGTTCTATCTCCTTTTGCTTGAGACATTTAGAAAATTTCGAACTATCTCAGTTAGACAGTATAAGAACATATTTTTCAAGGTGTTGAAAAAAAATGACAACCAAGATTCTTGTTTCTAGCAAATCTATCTTTCAGAATGGAAATCAAAATAACATATTCCCATATAAACATTCTAGCTTAAATTGCAAACTTTGTCAAACTTAATATGAGGGAGGAGTGTGTGTGTGTGTGTGTGTGTGTGTGTGTTTAATTCTCACCCCAACAATCTGGTAACTAATTGTAAAATAAACTTTCTAATCACCACCCTACTTGCACGTCCTTGCAACCTTAGAAATTGGGAGAGTAGAAGTCCAGCATGTACTATTATTTATAGTGTGCTTATATAGACTTCTGTGGCCACATTTTATGAAAATGTGTAGAATAGCTTTTTCAAAAAAAAGAGTCAGCATGAATAAGAAGAAAAGTTTACAAGTACACAGAACAAAGTTACCTATAGTCATTCTATTTTGCTACTTTTTGCTGCTATTTGGGGCAAAAACTTGTTTTACCTTGATGTATTACACACCATGACCTAGATTATAAATAAGGATTCTATCATATTGCAAGCCTTTTTTTCTAGAAAAATAGTTGCAGAAAGACTACATGAGCTATCTCCATCCTTCGTTAGGGAACCACCCAAGTGGGTGTTATCAAACCTTTGAAGCTTCCAAGGTGTAAAATGTTCACTAGATAAATCTCAAATGTCAAGTTGAGTACCATCCCAGAAAATACTTAAACCCCATCTTTTCATTTTCTAAGATCAACTTATTTCACAAGAGTTCATTAATGAGTATAATGATGAATATTATGTCATTTATGAAAAAAAATTACCATACTGAAATAACTTCGAGAAAAATTAATGGAGTGGTAGAGTCCTCAGTGAAAACAGACCTTCTATTTGGCCTCTTTCTGTTCTCTAGACATGACCTAGGCTTCTTGATTCTCTGATGGTCCAAACTTTGCTTTGGTGCCAGGATATTTGATATAAGTATTTGAGGAGTGTGAAATTTCCCTGGTGGTGCCCTAATACTCCATACTCTTTGTGAAGAGTATTAGGCAGAAAGGTCCCTGTTCTCTGCTTCCATATCTCTTCCCCCTTCCTCAATTATAGCTCTCAGCACATGATATTAACACCATGTTTACTTCTTGTCTTCCCTGCGATTCTTGGAACTATGAGGAGGCAACGACAATGTATATCTTTCAAAATTCTGACCTTTAGTAACTAACACAGTTAGGCAAATGAAGTAGATACTCAAAATTAAGTCTGAATGAATTAATAGATAAATGAACAAATTAATTGAAATCTTGAGATACTTAAATTTTTATAGACTTGGTGCTAAAGGAAACTTTTTAGGTCACACAGTTAAGAATATCTCCAAAGAAGAAAACACATTTCTCTCAATCCTTTTAGTCAGTGAACCATACCCCTGAAACAAGACCAGCAAATTAAACTACTATTGGACAGTTCTTATTTTTTATTTGTTGTTTTTATAGTAAACCAAATTTCTCTTCCTTCTTTTTTTCTTTTTTTTTTTAAATCCTCACCCATGGATATTCTTCCATTTATCTTCAGATAAAGTGTGTATGGGGAGGAGTGAGAGAGAGAAACATCTACTGTTTGTCTCCCACACGACCCCAACCAGGGCTGGGGACAGAACCACAACCAAGATATGTGCCCTTAACTAGAATCGAACCAACGACTCTTTTGTTCTCGGGCCCACGCTTTAACATCTGAGCCAAACTGTCCAGGGCTCCTCTTCCTTCTTTTAAATTTACTCTCCTAAGAAGCTGGTCAGATTATGCCCAGTGATCCATTCGCATCGGAATACCAGCATGGAGACTACTTCCATGTGCTGAACAGTTGAGGTTGCTTCAACTTTCACTCCTCTGACATCATTTGAATACCAATTGTTAATCTTTCAAAAAAGTTTTATTGGTCATCTATAAAATAGGTAGTCCTCAAGCCAGGCAATCATCCTGCTTATCCTCTGTTCTCGTTCTGATTAAAACAGGCAGCTACAACTATTAACATGTACTACATAATTTATTCTCTTGAGATAAGTAGCAAAGGGAAACTCTACTTAAGCATAAAATATTATATTTTCAGTGAGAAAATTATTTACAGCATTATACTCCCAAATTAGACATTTCTTGGATGTCAAGCTTTTCTTATTCCCATGAAGAAGTTGTTTATTCCTATGGATGAGAATAATTTTTATTATTATCAAACCAATACACACACATACAATATTTCCAGTGCTTTAAATATGATAAGACTATTTTAGAGAATTACCAGATATATTCAGACAGCTTACCTGGAAGTACAGTTCTATTTTCATCTAAATCCAGCCCTTTCGATACACATATTTTACCTCAATTTCATTCTAAGGAATGAAGGCTTAGCTTTACTTTCAGTAGACATTAAAGGAAGTGTTTTAACTTAAATTCTTTAAGAGTTATCTAGGTCACATTCACAGCCTTCAACTGGCATGGTGAAAACCCTTTTATCCTTTCCCAGATGACAGAGGCTGTGTAGTGTGAGGGAAGATGAATAAGGAATCATGGCTTCTCAGTCTTATTCTCACATTTTCCTCCATCCCAGGGGTGGTTTTTCAGTTTTTCAGATTCACAAACTTAATTTCACTGGTTTACAATGTGAGAGCACTCTAGCCTTGGTGGATTGATTCACGTTATTCTAAAACACGGGACTACCAAAGAAGCCACTACACCAAGACATTAATTTATATTATTAAGAATTTCTAATGGAAGAAACACTAATGCCTGCTTGTCAGAAATATCTGCCCACATGAGATTAAAAAATTACAGGAATCTAGAGTTATTTTATTCCTCCCACAAGTAGAACACTGCTATTTCATGTGGATGCGTGTCTTTCGCAGGGGATTCTAAATGCAGTGTCGGCAACGGCGAGTGTACTCGGCTGTCCTATGACCCCTCAAAATGATTTCTGCCCAATTGCTTCGACAAACATAACCACGATGAAGTTGAGAACTATACATTTCGTCCAGTATCCAGTAAGGATCAGAAATGAGTTTTCAGCCATAGGTCTTATTTGCCTGATTAAAATCATAGATATGTGTTTGAGCTCTGGTCCCAGCATTCCCCTTCATTAACTATAATACCTTACTCTAGTGTTCCTATGGCAGGCAGGCACCTGTGGTTAAAAGCTATAACACAAATGCTTTGCAAGCATGTAGTACGTGAAAGAGATATATTTATTTATTTAAGCAAATTACATTGACTTTGTGTTCCTACCAATATATATTGGCATAAAACCCAGTCTTTTCTTGGGGGCCTGCTCACTAAATATTTCCACGAATTTCAAGAAGTCTGTGGGTAAAAAGTGTTTCTCTTACCTTCAGGAAAAGTATATAGTCATGTGCTTCCAGGCAGGACAGTGAGATTGTTTGAAGGTTGGCCTTCGCCCTGGAAGAAACCATACGCCTGAAAGAGTACACAATGTTTAATATTTTCAGATAATGAACAAGTAAGAGACATCATTGTGAAGTTGGAGAGAAAGCAGATAACTTGAGTTCAATGTGTTTACTGGTCTCTGGGCATGGGATAGAAATAGATCAGGTGCAAGAGTTTGGGGAGCTGAGAAGACTGAGATCAGCGTTCTGAGCTGGTTAAGTATGTAGATTATTTGATCCTGGAAAAGGGAACTGAGAAGGGGTAGCATTCTGCATGAGAGCTGTTGAGGGTCCTAGGCCAAAAGTGAGGGCTGTATTATTTGCATAGGTTGAATCACATGGAGGCCTGACAAAGACATATTAATGCAAAGCTGAGAACTGAACAGCAATACCAGAATTCATACAGACATTGGAGCATGGAAATCCTGACGCTGTCAAGGTGAAGAGGTCTTACTGAACACCTTAGGCAGTCTATCAATCTAAGGTGTTCAAGACCAAGGCTGAGGAGTGAGAATCATACATTGGATAAATACAGACAGCTGTGCCATTGTAGAAATGAGAAAAAACATGAGGCTTAGAAAGATTCAGCTAATGACCCAGTGCCCATAATCAGCAAGAGCCAGAGCCTTGCTCAAAATCTAATTGTTCCAAACATCATGTTCACTCCTGGAACATGATGGTTTCAAATGTACTAACTCATCAGCATGTGTTATATTTGATTGTAGAAATATACCTCATATATAGGTAACAGTATATTTTGGAGTTTGAAAGAAAAACAAATGTTACTTATTTGAATGCATTGGAATCCAAGAAGAATTAAGTGAGAAGAAACAGAAGAAAAAATCATGAGTCTTTACATAGTGTGTCCTTACAAACTGAAAAAAAAAAAAAAAAAAAGATATACATTTAAAATATGCCATGATCTTTCCTCATTACAAATGTTTTTTGGAGAGTCAACATGTTACAGTAATTCTACTCTTATTTGATTGATTTTTATTAGGAAGAAAATACCTCCTTATATCCTTATAAAAATTGAAAATATCTCTGTGAAGGTAAACTCAGTGAGTTGTGATTTGGAGACAAAAGAAAGAGAGAAGAGACTGATACTTTTAGCTAATGGACAAAGATGTAAATAAGCAGTGTTAAATTAAAGGGAAAAATGAGCACCTAATTGTGAATGCTTCCAGGTTGAATTAGAATGAGAGTCCATCTGTCTGAGATGGTAGAAATGTGTGACCTCAGGAAGAGATGGAGAGGGATCCTTTAAAGATGAGAAATGAAAATGTCACCAACATTTTTGAGAAAATACTACTTCCCAAGAGCAGATTAATGAAGCAGAAGCAAAGCTCCAACTGTCAGCAGCTGAATTATTAATGGAGGAAAAGCAGGATTTGTGGACAGTTGTAGGCTTGTCCAGAAATTGAAAAATCTTAACTCAAAACTCCAAGTGAATCCCAAGAAGCTTCATTTAACTTCTATTTGAACACATTAGTGGTTCATTTGCTTAGATTCTAATATTTTTAAGAGTGTATTTTTTTCATACATCTATACCCCCTCTCGTCCAAAAAGGGATAGTCACAAATCTGTGTCAAGAATTGCAGGTGGGAAAATGGGAAATGAACGACTGGCATAATATTCGGTCATCATTTATGTACTTCCAATAAGACATCTAAAATGCAAGTGTGCCTTTCAAACACACACACACACACACACACACACACACACCACTTTTCTAGCAAGTGAAACAGAATAGTGGATTAAGACTTATACTTTGGGCCAATAGAACTAGGTATAAATCCTATCTCTGCAGAAATATTTTTTGCATGACCATGAGCTAGTCTATCTAAAATCTTTAGCTAAGATTTTTCCATTTGGAAATACCTCTTTATTAAGTTATATTGCAGAGTAGAAATGAAATACATAGAGTACAGCTATTCCTTTCCCTTTCACTGTAACCTCTGCTTTTCTGGTTTTACTCTGCCCTGGGTTTGGCTTCCAGATTCATACTAGAGCAGTAGCTTGACTTCGCTATATCATTTTCCTTAGCTACAGAAGAAACCATTTGAGATCCCTAGCTGGGGAGGAAGTCAAACTCACATATGACAGGTTGCAGCCCTGAATATAAAAATGAGCAGTTTGGCCCAGCTAGTGTGGCTCTGTGGATTGAACGTCATCCCATGGATTGAGAGGTCTCGGTTTGATTCGGGTCAGGGCACATGCCAGGGTTGCAGGCTTGATCCTCAGTGGGGGGTATGCAATCGATGTTTCTCTCTTTCTCTCCCCCTCTCTCTAAATAAATCAATGAAAACATTTAAAGAAACAAACAATTTGACTATAATGGTGGCAGAGTGAATGGAAGCTACACAGACCATCTCCCAGGACCAAACTGGAATTACAACGAAAATAAAGACAAATCATCAGGAAAAAGCAACAGAAAAGCAGCTTGGAGGACCACATAACCAGGGACACTGACTCAATCCTGGTAGGCTTGCGGAGATGCGAGAGGGGTGCTGGGAGCCCACAATCCACAGCAGCCTTAGCTGTGAGCAGCGGCCTAAGCTGTGAGCAGTGCCCTCGGGTTAAACTCCCAAGCTGCTCCACAGTGCACAGCTGGGACAGAGGCTAAAATAGTCACAGCCACATACCTTGGGCTCCGGCAGAGAGACAGCAGACTGGACTGGAACTAGGAAATTAAAATGAGACTTTAGGACACTGCTGGTGGGAATGCAGACTAGTGCAGCCACTATGGTAAACAATATGTTGTTACCTCAAAAATTTAAAGTTGAACTTCCATTTGACCCAGTGATCCCACTTCTAGGAATATACCCTAAGAAGCCTGAAACACCAATCAGAAAGAATATATGTACCCCCATTTTTGTAGCAGCACTATTTACAATAGCTAAGATCTGGAAACAGCCCAAATGTCCATCAGTAGACAAATGGATAAAAAAGCAGTGGTACATGTACACAATGGAGTACTATGCAGCTGTAAGAAAGAAAGATCTCTTATCCTTTGAGACAACATGGAGGGACCTGGAAAGTGTCATCCTAAGCAAAACAAGCCAGACAGAGAAAGACAAGTACCATATGATCTCACTTATTTGTGGAATATAATGAACATAACAGTCTGAGGAATGGGGTAGTCCCAGAGACATGGAAGTTGGGTACTGACTGACTATCCTCAGAAGTGGGGGTGTTGGGGGAGAGATAAACCACAGAACTTATATGCATGTATGCATAAACAATGGACATGGACAACAATGCTGGGGAGAGTGCGGGGCGGGAGGGGGCGGGGGAATCAGTGGGGGGAAAGGAGAAATATCTGTAACAAAAATAAAGAAATTAATAAAATAAAATAAATAAAAATAAAAAATAAACAATTTGCCCTGGCTGGTTTGGCTCAGCCGTTACAGTATCAGCCTCCATACTTAAGGGTTGTGGGTTCGATTTCAGACCAAGGGCGTGTGCCTGGGTTATAGGTTCAGTCCCCAGCTCCAGTCAGAGTCATGAAGGAGGCAACCAATCAATGTGTCTCTCTCAGATCACTGCTTTTCTCTCTCTCTCTCTCTCCCTTCCTCCCTTCCAAACAATCTAAAAATCAATGGAAAACTATCCTCAGGTGAGGATCCCACCCCAGTCCCCAAAAATGAACAATTTATCTAGCTGTGGGCAGAAAATCAGGGCCACTTACCAAAGGCTTCATTTATTTTTCTTCCGTAATAATAAATATGTAGAATCTACATGTATTTAGTCATCTGGATGCAGGAATTCAGAAACTGAGCCTGAAATCAATAGTAGTCAGTTACCCTAATTCAAGAATCTAAAACAAATTTAATATATAAACACATTGATTTCTGCAGTTGAGCAATTCATAAACTTTTCAATAAGTCTTTTCTATCTAGAATTAGATAGAAAGTCACACATGTAATTTTGTGTATGTAAGTAGGTATAGTAAATATTTTATAAGGTGTTACTGTAGTAGTCTAATTAACTATGCTTTAATCTCTTTATTTGTTATTTATAACAATACATTTATGCATATAATAGAACATGCATATATGCATATGTGTGCATAATTTATACTATTTTGCTTATAAATTAAAGAAGAGGTTCATAATTACTGTTGTGGAAGCTGTGATGCACTGCAAAACTCCCCTTTAGGAAGAAAAGGCTACTCTTTGACCCGATGAGAGTGCTGCCAGATGACCTTTGGCCCTCAGTTGTCAGTCTCCCTGGTGGATTATCTCCACTGAAGTAAACAAGAACATCCAGAGAGATGTCCTTTTCCTGTGGCACCCTACATGCTGCAATTATTCACCACAAGAATACAAAGACTGAGCCCCCCCAAACTAAGCCAACATCCAGTCTCCATTGGGTAGACACCTTTCTTTCTCAAATGTTAATCTTAAGAATATGCCCTTCTAAAAATCTGGCATAGTTATTTCATTTCAGAATCTGCTTTCTAAGGAAACATACCTGAAACAAATTCCCAAAGGAAGGGTTGGTTGAAATGAGGAGAGTATTTAACAACAGACATGAAAGCCATATGTAATTTTTGCAATTTGGGAAGTAAATGAATGATAAAAGCGAGGTGATGAAACAGGGACAGTGTCTTCCCTAATGGAGCAATGGTGTCACCTGGATACACAGCACAATACTCAGCACAGAGTGATTATTTGTTCACAAAGCAGTAACCCACTCCCAAAGGATTTATCATACAATTTTTTTTTTTAAGGATGGAGTGCTTTCATTTGCCAACCCAGATGCCTACTGGACCCGTCTCTCCCTTGTTCTGTTCCAGAAAACTGATCTACATGGGAATTCTCCTTTGCTCTCTGCCTGCCATACAAGTTTGGCAAGTGGGAGATACCAAAATTGAAGTCAGAGGGTGGAAGGAGATTCAAATCAGGATGTTTATTTACCATGGATCTTTCACTGTAGACCACTTTGTCCTTAACACAGGTTAATATCAAGTCCACCCCACTCACTTCTCCTTGTTCCAGTAATCGTCATTTCCTCAGTCCTGATATTTATCATATCTTTCTGCTATTGTCAGATCTAGGGCATTTCACTCTTCCTTGATTGTTTCCTCATACTCTGACCATACCTTACTAAATAGTGACTTTATTAAGCTGTTGCCAATTACCCAGCTAGAATGCTCCATCTCCTTCCTCCTCCTGCTAGAACTTTGACTAACCTGAGTTTGCCTGGGGACTAAAATGTGTTATTATTTCAGAAATTATATTTTCATTCATACTTTATTTTATTTTATTTTATTTTATTTTTTGAGAATCCATTATCTTCATTCAATGAAACATTAAAGCAAATGATCTGACTTGTTTTCAGTGTGAAATCTATAAATGTATAAAATAAACTGTGGCCCTGGTTGGTTTGGTTCAACAGTTGAAGGTCAGCCTGAGGACCAAAGGGTTGCAGGTTCATATCAGTCAAGAGCACATACCTGGGTTGCAGGTTGGATCCCTGGCCCCAGTAGGGGTCGGGCAGGAGGCAACCAATAGATGTATATCTCTCATATGAATGTTGCTCTCTCTATCTCTGTCCCTCCTTCCCACTCTGTCTAAAAAGTCAATGGAAAAATATCTTCAGTTGAGGATTAACAACTAAATAAAAATAAATAAATAAAAGTAAACTGTATTCAGCTATATTTGTGTCTAAAATGAGCAAATAGATTGACAAAGACATTTTAAAATTGAGAGACTTCAACCTTTAGATTCACATATAGTGAGAAATGCTTTAATTTTTAGTGGGTTTTTTTTCCCCCCAAACTAAGTATCTCTTAGAGACAAAAATAGATTTTCTTGTTTTGGCTAAGTTAAAGAAATTAAGGCGAAGTAAACGTTTTAAGCAGCACAACAAAAAAAATCCATCTTCTAAAATATCAAGTGGGCACTGAAAGTAGCTTTTTGAAAAGAAGGAGTACTTCAGTGAAAGGTTATGTCTTCATCTTAGGTGAGAAAATATCAGGATATTCATTTTAAAACATGAACATTTCTAGAATAAAACTGTTGATGTGATTGAATACCAGGTGTAGGGTAAGTAAGGATGATATTATCTGCTACTTCATTTTTTTGAAGTCCTAAATGGATAATAATGGACATAAAATTCATTGTCAGAAACAGTATATATAGTTTTCTCATTTCTAAAGTTCAAAAAATTAGTGGAAAAAAATTTTTTTCTTACAGCCATTTAAAAATGTGTTCAAGGTGATGAATTTGTTTTAGGAATATATTTAAACTATTCTGGCTCTGGAATTTAAGGAATGAAGTGAACAACCCCAAAATTGCTATGTAATTTTTTTTGTGATAAAGACCTTTTTTGAGTCATAGAAACATGGATAAAAATAATATAAAAGGTATTATCCTAATGCCCTCTAAATTATACTTTATTAATGCACTGATCTTAGTATTATCTCTTATAACTGAATCATTTTCATAAGAAACCACATCTGTTTAATATAAATTTTTAAAGACATAGAAGTATTAATATAACAATGCAGAAGATTTCAGAACAAAATCATTTTAATTCCCTGGGATTTAACTCATACGCTTTTTATCTCTTTGACATATTTCTATTTCAATATTATCAGAAAAATCATAGGAACTTGGCTTGATGTTAATGTTCAGCTAAAAGTAAAGAAATAAATAAAAAAAATTTTTATCTTTAAAATTTTTTTTTAATTTATTGGAGTGATTTTGGTTAATGAAATTATATAGGTTTCAAGTGTTCAACTCTATAATACATCATCTGTATACTGTGTTGTGCTTTCACCACCCAAAGTCAAGTAAGTCTCCTTCTGTAACCAATTTTTTTGGCAGGCAGTGTTTTGCACAAGATCCCAAGTTGTATTCCAAAGCAAGTTATATCAATAAACAATAAAACACAAATGAACTCTTGTATGATAACAGTGCATCAGGGAGGGCATATCACAATTTGAAAATTTTAATAGTTCTGGTCTCCCTGGTCTAGTTCTTTCTACTTTCTCTTATTTTAGAAAGTCCTGATATACTATGTGGTATTGGATTTCATTATACACATCCACCAGATATATTATTTGCCTGTGAATGGCCAAAACACTCCTTAAAGTGGAAGTAATAAAGTTTACTGGCTATTTTTTCCTTTTGTTAATTTAGGTAATTTCTGTTGTCCATAATTATAAATAGTGTCATAATAAAGAGTGACCCATGTTGATATTTGTACAATGTAAACCTAAATCAAGCCATTTATAAGCATACCATTGATTACTGAAAAATTATGGATATTTTCAATTCAATAGAGTTAAATTGGTTAGATCCAGCTTTCTTTCTAGTTTCATCTTTCTTAAATTCTGTACTCAAAATATTTCCAACATCTTGAAATTGTCAACCACTGTTCTGAAATACCTAGAAATCTCTCAAGTTTCCTTCCTATTCTTTCTTGTACTAAATTGTCCTTAGCTTTATTGTCTAAATACTAAAAATTTCTCCTTGTTCTCTCAAAAAAACTTAAATGTTACCTCTTGTGTAAAGCCTCTCCTGAGTATCCCACTTAGGATTAAACTCTTTTTCTTTCTTCCTCCCATAGAATTTACATGCCTATATGTTCACATTTACCATATTGAATTCTTATGTGTATGCTTATCAGGTTCATATTGGGCTTAGTCTCTGCAGGTCTGGCTTGGTGTTCCTCATGCTTCCTCAGAAACTCTAGAGTTAAGATACGTGTAGAGTGCTGTTGTGCCTCATTTGCTATTTGTGAACTGAGTACTCAGGCAAGTCTTAAACCTATATGACTCAAACGGTGTAAAATAATTGATAGAAAAGTGAGGGAACCACTGCTCTGAATCAAAGTGACCCACAGATGCCTTGGGTCTTGTTCATGGAAGCCATATGTTCCCTGAAGGTGAGGAGGCAAAATAAGCTATGTACTCACTCTAGAAGTTGGCAGGTGTCTCAGTGAAATGAAAATGCTATACCTGTTGTATCTATTGTACTTTTACAAAGCTAAGTAAATTTAGCATTGGATTAAAGCCTATCGTTTTATGAGTCTGATTACCAACTACAGTCCATACCACAGCGTTGGTGCTACAATTATGTACACACATAATATATATATATCATAATCATTTGCTTATATTTCTGTTTTTTTTAGTAAACCATGTCCTATGCTTCTCTCTTTATAATTTTCATTTAATATATACTTCCTGGAAGATTTTTTATATGATAAATTTGTAATACAGTTTTGTTTTTGCAAAATTTTTTTATTATTTTTATTGTTGTATTACAGATTTCCTCCTTTTTCCCCTCATTGACACCCTCCTCCCCATTCCCATCCCCCCTGACTTCACCACACTTTTGTCTATGACCATTGGTTATGCATATATTCATGTAAGTTCTTTGGTTTTTTTCCTGCCTCCTACCCCCCTTTCCTCTGAGGTCTGTCAGTCTGTTTCCTACTTCCATGTCTCTGGTTCTATTTTGTTCATTATTTTTTTACAAATAAGTGAGATTATGTGATATTTGTCTGTCTCTGACTGGCTTATTTTGCTTAGCATAATACTCTCCAGGACCCTTCACATTGTCTCAAAGGATGAGAAATATTTCTTTCTTACAGCTGCATACAATTTATTTTTAAAGACTGTTTAAAAGAAAATAAGAACAACAGAAAATACGTTAGAAAGAACCTATCATGGTGTCTTTGTGTTTTGTGGTTTGGTTTTGTCTTTCCAATACAACTGAAGTATTTTTTTTATAAACTATACACAACCTCTGCATCTACCTTGATTCAAACTAACACTGTAGGAAACATAATTATCCCTAATGACATTCTCCAAATAAGCTGTAATGACTTCCTATCTTATTAACTTTGTTGCTGGCATTATCTTGGCCAATCAAGAATCCTCCAGAATACCAAAGGTGAATCTTGTGTCTTGCCTTAATGATCTATACACTGAAAAATCTGGATAGATTTAGACATAGTCCATTGTGAGGTTTGAGGATACCATTAGATAACAGAATTCAGAGATGTGTGTTGGTTCTACTCTTTGCATTCACGTAGACCTCAGTATGAGAAAGTAGATAATATATAAAGGAGTTTCTTTAGCTCTGTGGTGCATACCTTCAAATATTAATAGGTTAATTTAACTATGGATATCACAATTCCTCTAATTTGAATAACTGAAACAGTCCTTAATAAATACTAAGTTATTGACCCTGATGTGGCTTTCATTTTATAGAGTTAAGGCTGAAGACTAGAAGAAATCTTAGGAATTAGATAAACCAAAGAGGACAAATAAATTGCATACTACAATATTTACAGATGTACACCAATCACATAGTACCTCGAGTTTGGGGACCAAAGGCAAGATATTACTTATAAAGTCAAAATTTAGGCAGGTTAGGAATAAGTATGGTAGGGAATATTTCTTAATTGGGGTGGAAAACTACTTATATATAGGTGTATGTTGCTATTGTAAATTATTAAAAACATACTGGAATCTGAAGATGAGAATTAGTCATTAGCTCAATTGGTAATGGTGGAGATGACTGGTTCTGACAACAAAATTTTATTTGTTTTAATTTATTCTTTGAATTTTATATGTTTTGCTTAGAGGAACCATGGTTTATTTCCATTGTTCAGCAGGGATTGGTCCCAACACCAGTTGCTAGGGCTTTCTTGGACTAGGATTTTTAAAATCTTAAAGAATTCTAGAAAGGCAGTTTGTTTGTTTGTTTATGTATTTATTTATTTATTTTAATGAAGGTTAGGGCATATTTAGCTTGTAATGAATAATAATACAGTTCCAAAAAAGAGAAGAATTCCAGTTTTGGAGGTAATATAAAAATGATGATATGGCAGAACCAGACCTATTCTGTGACAAGAATTAAAAACACAAACATTCTTGATTGAAGATAAGTCCACATATAGTGTCAAAATTTTAGAGTGAAATCAATAGCAATGTACAAGGGAGGCCATCATGCTCTTTGGAATGCCTCTAAATCCAAAACTAAAAACAAATAAACAAAAAAAAAAAACCTCTCAACAAAATGAGAAGACAAAAGTAAATGGATCAAGATGTTAGAAGCATTATGCAGTAGCCACTCCTAATCTTTCAAGCAGAGAAATAGTTAAGGGAGATGCCAGAAATATCTACCAACAAAGGTCTTTAATTATATGGGTGTCTGTTATTCTCCAATTTCTAGTTTTATTTACATTATATCTCTTTATAGAAAAAAGACCTTAGTCATCTGGGATAGTGCCAAAGATCCCAGGGAGTTTTATTTCTAATTTTTTAATAACATTTTGAATAGAGTTTAATATTTTTTCCAATTGTCTGACTGCAACATCAACCTATGGGGATTCTGATTGTATCCAGCATCCTTCAGGCTGATGATATCATAGGATGTAGTTAACCCATACTAACGTCAGCATGTCTGCTCATCATTTCCTCTTCAGGAAATTCATATGAAAGGTTCAGCATATTAAAGGAAGCACGTCTATCTTCTCTCTTTTTCTTATTATCATTATATCCTTAAGAGAAGAATATTGATACCACAGCACACATATTTATGTAGCAAATATTTTTCCTGAACCTTCCGAGTTGGTGGTTCCCAAATTTCTGCCTATATAAGACTAACTTTGGAATTTTGATAAAATGCATAGGTATAACAGCTCATATTCTGAATCCGGTTGTGTAAACTAAGAATTATGGTCCCTAGCCCTGGCCGGTTTGGCTCAGTGGTTAGAGCGTCAGCCTGTGGTCCGGAGAGACCCGAGTTCGGTTCCCGCTAAGGGCACGTACTTTGGTTGCAGTTTGTCCCCGGCCCTGGTTGGTCGTGCGGTGGCAGCCACTCGATGTGTCCCTTTCACATTGATGTTTCTTTCTCTCCCTCCCACTCTATCTGTACAAAAAATGGAAAAATGTCCTCGGGTGAGGATAAAAAATAAAAAAAAAGAATTATGGTCCTGGATTTTATTTTTAAAACTAATATTTCTTTTTTACTTAAAAAACTCTCATGTTGGTGGGCCATGTGCACTCAGAGAAACACTGAAGACATTATTTAGCTGTAGTAAAAATAAGATGATGTGCTGTGCATATACTCTGTTGCCAATGAGCACACCAGGGAAGAAAGGAGAAAAGAAGGGAATAAAAAAGCATGGAAGATGAAAGCATGTGACAAGAGCAGGGAGTGATAACATAAAGTATTGAGAACCTTTTATCTTTCATGCATTCTGCATGGCATTTTATATATATTTTAGAATTCGGGGGGGGGCACCTCATTTTTTATATTAGAAAGAATCATTTAACTTATAAGTCAAGGGTCCCATAAAAGCTTAATAGCATAATAAGAATCTTTATCCCATGTCAGTCTTTCTAAAAATAAATAAATAAATAAATTTACCTTGACAGTACAGTAGATTGAAAAATGTGTGCATGTATAATTATAATGCAAAAGAAACAAAAAGCACTCCGTAATATAGGCACAAATACTTGGGCAATTTGAGAAATAGCACAGTGACTGCTAAGGTAGGCATTTAGTAAAAGTCACTTCCTGTTTTGGGGAGAAAGGTTAATTAAGGGCTCATTCCAGAAGACCAGTGTATATGAAAATATTTGACTGTGTAATTATTATTTTCATATTGATATATACAAGAAAAGTAACTATATACAAATACTACGCAGGCGTAAAAAAGAAGGAAATCTTACTTTTTGCAACAGCATGGATGGACTTGAAGATTATTATAAGGGAAATAAGCTAGTCAGAGAAAGAAAAATACCATATGATCTCACTTACATGAGGAATCTAGTGAACACAATGAACTGATGGACAAAATAGGATACATGGAACAGACTGACAGATGTCAGAGAGGAGGAGGTCTGGGTGAAAGAAGGTGATGGGATTAGCCAATATATATATATAAAACATAGATACAGACAAGAGTGTGGTGACAGCCAGAGGGAAAGTGTGGTGAGGGGCAAGTGGAGGTAGGCAAATGGGGACAGAAAGAGACTGTGCTTGGGGCTATGGGAACATGATGCAGTGTGCAGATAATGTTTTCTTGAGTTGTACACTTGAAACCTGCATGGTCTTACAAACCAATGTCACCCTGATAAATTCAATTAAAAAATAAAATAAAATAAATGACAATACTCAAAACAATGTTAGAATCCTAAACATCTGAAATATATAGCCATTTCTTGGTTTTTATAGTCAAAGGATAAGTAACTTGTTGAAAGTCACAATTCATGAGCTCTGCTAACAAGACTTTTCATGATAAGATACTTTTTAATGTCTCCCCTTTTTCCTCAGATACTCCCCAAAGCATCCCTAAATTCCTTCCATGCCAAATGTCACAATGAATATTGTGCTGTGAGATGTTCTCCTTTATACCAAGGTACTTTTTCATCAAAGGTCATTGGACATGTAGGTGGCTGGTCTTTCTTGGAGAATTGCTCTGAGCTAAACAGAGCCTCCTCACCCAAGCTGGTGTCCCTCCCACCCATGCAGCCTGCATCCTCGGACTGGGCTAGATTAAGATCTAGCTGCCATACCTTAAGCCAGAAGAATTCTGAAAGACCAAGAGATCACCAGGGCTCTTCAAAGGACTGGGTCTTTTACTCCAACTCAATCACATTTCAGTTTCTCCCTCTGAACAAACCTACTGTGTTCCTTCCATTGCAGGTGTTGATCTTGAGAATACTCGTAATAGTAAGTTTCCATCCCTGGACCTGTCATCCTTGGAATCTGACTCAAATAATTAAATTATTAGCTATTCCCTTCAAGTGTTTTAATTTTTTGTATATTTATAACTGTAATGTTATCTTTTGGAATACTTATTGTTCTTCCATGAACAACTCAATACCACGTTCAGCTTAAATTGTGCCTTAATTGGAATACAAATAGGGATGTTTATTGAAAGAAATTTCTTAAAAGGTATAAATATAGAATGCATAGAAAATACCTTCCTTTGCCTTGGGGCAGAGTTTATGCCACCCTTGACTCCAATGAGACAAGAGAAAGGAACACAGGAGAAAAGTCTCCAGAGAGGGTCACATTGAGGAGGGCTGGGCTATTCATTAAGGCAAACAGTTGGTTTATTTGTACTCTTCAGGTACAAATAAATACACTGTGGTTGAGATTAAGGGGATGGATGGATGGATTTTGACAGAAAAATGAAAGGGACAATAATGCCCAGGGATAATAGCTATCTTGCTTAAGGTCTCAGGGCCAGTAAGTAGGGCTATTACTATAGAACCACCCCACAAGAATGCCATTACATCATTTGATATGATAAGTATTTCTATTTTATTATCATGAAACATTTATATGTTGACATCTGAGGAAGATTTTGAGTTTTCTAACATTTGGGACTAAATGCTACTCATTTCAGGATTTCTGATACTTAGCATGGTGCTGAGTAGAGATCAAGTTCCCTGTATTCTTTTCTAAAGAACAGTTAACCTACCTCTATAATTACTATATGTTATAGTTTTCTGCGGGATTTCCATAGGAGTACTTAAAAGAATGAGCCATCATTCCAGATAATCACAATAGTTGACAAACCTTGGGGATGAATGGGATGCTGGCTGTCGGGGCCAAATGCCATTATATTCAGAAAAATCAATAAAAATACCTTCGCTGAGTGAGTGAAAGAAGTTCATGCTACCACTAGAATGAAATACAGGTTTCTTCATTCATTTTTAGCCCCACTATTTCTTGACAGCACATAGTAAGACCACTTCAAAAGAATGATGAACATCTATCTGAATGAACTGCTAACATCCTCAAGTGCAAACACATGAAGAAATAATGTATTTAAATCATGCTAAAATATTAAAAACAGATTCTGCTTCTCTTTGGAAGTAGTGAGGTTACTCAAATATAGTGTCAGGGAAAATTCAGCTTCAATGAAAGGAATCTGAATGAACAAATTATAAATATTAATTAATCACTATTGTTTCTATAGCATATGGTTGAGAATAATAGAGGCAAACTCATCAGGCAAAACAGAAATGGCAGTCCCTTGGTTGTGATAGTCCATCAGAGAATTTGACACAAAGGTCCTCTCATTTTAAGCTAGTGTGGAAAGCAAAAGAGAAATGTAGGTTTACCAGGAAAAGGACTCTGCCAGGTTTCAGAGGCCAAAGAAAGAGGCCCCAGATGGAGTCCTGTGGACTTCTGCCATCTCCTTGGCTGGGCTGAGTTTCTGCCATTTGCCTTCGTCTGTTAGCACAAAAGGCAAAATCTTTCCCCTCTCATCCTCTTACTTTACCCTCCACCACCTACCCACTCTTTTCAAAATACATCTTATTTATTGTTTTTTTTATTTATTGGAGACAAGCTCTGGAACCCTTTTCCTACCAAAAGCAGCCCACTTCCTGCTGTATGGGAACTTACTTTTCTGCTTGGAGCAGGTGTTATTGTTTAAAAATACCAAATAAAACTTTTTAGCCACTATAAAAAGCATAGCTTTTGAAGCCTTATGTAATTTTCATAGCAAATGGCATTAAGAAATTTGCTCTTGCACCTGCCTACTCTTCAGATTTGCATAAATGTTCACTGCTGTACAAATGCAGCATGGTGTTAGGTTCTATTTAATGCAAAGAAACAGAGTCCCTGTCCATTGGTAAAGCATCTTCCAAAAGAGTCACAGGCACTTCCTTTGTTTAAGCACATGAAAGAATAAGCTTTCATAATTTTTATACTAAAAGAAATTTTCTACAACACAAAATATTAAAAATTGATGGGCAAAAGCTATGCACACATTTTTGTCTCTGTAAGATTTAAGTGTCTATTTGAATACATTGCATTCTGAACATTAGGCATTGACTTGTGGGAGAATTTCCTTAATAACATTAGGTAGCAAACTTAGTCTGCAGTCAATAATGTGAACACATGTTCTTATATTCTAGTACCACTGGTGATGATATAGTCCAACAAATTGCCAAGAATCTAGAGTCTACAAAGTATAAAACACTTTAAAAGAATAATAATGGGGGAAAATAGCAGATAGGGGAATAAAGGCTGAGTTAGATAATGGGCTAAGAACATTTGTTTCTTTACATCTTGCTTCAAATGTAAATCTTTTCATACACATTGCTTTGAGTTCTCACTTGTTTTTTCCATTAAGTCTGTTGTGTGTACTTTCTTAGAATTTGCTATTCTGCAATTTGCTCTATCTCTATGGTCTGGTCTTATTTCATGCCCTCATAATTACATACTGGAATTAATACAATAATTATTGCTATTGTTAATTATTGGTATCACAGCATTTAGTTTCAGTAACAACAAATTTATTTTCCATATTTCAATTTATATAGTTTTCTTGAAAAATAAATATAAAATTATAATTATCCTGATAAATTATATTACTCTCTTCCATGAGCCATAATAAAATGTCAAAGCTCCACATTTGGGTCTTCATTTCTGATCTCTTTCACTCTTGGTACTTTACCTGCCTCTTTAAAATTACTACTTACATTTTGGGCTGAATAATTTTTAATGTTGCATGTGGACTGTCCTGTGCATTGTAGGGTGTTTAGCAGCATACCTGGCCTCTGTTCCAGTGATTTTCAACCCGTGCGCTGCAAGAATTCTAAAACATGCAATAACTGATTGTTTAGTCAGGGTCACTGATCTCTTTTTCCTTAGATTATCAAATAAAAAAGTGACAACAGCCAATACAACAATAGCTGTCCAGTATGAGTGAATCAAAATTATACCTTTTTTATCAGTTCAGCAAAAAATATAATCTATTTTTCTATGTGCCACAGAATTTTAGTAGTTTATGGGTGCCATAAGATGAAAATGATTGCTCTATTCAGTAGATTCCCATAGCATTGCCCTTCAAGTCATAATTAAAATATGCTCTAGGCATTGCCAAAAGTCCAAAAATGTTCTATCATTGAGGACCACCAATCTTAACATTAGTTGTGGAACTCATGTGTATCTTAAACAAATATACAAAATGATTTATGTATAAATTTTGTATGCACTTAACATATTGCTACATAGTCATTAACTTGTGTGCTTGCTCCTGTGAACTTTTCTGTGATTCTTCCCAATAGTGAAGGTGTAAGCCACCTCAGACATAACCCATTTTATCACGTATCATTCTGCATCAAACCATTTCCTTGTCTATTCTATTTCTTAGTAAAATGATTGTCACAGAAGAACAGCTTATTTAACATGTCTCAAAGAGTGATTGAGTGTTCAGATGTGTATCAAAATGATGAATAGATGATTGTCTGTGTGCCACACAGCAGCATCTAGTAGATACTCAATAAAGATATGTTTATAGAAGGGATGCGGGAAATGTTTCATGTAATGACAGAATGGTTGGAACCTACACAACAGGATGCCCCTTCAGCAATGAACCCCATAACCTTCCTAGATATTCATTTAAAATGATAAAACCTTTTCTTACGTTGTCCTTTACCTGTAAGCTAGGTTTATTTGAGAAATAGTATCCTCATTTCATTTGGATGTGCTGAATTAAACAGACCTCAGTCCTACTTGTCAGTGCAGTATAACCTTTACCACACTAGAAGCTGCATCTGAAGTGCTCCTGATTGTACTGATCCATGCAAAATAATTACAGTCCATTTACCTCTTCCTCTCATTTCACCCTTTCCTCGCGTGCTCTTGTCCTTCAATTCCTTGTATGGTTCAGCATGAACTAATGATTGCACATTTAAGCCTGGGAGGTTTTATAGTCTGAATTATGGCAGCTGTGGCCTTTAACATGCATTTGCATTGTACATTTGACAGAAAATAAGAGAAGGGGAATAAGGGAGTGGACTGTTTATGAACCCTTTTTTTCTTCTCTGACATCGTATGAGTCATAGGCAGACAGGTCAAGATTGATGACCAGATCCTTGAAGGTTGATAAATCGGTGAAACTAAAAGAAAGGGTGGGGCTCGGCCTTGGTCTTCTTACTGTTACGTGCCAGCTTTTGTGATGGGCCTTAAAATAAGCCCTTTCTTCTTCCACAGGTATCAATAAAGCAGACACAAATATACTTCCTTGGTGATTCCTGGCATGCTTAGGAGCTTTTCTCTGTTGATTTGAATTGAATACATTTAAAAAGTGGTGAGGGAGTCTGCAATGATTTGAACAGCCAGCAGAGAGAAGTACAGTGGATCCATGGATATTGGAGCAGGAAGTGAGAGGATGGATGAAAGTAAGATTCAGGTGGGGGTCTTTCTATATGTATAAATGTTTGTGTGTGGGGGGAGAGAGAAAGTGAGAGCAAGAAAGAAAGAGACAGGAATTGGCTATGGGATTATGGAAGCTGCGAAGCCCCACATTCTGCCTGCCAGGAAAGCTAGTGTTGTAATTCAGTCCAAGTCAGAAAACCTGAGATGAGTATGTGTGTGGAGTGGGGCGGGAGGTACGGAGATGATATACATTCTGATCTGAGTCCTAAATCCCAGGAACCATTAACAGCCTACTTTTGAGGACAGAAAACAATGTCTCTGCTCAAACAGAAAGAGCACTTTGCCTTTCCTATGTCTCTTCATTCTACTCCAGACTTCAGGGGGTGGATGTTTCCCACCAGCGTTGGTGAGGTCATGTGATCTTCTCTCTACCATTTACTGATGTAAAGCTAGACTCTTTCAGAGACACCTTTGCAGATACACCCAGAAATAATGTTTTACCAGCTCTCTGGGCATCTCTTAGCCCAGTCAAGTTGATGCGCAAAATTAACCAACATAGATGTGTTCTGAAAATATCAAATAAAAAGATAACAATGTAATGAAGAAAAGAGAAAAAAAGGATTGGTGAGGCATGTAAAGAGTTAAATTTTAGGCCCTCATTTCCACTTCAATGTATGTGCTTAATGATAAATGGAATAGTAGCTGGGTGAACATTCGTCCTGGTTACGGTGAAGATCTTACTAGTATGAGCACCTGATGAGCAAACATGATGGCATGTAGCTGAGTTTAGGCTCTCTAGACATGTTTTGAAACCCTGATCCTTTCAACAGTGTTTTTTTGTTTGTTTGGTTTTGGTTTTGTTTCTTGGTTTTTGTATTTTTCTAAGTTCTAGTTTTTCTGTTTTGGGAACTATCTGAAATACTATACATTTCTAGCAACTAACACATGTTGATGTACTAATTAATAAAGATTGTTTTATTTTGACAATCTAATACAGTTTATTTATTTATTTATTCCTCACCCAAGGATATTTTTCTCTTTAGCATTAGATAGAGTGTGAGGGAGGGAGAGAGGGACGGAGAGAAACATCAATGTGATAGAGTCACATCAACTGGCTGCCTCCTAGGAGCACTACCCGATCAGGGCCAGGGTCAAACTGTAACTGAGGAATGTGCCCTTGACCCGAATCAATCTGTGGCTCATTGATCATTGGGCCAACACTCTAACTGTTGTAGCTCACTGTCCTTAGAATCCAACTTGTCTTTAAGCTGCCCTGATTAACAACCTCAGAGACAGCAAGATGAACAATGGGGAATATTATAGAGGGCTTTAGCCCCATAAAAATTAACTAGAGTTTGACCTTCACTGGGAATTTGAAAAGCAACATCCTTCAAGAAAAGGGAGGACAGAAACGGCCCCAAGGCCAGAGTGTCCTGCATGCTCTGTAAAGAAACTGATAGGGAGAAACTGAAGCTCCCTTTACCCCATAAAACTATAACTGTTCAACATGTGTGTATTGCACCTGACTGACCGCTGATATCTGTCTCAAATTTGTTAGTTTTTAAAACTTGGATAATAAAATAAATAGCAAGACAGATGTATGCTGACCCAGTTCACCCAGTTCCCTTTCGCCTCAGCTCCCTCCCCCCTCCGTTCCCTCCTGCTTATCGCTAACTGCCTCCGCTTCTGTACAAGCAGCTTGCTTGCTCTGCTAAACTCTTGAATGACCCCTGCCCTATATAAGCAACCCTCCCTCTGAGCTCGGGGCTGCAGTTCTCCTCTGTGTAGGTTGGCTGCAGTCCCTGCGCAGGTAATAAAACATCCCCAAAAACTGAAAAATGGAATCTGAGTGTGGTCGATCTCCTGGGTTACAACATTTGGAGGCCCCAGCGAGATCAGCCGCGAGGTCCCCCTTTTCCGTGGGGTCGACCTCCTCAGACTACGCGGAGGGCTGCCTCCTCGCCCTCCGCACCTACATTCGTTCTGGCTTTCGATTCGGCTAATTCGGACTAAGACTTCAGCCTCGAGGATCTGGGTAAGGGATTTCCCCTTCCATCTGTTTTCTGTTCGGTAGCTCCGGAGCATTCTGGGATTGTTGCGGGCAGGACGCCGCTGAACCACACTTCCCCCTCAGGGTCGGGACGCCGACTCCTGACCTGAGAAACCCAGTGGGTTTCCATCTGTTCTGAAATTGGTACCAATCTGTTTTAATCTGGCACTTTCGGGTGCAGGAAACCCGGTGGGTTTCCATCTGGCACTTTCGGGTGCGTCTGGCACTTTCGGGTGCAGGAAACCCGGTGGGTTTCCATCTGGCACTTTCGGGTGCGTCTGGCACTTTCGGGTGCAGGAGACCCGGTGGGTTTCCATCTGGCACTTTCGGGTGCGTCTGGCACTTTCGGGTGCAGGAGACCCGGTGGGCTTCCATCTGGCACTTTCGGGTGCGTCTGGCACTTTCGGGTGCAGGAAACCCGGTGGGTTTCCATCTGGCACTTTCGGGTGCGTCTGGCACTTTCGGGTGCAGGAAACCCGGTGGGTTTCCATCTGGCACTTTCAGGTGCGTCTGGCACTTTCGGGTGCAGGAAACCCGGTGGGTTTCCATCTGGCACTTTCGGGTGTGTCTGGCACTTTCGGGTGCGTCTGTTCAAACCCATCTGGCATTTTCTGGTGCATCTGTTCTGAAATTAGTATTTTGTGTTTTGACCGCGGTTGTCTGTCTATTTGTGTTCCGTGTTCTCTGCTGCTCTAACTGTTTTGCTTTCAGTAGGATGAGACAACGACCGTCAACGCCCCGTACCCCCCTTGAATGCATTCTTGCTAACTTTTCTGACTTTTCCAGGAGATCCCAAGGCTACAGAACACCAGCCAATCCTGGGGTCCTCCGGACCCTCTGTGAGTTGGAGTGGCCAACATTCCGAGTTAATTAGCCATCCGAAGGGTCTTTTGACTTGAGTCTTTTGTTTGCTGTGAGGTCCGTTATGTATGGGGTTCCCCACCCTGATCAAAGGTATACATTAATATTTGGATTAGAAATGTCAGTGTCCGGAGGTTCAAATGAAAGGAAAAAAGTTTTGTTAACAATGCCTCCGCCTGTCCTGAAGGACAGTTAACTCCTCCCAGCCCCTGAGGAAATTCTATCCTATCCTTCAGGACCCCCTTGAGGTATACTAAAATGTCAATTAAACTGAGTTTGCCTACTTTGGGTTCTTATTACAGAAAAGCTATAAGATGAATTTAGATCTGTTAATAATCTATTGATTAAAAAAGTCTATTGAAAATATGAATATATTTGCTAATCAGAGGAATGTTAATTACTTGTACTTGTCAAAAAAAGAAAAAATATTCAACGTTTCTAAAAGTTAAAAGTTCAGATTAGGTTAAAAAGAAATTATATAGTTTTGATAAAGGAAAATATAAGATATAGAAATATATATATTTTTAAAATTGTTCTAAAACTGGTTATTTCAGACTAGATGAAAAGGTTTATAAAAGTTAAAAGATTTGTTAAGAGAAATCTTAGAAAGAAATTATAAATAAAATAAATTAATATAGAATTTATTTGGTTCTTTTTCAGCCTGTTAAAAGGGGAAAACAATTTTTTTCCCAATATTTGCCTGGAAAGCAAAAGTTATATATATGTTATTGAAATGGTTTTATGTTATGTTAATCAAGTACTTGATTCCTTAAAGAGCCATTTTTAAATCATAAGAACTGAAGTTTCACTGACCTATGTTTATGTTTAACATTTGTCATTGTCACTTTAAATAAATAATTGAATACTATTTAATTATATATATAATACTATATAATCTTTTGGTCAAATATGTTTGACAACCTTTCCAGGATTCGAATTTTAAGAAACTTTTTCTTGACCTGGAATTAGTTTTGAGTCATTCCAATAAGACCTGGAATTCCTCAAAGATTTATGTTCTCTCCTTATAAAAGGAAATCAAACCAGTGCAGATGGCTTAACACAGTCTGTTTCCTCACTAAAAAATAGATAAGAAGACAACACACTCCAAATGCAAGAGCATATACACTACTAAGAGTGATTATTTGTTCACTTAGCAGATGCACGGATGCCTCTTATACGTGGGTCTCTGCTAACGCTGTGGGTTATGCAAACAATCCTCACTTTAAAGGGGCTTATAATATATTTTGTAAAGTCATGCTTGAATTATTTAAAGAAAGAACATAATTGAGCCCCAGAGGCCTAAAGATCAGGCTCTTTTTAGTTTAACTAAAAAAGTTTTTTCTTTCATGGTACGATAATGTACTCACATATAAATAAATAAATAAATCTGAGCTATAGTTACTATAGCATGAATAAAATAATATCTCTAATGTACTTGGGTCTCCACCTGAGAAGGGCTTTATGAAAAGAAAATTATAAAAATAATAAAGATTTAAGATTTATGAATGATGGAAAATAAAAATTGACATAAAGGAATAAAAAAAGATGATGATTCTTTGCCGCTTTCCCCTGCCTTGTCGGCAGGGCAGGCTTCTCTCAGAGCCTCAGTTGCTGTGTCCCCTGTGTATAGGGGGACCCAATATCTGAATAGATATAGATGTGTTCAGATGTACTAGCTTCTTTATGATGAGGTCTCAATGCCTCTCTGCAAGGCTTAATAATATTCTCACAGGCAAACTGTTTAACCATTGAAATGCCAGCCCGGGCTGCTTGTCCACAGCGGGTTTGACAGCAACTAATTTCCAACAGGCTTCTCTGAACTTTAGGGATCCCAGGCATGGATACGAAATTCTCTTAGAGAGTTTAAAAAAAAAAAAAACTCTGCCCCATGTAAACAATGTTAAGACATTGCTCCCCTTTCCTGTGTGCTTTTGTAAACCTGGGGTCAGAGGAAATGCTCCCATTCCTCTGCCCACGGTAGGACCCAAATACTGTCGGGGGAAGGGCTTCCTTAGAACGCTTTTCACCGTGTTCCCCCGTTAGGCCTATTGGCCCAATTGGCTGAATTAGCAAAGGTAGTAATAGCAGCCTTAAGAGAAACAGGGCACATAGAATAGGGTCACCCTAGGAAGGCAAATATAAGGAAGGGTCAGGACCATAGGCTAGGTACCAGTTAGGAATAGAAAAGACAAAGACAAAGTCAGACAAAATAAAAAGCCATCCTTAATTTAGGAAAATGACAGGGCTAGGGCTTCTTCCAACTGAGCCCTCTGAAACCCAGAATAATACTAAATAATAGGGGATAAACTAGTTAGTTTCCTAATAGACACTGGTGCAGCAGACTCAGTCTTGACCGAGCCAATGGGGCCCTAACCTACCCTTGGACTTCAAAGAGGAATATAGACCTTGGGGAAAATACTGTAACTCATTTGTTTCTGTTCCTGCCGGAGTGCCCATACCCCCTACTCGGACGTGATCTCCTCCAGAGATCATTTAATTGCTGGCCACTGCCACTCCAAGCCAGACCCCGCATCAAGTTCCACAAGACGTTGGCCATCAATCCTGCCAGCCTGCCTCCAGATGATGACCCGGAGTAACCTCTGCAGGATGGCCTGGAGGGAATCGACACTGCAGATGGCCGCCCAGACCTCAGGGATGACCCACTGCCATCATCAGATGAGGTATTGTTCACGGACGGGAGCAACTATGTCCAGGAAGATATCAGGTATGCCGGGGCAACAGTAGTAACTCTGGACCATGTCATTAAATAGGGGAACTTCAGCCCGATGGACTGAACTCATAGCCCTAATCCAGGCTCTCTGATGAGACAAGGGGAAACCATGCTGCAAATAAGGAAGATCAACATGTGGCCCTAAAACTAGTGGGGACCTCTCCAGATATCAGTTACCACACCAAACCCAAGTTCACCTCTGACTCCTACTTACACTGGGTCAGAAAATGACTTAACTGAGCAGAAACAAGTCATAAAGAAAATCAACAACTAATAGACACTGCCTGCTGGGAGATTGTTGGTCCCAGAGGCTCTAGGTCGGATTTTAGTCAACCAGCTGCACCAGCCTACCCTCTTAGGTTACACCAAGCTTACTAAACTCCAATAAGGTCACAGGGAAAAGGAAAAGGTAGAAGGAAGCAGGAATATATAGGTCTAAATAGGGAGGAAAAGAAAAAGGCTAGGGGATATGCAGACAGCAGATAGATTGAGCAACCTCTCAGGTTCATGTCAGGGGAGGGACTAGAAAAGTCACAGAGAGTCTATGTAAGTTGAAGAAGGATTATGCAGAGAAAATAAAAAGATAAAAAGAAGAAAGATAGGGGCATACATATTACAGGAAGACAGGACAATAGAAAATTACTCAGGAAGGGAAGAAGATAAGACACTGAGAGGGGAGAACTTGCCCCTACTAATAGAATAATAGTCTAAGATGCAATAAAGGGAGTAACAGGTTGAGGCTACTCCTGACCCTTAGATCAGACAATGACCCCGCCTTGATAGCAAAGATATCACAGGATATCTCTAAGGGATTAAATATAAATTAGAAGCTCCATTGTGCTTACTGCCCACAGAGTTCCAGGTAGGTAGAGCGCATGAACAGGACCTTAAAGGAAACCTTAACCAAATTTACTTTAGAAACCGGTGAAAACTGGACCACTCTGCTCCCCTCGCCCTCTTACAGTTCTTACAGGCCCTGCAGTCTGCCCAGAAGGCCATCCATAAACACATAGGCAATGCCCTGCCTGTGCCCACCTCAGACTCTATGCACCCTTTCCAGCCAGGGACTCGATGCAAATAAAGAAATTCACCATCCAAGGACTAACTCTGGCCTGGAAGGGACCATACACTGTCATCCTGCCTTCACCAACGGCTGTCAAGGTCAACGGCATCCCGGTCTAGCTGCATCATTCCTGGTTGAAGGCAGAAAAAGCAGAATGAACGGTGCAGACCTCTCCAGATCCCTTAAAATGAGACTCTTACGTTTATCGGGACTCTAATTTTTCTGATTTATAACTGTACAGGGGAATCTTTATAGATCTAGGCCCCAGTAGAACTGGGTACTTAGAAATAAAACATTTTTTAAAAAATCTTAAGAAATGTCAACCAGAAGAGGGTCTATATGCAGCCTTAGGTGAAACCTGCTATTTCTATGCCAACCATTCAGGTATAATCAGACAGAGCATCCAAATTCTAAGACAAAGAAACTAAGAGAAGGAGAGCAGGTCTCCCATAATTAATATGAAAACTTATTTAATTAGTCACCATAGCTAACATCCCTGATTTCAGCTATAGCAGGGCCCCTACTGTTATTATTAATCGGAGTAACTTGTAAACCCATCCTAATTAATAGACTCCTAGCCTTCATCAGAGAGAGAGTCTAATCAGTAAAACTTAGGGTCTTAGCACAATCCTACTAGAGATTGTCTCCCCATGACAATTGTGAATCAATGGTTTGATCCACTCTCAAGAAAACGGGGGAATGTTGTAGCTCACTGTCCTTAGAATCCAACTTGTCTTTAAGCTGCCCTGATTAACAACCTCAGAGACAGCAAGATGAACAATGGGGAATATTATAGAGGGCTTTAGCCCCATAAAAATTAACTAGAGTTTGACCTTCACTGGGAATTTGAAAAGCAACATCCTTCAAGAAAAGGGAGGACAGAAACAGCCCCAAGGCCAGAGTGTCCTGCATGCTCTGTAAAGAAACTGATAGGGAGAAACTGAAGCTCCCTTTACCCCATAAAACTATAACTGTTCAACATGTGTGTATTGCACCTAACTGACCGCTGATATCTGTCTCAAATTTGTTAGTTTTTAAAACTTAGATAATAAAATAAATAGCAAGACAGATGTATGCTGACCCAGTTCACCCAGTTCCCTTTCGCCTCAGCTCCCTCCCCCCTCCGTTCCCTCCTGCTTATCGCTAACTGCCTCCGCTTCTGTACAAGCAGCTTGCTTGCTCTGCTAAACTCTTGAATGACCCCTGCCCTATATAAGCAACCCTCTCCCTGAGCTCGGGGCTGCAGTTCTCCTCTGTGTAGGTTGGCTGCAGTCCCTGCGCAGGTAATAAAACATCCCCAAAAACTGAAAAATGGAATCTGAGTGTGGTCGATCTCCTGGGTTACAACATAACCACTGAGTCAAATCATCCAGGGCTACAGTTTATTTCTTTATTTAGAGTATTACAACTATTATAAGGTATATATCATATATGTCCCCTTCTGGAGAGGAGCTAAAAAAATATTAAGAAAATGTTATTCTCTCCTGCAGTCATTTTCTGTGACTTTATGGTCCTTTTTCCATCAGAAATCAGTTTCTTTCCTCTTCATGTTATCACATAAATATTCTTGTTTGCAAGAATAAAAATCAATGGCTTAATTCATATAGCCATGTATCAAATACCTTACATAAAGACATTTTCTAATATTAAAAAGCAAGGAGAAAAGTTATTCCTTTCAGAAATTGCATTTGTTGTCTTTTGACTTCTCAGCAATGTCTGCATAATTTATGAAAATTCTATAATAAGATTTGTTTTTCCTAAAGAAATATTGGGAATGTTATGTGCTTATCTTCTCACAGAACAACAACAAAAAAAAATATTACTGTGATAGGATTAGAAAATGTTGAGATGGAAGATTGGAAAGTGGAACCTAGATATCAGAAGACTCCCAGTTATAGGATTTCAGATGAGGTGGTTATATCACGATAACTTTCACTATCTATTGAACTGATATTTCTTACATATGTGTACTTTATAACACTGTCTAATTGGTGGGACAAGTAGGAAGACAAACCTGGCTGGTGTGGCTCCGTGATTGAGGGTCAACCCATGCACCAAGAGGTCACTAGTTTGATTCCCGGTCAGGGCACATGCCCCGGTTGTGGGCCTGATCCCCAGTGGGTGGCATGCAGGAGGTAGCCAATCGATGTTCTCTCTCACAGATGTTTCTATCTCTCTCTCCCTCTCCAACTTCTTCTTTCCCCAAAATTAGTAAAGGATGCAGGAAGACAATGCTGATATTCATTTTTGAAAGATGATTTGTCCTCACTAAAATTACAGATTCACATACAGCTTGGTTTACCTTCTGGAAATAGTATTCATTACCTTGACTTTGCCTCTCATCCTTGTTTATTCTTACACACATACATGTACACAAAATGTACAAACTTGCACATGCACATTTTCAGCTTGCAATTTTGTGGTAATTATATTGCCATAATTTAGTAAAATGAATTTCTAAAATTGCTTTTAGTTCATTATGAGTTCTCTGTTGTGAGGACAAGGTGACAAACCACAGAACCTGAAATGGATACAATGTGACCCAATGAATGAAAAATCTAATTTCTTTCCCCTCATTGTATAAACACCATAAATTTTAATCCAATTTTCTGAATATTCATAGTCCCTTGATTATGAGATTCTTTTTCTGAAAAAGAGAAAAGGCTTTATTTGTAATAAGAGATGTTAGGGTGAGTCTACTTGTTCAGTATCACTTGAGGTGATTTAATAATTTACATTTCTTTCATGTGTTTGAAAAGTATACTTTGTTATAGTCAATAGGTACTGAAGTCACTAACATCAAACCTTGCCTTCTCATCCCCTCTCCTGTGAAATAAATATCTGAACAAGAATTACTTTATCTTAGAGGCACAGACAGTATAATTATGCCAATTTTCAAGGCAGCTCAAATGTTTAGATAGAATGTATTTGAAAATCAGTATTTTCACTGTTCATTTGAATCAGTCTCATTAGATAGCATTACCTTACTTCCACACATCAATTAATGAAGTGACTAGACTAGAGGATAAATCACTATATCCCTGGCTTTCGTGTGCCATCAGAATAGGTGCAGAAACAAATGAAGGACGCCAAACAGTATGCATGCAAAAATATATATTAATCATTTTTAATGTGATTATATAAAGGAGTAGAAATATTTTGAAGTCAGAGTTGAAGTCCTGGTGTTGCAAACCAAAACTGATTCAATGGGAGGTGAAGTTTAAGTATTTTGTGTCTTAAAAGTCATCATTAAAATGTCCATATTACCCAAAGCAATCTATAGATTCAATGCAATCCCCATCAAAATACTAACGGCATACTTCACAGAATTAGAACAAGTACTTCAAAAGTTCATATGGAACCAAACAAGACCTCAAATAGCCACAGCAATCTTTAAAAAAAGGAACAAAGTTGGAGGGATCACATTACCAGATTTCAGCTTATACTACAAAGCCACTGTAATCAAAACAGCCTGGTACTGGAACAAGAACAGGCACATAGACCAGTGGAACAGAACAGAGAACCCAGAAATGGACCCAAGGCAATATGCTCAATTAATATTTGACAAAGGTGGGAAGACCATACAGTGGAGTACGGACAGCCTCTTTAATAAATGATGTTGGAAAAATTGGACAGCTACATGCAAAAAAATGAAACTAGACCATCAACTTATACCCTACACAAAAATAAACTCAAAATGAATCAAAGACTTAAATGTGACTCATGAATCCATAAAAAATCCTAGAAGAAACTGTAGGCAACAAAATTTCAGAATTTTCACTGATATATCACCTAAGGCAATAGAAACAAAGGAGAAAATGAACACATGGGACTACATCAAACTCAAAAGCTTCTGCACAGTGAAAGATACAATCATCAAAACGGAAAGGGTACCCACTGTATGGGAGAGCATAATTTCCAATGATATATCAGATAAGGGGTTAATTTCCAATATATAGAGAGTGCTCATACAACTCCACAAAAGGAATACAAAGAACCCAATTTAAAAAATGGGCAGAGGAACTAAATAAACACCTCTCCAAACAGGACATACAAATGGCTAAGAGACATATAAAGAAATGCTCAACATCACTAATCATCAGAGAGATGCAAATTAAAACAACAATGAGGTATCACCTCACACGTGTCAGAATGGCCACCATCAACAAATCATCAAACAAGTGTTAGTGAGGGTGTGGAGAAAAGGGGACTCTAGTGCACTGCTGGTGGGCATGCAGACTGGTGCAGCCACTATGGAAAACAATATGGTGTTACCTCAAAAAATTAAAAATTGAACTTCCATTTGACCCTGTGATCCCACTTCTAGGAATATACCCTAAGAAGCCTGAAACACCAATCAGAAAGAATATATGTACCCCCATGTTTGTAGCAGTACTATTACAATAGCTTAGATCTGGAAACAGCCCAAGTGTCCATCAGTAGATGAATGGATAAAAAAGCTGTGGTATATGTACACAATGCAGAACTACGCAGCTGTAAGAAAGAAAGATCTCTTATCCTTTGAGACGACATGGAGGGACCTGGAAAGTATCATCCTAAATGAAACAAGCCAAACAGAGAAAGACAAATATCATATGATCTCACTTATTTGTGGAATATAATGAACATACCAGTCTGAGGAATGGGGTAGTCTCAGAGATGTGGAAGTGGGGTACAGACTGACAATCCCCAGAAGGAGGGTGGTAGGGGAGAGATAAACCACAGAACTTATGGACAACAAAGCTGGGGACAGGGCAGGGAGGGAAGGGGAGGGAGGAATCAGTAGAGGAAAAAGGAGAAACATCTGTAACAAAAATTTATTAATAATTAAAAAAAAGATTAAAAATAAATAAATAAATAAGTCATATATAGCCCTGAGCCTCTTTAACGAAGAACAAGGCTTAGGGTAATCTGAGTTTATGATCTCAGAAATCACCATATGAGCCCCTGTCTTTTAGTAGTGATGAAACCAGATTCCACTAATTGGTAACGGGTTAATTTTTGAAAAGACAAAAAAAGCAGCAGGACCAAGGTTGAAAAAGAAATTAGGTACTTCCCACACATCATGCAACCAGCCAAAGCCACGTCCCTGCCTCAAGCAGATTTTCCCTTTTACAAAAAAATACAGTGTAGCTATTCTGTTGTTCAAATTCTCCAAGGAAAAGAGCTCTTTTTTCCGCTTGCATCATTTATTTAAGGTTACCTATTTGCTAAGGTAAGAACATTTAGGTACCAAACAGAAGAGTGTATAAAACCTATATTGCAACATTTTATTTATTTTTCTTTCTATGGTGATCTTTATGGTGATGGCAAAGTATTTCTTTTGAGATTCACATGCCTTCTCCCATATATCTCCACATCCTTTATTATTCCTAATGATTTGCTGACTACATTATAGATTATGAAGCACGAATGTATTCTCACCTCAATGCAGGCATCCTATGCATGCAGCCAAGCATCTACACATTGTAGAAACTTATGAGCACATCTGAAAATCGTGGTTAAAAATGTGGCTTCAACTCTGCTGCTTACTGACCCGCTTACTGACCATGAGACTCTGACTTGCTCTTGAACTACCTAAACTTAGTTCACCACCTAGTTCTTTGGTTGGCACACTGTTCATTATAAATTCCACTTCCTAGTATTCAGACTCGGTTTGTCACTCATCTATTTTTACTAATTATGACCTATGATCTCTCTAGTTCCTGATTCAAAGGGTTTGTCCCTGGATGCCTGATGGGAGGTATTTCCTGAGAAGTAACAATGTAGCAGTCTGTGGGGGTGGAGCACCAGGCCCCTGTGTTCCTTTGTGTATGTCTGGACATTCCTTGGTTATCTCAGCCCTGCCCCTTGCCTGTCTACAGGAGAATAAGACTGCTGTCAGAAGGCCCAGAGCTCATAGTTTCTGTCCAGGGGTCTGGAGAGAACTGTGCCCACTTAAAAACAAAAAAAGGAGCAGGGAAAGAAATTTTTACAAGGGATAAAAGTAAAAAGCGGTACAGGACCTGGGGAACTCTTGGTCCTGTAACGGTTTCCAGTGCAGGAGAGTGTATATTATGGTGTTCTGAGGGCCTCTGCTTCACAACAAAGAGACCATGGCTGAATGATATCCCAAAGGGCTTTGCAAAATTTTGAACACACTGAAACCAAAGTTGTTGTTTTTTTTTTAATGCTGACTACTCTGTTGAGAATAATCCAATTAAATATTTTTCTATGAACTGAGGGATGTGGTGACAACTTAGAAAATAAATATGATGTTGAATTTCTGTGCCTTGATATCTATGGTAATTTTCAAAAAACACAATTTCCCACAAAGATTCAGCCACTTTAAATGGAACGAGCCCTGTGTCATTGTTAACTGTTTCCCATAGTTCCTTGGACATATTGCTTAACAACTTCAAGCTTCAGTTTTTTACTATGAGATGGAACTGACAGCTGGCTCTGCCTATCTAGAAAACAAGACCGGATCAATTGAGGTGGGAGAGAAAAAGAAATGTTTTATACAGCATTACTTTTATTTTTTGTTTAATACCCAATACATTTATCTTTTGAATTTACAAAAATAAAAACTAAAACTCTTTTTAAGTATCAAAAAGTTATTTCTGTAAATGAGGCATAGGCAGACAGGCATAAACAATCCATACATGAGTAGACACGGTCTTGTTTCATTATAATTGTAATGAAGTTAGACAATAAAGAAGGGGAAAGTCCAGATCTGATTTTCACCACCTGGAGACACTTTCATGTTTTGTAAATTTAAGATTCTGGCAAGGCTCTGGGATCAGAGCCACTTAGGAACCTTGTTTGTCTTTTGAACCAAACACAAGGTATAAAGGCATTGTTATTCTGGGGCATTCAATAGTGTCCTCTAGTTACACAGACACCTGGATTGTTTGGAGGGAAAAGCAATTACCCAGTGTTCACTGCTCATAGAACTCTTAAAAATATGAGCTTTTTTTTTTTTTCCTGTCACAAATTTTCTGTACAGCTTGATTCAAATAAGAAGGGCATATGGCCCCAGTGTGTGCTGAACACTTAGGACATCACAGGATGTTCTAGAGCACATCTCAGTGAGTTCTCTCAACAGCCCTGCTCAATAATAAGGGGTATTATGCTGTACTTTTTCTTTTTAAATGAGGAAAGTGAATTTAAGTGGCACATTCAATGTTCACATAGTAAAATAAATCTGGGATTCAAAATCGAGTTGTTTTGCTCCCAACCTCATGATCTTTTCACAATCATTTCAAGGCACTGGACTGCCCAGAGAGTCAAGGTGAGGAACGCAGGGTTTCTCTTCATGAGTTGTTTTAGCTCAGTATACTGGGCATGTCCTTGTCTCCAAGGAAAAATGGAGATTCAAATAACATGGCATTTAGGATAGAAAATATAAACAGGCATAGTTTCTTAATAAAGATCACCATTTCTAGTCTAAGAGTCCCTTGGACAGATCCAAGTCAGGCTCCTTCAAGAATGTCTAAGCCCAGATAGTATGGCTCAGTGGTTGAGTGTCAACCCATGTAGCAAGAGGTCACTGGTTCAGTTCCTGGTCAGGGCACATGCCAGTGTTTCAGGCTTGATCCCCAGTAGGGGGCATGCAGGCCGCAGACAATTAATGTTTCTCCTGATGTTTCTGTCTCTCTCTCCCTCAAGAAAAATCAATAAAAACATTTTTAAAAAATACCTCAAGAGTATATTCCAAATAAGTAACCATGGCCTCTACCTTTGGAGTTTTTTTCTTCAGAATGTCCAGGCTGAGCCCTGAAGATCCTCATGTTCTTCTCTTCAGTACCTACACTGGGTGGTTTGGATGAGTGGGGTCATTTCTTTAACCTGGATTGTTAATGTCAGATTAGATTAGACTCCCATTCACAAGTGGAGATCAGACATGCTTGCAAAGCTCTTAAAACACCTTATCTCGGAAAGTCAGATTTCAGACATTTAGACAGACTGTATTGTATAGTCATTAGAGCACAGGTACTGAATTCAGAAAGCCTGAGTTCCATCTTTGGTTTATGTCATATTATTTTTGTATCTAAGCATGCTATTTAAACTCTGTATTCTGAAGATAACACAGCCTTGCACAGGTATGAGAAGATCAAGGAAACAAGCAAGCTACAGTAAGCACTTGACTATCCTTATTGTTATGGATGCTGCTGGACACCAGGGATAAGCCCGGTAGCTGCCCACAATCAGCATTTCAGATGGTCCACGATCTCAGCGGTTTACAACAATAAGCATTTGTGCTTACACTCAAGGAGGTTTAGGTCAACTGTGATTTGGCTGAGCCTCTCTGGATCTCAGCTGGATGGATTTGTTTTAGGATGTGGATAAAATTGAGCACCTCTTCAGGCTCTGGACTGGGTTCAGACCTGCTCCATGAGCATTTGTTCTGGGCCCCAGAATGCAGGCCAGCAAATGCCCGAGGCATACTTCTCTCAGAGCCAGTCACTGAAGTGCAGAGGCCAAGCTGAGCCACAAGAGCGCGTGCGAGGCCTCGGTCTGTGTTGCTTCAGGTCACATCCTGTTGGGCAGAGCCAGCCATGCAGTCAAGGCCACACTGTGCTGCTTGAGAAGGAAATTGATTTCATTAACATGAGATTGGGGGCGGGAGTGAAAATAATGAAACAATGATACAGATTCTCAAAGAGGATAATAGTAATGACTCTCAATGAATAAAAACAATGCTCTTTTACTTTTGTTGTGAGGCTACAATTCGCCATGTACTGTGATTTATGTTGGTGTTTCTGTAAAGGTAAGAAAATGAAAAGTCACCATCACCTGTTACCTTTAGTTAACTTTTCCTGGCTGAGAAACACATTTATGTTGTTTTACTTTTAGAGGTGGCTCCAATGAACTTATATTAGAACCACTGGTTTCTTCCTGGAGACTTGAGAAATGGGGAGAGACAGCAGGGTATGCACATCCTGGGAGTTGGGTCCTGTCTACAGGAGAACGTTTGCTGGGACTTGAGAAAAGGACCACCCATTTGAGTTGAGTAAAGCGGCAAACGTTCCTTGTGAATCAGTGTTATCCTAGGTTTGTGCCAGATAGAACTTAAAACTGAGTTTAGAAACATCAAAAGGTTCAATAAGAAAGTAAACAAAAGAGAAAGTTGAAACCTTAAAAACAAACAAAACTAGTCAGATCTTGGAGGGGTTTGACTGGAAGAGTAAAAAGATTAGACTTTATTGTATAGGAGAAGTTGACCCTGGCTAGCTAAAGTTAGTGTATAAGAGATTCACTTTCCTGGAAGTATTTTTTTCTTTTTTTATCCTAACCCAAGAACATTTTTGTATTTATTTTCAGATAGAGTGGAAGGGAAAGAGGAAGAGAGAGAGAAACAGCGAGTGAGAGAGACACATGGTTGCCACCCACACGACCCCAACCAGGGCAGGGATAAACCACAACCCAGGTATATGCCCTTAGCAAGAACCAAACCTGGGACTCTCCGGTCCACAGGCTGACGCTCCAACTGCTGAGCCAAACCGGCCAGGGCACAACCTAAGCTTACTGGCTAATAATTTTAAAGAAAAATAAGAAATTGACAGAAAAATGATCAGGATACCAATAAAAATTGAAAATATTTTGTAGTTTTTTTATTGACAAGGAAATGCAAAAGAGCATAGACATTTGAGAGGTTCAACTTTAATAAGTTACTATTGAAATGCAGATTATAACAACAATGTGCTGCATTTTTTTTCTTCAAAATTTTTTCAAAATTTAAAAAATGGATCAGAGTGTGGTAGGAACACTTAACATGAGACCTACCCTCCTAGCAAATTTTAAGTTTACAATACATTTTTTTGCTGACTTGATACAATCAAGAAAGAGTTTTACAGGAGAAAATATTGCTAATATGCAGCAGCGGCAACAGTGTGGGGCAAGCATGGTCTTATCAATCTGTAGTGAAGTGTAATGTGACCCAGCATTTTTAGACCAAAATTTGTCAGCATCTGTAGAAATTTTAAATGTGCATTACTTTTGTCCAGTATTTGTATTCACAAATATTTATCCGAGAGAATAAAAATAACAATTATAAAACAAACAAACAAAAACCTTGTCAAGTAGACTTTTCATGGAAATCTTTCAATAGCAAAATTGGGACTAAATTAAAAATGCACCATAATAAGGAAGTAGGTGTACACACTGAATTACATCCATGACATAAAATTCTCTGCAACATTTTTTTTTTCTAAGATTGGTCTTAAGAAATGTCAGAGAACTGCCCTGGCTGGTTTGGCTCGGCAGTTAGAGTGTCACCCTTTGGTCCAGAGAGACCCGGGTTCAGTTCCTGCTAAGGGCACGTATCTTGGTTGCAGTTTGTCCCCGGCCCTGGTTGGATAGTGCAGATGGCAGCCACTCGATGTGTATCTTTCACGTTGATCTCTCTCTCTCTCTCTCTCTCTCTCTCTCTCTCTCTCTTCCTCTCTTTCCCTCCCACTTTATCTGAACAAAAAATGAAAAAATGTCCTCAGGTGAGGATAAAAAAAAAAAAAGAGAGAATCAAATGGCTTATGAATGAACTAACATTAATAGTTATTTTACTGTCAATGTTTCTGGCATGTCAAAATAAGGTTTTTTCTTGTGTTTTTTTTTTCTTTTGAAACTTATTTCAAATATTTTTTTTTAAGTAAAGTAGCTATTTTTTGCATATACAACATGGTGTAAAAATTAGACACACTTTTCCAAAGGCACAGGTTATCAAGACGCACATACAGCCCTGGCCGGTTTGGCTCAGCGGTTAGAGCATTGGCCACAGACCAAAGAGTCACAGGTTTGATTCCACTCAAGGGCACATACTTCAGCTGTAGTTCATCCCCAGCCCTGGTCCGGTAGTGTGGGAGGCAACCAGTCCATGTGTCTCTCTCACATCGTTGTTTCTGTCTCTCCCTCCTTCTCACTCTATCTGAAGATAAATGGAAAGTATGCCTCAGGTGAGAATTAAAAAAAAAAAAAAGAGGCACATACATTGCTGGCTTGAATTCCAGTGAAGAGTAAGAAGTAAAATCTCCTTCCCAGGTCACTCTAAAGAAGAATTGCAATGGCCTTTTCAAAGCTGCAATTAGTGCGACCATTAGATAACAATATATTCGTTAACACTGCGGCTGTTTGGTTTGGTGAATCTTACCTTTTTCTTTTTTCTTTTCTTTTTTTTACACTTATTTATTTACTTTTGTTACAGATGTTTCTCCTTTTTCCTCCACGGATTCTTCCCTCTCCCTCCCTCCTCGCCCACTCCCCAGCTTTGTTGTTCATGTCCATTGTTCATGCATACATGCATATAACTTCTGTGGTTTATCTCTCCCCTACCACTCCCCTTCTGGGGATTATCAGTCTGTACCCAACCTCCATGTCTCCAGGACTACCCCATTCCTCAGACTGGTATGTTCATTATATTCCACAAATAAGTGAGATCATATGATACCTGTCTTTCTTTGTTTGGCTTGTTTCATTTAGGATAATACGTTCCACGTCCCTCCATGTTGTTTCAAAGGATAAGAGATCTTTCTTTCTTACAGCTGCATAGTACTCCATTGTGTATATGTACCACCACTTTTTTATCCATTCGTCTACTGATGGACACTTCGGCTGTTTCCAGATCTTAGCTATTGTAAATAGTGCTACTACAAACATGGGGGTACATATATTCTTTCTGATTGGTGTTTCGGGCTTCTTAGGGTATATTCCTAGAAGTGGGATCACTGGGTCAAATGGAAGTTCAATTTTTAATTTTTTGAGGTAATACCATATTGTTTTCCATAGTGGCTGCACCAGCCTGCATGCCCACCAGCAGTGTACAAGAGTCTCCTTTTCTCCACACCCTCGCCAACACTTGTTTGATGATTTGTTGATGGTGGCCATTCTGACAGGTGTGAGAAGATACCTCATTGTTGTTTTAATTTGCATCTCTCTGATGATTAGTGATGTTGAGCATTTCTTCATATGTCTCTTAGCCATTTGTATGTCCTGTTTGGAGAGGTGTCTATTTAGTTCCTCTGCCCGTTTTTTAATTGGGTTCTTTGTCTTCCTTTTGTGGAGTTGGATGAGCACTCTATATATATTGGAAATTAACCCCTTATCTGATATATCATTGACAATAATGCTCCCCCATACAGTGGGTTGCCTTTCCATTTTGATGATTGTATCTTTCACTGTGCAGAAGCTTTTGAGTTTGATGTAGTCTCATGTGTTCATTTTCTCCTTTGTTTCTGTTGCGTTAGATGATGTATCAGTGAAAATTCTGCTGTGTATGATGTCTGAAGTTTTGTTGCCTACAGTTTCTTCTAGGATTTTTATGGATTCATGAGTCACATTTAAGTCTTTATTCATTTTTAGTTTATTCTTGTATATTCACAGATGACATGATACTATACGTAGAAAACCCCAAAGACTCCATCAAAAATTTACTAGACTTAAATGAATTTTGTAAAGTATCAGGATACAAAATTAATGGCAAGAAATCAATGGCATTCTTATACAACAATGATGAACTCACAGAAACAGAAGCTAAGAAAACAATCCCATTTTCCATTGCGGCAAAAAATTTAAGATACCTAGGAATAAACTTAACCGAAGAAATAAAGGGTCTATTTGCAGAAAACTACAGGTCATTGAATAAAGAAATTGAGGAAGATATACAAAAGTGGAAGCACATACTTTGTTCATGTATTGGAGGAATTAATGTCATTAAAATGTCCATGCTACCCAAAGGAATCTATAGATTCAATGCAATTCCCATCAAAATACCAATGATATATTTCACAGAACTAGAACAAATACTTCAAAAGTTTATATGGAACCAAAAAAGACCTCGAATAGCGACAGCAATCTTGAAAAAGAAGAATGAAGTTGGAGGGATCACATTACCAGATTTCAGGTTATACTACAAAGCCACTGTAATCAAAACAGCCTGGACTGGCACAGGAACAGGCACATAGACCAGAGGAACAGAACAGAGAACCCAGAAATGGACCCAAGGCTATATGCTCAATTAATATTTGACAAAGATGGCAAGAGCATACAGTGGAGTAAAGACAACCTCTTTAATAAATGGTGTTGGGAAAATTGGACAGCTACATGCAAAAAAATGAAACTAGACCTTCAACGTTTTTCTTTTTAAAAAAAAAGCTGAAGAGCTGGCGGAACACCTGACACATTTTTTCAATGCATTTATTCAAATCACAAACCTTTGAATCTCTCAGATCTGAAACTACTAGCTACAGAAATCAAAATGAGAATGGTCATCATTGATATAATGTTTTTTTGTTTATGATGTTTATTGTGCCCTTCCCAGCCAGAGTAGTACCAGGAGACTACATTCCACATTTTTGTGAGAAGTAGGAAATGTTTAAATAGCTCATAAATAGAACATTGGAACAATGAAAACAAATCTTTTATATCTACAGAGAAATCTGCAAAGGTTGATAAGTACAGATTGTTACTTTTTATACCTTAATTAAAAATGTGTTAATTATAAATGTATTAGTTATGCCAATAAGATCATTGTTTTCAGATGATGGACTGAATACATCATCTCCCTCCAACATGTCCCATAATATCTATTAAAATGATAAAATATCAATAAATATTCAATTACATTTAAATTTGTAAACAGAGAGGTAAGGCCATGACACATCCACTAAAGTAGGAAGCATGTGGGGGTAGGGCAGCTGTAACGTGGACAAAGCAGGACAGGTAAGTCTTCTGGAGGGGGTTATTATTACATGAACAACTTGAGGCCATTGGGTAGGGAAAGTAAACATCTCTGGTCTCTTCTTTATATCTATCTGTTTATCTGTCTGTCTTATTTCCATCCACCTATCTACCTAGTGAGGTAGCTAATTAGCTAACTAGCTAGCTACCTACCTACCTGCCTACTTACGTACTTATCTTCCTAAATTACAGATTCTTTAAGGGCAGAGTGGTAGAGGAAATGAGCATTACAATTTCTCATTGCCTACACACATGAGCTCACCACATTAAACATTCTTTCTTATCAGATATTTTTCACACTAGTCTCTGAAAATAAAGTAGGCAGCTATGTTTGTGGTAAACTGGACATGAGACAGAGAAGTAGCACCTACCATCTAGTCCACCTAAGCTCTCATTCTTAAATTTAGACACATATTACTCTACTTTGATTTCTAAGCAAATCTAGTTTAGTAAATGAAGTGAGTACTGGACAGTGAGTACTAAGCTTTCATTTTTAGCTGTAGTTAAAAGGGAAAGGCTGAGGGGGAGGGAGGGGTAGAGCCATAGCTCAGAGCATCATCACAGTGAACAGTTCTTCCCAGCACATGAGCTGGGCCCAGACTGTGCACTGTGACTCTTAAAGGGTGGTCTTACTCTTCATATGTCCTCCCTTCCAAGGTTGTTACCTCACAAAAATGATATTATTTTATCTACTTAGGATAGCCTAAAATGTGCATAATGAAAGTAAGAATCTAATTTCTACTTGTAAAAACCCCTTGATGTTGTTCCAAATAATGACACTGTTGAACACGAAGAACTCAAAACACCCTTGTGCTCAGCAGTGATTGTTGCTTCCCTTTTATCCAAATAATTGCAGTTGTAACTAGGTTAGAATATGTTCTTCTTTGCTTACTTTCCAAAAGAAAAGAATTGTTGACAGAGCTTTACAATTTTATCAGAAATAGATGGCTTCAAGGTCTTCATTTTACCTGAGTAAACTGCGTGAGAGAATGGCTATGGCATGTCCACGCGCAGGAGTCCGAGTTGAACAGTTTGCATGGCCCTACATCAGCGCGCTTCCCTCTCATCCCACACTTTCCATAGCTATAGAACCTGACTCTGGGTCAGGTGGCGTGATACATATGAAAATGGCTTCAAGCTACTCCTTCAATGAAAGTGTTGATTAAAGAGCAAAGCAAAATGTGCTTCTTAAGTTAGTAATATCAGACCCATTCTAACAACTTACAGAACCAGATTCTTATCCAACAATGGTCTACCTCATTAAATTATAAAGCTGACATTTTGATATAGTCTTTTAAAATTTCCTTTGCATGTCTCCTTGTACTCACTTCTCAATTTTGGTGGTTCAAACCATGTAAAAATTTAAGACACAGTTCCTTCTTTCAAGGGTGTGATATTCTGAGGGGACAAAACTAGGCACATACTTTCTTTAAGTTTAATCATGATTTAACACAATCACACACTAGTTGAAAGTAATATGGAGGCAGACTAAATCCAAGGGTGAAAATAGATGAGAACTTTTAGGAAAACAATCCCATAAGGAAGTAACTATTGCCTAAATCTCCTTTTAGAAGTATGTTTTTATTGATTAGAGAGAGAGAGAGAGGAAGGTGGAGAGAGAGAGAGAGAGAGAAATGTGAGAAAGAAGCATTGATTGATTGTCTCATGCACAATCCCTACTGGGGATCAAGCCCACAACCGGGGCATGTGCCCTGACCGAGACCACTGACCCACACTGGCCAGGTCTATTGCCTAAATCTTGAAGAAGTGGTGTAATTTGCACTTGATCCCAAGACATCCAGTTCCATTCCTTACTGAAGTTAAAAAGACAGCTGATTTTTTTTCCTGTTTCAAGAATTGTGCAAGGCACCAGATAGACAAAATGTACAGACACGTTGTACACCAAGAGAAGAAACAGACACTTCATAGATGACTGCCACTCAGATAGCAAGTATAAAATCAGAGTCGGCATAGTGCTGTTTGGGCACTGGGAAAGCAGCAAAAATAAAGGAAGCATTTAAGATGAGCCTTGAAGGATGGGTTGTAGTTAATCTGGTGGAGAAGGGTGGGGAGGAGGTATTTCTAAAAGGAAGAGACACAGAGCAAAGAGATGATGGTATGAATTTACACAGTTTGAGGAAGGATACATATTACAGTACCCACAGGAGCTCTTGTTCTCAGCTTCAAGATTTACAAGTCTATCATAGACCATGTCTGATTCCAGCTACTCAGAAGGATGTAATCCAGAAAGCACCAGCGTACTGGCTAGTCAATACAACCTTCCAGAAGAGTATCGAACTGTTAACATAGTTAAACAACAGTTCTTTCTTTGCCAGCTCCCCTTGCCTCCACTAGGTGAAATCCCCAGTAAGAGAAGAAAACTGATAGCTTGCAGGTCTGTAATCCAGCCTAGTAAAAGGGAGAAACAATTTTATGTCTACCCTATTAAGTTCCTAGTCCAGTCTAAAAATTAATTTTAAAAAAGTTATATTAATAGGAGAACAACAACATTTAATTCTGTACCTAAAAGAGCTCCATAAGAATATGAGGTCCACAGGCAGTCAGGCCATTGAGGTTTACATGCCATCCTGAGCTAAGGAGAAAGGGGGTCAGAGCATCAAAGGGAAGAAAGATAATTCACAGGAAAATAGGCAGAGCAAATGTTAAGCAATCGGGAGTTTGCTCTGCCTTGCTGATGAATCTTTCTGATGTCAAAAGAGGTTATCTTTGGTAATAGCTCTCTTCCTGGCAAAATCTCCCTATCTAAAATCTTTTAGACATTTAAGGGGAAGGTAAAAAAACAAAAACAAAAACAAAAACTTCCTGAGTCTTCTGTTTCTCAAAAAATAATCAGCCTAAAATAATCCTCATACCAAAGAGACACATTTTGGAATGACAAATTTTTCTCTCTTACACTAGTTTAGGAGTTTCATTCCCAACATGAGCCAGAAACTATTAATCACTTCAGAGAATTGATTCTTGGGTCTTTACATGGAACATGCCAGTTAGGAGTCCCCCTTGTGAAATTTCAAAGCTGTGGTTCTGTATCAAATTTTTATTATCTATACAAAAATATCCCAATCCAGATACAATTTAATAACCAGGGGTTGTAAAAACCATAAGCAGTGCTGCTTACAAATATATTTCATCACTGACCTTTGTCAAATCTCTTCCGGAGCAGAGACAGTTAAGTAAAGGTCACATTCTTTTTAAGAATATGCAAGTGGCCCTGGCCGGTTTGGCTCAGCGGTTGGAGCATCGGCCTGCGGTACAGAGAGACCCAGGTTCGGTTCCCGCTAAGGGCATGTACTTCGGTTGCAGTTTGTCCCCGGCCCTGGTTGGTCGTGCGGGTGGCAGCCACTCGATGTGTCCCTTCACATCGATGTTTCTCTCTCTCTCTCTCTCTTCCTCTCTCTCCCTCCCGCTCTATCTGAACAAAAAATGGAAAAATGTCCTCGGGTGAGGATAAGAAAAAAAATATATATATATATGCAAGTGTATTAACCCACAGAGTAGCACTAGGTCCCAAATTTTAGTTTTCAAACAGAGGCTCTCCACTTTAAACATTCATATACTCCAGCCAAAATCTGATTTTATCCATGTAATTTGAAGATAAAGGGCTTGCATATCTGAATATTATGACACTTTCTAGGCATATTCTGAAGTACCCCAATGTTTGAGAACCACTGGTAATGGTACTTGAAAAGGAAGAAGAAGAAGTAATCAGAGATCAATTCATTCATTCATCTACTGCACATTTACTTAGTTCTTTGGCTAGACGATACAGACAGTATTGTGAAATGGTCAATGTTTTGTGTAGAATTTGCAATTTTAACTTCAAAGCAGTGATAAATTTTGTCCAAGGCAGCAAAATAAGTGTATTAGCATTTCTTTTTTTTTTTTCTTCTTTTTTTCAATAATGACTCCACTATTTGGTCAATTACATAAAGAAGGTGGGAGTGTAGCTGAAGGGAATGAGACCAGCTAAGACTGTAAGACTAAATATGGGGCAAGTGTTTGAGGAAATGGCAAGGTAAGTGGAGAGAAACAGGAAGGTCTCAGGGGCTCATTACAGGCACATTATATAGATCTTAGTAACAGGACATAGGGGATAAGGAAAAAAAAGTGATCAAGTGTCCTTGAAAAAATATTACCTGAGATTACTTAATAAATAAAATGGCAGGTCCCCAAAACAATCTTTTCTAGCTCTAATATTTATATTTTTTCAGTATATTCTTTTAAAACCTCTTTCATATTTTCTGACCTTTTCAGATGCCCTTAACTTATCTGTTCAGGTGGCCTGTATTTTCCTTCTAATGCTTCCTCAAGATCAGGATAGTTAAGGCCTTTCGAGTTTTATTCTTGTTATAAATGAAATCATCCCCTAGGCTATAGTTTTTGCTTGGCATTTCCTAAACAAATACACACCTGTCTAAGACCCTTGGCAGTGGCTTCTCTCAGATGAATCATCGCCATTTCTTTGAGGGAAGGTAATTTCTGTGCCTTTTTCTCATCAACTGTTCTATGTTCCAATTATTTCTAATTCTCAGGTCTCTCTTCCCATTCATCCCTCTCAGTTTAATCTTCTTTCCCTTGTGCAAGGTGAGCGATCATGGTTCCCATAGACTTATGTCAGTATGCCAAATTGCCAGTTAGCAATTAAGGAAGCCCATTCATAAAAAGACATAATTATTCAATTATGTGAAAGTCAGAAGAATAATCTCTTTCCGTGATGCTGGCATCCTGAGCCACATCAAAGAGGCCAGTATTTATTTCAGATCATTATACCTTGATAATTTATCAATTTGACCACCTTCCTATTCTGTGGGACAAACAAAAGGAATCTTTGTCTGCATTTCATGGCCATTGATCATTCCTCTGGCTTTCAAATTGCAAGGCTGAAATCAAAGGAAAAGGGGAGAAGTGATATTCAGTAGCATAATGCTTAGAGTAAAGCATGATCATAGCTCTGTTTTCTAATTGTTAAGTATTGCCTTTGCCTACTTTTATTGTGAGATAAACAAACACTGGGACTACTAAGATAACTACATCTTCTAAGACATTGTACATCAAATACTATTTGCTCTATGATTTTAGAATCAAAACAAACCCCCAAATAATCAACCAAGATGTAGATTTCAATTCAAATTATAGATCCCCAATCTCTGCCAATAATTGCTGTGTGATTTTAGTCAGGTGGGCTTCCTTCTCTAGGCCTAAATTTTCACACATGCAAAATGAAGAAATGGAGACTTGATCATTTTTGACATTTCCATTAGCAAGCTAAAGACTTCATTAATATTCAAGTGATGCACCAAATTAATTTACTTGTTATCATAATTGTTTTTATTCCATAAGCAAAATTCATAAGTAGGAAGTGTGTGATAAATATGAACACAGGAATAGGTGTTTTTTTTTTATAGAGAATATATACCTATAATGTGATTTTATGTCTATTGTATCATCTTTATAAAATGTGAAATCTTAGAATAAGGTCTAACACTTCTGTTTATTTAATCATAAAACAAATATATATAGCACATGATATGAAATCCTCACTTAATCACTTAAAATCTCCTACTTCTCTCCAGAAAAATCCACCTTTAACTGCTTGATGAGCACCCTATCACATCCCATAAGTATTTATCTTTTTTTACATTAATGGGGTTGTGCTTTGCATATTACTTTGTGACTGTATCTTTTTCTCCACTTAGTAATATGCTTTCCAGTGCTTTCCACATCAGCATACATAGAATCTCAGTGATTCTCTTTATGGATGCATGGTAATTAATGACATAAATGTACCATATTTTAATGTATCCATCTGCTGATTTAAATTTGGATTTTTAATATCTTTTTATTTTTACAATGACCAAAATGCTGAGGAAAAAATGTTTGTATTTTTTTCCCCCAGTTACTACTTACTTTCTCAACTTTTTATTTGCCAGAGCTCCCTGTGATTTGAGTAGTGATGCACTACACACCTCATGATTAATTCATAGAAAGATGTTGTTATATGTTGCCTTAATAATGGATCTATATTTATAGTGATAGAAATAAGCTTTTCACCACTCTTTTTTTGGAAAGAGATAGAAACATTGATGTGAGAAATATCTATTGGCTGCCTCCCACATGCCCCTACTAGGGGTCCAGCCTGCAACCCAGGCATATGCCCTGACAGGAAATCAAACCTCTCAGTCCATGGCATGACACACAATCACTGAGCCACACCAGCTGGGCTGCTTTTCACCACTCTTTAATTTTCACTATATTGCTAGATTAATCCAGGGAGCCAGCGTCAATTGCAAACCTGAGAAAGAGCAAATAATCAAAAGATTTAGAAGTATTATTACAATTCTTCACCCAGGGAGCAGGAGGAAGTCTCATTCATAGCCTCTTCCTCCCGAATCTTCTTTTGTCTGTTCTCTGGAAGACTGAATGGATTATGTATATAGAACAATTCAAAAGGGAGAAAAGAAAAGACAAGAGCTATATCAATCCATTCATCCATTTATTCTTTGCTTGGTGTGTGTGTTATTTATTTGTACAATTATTTCTTATTGCATAGGAAATGTTTCTGAAGCATTTAACTTATTCTCTGGTCACTCTAGCAGATAGTAAAATATACTAGAGTTTAGAAGAGAAAAAATTTAAAGAATGCTATTTATTTAACACCATGTTATTCTATTTCTTTTCACAATAGCACAAGGTAAGGTTTTGATTTTAATTATGTAGATACACAGAGTTACAGAGAATGACATTTTGTAGTTAAGAGAGTGACACATTTGCAGTCAGAATAGATTATGAATGTCCTACTGTATGTCTTTACTTCAGATGTCTACTTTCCCAATCTAGGAAATTAAAGTGACACTGCAATACCTGTCTGGTTGAGTTTCACACAAGACTAAGGATACCATTTTTTAAAAAAAGTAATCGTGACTATTTTTATTTTCATTATTGTTTCCTAGTGTGAGTCCAGATGAATGGAAGCAGGGTGGTGTGATTAGCCTTGCCTTGGGGTCCAGACCAAAGAATTTGCTGACATTCTTTCATTTAGCTCCTGACAGAAGACACAGGTCAGAGAATGAGGACAAAAGCCCTGCTTAGGAAGAGGCAAAGAATGACTGTTTTATACAAATCAAGACCAGCTATGGGATGGAAGGGTTCAGACACATTCAATAGGGAAGGGAAAAGATGGTGACATGACCATGTCCCTTCTCCCCACCCAGAATGTTCTTCTTCACCGTCTACATTTACTTCTCTTTACTCACTTGTTGGTGATTTGATCACTTTTCTCTTGTGTCTGATGATGGCCCTTTGCCAAGGTAGGACATGTTCTCAGTGCGTAAAAATTCCTACTTTGCATTTCTTTAGCTCAGAGAGAGCATCCTGACCTCAGTCTGACTTCTTTGCCTTTGGACCAACAATATTCAGATTGGTTTATTTTATTGCTTTGTTCTTTTTTTGTTTTTGTTTTTGCTTCTATTATGCTCTACCATTTTTAGAAAGATGCGTGGAAGTAAAACACTTATTATTTGGGACTAGATAGCAATGTTTTACTCTGGCTTGTACCAGTATAAAGCAGTTGGCTTGACACAATGCATTTCCAAAATGAGTCAGAGTATTTATCTTTATACTACAGTGACAATATCTAATTTCCAAGCTGTTCTAAGTCATAAATAAAATAAACAAGGTGAGACACTTGGCAAAATATGCATGACTGATACTTGATTGTTATTTTTTTTTTTTTGTAGATGACTAAGACTGAATAAAATGAAAAACCCTACAAAAATTTGAGAATATGCTTTCACTATTGTTCATATAATCCTTAGTTTGAAGTTTATACAATATTCCTCTATGCGTGTCATAATTAAGATTTCATTGGCTAATACTGCGTAGTCTAGACTCTCTTCCAGATGGTCCTACTACAGATCAAAGCTAAAGAATCACATTTCTAGGAAAGTATTTGCATATAAGTAAACTCAATAATCACTCTGGACCCTTTGAACTTTGTCAGTCTCTATGGGTGATGACCCTTACTTCTAAATACCTTTGTTACTCAGTGCTAACACGACTGGTATTTGAAACCTTTAGTAAGACTTTCAAAACAATCTACCTTCATTCATAAGAGCAGAACATGAAATGTAATGTCATACATTTATTTGAACTTGAGTTTAAAAACAAGAATAGAGCTTTCATAGTCACTGTCATGTAATACTACACGTTTCTACATGAGACACCAGTGTGTCTTTTGAATAAAATTAGATGGGAAACAAACTCAAAGATCACACTTCAAACAGTTTCCAACAGTAACCCATGTCCTTTTGTTATAGGCTTAGTATAAAATCTATTTGATTTTGTAACCAACAATATTGAGATATACTTCCTTTATTACTTATACTATCTAACTAACTACAGAGAGGACTTTACAAATAAAAGGATTTTATAAATGAAGACACATAGGCAAAAATAAAGTGGAGAGAAGTGAGGAGATTATACATAAATAGTTTAAAACACTGCAGGCTGTTCAAAATGACTTGAAAAATGTTGAAGGTAAAAAGAAATGAGCAGAAAACTGCAGATTGCTCTCCCCACCTGGCTCAGTCCCAGTCTTCCTTTTATTTATTTGTTTGTTTGTTTGTTTGTTTATTATTATTTTTTGTATGTTCCCTTAGTGGGAACTGAACCAGGGACTCTCTGGTCCACAGGCAGACGCTCCAACTGCTGAGCCAAACCAGCCGGGGCCCAGTCTTCCTTTTAGAATCAACCCGTTATCTTCCTGGCTGGTGTAGTTCTCTCTTCCTCTGTTCCCTTGGCATCTGCAACCTCTCCGTCAAAACGTGCACAGTGGGCATATTGTAAGAGTCTTATGTGCTCCTCTGTCTCCAGTACTATGCTGTAAGCATCTTGAGGATCTTATGTTTAGAATTCCATCTCCACTCTGTAGCATACAGTTTGTGATTAATATATTATTGAAATGGAGTTAAGGCAGGTCTTTAATGAAATCATCAAAGATCATTGTACATAACTTTACTGTTGCTAAGGTGTAATCTCACGGTTTCAGTGATTATGAACTAAATACATCAGATATTCTGGTCAAAGAAATAATGGGGTGTAGGGAGATACACCAGTATGAGATTATATGCAGAGTCCCTATATTTTTTGATTGATTTATTTTTCCTGCACTGACACCCTCCTCCTATTCCTGCCCCTCACCCCTCAGCATTGTTGTCTATGTCCATTGGTTAGGTTTATACGCATAAGTTCTTTGGTTTATCTCTTCCCTGCCCCCCATCCCCGCCTCTGAAATTTGTCAGTCTGAACCCTACTTCTATGTCTCTGGGTCTATTTTGATTATCACCTTATTTTCCACAAACAAATGAGATCATGTAATACTCATCTTTCTCTGAGTGGTTTATTTTGCTTAGCATACTACTGTCTAGGTCCCTCCATGTCATCTCAAAGGATAACAAATCTTTTTTTCTTACACCTGCATAGTTTTCCATTGTATACATGTACCACAGCTTTTTTACCCACTTATCTATTGATGGACACTTAGGCTCTTTCCAGATCTTAGCAATTGTAAACATTGCTGCTATGAACACAGGGCTACATATATTCTTTCTAATTGATGTTTTAGGCTTTTTAGGATATATTCCTATGAGTGGGATCACTGGGTCAAATGGCAGTTCAATTCTTAATTTTTTTGAGAAAACACCATATTGTTTTTTATAGTGACTGCACCAGTCTACATTCCCACCAGCAGTGTACTAGAGTTTCCTTTTCTCCACACCCTCACCAGCACTTGCTGTTTGATAATTTGTTGATGGCGGCCATTCTGGCAGATGTGATACCTCATAGTCATTTTAATTTGCATCTCTCTGATGATTTGTGATGTTGAGCATTTTTTTTACATGTTTCTTGGCCATTTGTATGTCCTGTTTGGAGAGATGTCTATTTAAGAACTCTGCCCATTTTTTAATTGGGTTCTTTGTCTTCCTCTTGTTGAGTTGTATGAGGTACTCTATATATTTTGGATATTAACCCCTTATCTGATATATCATTGGACATTATGCTCTCCTATATACTGGATTTTTTTTCCATTTTGATGGTTGTTTCTTTTGCTGTGCAAAAGCTTTTTAGTTTGATGTTGTCCCATGTGTTCATTTTTTCCTTTGTTTCTCTTCACTATTGTTATCAGTGAAAATTCTGCTGTGTGTAATGTCTGAAATTTTGTTGCCCACATTTTCTTCTAGGATTTTTATAGATTCAAAAGTCATTTTGAGTGTTTTATTTATTTTGAATTTATTCTTGTGTATGGTATAAGTTGATGGTCTAGTTTCATTTCTTTGCATGTAGCTGTTCAATTTTCCCAACACCATTTATTAAAGAGGTTGTCTTTACTTCATTGTATGTTCTTGCCACCTTTGTCAAATATTAATTGAGCATAATGTCTTGGGTCAATTTCTGGATTCTCTGTTTGTTCCATTGATCCATCTACCTGTTCTTGTGCCAATACCAGGTTTTTTTTATTACAGTGGTTTTGTAGTATGACCTGATATTCAGTATTGTAATACCACCTACCTTGTTTTTCTTTTTTAAGGTAGCTGTGGCTATTCAAGGTCTTTTTTGGTTCCAGGTAAACTTTTGGAGTGTTTGGTGTAGTTCCATGAAATATGTCATTGGTATTTTAATGTGAATTGCATCGAATCTATAGATTTCTTTGGGCAGTTTGGACATTTTAATGATGTTAATTCTTCCAATCTCTGAACAAGTATATGCTTCTACTTTTGTATATCTTCCATTATTTCTTTTTTTAATATCCTGTAGTTTTCTGAGAAGAGGTCCTTTACTTCTTTACTTCTTTGGTTAAATTTATTCCTAAGTATCTTAATTTTTTTGTTGTAATGGTAAATGGGATTTTTTGTTGTTGTTTTTTTAGTTTCTCTTTCTGTGTGTTCATTATTTGTGTATAAAATGCCAATGGTATCTGGATGTTGATTTAGTATCCTACTACTTTGTCAAATTCATTTATTAAATTGAATAGTTTTTTGATGGCTTCTTTAGGGTTTTCTATGTACAGTATCATGTCATCTGCAAATAATGACAGTTTCAGTTCTTCCTTTCCAATTTGGATCCCCTTTATTTTTTTCTTCATGTCCAATTGCTGTGGCTAAGACTTCCAGTACTTTGTTAAATAAGAGTGGCAATAGTGGGCATCTTGTTCCTGTTCTTAAAGGAAATACTTTTAGTTTTTGCCCATTGAGTATAATGTTGGCTGTAGGTTTGTCATACATGGCCTTTATTATTTTGAGATATGAACCTTTTATTCCCACTGTGCTGAAAGTTTTATTAAAAACTGGATGTTGTATTTTGTATTTTTGTAGTTGAACCAATGTGTGACTTTTCTAAATGACATCTTATGAGGATCTTGGATCCATGAATAAACACTATGAGTATTTACTTTTAAGTAGAAGGGCGCTTGATTAAAGGTAGAATTTAAATCATAGTTAAGAAGAGAAACCAAATCAAAAAGGGGGAAGTGATACCAAGCAAGATCAGATAAAAATATATGCAAGAAAATTAGTTCAGAGTATCAGGAAGCAATTCTAAATGTTATTCAGAATAACAGGTGGATGGGAAATGATTTAGAAGTTTATATTTTACATATATCTCTGGATGTCATGACTTAAATAGTTTGGCACAATTTAACATCCTGGTTGCATGGTTATGAGATGGATGGTGCAAGTTGGCTTAAATAAGCCATACAGGTCAGGAGCAAGTAGAAGTGGTTAACAAGAGAAAGAGTCCCTTTTGCAATGCTGTCACATGGACACGAGCTAAGAATTGTGGGACATGCAACAAAAAGAAATGTAATCTACCTTGAAGAATTGTGCAAGATTTCACACAAGAGGAAAAAATTGAATGAGGTCATAAAAAATGATTAAGAGATCAACATACTAAATTCAAAAGGGGATGGTGAGAAACTTATGATTATTACATTTTAATGCCATTGAATGTGGATTAATTTCTAAAACTTGGAAGTTTCTCTTATAGTTCTAATACAGTGTCTATAAATGCTTCTTAAATGGCTTGATAGTTTTATGTTTTCTGTTTTGATACAAAGAGGATTAGCATAAACAAGACATTCTTAAAACTGTGAATTTAATCATGTCAATTATTCTTTTTATGTATGAGGTCTTCTCTGTTTCAAGAAAAGTCTTAGCAGATTCATTATCATGTTTGTGCTCTCTCCCACATGCACACATCACAAACCTTGTTAGGAAAGTTCAGGTAAAGATGAAAAAACCAAAGATCAAAGAGTATAGTTCTTGTCTAATGTCATCCTGTAAGCAGTAAATCCTATGATTCAAAAAAAAAAAAAATTTGACTTGAAATCCTCTTTTCTTCCTTGTGCAACATGTTGCCTTTCCATGGATATCTGATGCACTTAAATCCAGAGTCATCTAAATGAGAAAACAATGTCCTTCAAGAAAATATAGTTGTCTCAACACCTAAGGCAAGAGAAACAAAGGGAAAAATGAACACCTGGGACTACATAAAACTATGAAGCTTCCCCACAGCAATAGAAACAACCATCAAAAAGGAAATGGATCCCACTATATGGGAGACCATAATTGCCAATGATGCATCAGATAAGGGGTTAATTTCCAAACTATATAGAGTGCTCATACAACTCAACAAAAGGAAAACAAAGAACCCAATTAAAAAATGGGCAGAGAACCGAAATAAACACCTCTCCAAACAGGACATACAAATGGCTAAGAGACATATGAAGAAATGCTCAGCATCACTAATCATCAGAGAGATGCAAATTAAAACAACAATGAAGTATCACCTCACACCTGTCATAATGGCCGCCATCAACAAACCATCAAACAACAAGTGTTGGAGAGGGTGTGCAGGAAAGGGGACTCTAGTACACTGTTTTTGGGAATGCAGACTGATGCAGCCACTGTGGAAAACGCTATAATGTTTCCTCATAAAGTTAAAAATTGAACTTCCATTTGACCCAGTGATCCCTCTTTCAGGAATATACCCTAAGAAGCCTGAAACACCAATCAGAAAGAATATATGTACTTCCATGTTCATAGCAGCACTATTTACAATAGCTAAGATCTGGAAACAACCCAAGTGTCTATCAGTAGATGAGTGGATTAAAAAGCTGTGGTACATATACACAATGGAGCACCATGCAGCTGTAAAAAAGAAATATCTCTTTTTCTTTGAGATGACATGGAGAACCCTAGAGAGTATTATCCTAAGCAAAACAAGCCAAGCAGAAAACGACAAATATCATGTGATCTCACTTATTTGGGGAATATAATGAACTAAACAAACTGCTGAACAAAATTTACCCAGAGACATAGAGGTGGGGTACAGACTAACAAGCCTCAGAGGAGGAAGGGTTTGTGGGGGAAATGACAAACCACAGAACTTACATCCATGTATGCATGACCAATGAAAATAGACAACAAAGCTGGGGATGGAGCAGGGGCGAGGGAAGGAGGGTGTCATTGGGGAGAAAATGAGAAACATCTGTAACAAAAACAAATTAATAAATAAAAATTTTTTTAAATAAAGAAAATGTAGTCTCTCCCAAGAATGGTAATGATCCAATAAGGAAATCAACAAAATTAAAAAGTCAAATGGGTCTTCTTTGGGAATAGCCCTTTACATATATGATACATTTTTACTCACATACAAAAAAAATAACATGAAAATAGATAATTATGCCCATTTTTTTCAAAACAAAAGAATTACATTCTGACTAAATTTTCATTTTCTCTCAAAAGACTCATTGGTGTCTAAACAAAATATTCTGTGAGAGGGTCTTGACTCAGAGCAAGAAAGAAGCACTGCTCTTTTAACTAGTACTACTGGAAACCAGGAAGAGCCCCTCCCAGAAAAAGGGGGTTTTGATGTGATTAATCAAGAGGAGATTCTAGTTGGGAATTTGAAGATGTTTTATTTGAGCTGAACATGTTTGGAAACGAGTCAGCAAATCTGGTTTCTACTCCCAAGGGTTGTCAATGAATGAACCTAGCCTAGATATTCTCCCTAAACTTTAAGCAAATAAGATATTTGATAAGTTTTGTATCTTTTACAGCCTGTATTAGTTCCTGGTGGCTAACATCACAAATTGTTACAAACTTTATGGCTAAAAACAACAGAAACCCATTTTTTTCTAGTTCTGGAGGCCAGAAATTCAACATCAGTTTCACTGGGGTGAAATTGAGGTATCAGATGTCATCAGGGCTATATTCCCTTCTGAGGCTCCAGGTGATAATCCATTCCTTGTCTCTTCTAGCTTCTAGTGGCTGATGGCATTGTTTGTTTGTTTGTTTGTTTGTTTGTTTGTTTATGGCCCATCACTCCAGTAGCTATCTGCCTCTAAGATTACATTGCCTTCTCTTCTTCTGAGTGCATAACCCATCTTTGTCTTTGTCTTATAAGGTCACTTGTTATTGCATTTAGGGACCTTAGAGATAATTGAGGATAATACCCTCATTGTAAAATATGTATAGGTTCTAGGACTTGATATCTTTGGGTGGTCAGTATTAAGCCTACTATAGTACTGGAGATATTGTTTTTATTATTGTTATTATATTTTTAAAATATAATATATACAAGGACAAAATCTTGAGCCATACTCTTTGAAGTCTTTGGGCAAATTACTAAAGTTTTGTCATCTATAAAATGGATATAAAAACAATCACCGTGGCTGGTGTGGCTCAGTTGGTTGAGCGATATCCCATGCAGCAAAATGTTCCCTGTTCAATTCCCAGTCAGGGCACATGTCTAGATTGCAGGTTTGATCCCTGGTAGGGGATGTGCAGGAGGCAGCCAACTGATGTTTCACTCTCACTTCGATCTTTCTCTCTCTCTCCTTTTCTCTATCTCTAATAATAATAATAATGATGATGATGATAATAATAATAATAATAATAAACCCTATCTTATAGGCTTGCTCTAAGGATTTAAAGGATAATACGTTAAAGCACTTAGACAGTGCCTTTCACATTATAGGTGCCCAGTAAAATCTAACTTTTATTATAACCTGTTATTATTTTCCACCCATGAAAAGGATGCATATATAAAAAAAATCCTGTCTGCCAAAGGCATGTATTGAGTAATATTTAATTTAGTTCCTCCTGTTTTATTAATCAAAGACATTTATCACTGGCTGTCAGAGCTGATTCAGCAGGAGATACAGTGCATCCACAATGAGTTGACACAACTCAGCCAAAGGAACAGGCACTTAACATTTTAACCAATGTGTTCAGAGTCTGAGCTAAAGTTCAATACTTGTTGAAATAGTGAAAATATCTACTTTACATCTGATAAGGAATTCAAACATTAGATTTTTCTTTCTATACATTCATTAATATTTTAATTATTCCTTTCATTCCACATTTTCTACCACTGCCCAGGGAGCCCAGGCCTTGCTGAGAACTCTGTTCTTAGGCAATGTTGTAACTTTAAAGACACCATCAGAGCTTCATTGTCACACTAGACATTCTTCATAACATCCGCCACCTCTGATGGGAAGAAAGAGACCATCCGGTGAAAGTTGTAATACATAGCTTATTGCTGTCCTTTAAAAAAGCCCCATTAGGAACCCAACTCAAGCAAGATGAACTATTAATCTTATTGAAATTTATAGCCGTGGGGACACAGGGGAGACTAACCCATGGTCAGCATCCCATGAAGTCTTTAAAAAAGAGAGAAATATGCTCCTTTTACATATTAGATGCTGGGATGATCTAATTGCCTAATCTATCAATGCCCATCTGGGGCTGCTGTGATGTGATCCGCCGAACTCTGCAGCATGGTTTATAGCTCTGTAACAACTTTCATTCTTTTAAAGGCCTTGTGAAAAACAGAGTCCCTTTATTCCTTAGGAGGTACCCATGGCCAGCATCTGGAAAGCAGTGCTATCAAAACTTCAAGGCAGCCCTGGCTGGGTGGCTTAGTTAGTTGGAACGTCATCCCCTACACCATAGGTTGCTGGTTCAAGCCCTGGTCAGGGCACGTTTAGTAGGCAACCAATCAATGGTTCTCTCTCACATTGACATCTCTCTCTCTCTCTCTCTCTCTCTCTCTCTCTCTCTCTCTCTCTCCTCTCCCCTCTCCCTTTCTTAATCTAAAAACACATCCTTGGGTGAGGATTAAAAAAAATCAAGGTCAATGATCGCATTTCCCAAGTGACAGCATTAATTTATCTCTGTGCATGTTTTAAAAAGCACTAATACGGGAAATCCATGTATAATGTGCTACATGTGTGCCTTTATCTTCTATTCCTAGATGTCAAATTATCTGTCTCTTTTATTCTGTAGGGTTTCTAGAACCTGCAAGACACCCAAGCCTGGAGCTTTCAGTCAATGGAGGCAGGTAGGAATCAAATCTAAGTGAAAGAGACTAGAGAGATACATTTCCAGATTTATTCCATGAACTTCAGATAACATGCTTTGAAATCTTATCTAATACTAGGCACTGTGAATTACATTTGAATACTCACAACAAAAGTAAAGATGAGGGAACTGCAGCTGTAAGTGGTAAATAACTTGGCCAAAGCTACATAGCAAATGAAATGCAGACCGCAAGTGAAACTCAGAGTTCAGGGTCCTACCAATCTGCTGCACCAACTTCTGATGAGCTGAGCTACCATCCAGCTTTCTTATTTCCTTTTTCCATTGCCCATTCTCTGTATCTATGGCAGTGACCTTCAACATCTCTCTGGCTATTTCTTGGAAACTTCATTCTCTGCCTCCCCAATAATTTCTTGCTTGGTTCTAGACACCTGATTCCTCCATCCTCAGAGCACAGAACTATATAGCCTCCTACAAACAGATAAAGCATGTAATCTGTGACTCATACCAAAGTCTTGCCTGAGGATACTAACCCCTGACAATCCTATGGTGAAGAGCACAGTACAAAACAGAATTCATAATTCTATATTCAGACGTGACATTGTATACATCTCTTTGTCTTGTAAAGCATTTTAGTGTCCTTTCCTACTATACCCTTTTGTTCAATATTTTATCATATTTTACCAAATTGTAGGATAGCAGGGTTTTGAAAAGAACCAAAAAAAAATGCATATTTAAATTTCACATGGAATTGTTATTTAGCCATCTTACCATGAGTTTCAATATTTCATTGGTAAAATAGCAATGATAATACATACCTAATAGAGTTATTAAGTGGATTAGATAAGAAAACATTTATAAAGCTGAGAGAACAGTAACAAGAACAGAGTAGGCCCTCTGTAACTCCTAACTATTTTAAAAATCATTTTGTTCTTGTTTACAAAGGTTTATTTTATTTAATAAGTCCTTAATGTGTCTCAGCATTAAGGCACTTCATTTATTTTTTCACGTTAAAATCTTACTCTGGTGCTTGGCCTATAGCAAGTGCTCCATACGCAGTAATGAAATTTAATTTCTGAGAGTTGTTTAGACTTAAAATGAATTCATGGAAATTCTTTTTAGTCTAAAAATTCTTGCCGTTATCTAAGACTAATTCATTGGAAATGAATTCTTTTTTTTTTTTTTATTCTCACCCGAGGACATTCTTCCACTTTTTGTACAGACAGAGTGGGAGGGAGAGAGAGGAAGAGAGAGAGAGGGAAACATCGATGTGAAAGGGACACATCGAGTGGCTGCCACCCGCACGACCAACCAGGGCCGGGGACAAACAGCAACCGAGGTATGTGCCCTTAGGGGGAACCGAACCCGGGTCTCTCCGGACCGCAGGTGGACGCTCTAACCGCTGAGCCAAACCGGCCAGGGCGGAAATGAATTCTTTTTCAAGGGAAAAAGATTGGGGAAGTGTGAGTAGAAAAGTAGAGAAAAAAGATTATCTGTGAGATATTTACCTAAACAGTCTGGCAGTGAGAGTGACAGGCTCGGGATCCCCTGTGTGGGAGGGAAGATGAATGGTTTCCAGGGGACCCTGGTGCTGCTTCTTGAAAGGAGCCTACTGTGGCCAGAATCAGTCTTCTAGACCCTGTTTTAATGTAGGAGAAAGGATGGGGAGAGTCATCAAAGGGATGCACACTCTCACACTCCCACAGCAATTCCCCTGGACATATGGGATCTGTTAAGGCAGTCCGGATGTGAGGATGCATGAGGTGGTAAAAAGCACTTGAAATGTTACTTTGTTGCTGAAGCTCTGTGACCTTAGGTGCATTATCGTGAAATAAGAAAAAGAACATCTAGCAAACAGGGCTACTCCGGCAGTTAATGCAAACTGCATTCAGGCTCTTAACAGAGTTTATAGACCTATTGGGCCGGCTGCTATGTATGACAGATATGTATTTTAGGCCAAATGCAAAGAATGTTTGTTATTTCAGATATTTCTTTGTTCATTTTTATTGAACATTAACCCTTAATTGAAGTACTGGCATCAACGTGTTTACTATATGATCCTGTCCTCTAGGCCACATTTTATAGAACAAGAACCATGATCTTAACTAAACATACAAACTTTTCTCTCCTAGAATTTAGTTTGGGTGCAAAGCTTTATTTATATGGTGTGTGTGTGCATGTGTGTTAGAGAGAATTTGTAGTATACCATTTATACTTTTTTCTAGGCCTATATCCTTAATAAATACTTTCCCAAGAACCTCCATCTCACACTTTGCTTCTGGAAAAACCATTCATTCTGAATCAACTGACATGGAAATTACTTGCCAAAAATTAACCAGCTCTAAGGTAGATATAGGTGTCCTTAACATTGCACTGCAAGGCCATTTAATTTTTTTTTTTTTTTATCTTCATCTGAGGACATTTTCTTCAATTTTTTGTTCAGATAGAGTGGGAGGAAGAAAGAGAGAGAGAAACATCAACATGAAAGGGACACATGGAGTGGCTGCCACCCGCACAACCAACTAGGGCTGGGGACAAACTGCAACTGAGATACGCGCCCTTAGCGGGAACCAAGCCCGGGTCTCTCTGGACCGCAGGCCGATGCTCTAATGGCTGAGCCAAACTGGCCAGGGCCATTTAATTTTTTTTTAACTGAGCAGTCTATAGAATCTGCCACATTTGGATAGGTATACTCTATACTCTTTGACCGTGGGAAGGTTACTTAACTTCACATGCCTCAGTTGCATTATCTGTAATATCTATTTCACAATACTATTTGGAGAAATAAAATATCATATGTAAAAATTTTTCCATATGTTCTGGTCTACCTTGTACATTTAATTAGTAGTAGCCTTTGTTTTTCCTATTACCATCACTACAACTATTTCTTTGCAAATGATTTAGAGTTTTTTGTTGTACTTTTTTTCCATTTACAACTGTGTCCTTCTAACTTAAGGTTAAGCCAGAGCTACAGCAAATTCTAAAGTCCGCAGTTTAAGTGAAAACATTAGTGTAAACACAATTGGAAAAGACTGGTTGCCATGGTGATGTTTTTCTCAAAGTAATGGAGAGGTAAGTTAAATGGCAAGGGATGCTGTAAAAATAGTTGTCTGCATTTTTAACTGCATTGGATATGATAGATTGAAGCAAAATCTCAAATTGTAGTGAGCCAGCATTTTTTTCCTGTCTTTAAAATCTTTACTTACAGAAAATGTATTTTTACTCTAGGGCTGCTGTTACCCACAGTAACGTGTCTGTCACTGGCAAACGTTTCTGCAGAAAGAAGGTAGTATTTCATGGTTGTTTTACAGTCTGATATCCTACCTGTGCAATTTTCTGTTCTCAAAATTTTGTCCATATTCATCAACCTTGGACTCAACTTTTTCATATGTAAAGTGTAAAGAAAATTAATATCTGAAGACATGCTTATCTAAGTATTGCATAAGCTGATTCATGGAAAGGAATTAACTGAGGGCCTGGTGTTAATAAATGTGTTTGTTATTACCATCAAATTGGCATCAGCATTGTTGTCATTGTTATCATTATCATTAGCCTCATTATTTTACAACAGTATGCTTTGGGCTGTCCTGAGGGATCATTTAGTTAAATTCCATCATCTTTTAAAGATCATTTACTACATATCAATGAGGTTGACTCTGGTGACGTATATATGATAAAGATGTAACCTCTGAGGACGCAATTGGAAGAGACTGGTTGCCATGGTGACGTTTTTGCCAAAGTAATGGAGAGGTAAGTTAAATGGCAAGGAATGGGGACTCAGAATAAACTGAATGTCCCCTTATATCTGTGGGCTTTATAAAGATAAGAGAGAGGTTTTTCTGTTTACGGTTGAGTCTAAGTAGAGGAAAATGCTTAGTATGATGCTTGGCACTTAATAGGTATTCAACAAAATCTTATCAAATGAATGAGTTAAATAATGGATAGATTGGTAACTGAATACTTGAGTAAAATTGGAACTCAGAAAGGGCTTTGGGTGCTATACAGCATAACACAGGGAACTAACCTAGTCTAGGACAGCATGGAGCAGTAATCCCATGAACACAGTTTATTCTACATCCAATGGGAAGCCTCTGTTTTTACTGATCCCTTCTGCCCTGGCAATGGCTGCTGTTGTCTCAGAAATAGTCAGGTGTAACATGGTACCTTCTTTGACCAGCACATACCATGTTATCATCAAGACCTTTTAAATATAACTTGCTTCCCTAGCTTACTGCTACTCTAATACTTTTAGTTATGAACTGATCCCTGTTTCAAGATCCCATAACCCATGACTTCTTATGTCTCCAGTTTCCTCCCAGGAGTTATTTGTGAATTATATTCACTAGGTCCTTGTGAGATGTGACACTGAATAAGCCCTCTTAACCACAAATCACTACCTCATCACCTCCCTCTTCCCACTCTCTGAGAGGGTATTTATTTTGTCTAATGTTCTGCTTTTTTTTTTTTTTTTAATCCTCACCCAAGGACATTTTTTTTTTTTAATCCTCACCCAAGGACATTTTTCTATATTTTGTTCAGATAGAGTGGGAGGAGAGAGAGAGAGAGAGAGAGAGAGAGAGAGAGAGAGAGAGACATCGGTGTGAAAGGGACACATCGAGTGGTTGCCACCCACACTACCCAACCAGGGCCAAGGACAAACTGAAAATGAGGTACGTGCCCTTAGCGGGAACCGAACCCAGGTCTCTTCAGACCACAGGCTGACGCTCTAACTGCTGAGCCAAACCGGCAAGGGCTAACGCTCTGCTTTCTGTAGGGTTTCTGACTTTGTCCTCTACTGTAGCACATTGGCTAGAGACTTATGAGGGCAAATAATCAATGATCTAAAAGAGAAGATTTCATTGGAAAAATAATTTCTATGAGGCACTTTAATAACTTGTTTTATAGATTTTGCCTAAATTTTTACATAGTTACAAAACAGAATTAAAACATATCAGCAGAGAGATTTTGAAATGTACAAGTAATAAACACATTGAAAATATTAAACAACTTCTTTCCCCACTGAGAAGTATGAGAGTCTGTTTGCCAGGTGCTTGTTTCCTTACTCCATGCTCAAAGGAGCTGAGTGGAGGTGCATGTGTGCGCACACATACCTGGCTCTGTGTGTGCACATACCTGGCTCTGTATGTGTGTGTATATGTGTAGTGTTGAGGTGTAAGGATTAGAGAAACTTAAATGGTAATCATTAACTCTCTTAACTAAGTGCAAATGAAATACACACATTTTAACCAATTCCTTGTAGATGTCACTGATCCCTTCCTCCAAGCACCATTCAAGAAAATTATCATTGAGATTTATCAGGAATCTTTCTCCCATTTATTATGCCCTTGCTGAGCACCCAGATGATCCTGGTATGCTTGCAGCCTCATTGGGTCCCAGGAAGTGAAGTCCTTAGTCAAGAACTCTGACTTGAATACTGGGTGACATGCTGATGCTCAAGTTACTAAGTCTGTCTATAGTTTTTCTTTCCTTCTACACCTAGGCCAAAGATCTGTGTCCTGGCAAAGCCTAGATTCTGACCAGAAGCCCTGTGATTATGTCTCCATTACTTGCTAGAGAGCACATTATGTTAATCTCAGGTTGAGAAACTATGGTTTATTGGATCCCCAATCTATACACAAGTAAATTTTTTATTATCATTTTTGTCTATCGTTTTAGGAACTGGTGAGTAAATGAATGTTTCCTTGCTAAAGAGCTATGTGCCAGGCACCATGTTAAGTACATCCATAGCCATTACCTGAATAAGTCATCACAGCTGCAAGACAAGTGTTTAACGTTCATTTTACAGGTGAGAAAATGTTATGAGAGAAATTAAGTCATTTGTATAAGTAAACATGAGGGTATGTTATCACTGGATGGACCATATGTAAAAACATGTGCAATACAGATACGAGTTTTTAGCTCCTATAGTACCCTTCTACATGCAGACTTTATTTGACAACATTAAGGAACCAAATTCTTGGAATTGAATAATGGTGAAATCGGGCTACAAACCATAATTTATTTTTTTTAGTTCTTCATTGTTGTTGTCTTCATTGAGGCCTGATACCACAAAGAAGAGAGAGAGTAAGAAAAATGGCCAACTAGTTAGGAGTAGGACCTCTGGAAAGAGCTGAAGGCGTTCTAGTTCCCGCACTGTCTCATGTTCGCCTTGTAAACTTTGTGAATACTAAGTTAGTGTATTATAGCACTTAACAACCAGTTTATTTTAAAATATGACTTGGTGTGCAAGGTGCTTTGCATTTTGCCTAACATATAATTTGTGCTCAATAAATGATATTCATTATTACTCATGATAATATGATGTAGTTTTGATTAAGCTGCAAATACTAATGAACAAAGGGCTAATGTAGAAGGCATTGATGGTCACAGCAAAAAGGACATCTCTCTGCTTCTCTGGAGGACTCTAGCCCACCATGTGTTGGCTGTGAAGGGGTCTCCTGCTTTCTTAATGGAAAAACAACCCCTGTCGAGGATTTGGAAGCTGATTAAGTGAGCTTATCGTTTTACCTAAGTAAGTCATTTCCTCTGCCCATGCTTCCTGCTGAACCAGCGCCTTTGAATGATACTCATGCAGTATTTAACTGGTGTGGGCGTTAGAATGCATTTACTTCAAAATGGCCTTCTCCCTAGGACATATATAATCTAGCTAGCAATGTTTATTTTCATATTCTATACCAATATAATTGCCTGTTAATCAGAATAATAAATAACCTCTGTCAATAGGTTTATACCATCTGAATAATTATATATGTAATAAACATATACTTTTAAATATTCATAAAAATATATACTAAACCCCTCTAGATGCATTTTAAAAGAACAATATTTTGGGGGATAGGCAGATGTTAATATGATAGGTCAGTCTCAATATTTTTACTGACTTTTAAAAAGAGCTCTGTGTACACTATAAACTCACATATATATGTATAGTATGGACACATACATACATACAAACACCTTCCCACACATACATGCCTTGCCACACCTTTTTAATTACAGAACAATATTTTGTGCTTTCTAATAACAGCCACACAATTTATAAATAGTCTTATTTTTATCCTGTGATCCTTGAAAACATGAAGTCTGAATGGATGGACCTTGAGACTACCATGCTAAGAAAAATAAGTCAGAAAAAGTTAAGAACCATATGATTTCACTCCTCTGCAGTACATAAAACTGAAAGCAACAAATGAACAAGCAAGAAAAAAACGCATACACACAGACAAGAGTATGGTGGTTACCAGAGGGAGAAGGGGGTTGGGAGGTAGTAAAGGTTAAAGGGAGTCAAATATATGGCGATGAAAGATGATTTGATTGTGAGTGGTTGGGGACACAATGCAATACACAGATGATATATTATAGAAATGTACACTTGAAACCTATGTAATCTTAATCAATGTCACCTCAACAAATTTAATACAAATTTTAAAAAAAATTTAAAGTCTCCAAATGACTTTATGATTAATACTGGTTTGAATACTTCCAGAGGAAAAAAAAAAAAAAACTTCCACCATGTAGAGGAATGAGTACTGAAATGCCTGTAGAATTTTGGACTTGCCAACAGTGTCTTCAGTACACCCTAAATGAGCTTAAAGCATCCACATTTAGAATGATAAAACCAAATAAATAATTCAATGGGGCAATGATGTCATGCTTGTATAGTGTTTTTCTTCCATATCCCAAATGTCTCCAAAAACAATGCTAAGAAAGAGATAGGCTGTGTAATTACCTTCAGCTTAGAAGTGAAGCAGCCAGGGCTCAGATAATTTATGTGACTGGACTCAACCCCATCTATTAAGTTGAATGGAATATACCCTCCCCCCTTTTTACTCTATATGTACTTTTCAAATTACTTGATTCCCTGTCCCTAAAATTATAAGAGAGTAAGTGGGATATTGAAGAAAAAGGAGAGTACTTAAAAAATTAGGTGTGAAGTGATCACATGCTAAGCAACATCCTTATTTGGACCTCTAAGCATTTGCTAATTCAATTTTTAATATCTGGCATGCCCGTATCAATGACAGCAATTCAGATGACAGTTCCATTGCTTTGTATAACCTTTGTACCCAACAAAGTTAGTGAAATTTAAGTTTGGTCCATTGTCTCAGTATTAGACCCCACTGAGTCACACACTTAGGACATGAGGTGGTTGTTTGTTTGTTTATTTGCATTTTTCATTAATCCTCACCAAAGGATTCCTAGATAGAGCAGAAGGGAGGGATGGAGAGAGACAGAGAGAGAGAGAGAGAGAGAGAGAGAGAGAGAGAGGTTTTTTTCTTAATGTTTTTAGTTATTTTTTAGAGAGAGAAGAAGGAAGAGAGAAAGAGAAACATCAATGTGAGAGAAACATCGATTGGCCACCTTCTGCATGCCCTCTACTGGGGATTGAGCCACATAGCCAGTTTTTGAAAAAAAATATTCTATCAAGAACAGAGTAGCAAAGTTAAATTGGAAGGAGGATCAAGACCTAACATCTTATATAAAAAGATTGACTTTGGAACAACTATATGTTGCACTGATAGTTAATATCTGGCAGATATATGTATTCTATTTGTGTGTGCTGTTACTTGAACAGAGCACTTGATGAAATTTCTCCCTCAATGTGTACAGTTGAGTATGTGGTGTGTGTGTGTGTGTTAATTTTCATGTTATGATGCATTTTACAGTTCAACTCAGTGGTAGCAAGAAAAAAAATGACAATGATAAAAATATTTTCTAATCTACTAGAGTCCCAGCTATCTTTATCAGTCTATGGCCTCATGGTTAATTAACTTAAATAAATTTAATGCAAAATATGGAGGGATGACTAAAGAGATGTATAGATGCATGAACTGATGAGATAGATACTATCTTATTCTTAAACATATGTGTCTGTTTATATTTATATTTTACTCAAATCAAGTGCCTAAAAATGTTAAGATATAATTATATATACATATTATCTATCATCTGTCTATCTATCATCTCTCTTTTTTTTTATTCTCACCCAAGGACATTTTTTGTATTTATCTTCAGATAGAATGGGAGGGAGAGAGGGAGTAAGAGAGAGAGAGAAACATCAATGTGAGAGAGACACATCAACTGGTTGCCACCCACACAACTCCAACTGGGGCAGGGGACAAACTGCAACCAAGATACATGCCCTTAGTGGGAACCAAATTCGGGACTCTCTGGTGTGTGGGGCAATGCTCTAACTGCTGAGCCAAACCGGCCAGGGCTATCTCTTAATTGTAAATATATTTGAGAGGTAGATTTATGGTTATTAATATTCCCTTATACTATTTTACAATATATATATACATATATATATAATGTAAATTTAACTATTTTTTAAGTATAGAGTAAGGAATTATACATTTAGATTTTATATAACATTACCTTATGTTTAATAAGTGTTTTATTTACCCAGAAGTCCTGGACACTATCAAATTTAACTCTGAATATTGCTTTATGAGTCTCCCTCCTTTTAAATGACTCACAATTATTTGGCCAAGTCCACATATCAGTTAAAAAATATTTATTTCTGTATTTTTCTAAAACATGTAATTGAATCTATAAATACTTGTTTCTTCTAATTTTAGGAACAGTGTTCAAAATATGACTAAAATTCCCCTCATACTTATCACTCCCTGGATTTAAGCCCCAATTATCTCTCCTATGAAATATTGTAATCAACTTATAAGAGATCCTCATCTTTTTTCTGATCCAAGTACTCTATTTATCACACACTAGCCTAAGAAGCTAGCTGTTCTAGAAGACACTATAGTGAATTCCATTTCAAGACTTTTGCTTCAGCTCTAGCTCCACCTGGTACACAGTAAATAGTCTGAGCCGGCAAAAGATTACATCTACAATGCAAGGCCAGTGTAGAGCAAAATGGCTTTATTGTATACACCTGGGTGCAGGCGTGCTGCGCCATTGAAGAGTTCAGCAGTGAAATTTCTTTGTTTTCTGGCTTTTATAGATATAAACTGCAGAAAATAAAAAATAAAAAAAATAAAACTACAATAAAAAAAAACCCACATTCTCTTGGCATCGCTTTTTGGTGCCAGGGCTGATACAAGCTGTTTCAGAGGTAAGGAGGAGTCTGCCTCAGCAGAAGTCAGAGCCATCATTAATTTTTTTCTTTTTTATCGTCCCCCCAAGTTTTCCAAGGCCACCATTAACCCCTGATTTTTATGTTTTCTCTGGGTTTCAGTCCCAGGGTTTTTAGAAAACTGCTCGGGTGTTTACGTGCAGGAATAACTGGTCAGAATGGAGTTTAATTTTGTTAAAACGTTATTAACCCTTTCACACAGGATGGGACAAAAGTAGGTTTACAGTTATTCGTATGAAAAATAATTCAATAACTAATAAATAATAAACAAGAATAACCTGTTTTATGTACTGACAACTGTAAACCTACTTTTGCCCCAACCTGTATTCTCTGTCTGGTCCTCTGCATGACTTGATCTTTCATTTTATTCGGGTTTTGTTTGCAGGAGGCAATTGTGACCAGCTTCTCTAAAACAACGTACTCACTCTTAGAAGGATTTTACTATCCTTTATATTTCTCCAAGATATTTTTTTTTATTTGCTTAACTGCTGATTATTGTGTATTGGAAAGAAACTTTTATATCTTGATCATCACCAAACATTTAGCTCACACCTAGTAAGGACTCCATGAATGTTTGTTAACTACATTAATAAATGGAGAAAGTAACATTTTTGTTTGAATTCCCAAAGCAATGTTTAGACTAGAAATATAGGGTAGCCCCCTGCAAAAATGTATACACAATTTTTAATAATTATAAAACCAATGTTTATTAAAATACATTTTATTTTCAAAATGTAATAGAATCTACAGACACCTTGTATACATTTTTAGGGACACCCTGTATATTGAATCCTTGTAATTCCCCTATTATTTCCATTTTATAAATGATGAAATTGAGAGAGGAGTATGATACAACTGGCACTTGTTCTGTGAGTGGTAGTTAGATCTGGAGTCCACCCATGGCCGGGTTTCATAAGGTCCTCCATTGTTTTCTCTGCAGAGGCCCCTATCTAGGCCATTATTTACCGGAACTGAAATTTAGGACAATATTCCTAATGTCCTAAGCAAGTGGTTTGCCATCTCAGGGATTTTAAAACCACTAAAATCTATGATCTCTGAAATAGGTTTTGAGTAGCTAGGGAGTAAATTTTTTCATCTTTACATGGAAATTAATGATCATGGAAAATATTTCTTCACATTGCTCAGTTTAGCCTTTTGACTTGGCAGAAATTCCAGAAATAAGTGTGGATCTCTCTAATTAGAGTCAGTTTGCCAGTTTATTTTTATTTTATGGTAGAACAAGTGTTCTTTTTGGTGTCCACCTGAATTTTAGAGGACATGATTTTTTGTTTGCTTGTTTGTTTTTACACAGATTAATAGAAAGATTTTTTAGTACACTGGTAGTTCCAAGTTGTGGATGGATCTGTTTTTATAACTTTTTAGGCCCACCTGACACAAAGAAGGAAACTTGATTCCATTCTTCTGTATCTTTAACTGCTCACTTGATATCTCAGAAACGGGACCCAACTGTACATGCATCCATAATAACCTCTGTAGAGAACTGAGAGAGTTACCACCCCTGGAATACTTGTAATAGATCTAGCTTTTCTCTAATCTCAAAGATATCTTTGGGTTGTGGTGTTGTATTCTTTTTTTTGGTTAGTGTTGCTAAAGCAATAAGACAACAACGTTCTTAATTTTACCACGCTTTCCCCCAGTATTCCATTAATTTTTAATTAAATCACATACCCCAAATTTGCAAGACAAAAATCTTCTAGTCACATATGATACTCAATTCTCTTTAATTATTGGCATTCAATCCATCAAGAAGTCTTTTCAATTGCTACACCTATATCAATATTTATATCTATGCTTATATATATTTACATCCATATTATATATCTATATCTATACATCTATATTCTGTATCTACAAATACATGTCTTTCTACATCAATGGAGATACATATATACATGTATATATTAAACTTTGTTTACATATTAAAATATGTTTATTTCCCATTACCACCAAAGTGAAGATTTGCAATTTAATCTCACTAGAATACCTGCAAAACACCCCCTACTGTCCTCTTTGTTTTGTTTTTTTCAATCCTCACCCAAGGATATTTTTATCGATTTTAGAGAAAATAAAGGAGAGGGAGAAGGAGAGAAACATTGATGTGAGAAACATCAGTTGGCTGCCTCCTATATGTGCCCCAACCAGGGATCAAATCTGCAACCCTAGTGAGGAAGGATGCTCCAATAAACAGAGCCATTCAGCCAGGGCTGCCTCTTCATTTTCTTGACCGGCACCCACACCTTTAATAATTCATTGTTGATGCAGAAGCCAAATGACTTTGTTCTAAAGAAAATTTTATGTCACATCCTTATGCCAAGACTACTATACAAATTATTGACCATAACCTAAAAGGTCCCTTTCTGCTCACCCAACATCACCTCTTTTCCCACCCTCACCCCTTACTAGTGTGTTCTCTTTTATTGTTGAATAGTATTCTGTACTCAAGATATATCACAATTTATTTAGTCATTCACCTATTCACCCACTGATAGGAGCCGTTTTTTTGTTTTTGTTTTTTTTACTTCTATGATCAAACTACTATGAACATTTGGGGGAAAAATCTGCAAGAATATATGCCTTTAGTTCTCTTGGGTAAATATCTAAAAGTTCCATTCCTAGATCATATGGTAAATACAGGATTTAGAGTACAAGAAGAGTACAATTATTTTAAAATTCATTGCACCACTATGTACTCCCACCAGCAATATATATTTGTTCCAATTTCTCCACACACCTTGGTTAACATTTGGTGTTGTCAGCTTTAAAATTTTTATTTGTTCAACTATGAATAGGCAAATCTCATTGTTAATTTGCATTTTTTTCTGATGTATACAACTATCAAACATCTCATGTTTATTGACCAAGTCAATATCTTCTTTTGTGAAGTTTCTACTCAAGAGCTTTGCCTATTTTTATTGTTGCTTACTTTTATTTTTTAATTTGGAATTGCAAGAATTCTCTATGTATTTTGAACATAAGCCATTGTTAGTTAAATGTTTTATAAATATTTTCTTTCATATCTCAAGGATTGCTTTTTAATTTTCAATTGCCACTATAAAAGAAAAATATTTTAATTTTGATGACTTTTTTTTTTTTTTAATCCTCACCCGAGGACATTTTTCCATTTTTTGTTCAGATAGAGCGGGAGGTAGAGAGAGGTAGAGAGAGAGAGAGAAACATCAACGTGAAGGGACACATCGAGTGGCTGCCATCCGCACGACCAACCAGGGCCGGGGACAAACTGCAACCGAGGTACGTGCCCTTAGCGGGAACCGAACCCGGGTCTCTCTGTACCGCAGGCCGACGTTCCAACTGCTGAGCCAAACCGGCCAGGGCTTCATTTTGATGACTTTTTATTGATTGTTTTCCCTTTTATGGTACATACCTTGGTTTTCTATAAAGAAACTCTTAGCCTGTCCCAAATGCATAAATGTAGTATCTATGGCATCAACTCTATATTTTATAATTTTCAGCTTTATACTTAGGTCTTTTTTTTTTCATTTAAGATAATTTTTATATAAAGTAAGGTAAAGATTGTACTCCATATTTTTCTAATTTTATATCTGGACATTGCAGCTCAATTGTTAAAAATATTAAATAGCTCCCCATTCATAAATTTTGCAACAGTTTAACCTTCAATAATATACCATTTAGCACATAATGTGAGAATCTTATAACACTACAATTTCAATTTCCTCTTCTCAACCTTAGTAAAATGTTGGATTAATATTTTAATTATATAAATGTTATCATTTCATGACACATGGTTATTGTTTCTACTTTAAAATTTTAAATATTTGTCCTGGCTGGTTTGGCTTAGCGGTTGGAGCGTTGGCCTAAGGACCAGAGAATACTGGGTTCAGTTTCTGTTAGGGACATGTACCAAAAAAATAAAAAAATTTAAATATTTAAGGTTTTTTTAAAGTGAAAAAAATTATTTGCTTATAAATTTACTATATTTGTTGTTGTTACTTTGATTAGATTTAAATCTCCATCTTGAATTTTTTTTTTTTACTTACGTCTGAAAAATTTCTTAATTTTGTCTGAAATAAATCACTTTTTTCTGATGAAAATCTGCTGAATAGAAATTTCTTAATTTTTTTCTGAATTAATGATTATGTCAACTTAACTTTTCAGAGACATTTGTTCTGGAATAATTTGATGTATTCTTTCTCTCAACATTAAAAATAGTATCAATTATTCTATGGCTTGTATATTTTATTTTAAAAAATGACAGTAATTTTGATATTTGCCCCTTTGTCTCTAATAAGCCTTTTCTACTTTGTCTACTTTAAAATTCTTCTTTTTTACAATAATCAAAATGGAAAGGCAACCCACTGTATGGGAGAGCATGATTGCCAATAATACTTCAGATAAGGGGTTCATTTCCAAAATATTTAGAGTGCTCATACAACTCAACAAAAGGAAGACAAAGAACCCAATTTAAAAATGGGCAGAGGAACTAAATAGACACCTCTCCAAACAGGACATACAAATGGCTAAGAGGCATATGAAGAAATGCTCAACATCACTAATCATCAGAAAGATACAAATTAAAACAACAATGAGGTACCACCTCACACCTGTCAGAATGGCCGCCATCATCAAACAACAAGTGTTAGTGAGGGTGTGGAGAAAAGGGGACTCAAGTATACTGCTGGTGGGAAGGTACACTGGTGCAGCCACTATGGAAAAGAATATGGTGTTACCTCAAAAAATTAAAAATTGAACTGCCATTTGACCCAGTGATCCCACTTCTAGGAATATACCCTAAGAAGCCTGAAACACCAATCAGAAAGAATATATGTACCCCCATGTTTGTAGGAGCACTATTTACAATATCTAAGATCCGGAAACAACCCAAAAGTCCATCAGTAGACGAATGGATTAAAAAGCCATGGTACATACACACAGTGAAGGACTACGCAGCTGTAAGAAAGAAAGATCTCTTATCCTTTGAGACAACATGGAGGGACCTGGAAAGTATCATCCTAAGTGAAACAAGCCAAACAGAGAAAGACAAGTATCATATGATCTCACTTATTTGTGGAATATAATGAACATACCAGTCTGAGGAATGGGGTAGTCCCAGAGATGTGGAAGTGGGGTACAGACTGACAATCCCCAGAAGAGAGGGTGCTGGGGGAGAGAGAAACCACAGAACTTATATGCATGTATGCATGAACAATGGACATGGACAACAAAACTGGGGATAGGGCAGGGAAGAGGGGGAGGGGGAAATCAGTGGGGGAAAAAGGAGAAACATCTGTAACAAAAATAAATAAATTAATTAATAAAAAAATAAAAAAATGCTACATTAAAAAAATAAAATAAAATTCTTCTCTTTATTACTTCTTGTCAGCTTTTGATTAGAATATGCTTTTATGTGTTTTATTTATCTTATTGAATTTATGGATGTATAGTTTTCATCATATTTAGTAAATTGTGTTTACTATTTCTTGACAACTTAATTTTGTTCCATGGGTCACTAGAGCTATTTTTATTCTACTTTAAGTAATCTGTCTCCCGCTGCCCTGTGTGTCAGTCTGAATTCATTCCATCCCCCCATACTCAAGTTTAATAATATTTTCTGACATGTCTTTCCACTGATAATCCTATTCATGTGAATAATTAAATCATTGTTATTATATATTTATTTTGTAGATGTGTCATTTTTTTCCTATTTTATACATATTTTTCCTTAATTCTTGGACATAATAAAAGTAGGTGTCCTTGTCTGCAAACTCCATCATCTCTATCACGTATATATCTGTTTTTATTGATTAAAAGTTATTCCTCATTTCTTGCTTAAAATCATGTTACTAATTTTGATTGGATGGTGAACATCGTGGATGTTATGTCTAAATTTTTATACCCTCTTTTAAAGATGTATGAACTTTATTATAGCTGAGTTAAATCACTCATTATCAGCTTTAATCTGTTGAGAGTTGATTTAAGTATTTGTCAAGAGTACATATTTCTTTAAAAATTGTTTAGTCCTACTTACAGCTTGGGTAAGGGTCTTTTAGGGTTTCCATTGAATTCCCAAATGATAAATGAAAGATCTTCTATGACTAGACAGAGCTAGAAGTCTGACTACCCATGTGATTCCTGAGAATTATTCTGTGCAAGGCATCCTGGAGTTGTACCCAATATAGACATAACTTTAAATTTGGTAAAGACAGAAATAGATTCCTCTTCAGGTTTATGGTGCACTCTCTTTGTATAGATCTATCTCCTCCAAATCTGTCTTTTAACATACTTCAACCTCCCTAAAATCTGATCTGTCTCCTCAACTCAGTGAGACCACTATGCTTTGCTTTGAGAATTTTTATCTTGATTTGGAGACTGGAACAGGCCTCTAGGCAGAAAATTGGGGCAATTGTACTGTCCACCACATTTGTTTCTCTTCTCTCAGAGGTAACATTTCTGTGCTGCCTGAAATCCAATGTCTCAAATAACTATTTTATATATTTTTGTCCCATCTTCTATTTGTAGTGGTGGGAGGTGTTATAGGCTGAATGATATCCACCTTTCCCCCCAATTCATATGTTAAAGTTCTAACACCCAGCATCTAAGGGTGTGATTGTATATGGAGATCGGGGACCTTTATAGAGGTACTTAAGGTAAAATTAGGTCATAAGGGTGGGCCCTAATCTGATAGGATTGGTGTCCTTATAAGAATAGGGAATTAGGACACAGGTACATACAAACCAAGGGACAGCCATGTAGGAACACAGTAGGAAGGTGTCCATCTCCAAGTCAAGGAGAGAGGCCTTAGAAGAAACCAAAGCTAGCTACTCCTTGATCTTAAACTTCAAGTTTCTGTGAGAAAATAAATTTCTGTTGTGTAACTACTCAGCCTGTGGTATTTTGCCATGCAACCCTAGCAAACTGATACAGAAGGCGAGTCAGATTTTCATTACTCCATCCTTTAAAAAAGAAAAGGGTCTAAGGATATTATAAACTACCGAATGTAATTTAAATTGTATTTTGAAAAACAGGTTTTCTGCATGTTACCTAAATGCCATTGAGAAGATACAATTAAGGAAACACAAGTATTGCAGGTATTGAATCGTGTATTATGAATTGTATCTTGTTCAATCTTCTTTATTCGAGTGATTCACAATATCCAATTTTATTACACAATATAGTCTTGTTTCAGTAAATTAGTAAGATAAAATCAAATGGTCTTTCTTCCGTTTTCTAGCACTAAACTCTATAGCAAGTGCTGTGTATTTTATAAATGAACACTTTTTTTATGAAAGGAAAAGAAGCAACTATTTTCTGTATAGCTATCTATTCAATTCTAAGTACCATCTGTGTTATGTTATAGTATTCACTTTTTAAAACACTTAACATTGTAATATGTAGTATGCCCATTTACCAGGGAAAAAACTGAGATAACATGGGTTGGTTAAGTCACCCATGGTCAAATGATTAGTAAGTGAAAGAAGTAAGATTTATACCCATTATCTATCTGCCTGCCTCTGTGATTCCTTGATCTCTATTCCACATTGTTCAGGATAGTGTCATCATTTTGGATGAGGCTATTTTTCTTTCTCCAGGTGAGTATGCCCAATGGGATTTTCAGGAGTTTTTATTAGTGCATATGTTTGTTTATGCTAAGAATGATTAAAACTTGTTTTAATAAATGCTTTTGTAAACCTTTACAAAATTAACTAATTAATATAAGATTTATTAAGACAACATCGTGCATATTTTGAAAATTTTTGTTGTTTTGTGTACACATAGAAAACCTTGACAGATGGGTATTATACAGAACTGTGCAAATATATTTATTATTGTTCTTAATACACCTGAATAATATAAATTATCAGGCACAGCCATTTTACCAAAGTTGAATTGTGAATCTGTGAGACATCAGACAAAAGTTAAAATGAGTTTGTTGTTCATAGTGTGGCACTAATAATAAACAGTACACTACCTGGACTGTGAGATAGACACTTCGAATGAATGCTTTGTTTGGGAAATACATGTATTTTGCTCAAGCTGAATTAGATTTAGCTTTCATTTAACAGATGGACAAGCTTTTTCATAATGTTAATCCCTACTCTGAATTCTTATTGAAGACTTCCTTTATTCTCTGAAGAATACATATGCCCAAACTGTGCATATATCTGACTCTGCAAGGAGTGAAGTGGATAGTAACAGTAACAGTGTTTTTAAGAAAAAAGATAAACTTACCAGCAATGCACACTTTTCAGACTGCAAAGTCACCAGCCACAAAAAAAGGCATTTTCACAAAGTCAGTGGACAAATAGAGAGACCTAAATATTGTTATCATAAATGAGGTCACTGGGGAAAATCATGAGTGCTCCCAAATGACATGAGAAGCACTCAGTTAATCTTGATGTCACATTAATTGTAAAGGGCTGAGGAGAGTTAGCAATGAATATAGCAGGATATAAACTCCTAAACTTTAGAACAGTCATTTGGTTAATCAAAACATATTGTCTTATATCATGATAAAAATTGTTTCTCTTAGGACACTAGAGCTCAATTTCAAGGTATGGACAGACATTGTAATGTCATACCCAATGTACAAAATACCATAATAGATGTTCCATCAACTATTACTCAATGAATGCTCTTCACTTTCTTCAAGGGGAAGAAGATGAAAATGAAATCAGCTCTGGCTTGTAATTAAACAGTTTGTGCCAGTCCCAAAAACTAACTGGATAATTTTTTGGCATAACATTGAGTTTCATGTGCTAAGCTTATTTTTTTTATCTATAAAATATTTTTTTCACTCAAAACATTACCTTTCTTAGGGAAAATTCAGTAAGGTGAGTCAGTGAAACTCTGGTCCATTTGGAGAGTCATAGGAGCCATTAATACATTAAAGGCTCTACAAATCCTGATGGCAAAGACTGTTACATGTTAAGTAAAATTTTTCAGCACTTATTTGACATAGACATCCATTTTTGTCTGCCTTTTATTATACCTGTTAATGATCCATTAAATGCATTACCACCAAAGAGGAACGATTTGCCAGGCTTCTTTCCAGATGATGTATTTTGAGATATTCTATTTCCCACGTGCTACCAGACTCCATCTGGATGTTCTGTAAGTGAAATAAATTATTTCCTCCCTAATCTTGATTGGTGAATATTCCTATTATCTCTGCAGAGTGGTTGGGGTTTTAAAATTTGAGCCCCATCTTTCGAAAAACCCAGGACAAAAAATAAATACAATTTTCAAGATGGATCATAGAATAAAATATACAAAGTAAAAACATAAAATTCTTAGATTATATTGATAAAATCCAGATGACCTCAGATTTGGCCATGAGTGTTTGGATACATCAAAAGAAAAAAGATAATTGACACATTTATTTTTGTTACAGATGTTTCTCCTTTTTCCCCCACTGACTTCCCCCTCACCTCCTCCCAGCCTGTCCCAAGCTTTGTTGTCCATGCCAATTGTTCATGCACACATGCATGTAAGTTCTGTGGTTTATCTCTCCCCCACCATTCCCTTTTCTGGAGATTGTCAGCCTGTACCCCACTCCCACATCTCTGGCACTACCCCATTCCTCAGATTGTTATGTTCATTATATTCCATATATAAGTGAGATCATATGATACTTGTCTTTCTCTGTTTGGCTTTTTTTGCTTAAGATGACACTTTCCAGGTCCCTCCATGTCATCTTGAAGGATAAGAGATCTTTCTTTCTTACAACTGCATAGTACTCCATTGTATATATGTACCACAGCTTTTTAATCCATTCGTCTACTGATGGACACATGGGCTGTTTCCAGATCTTAGCTATTGTAAATAGTGCTGCTACAAACATGGGGGTACATATATTCTTTCTGATTGGTGTTTCAGGCTTCTTAGGGTATATCCCTAGAAGTGGAATCAGTGGGTCAAATGGCAGTTCAATTTTTAATTTTTTGAGGTAACACCATATTGTTTTTCATAGTGACTGCATCAATCTGCATTCCCACAAGCAGTGTACTAGAGTCCCCTTTTCTCCATACTCTCGCCAACACTTGTTGTTTGATGATTTGTTGATGGCGGCCATTCTGACAGGTGTGAAATGACACCTCATTGTTGTTTTAATTTGCATCTCTCTGATGATTAGTGATGATGAGCATTTCTTCATATGTCTCTTAGCCATTTGTATGTCCTGTTTGGAGGGGTGTCTATACAGTTCCTCTGCCCATTTTTTTTTTATTAATTAATTTTTGTTACAGATGTTTCTCCTTTTTTCCCCACTGATTTCCCCCTCTCCCTCCCTCCCCTCCGTGTCCCCAGCTTTGTTGTCCATGTCCATTGTTCATGCATACATGCATATAAGTTCTGTGGTTTATCTCTCCCCCATCACCCTCTCTTCTGGGGATTATCAGGCTGTACCCCACTTCCACGTCTCTGGGAATACCCCATTCCTCAGACTGTTATGTTCATTATATTCCACAAATAAGTGAGATCATATGATACTTGTCTTTCTCTGTTTGGCTTGTTTCACTTAGGATGATACTTTCCAGGTCCCTCCATGTCATCTCGAAGGATAAGAGACCTTTCTTTGTTACAGCTGCGTAGTACTCCGTTATGTATATGTACCACAGTTTTTTATCCATTCGTCTACTGATGGACACATGGGCTGTTTCCAGATCTTAGCTATTGTAAATAGTGCTGCTACAAACATGGGGGTACATATATTCTTTCTGATTGGTGTTTCAGGCTTCTTAGGGTATATTCCTAGAAGTGGGATCACTGGGTCAAATGGAAGTTCAATTTTTAATTTTTTGAGGTAACACCATATTGTTTTCCATAGTGGCTGCACCAGTCTGCATTTCCCCCAGCAATGTACTACAGTTCCCTTTTCTCCACACCCTCGCCAACACTTGTTGTTTGATGATTTGTTGATGGCGGCTATTCTGACAGGTGTGAGGTGATACTTCATTGTTGTTTTAATTTGCATCTCTCTGATGATTAGTGATGATGAGCATTTCTTCATATGTCTCTTAGCCATTTGTATGTCCTGTTTGAAGAGGTGTCTATTTAGTTCCACTGCCCATTTTTTAATTTGGTTCTTTGTCTTCCTTTTGTTGAGTTGTATGAACACTCTCTATATATTGAAAATTAACCCCTTATCTGATATATCATTGGCAATTATGCTCTCCCATTCAGTGTGTTGCCTTTCCACTTTGATAATTGTATCCTTTGCAGTGCAGAAGCTTTTGAGTTTGATGTAGTGCCATATGTTCATTTCCTTCTTTGTTTATGTTGCCTTAACTGATATATCAGTGAAAATTCTGCTGCGTATGATATCTGAAATTTTGTTGCCCACAGTTTCTTTTAGGATTTGTATGGATTCATGAGTCACATTTAAGTCTTTGATCCATTTTGAGTTTATTCTTGTGTATGGTGTATGTTGATGGTCTAGTTTCATTATTTTGCATGTAGCTGTCCAATTTTCCCAACACCATTTATAAAAGAGGCTGTCTTTACTTCACTGTATGCTCTTGTCACCTTTGTCAAATATTAATTGAGCATATTGCCTTGGGTCTGTTTCTGTGTTCTTTGTTCTTTTCCACTGGTCTATATGCCTGTTCTTGTGCCAGTACCAGGCTGTTTTGATTAGTGGCTTTGTAGTATAACCTGTAATCTGGTAATGTGATTCCCTCCTACTTTGTTCTTTTTTTTTCAAGATTGCTGTGGCTATTCGGGGTGTTTTTTGGTTCCATATGAACTTTTGAAGTATTTGTTCTACTTTTGTAAAGTATGTCCTTGGTATTTTGATGGGGATTGCATTAAATCTATAGATAGCTTTGGGTAGTATGGACATTTTCATGATGTTAATTCTTCCCATCCATGAACAAGGTATGTGCTTCCACTTTTTTTTTATATCTTTCTCTATTTCTTTTTTCAATGACCTGTAGTTTTCTGCGAATAGGTTCTTTATTTCTTTGGTTAAGATTATTCCTAGGTATCTTAATTTTTGCCACAATGGTAAATGGGATTGTTTTCTTAGCTTCTGTTTCTGTGAGTTCATCATTGGTGTATAAGAATGCCATCATTTTCTTGCCATTAATTTTGTATCCTGCTACTTTGTAAAACTCATTTATTAAGTTTAGTTAATCTTTGTGGTTTTCTACTAATAGTATCATATCATCTGCGAATAATGACAGTTTCTCTTTCTCTTTTCCAATTTTGAACCGTTTTATTTTTCATTCTGTCTGATTGCTGTGGCAAAAACTTCCAGTACTAGGTTAAATAAGAGTGGGAAAAGTGGGCATCTTTGTCTTGTTCCTGTTCTTAAGGGAAATGCTTTTGGTTTTTGCCCATTGAGTATGTTGTTGGCTGCAGGTCTTTCATATATGGCCTTTATTATGTCAAGATATGATCCCTCTATTCCCACATTGCTGAGCATTTTTATCAGACATGGATGCTGGATTTTGTCAAAGGCTTTTTTGGCATGTATTGATATGATCTTGTGGTTTTTATTCTTTAATTTATTTATGTGGTGTATCACATTTATTAATTTGCAAATATTGTACCAACCTTGCATCCCTGGGATGAATCCCACTTGGTCATGGTGAATAATTTTTTTGATGTATTGCTGGATCCGATTTGCTAGTATTTTGTTCAGGATTTTGGCGTCTATGTTTATCAGAAATATTGGCTGTAATTTTCTTTCTTTGTAATGTCTTTTTCTGGTTTTGGAATTAGAGATAAGCTGGCCGCATGTAATGAGTTTGGAAGTCTTCCTTCTTCTTGAATTTTTTGAAATAGTTTGAGAATAATGGGTGTTAGTTCTTTTTTGAATGTTCTGTTAAACTCCCCCGTGAAGCCATCTAGGCCTGGTCTTTTGTTTGCTGGGAGAGTCTTGATTACATCTTCAATTTCTTCTGTTGTTATTGGTCTGTACTAGTTTTCCATCTCTTCCTGGTTCAGTTTTGGAGTACTATGTGTTACTAGAAATTGGTCCATTTCACTTAGATTCTCTAATTTGTTGTCATATAATTGTTCATAGTAGTTGTTAACGATTTTTTGTATTTCTGTGGTGTCAGTTGTTACTTCTCCTTTTTTATTTCTGTATTTGTGTATTTGGGTTCTCTCTCTTAGTTTCTTGGTGAGTCTAGCTAAGGGTCCATCAATCTTGTTTATCTTTTCGAAAAATCAGCTCTTTGTTTCATTGGTCCTTTGAAATGTTTTCAAATGTTTCAAAATGTTTTTTTGGTCTCTATGTCATTTATTTCTGCTCTGATCTTTATTATTTCCTTCCTTCTACTTGCTCTGGGGTTTTCTTTTTGTTTGCTCTCTAGTTCTTTAAGTTGTGAGGTTAGATAGTGTATTAGAGATTTTTCTTGTTTCTTGACGTAGGCCTGTAGTGTTATGCACTTCCCTCTCAGAACTGCTTTCGCTGCATGCCATAGATTTTGTATTGCTGTGTGTTCGTTTTCATTGGTTTCCAGGAAGTTTTTAATTTTTTCCTTGATCTCCTCGGTAACCCATTCATTGTTTAATAACATGCTATTTAGCCTCCATGTGTTCACATGTCTTTGCATGTTCTTGTTGCAATTGATTTCTAGTTTCATCTCACTGTGATCTGAGAAGATGCTTGATATGATTTCAACCTTCTTGAGCTTGTAGAGACTTAGTTTGTGTCCTAACATGTGTTCTATCTTTAAGAATGTCCTATGTGCACTAGAGAAGAATGTGAATTCTGCAGTTTTGTTTTTGTCTAGAGAATCTATCCAGTGATGTGAGTGGGGTGTTGAAGTCCCCTGCTATGATTGTATTGCTATCGATTTCTCCTTTGAAGTCTTCCAGAATATTTTCAATATATTTTGGTGCTCCTATATTGGGTGCATATATGTTTATGAAAGTTATATCTTCCTGTTGGATAGATCTTTTCAATATTATGTAGTGGCCTTCTTTGTCTCTAGCTATGTCCTTCATTTTGAAATCTATTTTATCAGATATGAGTATTGCTACCCTAGCTTTTTTTCCTCTCTGTTTGCTTGGAAGATTTTTCTTCATCCCTTCACTTTCAACCCATGTGAGTTTTTTGTTGTGAGGTGGGTCTCTTGTAAACAACATATAGATGAGTCATGCTTTCTTATCCAATCACCTACTCTGTGTCTTTTTATCAGAGTATTCAATCCATTTACATTTAAGGTGATTATTGATATGTATGTATTTGTTGCCATTTTTGTTTAGTGTGGTTATATTTTTCTTCCTTTTTTTTTTTTTTGCTAATTACATCAGTCCTTTTAAGATTTCTTGCAGTGCTGGATTCGTGCTAATGTGTTCCCTTAGTTTTTTGTTTTGTTTTGTTTGTTTTGTTTTTTTTGTTTTTTTTGTTTTTTTTTTTGTTTTGTTTTTTTTTTATCCTCACCCGAGGACATTTTTCCATTTTTTGTTCAGCTAGAGCGGGAAGGAGAGAGAGGAAGAGAGAGAGAGAGAAACATCGACGTGAAGGGACACATCGAGTGGCTGCCACCCGCACGACCAACCAGGGCCGGGGACAAACTGCAACCGAGGTACATGCCCTTAGCGGGAACCGAACCCGGGTCTCTCTGGACCACATGCCGACGCTCTAACCACTGAGCCAAACTGGCCAGGGCTTCTTTTTGTTTTTGTTTTGTCTGGGAAGCTCTTTATTTGACCTTCTGTTTTGAATGATAGCCTTGCTGGGTAGAGTAGTCTTGGATTCAGATCCTTGTTTTTCATGACCTTGATTACTTCATGCCATTTCCTTCTGGTCTGTAGTTTTTCTGTTGAGAAGTCATCTGAGAGCCTTATGAGGTTTTCTTTGTAGGTGTCCTATTGCTTCTCTCTTGCTGCTTTTAGGATTCTCTCTTTGTCTTTAATTTTTGGCAGTTTTATTACTAGGTGTCTTGGTGTGGGCCTGTTTGTGTTCTTCTTACTTGGGGCTCTCTGTGCTTCTTGAACTTGAATGCCTTCTTCCTTCACCAAATTAGGGAAGTTTTCTGTCACTCTTATTTCAAATATATTCTCTATCCCTTGCTCATTTTCTTCTTCTTCAGGGACTTTTATAAGTTATTACATTTCCAGTTGTCCTACAGTTCTCTTAAGCTGTCTTTCTGTTTTTTAATTGTTTTTTCTTTTGGTTTTCTTATTGGTTGATTTTTTCTACCCTGTCTTTTAATTAACTGACCCAGTCTTCAGCTTCTTCTACTCTGCTATTTAGACCCTCCAATGTGTTCTTTATTTCTGATATGTCATTCCTTATTTCTTCTTAGTGGTTTTTAATTTCCAACTGGTTAATTTTCAACATTTCTATGTCTTTACTTGTGGTGCTCATGTCCTAACTCATGCTGTTGAGCTTCCTCAAGATCATGGCTCTGAATTCTAGTTCTGTAACTTGCTTAACTGCACCTCATTTATCTCATCTTTGGTAGAAGGTCTCTTGTTCTTTCATTTGGTTTTTGTTTCTGTGTTTCACCATTTTGACTATCACGTGTTTCACCATTTTGACTATCACGGTGGGCTTAGGAGCTTGCTAAATTTTCCCTGTGAGTGTTGGTGTTTTGCTGTTTGTGGCTCCCTCTCCTGGGTTTGGATGAACCAGGGAATACCCATGTTAAACATCACTGTCAAGTCTTATTTTCCTGGTTAGAGTTGCTTGCCCAGAAATGGTTCAGTTATCCTCTAGCTTTTTGCCTGGAGGCTATCAGTAGTTGTTACTTGAAGAGTTTTGGGTTGTCAGTTGAATGAAAAACTTCCTCAGGTTCTCAGGATAAGGAGATCTCCCGAGGGTGGGGCAGATGCTGGTTATTAATGGGCCTCTATTTGAATTTTAATGGCCACCGGGTGGCATTTAATCTCAGAGGGAGGGGCCACCACCTCTCCCTAGAGCCCTGGGAAGGAGTAAAATAACCATGGCTGTGCATGGCTGCAACTCAGCAAAAGCTCTGAGTGCCCTCCAAATCCCAAGTGTCCCCATACTGTTCCAGTCCAGTCTGCCCTCCCTCTGCCAAAGCCCAAGGTAAGGGGCTGTGGCTATTTTAGCCTCTGTCCTGGCTCTGCGCTGCGGAGCTGCTTGGGAGTTTAACCAAAGGGCGCTGCTCACAGCTAAGGCCACTGCTTACAGCTAAGGCGGCTGCAGTCTGTTGACTCCCAGCCCCCCTTTGTGCCTTCGCAATCTTACCAGGATCGAGTCAGTGTCTCTGGTTATATGGTCCTCCAAGCTACTTTTCTGTTGTCTTTATTTTTTTTGTAATTCCAGTTTGGTCCTCGGAGATGGTCTGTGTAGCTTCCATTCACTCTGCCACTATTTTTGAAGGTTTTTCTCAAATATATTTTAAAGAGGTTGTTCCAGTACGACAGTTCAGATTGCCCCATCTTCTTACATACTTAGAATTGTTATATTAATTTTAGTCATGCTAGTGGCTTAGTTGTGCTTTTTTAAAATATTCTCTCTCTCTCTCTCTCTCTCTCTCTCTCTCTCTCTTTAATCCTCACCAGAGGACATGCTAGGAGAGAGAGAGAGGGAGAGAGGGAGAAACAGTTGATCTGTTGCCTTCCATATGCTTCCCGACTAAGGCTCAAATTTTTTTGTGGTTTTTATTTTAGTTTCACTGTTGACCAATGGTGTTATGCAGTTTTTCACATATTGAAAATTTGGATACAGAGGTTTTTTTTTAAATGACTATTTAAGGACATACTTATTCCTTCTCACTTCCTCCCTTTCTTTTTCTGTCTTTTTTCATTGAGGTTGTATCTCTATTATTCATTTGTGAGTTTTTCTATCAAATCTTTATAGAGATATATTAATACACTTTCTAAGAGTGTGGATTTTTACTTTTTTTTTTTTTTTTAGCTCAGCAAGAATTTGCTTCATACATTTTATTTTACATTATTTCATTTTACTTTTTAAACTATAAAAAAAAAGTTTAGAAAGTCACAGGGTTAGAAGTGAGACACTAAAGAAATGGGCTCTGGAAACAAGTTACAGAAGCAAAAGAAGGGCCCTTGAAGCTTAGAAGAGAGGCAAGGTGAACTCACATGGGGAGAGGGTGAATAAAGGCCGGGGTCCTCCATAGAGAGAGATGCACTGGGTTTTATTTGCTCTCCAAAAGCTTGGATTTCAGGGATGGGGGTGGGAATCCCAGGAGAGGATCTGAATGGAATATTTACTACTTTCCAGATGTGTCCCCTCTGGATCCTATTCTCCACTGACTGGTCTTCGCCAGGGTAGGAGGTGGTCCTGATGTCAGTCAGCCATGGCATTGCTTGTTTGATTTTGCTGCTTTCTGGGCTTGGAACTAAAACACTGCTTTATATAATCTAAATGATGGTCTTAGACAAATACAATTTAGGATTATTATACTTGTCTAATAATTTAATTATTTTAACATTATGAAATGCCCTCTATACATCCTGCAATACTTATCTTAAAGGTTAATCTGTCTTTGTCTAGTACAGTCATGTAAAGGTTTTGATTGGTGTCTGTATTATGTACTTTTTCTTCAATTACTTTCAACCTCTGTGTTCTTACATTTAAATTTTGTCTGTCATAAACAATGTATCATTATATGTTGTTTATCCTTCTTGCTGTCACTGTAATTATGTGTATATTTTATATATATTTAGTGTAATTAATATTTGGGTTAAATATTCTTTATTAATATTTGCTTATTTCTTGTTCTTATTTATTTTCTCCTTCTTATTCTTCTTTGGATTCATTCATTATTTTTCTTTTATTTACCGCCTTGGCCATTTTATATATATTAACTCTTTCAATTCTGATGAAATACACATAAAATAAAATTTGCCATTTTAACCATGCTTAAGTGCATAGTTTAGTAGTATTAGACACATTCATAATGTTGTGCAACCACCACCACCATCCAACTCCATAGCTCTTTTCATCTCATAGAATTGGAACCTATATGCATTAAACAATAACACTCCAACCCCTTCCTCTGGCCCTTGGTAACACCATTGTACTTTCTATCTCTATGATTGGGATGACTCTAAGTATGTCATATAAGTGGAAGCCTGTATTTGCCCTTTTTTGTGACTGGCTTATTTCACTTAGCAAAATGTTCTCAAGCTACATCTATGTTTTAGCATTTGACAGAATATCCTTTTGTTTTAGGGTAGTATAATATTGCATTGTATATGTATACCACATATTGCTTATCCATTCATCCATTGATAGATCCTAAGTTGTTTCCACATTTCAGCTATTGTGAATATTGGTGTTATGAATATGTGTATAAAATATCTCTTAAACATCCTGTTTTCAATTATTTGAGGCATACGTTCGTGTTATAGGCTGAATGTTCATATCCCTCTGAAATTCATTGGTTAAAATCTTAATGTCCAATATGACTATATTAGTAGGTGAATCTTTGGGGAGGTAACTCTGTTATGAAAGCAGAGCACTTATGAGTAAGATTAATGTTTTACCAAAAGAAGTCCCATGGCCTTTCCATCATGTCCAAATGCTTTTTTGTTCCCATTAGGTTTATAATAGGAATGGAAACATGTTAATTTTCACTGGGATTTTCTGGTCTTTTGACAGCTAGTAATGACACGTTACATTGCCAACTAGTAATTACCTCTAATTATTAGGAGTGGTTGACATGGAAGCAGCTTTTTTTTATTGTAGGGTTGTGTGTGTGTGTGTGTGTGTGTGTGCTATAATTTACCACCTTATGCCTTAATTTCTTGTCTATTATTTCAGCTCGATTGTCTTTACATGATTGCAGATTGCTTAATCACTTCTACCGGTAGAAATAAAAAATTCAGAATGCTTGCTACAAGTTGGAAAAGTTGATATTATGTGATTTAAGACAACATATTTATTGCAACCCTGTTTCAGATTGTGCCCTAAAGGCGTTTCAAAGATGTCATAAATATCGATCTTTGTAGGAGGGGTGATGTTAGTTTACCTTATATGTGAGAAAACAGGCTGAAAGACATCAGACCCTCCCCCAAATTACCAGATCTGTTTCACCTTCAAGACCACCTTTTTCCCATAGCAACTTGCTAGCTGAAGCCCACTCATGGAAAACTGTGCCTGTCTCTCATCTGTTCAACATCTTCAGGCCAGAGAGGAATTTTAGAAAAAAATAAAACATGACGTTATCCCATATAAATGAAAGTAGAGTGCTTTGGTAAAATGCCATGTGAAGCATCTCCAGCCTCATTTGCTCATTTTATCCTTTAAAACCCACTGGGCCATGAGCAAGTCTGATTATATAGCCTCACTTTTTAAAAATTTTTTTAGTGTTTATCTTCAGATAGAGAGAAGGGGAGAGAGAAAGGAAGAGGAAGAGAGAGAGAAACATTGACGTGAGAGAGTCACATTGACTGGTTGCCACTGACACAACCCCAACCAAGGCTGGGGACAAACAGCAACCAAGGTATGTGCCCCTGAGGGAACTGAACCTGGGACCCTCTGGTCCATGGGCCAATGCTCTAACCACTGAACAAAACTGGCCAGGGATATAGCCTCACTTTATAAATGAGGTATAGAATTAAAATAATTTGACTGGTTTTGTAACCAGTCTTTGGTTAGCTAAAATGTTTATTTCTCACTCTCCAAGACTTTACTCTTACCACAAAAAAAGGCAATTTTATTTTTATCATAACTTATACTATAAAAACAACACTTAACTACTATAGGAACTGTCAAAAGTACAGAAAACATACTTATAGTAGTACAATTAAGAAAGAAATAGAAACAATTTTTACTTTTATTTGTGTTTTGTAATCATTTGATGTATTCTAAGTGTGTACATTTACACAACTTAAATCAAATTTTATTTTTATCTTATTTTGTTTTCTTACTTTATGTGATAAGCTTTTCTGCATGTTTACAAATTATTTATCAACCTCATTGAATATCTGCATATCTTCTAATATGAATATATGCTATTTCAGTTATTTCTTAGTTATTATACAATTAATGATTTCCACTTTTTGCAAGTCCATAAAATGTTGAAATAAATATCTCTTCATATAACTATTTCTCCTAATTTCAGAGTATTATTTTATGTTATTTTATGGAAGTAGAATACCTGAACCAACAAGAAACACTCTGTTTATATTAGTTCAGAAAAACTGTGCATTTTATAAAATTATACATTTAATTTTTAGTTTGGAAACCAAAAGTAGACTTTGGCATACTGCAAGGAAAGTCCAAGAATCAACAATCAGAGAGAACTGGAGGTGTGAGGTTCTCCTAGGTAGGGAGACACAGAGGAGCGAAAGTGACCTTCTCCATAACATTGAAACCTGCAAACAGGCAGTTATCAGCCCTATCTTGAAAGTGATAAGGCTTTCCAGAGCAGAGCCTGGTACACACTAAGAGTGTAATCTATATGCTTCGATTTCTTTCCTTCCTTGTCCCAACAACTTATATCAAATGGCTCCATTGCTCTGGCCTTTCATTCTCAGCTCAAACCTCCCTTTCTCTTTCTGAAAGTGAGTGCCAGGCCTCACCGCTCTGGGCAGTCAACAACTGCCTGATCTCCCTTTAAGGGAATTGCTTTGCTTTGCTTTGAAATTGCAGAAAAACCTTCATTTAATGTTTGTATTTGGTTGAAAAGCCGAAGAAGATTTAGCAAGGGCAAGAAAATGAATATCAAATAGAGGAGGAGAAAGGGGACAGAATAAGATATAATATTTAGTGGTACTATTTCTTTTCTTGTATCAGAGAAACAGTCACACCACCCACGTGTACAGGTCACAGACTCTGAAATTCAAAGATGGCGATTCAGAATATCCAAGTAAAAGTTACTCAGACAAATGCAGACAGAATGCAGATGTTTCTCATTTATATGTCTGACTTCTCTGACTTATATAAACATATGAAACGCTGACTGTCTCCATGATAGTCTGTGTATTCAGTGCTCTGTCCATAAACACAATTTAAAATAAGAAAGAGAAAAAAGAAACTATTTATTATCACAATTTGTCCTGACTTGCACAAAAGATGAGCCATTTAATCCTATGAAATCCTGTACTAATTACTATCATCATTATTTAGGCAAGAATAGCAGGCTGGCTTGAATTAAGTAAAATGCCCCCAAATTCTTCCTATTATCCCCAGTGTTTTTGATGATATTATCCATGTGTTAATGTTCAATAAAGATATTACTTCTAGGCCTATGCTGGAATTTGAAATTGTGGCATCATTTTTTTATAACAAAAATTGAAAAATGACACATACACATCTGTAGGTTGTAGAATTTTTAAAGTATGAGATATCCACGGACTAGTTAAAGAACTAAAATTATATGCATCAATATCCCAAAATTATAATATTTGCCAAAAAGCAAGATACTGAATGATAACATTATGTAAAGTTTGAGCCCATGAAAGACAGTTACAAACATAGATTGTAGCAGTACAATAAATGTTTATAGGTATGAAACAGAAAAAATCAGAAGAGTAATTACTTTTGAGTTAGAGACATAGAAATAGATTCATTGGACATTTACATAGGAAATATCAATTCTACTTGAATAACCATGAAGCAAATGGTAAAACTACAATTGTATTCAGTTGGGAGTGGCATGCAGGCAGATGTTTATTGTTTCATTATTTTAAAAAATTGTTGAGTGGATAAATGATTGAAAAATAAAACAAAGAAGCAATGCAAGCAATATTTCTCAAGTAGAGAATAAACAATTTGCATCTAAATTACCTTCGTCCCATATAAAAATGTCTTGGTTCTGCTTCAGATAAATCAGTATCTATGGGGAGTAAGCCTAGTAAAAAGAACTTTGTGCATGCACACACCACACATAACATTGTCCCTGAGATGTTTTCTGTGTGCTTGTGTGTTACATACTATATTTTGAGAAACTTTGTGTCTCAAGGAATAAATTATCTAAAATCAAATAAAGAATAATTATGTCCCTTAAGATTTCTAGGGTTATATATTTTATCTTATAGTTTAAATGTTAGCCTTGCCTCAAACTGGTTGTCCAGGGTAGATGTTTAATCTCTCTTTTCTGAATTTCCTGTGTATAAAAAAAAGAGCAATGGGGTAAATGGCATTCCCAAAAAAGTTGAATCACCCAGGCTCTTTTAATATTGAGGAGTGATTATGTAAACTCTTTTGCTTTATTAAATATTCATTGAGTGCCTAACACACACCAAACACCAATTTAAAAGGGAATCCAACCCTTACTGTAGATGTATTCTGGTGTCACAGGTGGGATTATATGGTTGTTATCTTCCTCAGTGTTCCTTCATCTCAGCATCAAAAAAAAAAAAAATAACACATGTAAAAGGCCCATACACTATATAAGACATAATTCTAACAAAACATTGTAATAATTTTAATGAATAATTATGATTTTGTGTTTTTTTTTGTTTTGTTTTGTTTTGTTTTGATGAGAGACTTGAGGACCAGTTACATTAAATAACTGTCCACAGTTACGAGGCCATAACATGGCAAAACCAGTATTTGAATTACATCCCACAGGTTCTAAACCCAGGTCTCTTTCTTTGTTGTTAGTGGTGGTACTTCAATCGTCTAACGTTCTAAATTTCCCCAAACGATACAATTCCACAACTCATGATAGTAACACATGGGACTTTACTTCAGCCTTGGAAGATTTCCCCTTCTTTGAAGAATAAACACTCTGCCTCAGAACTCCCAATTTATCACTGGATTCTTATCCTTCAGTTGTGTATTGATACTGAAAAATCTTAGTTATGACCCCAAGTTATTCATTCAAAATTAGTCAAATAAAACCCTGACCCTTGGAGATCTCAGTCTAACAGGGGAGAATAGCATGTAATTCCTAGCATACTCAGAACATGGACGATCTAAGTTGTAAAGTAGGAGTCCCTTCTTTTCTGTTATTCAGAAAGTTACTCAGTGCAGGTGGTTTACTCCTCTGTCCCAGGGGCATGCCTACATGGCACTTTTCTCACCATACAACACTGTTTAAAAGCTGTGAAATAAACTTTGCTGGAACTCCAGGGTCCTTTGAGAACCTGAGTAACCAGGACAAATTTTGAGGGAAAAAAATAGTAGAAAGAGCCATAGATCTGTCCCCTTTTCATCGTGCACTAATTTTCAAGGCCTGGTTAGTAACTGAGTTTGCCTTTATTCCCTTTCAACTATCTTCAGGATCTCAGGTTGTCTTGTTCACTGCCTCATCCCATTCTAGTCTTTGGTACCTCCCTAATTATCACCCTGAGTATGGAGCTCCTATTATTTCTCAAGGGAGAAGAACAGGAAGTGAGAAAAACTTTTACCTATAAGGTATCTAAAACATCCCGAAGATGCTGGCAGGCAGGACTGGAGGGAGGATGAGTGTGTAAGAGAGTGAGAAAGTGTGTGAGAGAGTGAGCAAGTGTGTGAGAGAGTGTGAATGGATGTGAAGGTAGACGACCAACCTGAGCAGTGCAGAGCCACGGAGCAGAAAGTTTCTGTGTTGTGGACCAGAGCATCCGGCTATCTTGGTAAGCAGCACTTCAAGGTGCTTCTCCCTGCACTGCGGGAAGGTCCCACCATTTTGGAAGATCCCGGGTCTTCCCTTGGAGAAGGCAGAGGGAGTGGCTAGGGCCCAGCAACCTGAGCCCACCAACACACCTGGCACCATCAGACCAGTGGACACTGTGTCAAAACAGACCAGTGAACAGTAGAGGAGCTCCCAAGGTGCTGGTCAAGGAAGCTGCAGGCAGCCCAGACCCCAGCACCATCCCACATAGTAGCAGCCAAATCAGAGTTGAGATATAGACCCAGCAACAGAGGCTGGGGAGCAGACATCCATCCCCAGGAAACAGAAGCACTGACCAGCTGCTAAGACCCATCCCTAAAACCTAGAGCAAAATCTGAGCAAGGGTTGAGCCTTAAGAAGCAGTAGCACTCCCCAGCCGCCAGCAGCCTGACCTGGGACTCCACAGAGACCTGTGCAGTCTAATAGCCCACAAGAGCAGTGGGAAGCCAGAGCCTGAGAGAGACCAGTGTGATCCAGCTTCACTCCCTTGGCAACAACAGGGTGTGGGGGCACCAGAGAGGCCTGTGTGACCCAACAGAGAATGTGCGATCCAGTTACCCATGAGACCTGGGGGGGTGCGGAAGCACCAGAGAGGCCTGTGCAACCCAGAAGACCATAACATAGGTATAGAGCCCGGTCACCAAAGGGACTGTGCGCTCCAGTTACCCATGGAGCATGCAAGGTTCGGGGGTACCAGAAAGGCCTGTGCAACCAAGCTTCACACAAGATAGGCTTAGAAGATGTGAAAATTGCGGAAGAGTGAATAAAAGCTATGCAGAGGATTTCCCAAGACCAAATGAAAATTACAACTCAAATAAAGACAAATTCTCTTGGAAAAAGCAACAAAAAAACAGCAGGATAGGACCAGATAACTAGGGACACTGGTAGGATATGTGGAGGTGAAAGAGGGTGGTGGGCCGGGAGCCCATGAACAGCAGCAGTCTTAGCTGTGAGCAGTGCCATTGGGGAATAAATACCAAGACCGCTCCAAAGTGCAGAGAGCTGGGACAGAACACTAAATAGCCACAGCCACTTACCTGGGGGCTATGTCAGAGAAAGGACAGACAGGGCTGAAACTCTGTGGAGACATCTGTGATTTGGAGGGCACTCAGAATTTTTGCTGAGTTTTAGCCACAAAGGATGGTACCCAGTGTGCTCCTTCCAAGAGCTGTGGGAAAAAGCAGAAGCCACACCTCGGATTTTCAGTCTTTCACAAGTGAAGCAAAAAATTGAAAATTCAGGCTTATTAATAATCAGCATCTATCCCACCCTCTGAAAATTCTTTTATGCAAAACACCAGAGTTACATTCAAAGGAACTGAGAACTTGAGACTAATAGCCACCAGGTAAAAGCTAGAGATTAACTGAACCTTTCCTGGACTTGCAAATCTACCCAGAATAGTGAGACTTGACAGTGGTGTTTAACGTGGGCTCATTCAGGCTCATCCAAACCCAGTAGAGAAAGCCACAAACAGCACAACACCAACTTACACCATACACAAAAATAAACTCAAAATAGATCAAAGACTTAAATGTGACTCATAAATCCAAAGAAACTCAAGAATAAAATATAGGCAACAAAATATAGGCATCATATGCAGCAGAATTTTCACTGATACATCACCTAAGGCTACAGAAAAAAAGGACAAAATGAACGCATGGGACTACAACACACTCAAAAGCTTCTCCACAGCAAAAGATACAATCATCAAAATGGAAAGGCAACGCACTGTATGGGAGAGGATGATTACCAATGATATATCAGATAAGGGGTTCAATTGCAAATTTATATAGAGTGCTCATACAACTGAACAAAAGAAAGTCAAAGAACCCAATGAAATAATGGGTGGCAGACAGTCGATGAATCCCTTTCACGTCTATGTTTCTCTCTCTCTTTCTCTCTTCCTCTCTCTCCCTCCTGCTCTGTCTGAATAAAAAATGGAAAAATGTCCTTGGTGAGGATAAAAAATAAATAAATAAATAAATAAATAAATAAATAAATAAATAAATAAAAACAAGATTCATGGCCCATAGCTGGACTCACAAAAAGAGAGAGAGAGAGAGAGCCCAAATACACAAAATCAGAAATGAAAGAGGAGAAAAAAATAACTGACACCACACAAATATAAACGATTGTTAACAAATATTATGAGCAATCATAAGGCAACAAATTTGACAATCTAAGTGAAATGGACCAATTTCTAGAAACAACAATCTCCCAAAACTGAAACACGAATAGAAAGAAATCTTGAGCAGAACAATAACAAAAGAAATCGAAGATATAATCAAGACTATCACAAGAAACAAAAGAATGGGCCCAGACAGCTCCACAGAAAAATTTTACCTAACATTCAAAGACCAAGTAATTCCCATTCTTCTGAAACTATTTCAAAATATTCAAGAAGAAGAAATAATTATGAACATAGCATAATTCTTATTCCATAACCAGAATAACACAACAAAAAGAGAGAAAACTACAGACCATTGTGACTGATGAACATATATGCCAAAGTCCTGAACAAAATACTAGCAAGTCAAGTCCAGCAATACATCAAAACAATTATTTACCATGAACGAGGGGGATTCATCCCAGGGATGCAAGGCTGGTACAATATTCGCAAATCAATAAATGTACTACACCACATAAACCTAATGAAATATGACACTCATACTTAGCCACAGCAATCAGACAGGAAGAATAAATAAAAGAGATCCAAATTGGAAAGGAGGAAATAAAACTGTCATATTTTGCAGATGACATGATAGTATACAAAACATCCCCCCAAAATACATCACAAATTTACTAGACTTAATAAATGAATGCAGAAAAGTGGCAGGATACAAAATTAACATCAAGAAATTGATCGCATTCTTATACACCAATGATAAACTCACAGAAAGAGAAAATATAAAACAATCTGGTTTACCATCACTGCAAAAGTTAACATAGCTAGCAATAAACTTACCCAAAGAAATAAAGGACCTACTCGCAGAAAACTACAGGTTATTGAAAAAAGAAATAGAGGAAGATATAACAAAGTGGAAGCACATGCCTTTTTCATGGATTGGAAAAATTAACATCACTAAAATGTTCACACCTCACAAAGCAATCTATAGATTCAATGCAATCCCCATCAAAGAACCAACGACATACTTCCCAGAACAAGAAGTAATACTTCGAAAGTTCATATGAAACCTGAAAAGATCTGGAAAAGCCGCGCCAATCTTGGAAAAGAAGAACAAAGTTGAAGGGATCACATTACCAGATTTCAGGTTATAGGACAATGCCACTGTAATCAAAACAGCCTGGTACTGGCACAAGAACAGGCATAGAGACCCGAGGTACCGAGCAGAGAACCCAGAAATGGACCCACGGCAATATGCTCAATTAATATTTGACAAAGTTGGCAACAGCATAGAGTTGAGTAAAGACAGCCTCTTTAATAAATGGTGTTGGGAAAATTAAAGAGCTACACACACAGAAATAAAACTAGACAATCACCTGACACTATACACAAGAATAAACTCAAAATGGATCAAAGACTTACATGTTACTCATGAATCCATAAAAATCCTAGAAGAAACTATAGGCAATATTTCAGACATTATAGGCAGCAGAATTTTTTAGGCTACAGAAACTAAGGACAAAATGAACATATAGGACTACAAGAAACTCAAAAGCTTCTGCACAGCAAAAGATACAATCATCAAAATGGAAAGGCAATGCACTGTACGGGAGAGTATGTTTGGCAATTATATATCAGATAAGGGGTTCAATTCCAAAATACATAGAGTGCTCATACAACTGAACGTAAGGAAGACAAAGAACCCAATGAAATAATGGGCAGAGAAACTAAATAGACACCTTTCCAAACAGGACATACAAATGGCTAAGAGACTTATGAAGAAATGCTCAACATCACTAATCATCAGAGGGATGCAAATTAAAACAACCATGAGGTATCACCTGACAACTGTCAGAATGACCGCCATCAACAAATCATCAAACAAGTGTTGGTGAGGTTGTGGAGAAGAGGGTACTCTGTACACTGCTGGTGAATATGCACACTGGTGCAGCCACTATGGAAAGCAACACAGTGTCACTTCGAAAAATTAGAAATTGAACTATCATTTGACACAGAGTTCCCACTTCTAGGAAGAAACCCTAAGTACCTTCAAATGCCAATTAGAAAGAATATATGAACCCCAATGTTCTTATCAGCACTGTTTAAAATAGCTAAGATCAGGAAACAGCCCAAATATCCATGAGTAAATAAATAGATATGAAAGCTGTGCTTGCATATACACAATGGAGTACTATGAAGCTGTAAGAGAAAAATCACTTATCTTTTGAGACAGCATGGAGGAACGTGGAAAGTATTATCCTAAGAAAAAACAAACCAAACAGAGAAAGACAAGTATCATATGATCTCACTTATTTGAGTACTACAAAGAACATAACAGTCTGAAGAATGGGGTAATCCCAGAGATGTGGAAGTGGGATACAGATTGACAATCCCCAGCAGAGGTGTTGAATGGGGAGAGATCGAACCACAGAACTTATATGCATGTATACATGAAGAATGGAAGAGGAAGCAAAGCAGGGGACAATGTGGAAAGAAAAATAAAGAGGGGATTAAGTGGGGGGGGGGAAGAAACATCTGTAAAAGTAATTAATTAATTAATTTAAAGAAACAAACAGACAAAAAATGAAGTCCATAACTAGAGACAAAGAAGGCCTCTATAGAATATTGAAAGGATCTATCCAAAAGGAAGCTATGACCTTCGTAAACATATATGCATGCAATATAGGAGCAAAAACATTTATTAAAATATTCTGGAAATCTTCAAAGGAAAAATCAACACCAATACCATCATAGGTCACGGGAAAAGACTTCAATACCCTGCAGACATCACAGGATAGATTTTCTGGACCAAAAATTAACAAGGAAACACAGACTCTAAATAAAGAGTTACATCAAATGGATTTGATAAATATCTACAGAGAATTATACCCCAAAATGGCAGAATTGACATCTGCCTCAAGGGCACATGGGACCTTCTCAAAGACTGACCACATGTTAGGGCACAAACTGACTCTACAAGTTCAACAGAATTGAAATCATATAAAGCATCTTCTCAGATCACAATGGCATGCAACTGAAAATCAATTGCAACAAGAACATGCAAAGACATTTGAAAATATGGAGTCTGAATAGCATGTTTTTGAACAATGACTAGGTTACCTAGGAAATTAAGGGAAAAAATTGAACCTTCCAGGAAACCAGGAATATGAATACATAACAGCACAAAATCTATGGGATGCAGAGAAAGCAGTTCTGAATGGGAAGTTCATATCACTATTGGAGCACCTTAAAAACAAAGAACAGTTTATAATACTCTAATCTCACAACTTAAAGACCTAGGAAGCAAACAAACAAACAAAAATCCAAGAGCAAGTATACAGAAGGAAATAATAAAGATCAAAACAGAAATAAGGCATTGAGACCAAAGAAAGAAACAAAACAAGAAAACAAGAAAAATTCAAAGGATCAATGCAAGAATGGGCTGGTTCTGTGAAAATATAAACCCTCAGCTAGACTCACTAGGAAACAAAGAGAGAGAATCAAACTACTTGAAATCAGAAATCAATGAGGAGAAATATAACTGATACCACACAAATACAAATTACTGTAAAGCAATATATTGATCCATCACATGGCAACATATTAGACAATCTAAGATAAATGGACCAATTTCTAGAAAGACATAGTCTGGCAAAATGAACCACAAAGGTGAAAAACATGAGCAGACCTATAACAACTAAAGAAAGTGAAGATGTAATCAAGACTCTCACAGGACACAAAAGCCAGGCCCAGAGGGCTCCATGGAGGAAATCGACCAAACATGCAAAGGACAAGTAATACCCATTGTTCTCAAACTATTTCAAAATATTCAAGAAATAACACATCCAAACTCGTTTTAAGAACAAACCATAATTTGTATTCCTTAACCAGAACAACTCAGTACAAAGAAAAGAAATCTACAGACCAATGTCACTGAAGAATATAGATGCCAAAATCCTGAACAAAACACTAACAAGTCGATTCCAGCAATACATCTAAACAATTATTCACCATGAGCAAAAGGAGTCACCCCAGGGATGGAAGGCTGGTACAGTATTTGCAAATCAAGGAACATAAGGAAACATGACACTTTAATATCAATATATGGAGAGAAAAAACTCGACCACATCCAGCATTTATTTCTCATAAAAAGGCTCTGCATACTTGAAATAGTGGAATCATATCTCAATATAAGAAAGGTTCTATATGAGAGACCTAAAGCAACCATCATACTCAATGGGCAGAAGAAAAACCCTTCCCTTAACATGGGAACAAGTTATGGATGCACACATGGCCATTCATATTTCTCAGATCACAGTGGCATGCAACTGGAAACCAATTGCAATGACCACATGCAAAAACATTTGAAATTATAGGGCATGAATAGCATGTAATTGGAAAATGAATGGGTTACCATGGAGGTAAAAAAAAAAAAAGGAAACTTCCTAGAAATCAAAAAATAGGAACACATACGAGCACTGAATCTACAAGAAATAGAGAAAGCGGTATTGAGAGGGCACTTCATAGCACAACAGGCATACCTCAAGATGATAGAACTCTTTTTTATACTAATTCTAATTAACCTCAGAACTTAAAGATCTACTAAGGAAACAAAAAGAAAATCCAACAGCAAGCAGAAGGAAGAAAATAATAAATACCAGAGCCCAAATAAAGGCACTGAGACCAAAGAAAGAAACAAAACTAGAAAACTAGAAAAATTCAAAGGATCAATGCAAGAAAGAGCTGGTTCTGTGAAAAGATAAACCCTCAGCTAGACTCACTAGGAAACAAAGAGACAGAATCAAACTAATCAAAATCAGAAATAAATGAGGAGAAATATGACTGATACCATACAAATACACATTATTGTAAAGCAATATTTTGAGCCTTCACATGGCAACATATTAGACAATCTAAGATAATGGACCAATTTCTAGAAAGACATAGTCTAGTACAATGAACCACAGAAAGATAAAAGAACTGAACAGAGCATAATTCTTATTCCCTAACCAGAACAACACACTACGAAGAAGAGAAATCTACAGATCAATGTCACTGAAGAAGACAGTGGCCAAAATCCTGAAGGAAACACTAACAAGACAATTCCAGCAATCCATCTAAACCATTATTCACCATGAGCAAAACGAGTCATCCCAGGGATGCAGGCTGGTACAATATTCCCAAATCAATGAACCTAAAGAAACATGAAACATATGTTCTTATTAATATATGCTGAAGAAGCATTCACAAATTCAGCACCCATTCCTCATAAGAACAATCTGCACACTGAGAATCGTGGCATCACATCTCGAAATATAAAGGCCATATATGGAAGACCTACAGCCAACTCCATACTCAATGGGCAAAAGAGAAATCATATCTCATACGAATAGGAACAAGACTAGGATGCACACTTTGGCTACTCCTATTTCTCAGATCACAGTGGCATATCACTGGAAGTCAATTGCAACAACAGCATGTAAAGACATGTGAAAGTATGGAGGCTGAATAGCATGTTATTGAACAATGAATGGGTGACCTGATAATCAAGGAATAGGAACTCATCACTGCACAAAAGCTACAAGATAAGGAGAAATCGGTTCTGTGAGGGCAGTCATTGCAGTACTGGCGTATCTCACAAAGAAAGATCATTTTCCAATACTACATCTTAATAACCTCACAACTTAAAGACCTACTAAGCAAACAAAAATAAAATCCAAGAGCAAGTAGAAGGAAGGGAATAGTGCAGATCAGAGCCCAAATAAAGGCATTGAGACCAAAGAAAGAAAGAAAACAAGAAAAATTCAAAGGAACAATGAAAGAATGGTCAGGTTCTTTGAAAAGGTAAACCCTCCACTAGACTCACCAGGGAAAAAAGGGAGTGGCTGTGGCTGTTTCAGCCTCTGTCCGGGCTGCGCTGTGGAGCCGCCTGGGAGTGTAACCTGAGGGCGCTGCTCCCAGCTAAGGCTGCTGCCCAGCTGCCGACCATGGGCTCCCAGCCCCTGGGTCGCGCCTTCGCAAGCATAATGGGATGGAGTCAGAGTCCCTCATTGTATGGTCCTCGCAAGCTGCTTTTCTGTTGGTTTTTCCCGTCGATTTGTCTGTGTAATAGTTGTAATTCCATTTTGGTTCAGGGAGTTGGTCTGTGTAGCTCCGTTCACTCCACCGCCATTTTTTCAGTCCCTAACTCTTATTCCATAACCAGAAAAACACACTACAAAGAGAAATCTACAGACCAATATCACTGAGGAGGATTGATGACAAAATCCTAAACAAAATACTCACAAGTCGAATCCAACAATACATCAAAAACAATTATTCACCAAGAGAAAAGGGATTCATCCCAGGGATGCAAGGCTGGTACAACATTCGCAAATCAAGGAACCTAAGGAAACATGAAACTTTAATATCAGTATCTGGAGAGGAAGAATACGACAACATCCTGCACTTAGTTCTCATAGAAAGGCTCTGCATACTTGGAAGAGTGGGATCATATCTCAATATACTAAAGGCCCTATATGAGAGACCTAAAGCTACCATCATACTCAATGGGCAGAAAGAAAACTCTTCCCTTAAAGTAAGAACAAGGTATGGATGCACACATTGGCCACTCCTATTTCTCAGATCACAGTGGCATGCCACTGGAAAGCAACTGCAACTACAACATGCAAAGACATTTGAAAATATAGAGACTGAATAGCATGTGATTGAACAATGAATGGGGTTACCTTGGAGGTCAAGGAAGAAATGGAAACATCCTGGAAATCAAGGAATAGGAACACATACGAGCACTATATCCACAAGATATGGAGAAAGTGGTATTGAGAGGGCAGTTCAGAGCACTTCTGGCATACCTCAAGAAGATAGAACTCTTTTTAACACTGAGTATAAGTAACCTCCAAATTAAAGACCTGCTAAGGAAACAAAAAGAAAATCCAACAGCAAGTAGAAGCAAGAAGATAATGCATATCAGAGCCCAAATAAAGGCATTGAGACCAAAGAAAGAAACAAAACAAGAAAACATGAAAAATTCAAAGGAACAATGAAAGAAAGGGCTGGTTCTTTGAAAAGATAAAACCTCAGCCACAAACACCAGGAAACAAAGAGAGAGAATCAAACTACACAAAATCAGAAATCAAGGAGGAGAAATATAACTGATACCACAAAATACAAATTATTGTAAGGCAATATGGCGAACTTTCACACGGCAGCATATTCGACAATCTAAGCTAAATGGACCAATTGCTAGAAAGACGTAGTCTGGCAAAATGAACCACAAAAAGAGAAAAGACCTGAGCAGATCTATAACAACTCAAGAAAGTAGATGCAATCAAGACTCTCCCAGGATACAAAAGCCAGACTCAGACTGCTCCAAGGAGAAAATCAGCAAAGAAGCAAAGGACAAGTAATACCCATTCTTCTCAAAGTATTTCAAAATATTCAAGAAGAAGGAAGACATCCAATCTTGTTTCATAAACACAGCATAATTCTTATTCCCTAACCAGAACAGCACACTACAAGAAAAGAAATCTACAGATGAATGTCACTGAAGAAGACAGATGCCAAAATCCTGAAGGAAACACTAACAAGACAATTCCAGCCATATTCACCATGAGCAAAAGGAGTCATCCCAGGGATGCAGGCTGGTACAATATTCCCAAATCAATGAACCTAAAGAAACATGAAACATATGTTCTTATTAATAAGTAGATGTAATCAAGACTCTCCATGGAGAAAATCATCTACCAAACATGCAAAGGACAAGTGATACCTATTCTTCCTAAACTGTTTTAGTACAGTTGTGGAAAGTATTGATTTAAGGTAATGTGGCAACCTAACTTTTGATAGGTCCTTAGACATACTTTTCACTCTAGTTTGTTTGTAGGAGAGTGTATACAAACCAAACCTATTCCAAATGAACTGTGTTAGAACTCTTCACTTCAGTTGCACAAAAGTCACTTCCATGAAGCCTAGAGCCTAAGGCTTCTCAAAGCATATGTTGTTTTGGTTAAGTGTTTAAGAAATGTCCATTTGTAAAGGTGTAATCATACTTAAACTTAAAAGTGTAAGTTTCTTTCTCTTGTTTCATACAGAGAGACAGAAAACTTGCTGGTACAGTTGTAGATATACTGAATTATGGGCAAAAGTCTGTGAGAGCCAGGGGCCACATTCACTCAGTGGCATGTTTTTCCTTGGGAAGTTAAGTACCTTTGCAGGGAAAGTGTGAACAAACATGTTCTAGTCAAACAACTGTTGGAATGATTGAATATTTCCATTTGGGTTAAGTTAATGCACAGATCTTGAGTAACATGAACACTTTCATGTACACTCTCCTCGTTTTGTGGAGAGATCCAGTCATATCATGGAAAGAACAACTAGGACAGAGCACACTTATGTGTAGAATCAAAAGTTATCCCTTTTTGTGTTCTGTGTTGTTCATGGTTTCAAAGATTGGATCGTATTGAAGCCCATTTTTGAAGGCGATACTTGGAAAAAGTTTGGTTTCTGCTGTAGCAGTTGGTTTCACATGATTCTTACTCAGAACAGTGAACCAACGTATGGCCAAGACTGAATCAATGGAAAGATTGATAACTACTGGTGTCACACATGTGCATTCTTGAAGCAGTGAAACTGAACACATCTAAAGTGATGTAGTTGAAACATTGGTTGTCTCCATGCAAGGAGTAAATCCATGAATTGGAAGACACTGACAATACCAAGGGTTTTTCACATTGAACATCTCTGTGAATTAGAACAAGAGGAGTGTTCTAGAGAAAATGCACTTGTGCAGTGGACCTGGGTATCCATTTCAATTACTTACACACGAACTATGCCCGGTGTGAAGGGCATACTTGACATTGGAGTGTTAAACAGTGTTGTAAGTAAATGCAGGTGTCTGCCTTCTTTCTTATGTGACCAGAAAAGTCAACCTGTACTAGTTGATGAGGCAGCCTTTCAACATACTACCTTTTAGCCCTGCATATGTGTTGTTTGCCTGGAAGTGTCTATGAGTCATCTTATTATGCAACAAATGCTGGGCTGCAGAAATCAAACACATTGGTTAGGGCAATGTTCAGGTCATGGAAATCTATACCCTATTCAGTTCTACATACATTCTTTAAAGTTGTTACCGAATGAATCAGTGTCATTCTTGGATCCATCATACATTTCACTGTTTGTACCGATTTCCTCAAGAAACATAACGAGTAGATACCTGTTTTCTCCCGAGAATTCAAAGTAAACGCTTTCCATCATTGTGAAATGCTGGAATTGTACTTTGTTCATGAATGGAATCTCCTGAACCTATCTTTATTATTCCCTGTGACAAATTCAGCCAATTTTTTTTTTGTAGTTTAAACATTTTTTTTATTGATTAATTTTTGTTACAGATGATTCTCCTTTTTTCCCCACTTCTTCCCCGCTCCCCCTTCCCTCCCTGCTCCTTCCGCAGATGTTGTCCATGGCCACAATTCATGCATACATGCTTATAAGTTCTGTGGTTCATGCCTCTCCCACCTCCCCACTCCTTAGGGGATTGTCAGTCTGTACCCCACTTCCGCCTCTCTAAGGCTACCCCATTCCTCAAACTGTTATGTTCATTATATTCCCCAAATCAGTGAGATCATATGAAATTTTTCTTTCTCTCTTTGGCTTGTTTCACTTAGGATGATACAATCCAGGTCCCTCCATGTAGTTTCAAAGGACAAGAGATCTTTCTTTCTTACTGCTGCGTAGTATTCCATTGTGTATATGTACCACAGCTTTTTGATCCATTCGTCTACTGATGGGCACTTGGGCTGTTTCCAGATCTTAGCGATTGTAAATAGTGCTGCTTCAAAGATGGGGGTACATATTCTTTCTGATTGGTGTTTTATGCTTCGTAGGGTATATTCCTAGAAGTGGGATCACTGGGTCAAATGGGAGATCAATTTTTAATTTTTTGAGGTAGCACCATATTGTTTTCCATAGTGGCTGCACCAGTCTGCATTCCCACCAACAGTGTACTAGAGTCCCCTTTTCTCCACACCCTCACCAACACTTGTTGTTTGATGATTTGTTGATGGCGGCCATTCTGACAGGTGTGAGGTGATACGTCATTGTTGTTTTGATTTGCATCTCTCTGATGATTAGTGATGATGAACATTTCTTCATATGTCTCTTAGCCATTTGTATGTCCTGTTTGGAGAGGTGTCTATTCAGCTCCTCTGCCCATTTTTTAATTGGGTTCTTTGTCTTCCTTTTGTGGAGTTGTAGTGAGCATCTCTGTATATATTGGAAATTAACCCCTTATCTGATACATCATTGGCAATGATGTTCTCCCATACAGTGGGTTGCCTTTCCATTTTGATGATTGTTTCTTTTGCTGTGCAGAAGCTTTTTAGTTTGATGTAGTCCCATGTGTTCATTTTCTCCTTTATTTCTGTTGCCTTAGGTGATGTATCAGTGAAAATTCTGCTCCGTATGATGTCCGAAATTTTGTTGCCTACATTTTCTTCTAGAATTTTTATGGATTCACGGGTCACATTTAAGTCTTTTATCCATTTTGAGTTTATTTTTGTGTATGGTGTAAGTTGATGGTCTAGTTTCATTTTTTTGCATGTAGCTGTCCAATTTTCCCAACACCATTTATTAAAGAGGCTGTCTTTACTCCACTGTATGCTCTTGCCACCTTTGTCAAATATTAATTGAGCGTATTGCCTTGGGTCCATTTCTGGGTTTTCAGTTCTGTTCCACTGGTCTATATGCCTGTTCTTGTGCCAGTACCAGGCTGTTTTGGTTACAGTCGCTTTGTAGTATAACCTGATATCTGGTAATTGTGATCCCTCCAACTTTGTTCTTCTTTTTCAAGATTGCTGTGGCTATTCGGGGTCTTTTTTGGTTCCATATGAACTTTTGAAGTATTTGTTCTAGTTCTATGAAATATGTCGTTGGTATTTTGATGGGGATTGCATTGAATCTATAGATTGCTTTGGGTAGTATGGACATTTTAATTATGTTAATTCTTCCAATCCATGAACAGGGTATGTGCTTCCACTTTTTTATATCTTCCTCTATTTCTTTTTTCAATGACCTGTAGTTTTCTGCAAATAGGTCCTTTACTTCTTTGGTTAAGTTTATTCCTAGGTATCGTAATTTTTTTGGAGCGATGGTAAATGGGATTGTTTTTTCAGTTTCTCTTTCTGTGAGTTCATCATTGGTGTATAAGAATGCCATCGATTTCTTGACGTTAATTTTGTATCCTGCTACTTTGCCAAATTCATTTATTAAGTCTAGTAGATTTTTGGTGGAGTCTTTAGGGTTTTCTATGTACAGTATCATGACATCTGCAAATGCCAGTTTTACTTCCTCCTTTCCAATTTGGATCCCTTTTATTTTTTCCTCATGCCTGATTGCTGTGGCTAAGACTTCCAGTACTATGTTAAATAAGACTGGTGAAAGTGGGCATCCTTGCCTTGTTCCTGTTCTTAATGGAAATGCTTTTAGTTTTTGCCCATTGAGTATGATGTTGGCTGTAGGTCTTTCATATATGGCCTTTATTATGTCGAGGTATGATCCCTACATTCCTACATTGCTGGGCGTTTTTATCAGAAATGGGTGCTGGATTTAGTTGAATGCTTTTTCAGCATCTATTGATAGGATCATGTGGTTTTTATTCTTCAATTTATTTATGTGGTGTATCACGTTTATTGATTTGCGAATATTGTACCAGCCTTGCATCCCTGGAATGAATCCCACTTGGTCATGGTGAATAATTTTTTTGATGTATTTCTGGATCCGATTTGCTAGTATTTTGTTCAGGATTTTGGAGTCTATGTTCATCAGGGATATTGGCCTGTAGTTTTCTTTCTTCGTAGTGTCTTTTTCTGGTTTTGGAATTAGAATTATGCTGGCCTCATAGAATGTGTTTGGAAGTCTTCCTTCTTCTTGAATTTTTTGAAATAGTTTGAGGAGAATGGGTGTTAGTTCTTTTTGAATGTTCGGTAAAACTCCCCCGTGAAACCATCTGGGCCTGGGCTTTTGTTTGCTGGGAGAGTCTTGATTACCTCTTCAATTTCCTTAGTTGTTATTGGTCTGTTCAAGTTTTCTATCTCTTCCGGGAATAGTTTTGGGAGACTGTGTGTTTCTAGAAATTTGTCCATTTCGCTGAGATTGTCGAATTTGTTGCCATATAGTTGTTCATAGTAGTTGTTAACGATCTTTTGTATTTCCGTGGTGTTGGTTGTTACTTCTCCTCTTTCATTTCTGATTTTGTGTATTTGGGTTCTCTCTCTTTGTTTCTTGGTGAGTCTAGCTAAGGGTCCATCAATCTTGTTTATCTTTTCGAAAAACCAGCTCTTTGTTTCATTGATCCTTTGAATTGTTTTTTTGGTCTCTATGTCATTTATTTCTGCTCTGATCTTTACTATTTCCTTCCTTCTACTTGCTCTGGGGTTTTCTTTTTGTTTGCTTTCTAATTCTTTAAGTTGTGAGGTTAGACAGTCAATTAGAAATTTTTCTTGTTTTTTGAGGTAGGCCTGTAGTGCTATGAACTTCCCTCTCAGAACTGCTTTCGCTGCATCCCATAGATTTTGTGTTGTTGTGTGTTCATTTTCATTGGTTTCCAGGAAGTTTTTGATTTCTTCCTTGATCTCCTCGGTGACCCATTCATTGTTTAATAACATGCTATTTAGCCTCCATGTGTTGAAATGTCTTTGCATGTTCTTGTTGCAATTGATTTCTAGTTTCATGCCATTGTGATCTGAGAAGATGCTTGATATGATTTCAATCTTCTTGAACTTGTAGAGATTTAGTTTGTGTCCTATCATGTGGTCTATCTTTGAGAATGTTCCATGTGCACTTGAGAAGAATGTGTATTCTGTAGTTTTGGGGTGTAATTCTCTGTAGATATCTATTAAATCCATTTGGTCTAGTGCTTCATTTAGAGTCTCTGTTTCCTTGCTAATTTTTTGCCTAGAGGATCTATCCAGTGCTGTCAACGGGGTGTTGAAGTCCCCTGCTATGATTGTATTGCTGTCGATTTCTCCTTGGAAGTCCTCCAGAAGATTTTTAATATATTTTGGTGCTCCTATATTGGGTGCATATATGTTTATCAAGGTTATATCTTCCTGTTGGATAGATCCTTTCAATATTATGTAGTGGCCGTCTTTGTCTCTAGTTATGGTCTTCATTTTGAAGTCTATTTTATCAGATATGAGTATTGCTACCCCAGCTTTTTTTTGCTTTCCATTTGCTTGGAAAATTTTTTTCCATCCCTTCACTTTCAATCTATGTGAGTCTTTTGTTGAGAGGTGGGTCTCTTGTAAACAACATATAGATGAGTCTTGCTTTCTTATCCAATCAGCTACTCTGTGTCTCTTTATGGGAGCATTCAGTCCATTTCCATTTAAGTTGGTTATTGATATGTACTTATTTATTGCCATTTTTGTTTAGTGTGGTTCTATTTTTCTTCCCATTTCTACTGGTAATTACAGCAGTCCTTTTAACATTTCTTGCAGTGCTGGTTTGGTGCTAATGTATTCCCTTAGCTTTTTTTGTCTGGGAAGCTCTTTATTTGATCTTCTATTTTGAATGATAGCCTTGCTGGGTAGAGTAGTCTTGGATTCAGATCCTTGTTTTTCATGACCTTGATTACTTCATGCCATTCCCTTCTGGCCTGTAGTGTTTCTTGTGAGAAGTCAGCTGAGAGCCTTATGGGGTTCCCTTTGTAGGTAACCTGTTGCTTATCTCTTGCTGCTTTTAGGATTCAATCTTTGTCTTTAATTTGTGGCATTTTAATTACTATGTGTCTTGGTGTGGGCCTGTTTGGGTTCTTCTTACTTGGGACTCTCTGTGCTTCTTGAACTTGAATGCCTTCTTCCTTCACCAAATTAGGGAAGTTTTCTCTCACTATTTTTTTGAATATATTCTCTATCCCTTGCTCCTTTTCTTCTTCTTCGGGGACTCCTATGATGCGAATATTATTACGTTTCCAGTTGTCCCATAGTTCTCTTAAGCTGTCTTCCTGTTTTTTAATAGTTTTTTCCTTTTGTTTTTCTGATTGGTTGATTTTTTCTACCCTGTCTTCTAATTCACTGATCCGGTCCTCAGCTTCCCCTACTCTGCTTTTTAAACCTTCCAATGTGTTTTTCATTTCGGATATGTCATTTTTTATCTCTTCTTGTTGGTTTTTAATTTCCATTTGGCTTCAGGTTTCTTTTTATGTCTAATGTCCTTACACATGCTGTTGAGCTTCCGCACATCATGGCTCTAATTCTAGTTCTGTACTTGCTTAACTGCACCCTCATGGATTTCATCTTCTGTAAGGTCTTTTGATCTTTCATTGGGGTTTATTTCTGTTTCTCACCATTTTGGTTATCACAGTGGGCTTTGGAGTCTGCCAAGTTTTCCCAGTGGGTGTTGGTGTTCTGCTGTTTGTGGCTCCCTCTCCTGGGTTTGGATGCACCAGGGAGGACCCACTTTAATTCCGCCAAGTCCCCTGTTCTCCGGGAGTCTGTGTGGCTCCAGCCGAGAGTTTAGCAGGCTACAGCGTTCCCAGGGCCCGTGCAGGGTGGCAAGGGAGGCGGTGGGAATAATTTCCCTCTGAGTTCCCAGGTCCCTCTGAGTTCCCTGGTCCCACCGAGTTCCCTGGTCCCGCCGAGTTGCCTGGTCCAGCTGAGTTCCCTGGGGCCTTCGAGTCTGTGTGGCTCCAGTGGAGAGTTTAGGTGGCTACAGAGTTCCCAGGGACCATGCACGGTGGCAAGGGAGGCGGTAGGATTAACTTCTCGCTGAATTCCCTGGTCCCGCTGAGTTCCCTGGGGTCCCAGAGTCTGTGTGGCTCCAGTGGAGAGTTTAGCTGGCTACAGAGTTTCCAGGGCCCGTGCAGGATGGCAAGGGAGACGGTTTTATTAACTTCCCGCCGAGTTCCCTGGTCCTGCAGAGTTCCCTGGTCCCGCCGAGTTCCCCAGTCCTGCCAAGTTCCCTGGGGGCCGTGAGTCTGTTCGGCTTCAGTGGAGAGTTTAGCCGGTTATAGAGTTTCCAGGGCCGTGCACGGTGAGAAGGGAGACGGTAGGATAAACTTCCCGCCGAGTTCGCCAGTCCAGCCGAGTTCACTGGGGGGGCGCGAGTCTGTGCGGATTCAGAGGAGAATATAGCCAGCTACAGAGTTCCCAGGGCCCATGCACGGTGGGAAGGGAGACGGTATGATTACATGCAAGGAGTAAATCCATGAATTGGAAGACACTGACAATACCATGGGTTTTTCACATTGAACATCTCTGTGAATTAGAACAAGAGGAGTGTTCTAGAGAAAAGGCACTTGTACAGTGGACCTGGGTATCCATTTCAATTACGTACACACTAATTATGCCTTGTGTGCAGGTCATACTTTCCATTGGACTGTTAAACAGTGTTGTAAGTAAATGCAGGTGTCTGCCTTCTTTCCTATGTGACAAGAAAAGTCAACCTGTACTAGTTGACGAGGCAGCTTTTCAACATACTACATTTTAGCCTTGGATATGTGTTGTTTGCCTGGAAGTGTCTATGAGTCACCTTGATATCCAATCAATGCTGGGCTGCAGAAATCAAACTCTTTGGTTAGTGCAATATTCAGGTCATGGAAATCTATACCCTACTCAGTTCTACATACATTCTTTAAAGTTGTTACCGAATGAATCAGTGTCATTCTTGGATCCAACATACATTTCACTGTTTGTACCGATTTCCTCAAAAAACATAAGGAGTGGATAGCTGTTTTCTCCTGAGAATTCAAAGTAAACGCTTTCCATCATTGTGAAATGCTGGAATTGTACCTTGTTCATGAATGGAATCTCCTGAACCTATCTTTCTAATTCCCTGTGACAAATTCAGCCTATTTCTTGATAACTGACAAGTAATCAATCCCCTTTTTCCAGCCATTATAACAAAAAAGTGATCAATTTAAAAGAGGGAGTGTCAGTCTTTGAACACTGGTCATGGATTCACTTGTTTCAAGACTATTTCCCCGAAGAACCTATGGGAATACACTGGCAGAGTCAAAAGTGTTCATGACTGGTGTTCTTTCTGTGCAGAATCATATAATAACATTCAGTTCAAGAGCAGAATGGAAACCTTAAGACGGTTGCAGTGTCCAATTGACTGTTTAGTGGCTCTCTGTTCAAAGAACTGTGTTCCAATAGACAACCTTCTTCAAATAATATCCAAATATTGAGAAAAAGATTCTAGGGCTATACCCGCTTCACACGAAATGGAACCACCACTGTTGTACTGTTTTTCAGATTACGTGTTCTTAGTACAGTTGTGGAAAGTATTGATTTAAGGAAATGTGGCACCCTGACTTTTGATAGGTCCTTAGACATACTTGTCACTCTAGTTTGTTTGTAGGAGAGTGTATACAAACCAAACCTATTCCAAATGAACTGTGTTAGAAGTCTTCACTTCAGTGGCACAAAAGTCACTTCCATGAAGCCTGGAGCGTGAGGATCCTCAAAGCATATGTTGTTTTGGTTAAGTGTTTAAGAAATGTCCATTTGTAAAGGTGTAATCACACTTAAACTTAGCAGTGTAAGTTTCTTTCTCTTGTTCCAGACAAAGAGACACAAGACTTGCTGGTGCAGTCTTGGATATACTGAATTATGGGCAAAATTCTGTGAGAGCCAGGGGCCACATTCACTCAGTGGCATGTTTTTCCTTGGGAAGTTAAGTACCTTTGCAGGGAAAGTGTGAACAAACATGTTCTAGTCAAACAACTGTTGGAATGAATGAATATTTCCATTTGGGTTAAGTTAATGCACAGATCTTGAGTAACATGAACACTTTAACGAACATTCTCCTCGTTTTATAGGGAGATCCAGTCATATCATGGAAAGAACAACTAGGACAGAGCACACTTATGTGTAGAATCAAAAGTTATCCCTTTTTGTGTTCTGTGTTGTTCATGGTTTCAAAGATTGGATCGTATTGAAGCCCATTTTTGAAGGCGATACTTGGAAAAAGTTTGGTTTCTGCTGTAGCAGTTGGTTTCGCATGATTCTTACTCAGAACAGTGAACCAACATATGGCCAAGACTGAATCAATGGAAAGATTGATAACTACTGGTGTCACACATGTGCATTCTTGAAGCAGTGAAACTGAACACATCTAAAGTGATGTAGTTGAAACATTGGTTGTCTCCATGCAAGGAGTAAATCCATGAATTGGAAGACACTGACAATACCATGGGTTTTTCACATTGAACATCTCTGTGAATTAGAACAAGAGGAGTGTTCTAGAGAAAATGCACTTGTGCAGTGGACCTGGGTATCCATTTCAATGACTTACACACGAACTATGCCCGGTGTGAAGGGCATACTTGACATTGGAGTGTTAAACAGTGTTGTAAGTAAATGCAGGTGTCTGCCTTCTTTCTTATGTGACCAGAAAAGTCAACCTGTACTAGTTGATGAGGCAGCCTTTCAACATACTCCCTTTTAGCCCTGCATATGTGTTGTTTGCCTGGAAGTGTCTATGAGTCATCTTATTATGCAACAAATGCTGGGCTGCAGATATGAAACACATTGGTTAGGGCAATGTTCAGGTCATGGAAATCTATACCCTATTCAGTTCCACACACATTCTTTAAAGTTGTTACCGAATGAATCAGTGTCATTCTTGGATCCATCATACATTTCACTGTTTGTACCGATTTCCTCAAAAAACATAAGGAGTGGATAGCTGTTTTCTCCTGAGAATTCAAAGTAAACGCTTTCCATCATTGTGAAATGCTGGAATTGTACCTTGTTCATGAATGGAATCTCCTGAACCTATCTTTCTAATTCCCTGTGACAAATTCAGCCTATTTCTTGATAACTGACAAGTAATCAATCCCCTTTTTCCAGCCATTATAACAAAAAAGTGATCAATTTAAAAGAGGGAGTGTCAGTCTTTGAACACTGGTCATGGATTCACTTGTTTCAAGACTATTTCCCCGAAGAACCTATGGGAATACACTGGCAGAGTCAAAAGTGTTCATGACTGGTGTTCTTTCTGTGCAGAATCATATAATAACATTCAGTTCAAGAGCAGAATGGAAACCTTAAGACGGTTGCAGTGTCCAATTGACTGTTTAGTGGCTCTCTGTTCAAAGAACTGTGTTCCAATAGACAACCTTCTTCAAATAATATCCAAATATTGAGAAAAGGATTCTAGGGCTATACCCGCTTCACACGAAATGGAACCACCACTGTTGTACTGTTTTTCAGATTACGTGTTCTTAGTACAGTTGTGGAAAGTATTGATTTAAGGAAATGTGGCAACCTGACTTTTGATAGGTCCTTAGACATACTTTTCACTCTAGTTTGTTTGTAGGAGAGGGTATACAAACCAAACCTATTCCAAATGAACTGTGTTAGAACTCTTCACTTCAGTGGCACAAAAGTCACTTCCATGAAGCCTAGAGCGTGAGGATCCTCAAAGCATATGTTGTTTTGGTTAAGTGTTTAAGAAATGTCCATTTGTAAAGGTGTAATCACACTTAAACTTCGCAGTGTAAGTTTCTTTCTCTTGTTCCAGACAAAGAGACACAAGACTTGCTGGTGCAGTCTTGGATATACTGATTTATGGGCAAAACTCTGTGAGAGCCAGGGGCCACATTCACTCAGTGGCATGTTTTTCCTTGGGAAGTTAAGTACCTTTGCAGGGAAAGTGTGAACAAACATGTTCTAGTCAAAGAACTGTTGGAATGAATGAATATTTCCATTTGGGTTAAGTTAATGCACAGATCTTGAGTAACATGAGCACTTTACTGTACATTCTCCTCGTTTTATAGGGAGATCCAGTCATATCATGTTAAGAACAACTAGGACAGAGCACACTTATGTGTAGAATCAAAAGTTATCCCTTTTTTTGTTCTGTGTTGTTCATGGTTTCAAAGATTGAATCGCATTGAAGCCCATTTTTGAAGGCGATACTTGGAAAAAGTTTGGTTTCTGCTGTAGCAGTCGGTTTCACATGATTCTTACTCAGAACAGTGAACCAACGTATGGCCAAGACTGAATCAATGGAAAGATTGATAACTACTGGTGTCACACATGTGCATTCTTGAAGCAGTGAAACTGAACACGTCTAAAGTGATGTAGTTGAAACATTGGTTGTCTCCATGCAAGGAGTAAATCCATGAATTGGAAGACACTGACAATACCAAGGGTTTTTCACATTGAACATCTCTGTGAATTAGAACAAGAGGAGTGTTCTAGAGAAAATGCACTTGTGCAGTGGACCTGGGTATCCATTTCAATTACTTACACACGAACTATGCCCGGTGTGAAGGGCATACTTGACATTGGAGTGTTAAACAGTGTTGTAAGTAAATGCAGGTGTCTGCCTTCTTTCTTATGTGACCAGAAAAGTCAACCTGTACTAGTTGATGAGGCAGCCTTTCAACATACTCCCTTTTAGCCCTGCATATGTGTTGTTTGCCTGGAAGTGTCTATGAGTCATCTTATTATGCAACAAATGCTGGGCTGCAGAAATCAAACACATTGGTTAGGGCAATGTTCAGGTCATGGAAATCTATACCCTGTTCAGTTCCACACACATTCTTGAAAGTTGTTACCGAATGAATCAGTGTCATTCTTGGATCCATCATACATGTCACTGTTTGTACCGATTTCCTCACAAAACAGAAGGAGTAGATACCTGTTTTCTCCTGAGAATTCAAAGTAAACGCTTTCCATCATTGTGAAATGCTGGAATTGTACCTTGTTCATGAATGGAATCTCCTGAACCTATCTTTCTAATTCCCTGTGACAAATTCAGCCTATTTCTTGATAACTGACAAGTAATCAATCCCCTTATTCCAGCCATTGTAACCAAAAGTGATCAATTTAAAAGAGGGAGTGTCAGTCTTTGAACAATGGTCATGGATTCACTTGTTTCAAGACTATTTCCCCGAAGAACCTATGGGAATACACTGGCATAGTCAAAAGTGTTCATGACTGGTGTTCTTTCTGTGCAGAATAATAGAATAACATTCAGTTCAAGAGCAGAATGGAAACCTTAATACGGTTGCAGTGTCCAATTGACTGTTTAGGGGCTCTCTGTTCCAAGAACTGGTTTCCAATAGACAACCTTCTTCAAATAATATCCAAATATTGAGAAAAGGATTCTAGGGCTATACCCGCTTCACACGAAATGGAACCACCACTGTTGTACTGTTTTTCAGATTACGTGTTCTTAGTACAGTTGTGGAAAGAATTGATTTAAGCAAATGTGGCAACCTGACTTTTGATAGGTCCTTAGACATACTTTTCACTCTAGTTTGTTTGTAGGAGAGTGTATACAAACCAACCCTATTCCAAATGAACTGTGTTAGAAGTCTTCACTTCAGTGGCACAAAAGTCACTTCCATGAAGCCTAGAGCGTGAGGATCCTCAAAGCATATGTTGTTTTCTTTAAGTGTTTAAGAAATGTCCATTTGTAAAGGTGTATTCACACTTAAACTCCGCAGTGTAAGTTTCTTTCTCTTGTTCCAGACAAAGAGACACAAGACTTGCTGGTGCAGTCTTGCATATACAGAATTATGGGCAAAACTCTGTGAGAGCCAGGGGCCACATTCACTCAGTGGCATGTTTTTCCTTGGGAAGTTAAGTACCTTTGCAGGGAAAGTGTGAACAAACATGTTCTAGTCAAACAACTGTTGGAATGAATGAATATTGCCATTTGGGTTAAGTTAATGCACAGATCTGGAGTAACATGAACACCTTAACGTACATTCTCCTCGTTTTATAGGGAGATCCAGTCATATCATGGAAAGAACAACTAGGACAGAGCACACTTATGTGTAGAATCAAAAGTTATCCCTCTTTGTGTTCTGTGTTGTTCATGGTTTCAAAGATTGGATGGTATTGAAGCCCATTTGTGAAGGCGATACTTGGAAACAGTTTGGTTTCTGCTGTAGCAGTTGGTTTCACATGATTCTTACTCAGAACAGTGAACCAACGTATGGCCAAGACTGAATCAATGGAAAGATTGATGACTACTGGTGTCACACATGTGCATTCTTGAAGCAGTGCAACTGAACACATCTAAAGTGATGTAGTTGAAACATTGGTTGTCTCCATGCGAGGAGTAAATCCATGAATTGGAAGACACTGACAATACCAAGGGTTTTTCGCATTGAACATCTGTGTGAATTAGAACAAGAGGAGTGTTCTAGAGAAAATGCACTTGTGCAGTGGACCTGGGTATCCGTTTCAATTACTTACACACTAACTATGCCCGGTGTGCAGGGCATACTTTCCATTGGAGTGTTAAACAGTGTTGTAAGTAAATGCAGGTGTCTGCCTTCTTTCCTATGTGACCAGGAAAGTCAACCTGTACTAGTTGATGAGGCAGCCTTTCAACATACTACCTTTCAGCCCTGCATATGTGTTGTTTGCCTGGAAGTGTCTATGAGTCACCTTGATATCCAACAAAGGCTGGGCTGCAGAAATCAAACACATTGGTTAGGGCAATGTTCAGGTCATGGAAATCTATACCCTGTTCAGTTCTACACACATTCTTGAAAGTTGTTACCGAATGAATCAGTGTCATTCTTGGATCCATCATACATGTCACTGTTTGTACCGATTTCCTCACAAAACAGAAGGAGTAGATACCTGTTTTCTCCTGAGAATTCAAAGTAAACGCTTTCCATCATTGTGAAATGCTGGAATTGTACCTTGTTCATGAATGGAATCTCCTGAACCTATCTTTCTAATTCCCTGTGACAAATTCAGCCTATTTCTTGATAACTGACAAGTAACCAATCCCCTTATTCCAGCCATTGTAACCAAAAAGTGATCAATTTAAAAGAGGGAGTGTCAGACTTTGAACAATGGTCATGGATTCACTTGTTTCAAGACTATTTCCCCGAAGAACCTATGGGAATACACTGGCATAGTCAAAAGTGTTCATGACTGGTGTTCTTTCTGTGCAGAATAATAGAATAACATTCAGTTCAAGAGCAGAATGGAAACCTTAATACGGTTGCAGTGTCCAATTGACTGTTTAGGGGCTCTCTGTTCCAAGAACTGGTTTCCAATAGACAACCTTCTTCAAATAATATCCAAATATTGAGAAAAAGATTTTCGGGCTATACCCGCTTCACACGAAATGGAACCACCACTGTTGTACTGTTTTTCAGTTTACGTGTTCTTAGTACAGTTGTGGAAAGTATTGATTTCAGGAAATGTGGCAACCTGACTTTTGATAGGTCCTTAGACATCCTTTTCACTCTAGTTTGTTTGTAGGAGAGGGTATACAAACCAAACCTATTCCAAATGAACTGTGTTAGAACTCTTCACTTCAGTGGCACAAAAGTCACTTCCATGAAGCCTAGAGCGTGAGGATCCTCAAAGCATATGTTGTTTTGGTTAAGTGTTTAAGAAATGTCCATTTGTAAAGGTGGAATCACACTTAAACTTCGCAGTGTAAGTTTCTCTCTCTTGTTCCAGACAAAGAGACACAAGACTTGCTGGTGCAGTCTTGGATATACTGAATTATGGGCAAAACTCTGTGAGAGTCAGAGGCCACATTCACTCAGTGGCGTGTTTTTCCTTGGGAAGTTAAGTACCTTTGCAGGGAAAGTGTGAACAAACATGTTCTAGTCAAAGAACTGTTGGAATGAATGAATATTTCCATTTGGGTCAAGTTAATGCACAGATCTTGAGTAACATGAGCACTTTACTGTACATTCTCCTCGTTTTATAGGGAGATCCAGTCAAATCATGGAAAGAACAACTAGGACACAGCACACTTATGTGTACAATCAAAAGTTATCCCTTTTTGTGTTCTGTGTTGTTCATGGTTTCAAAGATTGGATCGTATTGAAGCCCATTTTTGAAGGCGATACTCGGAAAAAGTTTGGTTTCTGCTGTAGCAGTTGGTTTCCAATGATTCTTACTCAGAACAGTGAACCAACGTATGGCCAAGACTGAATCAATGGAAAGATTGATAACTACTGGTGTCACACATGAGCATTCTTGAAGCAGTGAAACTGAACACATCTAAGGTGATGTAGTTGAAACATTGGTTGTCTCCATGCAAGGAGTAAATCCATGAATTGGAAGACACTGACAATACCAAGGGTTTTTCACATTGAACATCTCTGTGAATTAGAACAAGAGGAGTGTTCTAGAGAAAATGCACTTGTGCAGTGGACCTGGGTATCCATTTCAATTACTTACACACGAACTATGCCCGGTGTGAAGGGCATACTTGACATTGGAGTGTTAAACAGTGTTGTAAGTAAATGCAGGTGTCTGCCTTCTTTCTTATGTGACCAGAAAAGTCAACCTGTACTAGTTGATGAGGCAGCCTTTCAACATACTACCTTTTAGCCCTGCATATGTGTTGTTTGCCTGGAAGTGTCTATGAGTCACCTTGATATCCAACAAAGGCTGGGCTGCAGAAATCAAACACATTGGTTAGGGCAATGTTCAGGTCATGGAAATCTATACCCTGTTCAGTTCTACACACATTCTTGAAAGTTGTTACCGAATGAATCAGTGTCATTCTTGGATCCATCATACATGTCACTGTTTGTACCGATTTCCTCACAAAACAGAAGGAGTAGATACCTGTTTTCTCCTGAGAATTCAAAGTAAACGCTTTCCATCATTGTGAAATGCTGGAATTGTACCTTGTTCATGAATGGAATCTCCTGAACCTATCTTTCTAATTCCCTGTGACAAATTCAGCCTATTTCTTGATAACTGACAAGTAATCAATCCCCTTATTCCAGCCATTGTAACAAAAAAGTGATCAATTTAAAAGAGGGAGTGTCAGTCTTTGAACAATGGTCATGGATTCACTTGTTTCAAGACTATTTCCCCGAAGAACCTATGGGAATACACTGGCATAGTCAAAAGTGTTCATGACTGGTGTTCTTTCTGTGCAGAATAATAGAATAACATTCAGTTCAAGGGCAGAATGGAAACCTTAATACGGTTGCAGTGTCCAATTGACTGTTTAGTGGCTCTCTGTTCAAAGAACTGGGTTCCAATAGACAACCTTCTTCAAATAATATCCAAATATTGAGAAAAAGATTCTAGGGCTATACCCGCTTCACACGAAATGGAACCACCACTGTTGTACTGTTTTTCAGATTACGTGTTCTTAGTACAGTTGTGGAAAGTATTGATTTAAGGAACTGTGGCACCCTGACTTTTGATAGGTCCTTAGACATACTTGTCACTCTAGTTTGTTTGTAGGAGAGTGTATACAAACCAAACCTATTCCAAATGAACTGTGTTAGAAGTCTTCACTTCAGTGGCACAAAAGTCACTTCCATGAAGCCTGGAGCGTGAGGATCCTCAAAGCATATGTTGTTTTGGTTAAGTGTTTCAGAAATGTCCATTTGTAAAGGTGTAATCACACTTAAACTTCGCAGTGTAAGTTTCTTTCTCTTGTTCCAGACAAAGAGACACAAGACTTGCTGGTGCAGTCTTGGATATACTGATTTATGGGCAAAACTCTGTGAGAGCCAGGGGCCACACTCACTCAGTGGCATGTTTTTCCTTGGGAAGTTAAGTACCTTTGCAGGGAAAGTGTGAACAAACATGTTCTAGTCAAACAACTGTTGGAATGAATGAATATTTCCATTTGGGTTAAGTTAATGCACAGATCTTGAGTAACATGAACACTTTAACGAACATTCTCTTCGTTTTATAGGGAGATCCAGTCATATCATGTTAAGAACAACTAGGACAGAGCACACTTATGTGTAGAATCAAAAGTTATCCCTTTTTTTGTTCTGTGTTGTTCATGGTTTCAAAGATTGAATCGCATTGAAGCCCATTTTTGAAGGCGATACTTGGAAAAAGTTTGGTTTCTGCTGTAGCAGTCGGTTTCACATGATTCTTACTCAGAACAGTGAACCAACGTATGGCCAAGACTGAATCAATGGAAAGATTGATAACTACTGGTGTCACACATGTGCATTCTTGAAGCAGTGAAACTGAACACGTCTAAAGTGATGTAGTTGAAACATTGGTTGTCTCCATGCAAGGAGTAAATCCATGAATTGGAAGACACTGACAATACCAAGGGTTTTTCACATTGAACATCTCTGTGAATTAGAACAAGAGGAGTGTTCTAGAGAAAATGCACTTGTGCAGTGGACCTGGGTATCCATTTCAATTACTTACACACGAACTATGCCCGGTGTGAAGGGCATACTTGACATTGGAGTGTTAAACAGTGTTGTAAGTAAATGCAGGTGTCTGCCTTCTTTCCTATGTGACCAGGAAAGTCAACCTGTACTAGTTGATGAGGCAGCCTTTCAACATACTACCTTTTAGCCCTGCATATGTGTTGTTTGCCTGGAAGTGTCTATGAGTCACCTTGATATCCAACAAAGGCTGGGCTGCAGAAATCAAACACATTGGTTAGGGCAATGTTCAGGTCATGGAAATCTATACCCTGTTCAGTTCCACACACATTCTTGAAAGTTGTTACCGAATGAATCAGTGTCATTCTTGGATCCATCATACATGTCACTGTTTGTACCGATTTCCTCACAAAACAGAAGGAGTAGATACCTGTTTTCTCCTGAGAATTCAAAGTAAACGCTTTCCATCATTGTGCAATGCTGGAATTGTACCTTGTTCATGAATGGAATCTCCTGAACCTATCTTTCTAATTCCCTGTGACAAATTCAGCCTATTTCTTGATAACTGACAAGTAATCAATCCCCTTATTCCAGCCATTATAACAAAAAAGTGATCAATTTAAAAGAGGGAGTGTCAGTCTTTGAACACTGGTCATGGATTCACTTGTTTCAAGACTATTTCCCCGAAGAACCTATGGGAATACACTGGCATAGTCAAAAGTGTTCATGACTGGTGTTCTTTCTGTGCAGAATAATAGAATAACATTCAGTTCAAGAGCAGAATGGAAACCTTAATACGGTTGCAGTGTCCAATTGACTGTTTAGTGGCTCTCTGTTCCAAGAACTGGGTTCCAATAGACAACCTTCTTCAAATAATATCCAAATATTGAGAAAAAGATTCTAGGGCTATACCCGCTTCACACGAAATGGAACCACCACTGTTGTACTGTTTTTCAGATTACGTGTTCTTAGTACAGTTGTGGAAAGTATTGATTTAAGGAAATGTGGCAACCTGACTTTTGATAGGTCCTTAGACATACTTGTCACTCTAGTTTGTTTGTAGGAGAGTGTATACAAACCAAACCTATTCCAAATGAACTGTGTTAGAAGTCTTCACTTCAGTGGCACAAAAGTCACTTCCATGAAGCCTAGAGCGTGAGGATCCTCAAAGCATATGTTGTTTTGGTTAAGTGTTTAAGAAATGTCCATTTGTAAAGGTGTAATCACACTTAAACTCCGCAGTGTAAGTTTCTTTCTCTTGTTCCAGACAAAGAGACACAAGACTTGCTGGTGCAGTCTTGCATGTACTGAATTATGGGCAAAACTCTGTGAGAGCCAGGGGCCACATTCACTCAGTGGCATGTTTTTCCTTGGGAAGTTAAGTACCTTTGCAGGGAAAGTGTGAACAAACATGTTCTAGTCAAACAACTGTTGGAATGAATGAATATTGCCATTTGGGTTAGTTAATGCACAGATCTGGAGTAACATGAACACTTTAACGTACATTCTCCTCGTTTTATAGGGAGATCCAGTCATATCATGGAAAGAACAACTAGGACAGAGCACACTTATGTGTAGAATCAAAAGTTATCCCTCTTTGTGTTCTGTGTTGTTCATGGTTTCAAAGATTGGATGGTATTGAAGCCCATTTGTGAAGGCGATACTTGGAAAAAGTTTGGTTTCTGCTGTAGCAGTTGGTTTCACATGATTCTTACTCAGAACAGTGAACCAACGTATGGCCAAGACTGAATCAATGGAAAGATTGATAACTACTGGTGTCACACATGAGCATTCTTGAAGCAGTGAAACTGAACACATCTAAAGTGATGTAGTTGAAACATTGGTTGTCTCCATGCGAGGAGTAAATCCATGAATTGGAAGACACTGACAATACCAAGGGTTTTTCGCATTGAACATCTGTGTGAATTAGAACAAGAGGAGTGTTCTAGAGAAAATGCACTTGTGCAGTGGACCTGGGTATCCATTTCAATTACTTACACACGAACTATGCCCGGTGTGAAGGGCATACTTGACATTGGAGTGTTAAACAGTGTTGTAAGTAAATGCAGGTGTCTGCCTTCTTTCCTATGTGACCAGGAAAGTCAACCTGTACTAGTTGATGAGGCAGCCTTTCAACATACTACCTTTTAGCCCTGCATATGTGTTGTTTGCCTGGAAGTGTCTATGAGTCACCTTGATATCCAACAAAGGCTGGGCTGCAGAAATCAAACACATTGGTTAGGGCAATGTTCAGGTCATGGAAATCTATACCCTGTTCAGTTCTACACACATTCTTGAAAGTTGTTACCGAATGAATCAGTGTCATTCTTGGATCCATCATACATGTCACTGTTTGTACCGATTTCCTCACAAAACAGAAGGAGTAGATACCTGTTTTCTCCTGAGAATTCAAAGTAATCGCTTTCCATCATTGTGAAATGCTGGAATTGTACCTTGTTCATGAATGGAATCTCCTGAACCTATCTTTCTAATTCCCTGTGACAAATTCAGCCTATTTCTTGATAACTGACAAGTAACCAATCCCCTTATTCCAGCCATTGTAACCAAAAAGTGATCAATTTAAAAGAGGGAGTGTCAGTCTTTGAACAATGGTCATGGATTCACTTGTTTCAAGACTATTTCCCCGAAGAACCTATGGGAATACACTGGCATAGTCAAAAGTGTTCATGACTGGTGTTCTTTCTGTGCAGAATAATAGAATAACATTCAGTTCAAGGGCAGAATGGAAACCTTAATACGGTTGCAGTGTCCAATTGACTGTTTAGTGGCTCTCTGTTCAAAGAACTGGGTTCCAATAGACAACCTTCTTCAAATAATATCCAAATATTGAGAAAAGGATTCTAGGGCTATACCCGCTTCACACGAAATGGAACCACCACTGTTGTACTGTTTTTCAGATTACGTGTTCTTAGTACAGTTGTGGAAAGAATTGATTTAAGCAAATGTGGCAACCTGACTTTTGATAGGTCCTTAGACATACTTTTCACTCTAGTTTGTTTGTAGGAGACTGTATACAAACCAAACCTATTCCAAATGAACTGTGTTAGAAGTCTTCACTTCAGTGGCACAAAAGTCACTTCCATGAAGCCTAGAGCGTGAGGCTCCTCAAAGCATATGTTGTTTTGGTTAAGTGTTTAAGAAATGTCCATTTGTAAAGGTGTAATCACACTTAAACTCCGCAGTGTAAGTTTCTTTCTCTTGTTCCAGACAAAGAGACACAAGACTTGCTGGTGCAGTCTTGCATGTACTGAATTATGGGGAAAACTCTGTGAGAGCCAGGGGCCACATTCACTCAGTGGCATGTTTTTCCTTGGGAAGTTAAGTACCTTTGCAGGGAAAGTGTGAACAAACATGTTCTAGTCAAACAACTGATGGAATGAATGAATATTGCCATTTGGGTTAAGTTAATGCACAGATCTTGAGTAACATGAACACTTTAACGTACATTCTCCTCGTTTTATAGGGAGATCCAGTCATATCATGGAAAGAACAACTAGGACAGAGCACACTTATGTGTAGAATCAAAAGTTATCCCTCTTTGTGTTCTGTGTTGTTCATGGTTTCAAAGATTGGATGGTATTGAAGCCCATTTGTGAAGGCGATACTTGGAAAAAGTTTGGTTTCTGCTGTAGCAGTTGGTTTCACATGATTCTTACTCAGAACAGTGAACCAACGTATGGCCAAGACTGAATCAATGGAAAGATTGATGACTACTGGTGTCACACATGTGCATTCTTGAAGCAGTGCAACTGAACACATCTAAAGTGATGTAGTTGAAACATTGGTTGTCTCCATGCGAGGAGTAAATCCATGAATTGGAAGACACTGACAATACCAAGGGTTTTTCGCATTGAACATCTGTGTGAATTAGAACAAGAGGAGTGTTCTAGAGAAAATGCACTTGTGCAGTGGACCTGGGTATCCATTTCAATTCCTTACACACTAACTATGCCCGGTGTGCAGGGCATACTTTCCATTGGAGTGTTAAACAGTGTTGTAAGTAAATGCAGGTGTCTGCCTTCTTTCCTATGTGACCAGGAAAGTCAACCTGTACTAGTTGATGAGGCAGCCTTTCAACATACTACCTTTTAGCCCTGCATATGTGTTGTTTGCCTGGAAGTGTCTATGAGTCACCTTGATATCCAACAAAGGCTGGGCTGCAGAAATCAAACACATTGGTTAGGGCAATGTTCAGGTCATGGAAATCTATACCCTGTTCAGTTCCACACACATTCTTGAAAGTTGTTACCGAATGAATCAGTGTCATTCTTGGATCCATCATACATGTCACTGTTTGTACCGATTTCCTCAAAAAACAGAAGGAGTAGATACCTGTTTTCTCCTGAGAATTCAAAGTCAACGCTTTCCATCATTGTGAAATGCTGGAATTGTACCTTGTTCATGAATGGAATCTCCTGAACCTATCTTTCTAATTCCCTGTGACAAATTCAGCCTATTTCTTGATAACTGACAAGTAACCAATCCCCTTATTCCAGCCATTGTAACCAAAAAGTGATCAATTTAAAAGAGGGAGTGTCAGTCTTTGAACACTGGTCATGGATTCACTTGTTTCAAGACTATTTCCCCGAAGAACCTATGGGAATACACTGGCAGAGTCAAAAGTGTTCATGACTGGTGTTCTTTCTGTGCAGAATCATAGAATAACATTCAGTTCAAGAGCAGAATGGAAACCTTAATACGGTTGCAGTGTCCAATTGACTGTTTAGTGGCTCTCTGTTCAAAGAACTGGGTTCCAATAGACAACCTTCTTCAAATAATATCCAAATATTGAGAAAAGGATTCTAGGGCTATACCCGCTTCACACGAAATGGAACCACCACTGTTGTACTGTTTTTCAGATTACGTGTTCTTAGTACAGTTGTGGAAAGAATTGATTTAAGCAAATGTGGCAACCTGACTTTTGATAGGTCCTTAGACATACTTGTCACTCTAGTTTGTTTGTAGGAGAGTGTATACAGATCAAACCTATTCCAAATGAACTGTGTTAGAAGTCTTCACTTCAGTGGCACAAAAGTCACTTCCATGAAGCCTGGAGCGTGAGGATCCTCAAAGCATATGTTGTTTTGGTTAAGTGTTTAAGAAATGTCCATTTGTAAAGGTGTAATCACACTTAAACTTCGCAGTGTAAGTTTCTTTCTCTTGTTCCAGACAAAGAGACACAAGACTTGCTGGTGCAGTCTTGGATATACAGAATTATGGGCAAAACTCTGTGAGAGCCAGGGGCCACATTCACTCAGTGGCATGTTTTTCCTTGGGAAGTTAAGTACCTTTGCAGGGAAAGTGTGAACAAACATGTTCTAGTCAAACAACTGTTGGAATGAATGAATATTTCCATTTGGGTTAGTTAATGCACAGATCTTGAGTAACATGAACACTTTAACGAACATTCTCCTCGTTTTATAGGGAGATCCAGTCATATCATGGAAAGAACAACTAGGACAGAGCACACTTATGTGTAGAATCAAAAGTTATCCCTTTTTTTGTTCTGTGTTGTTCATGGTTTCAAAGATTGGATGGTATTGAAGCCCATTTGTGAAGGCGATACTTGGAAAAAGTTTGGTTTCTGCTGTAGCAGTTGGTTTCACATGATTCTTACTCAGAACAGTGAACCAACGTATGGCCAAGACTGAATCAATGGAAAGATTGATGACTACTGGTGTCACACATGTGCATTCTTGAAGCAGTGCAACTGAACACATCTAAAGTGATGTAGTTGAAACATTGGTTGTCTCCATGCGAGGAGTAAATCCATGAATTGGAAGACACTGACAATACCAAGGGTTTTTCGCATTGAACATCTGTGTGAATTAGAACAAGAGGAGTGTTCTAGAGAAAATGCACTTGTGCAGTGGACCTGGGTATCCATTTCAATTCCTTACACACTAACTATGCCCGGTGTGCAGGGCATACTTTCCATTGGAGTGTTAAACAGTGTTGTAAGTAAATGCAGGTGTCTGCCTTCTTTCCTATGTGACCAGGAAAGTCAACCTGTACTAGTTGATGAGGCAGCCTTTCAACATACTACCTTTTAGCCCTGCATATGTGTTGTTTGCCTGGAAGTGTCTATGAGTCACCTTGATATCCAACAAAGGCTGGGCTGCAGAAATCAAACACATTGGTTAGGGCAATGTTCAGGTCATGGAAATCTATACCCTGTTCAGTTCCACACACATTCTTGAAAGTTGTTACCGAATGAATCAGTGTCATTCTTGGATCCATCATACATGTCACTGTTTGTACCGATTTCCTCACAAAACAGAAGGAGTAGATACCTGTTTTCTCCTGAGAATTCAAAGTCAACGCTTTCCATCATTGTGAAATGCTGGAATTGTACCTTGTTCATGAATGGAATCTCCTGAACCTATCTTTCTAATTCCCTGTGACAAATTCAGCCTATTTCTTGATAACTGACAAGTAACCAATCCCCTTATTCCAGCCATTGTAACCAAAAAGTGATCAATTTAAAAGAGGGAGTGTCAGACTTTGAACAATGGTCATGGATTCACTTGTTTCAAGACTATTTCCCCGAAGAACCTATGGGAATACACTGGCATAGTCAAAAGTGTTCATGACTGGTGTTCTTTCTGTGCAGAATAATAGAATAACATTCAGTTCAAGAGCAGAATGGAAACCTTAATACGGTTGCAGTGTCCAATTGACTGTTTAGTGGCTCTCTGTTCCAAGAACTGGGTTCCAATAGACAACCTTCTTCAAATAATATCCAAATATTGAGAAAAGGATTCTAGGGCTATACCCGCTTCACACGAAATGGAACCACCACTGTTGTACTGTTTTTCAGATTACGTGTTCTTAGTACAGTTGTGGAAAGAATTGATTTAAGCAAATGTGGCAACCTGACTTTTGATAGGTCCTTAGACATACTTTTCACTCTAGTTTGTTTGTAGGAGACTGTATACAAACCAAACCTATTCCAAATGAACTGTGTTAGAAGTCTTCACTTCAGTGGCACAAAAGTCACTTCCATGAAGCCTAGAGCGTGAGGATCCTCAAAGCATATGTTGTTTTGGTTAAGTGTTTAAGAAATGTCCATTTGTAAAGGTGTAATCTCACTTAAACTCCGCAGTGTAAGTTTCTTTCTCTTGTTCCAGACAAAGAGACACAAGACTTGCTGGTGCAGTCGTGCATGTACTGAATTATGGGGAAAACTCTGTGAGAGCCAGGGGCCACATTCACTCAGTGGCATGTTTTTCCTTGGGAAGTTAAGTACCTTTGCAGGGAAAGTGTGAACAAACATGTTCTAGTCAAACAACTGTTGGAATGAATGAATATTGCCATTTGGGTTAGTTAATGCACAGATCTGGAGTAACATGAACACTTTAACGTACATTCTCCTCGTTTTATAGGGAGATCCAGTCATATCATGGAAAGAACAACTAGGACAGAGCACACTTATGTGTAGAATCAAAAGTTATCCCTCTTTGTGTTCTGTGTTGTTCATGGTTTCAAAGATTGGATGGTATTGAAGCCCATTTGTGAAGGCGATACTTGGAAAAAGTTTGGTTTCTGCTGTAGCAGTTGGTTTCACATGATTCTTACTCAGAACAGTGAACCAACGTATGGCCAAGACTGAATCAATGGAAAGATTGATGACTACTGGTGTCACACATGTGCATTCTTGAAGCAGTGCAACTGAACACATCTAAAGTGATGTAGTTGAAACATTGGTTGTCTCCATGCGAGGAGTAAATCCATGAATTGGAAGACACTGACAATACCAAGGGTTTTTCGCATTGAACATCTGTGTGAATTAGAACAAGAGGAGTGTTCTAGAGAAAATGCACTTGTGCAGTGGACCTGGGTATCCATTTCAATTCCTTACACACTAACTATGCCCGGTGTGCAGGGCATACTTTCCATTGGAGTGTTAAACAGTGTTGTAAGTAAATGCAGGTGTCTGCCTTCTTTCCTATGTGACCAGGAAAGTCAACCTGTACTAGTTGATGAGGCAGCCTTTCAACATACTACCTTTTAGCCCTGCATATGTGTTGTTTGCCTGGAAGTGTCTATGAGTCACCTTGATATCCAACAAAGGCTGGGCTGCAGAAATCAAACACATTGGTTAGGGCAATGTTCAGGTCATGGAAATCTATACCCTGTTCAGTTCCACACACATTCTTGAAAGTTGTTACCGAATGAATCAGTGTCATTCTTGGATCCATCATACATGTCACTGTTTGTACCGATTTCCTCACAAAACAGAAGGAGTAGATACCTGTTTTCTCCTGAGAATTCAAAGTCAACGCTTTCCATCATTGTGCAATGCTGGAATTGTACCTTGTTCATGAATGGAATCTCCTGAACCTATCTTTCTAATTCCCTGTGACAAATTCAGCCTATTTCTTGATAACTGACAAGTAACCAATCCCCTTATTCCAGCCATTGTAACCAAAAAGTGATCAATTTAAAAGAGGGAGTGTCAGACTTTGAACAATGGTCATGGATTCACTTGTTTCAAGACTATTTCCCCGAAGAACCTATGGGAATACACTGGCATAGTCAAAAGTGTTCATGACTGGTGTTCTTTCTGTGCAGAATAATAGAATAACATTCAGTTCAAGGGCAGAATGGAAACCTTAATACGGTTGCAGTGTCCAATTGACTGTTTAGTGGCTCTCTGTTCCAAGAACTGGGTTCCAATAGACAACCTTCTTCAAATAATATCCAAATATTGAGAAAAGGATTCTAGGGCTATACCCGGTTCACACGAAATGGAACCACCACTGTTGTACTGTTTTTCAGATTACGTGTTCTTAGTACAGTTGTGGAAAGAATTGATTTAAGGAAATGTGGCAACCTGACTTTTGATAGGTCCTTAGACATACTTTTCACTCTAGTTTGTTTGTAGGAGACTGTATACAAACCAAACCTATTCCAAATGAACTGTGTTAGAAGTCTTCACTTCAGTGGCACAAAAGTCACTTCCATGAAGCCTAGAGCGTGAGGATCCTCAAAGCATATGTTGTTTTGGTTAAGTGTTTAAGAAATGTCCATTTGTAAAGGTGTAATCTCACTTAAACTTCGCAGTGTAAGTTTCTTTCTCTTGTTCCAGACAAAGAGACACAAGACTTGCTGGTGCAGTCTTGGATATACTGATTTATGGGCAAAACTCTGTGAGAGCCAGGGGCCACATTCACTCAGTGGCATGTTTTTCCTTGGGAAGTTAAGTACCTTTGCAGGGAAAGTGTGAACAAACATGTTCTAGTCAAACAACTGTTGGAATGAATGAATATTGCCATTTGGGTTAGTTAATGCACAGATCTGGAGTAACATGAACACTTTAACGAACATTCTCCTCGTTTTATAGGGAGATCCAGTCATATCATGGAAAGAACAACTAGGACAGAGCACACTTATGTGTAGAATCAAAAGTTATCCCTTTTTTTGTTCTGTGTTGTTCATGGTTTCAAAGATTGGATCGTATTGAAGCCCATTTTTGAAGGCGATACTTGGAAAAAGTTTGGTTTCTGCTGTAGCAGTTGGTTTCACATGATTCTTACTCAGAACAGTGAACCAACGTATGGCCAAGACTGAATCAATGGAAAGATTGATAACTACTGGTGTCACACATGTGCATTCTTGAAGCAGTGCAACTGAACACATCTAAAGTGATGTAGTTGAAACATTGGTTGTCTCCATGCGAGGAGTAAATCCATGAATTGGAAGACACTGACAATACCAAGGGTTTTTCGCATTGAACATCTGTGTGAATTAGAACAAGAGGAGTGTTCTAGAGAAAATGCACTGGTGCAGTGGACCTGGGTATCCATTTCAATTCCTTACACACTAACTATGCCCGGTGTGCAGGGCATACTTTCCATTGGAGTGTTAAACAGTGTTGTAAGTAAATGCAGGTGTCTGCCTTCTTTCCTATGTGACCAGGAAAGTCAACCTGTACTAGTTGATGAGGCAGCCTTTCAACATACTACCTTTTAGCCCTGCATATGTGTTGTTTGCCTGGAAGTGTCTATGAGTCACCTTGATATCCAACAAAGGCTGGGCTGCAGAAATCAAACACATTGGTTAGGGCAATGTTCAGGTCATGGAAATCTATACCCTGTTCAGTTCCACACACATTCTTGAAAGTTGTTACCGAATGAATCAGTGTCATTCTTGGATCCATCATACATGTCACTGTTTGTACCGATTTCCTCACAAAACAGAAGGAGTAGATACCTGTTTTCTCCTGAGAATTCAAAGTAAACGCTTTCCATCATTGTGAAATGCTGGAATTGTACCTTGTTCATGAATGGAATCTCCTGAACCTATCTTTCTAATTCCCTGTGACAAATTCAGCCTATTTCTTGATAACTGACAAGTAACCAATCCCCTTATTCCAGCCATTGTAACCAAAAAGTGATCAATTTAAAAGAGGGAGTGTCAGACTTTGAACAATGGTCATGGATTCACTTGTTTCAAGACTATTTCCCCGAAGAACCTATGGGAATACACTGGCATAGTCAAAAGTGTTCATGACTGGTGTTCTTTCTGTGCAGAATAATAGAATAACATTCAGTCAAGAGCAGAATGGAAACCTTAATACGGTTGCAGTGTCCAATTGACTGTTTAGTGGCTCTCTGTTCCAAGAACTGGTTTCCAATAGACAACCTTCTTCAAATAATATCCAAATATTGAGAAAAGGATTCTAGGGCTATACCCGCTTCACACGAAATGGAACACC